>NC_091066.1:30261689-31560900 GCF_000393655.2 Nicotiana sylvestris | reverse complement strand
TACTAACATTTTATGGATTCCTGTTTGAAAATTTACATCTGCCTTTTCCTCTTTTGTATGTGCAAAAACTCTTTAACCTCTACATTGGTTGTTGCTCACCTTGTTAGGTCTTATTTCGTGAAGATGCTACAGTGGATGACCTTATTGATGTTATCGAAGGAAATCGTAAATACATGAAGTGTATATATGTCTACAACAAGATAGATGTTGTAGGTATTGATGATGTGGACTGATTAGCCCGACAGCCAAATTACATTGTCATCAGCTGCAACTTGAAGGTATTTCATATTTCATAATGTGTAATAGTTATTTGAGTAATTAAAAAAATAACATCTATGGTCTATGGATATAGCAAGTTTGTTGATGGAGTAGAAAGCTTGTTGATCTAGTCTTATTTGTTAGCAAGGTGCTAGATTTGAAATTTACTACTTTTTCTGCATCTGCGGACTGATATTTATTGGTTCTGAAACGAAGAACATATTTGAACATTATGGATGTGGATTTTTTGGGCTTGTCCAATAAATACATTACATGAAGTTGCAGATTTGTGCTCTCTGGGAAAACCCAGAGAAGTCCTTTCTTTTTGTGTGATTCTAGATGACTTCCAAGGCCTTGCTTTATTAACAAGTCTTATCTCTCTTGCAGCTTGTCCTTCTCCAGATAGCAAGAGCCTTACTTTTCCAGGATCACAGAGATCCTTCCAAGTTGGGTTTCTTCATTTTGAATATGTTCTCTGGGGGGGTCAGTAATTTTACTTTATTTTCCTTTGCATTTTGTTTGAATATATAAACGGAAATTTGAGACTGGTGGATGTGAATCCCTAGATACATTGAATGCACTGTTGCTTGAGTTGGAACTACTCAAACTATCCTTGCTTGCTGACATGCTTTTCAGAGCGCTTCTCATCCATTGCCTTGTCTATATAAATGATCTTGAAACAGCTGAATCTGGACAGACTACTAGCTAAACTGTGGGAAGAGATGGGTCTTTGCATAGCTTATACGAAGCCTCAAGGCCAGCAACCAGATTTCAAAGAGCCTGTGGTTCTTTCTGCTGTATGTCTTATGTCACTTCTGGTCTTTTGGTTGGGGCAGTTTGTTATGTTAAAGAAAGTTCTTTGAACAGATTCCCTCGGCCCCCTTCTTTCTTGTCTCCCTACTTTATTATGAGTTTTTATGATTTCAGGATAGAGGTTGCTGTACTGTAGAAGATTTCTGTAATCACATACATAGGAGCCTTGTTAAGGATGGGGCACAAGTGCACGGCACTGACCTCAGCATTGTGGCCTCAGTCATCTGCTTCAGGATGAAGATGTGGTTCAGATTTCAAGAAAAAAGTAGCTCGGTTATAGGCTTTCAACGTATACTAACTATTAAGTACTATATTAATATCAGCCGTGCCACTTCTTGCTTCATAGCAGTTGTTTCCTAAACTTCACATATCTTGATTTTCAGACACAACAATTTTACATTTCTTAGGGCAGCATGTTTGCTATTTTCTTTTCTTGTATAATTCACTTTGTGCCTTGAATATTCTGTCAATATATCAGCAAGCAACCAAGTTTCTTTTCCTGCTAAAATTAGGAACTTGTCAGAAAGTATATGCAAAACTTGTAGTGGGATTTCTTGAACTTTTTAGCTTACCTTGAGTGTCATCTCACTGTGTGCTCTATGAGACACGCTTGATGCCTATGAGCTATGACATTCAATACATTTTGTTTGTGTTGTGCGGAAGAAGGAAGAAGGAGGTAAAGGCCGGTTCAAAATTGCATTCCAATTAGTTTACTCAGACAGTGAAGCTTTTATATATGTATGTGCTAATTATTGAGGCGTCAAATATTTTTGTTTTTTTGGTAAATTGCAGGAAAGTAATGAGCTATAGCTAGAGGTTACGTTGTTTCTTCATTTGTATGGTGTGACGTTACTCATTGAAGAGTGTAGATACTTTTCACCCTTGTATTCTTTACTTGATTATGATATTACCCTTTGCAGTGTATAAAAATTTGGGACTTATGCCTTCCATCCGAAGACAGATCTTGAGGGCATTGTATATCCAAGTCTTGTCATAATGTCATCCGCAGGCAGTTTCAATGCCACACTCTCCATGAGAAGAAAGATATCTTGATTGGCAACCCAGGAGTCCATATGTATTTCAGTATTTGTAAACATCAAACTGAGGTCCCTTTTCTCTAACTAAATGCAGGTGTGCTGCTAAGAGTTTCCATCTGTTATTGGAACTTTAGATGTCAGCTTCCAACTAGCAACATGTTTTTGCCACAACTGATATGGTTTCAAATTGTAGATGCCTGACGGAATTTTCATCCCATAAAAGTTTCTTCTCATTTTTTCCTGGGTTAGTGTGGAAACAAATACTATCATATTAAGCTTTAAGGAGTACGATTCTCATGATTTATGTTGCCATTTTATATATTTGGGCTTTAGAAGTGGACCGCTGGAAAAAGCAGCAAGTCCAGATAAATTTTTACCAGTTAAAATTGTATGGGTAGGACGCTCCTATTTAACTTATACCCACTTTTTAAAAAAGTTTTAAGTTGTACCCACTTTTTAAACAACTTCAGGCCTCTTTCTCCTTCTCCTTCTCCTCCTCAAGATTTTCCCGTCAACTGCCACTCACCTCCAAGCTTTCAATAGAAAAAGACATTTTGTGAACAGAGCAAGAAACATGCAGATTCTTTCATTATTTTCTGCTCTAGCTGCATGTTAAACTGCTGATGCATAGTTTTTGCACTTCGTCTCCTTTGTTTCTAGTTAGGTGGATGCATGTTTTGCCTAGGCAATGAATTAGCACAAGATACTCATAAATTTATATCACAGTACACATGTTTTTATTTTCAATTACAAAATAATTGAGCTGAAATTCAGCAAATATAAACAAAAACTTCAATTCCTAGAATGCTGAAGTTTAGCAAATACTAAACAAACTTCAGCTCCTAGAATGCTAAAGTTCAGCAATTACAAAACAAAAACTTAAGCCAAAACATGATGTAGTTTTATTGAATTGAAGTTTACCATTGTACTATGAACTGAAGTTTGCGTTTACCTTTGCTACTTCAGGCCCGTATGTCTGAAGTTACCCGAAAAATGGGTACGCTTGCAATTTTTTTGCAAAATAGGTATAAGTTAAGAGGTGACCCAAAAACTGGGTATAGATGCAAATCCCCCTAACAGGTGCATCTCCAACTCATTTATATTTTCTTTTGGATCTCAGAGATCGCTCTCTTCCAATGAAGGGCACACTTTCTTTTTTTCTTTGTAGTCTTTGTATGAATACTGAATTTAATTAGATATAAAAGCCTTGTCGACACCCCAGTAATCATGACCGAAAACGGCGAATACTAGATATTGTGTGTATCGACCCATCCAGCTCTGTAGCTAATGCGCTCAGTATTCTGCTAGGCCTATAGATCTTAATTTTAATGAGACTCCTTGCAAGTGTTGTATCTATCTACATTGGCTTCATTTAAAATATTAAGGCCTTGCTTGAAAATATATAAGAACTCTTGGATGGAAAACAGATGTAGCTTCAAGTCCTCTCGAATTGATAGTCAATCCTATAGACATTACTTCGGTTCTTTTAAATCTTTTTAAAATGGTAGCACACCTCGAATTTTAAGGGGAAAAAAATCCTAAAGAATATTAGGAAAGAGACATATGCGGTTGGATTAGTATAAGTGAAGTTGAAATGAAAAGAATAATGGACTCAACCTCTTACAAAGGAGAGATTCACTACTAGAAATCCAAAAAAAAGCGACCACAAAAAGCGACCAACTTATTGGCCAAAAAGAGACCAAATAGCGACCAAAATGGGCTGGTCGATATTAAGTTGGTCCCTTTTGTGATGACCCAAAATGTCATCTTTAAATTAAATAATTATCTCGGTGTTTTAAGAACTTGAAAAGAGCTATCAATAATTTCTCAACTTGCGTGCGCAGTCCGTATAATTTCTGGAAGGTTTTTGTATGAAGAATAGATTAAATTATGAATTAGAACTTTAAAACTCAACTGAGTTGACTTCGGTCAATATTTTGAGCAAACGAACCCGGATCCAAGATTTGACGGTCCTAGGAGGTCCGTAGGAAAATATGGGACTTGGGCGTATACCCGGAATTGAATTCCGAGGTCTCAGGCCCGAGAAATGATTTTTTGAGTAAAATTGTTTTCTAAAAATATTTAACGAAAATGGAAATGAAATTTGATTAGAAAGTGATGGTATCGGGCCCATATTTTGGATCCGGTGTCCGGTAGAGGTTTTATATATGGTTTAAGCACTTTCTGTAAAGTTTGGTTGAAAACGGACGTCGTTTGACGTGTTTCGGACTCAAAATGGAAAATTTGATGATTTATGAAATTTGAAAGAATTCTTGGATTTTAAAGCTTAATTCGTGGTATATGATGTTAGTTTGGCGATTTGATCGCACGGTTAAGTTTGTAGGATGTTGTTGAGTTAGTACATGTGTTTGGTTAGGAGCCCCGAGGGCTCGGGAGTGTTTCGGAGGTGTCTCGGAGTGATTTCGGAATTGGGAAACTAGCAGAAAATTTGCAGAAATAGTACCCCGTGAATAGTACCAATGAACAGTACCAATGAACAGTACCCAGTGTACAGTACCCCGTGAACAGTATCGTCGAGGTTAGGCTAGGCACTTACCAGCACATGGGGTCGGTTGTGCTGATACTACACTCTACACTCTTTTGTGCAGATCCCAGTGTTGTAGACTTCGAACCGCAGTGAGATTGTTGTTTTCTTGTTCATCACGCGATCCGAGGTAGTCCTGCAGGCGTCCGCAGGCCTTGGCGCGTCTCCTTCTATCTACTATTCTTGTTTCTTTCATGTATTTCCAGAGACAGTATTGTATTTATTTCTTTCAGACCTTTATTTGTAGTACTCTTAGACAGTCTGTGAAGTTGTGACACCAGTCTTGGGTAGATTTGTTATGGTTTGGTATTAGCAGTATTATTAAATCTCTACAATGCAGTCTTCCGCTTATTCAATTCTGTTGTTATCTAATTGTTGGCTCTTAACCGTTATCGGATTAAAAAATGGAAATAAGGTAGATAGTTCAGTTGGTTGGCTTGCGTAGCTTTTACTAGTAGGCACCATCACAACTTCCGGGGGTGGGAAATTCGGGTCGTGACAAGTTGGTATCAGAGCTCTAGGTTACATAGGTCTCACAATTCACAGACAAACTTAGTAGAGTCTGAGGGATCGGTACAGAGACTTTTGTATTTATCCCCTAGAGGCTACAGAGTTAGGAAAAGTTTCACTCCCATTCTTCTCTGTCGTGCAATTTTGTTATCTCATTGCTAAATTGAAACCTCTACTCTTGTCCTTTCACAAATGGCGAGGTCACATGCCTCTTTTTCAGCCAAACAATGTCACAGACCGGTGATAGATCAATTACGTCTTCGGAGACTTTGCGGAGGCTGGATAGGTCTCACCAAGCTCTTCGCTACCACTTTCAGCGGTGCATCTTTTGAGGACCCGCGGGATTTTCTTGACCGCTGCTATGAAGTATTGCAGAACGTGAAGATAGTCGAAAGCGATGGGGTTGATTTTGCTGTGTTGGAGATGACAAGTAGAGGTAGTGGAAAGATAATGTATTTACTAGACCAGTTGTGGTTCCGCCGGAAGAAGTAGACGTATCAAAAGACCACCTAATGAATCATGTTGGGGTTCAACGTACCTTGACGTCTGGTTGATTTATTTGAGTTGTGAAGGTCAAATATTGTAGATTATCGGATGTTGTGACATATGGCTTCGTGCCAAGTGAGGGGAGTCCACTATCTATGATCAAATTGCAGGGTCGTGTGTTATACCGATTTTGGCCTGAGATGTATTTATGTGGTATTGAAAGGTTTTCCAAAACTTGTATATGATCAAGAGCTGAGATTTGAATGGGATGATGATGAGACTTGAGATATTCCCGCGTCCTTAATAATTCTACATTTCAGTATCAACGGGGTCATGAAAACATATTCAGTATACTCGTAGTGTTTAAGTTAATCACAACACTCGCATGGGGTAGTCATATTTTAATGTACCAGTGGCATGAAATTTCTTGCAATGGTTATTTAAGTTATCCGGTACAGACCTAGTATGAGCAGCCAAACTGCGGATGGGTTGTTATGAAAATGGAGATATTAGGAACATCTTGAAAAATTATCCTATACTTGGAAGAGGCATATTTCATCAAAGCACTCAGGCTACGTGCCCCATTGCAGTTACTACTCCACTTACATGACCAACCATAGGTAGGGGTCAGGATATTAGAGGTGGAGGTGAGACTCCTAGAGGTGGAAACCCAGTCCGTTGATATGTTTTCCTTGGTATGGCTGAGGTTGCTACACCAGACGGTATCATTATAAGTACGGTCTCGAATTATTATAAACTCAAAATTTCCTTAACTTGATTCGGTTTTGAGTATCGAGGAAAGTTCTCCTATTGTGCTCCACTTATGAGTGAGCTTCATAATTCTTAAACCTACATATGTGAATACTTCTGCTGGGAGATTATATGGAGATAGCCATGTCTATCATTATGTGTTGGTCATTAAAAATAGTTGTGAGGCTAAAAGTGACTTTTGTGAATTAATTCGATGAGTTTGATTTAATTTCTAAATAATTGATTTCCATTGTAAATTATATGCCCTACCGGTAAGAGGGATCATTGTATGTTGTGATTTTGTTTAACCGAAATTATTTGAAAGAAGGAAGAAAGGAAATGGAAAATTTTAGTTGGCACAATGTGCAAAATACTTGTGATTCAGAGTTGAGGATGAGATCCTCACATTTTTATATGATATGAAATATTTAAATCGAGCTACAAGCTGCGGTGGATGTTATATAAGGACGAGGTCCTGGTGGTGAAAATTTTATGTGTTTAAATTCTCCTTTTGTGAAATTAAAATTTGTGTTGTAGCACTTGTAGGGAGTCATGCCTATTAGGCTTATTTGAAAATTCTTGTATGAATATTTCTGTGTATAATTTGCCAAAATTGTATTGTAACTATTGAGTTTTAGCCTACAAGGTGAGAGCCCAGGTGGTGTTAAATTGTGATTCGTTACTTCGGGTAAGTAATTATAAGATCCCCATGCCTTGTTGTTAGTAATTTGGAGGTTTGAAACAAAATTTTGTTAACATGAGGTTAATTGGAGATATTGTAATCTATTATGAACAACCATTAAGACCAGAGATGTGGTATGGTCATACATATGGTGCGTTTTATGTCAAGATATCATTGTGATAATGTCGTGCTTGTAATGCGGAGATTAGTGTTATTGATATATACTTTGTGTTGCGTTGTTGGGTTGTGGACATATTGTTAGGAGTTGTTTTGGTGTTACTCTGACAGGTGGATAGGCCCAATTACAGGGAAAACTCTGCCGAAATTTCTGAAAAAATTGGGAGTTAGAAAGATTTGGGATATTGAGATGTGCAAAAAAAGAGATAAGTTACATTATGTGTTTGAAGAGGGACTCTACTTCTCATTTAAGGACGAATGACCCTAAGTGGGGGAGAATGTAATACCCCGTATTTGATGGGTGCGTAGGCACGAGTTGCTATAGCCAGTCGGAACTAATATCGTATGTTGACGTAAAAATCGGACCTTTCTAGAAATGATTGGAGTGTAAGAAATTTGGTCTTGAAGTTTACGAATATGGATAAAGAAAATGATCTCAATTGAAATGGTGTTGTCGGACTTATGTCGAATGCGATAGTGTGGGATCAACCGCGAATAATTGTGTAAAAGTAAAATCATCAATTTGATAACTTGAGAATAATTCTTAATACGTTCGAGGACGAACGTTTGTTTTAGAGGTCCCTTTTGTGATGACCCAAAATGTCTTCTTTAAATTAAATAATTATCTCGGTGTTTTAAGAACTTGAAAAGAGCTATCAATAATTTCTCAACTTGCGTGTGCAGTCCGTATAATTTCTGGAAGGTTTTTGTATGAAAAGTGGATTAAATTATGAATTAGAGCTTTAAAACTCAACTGAGTTGACTTCGATCAATATTTTGAGCAAACGAACCCGGATTTAAGATTCGATGGTCATAAGAGGTCCGTGGGAAAATATGGGACTTGGGCGTATGCCCGGAATCGAATTCCGAGGTCTCAGGCCCGAGAAATAAATTTTTGAGTAAAATTGTTTTCTAAAAATATTTAAGGAAAATGGAAATGAAATTTGAGTAGAAAGTGATGGTATCGGGCCTGTATTTTGGTTCCGGTGTTCAGTACAGGTTTTATATATGGTTTAAGCACTTTCTGTAAAGTTTGGTTGAAAACGGACGTCGTTTGACGTGTTTCGGACTCAAAATGGAAAATTTGATGTTTTAAGAAATTTGAAAGAATTCTTGGATTTTAAAGCTTAATTCATGGTATATGATGTTAGTTTGGCGATTTTATCGCACGGTTAAGTTTGTAGGATATTGTTGAGTTAGTACATGTGTTTGGTTAGGAGCCCCGAGGGCTCGGGAGTGTTTCGGAGTAATTTCGGACTTGGGAAACTAGCAGAAAATTTGCAGAAATAGTACCCCGCAAACAGTACCAATAAACAGTACCCAGTTTACAGTACCCCGTGAACAGTATCCCGTGAACAATAAAAACGCATGAATAGTGCCCCCGAAAATTCTGGGCAGTTAAAGGACGAACAACACGTTTTTTGTTTTTCATTTTTTTGAGTTTCAAACTCGGATTTTGGGCGATTTTGAGGTGTTCTTCACGATTTCAACTCAAGTAAGTGTCCTATACTCGAAAGTGTTTATATTACATAAATTCATGGTTATTTTCATCGTTTAATTCAGATTTAAATGGAAGAAATCAAGATTTTTGCAAAATCTTCCAAAAATGAAAATTTTAGAGTTGGAGGTCGAGTTGTTATCGGAATTTGATAAAATTTATATGGGTGAACTCGTGGTTGAATGGATTATCGGATTTTGTAAGTTTCGTCGGAATTTGAGACGTGGGCCCCACGAGCGATTTTGAGTTAAATTTCGGATTTTGTTGGAAAATTAGTATTTTCATATGGAATTAATTCGTACGATTTATATTGAGTATATTGAATTATTATGACCAGATTTGAAGCTTCGAACGAATTCGTGAGGCAAAGGCTTGTTGGAATTTTGAATTGGTTGCAAAGCGAGGTAAATGTTTGGTCTAACCTTAGTTTGAGGGATTAGGAGTTGTGTCTTAATTGCTACATGTTAATTGTAGAGTACGACGTACAGGCATGGTGACGAGTATCTAAACGTTGGTGTCAAGCATGTCCGTGAGTCTTGTGCCAGGATATTTGTTTGATATCATTGTTGCCTTGCCAGGATGTTTGTTTTGATAGTATTGTTCCCTTGCCGGGATGTTGTTGAAATATTATTGTTCCCTTGATGGAAAGTTGTTATATTGCCCTTGTTCCCTTGCCGGGATTCCTTGTGATTATTGTTGGCTTGTAACTGGGAGCGGGTGGTACGCCTACCACAAGATATATAATGAAATGGGAGCGGGTGGTATGTCTACCACAAGATATAATGAAATGGGAGCGGGTGGTACGCCTACCACAAGATATAATAAAATGGGAGCGGGTGGTACGCCTACCACAAGATATAATGAAATGGGAGCGGGTGGTACGCCTACCACGAGATACATGAAATGGGAGAGGGTGGCACGCCTGCCACGAGATACATGAAATGGGATCGGGTTGCACGCCTGCAACAAAATGTGAAAAGAAAGTGAAATATGCTTTTGTTTCCCTTATTCTCGTTAGTGATTGGATTTTGATTCCTTTATAATTCTCTTGATATTCTATTTTTACTTTTTTTATATATGTTCAATACTCTAAATTTCAACAATTGTTACATTTTTTTTTTAACTCAATTTATTTCTCAACTAAATTTTCCTTAAACCGTTTGAGGTTGTACTTTACAAAAAAAAAGGAATTTCTACTATATTTTGATTTATTGATTTCTCGTATTAAAGGTGAAGGATTCATTCGATATTGTACTTTAATTGAAAAGGGTATCTTCTTTATCAAATGATTTCTAAAAATAACTTCATATTTTCTTGTTGATTTCCTAATTGGGTTGGAAGTTGTACTCTACTTTATGTTAAGTGAATGAGGCGTCACAAGGTGACATTTACTCGAAAGAATTATATTCGAAAGATGCTTATTTGAAAGATATTTTATTTAAAGGAAATATATTCGATATATATTCATTGAAAAGCATATTATCTTGGAGATTATTACTTGAAGGATTTATAGGCGAAAGATTTATATTTGAAGGACTTGATGAATTGATTGCACTTGTATCTATTATTTGTTGAGAAACATTTATGGTGTTCTTGTGGTCTGCTATTTACATCACTGGTTGGTCATTGTTGTCATCATTGTTATTTGCTTCCTATTATTTTTGTATGCTATATTGCACAGGTTTATTTGGTAGTCTGGTCCTAGCCTCGTCACTACTTCGTCGAGGTTAGGCTAGGCACTTACCAGCACATGAGGTCGGTTGTGCTGATACTACACTCTGCACTCTTTTGTGCAGATCCCAGTGTTGTAGACTTCGGACCGCAGTGAGATTGCTGTTTTCTTGTTCATCAGGCGATCCGAGGTAGTCCTGCAGGCGTCCGCAGGCCTTGGCGCGTCTCCTTCTATCTACTATTCCTGTTTCTTTCATGTATTTCCAGAGACAGTATTGTATTTATTTCTTTCAGACCTTTATTTGTAGTACTCCTAGACAGTCTGTGAAGTTGTGACACCAGTCTTGGGTAGATTTGTTATGGTTTGGTATTAGCAGTATTATTAAATCTCTACAATGCAGTCTTCCGCTTATTCAATTCTGTTGTTATCTAATTGTTGGCTCTTAACCATTATCGGATTAAAAAATGGAAATAAGGTAGATAGTTCAATTGGTTGGCTTGCGTAGCTTTCACTAGTAGGCACCATCACGACTCCCGAGGGTGGGAAATTCGGGTCGTGACATTGTCACTAATGAGAAGAACAATTAAAGGCACACTCTACCGGGTACCGTGTCTTAGTTATTCTTGGTGGAAGTTCCATTGCATGTCTAATAAAGTCATCAATCCCTTCTACAAAATCCTCCCGCAATCTAAAATTCCAGTACATAAACCAAAATTTCAATTCATATAAGTTGAGACGTTTTAATTCATTGTTAATATATATACATGCATATGAGTAGGTTATAAGTCGATGAATCAATTTACAAGTGTATCAATACCTAAAAGAACCCGTCCCTGTGTTCCGAGCGCTTCATGTTCTTATATATATATATATATATATATATATATATATATATATATATATATAGCTTATATACTATATACTATATTGTACTATATATATCGAATATACCTTGATATATAATACACTATACTATATATATAGTATAGTGTATTATATATTACACTATACTATACACTTAGTATATATAATACATTTAATATATATATACTATACTATACTATGCACTAAGTATTAGTGCATTATCTAATATTATATCGAAGATAGCTTATATATGTATATATATATACATACATACATAAATTAATTGATATAAGTTGAGACGTTTTAATTCATTGTTAATATATATATATATATATATATATATATATATATATATATATATATATATATATATATATATATGCATATGAGTGGGTTATAAGTCGATAAATCAATTTACAAGTATATCAATACCTAAAAGAACCCGTCCTTGTGTTCCGAGCGCTTTATGTTCTATATATATATATATATATATATATATAGAGAGAGAGAGAGAGCTTATATACTATATACTATATTATACTATATATATCGAATATACCTTGATATATAATAAACTATACTATATATATATTATAGTGTAATATATAATACACTTAGTATATATACTATTATACTATACTATGCACTAAGTATTAGTGCGTTAGCTAATATTATATCGAATATAGCTTATCTATATATATATATATATATATATATATATATATATGCATATGAGTGGGTTATAAGTCGATAAATCAATTTACAAGTGTATCAATACCTAAAAGAACCCGTCCTTGTGTTCCGAGCGCTTCATATTCTTACATATATATATATATATATATATATATATATATATATATAGAGAGAGAGAGAGAGAGAGAGAGAGAGAGAGAGAGAGCGCTTATATACTATACTATATTATACTATATAAATCGAATATACCTTGATGTATAATAAACTATACTATATATATAGTATAGTGTATTATAATACACTTAGTATATATAATATACTTAGTATATATATATACTATACTATATATATATATATATATATATATATTAATTGATATAAGTTGAGACGTTTTAATTCATTGTTAATATATATATATATATATGCATATGAGTGGGTTATAAGTCGATAAATCAATTTACAAGTGTATCAATACCTAAAAGAACCCGTCCCTGTGTTCCGAGCGCTTCATGTTCTTATACACAATATAGTATATAGTATATAAGCTATATATATATATATATATATGCATATGAGTGAGTTATAAGTCGATAAATCAATTTACAAGTATATCAATACCTAAAAGAACCCGTCCTTGTGTTCCGAGCGCTTTATGTTCTTCTTATATATATATATATATATATATATATAGAGAGAGAGAGAGAGAGAGCTTATATACTATATACTATATTATACTATATATATCGAATATACCTTGATATATAATAAACTATACTATATATATATTATAGTGTAATATATAATACACTTAGTATATATACTATTATACTATACTATGCACTAAGTATTAGTGCGTTAGCTAATATTATATCGAATATAGCTTATCTATATATATATATATATATATATATATATATATGCATATGAGTGGGTTATAAGTCGATAAATCAATTTACAAGTGTATCAATACCTAAAAGAACCCGTCCTTGTGTTCCGACCGCTTCATATTCTTACATATATATATATATATATATAGAGAGAGAGAGAGAGAGCGCTTATATACTATACTATATTATACTATATATATCGAATATACCTTGATGTATAATAAACTATACTATATATATAGTATAGTGTATTATAATACACTTAGTATATATAATATACTTAGTATATATATATACTATACTATACTATGCACTAAGTATTAGTGCATTAGCTAATATTATATTGAATATAGCTTATATATATATATATATTAATTGATATAAGTTGAGACGTTTTAATTCATTGTTAATATATATATATATATATATATATATATGCATATGAGTGGGTTATAAGTCGATAAATCAATTTACAAGTGTATCAATACCTAAAAGAACCCGTCCCTGTGTTCCGAGCGCTTCATGTTCTTATATATATATATATATATATATATATATATATATAGCTTCATGTTCTTATATATATATATATAGCTTATATACTATATACTATATTATACTATATATATTGAATATACCTTGATATATAATACACTTAGTATATATACTAGTATAGTGTATTACATATTACACTATACTATACACTTAGTATATATAATACATTTAATATATATATACTATACTATACTATGCACTAAGTATTAGTGCAGTATCTAATATTATATCGAATATAGCTTATATATGTATATATATATACATACATACATAAATTAATTGATATAAGTTGAGACGTTTTAATTCATTGTTAATATATATATATATATATATATATATATATATATATATATATATATGCATATGAGTGGGTTATAAGTCGATAAATCAATTTACAAGTGTATCAATACCTAAAAGAACCCGTCCTTGTGTTCCGAGCGCTTCACGTTCTATATATATATATATATATATATATATATATAGAGAGAGAGAGAGAGAGAGAGAGAGAGAGAGAGCTTATATACTATATACTATATTATATTATATTATACTATATATATCGAATATACCTTGATATATAATAAACTATACTATATATATATTATAGTGTAATATATAATACACTTAGTATATATACTATTATACTATACTATGCACTAAGTATTAGTGCGTTAGCTAATATTATATCGAATATAGCTTATATATATATATATATATGCATATGAGTGGGTTATAAGTCGATAAATCAATTTACAAGTGTATCAATACCTAAAAGAACCCGTCCTTGTGTTCCGAGCGCTTCATATTCTTACATATATATATATATATATATATATATATAGAGAGAGAGAGAGAGAGAGAGAGAGAGAGCGCTTATATACTATACTATATTATACTATATATATCGAATATACCTTGATGTATAATAAACTATACTATATATATAGTATAGTGTATTATAATACACTTAGTATATATAATATACTTAGTATATATATATACTATACTATACTATGCACTAAGTATTAGTGCATTAGCTAATATTATATTGAATATAGCTTATATATATATATGCATATGAGTGGGTTATAAGTCGATAAATCAATTTACAAGTGTATCAATACCTAAAAGAACCCGTCCCTGTGTTCCGAGCGCTTCATGTTCTTATATATATATATATATATATATATATATATATATATATATAGAGAGAGAGAGAGAGAGAGAGAGAGAGAGAGTATATACTATATTATACTATATATTATCGAATATACCTTGATGTATAATAAACTATACTATATATACAGTATAGTGTATTATATAATACACTTAGTATATATATACTATACTATACTATGCACTAAGTATTAGTGCATTAGCTAATATTATATCAAATATAGCTTATATATATATAGCTTATAAACTATATATATATATATATATATATATATACATCTATTAATTGATATAAGTTGAGATGTTTTAATTCATTGTTAATATATATATAAAAAAGTGATTTTTAATTTTGACCATTATTGACCTGAAAAGAGACCAACTTCGGCTAAATATACATAAATTTAAATTAGCGACCAAAGTTGGTTGCGAAATTTAAATCAGATTTATTTATATTTTATATAATATTTAAAATAATAATATAATTATTAAACATTAGAACTTGGTCCCAGATTAGTGACCAAAGTTGGTCTCAATTTTTTTAAGCGACCAACTTTGGTCGCTAAATTTGAATTATATTTTTTTATATTTTATAATTTTTTAAATAAAAATATAATTATTAAAAGTTTATAACTGGGTCCCATTTTTGGCGACCAAAGTTGGTCGCTATCTGCTTACCCCTTAATTGGCGACCAACTTTAGTCGCTAATTTTAAATTATATTTATTTATATTTTATAATTTTTTAAAATAATATTATAATTATTATAATTTTATAAGTGAGTCCCCATGTAGCGACCAACTTTGGTCTCTAATCTCAGTATACCTTTGATCAAGCAAGTCTGACCATTTCGGTCAATATTTTCCTGAAATTAGCGACCAAGTAACGACCAATCTTGGTCGCTAATCTATATCTAATAATTATTTTATTATTTTTGCCAATTTAGCGACCAACTTTGATCGTTTTTCTTGACAGATCAACTTTGATCGCTAAAATTTGATCGCTTTTTTCCGTAATTCTAGTAGTGATTGAACTTATGAAGTCTTGTTTCTGTAACAGACCAATAAACATACTCATTTGGCGTAAATTAGTTATTTTTTCAAATCTTGGCTTGTCACATGAGTCTGACCGAAAGGCAATCAATCAAATTTGATAATGAGTTTTTCAGCAAGCCTAGTTACACATAGCAAAGTCCAAGGGATTTAGACAATTTTTATATTATAGTAGGCCACAATCTTCTATGATTAACACTTCTCCCTAAAATTTAGTGTAGAAGAACAGTGAGATTTAAGCAGCGGACATGACTCATTACTACATTGCGAATACTACCCTTTTTGTTTTCCTCTTTTTTGTTCCCTCTTTTCACAGAGTCCACTTCTTCGTAATTTTAATAATGTCGTAGTGCGTAGAAACTGATTTTTCTTTTTGGTTGTCTACTCAATATTTGGTACATGCATTATAGATTAATTTGGATTCGTATAGCATAAGAACCATTAAAAGCTCGGAGGCGCTCTCAATCATAATTTTTATTTTATTTTTAAAGCTTGAACTCGAATATCTAGTTAGTGAATCAACGATTTTGATTAGTGTGAAATGGTTATGGTCAATATTCCATGTTGTCACGTCTCAGTCACTTCTAATTTACTTTAGGTTTTAGGGTACGGTTAAGGACTTAGAAGAGAATAAGAAAACAAAACAGTGACATCTATCTATATATAATTAAAAGGAGAGAAAAAATCCCTCTTCTTAAGCCAAGTGTCGTTAGCCCACTATGCCACGTGGCAAAATATAAAGTATGCTTAATTTATATCATTCATGATTTGCACATATATGCTCTCTCTCAACTTCACTATCTATTGTTTATCATTTAATTCAATAGGAAGGTCTCTCTTGAATTGTTGCAAGTATCGAAAATTTAGAACATGGAAAAGTATGGTCATATGTCAGCCGTAAGAAGTGCCAAAAGAAGGTGGATAAAGTGGGAAACAATTGTCTTTGCCCAAACCCAAAATGTAAAAAAGAAGATTATTCAGCGATGAATCCGTAATAACATAACCTCTATTTCCACCTTCCGTCAAAATGTATATTTATATCTAAAATCAAACGTGCTTTAGGTACAAGCTTCAGGTTAGGGTATTGGATACTACTGGATCTGTTTCCCTGCTGCTCTGGGACCGCGAAACCATGTTTTTTATAGGCAAGTCCACAAATAAATTGAAGGAAGGATTACTTGAGGTATATCAACTAATTAAATTCACATTTGTTATTTGAAAAATTCTAACGCAAAATTTATTTCTAGAATATTGTCGTTGTTGATGAGTATTCCTATCCAGTTGAGTTGACCAATATTCTTCAAAGAAAATTTATGTTTAAAGTTATTGTTAAGAGCTCGAACATTCGGTTGCACGCTGAAGCTTACAGTGTTGTCAAGCTTACAGATGAAGAGCAAATGATAAAGAAGTATGATCATGCTGCACACTCAGATGCCTTCATCGTATGTGATCTTCACTCACAAACTTCATAACATATTTAAATTGGGAATTTATGGTAAATTGCATATTTTGTAGTATAATTTCAAACTTATTTATTTATTAATGTTTGGTAGGACCCTGACTTCAATACTAATCAAGGCTTAGATGGAGAGAAGGAATGCGAGGTAAATATATCGATGACTTTTAATTTGTCCTTCAACATTAAAGTGTCACGACCCCAAACCGGACCCGGTCGTGATGACGCCTCTCTTAAAGACAAGGCCAGCCGACACAATTTTCAAACTCATTTTTAACAATTTTAATAAGTCAATTTAAGTCATTGATAAGAAATAAATCCCAAAATTTAGCGAAATAGAACAAGTGCGGAAATAGATACAGCCCGACATCGGGGTGTCACAAGTCACGAGCATTTACTAAGATCTATAAACAACGAAAAGTCTGAAAATGTACTAAATACAGTCTAATGAAATCAAGAGGGAGAAAAGCAGTGTTGCGAACGTCGGGCAACTACCTTGCTAAACTCCGATGACTCTGCCTCTGAGCAACCAACACCCACTATCGGGTTCAGAAATACCTGAATCTGCACACAAGATGCAGGGAGTAATGTGAGTACTCTAACTCAGTGAGTAATAAAGGTAAATGAAAGTTGAGCAATAAGAAATCACGTAAATCACGTCAATACGCTACAACAAATACAGGATATTTCCAACATAATACAGAAATTATTTACTTCGTAAATCATGTTCAGTTTCGGTGAAAACCTTTTAAAAACAATTTTCAACAGCTTCAAACGAGTGATAAAGCAGTGAGTAAACATAATAGAAACATAAACAGCCCTTCGGCAAAATATGTACCATAAATCGCCCCTCGAGCATAATATCAACAAAACCAGCCCCTCGGGCTACCTCACAATTACTCGTATTCATCCCCTCAGGCATAACATAAATCAAGAACCTCCCCTCGGGCAATAACATGGAACAACATTAGCCCCTCGAGCTATATCACATAACACACCGGGTACCGCGCTCACTGGGGGTGTACAGACTCCGGTAGGGGCCCTTATGCCCCAAGCGCAATAACAAGCCATCTCGTGGCATAATCAATATATCACTCACTCAGGGTACCCACGCTCATTGGGGGTGTACAGACTCCGAGATGAGCCTCTTTGTCACGCCCCAATCTCGGGAGGCGCGACCGGCGCTCAATCGAGTAAACCCAACTGAGCAAGCCTTATCAAACACTTTCCACCCAACTTGGTACGAATAAGGAAACCCTGCTTTTATTCATTTACTTAGACGAGGAAAGATAGTGCATTCTACAAAGTTAGTTCATTTTAAATCACAACATTAATCCGTAATTAAGTTCCCAAGATTACATACAATTATACTGTAGCAAAACAAGAATTTGAATTACATCATAGTTCGTAGACCCATCCAACACACGTACATAACCCACACATATGTCTACGGAACCTCTAAGGATACTCAAGACAGCGATAAAGACGTCGGCGACAAGGCCCCGACTATATCTCAAAATAGTCATCTATAATAAAAGGCATGTCACAAAACCCCTTGAAGGAGGAAAGGGCTCACCAAGAGTTGGAGAAGAGGATGCTCCGCTATACACGATCGGTACTATCCGCAATGGAACCACCTACATTCATTTAAAAAAATATAGCACCCCCGACAAAAGGGACTTTAGTACCATGGAATAGTACTAGTATGTATAACTAAACTCCATCTAGTTAGAAAGAACTATACAAGAATAGGAATTCACAAGTACACAAATATAACTCAAACTTCGAACGATCACCACATTATCAATCAAAGAATTGTACAACTTTCACATTGTTTTTCCATAGCGTTTAGTTTGGGGCATTCCATACTATTCATCATATGTTTCCAATACCACCGCTATCTTGAGCGGACTCCGATCTCGACCCGATCGGCTAGGTTGCCTCATTTGAGACATATACTTCAATCACAATCTCATTTTCCTTCTTTTTCGGAATTTATTTACACTACCACCGCTACCTTGAGCGGAGTACGATCTTGGCCCGATCGGCTAGGCCGCCTTACCAAGGCATCGTTCCCTTCTCATTAATCAATTCATTTCACATGTATCATTTCATAGGCACTTGGGGCCACAACTCATCACATCATTCTTGGCACTAGGCTGCATTTTACATTATTCCCAATTTCAATATTAGCTTTGCCATTTAGGACAGAAGGTGCACACAAGAGCAACTTTAAATTGTAAGCATGGATATGACTTCACATAGATAACACAACATATTCAGCCACAATCTCGATTTAGGATCTAAATATTTCAATACATAATTCATACCTTTGCCCTTTTCAAGTTGTCAAGATAGCACGTTGATTATGTTGAGACACACCTTTCACACATAAGGTTACAACACCAATTCATGTAAAATAACAAGCAATGCAATAATTCAACTTTAATCTTACCATGTTCACACAATAACCGATGAAGCTCAATTTCTAAAAGACGGGGTTTTATCCATACATACCTCAATATAGCTTTCCTTAATCCTTACCAAATTTCGGAACTCTTAGCACTTCGATCTATTGTATAAGAATTTAAAATTAAACCGAGAATTAGAGACGAGATTGAGATTCTAGCTTGTTTTTAGCATACTATCAAACACTAAAGGTGCATTGATCTTATGTCCTTTTTGAGAGAAATTTCTATCATTCTATCCCCAATTGCTTTTTCTTTTTAGTTCGTTACCTCCCAATACTCTAAGGTTTGATATGCATGCAAGAAATCCACTCTTATACCAATGAATTACCTCACTAACGACCCCTTTATAGCTAAGTATAAAAATAAGAGCTGAGTTGATGAAGTCTTACCTATTGGGATGATGTTTTAGGTCCCTCACTTGATTATCTACCATGATTTAACAAAGATTCATGGATTCCCTCTCTTAGACCCCTCTTTCTCACTCTAGAAGCATCAGGAAATAGGCTCAAAATGAGCTATTACATCTAATATAACGATAGGGGGTCGGGTTTAAAATTTAGAAAATTGGAGCCCCGAGTCAGATCTGCGATCGCATTTGCGATCGCAAAGTGGAAATGCGGCCCGCAGAATAGACTGCAAAAGTGCTCCCAAAATCTGAACACACTGCCTGGGTATGCGGCAGAAATGCCGTCCGCATACCCGTTCTAGGTCGCATAATGCACCGCAGAACTGCCCCTCACAAAATCCCAAGGGAAATATACGATGACTATGCGGTCCGCATATTGGTTATGCGATCGCATACTCGACCGCATAGTTGACCTCAAATTTGACTAACACACTGACTCACTCTGCGACGATTATGCGGTCCGCATACCTGATATGCGACCGCATTCTCGACCGCAGAATCACATTTTCTAGAAAACATTATTTATTGACTTTTTATAGCATAGATCAGTCCAAAAAAGTCCGAACCGCGGGGCCTTACACTCTTACGGCCCAAGCACAATATCAAGCCACCTCGTGGCATAATCAATAGGCTCTCGGCCTCATATCAACAAGCCACTTCATGGCGTACAATCTTAAGCCCTCAGCCTCATAATCATAAATCAATGTATTACTATTGAGGCATGCAACCTGACCCAAAAGGTATCCTCACGATATAGGCCCTCGGCCTTACTCAGTCAGAATCTCAGAAGCCACTCGGGCAAGAGTGAAACATAATGCTCAGCCCAAAATATCATTTATTGTGTTAAAACAGAGTAAACATGGTTGAGTTTTGAAAAAGGTATAATATAGCATGACTGAGTACATATATTAAAATCAAAACAGTGAAAAAATAACAGTAAAATCCCCTAAGGGTCCAAATAGTTGGCACGAGGCCCAAATATGGCATTCAGCCCAAAACATGATGATAGAAAATAAATTTCAATCAAATACGCGATAAAACAGTCATTCGGGATGGAGTAAGTAACAATCCCCAACGGTGCACGGCCCCACACTTGCCATCTAGAATATGTGTCACCTCAATATAGCACAACGATGTGAAATCTGAGGTTTCATACCCTCAGAATAACATATACAATCATTACTCACCTCGATGCGTTCCAAACTCTAGCCCGCGATGCCCTTGTCACTCGACTCGGCCTCTGAATGCTCCAAATCTATCCAAAAGCAGACTCATGCCATCAATATATACTATGGGAACAAAGCCCACTCGAAAATATTAAATTTATATCAAAAATCCCAAAATTGACCAAACCCGGCCCCCGGGCCCAAGTCTCGGAACTCGATAAACTTTATGCCAAAATGATTCTCATCCTCCCACGAGTCTATACATATCAAGAAAATTGAAATCGAAGTTCAATTGACCCCTCAAATACCCATTTTAAGATCTCTTAATCTCAAGCCCTAATTACCCATTTTGCACCAATTTTTCCCCAAAATTTCACCACTAATTAGGACTTTAATCACATATAAACAAGTTATGAAGTCAAGAATCTTACCTCCAAGATATTACCCTTTGGCACCTCTTCAAAATCTCTCAAAAAGCTCCAAATGCGACTTGAAATGGTGAAGAACAACTCAAAAATCGCGAAGGAATTCTTATATATCTTCTGAACTAGGCTTCTCGCACCTGCAGCCAATTCCTCGCTCTTGCGCAACCACTTCTGCGGTCCGAGCACCGCTTTTGCGGTCATCACTTAAGGCCCCTTTTCGCACCTGCGACTAGACATCCGCTTCTGCAGGCCCGCAGGTGCGGTTTATATCTCGCATCTGCAGTTTTCACTTACTTTGCCTTTGGCCGAATCTGCGGCTCCCAACTTGCTTCTGCAAGACCGCACATGCAGTCCACTAGCCGCAGGTGCAGTTATGACAACAATGGAACATCTTCTGCTGCCAAAACCAAACTCAATTCGTCCGTCAACCATCCGAAATCGCCCTGAGGCCTCCGGGACCTCAACCAAAAGCACAAACACATCAAATACCACTACCCAAACTTGTACAAATCTTCAAAACACCTCAAACAACATCGGATCGACCAATTCACATCGAAATCAAGCCTAAGATTCCAAAATCTTCCGAATTCCGCTTTCGATTAAAAAGTCTACCAAACCACGTCCGAATGACCTGAAACTTTGCGCACACATCCCAAATGATACAACAGACCTACTGCAACTCCCGGAATTCTATTCTGACCCCTATATCAAAATCTCACCTATCAACCAGAAAACACCAAAATTCCAATCTCGACAATTCAAGCCTAAATCTACTCTGGACCTCCAAAACACATTCCGATCACGCTCCTAAGTCCCAATTCACCTAATGTAGCTAACCAAATCATAAAAATTCCGATCTGAGATCATATACCAAGTAGTCAAAACTTGGTCAAATCTTTCAAATTTAAAACTTCAAACTGAGGATTGTTCTTCCAAATTCATTCCGATTATCCTAAAAACCAAAACCAACATATACCAAGTAGTCAAAACTTGGTCAAATCTTTCAAATTTAAAACTTCAAACTGAGGATTGTTCTTCCAAATTCATTCCGATTATCCTAAAAACCAAAACCAACGATATACATAAGTTATAATACATTACACGGGGCTAGTCATGCACGAGAACTGGCGAGCAAAGTGCAAAAGCTCAAAACGACCGGTCGGGTCGTTACATCCTCCCCCACTTAAACATACGTTCGTCCTCGAACGTGCCCAGAGTTGTTCTGAAAACCATCAAATCGTTGTATGACCTTACCATGCATATACCTGGGGGTGATCCCACGTCACCCTATCTCATATAGGTCCGAAAACACAATGTAACCGAAATTTTTACAATCCAACCTAGCCCATAAACCTTAGAACCACATTCCCACTTCTGAAATCATCCACAAGATCAGAATCTCACATTTTTACTCTGAATAAGCCCGAACAAGCTGTAATAACCCATACCTGCAACCTCAGGTGCAATTACATGATATGCCACATAACTCCAACACTTGTAGCGATAACTTCTAATCACAGCAAACTGCACACAACAACCGAATACCGATAGTAAACCTCTTATCAACTAAGCTCTCATTCCAACAATTTCATACACTGCCAATGATAAATGAAACCCGTAGGAAGTCAATAACCATTCATCAGTTCAACTATTCATGGAATCATTCCTCCTTTAGCAAGGACCATAGCAATTTCTGAACCGAATCTCGATATTATCCTTCCAACATGCTGAAATCGAATCCGTTTGTATCCATTATAGATCCCAATGATCTCATCTAATCCAACACAACTAACCCTAGTGACATGACACATCAATATGAACTAAAGCCACAACTCGTGCAATCCGTACACTAATAAGCAACAATCCAGATGTACTCAAATCATGAAAAATGACTCAAATGAAAGAGCTGTACCGCAAGCTCACCAGTACCACTACAACAAAATGTTGGGAACCCGTCACACATTGTAGAACTAGAACACATGAATCTATCCCGCAGGATCATACCTTCACATAGCTTCGCTGCAAGACGCGACCCTACCCAAACACTGGTCCTCATAAAACACCTCCAGTCACTCTGCTCAAGATCGACAACCATGCGCAATTTGATGTCTAGAACCAAATAAAATTATCATAACCACAGTGAAGCAAATACATAACACCACATAAACCCGAAAGGACATAACCAATATGCCATCCACCGAGAGATACCTAGTACTTTTCCCGCTCGACTTCCACTATGAAACCCCAATGGAACTGCACGTGTGCCTATAACCAACCAATCATAATGCCTCCCAACATAGAAAAGTAACTCATAGATCAACTCAGAACAATAATAGCTTAATAACAACCGAATCAACACATCCCTCACCAATAACAACTCGAAGTCAACAAAGCCGTTTTGATGCAGAACACACATCCATATAGGTCTACCAATGAACCCCTTATCAAGGAGTTCCTGAAGCTGCTCCTTCAACTCCTCTAACTCTACCGGTGCCATACGATACGGTGCCCAACACCAAATCAATACAGAAATCAACAACCCTGTACGCCGACATGCCCTGTAGCAGGAAACACATCCGGGAAAGTCCCTCATCACTAGAACTGAATCAATAGTAGGAGTGTCTGCACTGACATCCATCACGAAGGCCAAATAAGAAAGACAACCCTTCCCAGCCATCCGCTGAGTCTTCAAAAATGACACCACCCTACTGGGAACATAATCCGTTGAACTTCGCCACTCAATACGTGGCATTCCCGGCAAAGCCAACATCGCCTCCTTAGCGTAATAGTCCAGAATAACACGACACATAGACAACTAGTCTATACCCAATATTACATCAAAATCTAACATACCAAGCAGCAAAAGATCCACTCAGGTCTCCAAACCCCTATAGTCACTATACAGTGCCGATATACATGACCCACAACCACAACATAACATGTATATGAGAACTCCCAGTCTCCAACTCCATATAGCACACAAATCTCTATATCCGATCCCAATTCCGCCCTCCGAATATACAACACACCTCTAACACCCAATCATTCCACGAGAGGTACTCTTATAATTCTTCTGTGCCACCAAGAAAACACGAATATCAGCAGTCGATCCAACAAAAGAGTGCCGCAATACTACTGAAGTACCATCAACTTAGTCACATTGCTGTTTTCTGAAACGTATACCATCGTCAAGTCACACCAATTAGCAATACCATTTCCTTAATCATCTGAAGCTACCCGTGCTGCCCAAGAATTTGTGACCTTCCTTTCCAAACTGAACCGTGACCTTACACATGCAAATCTTGATCCTACACCATATACTGCATATACTATACCCTTCTAAGATAATCATGATAACTTCATATCCCTTCTGAGCCACAAACATCTACGTACTCAACTATCCAAGAATTATCCATTGATCCCATCTAGAATAAAATCACTACACATCCCATGCTTCTCATGCTCGTATAAAATATGCATCTCTAACCGTAGTAGAGACCATCAAGAACTCTCTGAATTTTCTTTGCACAAAACTAAACCGCTAGGACTGAATCTTTCTAACTCAACTAAGCTATGCATGCCCTTAAAACCTAAGAGAATTGCCACAAAACACCTATAGAAACTCATTACCTTGTAAGCATCCAAAAAACTAATCATATCCTTACCATGCCGATCCGGCCCACTTCCAAGATATCCCATGTATCCAAGTTCCTTTTGATTTACCTTTAACTTGATACTTCTTCTTGTTATAACACCACAATTCCTCAACCCCGACTCACCACATGAGACCCAAGCATAAAACCACACCGTCTAAGGATCATAAGCCGCTGGATACTCTCTTAGATATTCCCAAATGGACCACATTCCAAATGCCTACCCTGAGGTGACTTCCTGTGAATCTGAAGCCATTACCTTCCTGATACTGATATATAGAATCTTGTAATTGATATAGAAATGATACAAGTCTTGGCACCCTCCAATGCAAACCTCAGTTCCTAGCCAAATTATACAACTTGAAAATCTCCAATTATTACACGTAAAATTTGAACCCATTAGAACCATTCTCGAGAGTCACCCACTATACTCAAATCGCAATTAGACTGATCAAGCGGATCGGGCGACCCGTGCTCCCTTAGCACTCCGACACCGCAGAATATAACCTCACCATAATACAACCAAGCAACTTCCTGCTCTATGCACCACACATCCTTTACCAATAACCACTCAAGACATTCCGTGATTCTCATACACCTATGAAGCATAATATAACCTTTGCCAAAATTTTTCTTTACTCGAGCCATCCTCGGTCTCAATCTTCGTAATCCATAACTGATTTATCAGCACGCCTCAAACTGGAACCAACATAGCACATAACCGTGCAATCAACTAATCAATAGCCGACTCCCCCACTTGGCTTGAAGCCATAGATCAAAACACACGCAATAACTCATAAAGCATATACTCTATTGCTGCCATAATACCATAGTAAGATTAAACTCAATCCTTCATAAGCTCATGAAAGACAGACCATCTAGTACTTTAAATCTTCTGCAAATCTCGCATTCACTCTCGTAAAAGTTAAACCCACTCTCTTAGGCGACCCAAATTCAAATTGCAACACATATATTTCCCTGGTGACAGATATGTTCCAACAAACAACATAAAGGATTATGCAAACTTTAGAACAATCAGCAGTAGATAACCCACCTGCTTCGCCTAAACTAACATCTCTTTATACCCTTCCACTGTCATAGACATTACAGTCACTTGATCTTTCTGTGTCTGAACTCATATCACAACGTGAAATCTACTTCACTCCCCCAACTATAAAACATGAAAGGATTCTTCACACACCCATAACTCAAGGCTATACCTCAAATCAAGATGGAAATCAAGCACCTAATAGTTCTTCTATCCTCCAGCAGACCCTTCTTGTCGCTTCCAAATCATATGAATACATATCGTAGTCACATCATACTCATCACACAACTATCCAGTCATCACTCTTACTAATAGGGACACCATCGATAATACAAATCCAAAAGCACGTGCTCACACATTCAATGCCTCAGTGCTCCAGCTATAGGCAAAAACCCGGCCTCAAGTCCTCCAGACTGGATCAATATCAACACACAGAGATCACATCTCGCCCCTCGATCAGGGAATCACAAGCCATCGATGCACATCTGATACTGAGTGCTCATGCGTGGAAGGAATTCAAAGAGTTATATTTCAAGCTGAATCAATGACGCACGATAAGAATTCAAGAATGTAAAGTTTTTCCTAAAGGTTCTGCAGCCTCTCGAGGATAAGTACAGATGTCTCGGTACCAATCCGCGAGACTCTACTAAACCTGCTCATGACTCGTGAGACCTATGTAACCTAGGCTATGATACCAACTTGTCATGACTTCAAATTGGACCTGGTCGTGATGGCGCCTCTTGTGAAGATAAGGCCAGCCGACACAATTCTCAAATTCATTTTTAACAATTTTAATAAGTCAATTTAAGTCATTGATAAGAAATAAATACCAAAATTTAGCGAAATAGAACAAGTGCAGAAACAGATACAGCCCGACATCGGGGTGTCATAAGTCACGAGCATCTACTAAGGTCTAAATACAATGGAAAGTTTGAAAATTTACTAAATACAGTCTAATGAAATCAAGAGGGAGAAAAGCAATGCTACGAACGTCGGGCAGCTACCTTGCTAAACTCCGATGACTCTGCCTCTAAGCAACCAACACCCACTACCGGGTTCAGAAATACCTAAATTTGCACACAAGGTGCAGGGAGTAATGTGAACACTCCGACTCAGTGAGTAATAAAGGTAAATGAAAGCTGAGTAATAAGAAAACACATAAATCATGTCAATACGCTACAACAAATATAGAATATTTCCAACACAGTACAAAAATCATTTACTTTGTAAATCATGCTTAGTTTCGGTGAAAACCTTTTAAAAACAATTTTCAATAGCTTCAAACGAGTGATAAAGCAGTGAGTTAACATAATAGAAACATAAACAGCCCTTCGGGAAAACATGTACCATAAACTGCCCCTCGAGCATAATATCAACAAAACCAGTCCCTCGGGCTACCTCACAATCACTCGTAATCAGCCCCTCGAGCATAACATAAATCAAGAACCGCCCCTCGGGTAATAACATAGAACAACATCAGCCCCTCGGGCTATATCACAAAACACACTGGGTACCCGCTGTGAGCACGTGATTTTTGCCTCACGAAAACTACTCCAAAATAAATCAAAAATAAAATAAATCTCTTTTAATGTGCAATTTTTAGAATTTGTGTGGTGTTTGTAAATTATTTGTGTTGTCCGTAAATGTTTGCTTTGTTATAATTAAACAAAATTAAAATAAAAATATATGTTTCATGCATATCTAGGATTTAATTATGCATTTAATAATTGATTTAAAAATAAAATCACAAGATACGCATTGGTTCTATTTTAAATATTTCACTGTGTGATTAATGTTTTGTCTATGTGTTAATAGTTGTTAAAAGTAATCAGTATTTTTGTAATGATAATTTTTGTTTTTAAATAATTTTAATTAGGATTTTAGTAATTAAAAAATAAAATTGGAAATTGAAAAGAGTTGATTAAAATGTAAAAAAACGGACTGGGCCATTTATTTGACAAAAATTCAGGCCCAAAACAATACATTTTAACCCAGCCCAAGTCAGTCAACCCGAAGACCATCAAACGACGTAGTATAGGGCAAATACTACGCCGTTTGATGATGCCCGGCCATTTAATTTGAAATGCAAACCATACGGCGTTGTATGGTTGCAATAGATCGGGGCCGTTCATTACTTTTGATCCAAGGGCTCCCAGGATTTTGACCTAACCCGTGATCATTACCCGATCCAGTACCCGGGCCGACCCATTCCCTAACTAAACCAAAACGACGCCGTTAATGTAAGCATATAGATCCTGTCCATCCATTTTGCCTGATCTAACGGCCAGTATCAATCCACCTTCCCCCTATATAAACCCCAAATCCTTACCCCGGCCCCCTAACTAAACACCCCCCTCCTCTCCTGTTCATCATCGTCCTCAAACACACCCCTAACCCTAGCCGCCCTAGCATCCCATCGCCTGAAACCCGGCGGCAACAACGCCGCCGGTCACCACTTTAACACCCCAGACTCCTCACAACCTCCTCTTCACGGATCTGGCCTTAGTTTCTTTCGAATCAGACCCCAACTCTTCGAATATTAAATCGAAGGTTGGTCTGAAAACTCAACCCTTTCCAATGGCTTCCAAAATAACACCACAGCTTCCCCTAGATACCCTAGCTATGGATCTAGTGTTGGTTTGGTTCGAATCCCCTCAGAACTCTTCGAATCTTCTTTTGAAGGTTCGAATCAAAAATGAACTCACTCAGATTCCTTCCAAATTAACACCAAATGACCCCTAGGCTTCCCTCACCCTTGTGTCATCTTTGGTTCCCTTCGAATCTGCCCAGAAGTGTTCGGATTTAAGATCCAAAATCTGAAACCCTAAAAATTTTCCAATCTTGGAATTTTTTTTTCAATTCAAACGAGGGATTGAGGTTTAATCGACCTTAGTCGAAGTATTTTCAGTTGAAAATACTTCGACTAAGGTCTGTTTGATTTCAAAAGTCCGAATCCAAGTTGAGTTTGAGTCCGGTTGAATTTGAAGAAGTAAAGGTATTTTCCCTATTTTTCTTTTTTGTTCCTACGTATGTATAGTTGTTGGTTTTAATAACCTGTGTAATTTTTCATATTTTTGTTTATTTCTGTGATTCTGTCTCCTACCCGTCTACTTGATCAAAATGTGAATTGTTTCTATTGGTTATGATTATTTACAATGTGTGTAATCGACTCGATTAAGCTCGTCGATTAGTTGTGTTATAAATCCTGTTCCTGAAAATGTTGATTGAAACAACCTGTTTTGGATGGATTATTTTGTTGTAATCAGTTGTTTCGTATTTGATAGTCAGTTGATTAATACTCGTTTGTGAATCAATAAGTCTGTTAAAATAAATGTTGTGTATATGGTGTTTCCTGAACTTTAAGTTTCAGGGCATTGTCAGTATATTGACAATGCTCCTGTATTTGTTTAATTTTAGTCCAATGTTGAAATTCAGCTTGATTGATATGCTGAATTCAATATAATGTTGTTGTGATGTTAGGTTTAAATTCAATTTCACAATTGTTGGATAGATACAACTGTGTTAGGAAGATAATTGGGATTGATTCTAGCTGTTTAAAATCAAAAGGATAATTAAGCCTGGACAGATTTTAAAATCTGTTTTGTATCAGATTCTGAATTTAAGTTTAAAGGCAGTAATAACAGTAATTATAGTAGCATTTCTGGGGTATTTCTAATGCTGTATTTTGTCCCGGTCCCGGGCCTTAGTGGGCCTAACGGGCCGGGCCTCGCGGTCCCGGGCTTCGTGGTCCCGGGCTCTGGCGGTCCCGGGCCTGGCGGTCCCGGTCTTCGTGGGCCTAATGGGTGGAACCGGCCCGTGACGGGCCTAAGCCCACATGGTCCTGTGCTTAACGGGCCGGGCTCGTGGGCTTCGCGGGCCTAGCGGTTTTTTTTTTTTTTAAGACAATTTCTTGTAGTATCATGGCTATATTAAAAATATATATGTAGTATATATGTATATCTAATTATTAAAGTGCTTGACGAAAAAGAAAATAACAAAACAATAGTAAAACACTAAATTGTCATGCATAAATATCACTTCTTGAAGTATATTATATTGTATCTTATGTATATATATTCTCTTATATATTTTCTTTTAGTATATGTATTGTATCTTATGTATATATATTCGCATAATAATATATTTTCTTGTAGTATATATATTGTATCTTATGTATATATGTTCGCATAATATATTTTCTTGTAGTATATATATTGTATATTATGTATATATTGTAGCATAATATATTTTCTTTTAGTATATTATATTGTATCTTATGTATATATATTCTCTTATATATTTTCTTATAGTATATATATTGTATCTTATGTATATATATTCGCATAATATATTTTCTTGTAGTATATATATTGTATATTATGTATATATTGTAGCATAATATATTTTCTTGTAGTATATTATATTGTATCTTATGTATATATATTCTCTTATATATTTTCTTATAGTATATATATTGTATTTTATGTATATATATTCGCATAATATATTTTCTTGTAGTATATATATTGTATATTATGTATATATTGTAGCATAATATATTTTCTTGTAGTATATTATATTGTATCTTATGTATATATATTCTCTTATATATTTTCTTGTAGTATATATATTGTATCTTATGTATATATTGTAGCTTATAAATATATTTTCTTGTAGTATATATATTGTATATTATGTATATATATTCGCATAATATATTGTCTTGTAGTATATATATTGTATATTATGTATATATTTTCGCATAATATATTTTCTTGTAGTATATTATATTGTATCTTATGTATATATATTCTCTTATATATTTTCTTGTAGTATATATATTGTATATTATGTATATATTGTAGCTTATAAATAATTCTAAGTATAGACAAAGAAATATTGCGAAAAGAAGCTCATGGGTAGAAGCAATAAATTTTATTACCAAAAAATGACATATCTTTCTTAGTCATCCTTCCCCCAATGGAATGAGCACAACAAGGTACTAATACCACCATTAGAAGGAAAAAAACTAAGGAAGATGTGCCAAAATACAAGTTACATATTATTCTATGTATTATCTCTAACAAATCTCATAAATCCTTCAAGGTTCGGAGGAGGTTGCGTTGGTGGTGGTGGAAAAGAAGCTTGTTCATCACCACTTCCGGGCGAAGCCGAATCCTCCGTAAGTTCCGCTATCATTTCTTCATAAGCTTCATCTATCGCCGGTTGTGCTTCTGCAATTCCAAAGTTTCTTCTTTCCGAGCGGATCCAATCTCTAAACAATACTGATTTTTCCAAGCTATCCCTCATAGACGCTCTATGATCACCTATTTGCAGTCTTGCTTGACTGAAAGCGCTCTCTGATGCAACAGTTGAAGCTTGAATTGATAAAATATCCCGAGCCATCCTTGCAAGAACAGGAAAATGTTTTTCCCTTGCCTTCCACCATTCCAAAAGATCAAAAGAGCCGTCTGGATTCTCCTTTTCAAGTCCCTGAGACAAATAAACTTGAAGCTCATTTAGATGTGAAGTTTCATCATAATTTTCACCTTGAGACCCCCTGAACTCCGTCCAAGATTTAAGAGCTTTTAAGCCCGCAACTCTTTTAGAGGATTGTGAGCTAGACGAAGTAGGGGTTGGAATAGTTGGCCTAGCATGCTCTAAGGCAAGTTGATAAGCATTATAAACTGTTTGAGCGTTAATCTTAATTGAAGCTTTTGCATCTGCAAGTGTCGCAATTTCCTCATTTGAAAGATCTAAAGCCTTATAAATATTTGAATACCAAAAATGAGGACCTCCCAATTTCATTGTAGGATTTAGCATTGCAGCAAGACCATAAATAGGAGGGATAGGAAAAAAATATTTTTTAAACTTTTGTTTCATTTCATTTATAGCAAGTTCATAAATATCCCCACCCTCACTAAATTCAACAAACAAATCAGATAGTGCTGCAATATAAACTAAACAGTTTGAAATAGTAGGATAATATTGCCCAGAAAATGCATTTGTTGCAATTTGAAAATGTTCTAAAAAATCTAAAAGAATTTTAACATTAGTCCAATCTTGAGTGGTAAGCATTTCATCATCATCTTCACCACCTACCCGAGAATTAAACGTTGCATTAATTGGGTTTCTATATTCATATGCTACTACTAAACTTTCGTACATACAATTCCATCTAGTCGGGCAAGGTTTAGGAACCTTTCTTTCTCTAAGGCCATATTCATCACATTTTTTAAAATACTCTCTAAGTCTACTTCTACGGTTTGAATAAAAAAGCCAATTAAGAGCCATTCTAACCTTTTCAATTTCTATGTTTAATATTCGCATACCATCACCGACAATTAAATGATAAATATGACAAATACATCTAACATGGAAAATATTAGTAAATGCAGGATTTAGTGTTGTTGTAAGCATGCCTATAGCACTGGTGTTACTAGAAGCATTATCCATTGAAATTGCCATTATTTTATCGCTAAAGCAAAAATATCTACAAATATCTGCAACAGTGTTAGCTATAAACTTACCTGTGTGACGCGAATTAATTATTCTATATGCAATTATGCGTTTTTGCATTATCCATTCCTCATCTATCCAATGACTTGTAACAGTTAGGTAATCACAATCATTACCACTTCTACCAATATCAGTAGTAATAGAAATCCGATTAGGTATATGAGTAAATAAATAACGCAAATATTGTTCATATTCATGTTTGAATTTATAAATATCACTCTTAACTGTTGCGCGAGGCCAACCTTTATAAGTAGGATTAAACACTCTTCTAATATAATGAACCCAATTAGGATTAGAAGCAAAAGTATAAGGTAAGCACATAACAGTAATCATCTTTGCTAATTCTTCACGATCTCTATTTGGATCGTAATATAAAATACCTCCAGTGACAGTGTTAATTCCTGGTTGAACTAGATTTGAACCTGTACTAGGGTTAACCGCAGAATCTACACTTGTCCCCTCTAGATGCGCTTTCATTTGAAAAAATCTAGCCTTATCTCTAGGGTGTGTTTTTATGTGCCTAGTCAAACTACCTGTGCCGCTACGGTCTCCTACATATTTATGCGACATTAATTTCCCACAAGTTTTACACTTAGCCTTATTTTTTTCTCTTACTTGAGTAAAAAAATTCCAAACTAATGATGTTTCTAAGCGTTTAGCAGGTTCTCTATTAAAAGTAGGAGTTTCTACAGGTGGGTCGACCGGTGCATCACTTGGGTTATTAAGAGGACTAGTAGGTGTATCATCTAAATCCGGTGCTTGAGTTTCATCATCATCCTCATTTTCCTCATTATTTTCTAAGATGGTTTCATTAGGATAAAGAGCATTCATAATTTCATCATCTAATCTATCACCTGGTGCAACATTATGATAAAATTCACTATCGGTAAATTGAAAACAAGGGTGATCACTATCAAGAATTACGGAAGGAGGAGGACGTCTAGGTTGGCGACTACTTTCAACTTGCTTATCTTTTCTAGGTCGGGGAGCCGGGGGAAGGGTAGTTGGTTGGCCACTACTTTCACCGGTTTTATCTTTTCCTTTACCAAACATTTTTTTCAAAGTAAATGCCATATTAATTATAATTATGCAAACTAAACCACACAAAAATATATTCTAAAAACGTAAGAGTTGAAACGAGTTTACCGGATTGCCGAACAACTTCTTGAAAATTGAAAATCGTTGAACACTTGAAAACTTCAATTCAACAACTTCACAATTTTTCACGAAATTTCAACAATAAATTAAGTAATTGTAGTAGAGAGATTGAGAGAGATTGAGAGATATTGAGAGATATTGATGAATTGGTGAATAAAAATGAAAGAATGAGGGGGTATTTATAGTTGAGAAATGGGGAAAAGTGTAATTATATAAAGTTTGGGGTTAAAATAAAGTTTGGGGGCAAAATGACCATTTTTTTAACTTAAAAAACGGTCATATTTTCAGCCCAAACGGCTAGATTTTAAATATGGCCGTTGGAGATTTTTTTTTGAAAAATAGCCGTTGGGCCCGCCAGGACCGGCCCAGGCCCGCCAGGACCGGCCCAGGCCCGCCTGCCGGTCCCGGGCTAAACGGTCCCGGGCTCGTGGGCTCAACCATGGAGACCAGCCCGTGACGGGCTCAGGAGGCCCACCAAGACCGGCCCACCCAGGAACGGCCCACCAGGCCCACCAGGCCCTTTAGGACCGCGGGCCCGGTCCGGTCCGGTTCAGGCCCAACCCACCGAGCAGCATTAGGTATTTCTGGGATAAAACAGTGAGGGTAATATGATAATAATAGTGGGCTGAAAGTGGGATGTTAATGGCTTTTAATTTAAAGGGATAATGGGAAACAAAAGGTAGTGGAATGCTGGAAATCAGGAAAAGGGTCACTTAATGGGATTTAAAGTTTTAAAAGCAGATTTTGGGGTATGATTTTCTGATTTTAAAAGAAAGTAGGGGTCCAGGCAGATCTGTATAAATACAGGGACAGACATTAGAAGAAGGGATCTGATTTTTAAGGCATTAGGGAATACACTCAGAGATAAATATACACAGAGAGATATACAGAGGAAAAAGATAAATTTGAGAGAGGAAAATCAAGCAGAAACAGAAATCTGAAAAGGAAGATAGAAAGAAAGGAAAACAGAAACATTAAAACAGAATTCTACATCGGAAGTTAGTATTGAAGCTGATTCTGTGTTTTGAAATTGAAAGCTTTTTCAGTCTGCTTTGTTCTAAGTCTCAAAATCAGAAATATTATTCTTTGTATTAAATCTGTCCGGATTTGTTCGATCTCATTGTTCAGTTAAAAATTTGAAATTTCTTAAAAGTACTGTCACTGTGCATCTGGGTTCTTCGGGTCTTATTATTGCTCAAATCTGTGGGAATACTGGTATTCTGCTGATTTTGTTACTGCTGCAACTGCTGAAATTTACTCCTTCTACCTTCATTACCAGGTACCTATCTTTTAAATTCTATGTTGGGAAGAGATTCACCATGACAAATCAATGAAGCTTGAATTACAATTCTCTTTTTCATTTGTCTAGGTTCATTATTTTAAATTTCAGTCTTGTTTCATGTTGGTTAGTATAGTAGTATGCTTGACATGATAATTATCAGTTGATCATTCTCTTTTGAAATTCATATAAGTGTTGTAATAGTATTATCTATTCCAGAATTTCATTAAAGTATAGTTATGATTGAATTGTCAAGATAGGGAACATGGCATAAAGTTGGCCATTAATTAAGTCTTATGACATTGTTAGTCAGGTACAGAGTAGTAGGGAAATGTCAAGAAAATGCATTGTTAGCATATTTTAATTATTTGGTTGTGGATTTAGGCTAGATGATGTTGGTCGCATTTTGTCCATATATGGCGTAATAATGATTATGTTTATAATCAATAGTCGAAAGTTGCATTAGTAAAATCCGCTATGTTCACAATGTCAAAAATATGGCGAATAATGTTATATGTAATATCATTTTATTAAGTCAATAGGTAAATTTGTTTTCTTTCTTAATAACAAATGGCCTAGGAATTTTACAATGCGAAAGTTAGTGTTTAGCAATGGTTCACATGACTTGAGAATCAAATCGGTTTGATTATATATATATATATATCTTACGTTCAATCATAAGCCGAATTAATAAATAATTAGGCCTATTAGATTAGGAACAAGCAATGTGGAAAGAGATTAGATTTACAATGTGTAACAAGTTTAAGATTGTAAAAAATAACATTCGTGGCAAATGGAATAACGAGAATTCTTCGAAAATATCATTTCCTTTCAAGAATTGAATTTTTTTAAGTTTCATACGCTATTCACCTTTTGAGTATACATATGTTGTATTTACTAAAAATAGTGTTAATCATATGTTTATTCCTTTCTTTGGATTTGAATAGCTTGGAGGAATATAATTCATACGCGAAAAAATATAATTCGCAATAAACATTTAATAAATTGTGAATTCTTTTCAAGAATTTAAGGGTACCTTAAATGGAGATTTCTCATGATTTTTACATAAAATATATAGATATAATAAATAATTTGTGGAAAATCTATACTACCATTGAGAATATTTGGCGTAATTAGGGATGCGTTCGCGTAACCTGATTATATTTCTAAAAGCAATTCGGATTATGCATTCGCGCAACTTCGAGTGAATATTTAATAAAAGGGATTTCTCCGAGGATGTTAAAATAATTTCATATAACCCGAGATGTGCAGTTCATTGTTTAAATACAAGAGTGACGATGTTCTTAATTTTATTTTAAATTTTGAACATATGATTTTTTTTATAAAAACTATAATATGGTCAATTTTATTGTGTACACGTATGCGTGACACGATTCTTTATATCTATAAAAATGTATAAGGCGAATATACGTACGCGTGATTCGTTTCAAGAAAATCTTTAATTTGTAAATAATCTAAACGACAGCGGTAATAAAATCATGTAATAAAAACGTATTTAGTAAAAATCAAGATAATTACGCCAAGAATAGAAACAGTTGAGCGACCGTTCTAGAACCACGGAATTCGGAAATGCCTAACACCTTCTTCCGAATTAACAGAATTCCTTACTCAGGATTTCTGGTTCGCAGAATAACAAACAGAGTCATATTCTCCTCGATTCAGGGATTAAAACCGGTGACTTGGGACGCCTTAAAATTCCCAGGTGGCGACTCTGAAACAAATAAACAAATCCCATTTAGACTGTCCTTCAATTGGAGAAAACTCCCTACGCGCCCCACAGGTGCGGGAAATAGGAGGTGTGACAGCTCTGGCGACTCTGCTGGGGACCAAAGTGTTACCCAGAACCACTGGTTCAGGGTTTAAAGAATTCGAGCTTAAAATAACTGCGATAATTGGCTTTATTTACTATATGATTTTCAACTGTTTATATGCTTAATATGCTAAATGTTGCTTTTTACCGCTTTAATATTATTTGAATTGTGAATATATACAACTGCTACGAAACCCCCTTCTTTCTGAGTCTTCTAAATTTATGGTGCACACGTGCGCGTGGCCCACCTTTCTGTTAAAGTCATACCAAATAAGACGAAGTTGGGACAAGTAACTAGGCCGGGTAGACTTTCGTGCTCCCGGTACGTTGCCCCCACTTCGGCTCAAACTGTCCGTTTGGGTAAGCCAGGTTTAGAACAATATGCCTCAGGTTTTTACCTAGAATAACTCAGCCATGTACCGGATCCCTAGTAGGAACGTCTATTTGCATCATGTACATCTGACCTTGGAGACTCAACACAGGGGTTGGGTCTGTCTAGGACAGGTGAACCCGAAATAAAAAGACCATCCTGATGCATCCTACTTGCTACCTGTGCATTCATTTGCCTCGAACATGCTTGTTGACCAGCTTAATTGAAATCATTGTGAGAACCGAGGAATAAAATGGGTTATTTTAAAAATTCCCAAAAATAGTTTTAAATCTTGAAATAAAGGTGTTTAATAAATAAAAAATTGAAAATGATTTTTTTTAAGTGTATATTTTCAAAATGAGTCTTGACTTTATTAAAATTAAATTTCAGATACAAAATAAGCACCACACAAAACCCCCCATCCACGAATACAGAAGAGTTTCTATTTCAGCTTCAAATGTGGTGGTATGAATTAGGCGAAGATGGTAAAAAATGGGTCGTCAAGCATTTGGGAAATCTCACGGATATTATGAAAGTTAAACCCCGTGATGATTTGATTGCGGCGTTAGTAACTTTTTGGGACCCTGTTCACAATGTCTTTCGTTTCTCTGACTTCGAGCTTACTCCTACATTAGAAGAGATAGCTGGATATGCTGGTTTTGACGGAAGTCTAAGAAATCAAAGCCTGATATTCACAAAGGCTCCCTCGGTACATCGATTCTTCGGCCTTTTGCACATCAGCAGTCAAATCAGGAAAAGCAATGTCATCAATGGATGTTGTTCTTTCAACTTCTTGTATTCAAGGTTCGGAAAGCCAGATGGATTTGAAATTCATGAGAAAGGCCTTACTAACAAGCAAAACAAAGACACCTGGCAGATTCACCGTCGCTTCGCCTTCATGGTGGCTTTTCTAGGAATCATGGTCTTCCCAAACAAAGAGCTAACAATTGATATTCGCACGGCAAAAGTTGTACAGGTCCTCACCACCAAGAAAAATCACACCCTTGTCCCCATCATTCTCTCAGACATTTATCGGGCGTTGACTTTATGTAAATCAGGAGCGAAAGTCTTCGAAGGATGCAAAATTTTGTTGCAAATGTGGGTGATTGAACATCTCCGACAACAGCCCAAGATCATACAATATGGTCCAAGCAATGATAATTGCATCGAGAGTTATGAGGAAAGAATAAAGGATTATAAGTCCCCAGAAGGGATAGAAGCATGGGTATCTCATTTAAGGGCTTTAACGGCAAATCAAATTGAGTGGACTTTGGGATGGCTCCCGATGAGGGAAGTGATACACATGTCAACCTCAAATAGTTATTTGCTACTATTGGGATTGAGAATCATCCATCCATATGCGCCACTAAGAGTCTTAAGACAACTAGGGAGATACCAAGTAGTTCCTGATGATGAAGATTTGAGTATGCAAGTAATCGAATTACACCCGGAATCCACTATTCCCGAGGCTCTAATTCAGCAGATGTGGAATGGATGTCGATACTTGAAAAGTGATACTCAAGTCCCAGACACTACAAAGGGTGAGATAAATCCTAGATATGCAAGGTGGTTTGAGAAACGGTCTCGCGTGGATGATGTACCAGAACCTGAGCTAAGAAGGCCAACAAAAAGACCCCACATTCAAAGCTTTAATGATAAAATCCAAGAGCGGTTGATCTGGGGAGAAAATGAAAAAGGGTACAAAGCAACTATCCATGCCCTAAAGGAAAATCTGAGGAGCCTCAGTCTGGAGAAAGATTTGCAAGTACAAGAAGCTGAAGGCGAGAAGAAGAGTCTAGCTTGTGAGAATGAAAATCTTCATGCTCGATTTCAGAAAATGAAAAAGGCTTCTGAAACGCCAATGAGGAGTTGGAAGGATCAAAAAACCATCGCCAATCTTTTTGAAAGAATGCAAGATTATGATTCCATTCTTGCTGCAAGCGAAAGGGCGTTGAGCAAAGCAAAAAAAAAATCCAACAATTAAACGAAGAAGCCAGATCTAATAAGGAACGCCAAGATAGGCAATCCGAAAAAGACAGGGCACAATTCAAGAAGGAAAAAAACCATTGGATACGTTCAGAAGACCAACTTCGTGCACAACTAGAAGAAGCAAGAAGATACAACCGAGAACATCAACAAGCGGACATCGACAGAGAAAGAGCGCAGGCAAGATTAGAGCAGGCCAGACTCTGAGCTCTATTAGAGTCAGCTTTAGATCGTGAAGACCGTGTTAGAGATATAGCTACCACTCGCCAGCAGCAATTGCAGAACCAAGACCAACGTCTTCAAGATTTCAGGGCACAAATCCACGACTTGGCGGTCTACACCTCTTAAAGTTATGTAAACTGCCAAGGAATGGATTATGAAAGGTTTACGGAGCGTGCACCCACTTTTGCCCGTCACCTAGCAATAGAGTTGGAAATGATGTATCGTACGCTGGGAGGTCATCCAGGTCAAGCCCCACATTGAGCAGATAATCTAAAGATTGACAACAAAAGTGGAAAGGGGGGCATGTTGTGAGATGTTAAGAGTTGTATCTTTTATTTTGATTTAAGTGTGCGTGTTTTAAACCATTTTATTATAAAGTTTTCAAATGTAATGTCTGTTCATCTTTGTATAATGAATAAAAGTGTTTGCCTCATGTCCGAATTACGCAAGGTCTGATTCATGCGGGGCATGATACATAGGCAATCTCTATAAGATTCGACCACCACAATAAAATATATATAAGAAAATAAAATAAAATAAGAGTGAGTAACAATAAAAGACCAAGAAAAGCTAGGATGACGCAAGCAGCCGAGCAAATGCATAATAGAAAGGGGATATTTGTCTAGGAGCATTGCATCTCAACGTGTAATTATATATGTGTTAAACTCTCAAAACTAACAAGTTTGTTCATTTCCAGAATTCAAGCAGTTAGTTTCTCTAAAGAGTATACTGGCATATTATCATTATCACACGAGATCAAAAGGACCAATACCCGAAAGTATGTCTATCCCAGATGTTGACACAGGTATTGAGCTAGAGGAGATGGATGTCGGGAAAATGAAAGAAGAGATGTTTAAACTCAAGCAGCAAATGGCTGAGATGTACCAAGCCTGGTCTACAGGACAGTTACCCCCATCTTACCCAACTAACCCTGCTCCATCAATGACCCAAACTCAGGATAATATTACCACTGAATTATCCCCAAATTTCCCCATTTACCAACACTACCGAGGAACCACCTCTCAGACACCGCAGTCTCCCCCTCCTAAACCAGTTCCATACTTTCCTCCACCTGTAACTCCTATCTTTGTGGCACCTCCCACAGCTACACTCCAAAAATCTCCTAGTGAGCCTACATTCCAGGCCCAGGACAACCAATATTACCCCCAGAGCCCACCCTCAAAGCCTCCGAAATCAATTCAACTACTCCTCGTTTTGACCTCCCAACCGAAATTGACAAGCCAGCCAAAAATGTTGAACAAGAAGAAATGTTCAGGAAGGTCAAAAGTCTAGAACAATCATTCCGAGACATGCGAGGATTAGGTGGGCAAGTCAGTGTAGCTTACAAGGATTTGTGCTTGTTCCCAAATGTACAATTACCAGTTGGCTTCAAGATGCCTAAATTTGACCTATACAATGGGCACGGCGACCCAGTAGCCCACTTAAGGGGTTTCTGCAGCAAGATGCGAGGAGCTGGGGGAAAGGACGAATTATTGATGGCTTACTTCAGTCAAAGTTTAAGCGGATCAGCTTTGGAGTGGTATACACGCCAGGACCATGGGAGATGGTACACCTGGGATGACCTGGCACAGGCATTCACATACCATTTCCAATACAATCTGGAAATCATCCCAGATCGATTATCTTTGACAAAGTTTGAGAAGAAACACAATGAAAGTTTCAGAGAGTATGGTTTTCGGTGGAGAGAACATGCAGCAAGAGTGGATCCTCCTATGAAGGAGAGTGAAATGGTAGACTACTTCCTCCAAGCCTTGGAACCAACTTACTATGCCCATTTGGTTTCAGCGGTAGGGAAATCATTCAACGAAGTAGTGAAGATGGGAGGTATGGTGGAAGAAGGCCTCAAGACAAATAAAATTATGAGCTATTCAGCAATTAAGGCAACTACTCAAGCTATTCAAGGCGGGGTAGGAGGAATCGGAAGAAAGAAGAGAGAGGAAGCAGCGGTAGTTGATTCAGGAATTTGGTCGGGACCCAGAGGTTCACAGCCTTACTATAATCAACAACGACCTCGCCAATCAACTTACCACCACAATTCATCCCAACACTACTATCACCCTTCGGAGCCTCATTTTTCCATTAACCATGCACAAGCATACAATCAGCCACCTGTTCACGCTAATTGGCGTGCTCCTGCCATACCAGGTACTTACCCACGAGCCTATCCCGGACCAGGTTTCAGGCATAGGCCAGCATTCAGGGGAGAAAGGGAACAGAAAAAGAAAACCTACACTCCATTGGGAGAGTCTTACACTAGTCTGTTCCACAGGCTGAGACAATTAGACATGCTAAGACCAATACAATCCAAGCTACCCAATCCTCCTCCAAAGAATCTGGACTACACCATTAGCTGTGAGTATTGTTCCGGTACACCAGGCCATGATACGGAAAAATGCTGGCATTTAAAAAATGCAATACAAGAGCTGATTGATACTAATAAAATCGAGGTTCAAACCCCCGAAGCTCCCAATATCAACAGAAATCCAATGCCAGCCCATCAGGAGGCTAATATGATAGAAATAGTACAGGTTGATGGGGAGACAAAGAAGCCATCACGAACTATCATGATGATCAGGTCTCATGAAGCCAAGCCAGATAAGCAGTTAACAGAGGAGAAGCCGGTACCTAAGCAGAACAGAAATGGTGATGAACCATCTGTGGTGGTCGAAAAGGGGTCTCCGAGCAAAGTTGACACAAAGCAGGAAAGGTTGAAAGTGATAGTACCAGGGGTTGCCAGCAAACCCATTATAGTCGTGGAAGGAGCCCGTATAGATCGGGTTATTATCAAACCTGTAACCCAGCTACCAGTGATCAACAACAAAGTTATTCCATGGAACTATGAACGGGTGACTGTAATGTACAAAGGAAAAGAAGTCAAGGAAGAAGTCTGTGAGGTGCAAGGCTTGACTCGTTCGGGAAGATGTTTTACTCCCGAAGAGTTAAGAAAAACTAAAAATAATCCAATGCCAATAAAGAGAGCTGTGACGGAAGAAGAACCGGAAGAGTTTTTAAGAAAAATGAAACTCCATGACTATTCTGTTGTGGATCAACTGAAGAAGACACCCGCTCAAATTTCATTGTTGTCATTACTGATCCATTCAGAGGAGCACCGTCTGGCTTTGATGAAAATCCTGAATGAGGCTCATGTTCCTGAAAAAATCTCTGTAAATCATTTGGGAAAGAATAGCCAACAGAATCTTTGAGGCAAACAGAATTACATTTTCTGATGATGAATTGCCTGTGGAAGGTACTGAGCACAACAGAGCTCTTTACCTCACCGTGAAATGTGAAAACTCCGTAGTAACCCGGGTATTGGTTGACAACGGGTCAAGTGCAAACATCTGCCCTCTCTCCACTTTAAGCAAATTGAAAATCAAAGAGGAGAGGATCCAGAAGAATAGTATTTGCGTACGGGGGTTTGACGGTGGAAGCAGAGATTCATTTGGCGACATAGTGTTGGAACTGACAATAGGGCCAGTTGAATTCACAATGGAGTTTCAAGTACTGGACATAACTGTTTCTTATAATTTGTTGTTGGGTCGACCATGGATCCATGCTGCTAAAGCAGTCCCGTCAACACTACACCAGGCGGTCAAGTTTGAATGGGATCATCAAGAAATAGTTGTGCATGGGGAAGAAAGTTTAAATGCTCACAGCAGTGCCATTGTACCGGTCGAGGGAATAGAAAATGACCAGGGACCATGGGTATACCAAGTGTCCGATACAGTGTCGGTAGAGAAAATTCCAGAGGGGAAGTACCTTCCGAATCCAAAGATAACCTCTGCATCAGTCATGGTAGCCTATGAAATGTTAAAAAATGGTTTTATACCCGGCAAAGGTCTGGGCTCATCTTTGCAAGGAATTATACAACCAGTATCTCTCCCCGAGAACTGGGGAACATTTGGTTTGGGATTTATACCCACAATCACCGATATGAAAAAGGCCAGAAAGCTGAAACACAAGGCATGGGTTCTTCCAAAACCAATCCCACATCTGTTAAAGTCTTTTGTCAAGACCGGTGCTAAAAATCGCTCGATAACAACAATTCCTAAATCCCGGGTCAATCCTGAGGAGGAATTAATTGAAAGATTCGAGAAATTGTTTAATGATGTGAATATGTTGGAAAGCGGAGAAGGGTGTAGCAACGCAGAAGTTCAATTCGTTGGGCCAGAAACAAAGCTTAATAATTGGAAAGCCACTCCTCTCCCCATTCGAAAGGAGTCTTGGTAGTTTATTTTGATTTTCTTTCAGTTTGTTTGGGTTACCTCAGGGTTGTAATCCCAATGCTTATCTTACAGTTTGTTTGAAGTGTGCAAACCTTGTTATCTTTCATCATCCAATAAAATACAGTTTCCTTTTTCATTATCATTCCTGATAGTTTTCTTTTTCCCTTTCTTCTTTTTCTGTACAGTTCCTTTTACGCTGGCTCTAGTGATATGGCATGCATGAGGAATCCTCAGCCCAGTCTTAAAAATCAATCTGGTTCCGAAATATTAATTCAAGAAATATATTGTGATTATGAATCAGAATATGATGAAGATGAGGTTTTTGAAGAGATTAGTAAAGAGTTAATTCACTTTGAGGAAAAAATCAAACCTAACTTGAGTGATACCGAGGACATCAATATAGGGGACACGAGTAATATCCGGGAAACTAAAATAAGTGTCCATCTCGAACCAAAGATCCGAGAAGAGTTAATTAAAGCACTCATAGAATTCAAAGATGTTTTTGCATGGTCATATGACGACATGCCGGGCCTGAGCACTGATTTAGTGGTTCACAAATTGCCCACCGATCCAACGGTGCCTCCTGTCAAGCAGAGGCTGAGAAAATTCAAGCCTGATATGAGTGTGAGAATTAAGGAAGAAATCACCAAACAGTTGGAAGCAAAGGTCATTCGAGTCACTCGATATCCTGTTTGGTTAGCTAATATCGTTCCTGTGCCAAAGAAAGACGACAAAATTAGAGTATGCGTCGACTACCGCAATCTCAACAAAGCAAGTCCGAAGGATAATTTCCCATTACCCAATATCCATATTTTGATCGATAATTGTGCCAAGCATGATATAGGATCTTTCGTGGATTGTTATGCCGGGTATCATCAAATTCTAATGGATGAAGAGGATGCAGAAAAGACAGCATTCATCACACCATGGGGAACTTATTGCTACAGGGTAATGCCATTCCGTTTGAAGAACGCCGGAGCAACCTACATGAGAGCAATGACCACGGTGTTTCATGATATGATACACAAGGAGATTGAGGTATACGTGGACGATGTGACCATAAAATCAAAGCATCAGGCCGACCACGTTAGGGATTTGAGGAAATTCTTCTTAAGACTTCGCAGGTACAACCTCAAGCTTAGCCCTGCCAAATGCGCATTCGGAGTTCCATCTGGAAAGTTGCTGGGATTCATAGTCAGTCGGCGAGGCATCGAGCTAGACCCATCAAAAATCAAAGCCATCCAAGAACTGCCACCTCCAAGGAACAAAACTGAAGTAATGAGTTTGTTGGGAAGGTTAAATTACATCAGCAGGTTTATTGCTCAGCTCACAACAACCTGTGAGCCAATTTTCAAATTGTTGAAAAAGGATGTTGCGGTCAAATGGACCGATGAGTGTCAAGAAGCGTTTGATAAGATAAAAGGGTACTTGTCAAACCCACCCGTGTTGGTCCCGCCAGAGCCAGGAAGACCTCTGATTCTTTACTTAACGGTCTTGGAAAATTCATTTGGTTGTGTATTGGGGCAACATGACCTCACTGGCAGAAAAGAACAGGCCATATACTACCTTAGCAAGAAATTCACAGCTTATGAGGTTAAGTATACTCATCTGGAGAAGACATGTTGCGCCCTAACGTGGGTAGCTCAGAAGTTGAAACACTATTTGTCTTCCTACACCACTTATCTCATTTTGCGTCTGGATCCGTTGAAATATATTTTTCAAAAGCCTATGCCAACGGGAAGACTTGCAAAGTGGCAGATATTGCTCACAGAATTTGACATCATCTATATTACTCGAACTGCAATGAAAGCCCAAGCATTGGCTGATCATTTAGCTGAAAACCCGGTCGACGAGGAGTACGAGCCGTTGAAAACCTATTTTCCTGATGAAGAAATAATGCATATCGACGAGATGGAGCGAATTGAAAAACCTGGCTGGAAACTTTTCTTTGATGGGGCCGCTAACATGAAAGGAGTCGGGATAGGAGCTGTAATCATTTCTGAAACAGGGCATCACTATCCTGTTACAGCTCAACTGCGATTTTATTGCACCAATAATATGGCTGAATATGAAGCTTGTATTATGGGGTTAAGGCTAGCCGCAGACATGGGTATCCAAGAAATTTTAGTCATGGGAGATTCAGATCTTCTGGTACATCAAATTCAAGGAGAATGGGAAACCCGAGACTTGAAGCTCATACCATACCGACAATGTCTACATGATCTTTGTCAGCGTTTTCAATCAGTAGAGTTCCGGAATAATCCAAGGATCCATAATGAGGTTGCCGATGCATTGGCTACCCTGGCATCAATGTTGCACCATCCAGACAAAGTTTATGTAGATCCACTACATATTCAAGTCCACGATCAGCACGCTTATTGCAATATGGTTGAAGAAGAATTTGATGGTGAACCATGGTTCCACGACATCAAAGAGTATATCAGGATGGGGATATATCCCGCACAAGCCACAGGAGATCAAAAGAGGACCATTAGGCGATTGGCAAATGGATTCTTCTTAAGCGGAGGAGTTTTGTATAAAAGAACACCAGATCTTGGATTATTAAGATGCATAGATGCCAGACAAGCTACAGCTGTCATGTCTGAAGTACATTCGGGAGTTTGCGGACCCCACATGAGCGGATATGTGTTGGCAAAGAAAATCCTCCGAGCTGGCTACTATTGGCTTACCATGGAGCGAGATTGTATCAGTTTTGTGCGCAAGTGTCATCAATGCCAAATACACGGAGATTTGATTCATTCTCCACCATCCGAGTTGCACACAATGTCGGCACCATGGCCCTTCGTTGCCTGGGGCATGGATGTGATTGGACCAATTGAGCCGGCAGCATCCAATGGGCACAGGTTCATTCTGGTAGCCATTGATTATTTTACCAAATGGGTTGAGGCCAAAACATTCAAATCAGTGACCAAGAAAGCTGTGGTCGATTTTGTCCACTCAAATATCATATGTCGATTCGGAATCCCAAAGGTGATCATCACAGATAACGGTGCTAATCTTAACAGTAACTTAATGAAGGAAGTATGTCAACAGTTTAAGATTACACATCGCAACTCTACCCCATATCGGCCCAAGGCGAATGGAGCAGTCGAGGCAGCCAACAAAAACATAAAGAAGATACTTCGGAAAATGGTAGAAGGTTCAAGACAATGGCATGAAAAATTACCATTTGCATTATTGGGATACCGCACTACTGTTCGCACTTCAGTAGGAGCAACTCCTTATTTGTTGGTATATGGCACTGAAGCAGTAATTCCTGCAGAAGTTGAGATTCCTTCCCTTCGGATCATCGCTGAAGCAAAGATTGATGATGATGAATGGGTCAAAACCCGTCTGGAACAGTTAAACTTGATTGATGAAAAATGATTGGCCGCAGTATGTCATGGTCAATTATATCAAAGAAGAATAGCAAGAGCATACAACAAAAAGGTGCGTCCACGGAAGTTTGAAGTGGGTCAACATGTGCTGAAACGTATTCTTCCACATCAGGTTGAGGCAAAAGGCAAATTTGCCCCGAATTGGCAAGGACCATTCATTGTGACCAGAGTATTATCGAATGGTGCACTATGCTTAACAGATATTGAAGGCAAATGCATAGACATGGCGATCAATTCTGACGCGGTAAAGAGATATTATGCATAACTTTTTGAATGTTTGTATTTAGCATTATTTCGAAGATTGGAGTGACAAAGGCAGTTTATTCTGCTATCCAAACACTATACCCTTTGCTTTCCCTTTTGAGCCATATTTGTTTCTTTCTTACCCTCTCTGGGAATCAATGAAAATCAAATATGAAACAATAAAAAAAATCACTATTATTAGTGAACTACGTTTGACCTGATTCCTCAAAGAAGGATACGTAGGCGCCTCACGGCTCGGTCATAGGGTGCACAATATACATAATGTGCACAAAAAGAAACATCAAGCGACCCCAATCAAGAAACTGGGGCAAGAATTGTATTGGAAATAAGAAAAAGATTCCAAGAGTTGTAATTTTAAACATATACCGAAACTGTTTAGCTTTTGATACCTTTACATTTCCAACCACATACCAAAAAGACCTTTCGATCAATCTTAGAAAAATGCTGAGTCAAGCAAATGAAGATGGTTCATAACACTCTGGTACAAACAAGAAAAGAAAGTAAAAATGAGAGAGTCTTATAGGTGAAAACCCACACGGGCACCATAAGATGACATAAGTTGAGAGAAAGTAAAATGAGAGAGTCTTATTGGTGAAAACCTTCGCAGGCACCATAAGGCGAAAAGGAAGTAAGAAATGAACAAATGAGGAAGGTTTGTTGGTAAAAACTCTTTGAGATATTGCAAGTCAAACAGGTCTGTAAAATGAAAAATGAAGCTGGGTTATGGAATTTTTGGGGAAAACAAAAATGAGACAATTGAAAGGAGATTGATTAAAAGACTGGGTTGATTAATCCAAATTGCATGCCATGATCATTGGCGCCGGTAACTCCAATCAGATAAGTCCTTTATTCCTTCTCCAACAATTACCCAAATTTGGATTTTTCTTTTTAGATTGTCGAAATCATCATGTTTTCGTCACTAATAATCTTACTCTTCTAAAGCTTTTGAGATGAGTTTTGTACCAAACAAATAGGAAAGAATGTCAAGGTATACTACCAAGATTCAAGGTTGCATAGGACAAAAATACGGCCATGATGGGCAAGAGGTAATAAAAAATAATAAGATATGGGTGTAAGAAAAGTGGAATCAAAAGCGGATCAGCAATGTCAGGTGAACATATGATTACGGTTAAAAGGGTTTGAAGGAAAACATACAGAGGAGGATCCTATAGTTAAGGATCAATTACAAGGACAAATAGTCTTTTCAGCCATTCCAAGGCAACAAAACAAGACATAGAAGCCCCACCGTCGGCAAGAATGCCACAGTTAACCATCCTGTTTTTTAAAAACTAACAAAGTTTTCTTTGATTTAAAAAAAAGAGGGGCAAAAACAACATTGGTTTCAGGAAAAACCCGATGAAGAAATTAAGAAGAAATCAGGCGTCCACCTGGAGAATGAGGATAAAGAAAAAGAAGAAGTCAGGCGTCCACCTGGAGAATGAGGATGAAAAGAAGAAGTCAGGCGTCCACATGGAGAATGAGGATGAAGAAATTAAGAAGAAATCAGGTGTCCACCTGGAGAATGAGGATAAAGAAAAAGAAGAAGTCAGGCATCCACCTGGAAAATGAGGATGAAAAGAAGAAGTCAGGCGTCCACCTGGAGAATGAGGATAAAGAAAAAGAAGAAGTCAGGCGTCCACCTGGAGAATGAGGATGAAAAGAAGAAGTCAGGCGTCCACCTGAAGAATGAGGATGAAAAAATTAAGAAGAAATTAGGCGTCCACCTGGAGAATGAGGATGAAAAATTTAAGAAGAAATCAGGCGTCCACCTGGAGAATGGGGATAAGAAATTGAAGAAGAAGTCAGGCGTCCACCTGGAGAATGAGGATGAAAAATTTAAGAAGAAGTCAGGCGTCCACCTGGAGAATGATGATGAAAAGAAGAAGTCAGGCGTCCACCTGGAGAATAAGGATGAAAAGAAGAAGTCAGGCGTCCACCTGGAGAATGAGGATGAAAAATTAAGAAGAAATCAGGCGTCCACCTGGAGAATGAGGATGAAGAATTGAAGAAATCAGGCGTCCACCTGGAGAATGAGGATGAAAAATTTAAGAAGAAATTAGGCGTCCACCTGGAGAATGAGGATGAAGAAATCAGGCGTCCACCTGGAGAATGAGGATGAAAAATTTAAGAGGAAATCAGGCGTCCACCTGGAGAACAAGGACAAAGGAAGGATGAAAAAGAAAGCAGAGGTCAGGCGCCCACATGGAGAATAAGGGAATACAACTGAAGCAGCAGAAATCAGGCGCCCACCTGTAGAACAAGGGAATATAATTAAAGTATTGAAGTCAAAGGCCCGCCAATATAAGAAAGGAGCACACTTAGAGTCAATAAAGCAGAGGAGTCCAACAAAGTCCCCAGCAGGAAACAACAAGAGTCCCAAACAGAGAAAGAAAATATGGGACACAATGAAAGGGAATGCGGAACAAGCCAAATGCCCAAGAGTCACCAAGATATCAAGACAACAAGAAACGCAAGGGCATGATCTAGATAAGATTTTATAATTCATGTACCATAATCTAGTTTAGCTTTTGTATTACCTTTGAAGCAAGGTGTAATAAGGAGGTCAGCAAGCAGTAAAAGCAGCACGAAACAGCAGTAACATCACAGTCCCATGGTAGTCCCAGCTACCCAAAACTTCCCGAACTACATTGACCTGATTCCTTTATAGCCAAGGATATGTAGGAAACCTTTGAAGCAGAGGTTCGGTCAAATCTTTCAAAAAATGCTTCCCACGGAGTATTTGAACGGGCAAAAATCGCTCGTATCCGCTCACTTTATCTTTGCACGAAAACTCTTCGAGTTTCCGCACAAAGAGGGGCAGCTGTGAGCACGTGATTTTTGCCTCACGAAAACTACTCCAAAATAAATCAAAAATAAAATAAATCTCTTTTAATGTGCAATTTTTAGAATTTGTGTGGTGTTTGTAAATTATTTGTGTTGTCCGTAAATGTTTGCTTTGTTATAATTAAACAAAATAAAAATAAAAATATATGTTTCATGCATATCTAGGATTTAATTATGCATTTAATAATTGATTTAAAAATAAAATCACAAGATACGCATTGGTTCTATTTTAAATATTTCACCGTGTGATTAATGTTTTGTCTATGTGTTAATAGTTGTTAAAAGTAATCAGTATTTTTGTAATGATAATTTTTATTTTTAAATAATTTTAATTAGGATTTTAGTAATTAAAAAATAAAATTGGAAATTGAAAAGAGTTGATTAAAATGTAAAAAAACGGACTTGGCCATTTATTTGACAAAAATTCAGGCCCAAAACAATACATTTTAACCCAGCCCAAGTCAGTCAACCCGAAGACCATCAAACGACGTAGTATAGGGCAAATACTACGCCGTTTGATGATGCCCGGCCATTTAATTTCAAATGCAAACCATACGGCGTCGTATGGTTGCAATAGATCGGGGCCGTTCATTACTTTTGATCCAAGGGCTCCCAGGATTTTGACCTAACCCGTGATCATTACCCGATCCAGTACCCGGGCCGACCCATTCCCTAACTAAACCAAAACGACGCCGTTCATGTAAGCATATAGATCCTGGCCATCCATTCTGCCTGATCTAACGGCCAGTATCAATCCACCTTCCCCCTATATAAACCCCAAATCCTTACCCCGACCCCCCTAACTAAACACCCCCTCCTCTCCTGTTCATCATCGTCCTCAAACACACCCCTAACCATAGCCGCCCTAGCATCCCATCGCCTGAAACCCGGCGGCAACAACTCCGTCGGTCACCACTTTAACACCCCAGACTCCTCACAACCTCCTCTTCACGGATCTGGCCTTAGTTTCTTTCGAATCAGACCCCAACTCTTCGAATATTAAATCGAAGGTTGGTCTGAAAACTCAACCCTTTCCAATGGCTTCCAAAATAACACCACAGCTTCCCCTAGATACCCTAGCTATGGATCTAGTGTTGGTTTGGTTCGAATCCCCTCAGAACTCTTCGAATCTTCTTTTGAAGGTTCGAATCAAAAATGAACTCACTCAGATTCCTTCCAAATTAACACCAAATGACCCCTAGGCTTCCCTCACCCTTGTGTCATCTTTGGTTCCCTTCGAATCTGCCCAGAAGTGTTCGGATTTAAGATCCAAAATCTAAAACCCTAAAAATTTTCCAATCTTGGATTTTTTTTTCCAATTCAAACGAGGGATTGAGGTTTAATCGACCTTAGTCGAAGTATTTTCAGTTGAAAATACTTCGACTAAGGTCTGTTTGATTTCAAAAGTCCGAATCCAAGTTGAGTTTGAGTCCGGTTGAATTTGAAGAAGTAAAGGTATTTTCCCTATTTTTCTTTTTTGTTCCTACGTATGTATAGTTGTTGGTTTTAATAACCTGTGTAATTTTTCATATTTTTGTTTATTTCTGTGATTCTGTCTCCTACCCGTCTATTTGATCAAAATGTGAATTGTTTCTGTTGGTTATGATTATTTACAATGTGTGTAATCGACTCGATTAAGCTCGTCGATTAGTTGTGTTATAAATCCTGTTCCTGAAAATGTTGATTGAAACAACCTGTTTTGGATGGATTATTTTGTTGTAATCAGTTGTTTCGTATTTGATAGTCAATTGATTAATACTCGTTTGTGAATCAATAAGTCTGTTAAAATAAATGTTGTGTATATGGTGTTTCCTGAACTTTAAGTTTCAGGGCATTGTCAGTATATTGACAATGCTCCTGTATTTGTTTAATTTTAGTCCAATGTTGAAATTCAGCTTGATTGATATGTTGAATTCAATATAATGTTGTTGTGATGTTAGGTTTAAATTCAATTTCACAATTGTTTGGATAGATGCAACTGTGTTAGGAAGATAATTGGGATTGATTCTAGTTGTTTAAAATCAGAAGGATAATTAAGCCTGGACAGATTTTAAAATCTGTTTTGTATCAGATTCTGAATTTAAGTTTAAAGGCAGTAATAACAGTAATTATAGTAGCATTTCTGGGGTATTTCTGGGATAAAACAGTGAGGGTAATATGATAATAGTAGTGGGTTGAAAGTGGAATGTTAATGGATTTTAATTTAAAGGGATAATGGGAAACAAAAGGTAGTGGAATGTTGGAAATCAGGAAAAGGGTCACTTAATGGGATTTAAAGTTTTAAAAGCAGATTTTGGGGTATGATTTTCTGATTTTAAAAGAAAGTAGGGGTCCAGGCAGATCTGTATAAATACAGGGACAGACATTAGAAGAAGGGATCTGATTTTTAAGGCATTAGGGAATACACTCAGAGATAAATATACACAGAGAGATATACAGAGGGAAAAGATAAAATTTGAGAGAGGAAAATCAAGCAGAAACAGAAATCTGAAAAGGAAGATAGAAAGAAAGGAAAACAAAAACATTAAAAAAGAATTCTACATCGGAAGTTAGTATTGAAGCTGATTCTGTGTTTTGAAATTGAAAGCATTTTCAGTCTGCTTTGTTCTAAGTCTCAAAATCAGAAATATTATTCTTTGTATTAAATCTGTCCGGATTTGTTCGATCTCATTGTTCAGTTAAAAATCTGAAATTTCTTAAAAGTACTGTCACTGTGCATCTGGGTTCCTCGGGTCTTATTATTACTCAAATCTGTGGGAATACTGGTATTCTGCTGATTTTGTTACTGCTGCAACTGCTGAAATTTACTCCTTCTACCTTCATTTCCAAGTACCTATCTTTTAAATTCTATGTTGGGAAGAGATTCAGCATGACAAATCAATGAAGCTTGAATTACAATTCTCTTTTTCATTTGTCTAGGTTCATTATTTTAAATTTCAGTCTTGTTTCATGTTGGTTAGTATAGTAGTATGCTTGACATGATAATTATCAGTTGATCATTCTCTTTTGAAATTCATATAAGTGTTGTAATAGTATTATCTATTCCAGAATTTCATTAAAGTATAGTTATGATTGAATTGTCAAGATAGGGAACATGGCATAAAGTTGGCCATTAATTAAGTCTTATGACATTGTTAGTCAGGTACAGAGTAGTAGGGAAATGTCAAGAAAATGCATTGTTAGCATATTTTAATTATTTGGTTGTGGATTTAGGCTAGATGATGTTGGTCGCATTTTGTCCATATATGGCGTAATAATGATTATGTTTATAATCAATAGTCGAAAGTTGCATTAGTAAAATCCGCTATGTTCACAATGTCAAAAATATGGCGAATAATATTATATGCAATATCATTTTATTAAGTCAATAGGTAAATTTGTTTTCTTTCTTAATAACAAATGGCCTAGGAATTTTACAATGCGAAAGTTAGTGTTTAGCAATGGTTCACATGAATTGAGAATCAAATCGGTTTGATTATATATATATATCTTATGTTCAATCATAAGCCGAATTAATAAATAATTAGGCCTATTAGATTAGGAACAAGCAATGTGGAATGAGATTAGATTTATAATGTGTAACAAGTTTAAGATTGTAAAAAATAACATTCGTGGCAAATGGAATAACGAGAATTCTTCGAAAATATCATTTCCTTTCAAGAATTGAATTTTTTTTAAGTTTCATACGCTATTCACCTTTTGAGTATACATATGTTGTATTTACTAAAAATAGTGTTAATCATATGTTTATTCCTTTCTTTGGATTTGAATAGCTTGGAGGAATATAATTCATACGCGAAAAATATAATTCGCAATAAACATTTAATAAATTGTGAATTCTTTTCAAGAATTTAAGGGTACCTTAAATGGAGATTTCTCATGATTTTTACATACAATATATAGATATAATAAATAATTTGTGGAAAATCTATACTACCATTGAGAATATTTTGCGTAATTAGGGATACGTTCGCGTAACCTGATTATATTTCTAAAAGCAATTCGGATTATGCGTTCGCGCAACTTCGAGTGAATATTTAATAAAAGGGATTTCTCCGAGGATGTTAAAATAATTTCATATAACCCGAGATGTGCAGTTCATTGTTTAAATACAAGAGTGACGATGTTCTTAATTTTATTTTAAATTTTGAACATATGATTTTTTTTTTATAAAAACTATAATATGGTCAATTTTATTATGTACATGTATGCGTGACACGATTTTTATATCTGTAAAAAATGTATAAGGCGAATATACGTACGCGTGATTCGTTTCAAGAAAATCTTTAATTTGTAAATAATTTAAAAAGCGGTAATAAAATCATGCAATAAAAACGTATTTAGTAAAATCAAGATAATTAAGCCAATAATAAAAACAGTTAAGCGACCGTGCTAGAACCACGGAATTCGGAAATGCCTAACACCTTCTTCCGGATTAACAGAATTCCTTACTCAGGATTTCTGGTTCGCAGAATAACAAACAGAGTCATATTCTCCTCGATTCAGGGATTAAAACTGGTGACTTGGGACGCCTTAAAATTCCCAGGTGGCGACTCTGAAACAAATAAACAAATCCCGTTTCGACTGTCCTTCAATTGGAGAAAACTCCCTACGCGCCCCACGGGTGCGGGAAATAGGAGGTGTGACACCCGCGCTCACTGGGGTGTATAGACTCCGGGAGGGGCCCCTTACGGCCCAAGCGCAATAATAAGCCATCTCGTGGCATAATCAATATATCACTCACTCAGGGTACCCGCACTCACTAGGGGTGTATAGACTCCGGGAGGGGCCCCTTATGGCCCAAGTGCAATATCAAGCCACCTCGTGGCATAATCAATAAGCTCTCGGCCTCATATCAACAAGCCACCTCGTGGCGTACAATCTTAGGCGCTCGACCTCATAATCATAAATCAGTGTATCACCGCTGCGGCGTGCAACCCAACCCAAAAAGTATCCTCACGACAAAGGCCCTCAGCCTTACTCAGTCAGAATCTCAGAAGCCACTCGGGCAACAATAAAATATGATGCTCAGCCCAAAATATCATTTAATGTGTTAAAACAGAGTAAACATGGCTGAGATTTGAAAACTATATAATATAGCATGGCTGAGTATAGATATAAAAATCAAAATAGTGAAGAAATAACAGTAAAATCCCATAAGGGTCCAAATAATTGGCACGAGACCCAAATATGGCATTCAACCCAAAACATGATGATAGCAAATCTAGCCAAAAGCAGATTCATACCATCAATATATGCTAGGGGAACAAAGCCCACTCGAAAATATCCAATTTATACCCAAAATCCTGAAATTGACCAAATCTGGCCCCCGGGACCATGTCTCAGAACTCAATAAAATTTATGCCAAAATGATCCTCATCCTCCCACGAGTCTATACATATCAAGAACACTGAAATCAGAGTTTAATTGAACCCTCAAATACCCATTTTAAGGTCTCTTAATCTCAAGCCCTAATTACCTATTTTGCACTGATATTTTCCCAACATTTCACCACTAATTAGGCCTATAATCACATATAAATGAGTTATGAAGTCAAGAATCTTACCTCTAAGAGATTACCCTTTGGCCCCTCTTTAAAATATCCCAAAAAGCTCCAAAACAGACTTGAAATGGTGAAGAACAACTCAAAAATCGCGAAGGAATTCTTATATATTAATGTTTTATATGTCAATGCCACACAAGAGGAGGGGGGGGGGGTTGATTTGTGTGGTACCCAATTTTCCGCTTAAACTGTTTATGGAAGGACCTGGTTCTTCTATGTGTTCCAACTACTACTGTTTGCGGAATAATAAATACAGAAAATAAAGAACACAAGTATTTTTACGTGGAAAACACCCGGCTCAAAAGGTGAAAAAACTACGACCTACTACTCAGTTGGATTTTTCCCAACACTTCACTAAATCACTGAGCCAAAATAGTATTTACAAAACTATTTGTAAACCTAAGGATTACCTCTAATCCTGTTGTAGCAACCAACCTCTAACTGTTGCGACAACTTCAAGTTAACTCTAACTTGAATACTCAAAGTACCTATTACAATTGCTTCTAGATAAAGATGAAAAGTACTATATGAAAACACCTACTACAATTGAACTAGATATAAAGAAAGACACATAAAACTCTTTATGGAGCTGGTTCTTCAATCTGGTTCATGTAGCTTCAGGTTTGCACACTTGAATCACACATGAACCGCTTGCAAAAAGTTTTGCTATTTTGCTCCCAATTCACGTTTAACTTCTGCGTTTTTGTGCAACCCTTGTAATGTAAGAACATCCTACAATTTATAGAGTTAATAGATGAAGAAATAACTAGAGTTCTGATGCAAGTCTTCCTTGGTAAAAGAGTTCTAGTTGATTTCAACTTCTAACTCCTTCCCTATCTTGGATAGTGTTCTCTTTGATTAAGTAGTCCTTCTCCTTATCAATTATGCAACCTTTTCGATCAGGATATATTAAATACACCAAGTTAAGCTTATCTCTTTCACGTGCAACCCACAGGCTCGAATCTGCCCATTTTTGTGCACCTGAGGGATGGACCTGGTTCATCCTGAGTTCCTTTGTCAGTCTTCAAAACTAACCTTTACTTGGGACAACAAATTCTCCCTTTTTGATGATGACAAACTCTGCGCTTTTCATAAGCTTTGGCCCTGTTTCAACTCAGCTCAACATCAACACAACGTTAGAAATATTTTTTCTTTTTATCACTTATCATCAAGGACCAGGTACATTAGGTTATAAACATCACTTGTTTAAAGCACAACCTTTTCCCCCCTTTTGACATCATCGAAAAGTTGCATAAAAAATGTGAGATAACCAGGTTTTAAAGCTTACTCATGTCCACTGAGGCTACTTCAAATGCAATCATGGATTAATCATCATAGATCAAGCTAATAATTTTAACCATCAAAGAAATATAAACAAATAGTTAGAGCAAAAGACAATGAATTTCATTGATGATTGATAAGATTCTACCACAAAGCATAAGCAGAAATAAATATACTGAAAACATGAGCAAAAGAAACAAAAAATCCCGAACTGGGTCACTGGTTAATCTACACTAGGCTAGGAGGCTTAAGGCTGGGAAGAACTAGGTGCTTGGTTTTTAACTTGGAGGAGTTTCAACACACCTTGAAGAATGCCATCATTCTTCTCTTTTTATCTTGCCATCTCAGTTCTGAGAGCATCTTTCTTAGTCTCCATCTCAACCAACCTCTTCTTCAGCCTTTCAATCTCAACATTCTTAGCCCCACTTTCTTGCACCAAGGCTCTGACCTTGCTATTCACTGGTACCTTTTTGGATGAACTAGATTCTTTAGGAGTGACATTGACTTCATATCGCAAGCAAGCAGAGTATTAACCCAAAAATGATCTATGCTTGTACTAACCTCCCACCTTTTCATAGGTACATTGAAATGTGCAAGCACAGTTGTGAGAATGAAGCCATAGGGAATGGTATGAGTTTTGGTGCAATTGATAACTCGATCAAGAAGCTGGATTATAGCTTTTAGTCACCTTCTTCTGCAGGTCTGCGAGGGTTTCCTCTATAGATGAACCAGGTTCATCTCCCCAAACAACCATTGCACTTGCGTCTGTCGCGCCCCCTTTTCTCGCGAAATCGAGTTTATGACAATTGGAGGGCAACTCATTCCTTTTGGGAACTAGGTTTTGCATTTTTGAAGAGTCGCCACCTAATGATTTGAGATGCATTAGGACACCAATGGGGTTCAATTCTAAATTTGTTTGGATAATCAGAGATTGGGTAAGGGATTGAAATTATCCCGAGGGGAATGTATTAGGCACCCCTCAAGATCTACTAGTGTGGTTCCCGGCCAGACAGTTTATTGTGAATTCAGCAGATAGACAAATATGGGCTCAAATATTAGGGGATTTAAACACATAAAAAGAAAGAACAATTAAAAGAAGAGTAAAAAGAGTTTGCTAATAAAAGGAAAAAGGGGGGGGGGAGGGTCCTAGGTTTATATTTAATATGGATCACATCAATGCAATACCCGGTAAGACACTCCTCAGAAGAGGGGATACACGTGGTATTAGCGCACCAGTCATCATATGTATATCTACCCTTCCCACCCCATTAAGGTTTTAAAGCGCGGATTGGTCTCGATTACTATTGCATGCTATTAGCCATCCTATTCCTATCAGTCCCGAAGACACTTAGGACTACTAGTCCTAAAGGGTGGGATATTAGGCTGATTGGTTTCAAAGGATAAAAGTCTAAGGCGACATACAAAACAAATAACACTGCACATTAGGAGAAAGCATGCAAGCAAATAAAGGCTCAGATATGCCTCCTCAAACAAAGCACATATATAGCATGACTTGCACATACTATTTAGGTCTGATTAAAAATACTAAAGACGAGGGAACTTTGATTATTGAAGCAGACTTGTTTATTACATAGCTCAGATAAGAAGTCTGAATCAGGCCTGCCTGCTGGTTGTAGAAATTAATGAAAAAAGCAGATTCAATTTTACAGCTATTACTCTAAGGCTTGCCTAAGTGTTTATAGACATGATATCTACTTAATTCAAAAGGTGGTGAAACAGTGACAACTCAAAACGAATTGCTTGAAATCCTATAGGCATGCTTGCTAAACCTTGTTAAAATAAGGGAGTTAGATTATAAAAAAAAGTTCAGAATGGATGAATTTTGAATTAGACTAGTTTCAGTTTCTGTAGATGACAATATCCACTATCGCTGATTTTTACTCCTATGAACACGAGATCTAGGATTACTGATTTTAGACCCTTATAGATATAATTGCTGATTTTAAACCTTTGTATACAAAGTATTTAAATGAATAACGTTACACCCTATAGGCATAATATCTAGTAAACAATGGAAACAGACAGGTTCTTGCTGGGGAATTCATATAAGCATGATTTTTGTACATTATACCGATTTTAACATGCTACTAGGTTATAACCGATTGGGCCCTAAAAACATGATATCTAAGCGGTGACTAACACGCAGAATTTTAGATAATTCCTATAGGCAAGTTATCTAGATGTGAACAAGCAGGATTTAAAGTAACTTATATAGACATGGTTTCTAAATGCGAAGTGTGTATGCAGAATTTAAAAGCAGTCATATAGGCATATTTTCTAAATGCGAATTGAACATGTAGAAAAAAAAGTCCTATAGACATGTTTTCTACCCTTGAGCATGCGTAACTACCCAACCCTTTTTCACTAGCCAGCCTCAAACGTTCATTACAAATTATTACAAACCAGGAATACTGAACTGCATCAAAAGAGAAAAGTTACAACCAGATGAAACCTGATTCTTGACTTCCTCTCTGAGTTATGGAATAAACCACCTCAAAATGCCACTGATCCAAAGACTTTCTCAGACTTGAGTGTGTCAGAGTACCCTAAGGGCCTCAATAAGACCCTGGGCAGTGCTCACACCTAAGTTACATAACCAGAATAGAGATAAGTGCAGTGTAGAAATACCAGCCCTCATGTGTCCAAGTTCAGAGGGATCTCATGGGTCCTAAGGAAAGGCTAACATAAGGGGGGCAAAACTTAAGTGTAAGAAGAGAGTGAAAGTGCAAAAACTGAGTTTTAGGAGCTGAGGGAATAAAGGAGAGGGAAAGGGTGATGGGAGACAGCCATTAGCATTTCAGGGAGTCAATAACTTCACACAAAGGGGCAGGGGATTAGGAATCCATTGCAAAGAGCCTATACACTTAGGCATGGATTAACTTTAGGCATGCACAACAATAGGAAGTGTTGACATGCATGTAAATCAACCAAAACATACAACATAGGAGAAACATGGAGGTTATGATCCTAGGAGGAACAAGTTTGGTTCATGCACAACAATTTCCAATGCTGTCATGCCCCAAACTAACCACAAGTATTAAATACATTGGGGTAGGGATTTAGGATTCACAAGTCATGATACATTGACTCAGAACAGGAGAAAGGAAATTACAGCATGCTAAACAATGGTACTGGGCTAAATACAAGCAGTAGGAAGACAAAAATGCAAGAAGCAGTAAATAAGCATGTTGTTGTTGGTGCAGAAAACTTAATTAGAACATACCAGTAAGAAATGCAAATGCAGAAAATAAGCAAATTTCCCCATAGCCCAGCCTTGGCTTTCAGCCGGCTAGGTAGGGCAGCGATATAGTAGTACAGAGAAGAGAGAGAGGTTTAGTGTAGTGTGTGTTTGAACTCAAGTGTTTATGCCTTGTGTTCGTGTGTGTTTGAAAGAGAAGAAATACAGGGTATTTATAGTTTTTGAAAACGAGTAAGAGAGAGGTAGTAAGCTACAAACATGGAAACAATCATGATTCGGAATCAATTATACAAGTGATTCCCTTTAATTAAGGGATCAATTGCTTAACGGGCATTGACAGGTTCAAAACAAGGAAAGAAATCAATTTGTCAGCAAGCTGACAATTGCCATAAACGAAGTAGTAAAACATTAAGCAAACAATATAGTCTAGGTATAGAAATACTCTAATTTTGAAAAGGATTCAGTAAGGCAAAACAGGAAAAGAAATCAGTTAACCTTAATAGGCGGGTGAAATCAGAATTTCACAAAGGAAAAGTTTGAAATCAGTCACAAGTTTGAAAATCAATCAAAGAAGGAGATCAACATATAAATAGGGTGCATAAACATTATACATGCAAGGCCAAACCTGTTGGCAAAAGAAAAATAGCATACAGTAGTAGCACAAAAAGAAAATCCAATGGATATCAACACTCGAAGCATGATAGTCGATTGAATCAGTAGTGAAGAAACATAGAATATCAAAAGCATGCGAAGGTCTCGCAGTAGCCGGTGAGGAAAAACCCTTTTGAAAAATTAGGGTTTCGAGTATACTTGAGTCCTAGAGGAAATAGGAACCCAGAATCAAAAGGATCACATAAAGGAGTAGAGGTTTCGAAATAAAGAACTTCAAATCGAGCCTTGTACTTAAACTAACAGTCTCAGATCCAAAGCAATAGGGTTTTCAACAATAGAAGAATTTTAAAAGATGGATAAATAAACAAATAGGACAAAACTCAAGCAAACCAGCATTAGTCTAATAAACAGTTCAAAAGGAATTAAGACTTTTAACGTGAAAACTCAGGCAGAAGAATAATACAAGCAAACACAACAAAACATGTCAAAAATCAAAGAAAAGTTATTGAAATAACTTAACAGAACCCTAATTGAAAAGATAAGGAGTTTTGAAAGCAGAGTTTTAAAAGAAACTTTGTGAAAAGCGCTTAAAGGTTCAGAGCGTACATAGATTTGAAACGGATCTAAGAGAAATCGAAAGAACCTTAGAGGTTAGGGTTTCAGAAGAACCCCAAATGATGAGAAAGGCTTTGAAAGCCCTCGATCTAAGCAGGAGAGTCAAAAGTCTGACTCGAATAGCCATGGCTGGCTGGAGAAAGGTCAGAGACGACCGAAAAATAGTCATCAAGCAAAGACTGGACAAAGCCCCTTCACGATCTGGTCATGAGACCACAGAATCGAACATGTAGAAGCCATGGGAGGTGGATACAGGTCTCCGATGACCTCGGAAGCCATAGATTTGGGAGGTATTAGGGTTGTAGTTTGATGGCGGCGGCTAGGTTTTGAGAAAATTTGAGAGAGGATTGAGAGAGAAGGGGGATTCATAGGCGGCACAGTTTGGAAATGAGGCTAGGGTTGGGGGTCGTTGGAATAAAAAAAGGAAAGGAATCGCGAGGGTCGTTGATCTTTTAGATCAACGACCAGGATTTAGCGGGTCTTGAGTCGGGTAGGCGGATTTAAGGCTTGGGTCGGTTCAGATAGCAATTGAGCTGGGTAATTGGGTTTAAATTGGGGGTCCAACTCAGGCTGTAATTAAAATGCAATTGGGGCTAGATTTTAAATAGCCACTTTTCCCTTATTTATTTTATAAAAAATAGCAAATTAATTTCTGAAAACAAATTGAAGGTACTAAAATGATTTGTAATACATAATTATCAATTTAAAAATACTAGACTTATTTTTTTATAAATATAAATGCAATTAAATCTAAAAGAGGCTAATATTGCAATTATATGCAATTTAGCTTTAAAAATACTAAATGACTTTGTAAAAATATGCAAAAAATTATATTAGCTATATTTTAGTATGAATATGAGAATCCAATAAATGAATCATCAAAAATAATAATTTTGAAAATTAGCATTGGATTTTAGGTATGAAAATAAGGAAATAAATTGGTTTAAAACCTTTCAAAAATTAAGGAAAAATAATAAAACAATTGGAAATACTTATATATGCATTCATATGCTATTTTGAAAGTATTTTTCATATTAAAAAATATATATAGGGAAACATTGGGTATCAACAGCTGCCCCTCTTTACCCGGAAAGGATGAAAGAGTTGTCGGGTAAGTCGGGTAAAGATATGATGGCCACATTTGATCGAGCGAGACGGTTTGAAGAAGTTTAAGTCGTGCCCTGGCTTTTGAACTGCCTACATATCCCTGTTTTTACAGGAATCAAGCCATATGTAGTTCAGAATCCGTCGGAGGGGTATGCCGATGGAGACTTTCAAGAACAAACGCAATATCTAGGACGGGGTGAATGGTTAAGGTCTGATAGGGCTACGGGAACCGGAGCGGAATCGCTCCTGCTGAGATGGCCGTTTGCTCGTCGGTTTACCTGCAAATAAGCAATACAAGCATATATTGTGCATAAATTTAAACATGATGCAATTTCCCGTCAGACCATGAGGATTGTCTTCAGACGGTTAGAATGACGTTCTTAGACCATGATGTCCTGGGCCATGAAGCATATAATAAAGGATTTGTAGGCCATGAAATGATGCTCTCGGGTTATGAGGATGATGCCTCCGAACCATGATGCCTTTGAATAATGATATGTAAAAGATTAAAAGGGGGTCCTCAGGCCATGACATGGCGTTCTCTGGCTATGAAATGGTGCCTTCAAACTATGGCGCCTTCGGATGGTTTGGCGATCTTTTAGCCCATACAATGCAGTAGGTGGCGATCTTTCAGCCATGCAAACGGAGATAAGGAGGCAATCTTTCAGCCATGCAAATGTATATGAGGTGGCAAAATATCAGTTGTGCAAATGTAGATGAGGTGGAGATCTTTTAGCCATGCAAATGTAGATGAAGTGGCAATCTTTCAGCCGTGCAAATGTAGATAAGGTGGCGATCTTTCAGCCGTGCAAATGTAGATGAGGTAGCGATCTTTCAGCTATGCAAATGTAGATGAGGTGGCAATCTTTCAGTCATGCAAATGTAGATAAGGTGGCGATCTTTCAGCCATGCAGATGCAGATGGAGGTAGAGCTTAACCTCGGAAGGCAGAATAGTAGCCTTATGCAATGCAGAAATGCAGATGGAGACAGCGTTTAATCTTGGAAGACAGAATTGTAGCCGTATGCAAGAAATAAAAGGGCAATCGATAATAGAGCTTTCTTAGCTGATAGCAGGTTGCGATATGGTGACTGCTGGGTACATTGTGACATACAGAATATCACTGGCGTGTGTGGATAGCAAATGTTGGTAAGTGCGACAGTTCTGAATGTTATATTCCTAAACAATGTTTGTCTTGTGAGTGTATAGTATGTCTGATTCTTTCGTAATCTCAGTGCCTGTATCCAAAAAAATCGTGAGTTTTGTAAAGGGGGAAGGTTAGTTCATATCCCCGCTGGCTCTGCTTGACCTACTCGGCTTTGATCTGGTGATACTGTATGTATCATTGGGGTAGCGTTGCTAAACAAGGCAATTTCAGTAATAAACATGCATGATCTTGTAAAAAAATACGATATAAGTATACAATTAAGAAATGCTTTTAGATGAACCGACGACTGTGATGTGGTTCAGGACATTGCAACCTCTTTTGCTATGGAATTTTAAGGGTCCTCCTCAAAATTCTGCCCCAGTTAATGGGTTGATACTTCTGACTGTTGCTTGCGACGATTGGCTGAAATCACTTCGGAATTATGAGGGTCCTCCTCAAAATTCTGCCCTAGTTTCCGATTATGGGGGGAAATGGAAATTTTATTGAATTGTGGCTGAACCCATAGGGCTACCTATGTATCCCCTCTTAAATGGGAATCAGGTCAGGCGTAGTTCAATTTACATCATATAGGAAACCGTAAATATTACACGTAGTAATGCTTGACTGCATCTGAGTTGATGGGCTTTGGCCAGACTTCTCCGTCCATTTATGCAAGTATGATGGATCCTCCTGTCAGAACCTGGTGAACCATGTATGGACCATGCAAGTTGGGAGAGAATTTCCCTTTGGCTTCATCTTGATGCGGAAATTGTTTCTTTAACACCAGCTGCCCCGGTATGAATTGTCTTGGCTTGAATCTTTTGTTGAAGGCTCTGGACATTCTGTTCTGATAGAGTTGACCATGGCAAACTGCATTCATTATCTTCTTGTCTATAAGGTCTAGTTGCTCATAACGACTTTTCACCCACTCTGCGTCGTCGAGCTCAGCTTCCTGTATGATCCTTAGGGAAAGAATTTCTACCTCAGCGGGAATGACTGCCTCTATACCGTAAACCAACATATAGGGGGTTGCTCCGGTTGATGTGCGGACTGTGGTGCGATATCCCAATAAAGAAAATGATAACTTCTTGTGCCACTGCTTATGCTTCTTTATCATTTTCCTCAATATCTTCTTAATATTCTTGTTGGCGGCTTTTACGGCTCCATTCATCTGAGGCCTGTAGGCTGTAGAATTCTTGTGTCTGATATTGAAAGTTTCACACATAGCTTTCATCAAGTCACTGTTGAGATTGGAGCCATTATCAGTAATGATTGACTCTGTAATACTGAATCGACAAACAATTCGGTCGCAGACAAAGTTTGCCACGACTTTCTTGGTTACTGCACTGTAAGATGCTGCTTCGACCCATTTGGTGAAATAATCGATTGCTACTAGGATAAACCTATGCCCGTTGGAAGCGGCAGGCTCAATTGGTCCGATAACATCCATTCCCTAGGCGGCGAACGACCATGGTGAGCTTGTTGCATTAAGCTCATTTGGAGGTACCTTTATCATGTCTGCATGTATCTGACAGCGGTAACATTTTCGGCCATACTGGATGTAGTCTGTTTACATAGTCATCCAAAAATAACCAGCTCGGAGTATCTTCTTTACTAAGACAAAACCATTCATATGTGGACCGCAGGTCCTATCGTGAATTTCCTCTAGTAGCCTGGATGCTTCTTTTGCATCGACACATCTCAGTAACCCCAATTCTGGAGTCCTCCTATACAGGATTCCTCTGTTGTGAAAGAAGTTATTGCACAACCTCCGAAGTGTGCGTTTCTGAGTAGGATTTGCAAGTTCTGGGTATTCGCCTTTTGCCAAATATTCCTTGATATCATGAAACCAGGGCTTTCCGTCTGCTTCTTCTTCGACATGGGCACAATAAGCTGGCTGATCATGGATCTTTACTAGAAGGGGATCATTGAAGTTTTTGTCCAGATGCTGTATCATAGATGACCGGGTAGCCAATGCATCAGCGAACTCATTCTGGATTCTTGGAACATGCTGGAATTCTATCTTTGTGAACCTCTTTCTCAATTCCTGTACTTAGTGCAGATACGGGAGTATCTTGGAGTTCTTTGCTGCCCATTCTTCTCGGACTTGATGTATAAGTAGGTCCGAATCTCCAATCACTAGCAACTCTTGAATGCTCATGTCAATGGCCATTTTGAGCCCTAGGATGCAGGCTTCATTCTCGGCCATATTGTTTGTGCACGGGAACCTAAGTTTGGCGGACACCGGATAATGCTGACCGGTTTCTGATACTAGGACTGCTCCTATGCCAACTCCTTTGAAATTTGCTGCTCCATCAAAAAACATTCTCCAACCATCATAGGATTCTACGATGTCTTCTCCTGTGAATGATACCTCTTTGTCAGGAAAATACATTTTTAGGGTCGTATTCTCCATCCACGGGATTTTCAGCAAGTTGATCTGCTAGTGCGTGTCCCTTGATTGCCTTCTGAGTCACGTAGGCAATGTCAAATTCACTAAACAGGATTTGCCACTTGGCTAGCTTGCCAGTGGGCATGAGCTTCTGAAAGATGTACTTCAAAGGATCTATCCTTGATATGAGATATGTGGTATAGGCACAGAAATAATCCCTCAGTTTCTGAGCTACCCAAGTCAAAGCATAATAGGTGCACTATAACAGAGAATACCAGGACTCGTACGGGGTGAACTTCTTACTGAGATAATAGATGGCCTGCTCCTTCCTCCCCGTTTTATCATGCTGCCCCAGAACGCAGCCGAAAGCTCCATCCAATTCTGCGAGGTAGAGTAATAGGGGTCTACCTGGCTCGGGCGGGACTAAGATTGGTGGTGTTGACAGGTATTCCTTGATTTTGTTGAAAGACTTTTGGCAGTCATCATTCCATTTGGTAGCGGCGTCCTTCTTCAACATCTTAAAGATTGGCTCACAAATAACTGTAGATTGTGCTATGAACCAGTTGATATAGTTAAGTCTCCCCAAGAAACTCATCACATCCTTCTTGGTCTTTGGCAGTGGTAGTTCTTGAATGGATTTGACCTTTGATGGATCCAATTCTATTCCTCAGCGACTCACAATAAACCCCAGTAATTTTCCAGTGGGAACCCCAAATACGCACTTTACGGGATTCAATTTTAGGTTGTACCTCCGTAATCTATTGAAGAATTTCTTCAAATCTTCCCTGTGATCAGTGGGCTTCTTTGACATGATGATAACATCATCCACATATACCTCTATCTCCTTGTGTATCATATCATGGAAAATGGTAGTCATGGCCCTCATGTAGGTAGCCCCAGCATTCTTTAGCCCAAATGACATCATCTTGTAACAGTACATCCTCCACGGTGTAGTGAAAGCCGTTTTCTCAGCATCTTCTTAATCCATCCAGATCTGATGATATCCAGCGAAACAATCTACAAATGATTGCAACTCGTGCTTGGTGTAGTTGTCAATCAGGATGTGTATATTCGGCAAAGGGAAGTCGTCTTTCGGACTGGCCCGGTTGAGATCTCGGTAGTCGACACAGACTCTAACCTTACCATCCATCTTTGGCACCTGTATGATGTTGGCTAACCATGTCGGGTATTCTACTACCCTGAGAACCTTAGCTTTGACATGCTTAGTGACTTTTTCCTTGATTTTCAGGCTCATATCAGGCTTGAACTTTCTGAGCTTTTGGTTTACCGGCGGACACGTTGGATCGGTTGGTAGTTTATGAGCCACAATAGACATACTTAAACCAGTCATGTCATCATATGACCAGGCGAATGTCCTCATATTCTCTTAGAAAATCTATGTATTCCTTTTTTCTGATGGCGATAAGTGGACGCTGATTCATGTTTCTTTGACGTTTTCTGCATCTCCCAAGTTAACAACCTCGGTATCGTCCAGGTTAGACTTGTGTCTATTTTCAAAATTCTCAACTTCTTTAACAATCTATTCTGGTATGACATCTTCCTCTAAAGCTATGTCCGTTTGTTGCGTTGTCTCGTTGCATGTCACAGTCATTGGTTCATCAAGATAAACAATAGTAGTGATGTATAAGTAAAGTAATGAGAGAAAAATAATAATGAGCGTCGAATCATGAGAAAAGTTAAAATACTTTGATAAATTGCATAACTATTTTGGAACATTGGAGATCATATTGCGGGAATTGAAAATGCAAAAAGAAAATAATTTAGTAAATAAAATAGTGAATGAGCTTGTTTTAGCCTTGCTACCCCGAAGCTCGTCGAGATTTGGTTGTCTTGATGGTCCAATTATTGAAGCGTGCCCCTCTACTTACAGCCTGTATGGAAGGGCCTTCCTCCCCTCCTCCTCGAGAACAACACAACAGTCCATGTCATTATCTTCTAAGAATAAGTTTTTCACCGCTGCCAGTGCTTCTTTCCTCTGACCCATAAATAGTATTGGCCGGTTGGAAAGTCTGCTCTAGATATGGTATTGGCTGCTCCAGCGAATAGTAAGGACCGTGCCATGGTGATGACCATTTGTTGAATTCTTCCCAGGTGTAATTATATCCCAAACCGAAAGTGGTGTCGTGTTTCTTGAGTTTTATGGGCTTAGTGATTCCTTGAAGGTTCTTGCCAAACCCCTTGCCAGGTTTGTACCCACTTCAATTCAGTATACTCTCGATCTTGTTATCCCACTATTTGTCTTTATCAACAACATTTACCCGTTCGATATGATGGTAAGTCTCTCCACCCAACTTCCTTCTTCCTTCGATTGACGGAATGGTTTGGCGACTGTATATAAGGTTACTACCATCGCCGTGAATGATCACCTCTTGGTGATTCCATTCAAACTTTACCGCCTAATGTAGTGTTGATGCTACAGCCCCAAAAGCATGAATCTATGGCCGTCCCAACAGCAAATTGTAAGATGTCGGTACGTCTATCACTTGGAAATCAACATCGAACCAAGTTGTCCCCATTTGCAAACATAGACTAATCTCCCCAATGGTGGACTATTGGGAGCCGTCGAAAGCTTTCACATTGATAGCTCCATCCTTTATTTCATGCAGCGCCTTACCCAACTTCTTGAGTGTTACCAGCGGACAAATATTGAGACTGGACCCTCCATCGATTAGGATTCTGGTGATAAAATAGTCTTTGCATTGCATGGTGATGTGCATTGCCTTGTTGTGACCCAACCCTTCAAGTGGAAACTCATCCTCATGAAAAGTAATTTTATGATTTTCCAATACCTGTCCTACCATGTTAGCCATTTCCCCGCCAGTGGTGTTGCTTGGCACGTATGCTTCACTCAGTACCCTCAACAGGGCATTCTTGTGTGCCTCAGAATTTTGTAGCAAAGTAAGGATGGAAATTTGCGCCGGTGTTTTGTTCAACTGGTGGATGACCGAGTATTCCATGGCCTGTATCTTTCTCCAAAGATCATCCGGCCCGTTTTCGATAATGGACGGCCGATTGGAGGCCTTCTTGCTTGACTCAGCAAAGTGTTCAGGGGTATAAACTCTACCCGTTCTCGTCATACCCTGTGCCGCAATAGTTTCTTTGAACCTAACCTTGCCTTTCCTCCTTGCCTCGGCTGTATAGTCCCATGGGATAGCCTTCGTATGGAAAGGCGTCATGGTCAACATCGCCACTGGGATTAGTGTGGCTATCTTTACTCCGAATGGAGCATGGGCCTTGGGCGGCAAAATCGCAACTTCAAACGGTGTGGGTGCATTTGCTGGAGACACTAATTCGACCTCAATTGGCGTTGGTGTCTTTGCAGATGACGTTGCTTCAAACTCAAGTGGCACAACCATATTTACCTCAGCGTCCCAGAGGGCTGAATCTGGACTACGATCGGATTAAGAGTAACTATTGGCTTCTTTGGGTCATCACCTTCTGCGATCAACCTGATTGATCCCTCAGGATCCCAATTATCCTCTATTTCAATCATGTGAACGCCTCTACCCTTATGGTCTGACAGGGGGTTATTGCGGACATTCGAAGCGGGTTCCTTTGCCACAATAATTTTGTTGTCAATTAAAGTCTAGATCTTGTCTTTCAGAGAACGACATTCGTCGATGGTATGTCCCTTCATGCCGGAATAGTATGCACAGGATTTGTTCGGGTTAATCCACTGAGAGGGGTTCTCAGGGGTTGCAACAAGGATGGGGGTGACATAACCAGCAGCTTTGAGTCTTTCGTACTATTGGTCAATAGGTCCAGCAATGGTTGTATATTGTTTCGGAGGCCTTCGGTCAAAGTTTGGTCGAGGTCTAGGGATGTTTTGGCATGTAGGAGGGGATTGATAATGGGATGGTTGAGCATTGTAGGCTTGGTAAACATGTGCGGGTTAGGAATATCTGGGTGAAGTAGGCTGATATATGGGAGGTAGAGTTAACTAATAAGTGGGTGGTGGAGTTTGGTAGGAGGGTGAGGGTGCTTGGTAGTTCAGAGTTGATTGATATGTGAGTGGAGGTGTTGGGTAAATCTGGTATTTGATGGGAGATTTGGTTCATTGTGCAACCATTACGACCCCTATATCCCTTTTCTTGGACACACCACCAGACTGTAAGGCATTATTTGTAGCTTGTAAGGCCTCGAAGTTTGTAACCATACCGTTTTTGATGCCCTATTCAATCCTTTTACCGAGCTTAATAATGTCAGAAAATTTGTGGCTCTCAATCATCATCAGCATTTTATAATACTGCGGGTCCTGAGCCCGGACAAAGAATTTGTTCATTTGTTTATCTTCTATGGCAGGTCTAACCTTAGTAGCTTCGGACCTCCAACGAGTACCATACTCGCGGAATGTTTCTGTAGGCTTCTTCTTTAGATTTTGAATATAAAACACTCCTGGCGCATTCTCTGTGTTGAACCTGAACCTATCCATAAAGTCGGTTGCCATGCCTACCCAGTTCGACCACTTCTTCGGATCTTGGCTAATGTACTAGGACAAAGCATCTCCTTTCAAGCTTCTCATGAAAATCTTCATGCGGATTCTTTCGTCTTTTCCTACCCCAACCAGCTTGTCACAGTACGTTCTCAAATGTACTCTTGGATCCCCTGTACCATCAAACATTTCGAACTTTGGAGGTTTGTACTCCTCGGGTAGTTCGACATCGGGCTGTATGCAAAGATCTTCGTAGTTCAGCCCTTCCATTCCCTTACTCCCTTCAACGCCTTGAATCCGGCTAGTCAATTTCTTAAGTTCTTCGGCCAGGTTCCTGATGAGCAAGTCCTTATCATCAGACTCGAGTGTGTTTGAGATGGGTTGGGTGGAGTGTGGCATAGTCTCCACGTAGATAGGGGTGTTATGGTGGGTGTGAAAGTGGTTGTTTGTGGAGTTTTGGAGTTCTGGGATGAGCAACGGGGTGTTCTTTGAGGTATGAAAGGTGTTGCAGTGGTGGTGAGGAGGGGGATGGTTTTGTTGCATTAGGATATTTTGTGGAGGTGTGGGGTTCTGAGCATTTGGGAAATTGATATCTGGAGTGGTGAGGGAAAATGACAGATTTGCCAGATTCCGAACCTGATCAAGTTCTTCTTGGAATTTCAGCAGCTTTTGTTTGAGTTGGGATGCATTTTCTTTGGAAACCTGAGTACTGTGAGCACGTGATTTTTGCCTCACGAAAACAACTCCAAAATAAATCAAAAATAAATAAAACAAATCTCTTTTAGTGTGCAATTTTTAGAATTTGTGTGGCGTTTGTTAATTATTTGTGTTGTCCGTAAATATTTGCTTTGTTATAATTAAACAAAATTAAAATAAAGATACATGTTTCATGCATATCTAGGATTTAATTATGCACTTAATAATTGATTTAAAAATAAAATCACAAAAAATATGCATTTGTTTGTATTTTAAATGTTCCACTGTGTGATTAATGTTTTGTCTATGTGTTAATAGTTGTTAAAAAGGTAATTAATATCTTTGTAAGGGTAATTTTGTTTTTATAATTTTAATTAGGATTTTAATAATTAGGGATAAATTTAGGAAATGGAAAATAGGTTGAAAAAAAAAATCGGACCTGGATTAAAATCCAGGCCTAAACCAATTAATCCCCTCACAGCCCAGTCCAAATACCCATGTCCGGTCCAATGCAACCAAAACCAAACGACGACGTTTGGTCATGTTTTATCAAGGGCCGTTGGATCAAATCCATCCAACGACTAAGATCTCATCACCCTAACCCGTGATCCTTACCCGACCCATTGCCCCGACTCAGCCCGACCCTGGCATTAAACCAAACGACATCGTTTGGTTTAATGAACTGATCTTGACCGTCTATAATGCTTGATCTAACGGTCAAGATTAATCCACCCTTCCCCTATATAAAGTCCAAACCCCTACCCCGGCCCCCTAACTAAACACCCCCCCTTCCTTACTATTCATCATCTTCTCCGAATCACACCCCTAACCCTAGCCGCCCTCATTCCCCACCTCCTGAAACCCGGCGACAACAACGCCGCCGGTCACCACCTTAACACCCCAGACTCCTCACAACTTCCTCTTCACGGATCTGGCATTAGTTTCCTTCGAATCAGGCCCCAACTCTTTGAATCTTAACTCGAAGGTTGGCCTGAAAACCTTATCTTCTCCAATGGCCTCCAAAATAACACCACAGCTTCCCCTAGATACCCTCACCACGGATCTGTTAGTAGCATGGCTCGAATCCTCCTGGAATTGCTCGAATCTTCATTTGAAGATTCAAGTGAAACCTGAGCCTATCCCAACCTACCTCGGACTCACACCAGTTACCCACCTGACCTCCCTCGTGCCTAGAATACCATTGGTTTGATTCGAATATACCTAGAAATGTTCGAATTTGAGATCAAAGAATCTGAAACCCTAAAAATTTTCCAATCTTGGAATTTTTCCCATTCGAGTGAAGGATTGAGGTCTAAGAGACTTTAATCGAGGTATTCTCAACTGAGAATACTTCGAATAAAGTCTGTTCAGCCTCAAAAATGTTTGAATCCAAGGTGAGTCTGTGTCCGAATTCTTTTGAAGATTCAGAGGTATTTTTCTACTTTTTATTGTGTATTCTACGTGTATTTTATGTTTGTTTCATTAGTCTGTATAATTTTCCCATCTTTTATTTTTATTTTGTCTCATACCCATCTATATGATCAAAATATGAAACTGTTTGTTGGTTGTGATTATTTACAATGTGAGTAATCGACTCGATTAAGTTCGTCGAGTAGTTACATCATAGAATCCTGTTTCTGAAAATGCTATTTGAAATAATTTGTTATCAGTTATTTGTTGACGATTGTTGTAAATAATCAGTTTTAATTAATACTCGTCAGTTAAATCATCCTAGTTTATATTAATCTGTCAAAATAAGTGCTGTGTATATGTTATTGTCTGAACATTAAGTTTCAGGGCATTGTCATATATTGACACTGCTCCTGTGTTTGTTTGATCTTAGTTCAATGCTGAAATTCAGTTTGACTTGTTATACTGAATTCAGTATAATGTTGTTGTAATGTTAGGTTTAAATTCAATTTCACAAATGTTGGGTAGATACAACTGTTTTAGGAACTTAAGAGAATTGGTATTAACTGTTTTAAATCAGGTTGATAATTAGGTTTGAACAGATTTTTAAATCTGTTTCGTAATATATTCTGATTTTTGTATTAATGGGCAGTAATAACAGTAGGATTTCAGGGCATTTCTGGGAATGAAACAGTAAAAAACAGTGTTAGTGCTAGTGTGCTGGAAGTGGAATGTTAGTGGCTGTTAATCTAATAGGATAATAGGAAACCAAAGGAAGTGGAGGGGTTGAAAATAAAGTAAAGGTATCCTTACTGCTGTTTGAATAAGAAAAAGCAGTTCAGTGGCAGATTTTAAGGGAAAGTCTGCCTTAGATAACAAAAAGGGGGTCCGGGCAGCACTTAAGAGAAGGGGGGCAGACCTGTATAAATACAAGAAGGAGAGATTTAAAAGAGGCTCTGATTTTTTAAGAAAAGGAAGAGAACCAGAAAGATAAAGAAAAAAAAAGAGGAAAAAAAAATCTGAAAAGGAAAGAGAGGAAGAAAACAGAAAAAGAAATAGAAAAGAGAACATTCACACACACACACACAATCTGAAACAGATATAGAAGAAGGAAAGAAAATCAAAAATAGGAATCTGAAATAGATAGAGGAAAGAAACTGAAATGTGAAATGTTATCTTTCTAGAATCTGTCCGTTGTTTGTTTGTGGATTTTGTTCGGTTTAAATCTGAAATTTTTCTCAAATTTCTGTCACTGTTCATCTGGGTTAACGGGTCTTGTTCAGACTTGCTGTGTTATTGGTATATTCTGCCGGTGTTTTGTTGCTGCTATTACTGCTGAAGTTTACTCCTTTTACCTTCATTTCTAGGTACATATCTTTTAAACTCATGTTGTGAAGAGCTTCAACATGACAAATAAATGAAGCTTGGAAATTATAATTTTGTTTTCCATTCGTCTAAGTTCATTAGTTTAAATTTCAGCTTTGTTTCATGTTGGTTAACTAGTAGTGAGTTCGACACGATGGTTATGAGTTAATTGTCTTATTTTGAAATTCGTATAAAAGCTTTGTAATAATGTTATCCATTTCGAAATCTCATTAGTTTAGTTATATTTGAACTGTCAAAATAAGGAACATGGCAGAAAGTTGGCCATTATTCAAACTTTATGGTATTGTTAGTTAGGTACAGCATAATATGGAAATATCAAGGAAAACATACATTATTGGTTTATTTTGTTAGTTAGTTAGTTGTTGTTTAAAGCTAGGTGATGTTGGTTGCACTTTGCTATATTATGGCATAACAATGGTTATGTTTACAATCAATAGTTGAAAGTTGCATTAGTAAAATCCGCTATGCTCACAATGTCAAAATATGGCGAATAATGTTGTAAGCAATATCATTTTATTAAGTCAACGGGTAGATTTGTTCTCTTTCTTAATAACAAATGGCCTAGGAATTTTACAATGCGAAAGTTAGCGTTTCCCAATAGTTCGCGTAGGTTAAAAATAGAAATCGTTTCGATTATGTATATCCCAAACTCAATCATAAGCAGAATTAACCAAAATAATCATGCATATCGGATTAAGAACAAGTGATGTAGAAGTAGATTATATTTATAATGTGTAACAATTTTAAGAGTGCAAAAATAGCATTCGTTGCAAAAAGAATAATGAGAATTCTTCGAAAATATCATTTCCTTTCAAGAATTGATTTTTTTTTAGTTTCATACGCTATTCACATTTTTAGTATACATATGTTGTATTTACTAAAAAATAGTGTTAATCATATGTTTATTCTTTTCTTTAAATTTGAATAGCTTGGAGGAATGTAATTCATGCGCGAAAAATATAATCAGCGGTCAACATTTAATAAATTGTGAATTCTTTTCAAAGAATTTAAGGGCATCTCAAAAATGGGAATTTATCATGATTTTCACATAAAAATGTACGGATATAATAAACAATTTGTGGAAAATCCATAATACCTTTACGAATATTTTGCGCGATTAGGGATGCGTTCGCGTAACCTGATTATATTTTTAAAAGCAAATTCGGATTATGCGTTCGCGCAACTTCGAGCGAATATTTAATAAAAGGGATTTCTCCAAGGATGTTAAAATAATTTCATATAACCCGAGATGTGCAGTTCATTGTTTAATCATACAAGGGCGACGATATTCTTAATTTTATTTCTAACTTCGAATGTATGATTTTTTATAATAAAAAATATAAAAAATATTATCAACCTTTTTATGTACACGTATGCATGGCATGATTCTTTATGATTATAAAAGGTATATAATACGAGTATACGTACGCGTAATTCGTTTATATAGTTGTAAACAATCTAAATAAAAGCGGTAACAAAATCATGTAATAAAAATGTATTTAGTAAAATCAAGATAATTAAGCCAAGAATAAAAACAGTTGAGCGACCGTGCTAGAACCACAGAATTCGGAAATGCCTAACACCTTCTTCCGGATTAACAGAATTCCTTACTCAGGATTTCTGGTTCGCAGAATACAAACAGAGTCATATTCTCCTCGATTCAAGGATTAAAACCGGTGACTTGGGACGCCTTAAAATTCCCAGGTGGCGACTCTGAAACAAATAAACAAATCCCGTTTCGACTGTCCTTCAAATGGAGAAAACTCCCTACGCACCCTCGCGGGCGCGGAAAAAGGAGGTGCGACAGTTCTGGCGACTCTGCTGGGGACCTTTATTGTGAAATCTGTAACCCAGAACCACTGCTTCAGGGTTTAAAGAATTCGAGCTTAAAATAACTGTGATAATTGGCTTTATTTACTATATGATTTTCAACTGTTTATATGCTTAATATGCTAAATGTTGCTTTTTACCGCTTTAATATTATTTGAATTGTGAATATATACAACTGCTACGAAACCCCCTTCTTTCTGAGTCTTCTGAATTTATGGTGTACACGTGCGCGTGGCCCACCTTTCTGTTAAAGTCATACCAAATAAGACGAAGTTGGGACAAGTAACTAGGCCGGGTAGACTTTTGTGCTCCCGGTACGTTGCCCCCACTTTGGCTCAAACTGTCCATTTGGGTAAGCCAGGTTTAGAACAATATGCCTCAGGTTTTTCACCTAGAATAACTCAGCCATGTACCGGATCCCTAGTAGGAACGTCTATTTGCATCATGTACATTTGGCCTTGGAGACTCAACACAGGGGTTGGGTCTGTCTAGGACAGGTGAACCCGAAATAAAAAGACCATCCTGATGCATCCTACTTGCTACCTGTGCATTCATTTGCCTCGAATATGCTTGTTGACCAGCTTAATTGAAATCATTGTGAGAACCGAGGAATAAAATGGGTTGTTTTAAGAAATTCCCAAAAACTTAGTTTTAAATCTTGAAATAAAGGTGTTTAATAAATAAAAAATTGAAAATGATTTTTTTTAGTGTATATTTTCAAAATGAGTCTTGACTTTATTAAAATTAAATTTCAAGATACAAAATGAGCACCACACAAAACCCCCCATCCACGAATACAGACGAGTTTCTATTTCAGCTTCAAATGTGGTGGTATGAATTAGGCGAAGATGGTCAAAAATGGGTCGTCAAGCATTTGGGAAATCTCACGGATATTATGAAAGTTAAACCCCGTGATGATCTGATTGCGGCGTTAGTAACCTTTTGGGACCCTGTTCACAATGTCTTTCGTTTCTCTGATTTCGAGCTTACTCCTACATTAGAGGAGATAGCTGGATATGCTGGTTTTGACGGAAGTCTAAGAAATCAAAGCCTGATATTCACAAAGGCTCCCTCGGTACATCGATTCTTCGGTCTTCTGAACATCAGTAATCAAATCAGGAAAAGCAATGTCATCAACGGATGTTGTTCTTTCAACTTCTTATATTCAAGGTTCGGAAAGTCAGATGGATTCGAAATTCATGAGAAAGGCCTTACTAACAAGCAAAACAAAGACACTTGGCAGATTCACCGCCGCTTTGCCTTCATGGTGGCTTTTCTAGGAATCATGGTCTTCCCAAACAAAGAGCGAACAATTGATATTCGCACCGCAAAAGTTGTGCAAATCCTCACCACCAAGGAAAATCACACCCTTGTCCCCATCATTCTCTCAGACATTTATTGGGCGTTGACTTTATGTAAATCAGGAGTAAAAGTCTTCGAAGGATGCAAAATTTTGTTGCAAATGTGGGTGATTGAACATCTCCAACAACAGCCCAAGATCATACAGTACGGGCCAAGCAATAATAATTGCATCGAGAGTTATGAGGAAAGAATAAAAGACAATAAGTCCCCAGAAGGGATAGAAGCCTGGGTATCTCATCTAAGGGCTTTAACGTCAAATCAAATCGAGTGGACTCTGGGATGGCTCCCGATGAGGGAAGTGATACACATGTCAACTTCAAATAGTTATTTGCTACTATTGGGATTGAGAAGCATCCAGCCATATGCACCTCTAAGAGTCCTAAGACAACTAGGGAGATACCAAGTAGTTCCTGATGATGAAGATTTGAGTATGCAAGTAATCGAATTACACCCGGAAGCCACTATTCCCGAGGCTCTAATTCAGCAGATGTGGAATGGATGTCGATACTTGAAAAGTGATACTCAAGTCCCAGACACTACAAAGGGTGAGATAAATCCTGGATATGCAAGGTGGTTTGAGAAACGGTCTCGCGTGGAAGATGTACCAGAACCTGAGCTAAGAAGGCCAACAAAAAGACCCCATATTCAAAGCTTTAATGATAAAATCCAAGAGCGGTTGATCTGGGGAGAAAAGGAAAAAGGGTACAAAGCAACTATCCATGCCCTAAAGGAAAATCTGAGGAGCCTCAGTTTAGAGAAAGATTTGCAAGCGCAAGAAGCCGAAGGCGAGAAGAAGAGACTAGCTTGTGAGAATGAGAATCTTCATGCTCGATTTCAAAAAATAAAAAAGGCTTATGAAACACCAATGAGGAGTTGGAAGGATCAAAAAACCATCGCCAATCTTTTTGAAAGAATGCAAGATTATGATTCCATTCTTGCTACAAACGAAAGGGCATTGAGCAAAGCAAAAGAAAGAATCCAACAATTAAACGAAGAAGCCAGATCTAATAAGGAACGCCAAGATAGGCAATCCGAAGAAGACAGGGCACAATTTAAGAAGGAAAAAGACCATTGGATACGATCAGAAGACCAACTTCGTGCACAACTAGAAGAGGCAAGAAGATACAACAGAGAACATCAACAAGCGGACATCGACAGAGAAAGAGCGCAGGCAAGATTAGAGCAGGCCAGACTCCGAGCCTCTATTAGAGTCAGCTCTAGATCGTGAAGACCGTGTCAGAGATATAGCCACCACTCGCCAGCAGCAATTGCAGAACCAAGACCAACGTCTCCAAGATTTCAGGGCACAAATCCACGACCTGGCGGTCTACACCTCTCAAATTATGTAAACTGCCAAGGAATGGAGTATGAAAGGATTACAGAGCATGCACCCATTTTTGCCCGTCATCTAGAAATGGAGTTGGAAAGGATGTATCGTACGCTGGGAGGTCATCCAGGTCAAGCCCCACATTGAGCAGATAATCCAATAATTGACAACAAAAGTGGAAAGTGGGGCATGTTGTGAGATGTTAAGAGTTGTATCTTTTATTTTGATTTAAGTGTGTGTGTTTCAAACCATTTTCTTATAAGGTTTTCAAATGTAATGTCTATTCCATCTTTGTATAATGAATAAAAGTGTTTGCCTTATGTCCGAACTACGCAAGGTCTGATTCATGCGGAGGCATGATACGTAGGCAATCTCTATAAGATTCGACCACAATAAGGAATATAATAAATAAAATAAAAGTGAGTAACAATAAAAATTTCAAGAAAGCTGGGATGACACAAGCAGCCGAGCAAATGCATAATAAAAAGAAAGGGGTTACTTGTCTAGGAGCATTGCATCGCAACGTGTAATTATATATGTGTTAAACTCTCAAACCTAACAAGTTTGTTCATTTCCAGAATTCAAGCAGTTAGTTTCTCTAAAGAGTATACTGGCATATTATCATTATCACACGAGATCAAAACGACCAATACCCGAAAGTATGTCTATCCTAGATGTTGACACGGGTATTGAGCTAGAGGAGATGGATGTTGGGAAAATGAAAGAAGAGATGTTTAAACTCAAACAGCAAATGGCTGAGATGTACCAGGCCTGGTCTACATGGCAGTTACCCCCATCTTACCCAACTAACCCCACTCCATCAATGGCCCAAACTCAGGATAATCTTACCACTGAATTACTCCCAAATCTCCCCATTTACCAACACTACCGAGGAACCACCTCTCAGACACCGCAGTCTCCACCTCCTAAACCAATTCCATATTTTCCTCCACCTGTAACTCCTGTCTTTGTGGCACCTCCCACAGCTACACTCCACAAATCTCCTAGTGAGCCTACATTCCAGGCCCAGGACAACCAATATTACCCCCCGGAGCCCACCCTCAAAGCCTCCGAAATCCATTCAACTACTCCTCGTTTTGACCTCCCAACCGAAAGTGACAAGCCAGCCAAAAATGCTGAACAAGAAGAGATGTTCAGGAAGGTCAAAAGTCTAGAAAAATCGTTCCGAGACATGCGAGGGTTAGGTGGGCAAGTCAGTGTAGCATACAAGGATTTGTGCTTGTTCCCAAATGTACAATTACCAGTTGGCTTCAAGATGCCTAAATTTGACCTATACAATGGGCACGGCGACCCAGTAGCCCACTTAAGGGGTTTCTGCAGCAAGATGCGAGGAGCTGGGGGAAAGGACGAATTATTGATGGCTTACTTCAGTCAAAGTTTAAGCGGATCAGCTTTGGAGTGGTATACACGCCAGGACCATGGGAGATGGTACACCTGGGATGACCTGGCACAGGCATTCGCATACCATTTCCAATACAATCTGGAAATCATCCCAGATCGACTATCTTTGACAAAATTTGAGAAGAAACACAATGAAAGTTTCAGAGAGTATGGCTTCCGGTGGAGAGAACAGGCAGCAAGAGTGGATCCTCCTATGAAGGAGAGTGAAATGGTAGACTACTTCCTCCAAGCCTTGGAACCAACTTACTATGCCCATTTGGTTTCAGCGGTAGGGAAATCATTCAACGAAGTAGTAAAGATGGGAGGTATGGTGGAAGAAGGCCTCAAGACAAATAAAATCATTAGCTATTCAGCAATTAAGGCAACTACTCAAGCTATTCAAGGCGGAGTAGGAGGAATCGGAAGAAAGAAGAGGGAGGAAGCAGCGGTAGTTGATTCAGGAATTTGGTCGGGACCCAGAGGTTCACCGCCTTACTATAATCAACAACGACCTCACCAATCAACTTACCACCACAATTCATCTCAACACTACTATCACCCTTCGGAACCTCATTTTTCCATCAACCATACACAAGCATACAATCATCCACCGGCACACGCTAACTGGCGTGCTCCTGTCATACCAGGTACTTACCCACGAGCCTATCCCGGACCAGGTTTCAGGCCTAGGCCAGCATTCAGGGGAGAAAGGGAACAGAAAAAGAAGACATACACTCCATTGGGGGAGTCTTATACTAGTCTGTTCCACAGGCTGAGATAGCTGGACATGCTAAGACCAATACAATCCAAGCTACCCAATCCTCCTCCAAAGAATCTGGACTACACCATTAACTGTGAGTATTGTTCCGGTACACCAGGCCATGATACGGAAAAATGCTGGCATTTAAAAAATGTAATACAAGAGTTGATTGATACTAATAAAATCGAGGTTCAAAGCCCCGAAGCTCCCAATATCAACAGAAATCCAATGCCAGCCCATCAGGAGGCCAATATGATAGAAATCGTACAAGTTGATGGGGAGACAAAGAAGCCGTCACAAACTGTCATGATGATCAGGTCTTATGAAGCCAAGCCAGATAAGTAGTTAACAGAGGAGAAGCCGGTACCTAAGCAGAACAGAAATGGTGATGAACCATCTGTGGTAGTCGAGAAGGGGTCTTCGAGCAAAATTGCCACAAAACAAGAAAGGTTGAAAGTGATAGTACCAAGGGTTGCCAGCAAACCCATTGTAGTCGTGGAAGGAGCCCGTATAGATCGGGTTATTATCAAACCTATAACCCAGCTACCAGTGATCAACAAAAAAGCTATTCCATGGAACTATGAACGGGTGACTGTAATGTACAAGGGAAAAGAAGTCAAGGAAGAAGTCTGTGAGGTGCAAGGCTTGACTCGTTCGGGAAGATGTTTTACTCCCGAAGAGTTAAGAAAAACTAAAAATAATCCAACACCAATAAAGAAAGCTGTGACGGAAGAAGAAGCTGAATTTTTTTTAAGAAAAATGAAACTCCATGACTATTGTGTTGTGCATCAACTGAAGAAGACGCCCGCTCAAATTTCATTATTGTCATTACTGATCCATTCAGAGGAGCACCGTCTGGCTTTGATGAAAATCCTGAATGAGGCTCACGTTCCCGATAAAATCTCTGTAAATCATTTGGGAAGAATAGCCAACAGAATCTTTGAGGCGAACAGAATTACATTTTCTGATGACGAATTGCCTGTGGAAGGGACTGAGCACAACAGAGCTCTTTACCTCACCGTAAAATGTGAAAACTCCGTAGTAACCCGAGTATTGGTTGACAACAGGTCGAGTGCAAACATCTGCCCTCTCTCCACTTTAAGCAAATTGAAAATCAAAGAGGAAAGGATCCAAAAGAATAGTATTTGCGTACGGGGGTTTGACGGTGGAAGCAGAGATTCATGTGGCGACATAGTGTTGGAACTGACAATAGGGCCGGTTGAATTCACGATGGAGTTTCAAGTACTGGACATAACTGTTTCTTATAATCTGTTGTTGGGTCGACCATGGATCCATGCTGCTAAAGCAGTCCCGTCAACAATACATCAGACGGTCAAGTTTGAATGGGATCATTAAGAAATAGTTGTGCATGAGGAAGAAAGTTTAAATGCTCACAGCAGTGCCATTGTACCGGTTGAGGGAATAGAAAATGACCAGGGACCATGGGTATACCAAGTGTCCGACACAGTGTCGGTAGAGAAAATTCCAGAGGGGAAGTACATTCCGAATCCAAAGATAACCTCTGCATCAGTCATGGTAACCTATGAAATGTTAAAAATGGTTTTATACCCGGCAAAGGTCTGGGCTCATCTTTGCAAGGAATTATACAACCAGTATCTCTCCCCGAGAACTGGGGAGCATTTGGTTTGGGATTCATACCCACTATCACTGACGTGAGAAAGGCCAGAAAGCTGAAACAAAAGGCATGGGTTCTTCCAAAACCAGTCCCACATCTATCAAAGTCTTTTGTCAAGACCGGTGCTAAAAATCGCCTGATAACAACAATTCCTAAATCCCTGGTCAATCCTGAGGAGGAATTAATTGAAAGATTCGAGAAATTGTTTGACGATGTGAATATGGTGGAAAGCGGGGAAGGTTGTAGCAACGCAGAAGTTCAATTCGTTGGGCCAGAAACAAAGCTTAATAATTGGAAAGCCACTCCTCTCCCCATTCGAAAGGAGTCTTGGTAGTTTATTTTGATTTTCTTTCAGTTTGTTTGGGTTACCTCAGGGTTGTAATCCCAATGCTTATCTTACAGTTTGTTTGAAGTGTGCAAACCTTGTTATCTTTCATCATCCAATAAAATACAGTTTCCTTTTCATTATCATTCCTGATAGTTTTCTTTTCTTTTTCTTTTTCTGTACAGTTCTTTTTACGCTGGCTCTAGTGATATGGCATGCATGAGGAATCCTCAGCCCAGTCTTAAAAATCAATCTGGTTCCGAAATAATAATTCAAGAAATATATTGTGATTATGAATCAGAATATGATGAAGATGAGGCTTTTGAAGAGATTAGTAAAGAGTTAATTCACTTTGAGGAAAAAACCAAACCTAACCTGAGTGATACCGAGGACATCAATATAGGGGACATGAGTAATATCCGGGAAACTAAAATAAGTGTCCATCTCGAACCAAGGATCCGAGAAGAGTTAATTAAAGCACTCATAGAATTCAAAGATGTTTTTGCATGGTCGTATGACGACATGCCGGGCTTGAGCACTGATTTAGTGGTCCACAAATTGCCCACCGATCCAACGGTGCCTCCTGTCAAGCAGAGGCTGAGAAAATTCAAGCCTGATATGAGTGTGAGAATTAAGGAAGAAATCACCAAACAATTGGAAGCAAAGGTCATTCGAGTCACTCGATATCCTGTTTGGTTAGCTAATGTCGTTCCTGTGCCAAAGAAAGACGGCAAAATTAGAGTATGCGTCGACTACCGCAATCTCAACAAAGCAAGTCCGAAGGATAATTTCCCATTACCCAATATCCATATTTTGATCGATAATTGTGCCAAGCATGATATAGGATCTTTCGTGGATTGTTATGCCGGGTATCATCAAATTCTAATGGATGAAGAAGATGCAGAAAAGACGGCATTCATCACACCATGGGGAACTTATTGCTACCGGGTAATGCCATTCGGTTTGAAGAACGCCGGAGCAACCTACATGAGAGCGATGACCACAGTGTTTCATGATATGATACACAAGGAGATTGAGGTATACGTGGACGATGTGATCATAAAATCAAAGCATCAGGCCGACCACGTTGGGGATTTGAGGAAATTCTTCTTAAGACTTCGCAGGTACAACCTCAAGCTTAACCCTGCCAAATGCGCATTTGGAGTTCCATCTGGAAAGTTGCTGGGATTCATAGTCAGTCGGCGAGGCATCGAGCTAGACCCATCAAAAATCAAAGCCATCCAAGAATTGCCACCTCCAAGGAACAAAACTGAAGTAATGAGTTTGTTGAGAAGGTTGAATTACATCAGCAGGTTTATTGCTCAGCTTACGACAACCTGTGAGCCTATTTTCAAATTGTTGAAAAAGGATGCTGCGGTCAAATGGACCGATGAGTGTCAAGAAGCGTTTGATAAGATAAAAGGATACCGGTCAAACCCACCCGTGTTGGTCCCGCCAGAGCCAGGAAGACCTCTGATTCTTTACTTGACGGTTTTGGAAAATTCATTTGGTTGTGTATTAGGGCAACATGACCTCACCGGCAGAAAAGAATAGGCTATCTACTACCTTAGCAAGAAATTTTGCAGCTTATGAGGTTAAGTATACTCATCTGGAAAAGACATGTTGCGCCCTAACGTGGGTAGCTCAGAAGTTGAAACACTATTTGTCGTCCTACACTACTTACCTCATTTCTCGTCTGGATCCGTTGAAATATATTTTTCAAAAGCCTATGCCAACGGGAAGACTTGCAAAGTGGCAGATATTGCTCACAGAATTTGACATCATCTATGTGACTCGAACTGCAATGAAAGCCCAAGCACTGACCGATCATTTAGCCGAAAACCCGGTCGACGAGGAGTACGAGCCGTTGAAAACCTATTTTCCCGATGAGGAAACAATGCATATCGACGAGGTGGAGCAAATTGAAAAACCTGGCTGGAAACTTTTCTTTGATGGAGCTGCTAACATGAAAGGAGTCGGAATAGGAGCTGTAATCATTTCTGAAACAGGGCATCACTATCCTGTTACGGCTCAACTACGATTTTATTGCACCAATAATATGGCTGAATATGAAGCTTGTATTTTGGGGTTAAGGCTAGCCGCAGACATGGGTATCCAGGAAATCTTAGTCATGGGAGATTCGGATCTTCTGGTACATCAAATTCAAGGAGAATGGGAAACCCGAGACTTGAAGCTCATACCATACCGACAATGTCTACATGATCTTTGTCAGCGGTTTCAATCAGTGGAGTTCCGGCATATTCCAAGGATCCATAATGAGGTTGCCGATGCATTGGCTACCCTGGCATCAATGTTGCACCATCCGGACAAAGCTTATGTAGATCCACTACACATTCAAGTCCACGATCAACACGCTTATTGCAATATGGTTGAAGAGGAATTTGACGGTGAACCGTGGTTCCACGACATCAAGGAATATATCAGAATGGGGATATATCCAGTACAAGCCACAGGGGATCAAAAGAGAACCATTAGGCGATTGGCAAATGGATTCTTCTTGAGCGGAGGAGTTTTGTATAAAAGAACACCAGACCTTGGATTATTAAGATGCATAGATGCTCGACAAGCTACGGCTGTCATGTCTGAAGTACATTCGGGAGTTTGCGGACCCCACATGAGCGGATATGTGTTAGCAAAGAAAATCCTCCGAGCTGGTTATTATTGGCTTACCATGGAGCAAGATTGTATCAGTTTTGTGCGCAAGTGTCATCAATGCCAGATACACGGAGATTTGATTCATTCTCCACCATCCGAGTTGCACACAATGTCGGCACCATGGCCCTTCGTTGCCTGGGGCATGGATGTGATTGGACCAATTGAGCCGGCAGCATCCAATGGGCACAGGTTCATTCTGGTAGCCATTGATTATTTTACCAAATGGGTTGAGGCCAAAACATTCAAATCAGTGACCAAGAAAGCTGTGGTCGATTTTGTCCACTCAAATATCATATGTCGATTCGGAATCCCAAAGGTGATTATCACAGATAACGGTGCTAATCTTAACAGTAACTTAATGAAGGAAGTATGTCAACAGTTTAAGATTACTCATCGCAACTCTACCCCATATCGGCCCAAGGCGAATGAAGCAGTCGAGGCAGCCAACAAAAACATAAAGAAGATACTTCGGAAAATGGTAGAAGGTTCAAGACAATGGCATGAAAAACTACCATTTGCGTTACTGGGATATCGCACTACTGTTCGCACTTCAGTAGGAGCAACTCCTTATTTGTTGGTATATGGCACTGAAGCAGTAATTCCTGTAGAAGTTGAGATTCCTTCCCTTTGGATCATCGCCGAAGCAAAGATTGATGATGATGAATGGGTCAAAACCCGTCTGGAACAGTTAAACCTGATTGATGAAAAACGATTGGCCGCAATATGTCATGGTCAATTGTATCAAAGAAGAATAGCAAGAGCATACAACAAAAAGGTGCGTCCACGGAAGTTTGAAGTGGGTCAACATGTGCTGAAACGTATTCTTCCACATCAGGTTGAGGCAAAAGGCAAATTTGCCCCGAATTGGCAAGGACCATTCATTGTGACCAGAGTATTATCAAATGGTGCACTATGCTTAACAGATATTGAAGGCAAATGCATAGACATGGCGATCAATTCTGACGCGGTAAAGAGATATTATGCATAACTTTTTGAATGTTTGTATTTAGCATTATTTCGAAGATTGGAATGGCAAAGGCAATTTATTCTGCTATCCAAACACTATACCCTTTGCTTCCCTTTTTGAGCCATATTTGTTACTTTCCTACCCTCTCTTGGAATCAATGAAAGTCAAATATTAAATAAATAAAAAAATCACTATTATTCAGTGAACTACGTTTGACCCGATTCCTCAAAGAAGGATACGTAGGCGCCTCACGGCTCGGTCATATGGTGCACAATATGCATAATGTGCACAAAAAGAAACATCAAGAGGCCCCAATCAAGAAACTGGGGCAGGAATTGTATTGGTAATAAGAAAAGATTCCAAGAGTTGTAATTTTAAACCCATATCAAAACTGTTTAACTTTTGATACCTTTCCATTTTCAACCACATACCAAAAAGACCTTTCGATCAATCTTAGAAAAATGCTGAGTCAAGCAAATGAAGATGGTTCATAACACTCTGGTACAAACAAGAAAAGAAAGTAAAAATGAGAGAGTCTTATAGGTGAAAACCCACACGGGCACCATAAGACGACGGAAGTTGAGAGAAAGTCAAATGAGAGAGTCTTATTGGTGAAAACCTTCGTAGGCACCATAAGGCGAAAAGGAAGTAAGAAATGAACAAATGATGAAGGTTTGACGGTGAAAACTCTTTGAGATATTGCAAGTCAAACAGGTCTGTAAAATGAAAAATGAAGTTGGGTTATGGAAATTTCGGGGAAAAATGAGACAATTGAAAGGAGATTGATTAAAAGATTGGGTTGATTAATCCAAATTGCATACCATGATCATTGGTGCCAGTGACTCCAATCAGATAAGTCCTTTATTCCTTCTCCAAAAATCATCCAAATTTGGATTTTTTCTTTTCGTTCTAGATTGTCGAAATCATCATGTTTTCGTCACTAATAATCTTACTCTTCTAAAGCTTTTGAGATGAACTTTGTTCCAAACAAATAAGAAAGGATTTCAAGGTATACTACCGAGATTCAAGGTTTTATAGGACAAAAATACGACCATGATGGGCAGGAGGTAATAAAAAATAATAAGATATGGGTGTAAGAAAAGTGGAATCAAAAGCGAATCAGCAATGTCAGGAGAACATATGATTACGGTTAAAAGGGTTTGAAGGAAAACATACAGATGAGAATCCTATAGATAAAGATCAATTACAAGGACAAACAGTCTTTTCAACCATTCCAAGGCAATAAAACAAGACGAAGAGGAATCCCACCGTCGGCAAGAATGCCCCAGTTAACCATCCTGTTTTAAAACTAACAAAGTTTTCTTTGATTTAAAAACAGGGGCAAAAACAACATTTGTGTCAGGAAAAACCTGATGAAAGAATTTAAGAAGAAGTCAGGCGTCCACCTGGAGAATGAGGATGAGGAATTAAAGAAGAAATCAGGCGTCCACCTGGAGAATGAGGATGAAGAATTAAAGAAGAAATCAGGCGTCCACCTGGAGAATGATGATGAAGAATTAAAGAAAAAGTCAGGCGTCCACCTGGAGAATGAGGATGAAGAATTAAAGAAGAAGTCAGGCGTCCACCTGGAGAATGAGGATGAAAAATTAAAGAAGAAATCAGGCGTCCACCTGGAGAATGAGGATGAAGAATTAAAGAAGAAGTCAGGCGTCCACCTGGAGAATGAGGAGGAAAAAATTAAAGAAGAAGTCAGGCGTCCACCTGGAGAATGAGGATGAAGAATTAAAGAAGAAATCAGGCGTCCACCTGGAGAATGAGGATGAAAAATTAAAGAAGAAATCAGGCGTCCACCTGGAGAATGAGGATGAAGAATTAAAGAAGCAATCAGGCGTCCACCTGGAGAACAAGGACAAAGAAAGAAGAAATCAGGCGTCCACCTGGAGAATGAGGATGAAGAATTAAAGAAGAAATCAGGCGTCCACCTGGAGAATGAGGATGAAAAATTAAAGAAGAAATCAGGCGTCCACCTGGAGAATGAGGATGAAAAATTAAAGAAGAAATCAGGCGTCCACTTGGAGAATGAGGATGAAGAATTGAAAAAGAAATCAGGCGTCCACCTGAAGAATGAGAATTAAGAATTTAAGAAGAAGTCAGGCGCCCACCTGGAGAATAAGGGAATACAATTGAAAGCAACAGAAGTCAGGCGCCCACCTGGAGAGCAAAGGAATACAATTGAAGCATTGAAGTCAAATGCCCGCTCATATAAGAAAGGAGCACACTGAGAGTCAATAAAGCAGAGGAGTCCAACAAAATCCCCAGCAGGAAACACAAGAATCCCAAACAGAGAAAGGAAATACGGGACACAATGAAAAGGAATACGGAATAAGCCAAATGCCCAAGAGTCACCAAGATATCAAGACAACAAGAAACGCAAGGGCATGATCTAGATAAGATTTTATAATTCATGTACCATAGTCTAGTTTAGCTTTTTGTATTACCTTTGAAGTAAGGTGTAATAAGGAGGTCAGCAAGCAGTAAAAACAGCACGAAGCAGCAGTAACATCACAGTCCCACGGTAGTCCCAGCTACCCAAAACTTCCCGAACTACATTGACCTGATTCCTTTATAGCCAAGGATATGTAGGAAACCTTTGAAGCAGAGGTTCGGTCAAATCTTTCAAAAAATGCTTCCCACGGAGTATTCGAACAGGCAAAAATCGCTCGTATCCGCTCACTTTATCTTTGCACGAAAACTCTTCGAGTTTCCGCACAAAGAGGGGCAGCTGTGAGCACGTGATTTTTTCCTCACGAAAACAACTCCAAAATAAATCAAAAATAAATAAAACAAATCTCTTTTAGTGTGCAATTTTTAGAATTTGTGTGGCGTTTGTTAATTATTTGTGTTGTTCGTAAAATTTGCTTTGTTATAATTAAACAAAATTAAAATAAAGATACATGTTTCATTCATATCTAGGATTTAATTATGCACTTAATAATTGATTTAAAAATAAAATCACAAAAAATATGCATTTGTTCTATTTTAAATGTTCCACTGTGTGATTAATATTTTGTCTATGTGTTAATAGTTGTTAAAAAGGTAATTAATATCTTTGTAAGGGTAATTTTGTTTTTATAATTTTAATTAGGATTTTAATAATTAGGGATAAATTTAGGAAATGGAAAATAGGTTGAAAAAATAAAAAAATAAAAAAATAAAAAAATCTGACCTGGATTAAAATCCAGGCCCAAACCAATTAATCCCCTCACAGCCCAGTCCAAATACCCATGTCCGGTCCAATGCAACCAAAACCAAACGACGACGTTTGGTCATGTTTTATCAAGGGCCGTTGGATCAAATCCATCCAACGGCTGAGATCTCATCACCCTAACCCGTAATCCTTACCCGACCCATTGCCCCGACTCAGCCCGACCCTGGCATTAAACCAAACGACATCGTTTGGTTTAATGAACTGATCTTGACCGTCTATCATGCTTGATCTAACGGTAAAGATTAATCCACCCTTCCCCTATATAAAGTCCAAACCCCTACCCCGGCCCCCTAACTAAACACCCCCCCTTCCTTACTATTCATCATCTTCTCCGAATCACACCCCTAACCCTAGCCGCCCTCATTCCCCACCTCCTGAAACCCGGCGACAACAACGCCGCCGGTCACCACCTTAACACCCCAGACTCCTCACAACTTCCTCTTCACGGATCTGGCATTAGTTTCCTTCGAATCAGGCCCCAACTCTTCGAATCTTAAATCGAAGGTTGGCCTGAAAACCTTATCTTCTCCAATGGCCTCCAAAATAACACCACAGCTTCCCCTAGATACCCTCACCACGGATCTATTAGTAGCATGGCTCGAATCCTCCTGGAATTGCTCGAATCTTCATTTGAAGATTCGAGTGAAACCTGACCCTATCCCAACCTACCTCGGACTCACACCAGTTACCCACCTGACCTCCCTCGTGCCTAGAATACCATTGGTTTGATTTGAATATACCTAGAAATGTTCGAATTTGAGATCAAAGAATCTGAAACCCTAAAAAATTTCCAATCTTGGAATTTTTCCAATTCGAGTGAAGGATTGAGGTCTAAGAGACTTTAATCGAGGTATTCTCAACTGAGAATACTTCGAATAAAGTCTGTTCAGCCTCAAAAATGTCTGAATCCAAGTTGAGTCTGTGTCCGAATTCTTTTGAAGATTCAGAGGTATTTTTCTACTTTTTTTGTGTATTCTACGTGTATTTTATGTTTGTTTCATTAGTCTGTGTAATTTTCCCATCTTTTATTTTTATTCTGTCTCATACCCATCTATATGATCAAAATATGAAACTGTTTCTGTTGGTTGTGATTATTTACAATGTGAGTAATCGACTCGATTAAGTTCGTCGAGTAGTTACATCATAGAATCCTGTTTCTGAAAATGCTATTTGAAATAATCTGTTATCAGTTATTTGTTGACGATTGTTGTAAATAATCAGTTTTAATTAATACTCGTCAGTTAAATCATCCTAGTTTATATGAATCTGTCAAAATAAGTGTTGTGTATATGTTATTGTCTGAACATTAAGTTTCAGGGCATTGTCAATATATTGACAATGCCCATGTGTTTGTTTGATCTTAGTTCAATGCTGAAATTCAGTTTGACTTGTTATGCTAAATTCAGTATAATGTTGTTGTGATGTTAGGTTTAAATTCAATTTCACAAATGTTGGGTAGATACAACTGTGTTAGGAACTTAAGAGAATTGGTATTAACTGTTTTAAATCAGGTTGATAATTAGGTTTGAACAGATTTTTAAATTTGTTTCGTAATAGATTCTGATTTTTGTATTAATGGGCAGTAATAACAGTAGGATTTCAGGGCAATTCTGGGAATGAAACAGTAAAAAACAGTGTTAGTGCTAGTGTGCTGGAAGTGGAATGTTAGTGGCTTATAATCTAATAGGATAATAGGAAACCAAAAGAAGTGGAGGGGCTGAAAATAAAGTAAAGGTATCCTTAGTGCTGTTTGAATAAGAAAAAGTAGTTCAGTGGCAGATTTTAAGGGAAAATCTGCCTTAGATAACAAAAAGGGGGTCCGGGCAGCACTTAAGAGAAGGGGGGCAGACCTGTATAAATACAAGAAAGAGAGATTTAAAAGAGGATCTAATTTTTTAAGAAAAGGAAGAGAACTAGAAAGATAAAGAAAAAAAAGAGGAAAAAAAAATCTGAAAAGGAAAGAGAGGAAGAAAACAGAAAAAGAAATAGAAAAGAGAAAATTCACACACACACACACACAATTTGAAACAGATATAGAAGAATGAAAGAAAATCAGAAATAGGAATCTGAAATAGATAGAGGAAAGAAACTGAAATCTGAAATGTTATCTTTCTAGAATCTGTCCGTTCTTTGTTTGTGGATTTTGTTCGGTTTAAATCTGAAATTTTTCTCAAATTTCTGTCACTGTTCATCTGGGTTAACGAGTCTTGTTCAGACTTACTGTGTTATTGGTATATTCTGCCGGTGTTTTGTTGCTGCTATTACTGCTGAAGTTTACTCCTTTTACCTTCATTTCCAGGTACATATCTTTTAAACTCATGTTGTGAAGAGCTTCAACATGACAAATAAATGAAGCCTGGAAATTATAATTCTGTTTTCCATTCGTCTAAGTTCATTAGTTTAAATTTCAGCTTTGTTTCATGTTGGTTAACTAGTAGTGAGTTCGACACGATGGTTATGAGTTAATTGTCTTATTTTGAAATTCGTATAAAAGCTTTGTAATAATGTTATCCATTTCGAAATCTCATTAGTTTAGTTATATTTGAACTGTCAAAATAAGGAACATGGCAGAAAGTTGGCCATTATTCAAACTTTATGGTATTGTTAGTTAGGTACAGCATAATATGGAAATATCAAGGAAAACATACATTATTGGTTTATTTTGTTAGTTAGTTAGTTGTTGTTTAAAGCTAGGTGATGTTGGTTGCACTTTGCTATATTATGGCATAACAATGGTTATGTTTACAATCAATAGTTGAAAGTTGCATTAGTAAAATCCGCTATGTTCACAATGTCAAAATATGGCGAATAATGTTGTAAGAAATATCATTTTATTAAGTCAACAGGTAGATTTGTTCTCTTTCTTAATAACAAATGGCCTAGGAATTTTACAATGCGAAAGTTAGCGTTTGCCAATAGTTCGCGTAGGTTAAGAATAGAAATCGTTTCGATTATGTATATCCCAAACTCAATCATAAGCAGAATTAACCAAAATAATCATGCATATCGGATTAAGAACAAGTGATGTAGAAGTAGATTAGATTTATAACGTGTAACAATTTTAAGAGTGCAAAAATAGCATTCGTTGCAAAAAGAATAATGAGAATTCTTCGAAAATATCATTTCCTTTCAAGAATTGATTATTTTTAGTTTCATATGCTATTCACATTTTTAGTATACATATGTTGTATTTACTAAAAAATAGTGTTAATCATATGTTTATTCTTTTCTTTAAATTTGAATAGCTTGGAGGAATGTAATTCATGCGCGAAAAATATAATCAGCGATCAACATTTAATAAATTGTGAATTCTTTTCAAAGAATTTAAGGGCATCTCAAAAATGGGAATTTATCATGATTTTCACATAAAATGTACGGATATAATAAACAATTTGTGAAAAATCCATAATACCATTACGAATATTTTGCGTGATTAGGGATGTGTTCGCGTAACCTGATTATATTTTTAAAAGCAAATTCGGATTATGCGTTCGCGCAACTTCGAGCGAATATTTAATAAAGGGATTTCTCCAAGGATGTTAAAATAACTTCATATAACCCGAGATGTGCAGTTCATTGTTTAATCATACAAGGGCGACGATGTTCTTAATTTTATTTCTAACTTCGAATGTATGATTTTTTATAATAAAAATAGAAAAAATATTATCAACCTTTTTATGTACACGTATGCGTGGCATGATTCTTTATGATTATAAAAGGTATATAATACGAGTATACGTACGCGTAATTCGTTTATATAGTTGTAAACAATCTAAATAAAAGCGGTAACAAAATCATGTAATAAAAATGTATTTAGTAAAATCAAGATAATTAAGCCAAGAATAAAAACAGTTGAGCGACCGTGCTAGAACCACGAAATTCGGAAATGCCTAACACCTTCTTCCGGATTAACAGAATTCCTTACTCAGGATTTCTGGTTCGCAGAATACAAACAGAGTCATATTCTCCTCGATTCAAGGATTAAAACCGGTGACTTGGGACGCCTTAAAATTCCCAGGTGGCAACTCTGAAACAAATAAACAAATCCCGTTTCAATTGTCCTTCAAATGGAGAAAACTCCCTACGCACCCTCGCGGGCGCGGAAAAAGGAGGTGCGACAAGTACCGTGACCATGAGTGACCTCTACCCGTTCAATTAAGTTTTCTTTTCTGGCGTTGTTCAAATCTTCCATTTCCCTTTTGTTCTTGTTTTTGACAGGACTAAGATGAGGAGTGGGTGGAGGGCCCCTGGATCTCGTGGAATAAGATGATGTTGCCAGAGTGCACAAACTAACCTTTAGGGAGGGGAATAATAAAACAAAAGTAAAAACAAAAAGGTAACAAGTTAGTGATGATCATAAAAATGTTACGATATTTAAATACATAGTGCGGAATGTAAAACGCTTCCTAATTTAGAACCTCTTTGTGCCCGAGGTAGGCCTAGTGACAGATTGATTTGGAGAACTTAGGATGCTAAATGGCTCATTTCATTGATAAAAAGTAGACGAATCCCAAATCGACACTAAATAAACAAGAAATGAAAATCACTAATGGTCATTGGCCTTATTACATTTTATAAAGCGAAAAAGATAAACTCCTATTTACTTTGTCCCTGAAGGACCTTCCCCAGATTCGGCATCCTTGGCTCCGTCAAATATCTTTCCCAACTCGCGAAGTCCCAGCAATAGGTAAGCTCTGGCTAGACGTCCGCCTTCATTTCCTTTAGCATTTTGGCAGTCTTCGACCCTCTTGAGAAACTTTCTTTCCAACTCCATTATGCCTCGCTCCAAGTATCCTAGTCGCTTGTTGGTACTGACAGCCATGTCCTTCCACTCCTCAATCAGTTTTTGGTTGGCATCTTGTATCTCACGGTGCTCGCTTTCGCACTCCCGAATCCTCTTGCAGTTGGTTGTATTTAACCTGTGCCTCGGCCCATTCATCTATGATCCCGTGGCCCCTAGCAAACCCTGGCTGGCCTAGACCATCATGATTATCTTCCAACCAGCCTGAATAGTAGGGAGCACAACCAGCATGGTATCTATCTGGTTTGATGGTATCTCTCCCCATGACGATCTTGCAGTCCACATATACCGGTCTTGGCACTTATAAGGACTATCATTAGCCTGGAAGTCAGCCCGGAAATAACTCATCTTATCGACCCTATGTATAACCTGCTTCCTACCAGCTTGTCTCATAACTCGGAGAGGGACGTAAGGGTATGTTCCTCTCAGACCGATCATTATCAGGAAAGGTGCATCTCTGGATCGGGCGATGAATTCCTCGGTCGGAAACCACTCGAACATCCACTATACCTGGTCCTCAGTTAGATTGTCAAATAACTCTACCCATCCTTTGGCATCTTCTGGCTGGGCGAACATATTGGGCATGTAATTCATTCGCTTCTGATGATGGAAAGCGATATGATCATCCTAGTCTCTTTGCTGAATCTCTTGTCAGTATTCACCACTTTGGAGATGCTCCATGAGCCAGAGTTGAAGTAGCAAATTGCAGCCTTCGAAGTGTTTAGCTCCCTGTTGACACTTCTCTAGGGCTCGGTATATTTCCACAATGATCATGGGCACAATGCTGAATGGTTTCCCGCCAATTCCTTCCATTAAGGTCTTAGTCACCATAGCCAGTCTGGTGTGGATTCTCGCTTTCTTCATTGGAAACACGATCAATCCGAGGAAGCAAAACATAAATATAAAGACCCTTCGGTGAATATTCCGTAATAATGTGATGGCAAACTCGTCATGATAGGTACAGTAGGATTTGCTGTGCCCGTACCTCTTATACAAATAATCAAAAGGGATATATGATTCTTTCAAACATGTCAGTTTTGGGTTCTTCTTCAAACCCATCATTTTGAGGAAACCACTACCCTTGTTGTTCTCAGGCATTAACAAACCCAGAGTTTCCCATGCTATACCGGCAAATCCTCCTATCTCTTCTAGCAAGGGTGTCATCTCAATGTCCCCAAAGCAGAACACAGCTCTCTCACAATCCCAGAACAAAGTGGCAGCTTCTATGATCTTGTTGTTGGGTTGGACCTCCAGGAGAGAAGGTAGATTTCCCAAATATTTTCGGACAAGAGTTTGATCGCTAGAGTGAAGATGTTTCCACCAGCTTAGCAGCCTTGGGTGAATGTTGGTGACCATGCCGAATATAGGGACTTCATGCCTCATATTTATGCAAGACAAACAAGGTTAGACCCTTACCCCCACCAGACTCGACTATTTAATATCAACAACTAGCATGAAACATTTACTTCTCCAAATAAATGCACAGAACGTGGTGACGTCCATTTGGGTTTAGGAAACCTAGTGGACTTTGGTCAAGGCTAGCTTAAAGAGTTATTATGCAGACAACATAACTGACTCAGCTAGGTTTGATCATGATGCATGCATAGTTTAAATATAGTAAGGTTTCTATAGGGTTTTAGACTGGTATGCTTGAGCAGACAACTCAAGGGGGAAAGGCACGGAACCGTCGACTACACCGTTGATCGACTGGTTTTACCGCAAATAAGCCTTTCCGAATTTTAGGGGGTAATAATATAGGAAGAGCGCAACCACTCATTACAAGCATTGTTATGGTATTTGTTTGGGCACGAGTGGAGTATGATGTTGAGCATGATTATGCAATAATTAAAACATGTTGGCACGTATTTGCACGTTAAGAAAGCGATAAATACAATAGTTTCATAATTTAAAGCGGTAATAAAGGAAAAAAAAAAGAAGACATGTCAGTATTGCAGTTAAAAAGGAAATTGAATGCTTAAAGGAATTAAACAAGTAATTGCACATAAGGGACGGTAGAAATTCACAATAACAATCTGAAGTGGTAAAAGCCTAAAATCCCCAGCAGAGTCGCCATGTTGTCGTGCCCCCTTTTTCTCGCGAAATCGGGTTTATGACAATAGGAGGGCAACTCGTTCCTTTTGGGAACTGGGTTTTGCATTTTTGAAGAGTCGCCACCTAATGATTTGAGGTGCATTAGGACACCAATAGGGTTCAGTTCTATGTTTTTTTGGATAACCAGAGATTGGGTAAGGGCTTGAAATTATCCTGAGGGGAAGGTGTTAGGAACCCCTCAGGATCTACTAGTGTGGTTCCGGCCAGGCAGTTTATGTGAATTTAGCAAATAGATAAATATGGGCTCAAATATTAGGGGATTTAAACACATAAAAAGAAAGAACAATTAAAAGAAGAGTAAAATGAGTTTTCTAATAAAAGGAAAAAGGGGGGGGGGGGTCATAGGTTTATATTTAATATGGATCACATCAATGCAATACCCGGTAAGACACTCCTCAAAAGAGGGGATACACGTGGTATTAGCGCACCGGTCATCATATCCATATCGACCATTCCCACCCCGTTAAGGTATTAAAGCGCGGATTGGTCTCGATTACTATTGCACGCTATTACCCGTCCCATTCCTATCAGTCCTGGAGGCACTTAGGACTACTAGTCCTAAAGGGTGAGATATTACGCTGATTGGTTTCAAAGGATAAAAGTCTAAGGCGACATACAAAACAAATAACACTACACATTAGGAGAAAGCATGCAAGCAAATAAAGGCTCAGGTATGCCTCCACAAACAAAGCACATATATAGCATAACTTGCACATACTATTTAGGTCTGATTAAAAATACTAAAAACGAGGGGAGTTTGATTATTGAAGCAGACTTGTTTATTACATAACTCAGATAAGAAGTCTGAATCAGGCATGCCTGCTGGTTGTAGCAATTAGCAAAAAAAGCGGATTCAATTTTAAAGCTATTATTCTAAGGCTTGCCTAAGTGTTTAGACGAGGTCCTATAGGCATGATATCTATTTAATTCAGAAGGTGGTAAAACAGTGACAACTCAAAACGAATTGCTTGAAATCCTATAGGCATGCTTGCTAAACCTTGTTAAAATAAGGGAGTTAGATTATAAAAAAAGTTTAGAATGGATGAATTTTAAATTAGACTAGTTTCAGTTTCTGCAGATGACAGTATCCACTATCGTTGATTTTTACTCCTATGAACACGAGATCTAGGATTATTGATTTTAGACCCTTATAGACATAATTGCTTATTTTAAACCTTTGTGTACAAAGTATTTAAATGAATAATGTTACACCCTATAGGCATAATATCTAGTAAACAATGGAAATAAACAGGTTCTTGCTGGGGAATTCCTATAAGCATGATTTCTATACATTATACCGATTTTAACATGCTACTAGGTTATAACCGATTGGGCCCTAAAAACATGATATCTAAACGGTGACTAACGCATAGAATTTTAGATAATTCCTATAGGCAAGTTATCTAGATGTGAACAAGCAGGATTTAAAGTAAGTCCTATAGACATGGTTTCTAAATGCGATGAGAGGATGCAGAATTTAAAAGCAGTCCATAGGCGTATTTTCTAAATGCGAATTGAATATGTAGAAAAAGCAGTCCTATAGGCATGTTTTCTACCCTTGAGCATGCGTAACTACCCAACCCTTTTTCACTAGCCAGCCCCAAATGTTCATTACAAATTATTACAAACTAGGAATACTGAACTACATCAGAAGAGTACAAAGAAAAGTTACAACCAGATAAAACCTGATTACTGACTTCCTCTCTGAGTTATGGAATAAACCACCTCAAAATGCCACTGATCCAAAGACTTTCTCAGACTTGAATGTGTCAGAGTTCCCTTAAGGTCCTCAATAAGACCCCGAGCAGTGCTCACACCTAAGTTACATAACCAAAATAGAGATGAGTGCAGTGTGAAAATACCAACCCTCATATGTCCAAGTTCAGAGGGAGCTCATGGGTCCCAAGGCAAGGCTCACATGAGGGGGGTAGAGCTAAAGTGTAAGAAAAGAGTGAAAGTGAAGAAACTGAGTTTTAGGAGCTGAGGGAATAAAGGAGAGGGAAAGGGTGATGGGAGACAACCATTAACATTTCAGGGGGTCAATAACTTCACACAAAGGGGCAGGGGATTGGAAATCTATTGCAAAGAGCCTATACACTTATGCATGGATTAACTTTGGGCATGCACAGCAATAGGAAGTGTTGACATGCCTGTAAATCAACCAGAACATACAACATAGGAGAAACATGGAGGTTATGATCCTAGGAGGATCAAGTTTGGTTCATGCACAGCAATTTCCAATGGTGTCATGCCCCAAACCAACCACAAGTATTAAACACATTGGGGTAGGAATTTGGGATTCACAAGTCATGATACATTGATTCATAACAGGAGAAAGGAAATTATAGCATGCTAAACAATGGTACTAGGCTAAATACAAACAGTAGGCAGACAAAAATGCAAGAAACAGTAAATAAGTATGTTGTTGTTGGTGCAGAAAACTTAATTAGAACATACCAGTAAGAAATGCAAATGCAGAAAATAAGCAAATTTCCCCACAGCCCAGCCTTGGCTTTCAGCCGGCTAGGTAGGGCAGCAATATAGTAGTAGCAGAGAAGAGAGAGAGGTTTAGTGTAGTGTGTGTTTGAACTCAAGTGTTTATGCCTTGTGTTCGTGTGTGTTTGAAAGAGATGAAATACAGGGTATTTATAGTTTTTGAAAACGAGTAAGAGAGAGGTAATAAGCTACAAACATGGAAACAATCATGATTCGGAATCAATTATACAAGTGATTCCCTTTAATTAAGGGATCAATTGCTTAAAGGGCATTGACAGGTTCAAAACAAGGAAATAAATCAATTTGTCAGCAAGCTGACAGTTGCCATAAAAGAAGTAGTAAAACATTAAGCAAACAATATAGTCTAGGTACAGAAATACTCTAATTTTGAAAAGGATTCAGTAAGGCAAAACAAGAAAAGAAATCATTTAACCTTAACAGGCGGGTGAAATCAGAATTTCACAAAGGAAAAGTTTGAAATCAGTCACAAGTTTGAAAATCAGTCAAAGAAGGAGATCAACATATAAATAGGGTGCATAAACATTATACATGCGAGGCCAAACCTGTTGGCAAAAGGAAAATAGCATACAGTAGTAGCACAAAAAGAAAATTCAATGGATATCAACACTCGAGGCATGATAGTCGATTGAATCAGTAGTGAAGAAACATAAAATATCAAAAGCATGCGAAGGTCTCGCGGTAGCCGGTGAGGAAAACCCCTTTTGAAAAATTAGGGTTTCGAGCATACTTGAGTTCTAGAGGAAATAGGAACCCAGAATCAAAAGGATCACACAAAGGAGTAGAGGTTTCGAAATAAAGAACTTCAAATCGAGCCTTGTACTTAAACTAACAGTCTCAGATCCAAAGCAATAGGGTTTTCAACAATAGAAGAATTTTAAAAGATGGATAAACAAACAAATCGGACAAAACTCAAGCAAACCAGCATTAGTCTAATAAACATTTCAAAAGGAATTAAAACTTTTAACATGCAAACTCAGGCAGAAGAATAATACGAGCAAACACAACAAAACATATCAAAAATCAAAGAAAAGTTTTTGAAATAACTTAACAGAACCCTAATTGAAAAGATAAGGAGTTTTGAAAGCAGAGTTTTAAAAGAAACTTTGAGAAAAGCGCTTAAAAGTTCAGATCGAACATAGATCTGAAACGGATCTAAGAGAAATTGAAAGAACCTTAGAGGTTACGGTTTCAGAAGAACCCCAAATGATGAGAAAGGCTTTAAAACCCCTCGATCTAAGCAGGAGAGTCAAAAGTCTGACTCGAATAGCCATGGCTGGCCGGAGAAAGGTCAGAGACAATCAGAAAAAAGTCATCGAGCAAATACTGGACAAAGCCCCTTCACGATATGGTCATGAGACCACAGAATCGAACATGTAGAAGCCATGGGAGGTGGATACAAGTCTCCGATGACCTCGGAAGCCATAGATTTGGGAGGTATTAGGGTTGTAGTTTGATGGCGGTGGCTAGTTTGAGAAGATTTGAGAGAGAATTGAGAGAGAAGGGGGATTCAGAGGCAGCGCAGTTTGGAAATGAGGCTAGGGTTGGGGGTCGTTGGAATAAAAAAGGAAAGGAATCACGAGGCCGTTGATCTTTTAGATCAACGGCCAGGATTTAGCGGGTCTTGAGTTGGGTAGGCGGATTTAGGGCTTGGGTCAGTTCAGATGGCAATTGGGCTGGGTAATTGGGTTTAAATTGGGGGTCCAATTCACGATGTAATTGAATTGCAATTGGGGCTAGATTTTAAATAGACACTTTTCCCTTATTTATTTTATAAAAAATAGCAAATTAATTTCTGAAAACAAATTGAAGGTACTAAAATGATTTGTAATACATAATTATCAATTTAAAAATACTGGACTTAGTTTTTTATAAATATAAACGCAATTAAATCTAAACGAGGCTAATATTGCAATTATATGCAATTTAGCTTTAAAAATACTAAATTACTTTGTAAAAATATGCAAAAAATTATATTAGCTATATTTTAGTATGAATATGAGAATCCAATAAATGAATCATTAAAAATAATAATTTTGGAAATTATCATTGGATTTTAGGGATGAAAATAAGGAAATAAATTGGTTTAAAACCTTTCAAAAATTAAGAAAAAATATAAAACAATTGTACATACTTATATATGCATACATATGCTATTTTGAAAGTATTTTGCATATTAGAAAATATATAGAGAGAAAAATTGGGTATCAACAGCATCTTTGGTTAAACTCACAGGAGTGGCTTCACCCACTCTTGTCCCCTTTCCCCTCACATTACTCCTAGCACCCTTGCTCCCCCTTTTTTTCATTTTTACCACCAACTTCTCCAGATTCTGTAGTCATAACACCTGCTATAGATCCTACAAATCTATTTTCCAAATCTGCAGCAACTTTAGAAATTGTCTCAGGAGAAACTTTAGAATCAGAAGATACATGTTCAATTTCGGAAGAACCACTTTCTTCCCCCCTGAGTAGCAGACTTAAAAGAATCTAGGTAGTTTAATACGGTCAGGAGTCTTGAACGTAACCGGTTCACTTGTAATGTATAAGTTCACAAGAACTTTGGTATTTGGTAGGACTCTGCTCATAATCTAAATATAGTTATTTCAAATTATGCAGAGTGTAAACAACATACCGTGTTATCTTGATGAACCAGGTTCTTCACCGATAATTCTCTTGTGTAAGTCTAAATTTGCCAAAATAGAGAAAATATCATTAGAGATTAATGAGTCATTTTAACACATGGCACAAGAGTATACTATGGAAAGTATGAGACTGAGCAAGATTTAATCTAATTATACACAATTTACAAACTTTCTAACCAAATTATTTTTCAATTTTTTTCATCTTTTTTTTGTTTAACCTTGAATTGGTCCTTTTAGGTGATCTTAATCATCCCTAATTTCAACCTGTTCCTCTCAAAGTGATCTCTACTTAAGGATTTTGTGAATATGTTAGCAATTTGCTTGTTAGTAGCACAAAACTCCACAGCGATCAAGTCTTTTTCATAGTTGTCCCCAAAAATGGTGTCTAACATCTATGTGCTTAGTTCTCTTATGATGAACCAGATTCTTAGTCATACTAATAGAACTAGTGTTATCATAGAAAATAGGGATGCAACAAACTGCAATACCAAAATCCATCAACTGTTGCTTGATCCACAATAATTGAGCACAATCATGAAGCAGCAGCAACATACTCAACTTCCGCAGTAGATAAGGCCACTGAATTTGCTTTTTAGTAGCCCATGACACAATACATGAACCAAGAAAGTGTGTCATACCTGAGGTGCTCTTCCTATCCACTAGGAAACCTGCATAATCAGCGTCGACATATCCCACTATGTTAAAATTACTACCTTTTGGATACCAAAGGCAAATGTCAGTGGTGCCTTTCAAGTATCTCAATATTCTCTTTACATTAGTCAAGTGAGACTCCTTTGGATTTGACTGAAATCAAGCACAAAGACCTACACTGCACACAATGTCAGGTCTGCTAGTAGTGAGATATAAAAGAGAACCAGTCATTCCCCTATACAACTTCTGATCAACAGATGAACCAGGTTCATCTATATCCAATTTTGTGGATGATGCAATAGGAGTGTCAATTTTTTTTTGGAAGTTCCTTCTTGGTTTTGTTACTGAGGAATAGGTTCACTCGAGGTTTGAGGATCAGTTCCTCTCTAGTTAGTTTCCCATGTCATGTTTCCATAGGTGGAAGGACCTGTTCCATCACCTGTTCCTTCTTGTGATGCATATTCAGGATGAACTATGGTTTCACCATTTAAATTTCTTATCAGCCTAGTTTCTTCATTATCTTGTTCCTGCCTCTTAGAAAAAATGTTAGTTTTTCAATAAAATAACATATATACTTTTTTACACACATAGTTCTTTTACTGTATATCTTATAAGCTTTACTATGTGAAAAGTATCCCAAGAATACTCACTCATCACTTTTGGGATCACACTTACCTAAGGAGCCTTTGCCATTGTTGTGCACAAAGCACTTGTATCTAAATTCCCTAAGATGGGATATATTTAGCTTTCTCCCTTTAAGTGACTCATAGGGAATCTTCTTAACAAGAGGTCTAATCATGCAACTATTTATGATGTAGCATGCAAAAATTCAGCAAACTTAGCATTTTCAAATTCAGTTCCATGATCAGACCTAATTGATGCAAGTTGATTACTTAGTTGTTTTTGAGTTTTTCTAACAAAAGAAGTAAACATGTCAAATGCTTCATCTTTAAATATTAAAAACAATGTCCAAGAAAACCTAGAGTAATTATCAACAAGCACCATCACATATCTTTTACCACCTCTACTTAATGTTCTTATGGGACCACAGAGATCCATATGGACCAGTTCCATCGTTCTGGTGGCGCTTACCCCTTTCTTGCATTTAAAAGAGGATCTTACCTGCTTCCCCCTTGCACAAGCCTCACAAACTTTGTCTTCCTTGAACTTGATGTTAGGCAGCCCTATCACCAGATCCTTGGAGACTAATTTGTTGAGTTGACTCAGACTTGCATGTCCAAGTCTCTTGTGCCAAATGAGGGGATCATTGTCCAACACACTTAAGCAAGTGAGTTTATTTTCTGAAAGTGCGGACAAATCTACAATGTATGTATTGTTTACTCTTTTTTCATGCAAAACAATCTTATTAGTGGTAAGATTAATCACAAAATATTTGGTAGAGGTGAATGCTACCAAGTTACATGTATCACACAATAGTGATTGTCTTATTTGGCTGTATTTAGGTCATCTATCAAGTAGACATTCTCAATAGAGTGAGAATCAGTCTTACCTACCTTTACAACCCTAATGATCTCACCTTTCTTCCCATTTCCAAAGGAGGCATTACCTCCTTTGAGGTCCTCAAGTGAAAGGAACTAGTTCTTACTTCCTGTCATATGCTTTGAGCAGCCACTATCCATGTACCATATTTGGCTGCTCCCCTTCACTTGGACCCGCAAAAGGAAATCAGGGGTTAGTATTAGGAACCCAAACTAGTTTGGGTCCCTTTCTATAGGCAAAACGGTGAATCAGATTCTTTTTAGCCCAACCTGGCAGCCTATTTTTCCCTTGAACAAATTCTTTATTCTTTTGACTAGACTTTTCTTTTGCAATACATTTAGATTTATAGTGACCAGTTTTACCACAGTGTGTGCAAATTATGTTCTCAGGAAGTGTGAGGTACTTGCTTTTGGGATCCCACTTAGGTGCAGGGGTCCCGTAGCCAAGTCCTCTCTTATTGCTATTATGGTGTTCATATAGCCATGAAAGTGAATCGGAAGACCTATTCCATTTGCAGGTTCTGTCTAGCTCGTGCTTAACCTTGTTTAGATCCTCCTAAAGGACTCTTATCTGCTCATCTCTTTTGTACAACTCATCTTTTATTTTTCATATTTTTTCTTCTAAAGTGAGTTGTGTGTGATCAGCTTCCTTTTTACCAATTCCTAATTTCAATTTTATATTTTCAGATGTAAGCTCTAGGATAGTGGTGTCAAATTCATGAACCTAGTTTTTTAACTCATTATTTTTACTTTCACTTTCACTAGCCCTAAGTTTTAAATTTTTGCACTTAGCTTTCAAAATCACACACTCCTTAGACAGCTGTTCCTTTTCATTATTTAGATCTTCAGATTCATCAATAAAATCCAGGAGTAACTCAGATAGCCTTTCTTTAGACAAAAATTTAATCTTGTCTTTGAGATGAATTATACTTACCTCAGATTCCTCATCAGATTCTCCAATTGCCATAAATGTTTGTTCATCTCCATCTTCACCATCTGAGTCCTCATCTGAGCTTTCTCCCCAGGCAGCAACCATAGCCTTTGTTGATTCTTTGTTCTTCTTGGGTTGAACCTATTCCTTCGTTCAGCTCTTTCCTTCTTCCATTCAATTTCCCATTGAAGGCAGTTTTTGATGTGGTGATCTGTCTTCCCACACTTGTAACACCCCTCATTGGTTTGTTTTTCAGGAACCCTTGGTTTGATGTAGCTTCCACTTCTTGAAGGCCTCTTTACTTTCATTAGGTGCTTCTTGAATTCTTTTGTGATCATGGTCATTTCATCCTCCTCTAGATCAGCACCTTTAGTGATTCTGAATGCCAGGCTCCTTTCCTTCTTGGGTGCATCCATTCTTCATGGTTTGCCTTCTTAGTTCATAGGCAGTGAGATTTCCAATTAGCTCATCCAACTTAAGAGTGGCAATGTTCTTTGATTCCTGAATGGCAGTGATTTTGCTTTCCCAAGTGACTGGCACAACCCTTGTCAAAATTTTCTCAACTTTGTCCTCTTTAAGAATAACCCTTCCAAGAGACTTAAGTTCATTTGTCAGTGGGGTGAATCTTGTATACATCTCTTATGGTGAAATTCTCATATTGAGAATACAACAATGTTCCTCTAGACCTCTTCACTTGAGGTGTTCCTTCATGAGCCACTTGCAAAGTATCCTAGATTTCCTTAGCAGTGGTACATCTTTGAATTCTATTGTACTCGTCTGGACCAAGTCCACACACAAGCCATTTCTTAGCCTTAGCATTCTTTTCCCATTTTCTCAAGTCCTCAGTATTACAGTCAGCTCTTGTTTTTGGCACATCTACTCCTTCAGCATTCTTCTTCATGGTAGCCAGGGGACCATCAGTGACAATGTCCCATAGTTGATAGTCTTCTCCGATTATGTAATCTCTCATCCTGTTTTTCCACCAAAAGTAGTACTCGCCATTAAAGAGTGGAGGCCTATCAGTGGATTGCCCTTCTCAGTTTCCGGGTGGTGCGCTCATCTTGATCTATTCCTAAGGTAGGTTAGCCTCTTCAAGGATAACCTGCTCTGATACCAATTGATGTTTTATGCGTCAATACCACACAAGAGGGGGGATGATTTGTGTGGTACCCAATTTTTCGTTTAAACTATTTATGGAAGGACCTGGTTCTTCTATGTGTTCCAACTACTGTTGTTTGCGGAATAATAAATACAGAAAATAAAGAACACAAGTATTTTTACGTGAAAAACACCCGGCTCAAAAGGTGAAAAACCCATGACCTACTACTCACTAGGATTTTCCCCAGCACTTCACTTACTCACTAAGCCAAAACAGCATTTAAAAAACTCTTTGTAAACCTAAGGATTACCTCTAATCCCGTTGTAGCAACCAACCTCTAACTGTTGCGACAACTTCAAGTTAACTCTAACTTGAATAATCAAAGTACCTATTACAATTGCTTCTAGATAAAGCTGAAAAGTACAATATGAAAACACATACTACAATTGAACTAGAAATAAAGAAAGACACATAAAACTCTTTATGGAGTTGGTTCTTCGATCTGGTTCATGTAGCTTCAGGTTTGCACTCTTGAATCACACATGAACTGCTTGCAAAAAGCCTGGCTATTTTGCTCCCAATTCACGTTTAACTTCTGTATTTTTGTGCAACCCTTGTAATGTGAGAACATCCTGCAATTTATAGAGTTAGTAGATGAAGAAATAACTAGAGTTCTGATGCAGCTCTTCCTTGGTGGAAGGGTTCTAGTTGATTTCAACTTCTAACTCCTTCCCTATCTTGGATAATGTTCTCTTTGATTAAGGAGTCCTTATCCTTATCAATTATGCAACCTTTTTGGTTAGGAGATATTAAATTCACCAAGTTAAGCTTATCTCCTTCACGTCCAACCCACATGCTCGAATCTGCCCGTTTTTGTGCACCTGAGGGATGGACCTAGTTCATCCTGAGTTCCTTTGTCAGTCTTCAAAACTAACCTTTACTTGGGACAACATATATCTTTTGGCCCAGGATTCTTGCACCTGCGGCCAATTCCTCACTCCTGCACAACCGCTTCTGTGATCATCACTTAAGGCCCCCTTTCGCACCTGCGACTAGACATCCGCTTCTGTAGGCCCGCAGGTGCGGTTCATATCCTACATCTGCAGTTTTCACTTACTTTGCCTTTGGCCGCATCTGCAGCTCCCAACTCGCTTCTGCGAGACCGCACCTGTGGTCCCCTAGCCATAGGTGCGGTTATGATAGCAATGGAACATCTTCAGCTACCAAAACCAAATACAATTCTTCCGTCAACCATCCGAAATCACCCCGAGGCCTCCTGACCTCAACCAAAAGCACAAACAAATCATATACAACTACCCAAACTTGTACCTATCTTCAAAACACCTCAAACAACATCAGATCGACCAATTCACATCGAAATCAAGCCTAAGATTCCAAAATCTTCCGAATTCCGCTTTCAATCAAAAAGTCTACCAAACCACGTCCGAATGACCTGAAACTTTGCGAACATATCCCAAATGATACAACGAACCTACTGCAACTCTCAGAATTCCATTCCGACCCCTATATCAAAATCTCATCTATCAACCGGAAAATGCAAAAATTTCAATCTCGCCAATTCAAGCCTAAATATACTCCGGACCTCCAAAAAATATTCCGATCACGCTCCTAAGTCCCAAATTACTTAACGGAGCTAACCAAATCATAAAAATTCCGAACTGAGATCATATACCAACAAGTCAAAACTTGGTCAAATCTTTCAAATTTTAAACTTCAAACTGAGGATTGTTCTTCCAAATTCATTTCGATTATCCTGAAAACCAACGCCAACGATTTACATAAGTCATAATACATCACACGGGGCTAGTCATGCCCGAGAGCTGGCGAGCAAAGTGCACAAGCTCAAAACGACCGGTCGGGTCGTTACGTAAAGATACTTATATATCTGGAAGGATATCTTTCTAAATAAATTTTCCGATCTGGAGTGTTTTTTTTAACTTTAAAGGTTTTGAATGTTCATTTTGTTTATTCGATAGGACGCTACGAACTCCCTATTAACATTTTTTAAGGTTATTGATTAATTTAATTAAAATATTTACAGCATATAAATTAATAAAGCTACATGAACTATAAGTTTACTATTAATTTTCACAAATATTGGTATTTTTTATATGAAGGAGTACACTGAAGATAACGAGTTAATCGATATTGCAAATACACCTACCAAGATTGGTATAACTAATGCTGCAATAGTGTTTGAAGAAGATCCGAATGCACAGTTGTCAGGAAATAAAATCAAGAGAGTATTTAAGAAGAAGAAAACAACATAAGACTTTTGCAAATGTAACACTTAGAGAAACCAAGAACTATCTGATTAGTTACTTTAGTAGTCTTATTAGTTGTGAACAATATTATTTCAAGTGTTTTTTGGCTATTTAACTTTTCCATTTTACTTAGGTTGCAAATTTCAATACTTATGGATAAGATATTTGAAGCTTTTCATGGTTCTTTTTGTTATTATAGTTTCCTATTCATATAGATAAGACAATCCACTTGTAGCAATGGTAAGTCATTTACAGCATAAGACATTTGCACCATGATAGCTTGAAGTATTATAGTCTTTTTTACACCTAATTTATAGCAATGGTAATTCATTCACAATGCAAGGAAAGAAAATAGTGATTTGAAGAATGTATCATTATATGGCAGAGGCTTGAATTGGAACAATCATGATCAGTTGTTCATCATGACCAATAAATGAACAAAAATAGCCTTCACACAAGTACTAAATACTTTAGGGACTACATAAATTACAATATGTTTACTTATTTATTTAAGCTCTTACAGTCTTAACTATTTGATTTCCTTCTATACTTTTTCTGTTGGTTGGATACCTATGTGAACCAATCGACCTATTTGGCTATATGTGATATAGTTTTTCAGTAAATGATGCACATTTAATCATTATATGTTGTTTCTTTACCTTTTAACAAAAGAAATGAAAGTTGTGCTAAAATTAAACTGATAAAATAAGTGGTGGCCTATTATTTTTGAATAGGTCTCTCAACAAACTTTCAGCGTCATAAACATTTCTTATAGGGTGAACCAGCTATTATGTTAAATGATGTTACATATAATCACTCTCTAAATATTATTGAAGGGTTTGGGGTATTTTATTTCATACTAAGTAGATAGACTTTCTGCACCATCATTTTTTATTGGCTGAACCTCTTGAAATGTTGTTGATAGATGGTGTCACGACCCTAAATCCGGACCCGGTCATGATGGCGCCTATCGTGAAACAAGGTCAGCCGACACAAACCCCTAATCCATTTAAACATTTATAATAATTCAATTTAAGTCATTAATAAGTGATAAACCCCAAAATACAGTGAAATATAATAAATGCGGAAATAAACCCAGCCCGCCATCGAGGTGTCACTAGTCATGAGCATCTAAACATCTGTCTAAGAGTATGAAAGAGACTACACAGTCTATAACAGAGCTAATACAGAGGAAAGTAAGATAAAAGGGAGAAGCACTGGGTTTCGAATGTCGAGCAGCTACCAAGTGAACTCCGAACATCTTGTTGGAAGCAATCAACCCTCACTAGCGGGACCCGAGGCTCCTGAATCTGCACACAGGGTACAGGGAGTAATGTGAATATGCCAACTCAGTGAGTAATAAAAGTAAAGGCAGTTGAGCGATAAGAAAACACGTAAAAACACAGTAAAATGCTACAAAGAGGCAGTATAAAACCATTACAATGCGATAAAATAGTGAAAACTTGTAAAAACACCTTAGTTCAATAAGAACCTCTTTAAACATCTATTAAAAATTCAAACGAGTGAATGAAATCAAGAAGAAAATATAGACACATAAATCAGCCCCTCGGGCTACCTCACAATCACTCGTATCATCCCCTCGGGCTATATCACAAATCACACTGGGTACCTGCGCTCACTGGGGGTGTACAGACTCTTGGAGGGGACCCTTACGGACCAAGCACAATAACAATCCTTCTCGTGGCATAATCAAACAGGCTTTCGGCCTCATATCAAGCCACCTCGTGGCGTACAACTCAGGCCCTTGGCCTAAAATCATGAATCAATACAATACCGCTGCGGTGTGCATCCCGATCCCATATTAACCTCACGACACAAGCCCTCGGCCCTACTCAATCAGAAATCTCTAAAAGCCACTGGGTCACAGTAAAATATAATGCTCAACCCAAAATATAATTTAAGATGTCAAAATAGAGTAAACATGGCTGAGTTATGAAAATAGTAGAATATAGCATGACTGAGTATAAATATAAAGTCAAAACAGTGAGGAATGGTAGTAAAAATCCCCTAAAGGTCCAAAACAGTTGGCACGAGGCCCAAATATGGCATTTAGCCCAAATCATGATGATAGCAAACAGTTTTCAATCAAATACGCAGTAAAACAGTCATTCGGGACGGACTAAGTCACAATCTCCAATAGTGCACGACCCCGCACTCGTCATCTAGCGTGTGTGTCACCTTGAAAAAGCACAACGATATGAAATCCGGGGTTTCATACCCTTAGGACAACATTTACAATCATAACTCACCTCTATCCAATCCAAACTCTAGTCTGCAATGCCCTTGCCTCTCGAATCGGCCTCCGAATGCTCCAAATCTAACCAAAATCATAACATAACCATCAAAATATGCTAAGGGAACAAAGTACACTCGAAGGAAATCAAATTACAACACCAATCTTGAAATTAACCAAAACCCGACCCCCGGGCCCACGTCTCGGAATCCGATAAAAATTATATCAATAAACTCCTTCTCCTCCTACGAGTTCATCCATATCAAAAGTACCAAAATCTGACCACAAATGACCCCTCAAACCCTTACTCAAAGGTCTCCAATCTCAAGCCCTAGTTTCTTCAATATTTACCCACAAATTTCCATAAATTTCAAGCTAATAATTGAAATAACACCATAGGAACGAGTTTTATGATCAAAAATCTTACCTTAATGAAGTTCCCTCTGATTCCCTCTTCAAAATCCCCCAAAAAGCTCCAAAATCGATTTAAAATGGTGAAGAAAGACTGAAAATCGCGAAGGATGAAATATATACCTTTTGACCTAGGGATTCCGCACCTGAGGTCCTTCTTCCGCTTCTGCGGTCCCGCTTCTGCGGCCAAAGCACCGCATCTACGGTTTTCACATAAAAACCAAGTTCCGCATCTGTGATGGAACACTCGCACCTGCGCTATCGTAGGTGCGCTCATCCAGCCGCTTCTGCAGTTCCAACTCTCCAAGGCCAATCCGCATCTGCGACCCTCTGGGCGCTTCTGCGAGCCCGCACCTGCGCTCCCCTAGCCGTAGGTGCGGTTATGACAGCAATAGGAAATCTTCAGCTGCCAAAACCCAACTCAAAATCTTCCGTCAACCATCAAAAATCACCCTGAGGCCCCCGGGACCTCAACCAAAAGCACAAACAAGTCACATACCACTATCCAAACTTATATCAATCTTCAAAACACCTCAAACAGCATTGAATCAACCAAATCGCATCGGATTCAAGCTTAAAATTCCAAAAACTTCCAAATTCCGATTTCCATCCAAAAGTCTATCAAACCTCGTCCGAATGACCTAAAATTTTGCACACACATCCTAAATGAAACAACGGACCTACTGCAACTCCTGGAATTCCATTCTGACCCCTATATCAAAATCTCACCTATCAACCGGAAAACGCCAAAATTCCAATTTCGCCAATTCAAGCCTAAATCTACTCCGGACCTCCAAACCACATTCCGATCACGCTCCTAAGTCCCAAATAACCTCCTGAAGCTATCCGAACCATTGGAACTCACATCCGAACCCTTTATCACATAAGTCAACATCCAGTTGACTTTTCCAACTTAAGCTTACTCAAAAGAGACTAAGTGTCTCAAACCTTACGAAAACTTCTCTAAACCCGAGCCAACCAACCCGATAACACATAAGACAGCTGAATAATGCGATAAGAAGCAGAAATGGGAGAAACAGAGTGATAACTCATGAAACGACCGGTCGGGTTGTTATATCCTCCCCTCTTAAACAAACGTTCATCCTCGAAGAGGATAAGAAACATACTTGAAGCCTCTAATAGGTGAGGATATCTGCTCCGCATCTCCCGCTCGGTCTCCCAGGTAACCTCCTCCACGGGCGGACTTCTCCACTGCACTTTCACTGAAGCTATATCCTTTGACCTTAACTTTCGCACCTGACGCTCCAAAATAGCTACTGGCTCCACAACATAAGTCAAATCATCATCTAACTGAACCGTGCTGAAATCCAAAACATGAGATGGATCGCCAATATACTTCCGGAGCATAGAAACATGAAATACCAGATGCTCACTCGATAAACCGAGTGGCAAAACAAGCTCATAAGCCACCTTCCCCAATCCTCCAAAGCTCCTCAAAAGGCCCAATGAACTGAGGACTTAATTTAACCTTCTTCCCAAATATCATAACACCCTTCATGTGTGAAACCTTTAACAGGACCTTCTCACCAACCATGTAGGAGACATCTCGAACCTTCCTGTCAGCATAACTCTTTTATCTCGACTGCGTTGTATGAAGCCTCTCTTGAATCACCTTCACCTTGTCTAGAGCATCTTGCACTAAGTCTGTACCCAATTGTCTAGCCTCACCAGGCTCAAACCAACCAACTGGAGATTTACACCGCCTCCCATACAAAGCCTCATATGGGGCCATCTGAATACTCGATTGGTAACTGTTGTTATAAGAAAACATTGCGAGCGGTAGAAACTGATCCCATGACCCTCCGAAATCAATGACATAAGTGCGCAACATGTCCTCCAATATCTGAATAGTGCACTCGGACTGCCCGTCTATCTGAGGGTGAAAAGTTGTGCTCAACTCAACTTGAGTACCCAACTCTCGCTGCACAGACTTCCAAAACTGTGAAGTAAAGTGAGTGCCCCTATCTGAAATGATGGAAACTGGGACACTATGCAAACGAACAATCTCCCTGATATAGATCTCTGTCAACCACTCTGAAGAATAGGTAGTACACACAGGAATGAAGTGCGCGGACTTGGTCAGCCGATCCACAATCACCCAAATAGCATTGAACTTCTTCAAAGTCCGTGTGAGCCCAACTACAAAGTCCATGGTGATCCGCTCCCACTTTCACTCTAGAATATCCATCTGCTGAAGCAAGCCACTCGATCTCTGATGCTCATATTTCACCTGCTGACAATTGAGACACCGAGCTACAAATCTCACAATGTCCTTCTTAATTCTCCTCTACCAATAATGCTGTCTCAGATCCTGATACATTTTTGCATCACCCGGATGAATGGAATACCGCGAGCTATGGGCCTCCTCTCGAATTAACTCCGGAAGCCCATCTACATTGGGCACACATATCCGGCCTTGCATCCTCAACACCACATCATCACCAATGGTCACACCTATGGCATCATCATGCTGAACTTTGTCTTTAAGGACAAGCAAATGAGGATCATCATACTGGCGCTCTCTGATGCGATCAAATAAGCAAGACCGAGAAATCACACAAGCCAATACCCGACTAGGCTCCAAAATATCTAACCACACGAACCGATTGGCCAAGGCCTGAACATCAATTGCAAGAGGTCTCTCCCTAATTGGAATATATGCCAAACTCCCCATACTCACCGCCTTCCTACTCAAGGCATAAACCACCATATTGGCCTTCCCTAGATGGTATAAAATAGTAATATCATAATCCTTCAGCAGCTCCAACCATCTCCGCTGCCTCAAATTGAGATGCTTCTGCTTGAACAAGTGCCAGAGGCTACGATGATCAATAAACACCTCACAAGACACACCATACAAATAATGCCTCCTAATCATTAACGCGTGAACAATAGCAGCCAACTTTAAATCATGAACATGGTAGTTCTTCTCATGGGGCTTCAACTGACGAGAAGCATAAGAATTAACTCTACCCTCCTGCATCAATACACACCCAGTACCAACTCTTGAAGCATCACAATACACGGTATATGAACCTGAAGCTGATAGCAAAACTAACACTGGAGATGTGGTCAAGGCAATCTTGAGCTTCTGAAAACTCTCCTTACACTCATCTGACAATATGAATGGAGCACCCTTCTGAGTCAACTTGGTCAAGGGTGATGCGATAGATGAAAATCCCTGAATAAACCGACGGTAATAACCCGCCAAACCAAGGAAGCTGCAAATCTCTATGGCTGAGGACGGTCTGGGCAAACTCTGAACTGCCTCTATCTTCTTCGGATTAACCTGAATACCCTCGCTGGACACTACGTGCCCCAAGAAAGCCACTGAACTAAGCCAAAACTCACACTTGGAGAATTTTGCATAAAGCTTCTCCTCCCTCAATATTTGCAACACAACTCTCAAATGCTCCGCGTGCTCCTCCTGACTACGCGAGTATACTAGAATATCATCAACGAAAATTATGACAAATGAGTCGAGATAAGGCCGAAACACCCTGTTCATCAAATGCATGAACGTTGTAGGGGTATTGGTCAGCCCAAAAAATATCACCAAGAACTCATAATGACCATATCAGGTCCTGAAAGTTGTCTTAAGAATATCCAAGTCCTTGATCTTCAACTGGTGATAACCTGAACGGAAATCAATCTTGGAGAACACTTTCGCTCCCTGAGGTTGGTCAAGCAAATCATCGATACGAGGCAAAGGATACTTGTTATTGATTGTTACTTTGTTCAACTGCCTGTAATCAATGCACATCCTCATTGTGCAATACTTCTTCTTCACAAATAGTACAGGCGCACCCCAAGGCGACGCACTAGGCCGAATAAACCCTTTATCAAGGAGTTCCTGAAGCTGCTCCTTCAACTCCGCTGGTGGCATACGATACGGAGGAATAGAAATGGGCTGAGTGCCTGGCACCAGATCAATACCAAAATCGATATCCCTGTCCGGTGGCATGCCCAGCAGGTCTGCAGGAAACATATCGGGAAAATCCCTCACAACAGGAACAGAATCAATACTGGGAGTCTCTGCACCGACGTCCCTCATAAAGGCTAAATATGAAAGACAACCCATCCCAACCATACGCTAGGCCTTCAAGAATGAAATTACCCTACTGGGAACATAATCGGTCGAACCTCGCCACTCAATCCATGGCACACCCGGCATAGCCAATGTCACTGTCCTAGCATGACATTCCAAAATAGCACGACACAGAGATAGCCAATTCATGCCCAATATAATATCAAAGTCTACCATACATAACAACAAAAGATCCACTCGGGTTTTCAGACCCCTAATAGTCATCACACATGACGGGTACACACGGTCTACAACAACAGTATTGCCCACCTAAGTAGATACACGAATAAATGAAATAAGAGACTCACGGGGCATATCCAAATAGCGAGCAAAGTATAATGACACATAAGAATAAGTGGAACCGGGATCAAATAATACGGAGGCATCTCTGTGGCAGACTGAGACAATACCTGTGATCACATCATTTGAAGTAGTAGCATCGGGCCTAGCTGGAAGTGCATATAAATGGGCCTAACTGCCACCTGATCGACCTCCCCCTCTAGGGCGACCCCTAGTTGACTGACCTCCACCCCTATCTTGGTGGGTGGGTGGTGGTGAAGTTACTAAAGCTAAAGTCGATGGCCGACTCCTCTGCTGAGATAAAACCCTAAGATGATGAGGACACTGCCTTCACATATGACCCAACTCTCCACACTCATAGCAACTCCCTGGTGCTGGAGACGGGGACTGAAGGGAACCCCTAGCACCGGAATAAATAGCAGATGCACATGGCATAGAAGAGCCTTGAACTAACAGAGCACAAGATGAACTCTAGGCTGGAAGGGAATTGAGAGATGACTCGCCCTGATGAGAAATGTGAGAACCATGACCCGATGATGCCCCATGATAACCTGGGCAAGCTGACTAAGCATGCCTGAATGGACGGCCTCTGCCGTGTTGAAACTGACCCCTCGAAGGAGCACCACCATAACTACCAGATCCCCGAGGCCTCTTGGCCTCCCTCTCATCTCTCTCCTAGCGACGAACTGACACAATATTGCGAGTAATGTCAACAGCCTCCTCAAAAGTAGTACCAGACACCATCTTCCTGGTCATGAGAATATGAAGCTGATACGTGAGGCCATCAACGAACCTCCTATTCCTCTCCCTCTCCGTAGGAACCAACCAAATAGCATGATGAGCTAACTCCGAGAACCTCATCTCATACTGTGTCACAATCATCTCTCTCTGACGCAACCACTCAAACTGCCTGTGGCACATACTTCTCCAAAAAGAGAACAGAGAACTGCTGTCAGGTAAGGGGTGCTGCACCAACAGGCCTACGCCTCTCATAAGCCTCCTATTAAGTGAAAACAGCTCCAGAAAACTAAAAAGTAGTGAAAGCGACCCTGCTGGTCTCTAGAATACCCATTGTACGAAGGTTCCTTTGACACTTGTCCAAGAAACCCTGGGCAGCTTCGCCCTCTGCACCACTGAAAGTCGGAGGCTGATGTCTGCCAAACCTCTCCAACTTGTGCTGCTCGTCCTCTGGCATAGCAGGAGCTACATAGTCCTGAACAGCTGCAATCGGCTGGGCTGGAGGTGCCCCCGACGTCTGAAGTTCTTGCACGACCTGCTCAGGTGTGCGAGCGGTAGGAGTCTGAGTGCCTCCCCCGGCCTGAGAAGTAACTGCGGCTATAGTAACTGAGACCGCCTGAGCTAGGCCAGTGCATACTAATAGAATCTGAGCGACAACCTCTTAAAAACCTAGAATCACAATGGGCACAACTGGTGCCTGAGCAGGTGCTGCTGGAGCATCCACAACTGGGACCTGATCCTGAACTGGGGCAGCTGGTGGATCTGCAGGTGCTGCCCTAGCTGCTGTGTGGGATACACCCCTGCCCCTACCATAGCCTCGACCGTGTCCTCAGCCTCTAGTGGCCACAGCTGGTGGTACTGGTGGTCGTCCATCCTAACCAGTCGCTCGTGTCCTCACCATTTGTGAGAGAATAGAACAACAAAAGTTTAGTACTCGGATCAATAGATTCGCACGACAAGAATTTCAAGAATATGAAGTTTTCCTAAAGGTTCTGCAGCCTTCCGAGGATAAATACAGACGTCTCTGTACCGATCCACGAGACTCTACTGAATCTGCTCATGACTCGTGAGACCTATATAACCTAGGTTCTGATATCAACTTGTCAAGACCCTAAATGTGGACCCGGTCATGATGGCACCTATTGTGAAACAAGGCCAGCTGACACAAACCCCCAATCCATTTAAATAGTTACAATAATTCAATTTAAGTCATTAATAAGTGATAAACACCAAAATACAGTGAAATAGAACAAATGCAAAAATAAATACAACCCGACATCGGTGTGTCACCAGTCATAAGCATCTAAACATCTGTCTAATAGTATGAAAGAGACTACGCAGTCTATTAAAGAACTAATACAGAGGAAAGTAAGATAAGAGGGAGAAGTACTGGGCTAAGAACTCCGAGCAGCTACTTAGTGAACTCCGAACAGCCTGCTGGAAGCAATCAACCCTTGCTAGCGAGACCGAGGCTCCTGAATATGCACACAGGGTGCAGGGAGTAATGTAAGTACACTAACTCAGTTAGTAATAAAAGTAAAGGCAGCTGAGCGATAAGAAAACACGTAAAAACACAGCAAAATGCTACAAAGAGGTAGTATAAAACCAACACAATGCAATAAAATAGTCAAAACTTGTAAAAACACCTTAGTTCAGTAAAAATCTCTTTAAAATATCTATTAATAATTGAAACGAGTGAATGAAATCAGGAAAAAAAGATAGACACATAAATCAGCCCCTCGGGCTACCTCACAATCACTCGTATCAGCCCCTCGGGCAATAATATGGAACATCGTCAGCACCTCGGGCTATATCACAAATCACACTAGGTACCTGCGCTCACTAGGGGTGTACAGACTCCTGGAGGGGCCCCTTACGGCCCAAGCGGAATAACAAGCCATCTCGTGGCATGATCAAATAGGCTCTCGGCCTCATATCAAGCCAACTCGTGGCGTACAACTCGGGCCCTTGGCCTAAAATCATGAATCAGCACAATATCGTTGCAGCGCGCAGCCCGATCCCATATTAACCTCACAACATAGGCCCTCGGCCCTACTTAGTCAGAAATCTCTAAAAGCCACTCGGGCACAGTAAAATATGATGCTCAGCCCAAAATATCATTTAAGATTTCGAAACAGAATAAACATGGTTGAGTTATGAAAACAATAGAATATAGCATGACTGAGTACAAATATAAAGCCAAAACAGTGAGGAATGGTAGTAAACATCCCCTAATGGTCCAAAACTGTTGGCACGAGGCCTAAATATGGCAATCATCCCAAAACATGATGATAGCAAATAGTTTTCAATCAAATACACAGTAAAATAGTCATTCGGAACTGACTAAGTCACAATCCTCAATAGTGCACGACCACACACTCATTATCTAGCATGTGCGTTACCTCGAAATAGCACAACGATGTGAAATCTAGGGTTTCATACCCTGAGGACAACATTTACAATCATTACTCACCTCTATCCGGTCCAAACTCTAGTCTGCGATGCTCTTGCCTCTCGAATCGGCCTCCGAATGCTCCAAATCTAATCAAAATCAGAACATAACCATCAAAATATGCTAAGGGAACAAAGCCTACTCCAAGGAAATCAAATTACAACACTAATCCTGAAATTAACCAAAACCCGACCATCGGGCCCACGTCTCGGAATCTGATAAAAATTACATCAATAAATTCCTTATCCTCCCATGAGTTCATCCATATCAAAAGTACCAAAATCCGACCACAAATGGCCCCTCAAACCCTTACTCAAAGGTCTCCAATTTTAAGCCCTAGTTTCTTCAATATTTACCCACAAATTTCCATAAATTTCAAGCGTAATCAATGAAATAACACCACAGGAACGAGTTTTTTGATCAAAAATCTTACCTCAATGAAGTTCCCTCTGATTCCCTCTTTAAAATCCTCCCAAAAGCTCCAAAATCGATTTAAAATGGTGAAGAAAGGATGAAAATCGCGAAGGATGAAATATATACCTTTTGACCCGGGGATTCCGTACTCGCGGTCCTTCTTCCGCTTCTGCGGACAAAGCACCGCATCTGCAGTTTTCACTTAAAAGCCAAGTTCCGCATCTGCGATGGAACACCTGCACCTGCGCTCACCCAGCCACTTCAACAGTTCCATCTCTCCAGGCCCAATCTGTATCTGTGACCCTATGGGCGCTTCTGCGAGCCCGCACCTGCGGTCCACTAGCCGCAGGTGCGGTTATGATAGTAATAGGAAATCTTCAGCTGCCAAGACCCAACTCAAAATCTTCCGTCAAGCATCCGAAATCACCTCGAGGCCCTCAGGACCTCAACCAAAAGCACAAACAAGTGACATACCACTATCCAAACTTATACCAATCTTCAAAACACCTCAAACAACATCGAATCAACCAAATCGCATCGGATTCAAGCCTAAAATTCCAAAAACTTCCAAATTTCGCTTTCGATCTAAAAGTCTATCAAACCACGTCCGAATGACCTCAAATTTTGCACACACATACCTAATTACACAACGGACCTACTGAAACTCCCGAAATTCCATTCTGACCCCTATATCAAAATTTCACATATCAATCGGAAAACGCCAAAATTCCAATTTCGCCAATTCAAGCCTAAATCTACTCCGGACCTCCAAAGCACATTCCAATCATGCTCCTAAGTCCCAAATAACCTCTCAAAGCTATTCGAACCATCGGAAATCACATCCGTGCCCTTTATCACATAAATCAATATCCAGTTAACTTTTCCAACCTAAGCTTACTCAATAGAGACTAAGTGTCTCAAACCTTACCAAAACCTCTTCGAACCCAAGCCAACCAACCCGATAACACATAATGCAGATGAACAATACGATAAGAAGTAGAAATGGGAGAAACGGAGCGGTAACTCAAGAAATAACTGGTTGGGTCGTTAAGATGGTTCAGTATATGATGTTACATAATCAACTTTATAAATATTATACTATGTATTGAATGTTAATGGTATTATGCTTGATACTCCTAATATAGATAGACTTTTACATTGTTTGGGTGAGGCAGCCCCTAGGGCAGCAAAAGGGAGAAATAGGAAGGCGTTTGGCGATATTGGTAATGTGGCTACTGGTCGTGGGGTCGAAGGAAAAAAGTCACTTCCTCAGGTATCTCGCCCCTTAACAAAGAGCTTTTATACACAATTGTTACCTAATGCACAAACTGCGCCTGAAAATTAGAAGGTTATGACAATAGAAGTGATAATCTTTCTATGCATTTCAATTACACTCATGTTATAATACGAGAAGAGAGCTTGTGGACTTATGGTTGTTTTGCTGTTTGCAGAAAGGTATGGTTGTTAAGGTAAAAGGAGAAAATGTTGCTAAAGTACATGTAGTAAAGAAACCAGCTCAAACGAAAGCCATAGTTAAGCCAAATCCTGAGGAGATTATTGAAGTTAGTCATGTCACTCGAGAAAAAAGTGAAGGAGAAGATGCAAAGGAAGAAGGCTGATAAAGACTTATTAAAATAGACAACAAGTCTTACTACAACTCTCACTGCTAGAAACAAGGTTTGTGATTGAGTCCTAGTTCTTATTGTTTTGTGCTTTACATTATTGTATCAATATACTACTAGAGGAATGTCTGTTTTTTATCAACTTTTTAAAGGCTCCATGTGGTCTGAGTAAATAACCAAAAGAGTAGATAGTGAACATAGATGCTGCAGATGTGTACAATGAGTTAGCAATCTTAATAATTTGATTTTCTTCCCTATTTACTCTGTTGGTTGGATACATATGCATTCACCAGATCAAACTTTTAAAGTGAATTCATGAAGCCACTAACTTTTAAAGGGGAAAGGTTTAATTTGACTTGATTTAGAGTGTTGCTATGAGTTTGCTTTGTTAATTATCTCTGCTATAGATCATTATCATATCTGTTTTTACGTATTTCTTGCTAAACCAGATAAGTTGAAGAGGTGTAGGCCAAGTTGGAAAGAATTAGGACAGACACAGGATAAGAAGGACAGCTGCAGGACAAGTCGGGCAGACGTAGCAACCTATGTTATAATACTGATTTTGGTTATGGACTTGTGGTTTTTTGGATGTTTGCAGAAATCTATGGTTGTTAAGGTAAAAGGATCAAATGTTGCTAAAGTACCTACAGTGAGGAAACTAGCTCAGACGAAAGCCATTAATAAGACAAATCCTGAGGAGATTATTGAAATTAGTCCAGGAGAAGAGTCATACACAGGGAAGGATTGGTCGAATTCACTTGAATTGATGGATGAATACGATCTTGATGGTGAAGTAGGGAAGAGATTGAACTAGGGAATTATTCCATGTTCATTGTATAGTGAGTTAGCCACTAAGGTCATTAATTTGTCTATTTTCCTGGTTCAACACGAGCATATGAAAAATGTGCATTTATATGCCAGAAGTAGTTAGAGACATGTCTTATTGTGGTTAATCTTCATTCTTTGTAAATACTTGAGTAATATTCTTATTTATGTCTGTGTCTCTTGAAATCTTTGCCTTGATGCTCATGCAGTTTCTATGCCTACTTTTGCAGCATATTCCTAGAATCAATGGTGAAATACCATTAATTGATGAGGCAACCTAAGATCATCAAAGACTTCTTGACAGGTACTTTATAATTTCTTTCATAACTAAGTTCAAAAGAATATATGTATAAATTTAAAAAGAATCTGGATTTGAATTTTGTTTATATTGTAGCTGCAGAAGTCATCTTTCCAACAGCACAAGCGGATCATGGTTTCAGCGTGCCTGCAGAGAGATATTAGTTTTTTAGTCAGGACGTGCAAAGATGTAAAAAGCAAAATACCTGAAATTTTAACTGAATACAGAAGCATATTTGTACAATATATGAAGAATTTGGACCTAATTTTTGTATATAATGTAGTTCCAAAAGTCCTATTTCTAACGGCACAAGCAGATCATGATTTGACGTGCCTATATAGAGATATAATACTTTTAGTCAGGGCGTGCAAAGCTGAGAAAAATGACAGAACTTCATAACTAAGTTTAAAAGAGTACCTTTATAAACTTACCAAGAATCTATAATGACCCGGCTGGTCATTTTAAGAATTAACGCCCTAATGCCCTATTAAATGCTTTTTCCATGTTTGTTTCTGCTATTATGAGTTGCCGGGAGGATTCGTTTTGAGTTTTTAAGTGTTTTGGGACATTTAGTCCCCAAATTAGAGTTTAAGCTTTAGAATTTGGACCGTAGTCAGAGCAGTGCAAAGATAGCCTCGGAATGGAATTCTGTCAATTTCAATAGCTCTGTTGGGTGATTTCGGGCTTAGGGGCGTGTTCGGATTGTGTTGGAGGTCCATAGCTTATTTAGACTTGGAATGTCGAAAGTTGAATTTTAGAAGTTTCTGGATCGATAGTGGAATTTTGATATCAGGGTCAGAATCCGATTCCAAAAGTTGGAATAGCTCTGTAGTGTTGAATGTCACTTGTGTGCAAATTTTGGGGTCAATCGGACTTGGTTTGGTTGGTTTCGGCATCGGTTGTAGGATTCTTGAAGTTTCAAGTTCTTTAGGCTTGGATTGGATAGCGATTCGTGGTTTTAGCATTGTTTGATATGATTTGAGAGTTGGATTAAGTTTGTATGATGTTTGAGGATCAGTTGGCATGTTTGGTTGAGGTCTTGGGAGCATCGGGTGAGTTTCGGATGGTTAACAAAAGTTAAATTGGACTTAGGCTATTTTCTAAAGTTGCTGCTTCTGGTATTTTCGTGCTTGTGGTGAGGAGCCCGCAGGTGTGGCCTGTAGATGCAAGGAAGTAGGTCGCAAGTGCAATTTGGGAACTAATGGACTGTGACCGCATATGCGGTTATAGGGTCACAGAAGCAGACCACATCTGCGAAGAAAGGAGAGCAGGTGCGGTATCCACCCGTTTAATGAAATCTCATAGGTGCGAGTCCCCAGCCGCAGAAGCGGGACTGTAAGGTGCGGTCCCATGACCGCAGATGCGGAAATCGCTGGGTAGAAATATAAAATTTTGAGGGTTTGAAGCTCATAACACCAAATTTGATTTTTGGCTCGGGGGAAGGAGATTTTGGGAGGATTATGAAGAGGAAATTAGTAGGTAACGAATCCTTATCCCTTTCTAGTTGTATTCTATTAATCTAATCTTAGTTTTCTCATTTAATTTCGGATTTAGGGTGAAACATTGGGAGAATTGAGGAAAAGTTCCCCAACTTAAAATCTGAGTTTTGAGGGAGATTTTGGCGTCAGATTTTGATAATTTTTGTTCGAGTGTGCTCGTGAGTGAATGAGTGTTCATAATCCGTAACTTTTACCCGATTCCGAGACGTGGGCCTGGAGAGGATTTTTGGGCGTTTTTCCATTTTATTACCTTAGCCTCGATTTCTTTAGCTAAATTTGTTGTGTGTACTTGTATTTACATTATGGAATTGATTTAAATAGATTTGGGCCATTCGGAGTTGGATACTCGTGGCAAGAGCGTGGTTTTGGATTAATTTTAAGCTGGTTTGAGATACGTGGTTTTTCTAACCTTGTGGGGGGAACTCCCCATAAGATTTATTGGTACTAATGTTATATGAGTGTCGTGTACGTAAAGTGACGAGTGCATACACGTGATAATTATTGAAAACCCCTATTTTCATTAAGTAAATGTCATGACCCGGATTTTCCACCCTCGGGAGTCGTGATAGTGCCTACTCGTGGAAGATAGGCAAGCCGAATATTGCAAACTTTTAGTTTATCTCCCATTTTATTTAAACATATTAAACAATGTAAAATACTAAGTAGTCAAACAACGGAATAAGATTAAAAAAGCAGAAAATGCGGAAGCCAAAACTTAATATTCCAACCGAATACTCCTACATAATTTGAAGTACAATACTACCCAGAACTGGAGTCACAGCTTCACAGACAGTCTAAAAACACTACAAACAAAGTCTGAATGAAACTACATAAGTCTGTCTCTAAATAAGTAAAAACAGAAAGAGGAAAGATAGGAGGTGACGCCAAGGCCTGCGGACGTCTGCAAGATTACCTCGGGTCGCCTGTTGGACTGAAGGCAGCAACCTCACTGCGGTCCAAATGCTCTAGTACCAGTATCTGCACACAGTGCAGAGTGTAGTATCAGCATAACCGACCCCATGTGCTGGTAAGTGCCTAGGCTAACCTCGGCAAAGTAGTGACGAAGCTAGGACCAGACTACCAAATAAACTTGTGCAGTTAAATCATATACATCGGAAAAATAAAAGCAAATAATTACAATTAAAGATGGGAGGGAGAAAACATGCTTCGGGGAATAACAGATAACAACAGAATATCAAGAGGAATATAAAGAAACCAAAATCCAATTACTAACAAGGATAAGGAAAACAAATGCAAAATTCACTTTCATTTCACATCTTGTTGCAGGCGTGCAACCCAATCCCATTTCATGTATCTTATTGCAGGCGTGCAACCCGATCCCATTTAATATATCTCGTTGCAGGCGTGCAAACCGCTCCCATTTCATATATCTTGTTGCAGGCGTGCAACCCGCTCCCATTTCATATATCTCGTTGTAGGCGTGCAACCCGCTCCCATTTTATATATCACATTGCAGGCGTGCAACTAGCTCCCATTTCATATATTTCCGTGGCGGCGTGCCACCCGATCCCATTTACAAATCAACAACAATCACAAAAGAGTCATGTCAAGGGAACAAGAGCAATATAACAACATCCCGACAAGGGAACAATAATATCAAACAAACATCTCGGCAAGGGAACGATAATATGACAATAACATCCCGGCAAGGGAACAATAATGATAATAACATCCCCACAAGGGAACAATAATGATAATCCTCAATGCCACGAACACAATTCCTCAAGCTAAGGTTAGACCAAATACTTACCTCGATGCCACGAACATAATTCAAGTCTCAACTATCATTTTACCTCTTGATTCCACCACCAATTCGCTCGTATCTAGCCACGAGTTACTCAATTATGTCAAAAATGCTAAATGAATCAATTCTAATGCATGAAAATAAGTTTCCAAAGTTTTACCCAAAAAGTCAAAAATTGCCCCCGGACCACATGATCAAAACCCTAGGTTCGAACCAAAACCCGATTACCCATTCCCTCACGAACCCAAATATGTAATTTATTTTGAAATCGGACCTCAAATCGAGGTCCAAACCCCAAAATTTGAAAAACCTAGGCTCTACCCAAAACACCCAATTTCCCCCATGATAATAATTGATTTTGAGTTGAAATCATGTGAAAAGATGTTAAGGATTGAATAAAACTAGTTAGAAATCACTTACAATTGATTTGGAGAAGAAGTTGCCTTTGAAAAATCGCCCTAGGGTGTTTTGGTTTTGAAAGAGTGTGAAAAATGGTTGAAAATGCGTCTAAGTTTAAATTTACAGGTCTCTGATTGCGAACCCTTCAAAATTTTGAAACCTTCGCATTTGCGAACAAAATGTCGCATTTGCAACCCAGTCTTTTTTCTGGTTTTCTTCGCATTTGCGATAGACCTCTCGCAAATACGAAGTCACATTTGCGATACAAGAGTCACATTTGCGACTAAGGCAGTAACTGGGGGGCATCACATTTGCGATGGAAAACTCGTATTTGCGAGGGAAGGCTGGCCTGGGCTAGTTTGAATTTGTGACCCAGCCCTTGCATTTGCGAGCCAGGCTTCGCAAATGCGAAGCCTGCAGGCCTGCAATAGAACAGCTGAAACCTGCAATTTTTTCCAAGTCCAATTCTACTCTGTGGCCTATCCAAAACTCACCCGAGCCCTCGGGGCTCCAAACCAAACATGCACACCAACCTAAAAATATCATATGGGCTCGCTCGTGCATTCAAATCACTAAAATAACAATCACAACTATGAATTTAGCATCAAAATCATGAAATCACTTAAGAACTTCAAATTTTTCCCAATTTTATCAAATACGGTCTGATTCACGTCATTTCAAGTCCGTTTCTTTTCAAATTTCATAGACTCATCTTAGATCACATATAAGACTTTTACCGGGCTCCGGAACCAAAATACAGGTCCGATACCATCAAGTTTTAAACACATTTCATTTCTAAAAACTCATAAATATTCCAAAAAATAATTTTCTTTAAAAAATTCATTTCTCGGGATTAGGACCTCGAAATTCGATTTCGGGCATACGCCCAAGTCCCATATTTTCCTATGGACCCTCTCGGACCGTCAAATCACGGGTCCGAGTCCGTTTACCCAAAATGCTAATCGAAGTCAACTTAAATTAATTTTAAAGTCAAAACTCATCATTTTTCATAGATTTCCACATATTGGCTTTCCAGCTACGCGCCCGGACTGCGCATGCAAATCGAGGTGATGCAGAAAGAGATTTTTAAGGCCTTGGAACACAGAATTTGTTTTTAAAACAAGTGATGACCCACATTCTCCACCTCTAAAACAGACGTTCGTCTTCGAACGGACAGAAGAAGGAAGTACTTGAGTTGGGGAAAAGATGGGGATAACGGCTCGGCATATCGGACTCGGACTCCCAGGTCGATGCCTCAGCAGGCTGACCTCTCCACTGAATGAGAACATAAGGAAAAGTCTTTGATCTCAACTGACGAACTTGACGGTCTAGAATAGCTACCGGCTCCTTCTCATAGGACAAGTCCTTATCCAATTGAACAGTGCTGAAATCTAACATGTGGGATGGATCGCCATGATACTTCTGAAGCATGGACACATGAAACACTGGATGCAGAGCTGATAAGCTCGGCGGCAACGCAAGTCTGTAAGCCACCTCTCCCACTCGATCAAGAATCTCGAACGGGCCAATGAACCTAGGGCTAAGCTTGCCCTTCTTCCCAAATCTTTTCACGCCCTTCATAGGCGACACTCGAAGAAATACCCGCTCACCGACCATGAAAGCCAAATCACGAACCTTGTGGTTGGCATAACTCTTTTGCCTAGACTGAGTTGTGTGAAGCCTATACTGAATAATCTTGACCTTGTCCAAGGCATCCTGTACTAGATCGTACCCAACAACTGAACCTCTCCCAGCTCAAACCACCCAACCGGCGATCGACACCACCTACCATACAAAGCCTCATAAGGAGCCATCTGGATACTCGACTGGTAGCTGTTGTTGTAGGCAAACTCTACTAAAGGAAAAAACTGATCCCACGAGCCTCAAAAGTCAATGACAGAATTTCAGAGCATATCCTCCAAAATCTGAATAGTCCGCTCGGACTGCCCGTCCGTCGGAGATGAAACGTTGTGCTCAACTCAACCCGTGTGCCCAACTCTTGCTGAACTGCTCTCTAGAAATGTGAGGTAAACTATGTATCTCGATCCGAAATGATAGACACCGGCACACCATAGAGACAAACAATCTCCTGGATATAGATCTCAGCTAACCTCTCAGAAGAATAGGAGACTGCCACAGGAATGAAATGTGCTGACTTGATCAGCCTATCAACAATAACCCACACTGCATCGAACTTTCTATAAGTCCGTGGGAGTCCAACAATGAAGTCCATAGTGATACGCTCCCACTTCACTCAGGAATCTTGATCTTTTGGAATAAACCACCGGGTCTCTAATGCTCATACTTAACTTGCTGACAATTCAAACACTGAGCCACATATGCAATGATATCCTTCTTCATTTTTCTCCACCAATAATGTTGCCGCAAATCCTGATATATCTTCGCGGTGCCCGGATAAATAGAGTACCGGGAACTATGGGCCTCCTCTAAAATCAACTCTCGGAGTCCATCCATATTAGGCACACAAACTCAACCCCGCAATCTCAGAACTCCATCATCTCCTAGGGTAACATGCTTGGCACATCCGCGCTGCATCGTGTCTCTAAGGACACACAAATAGGGATCGTCATACTGCCAATCTTGGATACGCTCCAATAATGAAGAACGAGCGATGGTGCAAGCTAATACACGGCTGGGCTCAGAAACATCCAACCTCATGAACTGATTGGCCAAAGCCTGAACATCCAAAGCAAGCGGTCTCTTACCGACCAGAATGTAAGCAAGACTACATATACTGGATGACTTCCTACTCAAAGCATCGGCCACCACAATGGCCTTTCCCAGATGATATAAGATGGTGATATCATAGTCCTTTAATAGCTCCAACCACCTTCTCTGCCTCAAATTTAGCTACTTCTGCTTGAACAAATACTGCAGACTCTTGTGATCCATGAACATCTCACATGCCACGCCATACAGATAATGCCTCCGAATCTTCAACACGTGAACAATGGCTGCTAACTCCAAATCATGAACCGGATAGTTCTTCTCATGAATCTTCAACTACCGCGAAGCATAGGCAATGACCTTGCCATTCCGCACCAAGTCCAATACGAGATGCATCACAATAAACTGTATAAGGCCCTGAACCTGTGGGCAAAACCAACATCGGTGTCGTAGTCAAAGCTATCTTGAGCTTCTAAAAGCTCGACTCACACTCATTTGAACATCTGAATTGGGCACCTTCTGGGTCAACCTAGTCATCGGGGCTGCAATAGACAAAAACCCCTCCACAAACTGATGATACTAGCCTGCCAATCCTAAGAAACTCCGGATCTCTGTACCTGATGTTGGTCTAGGCTAGTTCTCAACTGACTCAATCTTCTTTGGATAAACCTGAATACCCTCCGCCGATACAACATGACCCAAGAATGAAACTGAACTCAACCAGAACTCACACTTTGAAAACTTGGCATACAACTGACTATCCCTCAGAGTCGGAAGAACCACTCTAAGATGATGCTTGTGCTCCTCCCCGCTACGAGAATAGATCAAAATATCATCAACGAAAACTATCACGAACAAATCCAAGTAAGGCCTGATCACTCGGTTCATCAGATCCATAAAAGTTGTTGGGGCATTTGTCAACCCGTATGACATCACCAAGAACTCATAATGCCCGTACCGAGTGCGAAAAACAGTCTTAGGGACATCGGATGCCCTAATCCTCAACTGATGGTAGCCAGATCTCAAGTCAATCTTCGAAAATACCTTGGCACCCTGAAGCTAATCAAACAAATCATGAATTCTCGGTAATGGATACTTAATCTTGATTGTAACCTTGTTCAACTGCTAGTAATCAATACACATTCTCATCGATTCGTCCTTCTTCTTAACAAACAACATCGGCACACCCCAAAGCAAAACTTTAGGTCTAATGAAAACTTTTTCAAGCAAGTCTTGCAACTGCTCCTTCAACTCTTTCAACTCAAGCGGGGTCATACGATACATGATGATAGAAATGGGCTGAGTGCCTGGAGCCAATTCAATGCAGAAGTCAATATCCATGTCGGGTTGCATACCCGGCAGGTCTGAAGGAAATACCTCGGGGAACTCACGAACAACAGGCACAGAGTCAATAGAAGGAACCTCGACACTAGAATCGCGAACATATGCCAATAGGCCAAACACCCCTTCTCGACCATACGCCGAGCCTTCACATAAGAGATGACACTACGGGTAGAATGACCAGGAGTCCCTCTCCACTCTTAAACTAGGTAAACCCGGCAAGGCTAAGGTCACAGTCTTGGCATAACAGTCCAAAATAGCATGGTAAGGTGATAACTAGTCCATCCCTAATATGACATCAAAATCAACCATGTCCAAAAGTAACAAATCTACACGAGTCTCAAGACCCCCAATCACAACTATACATGAACGATGGACTCGATCTACCATAATAGAGTCACCCACTGGTGTAAACACACATACATGAGCACTCAATGAATACTAGGCATAACCAGATGCGTTGCAAAATAAGATAACACATAGGAGTATGTAGACCCTAGATAAAATAGGACTGAAGCATCTCTACTACAAACCAGAACAGTACCTGCGATAACTGTATCGGAAGCCTCAGGCCTAGCTAGAAGAGCATAACATTGGGGCTGGCCCCCACCACCCTGGACTACATCTCTAAGACGGCCTGCAGTTGGCTGGCCTCCACCTCTAGCGGCCTAAGCTCCACCTCTAACACCTCTACCTCTACCTCTAGCTCCTCTACCCCCAACCCTAGCTGGCTGGGCGAGCTGTGGAACACTTGATGCCTAAACCATGGCATGGGAACCCAGATACTGAGAGCTATTCGATGCTCGAGGACAATATCTAGAAATTGCCTAGTGTCACCACAAGTAAAACAAGCCCTCAGCTGCTTGGGCTGACGACCCTAAAAACTCTAAAGTGGCGGTGCACTAATAGGAGCTAGTGGTGTACTGTAGGACTACTGATCAGAATACTGGATATGAGAACCACGGCCACCTGAAGCACCGTGAGAAACCTGAAGTGCTGACTGAAAAGGCCTAGGAGGATGGCCTCTACCATACGAATCCATGCCTCCAGATGAGGCGCCACTGAATCTTCTTGAATGACGAGGCCTCTTGTCAGACCCCTGACCACCTCCTTCCGATAGAACTATTCAATTCTCCTGGCCACATTGGCCACCTCCTAAAAAGAAATCTCACTCCCTGTCTTCTTGGCCATTTGAAGTCGAATAGGCTGGATAAGTCCCTCAATAAACCTCATCACCCCCTCTCTCTCGGTGGGAAGTATGCTAAGAGCATGACAAGCCAAAACGATGAATCTGGTCTCATACTGAGTAACGATCATAGAACTCTACTGGAGATGCTCAAACTGCCTCCGATAGATCTCTTGCTGAGTGATAGGGAGAAACTTCTCCAGAAATAGATGAGTAAACTGCTCCTAAGTCAAAGCTGGTAATCTGGCTGGTCTAGCCAAGCAATAATCTCTCCACCAAGTTTTGGTGGAACCAGACAAGCGAAAAGTAGCAAAATCGACTCAATTGGTCTCCACTATCCCCATGTTCCTGAGAACCTCATGACAGCTATCAAGATAATCCTAGGGATCCTCAGAAGATGTACCGCTGAAAGTAGTAGTGAAGAGCTAGGTGAACCTGTCCAATCTCCACAAAGCATTGACAGACATAGCTGCTCCATCACCGGTCTGGGCTACCACACCCGGCAGAACTGCTCCAACTAGCTGAGCTGCTAGAGTTTGATATTGGGGAGCCATCTACTCTAGAGTACGAGTAGCAGGAGTCTAGGATCCTCCTCAAGCCTGAGAGATGGCTGGTACTATAGGAAGCAAGCCTGCCCGGGTGACGCTCTCCATAAGGCCCACTAGGGGACCACAACATCCTGGAGTACTGGGGTAGCAATAAACCCCTTTTGGACCTGAGATGGGCCCACCGGGACTGTCGGGTCGGAACCTCATCATCAAAGTCAACCTGAGGCTCCGCCGCTGGTGTTGCTGCTCTGGGTTGAGCTTCGCCCCTACCTCAGCCTCTAGAACGGCCTCGACCTCACCCTTTGCCCCTCGTGGGAGCAGCTTCTGGGGGCTCGGGCTGCTGGTCAGTGGATGAGGAAGCGGGTGTTCTCGCCATCTACAAAAGAACAGAGTAGAAATTCAATTAGCTTTGAGAAACCAAACCGCACGACATGAAAGAATAAATGTGAGGTTCTTCCTAACTCTGTAGCCTCTGGGGATAAATACAGACGTCTCCGTACCGATCCCTCAGACTCTACTAAGCTTGTCTATAAACTGTGAGACCCATGTAACCTAGAGCTCTGATACCAACTTGTCATGACCCGGATTTCCCACCCTCGGGAGTCATGATGGCTCCTACTCGTGGAAGATAGGCAAGCCAAATATTGCAAATTTATCTCCCATTTTATTTAAACATATTAAACAATGTAAAATATTAAGTAGTTAAACAACAGAATAAGATTAAACAAGCGGAAAATGCGAAAGCCGAAACTTAATACTCCAACTGAACGTTGCTACATAATTTGAAGTACAATACTACCCAGAACTGGAGTCACAGCTTCACAGACAATCTAAGAACACTACAAACAAAGTCCACATGAAATACATAAGTTTGTCTCTGAATAAGTAAAAACCAAAAGAGAAAATATAAGAGATGATGCCAAGGCCCGTGGACGTCTGCAGCACTACCTCGGGTCACCTGTTGGACTGAATGCAACAACCTCACTGTGGTACAAACGCTCCAGTACCAGTATCTGCATACAATGCAGAGTGTAGTATCAGCACAACCGACCACATGTGTTGGTAAGTGCCTAGCCTAACCTCAGCGAAGTAGTGACGATGCTAGGACCAGACTACAAAATAAACCTGTGCAGTTAAATCATATACAACGGAAAAATAAAAGCAGATAATTACAGTTAAAGATGGGAGGGGAAAAACATGCTTCGGGGAATAACAGATAACAACAGAATATCAAGAGGAATATAAAGAAACCAAAATCTAATTACTAACAAGGATAAGGAAAACAAATGCAGAATTCACTTTCATTTCATATCTTGTTGCAGGCGTGCAACCCGATCCCATTTCATGTATCTCGTTACAGGCATGCAACCCGATCCCATTTTATATATCTCGTTGCAGGCGAGCAACCCGCTCCCATTTCATACATCCTGTTGCAGGCATGTAACCCGCTCCCATTTCATATATCTCGTTGCAGGCGTGTAACTCGCTCCAATTTCATATAGCACGTTGCAGGCATGCAACCCGCTCCCATTTCATATATTTTTATGGCGGCGTGCCACCCGATCCTATTTACAAATCAACAACAATCACAAAAGAATCCTGGCAAAGGAACAAGAGCAATATAACAACATCCCGGCAAGGGAACAATAATATTTCAACAACATCTCGGCGAGGGAACAATAATATCAAACAAACATCCCGGCAATGGAACAATAATATTACAATAACATCCCGACAAGGGAACAATATTGATAATCCTCATATGAAGCGCAATAAACCACAACGTGTCATAACAATTACAATACAAGAATTGTGTGCATGTTTGACACCGACGTATAGATACTCGTCACTATGCCTATATGTCGTACTCCACAGTTACCACGTAGCAAATAAGACACGACTCCTAATCCCTCAAGCTAAGGTTAGACCAAACACTTACCTCGATGCCACGAACACAATTCAAGTCTCAACTATCGCTTTACCTCTTGATTCCACCACCAATTCGCTTGTATCTAGCCACAAGTTACTCAATTACGTCAATAAATTCTAAATGAATCAATTCTAATGCATGAAAATAAGTTCTCCAAAGTTTTACCCAAAAAGTCAAAAATCGCCCCCGGGCTCACATGGTCAAAACCTGAGGTTCGAACAAAAACCCGATTATCCATTCCCCCACGAACCCAAATATGTAATTTGTTTTGAAATCGGACCTCAAATCAAGGTCCAAATCCCCAAAATTTGAAAAACCTAGGTTCTACCCAAAACACCCAATTTTCTCCATGAAAATCATTGATTTTGAGTTGAAATCATGTGAAAAGATGTTAAGGATTGAAGAAAACTAGTTAGAAATCACTTACAATCGATTTGGAGAAGAAGTTGCCTTTAAAAAATCACCTTAGGGTGTTTTGGTTTTGAAAGAGTGTGAAAATGGTTTAAAATGCGTCTAAGTGTAAATTTACAAGTCTCTGATGTCGCAATTGCGACCAGGGTTCGCAATTGCAAACCCTTTAGAATTCTGAGACCTTTGCATTTGTGAACAAAATGCTGCATTTGCGACCCAGTCTATTTTCCGGTCTTCTTCGCATTTGCGATAGACCTCTCACAAATGCGAAGTCGCATTTGCGACTAAGGCAGTAACTGGGGGGGCATCGCATTTGCGATGGAGAACTCGCATTTGCGAGGTAAGGCTGGACTGGGCTAGTTCGCATTTGAGACCCAGCCCTCGCATTTGCGAGCCAGGCTTCGCAAATGCGAAGCCTGCAGGCCTGCAATAGAACATCTGAAACCTGCAATTTTTTCCAAGTCCAATTCTACTCTGTGGCCTATCCAAAACTCACCCGAGCCCTCGGGGCTCCAAACCAAACATGCACACCATCCTAAAAACATCATACGGGCTCGCTCGTGCATTCAAATCACTAAAATAACATCGACAACTATGAATTTAGCATCAAAATCATGAAATTACTTAAGAACATCAAATTTTTCCCAATTGTCTCAAATACAGTCCAATTCACATCATTTCAAGTCCGTTTCTTACCAAATTTCACATCTTAGATCACATATAAGACCTGTACCGGGCTCCGGGACCAAAATACGGGCTCGATACCATCAAGTTTTAAACACATTTCATTTTCAAGAACTCATAAATATTCCAGAAAAAAAATTTCTTTAAAAAATTTATTTCTCGGGCTTGGGACCTCGACATTCGATTCCGGGCATACGCCCAAGTCCAATATTTTCCTATGGACCCTCCAGGACCGTCAAATAATGCGTTCGGGTCCGTGTACCCAAAATATTGACCGAAGTCAACTTAAATTCATTTTAAAGTCAAAACTCATCATTTTTTTACAGATTTCCACATATTGGCTTTCCGGCTACGCGCCCGAACTGCACACGCAAATCGATGTAATGTAGAAAGAGGTTTTTAATGCCTCAGAACACAAAATTTATTTTTAAAACAAGTGATGACCTTTTGGGTCATCACGGTAAATAACTGTGTTTCCTTTTTGCTGAACACTACTTGTATTTAAAGCCTACTGTTTAGCTTAGAAAGCATACTTAAGTGACTTAACTGTACTATATGCTTAAACTATTTAGTTGAATTCTATGCAGCATGTTTAGAATAGAAATCTCAGCCTTTTTCTTGGTATGGACTTGAACAGAACCGTAGATTCTTTCTTGAGACTGTTGTGTATTTACTTTGGGACTACGGATCGGTATTCCGGTAGATCCCCCTGCATGTTTACTTTGTGACTACGGATCGGTATTCCGGTAGATCCCCCTGTACATTTATATTTAGGACTACGGGACAACACCTGGTAGATTCCCTTGTACTAGATATTTACATTGGGACTACGGATCAGTATTCAGGTAGATCCCCCTACATATTTATATTTGGGACTACGGGACGACACCCGGTAGATTTTCTTATACTAGATATTTACTTTGGGACTACGAATTGGTATTCCGGTAGATTCCCCTGCACATTTATATTTGGGACTATGGGACGACACCCGACAGATTCCCCTGTAATGGATATTTACTTTGGGACTATGGATTGGTATTTCGGTAGATCCCCCTACACATTTATATTTGAGACTACGAGACGATATCCTGGTAGATCCCATGTTGCTATCTCTGTGTATTGAGTTATATTCTTTATGTGTTTTGTATTCTTTATTGACTGCTAGTACTTTAAATATACTACTTCATTTCATACTGCTTACCTTGTTATATATATATATATAACCAGTAGGGCCTGACCTTCCTCACCACAACTCGACTGAGGTTAGGCTTGGCTCTTACCGGGTACCGCTGTGGTGTATTCATGCCCTTTCATGCACATATTTTTTGTGTGCAGATCCAGGTTCTACTACTCAGCCATTCTATCAGTGAGACAGTCGATATCAGAGACTTCGAGGTATATCTGCTGCGTCCACAGATCCAGGAATCCCTCTCTATTCTTCCCTTTAGCTTTAGAATTCCTGTATTTACTTTTGATTAGACATTCTGGAGTTAGAACGCTATGTAGTTTTCCATAGCTTGTGATTTCATGAGATTCCGGTTTTTGGGAGTGCCTTATGTTCAGTTTTGAGAGGGTGAAATTGTATATGCCAATCGGCATTTTTAAACTTCTCTATTATATTACTCGTACTTTGCTAGTTTCGTATTTTATTTTCCCTTTTCCGTAAATTGTTAGGCTTACCTAGTCGTAGGGACTAGGTGTCATCATGATAGTTCACGGAGGGAAAACTTGGGACGTGACAGAATCTGGACTAAAATTTTGTATTTATAGTAGCTCCAGAAGTCATCTTTCCAATGGCACAAGCGGATTGTGGTTTCAACGTGTCTGCAGAGAGATATAATTTTTTTTTGTGGACGCGCAAAGCTGTGAAAAGCAAAAAACCTGAAATTTATAATTGGATTCAAAAGCATATCTGTACAAATTTACAAAGAATCTAGACCTAGTTTTTGTATATAATGTAGTTCCAGAAGTCCTTTTTTAAGGGCACAAGCGGATCATATTTTCGACATGACAGTAGTGAGATATGAATTTTTTTTCCCAACGCATTCAAAGATGTGAAAAGCAAAACGATAGAACTTCATAACTAAGTTAAAAAGAGTATATGCATAAACTTACAAAGAATCTGTTCTTGAATTTTGTATTTATAGTAGCTCCAAAAGTTATCTTTCCAATGGCACAAGCGGATCATGGTTTCAACGTGTCTGTAGAGAGATATAATATTTTTAGTTTGGACGTACAAAGCTGTAAAAAATAGAAAACCTGAAATTTATAATTGAATTCAAAAGCATATTTGTACAAATTTACAAAGAATCTGGACCTAGTTTTTGTATATAATGTAGTTCCAGAAGTCCTTTTTTAAGGGCATAAGCGGATCACATTTTCGACATGACAGTAGTGAGATATGAATTTTTGTTTTCAATGCGTGCAAAGTTGTGAAAAGCAAAACGGCAGAACTTCATAATTATGTTTAAAAGAGTATCTGTATAAACTTACAAAGAATCTCGACTTGAATTTTGTATTTATAGTATACCAGAAGTCGACCTTCCAACGGCACAAGCGGATTGTGGTTTCAACGTGTGTGCAGAGAGATATAATTTTTTTAGTCTTGACGCGCAAATCTGTGAAAAGCAGAAAACCTGAAATTTATAATTGAATTCAAAAGCATATCTGTACAAATATATGAAGAAAATGGACCAAACTTTTGTATATAATGTAGTTTCAAAAGTCATCTTTCTAACGACACAAGCAGATCATGATTTTGACATGCCTATATAGAGATAAATTACTTTTAGTCAGGGCGTGCAAAGCTGTGAAAAGCAAAATGACCAAACTTCATAACTAAGTTTAAAAGAGTATTTGTATAAACTTACAAAGAATCTGGACTTGAATTTTGTATTTATAGTAGCTCCAGAAGTCATCTTTTCAACGGCACAAGCGGATCGTGATTTCAACATGTTTGCAGAGAGATATAATTTTTTTAGTCTAGACGCGCAAAACTTGAAATTTATAATTGAATTCAAAAGCATATCTATACAAATATACGAAGAATCTGGACCTCATTTTTGTATAAAATGTATTTGCAAAAGTTCTTTTTTTAAGGGCACAAGCAGATTGTATTTTCAACATGTCAGTAGTGATAAAAAAACCACATTAGTAAATGTATAGCAATAAGTACTTGCTAATTTAATTAATTTAATAATATGTCCTATCCGCTACATTTGATAAGATACTGATTAATAAATTTTATTATGGTAAAACTTAAATATCATGTTGTTTTATCTTTCAAAGGATACATCATGATTTGACCATTGTTTCACATGTTTTTCTATAATCGAAAAATTATGTCTTAATATTTAATGAGAGACATACTTTTTTGAACTGTAAAGTTCTATTTTCAAATTAAAGAATGCATGATATCTAGCAAAAATGAAAAGAAGCCACTAAAAATATATTCATCATATCAAACTTTTAAAGTGAATTCATGAAGCCACTAACTTTTAAAGGGGAAATATTAAACTTGACTTGATTTTGTAGTTAGTTATAACTTTGCTTTGTCAATTATCTCTACTACTGATCATTATCATATATATATTTTTTGGATATTTCTTGCTAAACCAGATAAGTTGGACGGGTGTAGGATAGGTCGGAAAGAATTTGGACAGGTGCAGGATAAGTCGGACTGGTGCAGTACAAGTCGGATCGACGTAAGTTAATTCGAACGCAGGATAAGTCGGACAAAGGTAGGACAAGCTAAAAATTCAAAAATAACTATCTGCGTATCAATGAGATCTTAATACATTAAATTCAAAATTAGATTAGTTACTTCATATGAAGGACAAGTCGGACAAGGACAGTTAGTACTATATTTACCAAACTTATGATCCTTCCTAATGACTGTTCTGTAGTCAATTACTCATATATAACAATACTAGACCTGTACAAAAATAATGAAGCAATACCATAACTGGTAGCTTATTAATTTTGTCAAAGTATTGTTATTGACCAAGCTGTTTCCGGCTTTTCACTTAATGGATTGCGTCAGAATGTTGATAGTTAATAAATCCTAATTTTTCAAAAGAAATATTTGAGGTTTGTTCACCGAACCAAGAATATTTTCTGCCTAAAATAAAGTTTCTGTGTTGATAGCAGCTATTCAGTCTTTATCATTATAAGTTCATTGCATTATGTTATCATAGATGATTAACAAAGTTAGAAGCATATTATTGTTCTCCTATTGATTGTCGTTGCTCTGTAAGTTTATGAGTATTACAGCCACAACCTGAATAGCTTTTATTTTTACTGAGTCGTTGTTATTGTTGTTGTTTAGCGTTGATGCGGCCACAACCTGATTAGCTTATATAATCTTTTATTTAAACACAATTCCCAATTAGTAACAAGTATAGGTCTATCTTTTATGAGATATTATAATTGTGGAAAAACACGTGATTCTATGGTTAACCGTTGTTATCTCATTTTATAGTTGTGGAAAAATACGTGATTCATGTCATTCTCATTTTATTTTAATTAGTATCCCACTATTTTCTCAAAAATAAAATGTATACAAGCAATGAGTATAAGAGCTAAAAAAAAGATTCACAAATTATTGATATATCTCTGCTATTCTAAATGCTACCCTTGTGTTTCAATGGTCTATCAAATTTGACTAACATAAGATGCAGAGTATTTAGAATGACATTAATATAATTTAACTTTTTAATTAAGAATTTTTTACTTTTAATATATAGATAGAAGTAAGGGAGAAAAGGAAAAATCACTTAAATGGTTCTTGCTATGACTCTGCGTGTCTTTGATATTTTTTTCCTAAACTTTAATTAGTAAAGTTATCGTGATTTTTCTTTGGTTAACCTGATGGCGTAAAGATTTTATTCTCTAGCAGTGCAAACTAAAAGTGCTTGGACAGAAATCAGTTTTACTCTTCTCAACAAAAGTCGATTTTTTAACTCCCACTTTTCATCTATCAAAATCATCAAACCACTTTATCTTGAGTGATGACCCAAAATGTCATCTTTAAATTAAATAATCATCTCGGTATTTTAAGACCTTAAAAGTTCTCTCAATAATTCCTCAACTTGCGTGCGCAGTCTGTATAATTTTTCGGAAGGTTTTTATGTGAAAAATGGATTAAATTGTGAATTAGAACTTTAAAACTCAACTGAGTTGACTTCGGTCAACATTTTGAGCAAATGGACCCGGATCTGAGTTTTGACCATTCTAGTAGTTCCGTATCCTGATTTGGGACTTCGTCATATGCCCGAAATCGAATTCGGAGGTCCCTAGCTCAAATTATCGCCATTTAACGGAATCTAGAAATCTAAGGCTAAAGATTTCTTAAGTTTGACCGGAGATTTGACTTTTGAGTAAACGACCCCGGATTGGAATTTTGATGATTCCAATAGCTTCGTATGGTGATTTCGGACATAGGCGCATGTTCGGATTTGAATTTGGAAGTCTGTAGAATAATTTGGCGCATTTTGGCAAAAGTTGGAAAATAGAAGATTTTTTTGATGACCGAGGGTTGACTTTTTGATATCGGGGTCGGAATCTAGTTCTGAAAATTTTCATAGCTTCATTATGTTATTTATGACTTCTGTGCAAAATTTGAACTCAATCGGACTTGATTTGATAGGTTTTTGCATCGAATATATAAGTTGGACATTCCTAGTTTCATTAGGCTTGAATTGGGTTGTAATTCACGGTTTTAGCGTTATTTGATGTGATTTGAGGTTTCGACTAAGTTCGTATGATGTTTTAAACTGGTTGATGTATTTTGTTGAGGTCCCGAGGGCCTCGGGTGGATTTCGAAAGGTTAACGGATCGATTTAGACTCGAAGAAAAGCTGCTCCATTTTTTTCATAGCAGCATGAATAGTAACCGTGTACAGTAGCATTGAACAGTAGCCGCGTAGAGTAGCGTAAACAGTAACACGCATGAACAGTAACACGTGTGAACAGTACCGCGAAAAAAAATCTGGATAGTGCATAACGAGCAGTCCGAGTTTTCTCCATTTTTGGACTTCCAAACTCAGTTTGGACGATTTTCAGAGGCAAAGTTCACCACAAAACTTGGAGTAAGTGTTTCTGACTCCCTTGTGATTATATTACATGAATAAATCTTCATATTTGGCGTTAGATTATTTATATTCGATGGGAAATGGAGGAATTTTCTAAAATTCCATAAAGATGAATTTTCGAGATTTGAACATCGATCTGGAGTCGGATTTGAGTAAAATTTGTATGGTTAGACTTGTGGTTGGATGGGGGTTCATATCTTGTAATTTTTGTCGGGTTCCGAGGCGTGGGCCCCATGGGAGAATTTTTAATGCAATTTCGGATTTTCAATGGGAAATGTAGAATTTCATATGAAATTAATTCCTATAATTAGTATTGACTGAATTGAATTAACTGTAGCTAGATTCGGGTCGATTGGAGGCCGATTTGAGGGGCAAAGGCATTTCAGAGTAGGATTTTGCTTGGATTGAGGTAAGTAATGATTGTAAATCTTGTCCTAAGGGTATGAAACCCCGGATTTCACTTTGTTTCACTATATTGAGGTGACATACACACTAAAAGACGAGCGTGGAGACGTGCTCCGTTGGGGATTCTGACTTGGTCCGTCCCGTAGCGACTCTTAAGTTGCGTATTTGATTGAAAACTATTTGATATTCTTGTGTTTTGGAATATATTACTATGTTTTGGGTTGAATGCCATATTTGGGCCTCGTGCCAAGTTGTTGGACCCTGACGGTCTTTTCCTTATTATTTTCTCACTGTTTTGACTTAAGATCTGTACTCAGTCATGTTATGTTTTTATTGATTTCATAACTCAGTATTTATTATTCCTTGATGCATAAAAATAATATTTTGGGTTGAGCACCATGTATTACTGATGGCCCGAGTGGCTTGTGAGGTTGATGACTGAGAGAGGCTGAGGGCATGATTGTGAGGTTGATGACTGAGAGAGGTCGAGGGCATGATTGTGAGGATTATATATTTATGGATCGGGTTGCACGCCGCAAATATATATATATATATCTGTGTGTGTATGTGTGTGTGTGTGTGGATCGGGCTGCACGCCGCAACGATAGTGGATCAGCCTGCACGCCGCAGCGATATAGCGTTTGGGCTGTAGGAGCCCCCCGGAGTCTACACACCCTCAGTGAGCGCAGTTGACTATATATTTATGGATCGGGCTGCATGTCGTAGCGGTTATTATAAGGTACCTATTAAGCGTGAGTTGAGTGTGAGCGCTGATTGATTAGAGTTGAGTCACGAATGACTGAGAGGCTTTCCCGAGGGGCTAGATATATACATATGAGTGATACGTTGCCCGATGAGCTTGTTTTTATGAAATTACTATTTTCACTCCTCTTTATACTGAGCCACTATTGAAAATGTTTAACAAATGTTTTGAACAACTTTCATTGAAACTGGAATTTTTATGTGATATTCGGAATTTAATTACTGATTTGGCTTTGTTATTTCCACTGAGATTATTATGTTATAAAATGTATATGAGGGATAGTGATGATTGCCCGAGGGGATTTTTATGACTTATGTTGCCCGATGGGCTATTTATAATTTATATTGTCCGAGGGGCTGTATACGAGTGAGTTTTGCCCGAGCGGCCAACTATGTTTTTTTACCATTTTTATTCACTATTTCATCACTTGTTTTGAAAACTGCTGAAAGATATCTTAAATGGGTTTTTACATATCTTCAAATGATTTCCACCAAAAACTGAATTTCTGATGAAAGGGTTTGATTTATATACTACTTTGGAAGCACACTGTACTTGTTGTGGTGTTATGACGTGGATTATGTATTTTCTTACTGCTCAGTCTTTATTTACTCTTATTACTTACTAAGTTGACGTACTCACATTACTCCCTGCACCTTATGTGCATATTCAGGTATTTCTGAACCCGATGGCGGGTGTTGATTACTCAGTGGCAGGTTCATCGGAGTTAGCAAGGTAGTTGCCTCGCGATAGCTGCCTTGCTTTTCACCCTCCTTATTCTTCCTTAGTGTATTCAGTGATTTTCCCGACTGTGTTGGTTTTGGTGTTATCAGACAGTTGTAGTAGATGGTCATGACTAGTGACACCCCGATATCGGATTTTTTTTTCTGCACTATTGATTTGTTCTAAGCGCTTTTAAAGGCTTATTGTTAAATAGCTTTGATTTTATCTTAAGAATAAAGATATTGATTGGTTTTGAGTTTGTGTTGGATGGCCTAGTTCCATGATGGGCGCCATCACGACCGGGTTGGTATTGGGATCGTGACATCTTCCTTCTAGTTTCTTTCAAAAAATGCATACAAATCCTGTTTTACTGATCCTTCTTCATGGAAAAACAAAAGACCCCTCCTTCCAGACCAAGTAGATACAACATACACAACATACATAATCAGAAATGGCACCAAAAAAAAAAAGCTCAGTTACTAAACGTTTGTTCTTTGATTACCATTACCATCTCTTAAATTCAAACATTTTGCTTAAAAGTTCAAAGTAATAAAGAAAATTATTCATAGTAAATAATGACATGCATGCCCTTTATTGTTCTTATAGCCTATTAGTTCTTCGATTCACTAAGCATTAGGAAAGTTGCGCATATTCATGTGTCAAATTCAAGACAATATTTTGTATACATATAAACACTTTTGAGGCTTTATTTAAGATCTTTTTCATATACACTTTTTCCTTAACTTATATTATCCCATATGTGTTACTTATAAATATTAAACAATTTCATCAAACGTATTTTCGATGTCAATATATGAACTTAGCTTATAAAAGGACTTGATTCTGAAAAATATGATATGGTTTTACACATTGAAAGCTAACTTCTTAGTAGGCTACCAAAAAATAATAATTACTGCAAATAAGTCATGCTAAATAGCTAAGGAGCAACATAATTTTAAGGTGGATGGATTTTTTTATATATTTCTTAACACTTATCAAATCATATGTTACAATAACTTTGAACTGTAAAACATTTCCAAGATTAATCTTTGTAATTGATAAATTTTTGAATGTTACCACCGAAAGATGAATGGGTATGTATTGATTTTCATTTCAAATATTAAAAATAGTTCTATTTTGTTTTTGTGTTGCTATTGTTGCTATTTTACTAAAATTTTATTTTATTTTGCTTTTTTATTCACTTTGATTTAACTTCCTAATTTCAATGGGAAATGCCATAGATCAGTAGGGTATTTGGATTTGGTTATAAAAAGTAGTTTTTAAGCTAAAAGTCAAAAGTCATAATTTGGTAATACCCAACTTTTGGCTTTTGGCTTTTTTTTGTACTTTTTATGCCTAAAAATAAGTATTTTTAAGCACTTTTTATCATTGCCAAATACCACACAAACTAAAAAAGTGCTTAAAAGTCAATAAGCACTTAAAATAAGTGTAACGGCCCGGCCGGTCGTTTCACGAGTTACCGCTCCGATTCACCTATTTCTACTTTTTATTGTCTTGTTCAGCTGTATTATGTGTTATCGGGCTGGTTGGTTCGGGTTTGGAAAGGTTTTGGTAAGGTTTGAGACACTTAGTCTCTTTTGAGTAAGCTTAAGTTGGAAAAGTCAATCGGATGTTGACTTATGTGGAAAAGAACTCAGATGTGAGTTTCGATGGTTCGGATAGCTTCGGGAGGTGATTTGGAACATAGGAGCGTGATCAGAATGGGTTTTGGAGGTCCGGAGTAGATTAAGGCTTGAATTGACGAAATTGAAATTTTGGCGTTTTCCAGTTGATAGGTGAGATTTTAATATATGGGTCAGAATAGAATTCCGGAAGTTGGAGTAGGTCCGTCGTGTCATTTGTGACGTGTGTGCAAAATTTCAGGTCAGTCGGACGAGGTTTGATAGAGTTTTTGATCTAAAGCAAAATTTGGAAGATTTTGAAATTCTTAGGCTTGAATCCAATGTTAATTTGGTGTTTTGACGTTGTTTTGAGTGTTTCGAATATTCGAACAAGTTTAAATGATATTATCCGATATGTTGGCATGTTTGGTCGAGGTCCCTGGGGCCTCAGGGTGATTTCGGATGTTTGACGGGAGATTTAGAGTTTGAGATTTGCAGTTGAAGCTGCTGAACCACTGTCATAACTGTACCTGCGGCTTGGGGACCGCAGAAGCGGAAGGCTAGACGCAGATGCGAAAGTTGGCGTGAAGGGCTGAAGTGCAGGTGCGAATGATTGGTCACACCTGCGAGACCGCAGGTGCAGAAGGTGAGGCGCAGGTGCGGAATTTTGGTTTTAAGTAAAAATCGTAGATGCGGTGCTTTGGCCGCAGATGCGGTACAACAGGTGCGGTGTAGGGACCGCAGGTGCGAAAAGACTAGGTCAGAAAATATAAAAGGTTTCCTTCGCGAATTTTTTGGTTATTTCACCATTTTTAAGACGGCTTTGGAGCTTTTTGGGAGATTTTGGAGAGAGAATTCAAGGGAGCTTCGTTGAGCTAAGATTGTGGAACCTAAAACTCATTTCTATGGTATTATTTCATTGATTAGGCTTGAAATTTATGAAAATTTGTGATTAAATATTAAAGAAACTAGGGCTTGAAGTTGGAGACCTTTGATTAGGGAGTTGAGGGGTCATTTCTGGTCGAATTTTGGTATTCTTGGTATGTGTGGACTCATGGGAGGATAAGGAGTTTATTGATGTAAATTTTATTGGATTCTGAGACATGGGCCCGGGATCGAGTTTGGTCAATTTTGGTTTTTTGTGTTGTAATTTGATTATTTTGCATGGGCTTCGTTCCCTTAGCATATTTTAACGTAATGATTCTGATTTTGTATAGATTCGGCGCGAGTTGAGACCGAGGCGAGAGGCAAGGGCATCGTGGAGTAGTATTTCATCCAATTTGAGGTAAGTAACCATTGTAAACCTGGACCTGAGGGTATGAAATCCCGGTATTTTGTATTGTTTTGATAAATGAGGTGACGCATATGCGAGGTGACGAGCGTGTGGGCATGCACCAGTAGGGATTGTGACTAGGTCCATCCGGTAGCGACTATTAAACCGTATATTTTTATTTACAATCTTATGGTATCCCGTATTTTAGAGATTGATACTATATTTTGGGCTGTATGTCATGCTTGGGGCCTTGTGCCAGCCTGTTTAGACCCTTAGGGGTATTTTTGCTATTTTCCTTACTCTATTTGTTGAAAGCATATCTTCAGTCATGTTTTACCTGTTTATTTTTTTAATTCGATTTTATCACTCTACCTATTAATATATGAAAACTGTTTGGGCAGAGTTTCCTGATTTTCCACGGAGATGCCCTAGTGGCTGTGAGGTTAATGACTGAGACAGGTTGAGGACCTAATGGTGAGGATTATATATATTATGGATCGAGCTGCACACCGCAGCAATATTACATATATTATGGATCAGGCTGCACGCCGCAGCGATACTTATATGGATCATGCTGCACGCCGCAGCGATATATATATATATATATATATATATATATATATATATATATATATATATATATATATATATATATATATATATATATATTGGATCGGGCTAAGCGTCGCAGCGATATAACGCTTGGCTGTAAGAGCCCCTCCGGAGTCTGTACACCCCCGGTGATGGTAGTCGATTATAAATTATGGATCGGGCTGCACTCAGCAGCAGTTATTATGATTATTACCATTATGAGATATTATTGAGCTGGAGTGCTGAGTGTGAGTACTATTGACGAGAGCTGAGTTACGAGTGACTGAGAGGCTTGCCCGAGAGGCTATATTTATGAGTGATACCTTGCCCGAGGGGCCCATTTATGACATTTTGGTTGCTTTCACTCTTTTTATTATACTGATCCTCTATTGAAAACTGCTAAATAAATGATTTTAGACTATTTTAAACTGAAACTAAAGTTTTTACGAGATAACTGGCTTTTAAATTGCAGAATTTGACTTGAAACTTTTTGTTGAGACTTATTATATGATTTTTACTGCTCATCACTGCACTCAGACCTTATTTACTTTAGTTACTTACTGAGGTGGCGTACTCACGTTACCCCTGCACCTTCTGTGCAGATCCAGGTGCCCGAGTAGCAGAGTGAGGGTTCCCAACACTCTTAGAGTTCTACCGGAGACTGCAAGGTAGCTGCACGGCGTTCGCAACCCTTCTTTCCTCCTTCCTATGTTAGTTTCTACTATTTTAGACTTATGATGTATTATTCAGTCAGTTGGGTTATATTTAGAGGATCTTGACTTGTGACACCGGATGGTTGGGCTTTGTTAGTTTATTTTGTTCTGTTTTCCGCATATTTCAGTTGATTATTATATTTCATATGAGAATTCAAGACTTAATCAGTTTTAAAATATTGTTTTTTTAAAAAGAATTTACTGTGGTTAAGTGTTGGGTTGGCTTGCCTAGTACTGTGATAGGCGCCATCACGACCGGGGTATTTGGGGTCGTAACAAGTTGGTATCAGAGCCTAGGTTATATAGGTCTCGTGAGTCATGAGCCGGTTTAGTAGAGTCTCACAGATCAGTGCAGAGACGCCTGTATTTATCCTCGGGAGGCTGCAAAACCTTTAGGAAAACTTCTTTTTTTTTGAATTCCTGTCATGCGAATCTGTTGATTCTAGTACTAAACTTCTATTATTATATTCTCTCACAGATGGTGAGGAAACGTGCTACTGGTTAGGACGGACGACCACCAGTACCACCAATTGGGGCCACTAGAGGCCGAGGACGCGGTCGAGTCCGTGGTAGGGGCAGGGGTGCAGCTTGCACATCAGCTAAGGCAACACCTGTAGATCCACCAGCCACCCCAGTTCAGGATCAGGTCCCAGTTGCGGACGCTCTCGCAACACAAGCTCAGGCACCGGCTGTGCCTATTATGATTCCAGGCCTTCAGGAGGCTTTAGCTTAGATTCTATCAATATGCACTGTCCTACCTCAGGCGGTTTCAGTTACTACGGCCGCAGCTACTTCTCAGGCCGGGAAGGTACTCAAACTCTCGTTGCTCGCACACTTGAGCAGGTTGTGCAGGGACTTCAGACACCGGGGGAAACTCCATTCTAGCCGGTTGCACCATCTCATAAGTATGTGGTACTAGCTATGCCTGACGACGAGCAACATCGATTGGAGAGATTTGGTAGACTTCAGCCTCTGACTTTCAGTGGTACAGAGGGCGAGGATGCCTAGATTTTCTTAGACAAGTGTTAGAGTATTCTTCGTACAACGGGTATTCTGGAGATCAGTTGTGTAACATTTACTACTTTTTAGTTTTTTGGAGCTACCTTTACTTGGTGGGAGGCTTATGAGAGGCGTAGACCTGTTGATGCAGCGCCCCTTACCTGGCAGGTTCTCCGTTCTCTTTCTGGAGAAGTATGTGCCACAGTCTCTCAAAGAGGAGTTGCGCAGGCAAATCGAGCAGTTGCGTCAGGGAGATATGACTGTGACACAGTATGAGATGCAGTTCTATGAGTTAGCTCATCATGCGGTCTGGTTGGTTCCCACAGATCGAGAGAGGATTAGGAGTTTCGTTCATGGCCTCACATATCAGCTTCGGATTCTCATGACCAGGGAAAGGGTGTAAGGTGCTACTTTTGAGGAGGTTGTTAACATCGCCCACGAGATTGAGTCAATTCGTCGTCAGGAGAGAGATGAGAGGGAGGCCAAGAGGCCTCAGGGATCTAGTAGTTTTAGTGGTACTCCTTCGAGAGGTCAGTTTTAGCACGGTAGAGGGCGTCCATTCAGGCATGCTCAGTCAGCTCGCGCAGGTTATCGTGGGGCATCGTCGAGTCATGGTTCTCACGGTTCTCATTAGGTCCATTCATCACTTAGTACCCTTCCAGCTTAGAGTTCATCTCGTGCTCTATCAGTTCAGGGCTCTTCTATGCTAGGTGCATCTGCTAGTTATCCCGGTGCTAGGGGTTCCCTTTAGTCCCCGTCTCCAGCACCGGGGAGTTGTTACGAGTGTGAAGAGTTTGGGAATATGAGGAGGCAGTGTCCTCGTCTTCTTGAGGGTCCGTCTTAGCAGAGGGTCAACCCTCAACTTCAGCTCTAGTTACTTCACCACCAGCTCAGGCAGCTAGGGGTGGGGGTCAGTCAGCTAGGGGTCGCCTTAGAGGGGGAGATAGATCAGGTGGTGGTCAGGCCCATTTCCATGCACTCCCTGCTATACCCGATGCTATTGCTTCAGATGCTATGATTACAGGTATTGTCTCAGACTGCCGCAGAGATGCTTCAGTATTATTTGATGCTAGTTCCACTTTTTCATATGTGTCATCATACTTTGCTCGTTATTTGGATACGCCCCGTGAGTCTCTTGTTTAATTTGTTCGTGTATCTACTCCGGTGGGCGATACTATAGTTGTAAACCATGTATACCAGTCATCTGTGGTGACTATTGGGGGTCTGGAGACCCGAGTGGACCTATTGTTGCTTTGTATGGTGGACTTTGATGTGATATTGGGCATGGATTGGCTATCTCCATTGATAGCATTATAGGAAGCTCAAATCTATTCAAGTACAAGGATGAAGCTTGGAAATCTCAAAGAGGGCCTTTAACAAGATATCAAGCTAAAAAATTGCAAAACAAGGTCATTGGACTTCAGTAACGATCAAAGAAGTTGTTAGTTGGGAGGAAGAGCTTAAAGATAAAAGATACGAATTATATAGATGTTATAATTATTTTATAGACCAAATTCATGTCCAATAAGAGGTGGATTACATCACAAGAAACATCCTCTGAAGAAGGTCCAAATCAGGCCACTGTTGGACCAATTTAGCACCTAAAATGTGTCCTAACTTGCAGCCCATGAAGTCCTACATAAAGCCATATTTTTATAACATAAAAAAGACTTACTTGATGTCCAAGAATGGTACAATAGTCGTTCTAGATGTTGAGTGCAAGTTGGTGCCAAGTTGTTTGCAAATTTCCTTCATGATTTCTAAGATTTTCAAGATTCTCTCCAAGACTGGTTTGGAACTTATTTCCATATATTATGGGACTATATTTATTGCTTTCCTATTTAGTTAAGGTTATGTTTTCCTTTTACTAAGATCGTTGGAATTATTTTTCAAGAATGATTTGGTTTTTGCTTCCTAGTATTTTCCTTTTCCTAAGGTAGTTGGATTTGTTGTCCAAAGTAGTTTAGGACTTTATTTCCTTGTTTTTTGGTACAATTTTGTGATCCCCTCTCTATATAAAGGGGTGTCTTCTTTTTTTTAGACTTAGATTATTCAGACTATTATCAACAAAAATTGTGAGATTTATCTTGCACTCTTGTGTATGGCTACTCTTGGATTTATTCTTTAACCTTCAAGACTCAACTTAAGGTGGTAATATTAAACTCTTTTGAAATCTTAGATCACTTCAAGGTATTCAATAAAGGTGATAAGTTTAGACCTATTGTTGTTCTTGTTATTCTAAGGGGTCGGGTTTCACAACCTATATCTTGTTTTTAGCGATTGGTAGACCAAAGGCGATTAGTTTTTCGTTAGCTAATTGTTGTTGTTAGGATTAACTTTCAAGAATATACTTCTTGAATTAAAGAAACTCTTTCTTGAATTCAATCTATCTTTAATTTCCGCCTTTTCTGTTACTTTATTTTATTTAAGCTTCCTCACGTTTCTTATTTTTTAGTAGTTCTTGGACCCCTATCGTGTTGTTATCAAGTGGTATCAGAGCATAGACTAATCAAGATTTCAATCTTGATAATCTTGGGAGGTTCTTGAGCAACCAAAAAAAAACTAAAAAAAACGAAAATCAGCCCAAAAAAAGTGTTATTGCTCATTATTATTTTTAGAATTCAAGTATTATTTGGTTTCTAAGTCAAGAAAGGAAACAAGAAGAGGGGATCCTTGTTCTTGAAGATTGAGGAAACTTCTTTCCTTATTCTTGTGGGTTTTGGGCTTCCTAAAATTTTTTCCTTTTTTTTCTACTAACCAATTCCTATTCTGCCTAGGTTTGGTTATTCACTTTTTTTCTTTTTCTAACTCTAAATTCTTATCACTAAGGGTTGTAACTAGTAAGGTTTATTAATAAATCTAAAGATTAACGACCAAGAGTTGCTTTGAGTGAAAAAGGAAAGAGAGCTGAGAACATAGAGGGAAAAAGCAAAATTTGAAAGATACATATTTCTTCTAATCTTTGTTCGAGATATCTCAAACGGGTAGTTATGAAGAAAGGAAGTGAGCTATGACTCAAGAACTTGAAAGGTCGAACTTTCAGTATAGTGAATGGAAGAAACACGATGGTAAAGTTATTTTTCAAACAAGAGCTAAACTGATGTTTGCGATTTTTGCCCTTAGAATTGACAAAGAATTTGGATATAACTCAATTAGCAATTATATGGTTGAGAAACTGAACTTGCCTTGTGTTGAGCATATTGAAGCCTACATGTTAAGAGGAGTAAAGGTAGATAAGAGAGTCTTATTACTATTCTCAATTGGAAGGTATGAGGATGCGATCTGGTGTGATGTGATTCTCATGAATAATTATAATATCTTGTTGGGAAAACCATGGTATGTCTATAGAAGATCTTCATATAACATGGAAAAAAATAGATACTCTTTTGAGGTTAACGGAAACAAACTCATTCTTGGACCTTTGACTCCCTCACAAATTTATGAAGATGAAAAAAGACCGTTAAAGAAAATATGGAAAAATATGAGAGAGAAAAGAATGAGAGGAGTAAGGGAGTGTATGTAGACATCCCAAGAGAGGAAAAAGGAGAGGTTGTATTGAGTAAAGAGAGTGGGATATCAAGGAAGGAAACGAGTGAGCTTGAGAGGAAAGAGAAGAGAGAATGCCATGAGATAGAAAAAGGCTTTGAGGTAAAGATGGAGAAAAAAGATGGTTTGAGTGAAGAAAAAGAAGAAAACCTTGGTGAGAGAGAAGAGGATAAGGACGAGGAAAAAGTTAGTTTTGTGATAAAAGTCAAAGAGAGTATAATGTGATGACCCGCCATGTCATCATGCCACTTAGGCATCATTTGGCATATATTAATGCCATGTGAAAGCTTACATAAGAAGAACGCTAACACTTGTGAGAAGATTCTAGAGATATATGGACATTTCCTTAGGAAAAACCTAGATCCTTATGGATTTCCTAAGAAAGTCCTTGGAATCTTCTAGGCTTGTATAGAATTCTAGAGAAAGCCCTTATCTTGTAAATATCAAGGACTTGTATAATAATTAATATTGACACACTAGCCTCTAGGAGACTAGTATATAAAGGGGGCCACTCATTTGTAATTCACCAAGCAAACAATTCAAGTTCTCTCTAATACAAAGCTTCCTTTAACAATTCTCTTGTATTCTTTCTTCCATTCTCTTAGCGATCTTGAGTGTAGTAAGGCTGACTTGGCATAGCAAGAACGTGAGCAAGTTGTGCAATATCGTGAGTGAGTTATCAAGTGTCGCACGTGTACTTAGTTAACAACTAAGGACGTGATAATGTGGTATCAGAGCGAAGGGTTCAACTAAGGGAATGGCGAACGATGGAGAAATTATCACTGCCAACGTCATCCAGGATGCTGCGGGGAAGAGCGGCAGTAGCAAAAAGAGGAATGCCACCAACAAGGGCCAGGAGGTGCCACCTGAGACTGTGTCAAACGAAGGGCTTACATCCCAAGAACCATCTGCCACTGAGGCAAGCGAGGATGAAGTGGAGGTCCTTCCAGAGGACGTCTCGCTCGGTAAAGAGTGGGTGATGAAGATGAATGCGGGGATGGATGCCATGGAGATCTTTTGCTAACGCTTGGGGAAGGTGGAAGGCACCCTTAACGTTCTTGAGGGGCACACTCTTAAAGAGATTGAGAGTATCTGAAATAACTTGGAGGGACGTACACAGACTGAGATGGAACTAAGGCAAACCATTATTATCTTAGAGTGCAGACTCATGGAGGCTTTGAGTACTATTGATGCTATGAAGGCAAAGATAGAGTCATTGGAGGAGCATGTTAATACTGGCGTGACCGAGGTAGCCAGCAATATTGTGGTGACGAGGGAGGCCAAGGTCGAGGCTCCCAAACCCCCGGTGTTCAAAGGTGTTCGTGATGCACAAGAAGTGGAAATCTTCCTTTAGCACTTGGAGAACTACTTCAGGCATGGCAAGTGAGGGACGACGAGGCCAAGATCAACACTGTGGTATTGTACCTCTTAGAGACTGCCATGCTATGGTGGAGAAGGAAGATGGATGACGTGGATAAAGGTCTACGTACTATTAGCACATGGGATCAGTTCAAAGCGGAGTTCAAGTGACAGTTCTTTCCAAACAATGTCTTGTACGAGGCAAGGCGCAAGCTTAGGGAATTGAAGCAAACATGGAGCATACGTACCTATGTCAAGGAGTTCACTACCCTTATGCTTCAAATCCCCAACCTGACCATGATGACTTGTTGTTCCACTTCATGGATAGGTTGCAAAATTGCTCTAAGTAGGAGTTGCAATGTCGACAAGTCACTGATATAGACCAAGCCATAGTGGAGGCTGAATCATTGATAGATTTCAGGCATGACAAGCATGACAAAGGCAATGGCAAGGAGTCAAAGGTTAACAATGTCAAAGGTTGGGGAGACCGTGGCAAAGGCAAGGAGATACAACAACAATACTCTAAGACTCAAGATCCCAAAAAGTCAAGTGGTCGTCAGGGCTATGCTGAGAATAAGGGATGCTACATATGTGGAGGGCCGCACGGCTTCAGTAATTGTCCCGGCCTCAAGAGCCTCAGTGCCATGGTCCATGAACGGACGGAGCGGTCGCAAGGAGAGAATTCGGGAACCGCACAATTGGGTATGATCGGATTATGTGGTGCTATCACAAAGCAAGCTATCCAACATACTGAGAATGGCAATCAGTATGTGGATCTTACCATTAACAACAAGCCCGCTCATGCAATTGTGGATACTGGAGCAACTCATAATTTTGTGGCTGAGGCTGCCGCAAAGAGACTAGAATAGAAGCTTGCTCCAACCAACTCTCGCGTCAATACCGTGAATGCCGAGGTACAAAATGCTTGTGGGGTAGCTAATGGAGTTGGTGTCAAATTGGGAGCTTGGAAAGGTATGACAAACTTTACCGTAATCGCTATGGATATCTTTGACATCATACTGGGGCAAGAGTTCTTTAGACATTGTCATACTTTGATTGATCCCTACCTCCAACGTCTCTTGGTTATGGAGAGAGAAGGAGCTTGCATGGTACCTACAGTGACTATGCCACACGGACAGATCCAAGAACAACTCTCAGCTATGTAGGTTGTCAAGAGGATCAAGAACGGGGAGCCGACATTTGTGGCAACCATTGCAAGTCTAGAGGAAGAGAAGAATTGTCAAGAGATAGTGTCGCCTTGCATAGAGAAGTTGCTTGAGGAAAACAAAGATGGCATGCCCGAGGAGTTGCCTAAGCACTTACCGCCTAGGCGAGAGGCGGATCACAAGATTGAGTTGGAGCCAGGGGCTAAGCCACTAGTATTTTCCCCATATCATATGGCACCGCCCGAGCTAGGGAGCTCAAAAAACAATTGAAAGAGTTGCTGGATGTTGGTTACATTCGCCCATCAAAGGAACATTTCGGTGCACCAGTATTGTTCTAAAAGAAGAAGGATGGATCGTTGTGCTTGTGTATAGACTATCGAGCACTTAATAAGGTTACAATGAAGAATAAGTACCTGATCACGCTCATTGCTGACTTGTTCGATAGACTTGGGCAAGCCAAGTACTTTACCAAGGTGGATCTTCAAAAGGACTGCTACCAGGTTCGCATTGCGGTAGTGGATGAGCCAAAGATAGCATATGTGACGAGATATGGAGCCTTTGAGTGGTTGGTGATGCCCTTCGGCTTAACCAATGCATCGGCCACATTTTGCACCCTTATGAACAAGATTTTTCATCCCTACCTTGATCAGTTCGTGGTAATCTACCTAGATGGCATAGTCATCTACAGCAATACCTTGGAGGAACACATGGAGCACTTAAGGAAGGTTTTCCAAGTTTTGCGGGAGAACGAGCTATACATCAAGAGGGAGAAGTGCTAGTTTGCAAAATCAAAGGTGCACTTCTTGGGCCATGTCATTAGCAATGGTGAGCTACACATGGACGAGGCTAAGGTATGTGCTATCTAGGAGTGGGAGGAACCCATAAAGGTAACTGAGTTGAGATACTTCCTTGGCCTTGTAACTACTATCTTCGGTTCATCAGTGGATACTCAAAAAAGGCCACACCATTGACTGAGTTGCTAAAGAAGAACAAGCCATAGGTTTGGACGGAGCATTGTCAAAAGGCGTTTGAATGCCTTAAGGTAGCTGTAACAGAGGAGCCAGTCTTGGCATTACCTGACTTTGACAAAACATTTGAGGTGCACACATATGCCTCAGACTTCGCCATTGGGGGTGTCCTGATGCAGGATAAGCATCCCATAGCATTTGAAAGCCGCAAGTTAAATGAGACGGAGCGGTGTTACACGGTGCAAGAGAAGGAAATGACTGTCATTGTGCATTGTCTTTGTACATGGAGACATTATCTGCTCGGATCGAGGTTCGTGGTCAAGACTGATAATGTGGCTACTAGCTACTTTCAGACACAGAAGAAGCTCACACCAAATCAGGCTAGGTGGCAGGATTTCTTGGCCGAGTTTGATTATGCAATGGAGTATAAGCCGGGAAAAGGTAATGTTATAGTCGATGCCTTGAGCCGGAAAAACGATCTTTCTGAAATCACTTTAGCAAGATGGGACATTTCGAAAGCTATAAAAGAAGTCATGCAGCATGATCCAACAGGCAAACAACTTATCGAGTTAGCCAACAAAGGCAAGATGAGACGGTTTTGGATAGAAGATGGCCTACTACTTACCACAGGTCGGCAGGTCTACGTTCCTAAGTTTGGAGACATTAGACGACGGATCATAAGGGAGAGTCATGACACAATGTGGACTGGTCATCTAAGCCAACGTCGTACTAGGGCCTTGGTTGAGTCAGTCTACTATTGGCCACGCATGCGAGATGATAAAGAGTGCTATGTGCAGACTTGTCTTGTCTATCAACAGGACAAAGTTGAATAACAACAACCCGGAGGAATTTTGGAGCCACTACCAGTTACAGTGCGTCCATGGGAGAGTGTGACTATGGACATTATCACTTGCCTACCGAAGTCTGACAGTTATGGTACTATTATGGTGGTCGTGGATAGATTTTCCAAATATTCCACCTTCATGCCCGCCTCACCGGTTTGCACAACTAAGGAAGCCGCCAAGCTATTATTTAAGAACGTGGTAAAGTATTGGGGCTTACCAAGGCATATTATCAGTGATCGAGAACCCTGCTTCACTGGGAACCTTTGGAGAGAGTTGTTCGACATACTTGGCTTGGAACTGCACTTTTCTACTAGTTTCCACCCACACACGTATGGACAAATGGAACGGGTCAATGCCTTACTAGAATGCTACTTGAGGCATTATGTAAGCGCGCATCATAAAGATTGGGCAAGGCTCCTAGATATCGCCCAATTCTCTTATGACTTGCAGCGGAGTGCGGGGCGAACACCATTTGAGCTAGCCACAGGCCAACAACTACAAACTCCATATTTATTACCAGCCGCGTTCGAGGGAAAGAGTTTGGGGGCTTATCATATGGCCAAAGGATGGGAGGAGCAGCTCGACACTGCTAAGTCTTACTTGGAATATGAAGAAGTTTGCGGACCATAAGCGGTATCCCACGGACTATAGAGTTGGGGACATAGTCATGGTGAAGTTTAACCCAAGACAGTTCAAGGCACTACAGGGCATGCATCAGAATCTGATTTGCAAGTATGAGGGGCCATTTAAGATCGTCGCCAAGGTAGGCAAGATCCCATACAAGCTTGACATGCCATCGTATCATAAGATCTACCATGTCTTCCATGCCAGCATGCTTAAGCCATATCATGAAGATAAGGATGATCCGAGTAGGGGGCAATCAAGTCGAGCGCCAATGACTATCACCACCTCGCATGCTCGGGAGATTGAGGCTATCATAGATTACCAGGCCAGGCAAAAATAAGGGAAAAAAGCCACCGCTATGTTCCTCGTCCATTGGAAAGGGCAATCACCGGAGGAGGCCACATAAGAACAATATGAATACTTGTGGCAATTCAAAAATAAGATCCGAGAGTTTATGCAGCAGCATTGCACCGCAGTCGTCACAATATTGGGTGGGGGAGAGTGTGATGACCGGCCATGTCATCATGCCACATAGGCTCCATTTGGCATATATTAACGCCATGTGGAAGCTTACATAAGAAGAAGGCTAGCATTTGTGAGAAGATTATAGAGAGGTATGGACATTTCCTTAGGAAGAACCTAGATCCTTATGGATTTCCTAAGAAAGTCCTTGGAATCTTCTAGGCTTGTAGAGAATTCTAGAGAAAGCCCTTATCTTGTAAATATTAAGGACTTGTATAATAATTAATATTTACACGCTAGCCCATAGGAGACTAGTAAATAAAGGGGGACACTCATTTGTAATTCACCAAGCAAACAATTCAAGTTCTCTCTAATACAAAGCTTCCTTTAACAATTCTCTTGTGTTCTTTCTTTCGTTCTCTTAGCGATCTTGAGTGTAGTAAGGCTGATTTGGCATAGCAAGAATGTGAGCAAGTTGTGCAAGATCGTGAGCGCGTTTTCAAGTGCTGCACGTGTACTTAGTTAACAACTAAGGACGTGACAATAAGCAAGAAAAAGAATTCTTTACTTCCTAACCCATTAACTCTTTCTTGTTTTAGTTCTTGTGATTTTATGCAGCCACGTGTTGAAAGACTTTTTGAAAGGGGGGGTGAGGTGCAAGAGATGGTAGCAAAGGATCCAATTGGATTCCAACATGAATTTAGCAAAATCAATTCTTGTTGGATGGTGGAAGATAAAAAGCCTGGTTAAATTCTTTGTTAGTGAATCTTTTGACTACTTTGATTCTTATTTACAGGTTTATGACACAGAGTTCCCTAAAGCCATTGCTAAGTGGAATCATAGCATAAAAGAATACAAGATGATGTTGTTCCATTAGTAAATAAGTCCAAGTATAGTATGTATAATTGGTTTATTTGCATTCTTGGCCTTTCTAGAACACCTAAGGTATTTTTGGAGGTAATAAACTATATTCTTAATTCTTATGTTGGTGACTTTATAATTTTTGTGGATGATGATTTTTTGATACATATCAAATCACTAATTGTAATATCTAAGTTCAAGTACAAGAGTAATTTACTTTGTTTTGAAATTGAGTATGACATAGATCATTATATATTCCAACTTTGTGGAAAGAGGCTTGAATTTTATGAGAAGAGGCTTGTGAATGAGTTAAATATTTCTTCTTCTCTTATTCAAGCGTCTAATAATTTTTCGTGTGATAAATTGCTAGAACATAATTTTTGTTGTGTGATGGAGAGTTATTCTTTAAGCCATGTTGATTGTGAGCTTGTAAAAGTGTTTGCTACTAGTAAAGAGGATATGCATGATTATTGTGATGCTTGTGATCAAGTATTCTTTCACGAACCTATCCATGACTCTTTCTGTGATAGTTTGAGCAATTGTTTAGAATCCGTTGATGTTGGGGATATTATTTGGGAAAGTTATAATCATGAGCTTGAATGTATTGAAACTTTTATTTTCAGAATTAAGGATTTTTCTAACCTTCTTGTGAATTTATGTGCTTCTTTGAATAGCTTACATGTAGAAGAATCCATGAGATTTGTAATTGATACTTGGCTATGTCATAAAAGTATCTTATTTGATAAATGTGGTAGAGATACACGTTTAAAATGGATGCGTGACCAATCTTTTATAATTTCATTGTCATGCACATCTTTTGACTCCTTTAAGAGAGGTTTTTATGGGATAAATCTAAGTAGGCATAAATTTTATCGGGATGATGATGTCCATATCCTTTATAAAGGAGTATTTATACCTATTAGGCTTAATTAGGTTAAGTGGACACTTGGTCATTATCTTGTTTTATTCTTACCAGTTTTTCTAATTAGTGGATGCCATTTTCTAGTGCATGTCTTCGTTTTCTTGCAAGGTCGAAATTCGAGGAAGAATTTTCTTCAAGAAGAGGGGAATGATAGCATCATATGAAGCTCAAATATATTCAAGGACAAGGATGAAGCTTTGAAATCTCAAAGAGGACCTTTAACAAGATCTCAAGCTAAAAAATTACAAAACAAGGTCAACGAACTTCAGGAACGATCAAACAAGTTGTTAGTTGGGAGGAAGAGCTTAAAGATAAAAGATATAAGTTATATAGTTGTTATAATTATTTTATGGATCAAATTCATGTCCAATAAGAGGTGGATTAGATCCCAAGAAACATCCTCTAAAGAAGGTCCAAATCAGGCCATTGTTGGACTAATTTAACACCTAAAATGTGTGCCAACTTGCAGCCCATGAAGTCCCACATAAAGCCACGTTTTTATAGCATAAAAAAGACTTAATTGATGTCCAATAATGGTACAATAGTCTTGCTAGATGTTGAGTGCAAGTTAGTGCCAAGTTGCCTGCAAATTTCCTTCAAGATTTCTAAGATTTTCAAAATTCTATCCAAGACTAGTTTGGGACTTATTTCCATATATTATGGGGCTATATTTATTGCTTTCCTAGTTAGTTAAGGTTATGTTTTCCTTTTACTAAGATCTTTGGAATTATTTTCCAAGAATGATTTGGTTTTTGCTTCCTAGTATTTTCCTTTTCCTAAGGTAGTTGGACTTGTTGTCTAAAGTAGTTTAGAACTTTATTTTCTTATTTTTTTGGTACAATTTTAAGATCCCCTCTCTATATAAAGGGGGGTCTTCTTTGTTTTTAGACTTAGATTATTCGGACTATTATCAATAAAAATTGTGAGATTTTTCTTGCACTCTTGTGTGTGGCTACTCTTGAATTTATTCTTCAACCTTCAAGACTCAACTTAAGGTAGTAAGATTAAACTCTTTTGAAATCTTAGATCACTTCTAGGTATTCAAGAAAGGTGATAAGTTTAGGCTTATTGTTGTTCTTATTATTTTAAAAGGTCGGGTTTCACAACCTATCTCTTGTTTTTAACCTCTACTAAAGGTGATTAGTTATTCGTTAGCTAATTGTTGTTGTTAGGATTAACTTTCAAGAATAGACTTCTTGAATTCAAGAAACTCTTTCTTGAATTCAATCTATCTTTAATTTCTGCCTTTTTCGTTACTTTATTTTCTTTTAGCTTCCTCACGTTTCTTGATTTTTTTTAGTAGTTCTTGGACCCCTATCATGTTGTTATCATCTGTGTCGTGCTATTTTAGACTGCCATGCTAAGACAGTGACGTTGGCTATGCCTGGTGTGCCACGGATTGAGTGGCGAGGTTCGACTAATTTTGTCCCTAGTAAGGGTGATTTCATTTCTGAAGGCCCGGCGGATGGTTGGGAAAGGTTGTCTTTCATACTTAGCCTTAGTGAGGGATGTCAGTGCAGAGACTCTCAGTATTGATTCTCTTCCTGTTGTGAGGGATTTTTCCGATATTATTCCTGCAGACCTGCCGGGCATGCCACCGGACAGGGATATTGATTTTGGTATTGATCTGGTGCCGGGCACACATCCCATTTCTATTCCACACTGTATCGTATGGCACCGGTGGAGCTGAAAAAGTTGAAGGAGCAGCTTCAGGAACTCCTTGATAAGGGGTTTATTCGGCCTAGTGTGTTGTTGCGGGGTGCACCTGTTCTATTTGTGAAGAAGAAGGATGGCACGATGAGGATATCCATTGATTACAAGCAGTTGAACAAAGTAACAATCAAGAACAAGTATCGTTTGCCTCGTATCGATGATTTGTTTGACCATCTTCAGGGAGCGAGAGTGTTCTCCAAGATTGATCTCCGTTTAGGTTATCACCAGTTGAAGATCAGGGACTCGGATATTCTTAAGACAGCTTTTAGGACCCGATATGGTCATTATGAGTTCCTGGTGATGTCTTTTGGGCTGAATAATGCCCCAACAGCGTTCATGCATTTGATGAACAACATGTTTCGGCCTTATCTCGACTTGTTTGTCATAGTTTTCATTGATGATATTCTGGTATACTCACGTACTCAAGAGGAGCACGCAAAGCATTTGAGAGTTGTGTTTTAGAGATTAAGGGAGGAGAAGCTTTATGCAAAGTTCTCCAAATGTGAGTTTTGGCTCAGTTTAGTGACATTCTTGGGGCACGTGGTGTCTAATAAGGGTATCCAGGTTGATCCGAAGAAGAATCTTCTTAGAAGATAGAGGCGGTTCGGAATTAGCCCAGACCGTTCTCGGCCACAGAGATTCGCAGCTTTCTTGGATTGGTAGGTTATTACCGTCGGTTTGTTCAGGGATTTTCATCTATAGCATCTCCCTTGACCAAGTTGACTCAAAAGAGTGCTCCTTTCATATGGTCAGATGAGTATAATGAGAGCTTTCAGAAGCTCAAGACTGCCTTGACCATATCTCCAGTGTTAGTTTTTCCATCAACTTCAGGTTCATATACCGTGTATTGTGATGCTTTGAGAGTTGGTATTGGGTGTGTGTTGATGCAGGAGGGCAGAGTTATTGCTTATGCTTCTCATCAGTTGAAGCCTTGTGAGAAGAACTACCCTGTTCATGATTTAGAGTTAGTTGTCATTGTTCACACGTTGAAGATCTGGAGGCATTATTTGTACGGTATGTCTTGTGAGGTTTTTACTGATCATCGTAGCCTCCAGCACATGTTCAAGCAGAAGGATCTCAATTTGAGGTAGAGGATATGGTTAGAGCTACTAAAGGACTATGATATCACTATTTTGTACCATCCAGGGAAGGCCAACGTGGTGGTCGATGCATTGAGTAGGAAGGCCGTGAGTATGGGGAGTTTGGCATATATTCCTGTTGGGGAGAAACCTCTTGCTATTGATGTTCAGTCCTTGGCTAATCGGTTCGTGAGGTTAGATATTTCGGAGCCCAGTCGGGTATTGGCTTGCGTGATTTCTTGGTCTTCCTTATCTGATCGCATCAAAGAACGTCAGTATGATGATCCTCATTTGGTTGTCCTAAAGGACAGAGTTCAGCACGATGATACCAGAGATGTGACTATTAGTGATGATGGAGTATTGAGGATGCAGGGCCAGATATGTGTGTCCAATGTGGATGGGCTTCAGGAGTTGATTCGAGAAGAGGCCCATAGCTCACGGTATTCTATCCATCCGGGTGCCGCGAAGATGTATCAAGATCTGAGACAGCATTATTTGTGGAGGAAAATGAAGAAGAACATTGTGGGATTTGTAGCTCGGTGTCTCAATTGTCAGCAGGTGAAGTATGAGCACCAGAGACTGGGTAGTTTACTTCAGCAGATGGATATTCTAGAGTGGAAGTGGGAGCGGATCACCATGGACTTTGTAGTTGGGCTCCCATGGACTTTGAAGAAATTCGATGCTATTTGGGTGATTGTGGATCGACTAACCAAGTCCGCACACTTCATTCTTCTGTGTACTACCTATTCTTCAGAGTGGTTGGCAGAGATCTATATCCGAGAGATTGTTCGTTTGCATGGCATCCCAGTTTCCATCATTTTAGATAGAGGTACTCAGTTTACTTTATAGTTTTGGAGGTCTGTATAGCAAGAGTTGGGTACTCAGGTTGAGTTGAGCACGACTTTTCACCCATAAACGGACGGGCAATCCGAGCGCACTATTCAGATATTGGAGGACATGTTGTGTGCTTGTGTCATTGATTTTGGATGGTCATGGTATCAGTTTCTATCTCTCGTAGAGTTTGCTTATAACAACAGTTATCAGTCGAGTATTCAGGCAGCTCCATATGACGTTTTGTATGGGAGACAGTGTAGATCACCGATCGGTTGGTTTGCCACCCAGCTTCCAAATTCCGCTTATGAGCTTGCTTTGTCACCCAGCTTATCGAGTGTGCATCCGATATTTTATGTTTCTATGCTCCGGAAATATATTGGCGATCCGTATCATGTTTTGGATTTTACCACTATCCAGTTATATGATGATTTGACTTATGATATGGAGCCAGTGGCTATTTTGGAGCGTCAAGTTCGAAAGTTGAGGTCAAAGGATATAGCTTCAGTGAAACTACAGGGGAGAGGTCGGCCCGCGGAGGAGGCTGCCTAGGAGACCGAGTGGGAGATGCGGAGCAGATATTCTCACCTATTTGAGACTTCAGGTATGTTTCTTGACCCATTCGAGGATGAATGTTTGTTTAAGAAAGGGAGGATGTAATGACCCGGCCGGTTGTTTCATGAGTTACCGCTCTGTTTCCCCCATTTTTGCTTCTTATTGTCTTGTTCATCTGTATTATGTGTTATCGAATTGGTTGGTTCGGGTTCAGAGAGATTTTGGTAAGGTTTGAGACACTTAGTCTCTTTTGAGTAAGCTTAAGTTGGAAAAGTCAACCGGATGTTGACTTATGTGGAAAAGGGCTCGGATGTGAGTTCTGATGGTTCGGATAGCTTCGGGAGGTGATTTGGGACTTAAGAGCATGATCAGAATGGGTTTTGGAGGTCCGGAGTAGATTTAGGCTTGAATTGGCGAAATTGGAATTTTGGCATTTTTTGGTTGATAGGTGAGATTTTGATATAGGGGTCGGAATGGAATTTCGAAAGTTAGAGTAGGTTTGTTGTGCCATTTGTGACGTGTGTACAAAATTTCAGGTCAGTCGAACGATGTTTGATAGACTTTTTGATAGAATTTGGAAGTTTTTAGAATTCTTAGGCTTGAATCCGACGATAATTTGGTGTTTTAACGTTGTTTTGAGTGTTTCGAAGATTGGAACAAGTTTAAATAATGTTATGGGATATGTTGGCATGTTTGGTTGAGGTCCCGGGGGCCTCGGGGTATTTTGGATGGTTGACGGGAGATTTGGATTTTGAGATTTGCAGCTGAAGCTGCCGAACCACTGTCATAACCGCACTTGCGACTTGGGGACCGCAGGTGCGGGACCGCAGAAGCGAAAGGCTAGACACAAATGCGGAAGTTGGCGTGAAGGGCGGAAGCGCAAGTGCGGATGATTAGTCGCACCTGTGAGACCGCAGGTGTGGAAGGTGAGGTGCAGGTGCGGATTTTTGGTTTTAAGTGAAAACTGCAGATGTCGTACCACAGGTGCGGTGTAGAGACTGCAGGTGCGAAAAGCCTGGGTCAGAAAGTATAAAAGATTTCCTTCACGAATTTTTGGTTATTTCACCATTTTTAAGACGGCTTTGGAGCTTTTTGCGAGATTTTGGAGAGAGAATTCAAGGGAGCTTCGTTTAGGTAAGACTGTGGAACCTAAAACTCGTTTCTATGGTGTTATTTCATTGATTAGGCTTAAAATTTATGGAATTTTGTGATTAAATATTGAAGAAACTAGGGCTTGAAATTTGAGACCTTTGATAAGGGATTTGAGGGGTCATTTGTGGTAGGATTTTGGTATTCTTGGTATGTGTGGACTCGTGGGAGGATAAGGAGTTTATTGATATAATTTTTATCGGATTCTGAGACGTGGGCCCGGGGTTCGAGTTTGGTCAATTTCGGGATTTTGTGCAATTTGATTATTTTCGCATGGGCTTCGTTCCCTTAGCATATTTTGACTTCATGATTCTGATTCTGGATAGATTCGGCATGAGTTGAGACCGAGGCAAGAGGCAAGGGCATCGCAGAGTAGTATTTCATTCGGTTTGAGGTAAGTAACCATTGTAAATCTGGACCTGAGGGTATGAAAACTCGGTATTTCGTATTGTTTTGATAAATGAGGTGACGCACATGCTAGGCGACGAGCGTGTGGGCGTGCATCAACAGAGATTGTGAATTGGTCCATCCCGTAGCGACTATTAAGCCGCCTATTTTGATTTACATTCTTATGATATCCCGTATTTTAGAGATTGATACTATATTTTGGGTGGTATGCCATGTTTGGGGCCTTATGCCCACTTGTTTAGACCCTTAGGGTTATTTTTGCTATTTTCCTCACTCTATTTGTTGAAAGCATATCTTCAGTCATGTTTTACCTGTTTATTTTTTTAATCTAGTTTTATCACTCTACCTCTTAATATATGAAAATCGTTTCGGCTGAGTTCCCTGATTTTTCACGGAGATGACCGAGTGGTGTGAGATTAATGACTGAGAGAGGTTGAGGACCTAATGGTAAGGATTATATATATTATGGATCGGGTTGCACGCCGCAGCAATATTATATATATATTATGGATCGTGCTGCATGCCGCAGCGATACTTAGATGGATCGAGTTGCACGCCGCAGCGATACTTATATGGATCGGGTTGCACGCCGCAGCGATATATATATATATATTTGATCAGGCTGCGCGCCGCAGCGATATAACGCTTGGGTTGTAGGATCCCCTCCGGGGTCTATACACCCCCGGTGAGCGTAGTCGACTATAAACTATGGATCGGGCTGCACGCCGCAGTGGTTATTATGATTATTACTATTATGAGATATTATTGAGTTGAAGTGCTGAGTGTGAGTACTATTGACGAGAGCTCAGTCACGAGTGACTAAGAGGCTTGCCTGAGAGGATATATTTATGATTGATACCTTGGCCGAGGAGCCCGTTTATGAAATTTTGGTTGCTTTCACTCTTCTTTTTATATTGAGCATGTGATGACCCAAATGGTCATCACTTGTGTTGCAAGTTAATTCGGTGTTCCGAGGACTAAAAACCTCCTTATTACCCTACCTTAATTTACGTGCGTGGTCCGGACCTATATCCGGAAAGCCTTCTATCTGAAAATATGAGAAATAGAAATCTTTAGAGTTAAAAAAAATTAATTATGTTGACTTTGGTCAACATTTTTAGCAAACGAACCTGGATCCATGTTCTGACAATCCCGGGAGGTCCGTAGTAAAATATGGGACTTGGGCGTATGCCCGGAGATGAATTCCGATGTCCCAAGCCTTAGAAAGCAATTTTTGAAAGAAACTGTTTTACTGAATTATCTAAGAAATGAAGAAAAGAATTAATGTTTGAAACCACTGTTATCGGGCTCATATTTTGGTTCCGAAGCCCGGTACAAACTTGTTATAGTATTTGAAAGATAATTGTGAAATTTGGTGAAAAACAAAACGGAGTTTATTTGACATGAGTTGGACTTCCGGTTGAAGAGTTGTGAACTTTGAGAGTTCTTGATGAAAATATTGAGTTTTGAGGTTTAATTCATGATTTTTAATGTTATTTTGATGATGTGATCGCACGAGTAGGTCCATATGATATTTTTAAGTTAGTATGCACACTTGGTTTGGAGTTCCGAGGGCTCGGGTGAGTTTCGGGTAGGTTCCGGGATGTTTTAGGCTTAAAACCAGAAGTTGCAGGTCTCTAAACCCGCCAGTGCGGTCCGCAAAGAAACGTGTGCGACCGCGAAAGGGGCCAGTGCGGTCGCGATCGGCTTTGTGCAGTGTGCGGTGGAGGGATGTGAGGCTGCAGTCGACTTTGTGCGCTCCGCACAGGGGCACTGGACTGCAGTATCCTCAGGAAGGACTATGCGGCCAATGTGGCCCGTAGAGTTGAGATGGTTCTGTCACAAGGAGGTGGTCATGGGTCAGACAAGAGGCCCCATCATTCAGGCAAATTCAGTGGTACCTCATCCGGAGGTAGAGATTCATATGGTAGAAGCCATCCTCCTAGGCCTTTTCATTCAGCACTTCAGGTTTCTCACAGTGCTTCATGTAGTCGTGGTCCTCAGATGTAGTATTCTGATCAGCAATCCTACAGTGCACCACCAGCTTCTATCAGTGCACCGCCGCTTCAGAGTTTTCGGGGTGGTCATTCAGGTCGTCAGGGCCAGCAGTCTCAACAGTCGAGGGCTTGCTACACTTGTGGTGATATGGGTCACATTACTAGGTTTTGCCCTCGAGCACCGAGTAGCTCTCAGCATCAGGGTTCTCGTGTCATGGTACAGGCACCAGGTGTTCCACAGTCCGCCCAGCCAGCTAGAGGTAGGGTAGAGGTGCTAGAGGTGGAGGTAGAGGCACTAGAGATAGAGCTCAGGCCACTAGAGGTGGAGGCCAGCCAGCAGCAGGTCGTCCTAGAGATGTAGTTCAGAGTGGTGGGGCCCAACCACAATGTTATGCCCTTCCAGCCAGGCCTGAGGCTGAGGCTTCAGATGTAGTTATTACAGGTACGGTTCTGGTTTGTGATAGAGATGCTTTAGTGTTATTTAATCCAGGGTCTACATATTTGTATGTGTCATCTTATTTTGCACCGTATCTGGTCATGCTTAGTGATTCTTTGAGTGCTCATGTTTATATGTCTACACCGGTGGGTGATTCTATTATGGTAGATCGAGTCCATCATTCGTGTATAGTTGTGATTGGAGGTCTTGAGACTCGTATAGATTTGCTTCTTTTGGACATGGTCGATTTTGATGTCATCTTAGGGATGGACTGGTTATCACCTTACCATGCTATCTTGGACAGTCATGCCAAGAATGTGACCTTAGCTTTGCCGGGTATGCCTCGTTTAGAGTGGAGAGGGACTCCTGGTCATTCCACCTGTAGTGGTATCTCTTATGTGAAGGCTCGGCGTATGGTCGAGAAGGGGTGTTTGGCCTATTTAGCATATGTTCGTGATTTTAGTGCCGAGGTCCCTTCTACTGATTTTGTGCCCATTGTTCGTGAGTTTTCTGAGGTTTTCCCTTCCGACCTGCCGGGTATGCCACCCGATAGGGACATTGACTTCTGCATTGATTTGGCTCCGGGCACTCAGCCCATTTCTATCCCGCCGTATCGTATGGCCCCGCCGGAGTTGAAAGAGTTGAAGAAGCAGTTGCAAGACTTGCTTGAGAAGGGGTTCATTAGGTTGAGTGTTTCGCCTTGGGGTGCGCCGGTGTTATTTATTAAGAAGAAGGACGGATCGATGAGAATGTGTATTGATTACCGGCAGTTGAACAAGGTTACAATCAAGAATAAGTATAAATTATCGATGATTGATGATATCAGCTTCAGGGTGCCAGGGTATTTTCGAAGATTGACTTGAGATCTGGCTACCATCAGTTAAGGATTAGGACATCTGATGTCCCTAAGACAGCTTTCTGCACTCGGTACGGGCATTTTGAGTTCTTGGTTATGTCATTCAGGTTGACAAATTCCCCAGTAGCTTTTATGGATTTGATGAACCGAGTGTTCAGGACTTTTGGATTCGTTCGTGATAGTCTTCATTGATGACATTTTGATATACTCCCGCAGTCGGGAGGAGCACGAGCAGCATCTTAGAGTGGTTCTTCAAACCTTGAGGGATAGTCAGTTATATGCTAAGTTCTCGAAGTGTGAGTTCTGGTTGAGTTCAGTTGCCTTCCTGGGTCATGTTGTATCAGCGGAGGGTATTCAGGTTGATCCGAAGAAGATTGAGGCAGTCAAGAACTGTCCTAGACCAGCATCAGCTACAGAGATTCGGAGTATCTTAAGATTGGCAGGTTACTATCGTCGGTTCGTGGAGGGGTTCTCATCTATCGCATCCCCGATGACCAGGTTGACTAAGAAGGGTGCCCCGTTCAGATGGTCGGATGAGTGTGAGGCGAGCTTTCATAAGCTTAAGACAGCTCTAACTACAGCACCGGTGTTGGTTTTGCCCACTGGTTCAGGGCCTTATACAGTTTATTGCGATGCATCTCGTATTGGGCTTGGTGTAGTATTGATGCAGGGTGGCAAGGTCATTGCCTATGCTTCGTGGAAGTTGAAGATTCATGAGAAGAACTATCCAGTTCATGATTTAGAGTTGGCAGCCATTGTTCACGCATTGAAGATTTGGAGGCATTATCTATATGGCGTGGCATGTGAGGTGTTCACGGATCACAAGAGTCTTCAGTATTTATTCAAACAAAAGGAGTTGAATTTGAGGCAGAGGAGGTGGTTGGAGTTGTTGAAAGATTATGATATCACCATCTTATATCATCCGGGAAAGGCCAATGTGGTGGCCGATGCTTTGAGTAGGAAGTCAGCCAGTATGGGCAGTCTTGCTTATATTCCGGTCGTTGAGAGATCGCTTGCTTTGGATGTTCAGGCTTTTGCCAATCAGTTCGTGAGGTTGGATGTTACTGAGCCCAGTCATGTGTTAGCTTGCACAGTCGCTCGTTCTTCATTATTGGAGCATAGTCGAGATCGGCAGTATGATGATCCCCATTTGTGTGTCCTTAGAGACACGGTGCAGCGCGGAGGTGCCAAGAAGGTTACCTTAGATGATGATGGAGTTTTGAAATTACAGGGTCGATTTTGTGTGCCTAATGTGGATGGGCTTCGGGAGTTGATTTTGCAGGAGGCTCATAGCTCCCGGTACTCTATTCATCCTGGTGCCGCGAAGATGTATCAGGATTTGCGAAAATATTATTGGTGGCGGAGAATGAAGAAGGATATCGTTGCATATGTGGCTCGGTGTTTGAATTGTCAGCAGGTTAAGTATGAGCATCAGAGGCCTAGTGGCTTGTTTTAGAGGATTGAGCTTCCCGAGTGGAATTGAGAGTGGATCACTATGAATTTCGTTGTTGGACTCCCGCAGACTCGGAGGAAGTTTGATGCAGTATGGGTCATTGTTGATAGGCTGACCAAGTCAGCGCATTTCATTCCTGTGGCAGTCTCCTATTCTTCCGAGAAGTTAGCTGAGATCTATATCCGGGGGATTGTTCGTCTTCATGGTGTGCCCGTGTCTATCATTTCGAACCGAGGTACGCAGTTTACTTCGCGCTTCTAGAAAGCAGTTCTGCGAGATTTGGGCACACGAGTTGAGTTGAGCACAGTGTTTCATCCTCAGACGGACGGGCAGTCCGAGCGAACTATTCAGATTTTAGAGGATATGCTCTGAGCTTGTGTCATTGACTTTGGAGGCTTGTGGGACCAGTTTTAGCCTTTAACAGAGTTTTCCTATAACAACAGCTACCAGTTGAGTATCCGGATGGCTCTTTATGAGGCTTTATATGGTAGGCGGTGTCGGTCTCCAGTTGGATGGTTCGAGCAGGGAGAGGCTGGTTGTTGGGCATGGATCTGGTTCAGGAGGCTTTGGACAAGGCTAGGATTATTCAGGATAGGCTTCGTACAGCTCAGTCCAGGCAAAAGAGTTATGCGGACCGCAAGGTTCGTGTTTTGGCATTCATGGTCGGTGAGCGGGTATTGCTTCGAGTGTCACCTATGAAGGGCGTGATGCGATTCGGGAAGAAGGGCAAGCTTAGCCCTAGGTTCATTGGCCCGTTTGAGATTCTTGATCGAGTGGGAGAGGTGGCTTATAGACTTGCATTGCCACTGAGCTTGCCAGTCGTGCATCCAGTGTTTCATGTGTCCATGATTCGGAAGTATCACAGCGATCCATCTGGGTATTAGATTTCAGCACTGTCTAGTTGAACGAGGACTTGTCTTATGAGGAGGAGCCGAAGCTATTCTAGACCGGCAGGTTCGTCAGTTGAGATCGAAGACTTTTCCTTCTGTTCGTGTTTAGTGGAGAGGTCAGCCCACTAAGGCATCGACCTGGGAGTCCGAGTCCGATATGTGGAGCTGTTATCCCCATCTTTTTCCCGACTCAGGTACTTCATTCTTATGTCTATTCGAGGACGAACGGTTGTTTTAGAGGTAGAGGATGTGATGACCCAAAAGGTCATCACTTGTGTTGCAAGTTAATTCGGTGTTCCGAGGCCTAAAAACCTCCTTATTACCCCACCTTGATTTATGTGCGTGGTCCGGACCTATATCCGGAAAGCCTTCTATGTGAAAATATGAGAAATAGAAATCTTTAGAGTTAAAAAAAATTAATTATGTTGACTTTGGTCAACATTTTTAGCAAACGGACTCGGATCCGTGTTCTGACAATCCCGGGAGGTCTGCAGTAAAATATAGGACTTGGGCGTATGCCCGGAGATGAATTCCGAGGTCCCAAGCCTTAGAAAGCAATTTTTGAAAGAAATTGTTTTACTGAATTATCTAAGAAATGAAGAAAAGAATTAATGTTTGAAACCATTGTTATCGGGCCCGTATTTTGGTTCTAAAGCCCGGTATAAACTTGTTATAGTATTTGAAAGATAACTGTGAAATTTGGTGAAAACAAATGGAGTTTATTTGACGTGAGTTGGATTTCCGGTTGAAGAGTTGTGAACTTTGAGAGTTCTTGATGAAAATGTTGAGTTTTGAGGTTTAATTCATGATTTTTCATGTTATTTTGATGATGTAATCGCACGAGTAGGTATATATGATGTTTTTGAGTTAGTATGCACACTTGGTTTGGAGTTCTGAGGGCTCGGGTGAGTTTCTGGTATGTTCCGAGATGTTTTAGGCTTAAAACCAGAAGTTGCAGGTCTCTAAACCCGCCAGTGCGGTCCGCAAAGAAACGTGTGCGAGCGTGGAAGGGGTGCCAGTGCAGTCGCGGTCGATTTTGTGCGGTGCGCTGTGGAGGGATGTGTGGCCACAGTCGACTTTGTGCGGTCCGCACAGGGGGCACTGGACTGCAGTATCCTCAGGAAGGACTGTGCGGCCGCAATCCTTTTTGTGCGGTCCGCATAGGGGCACTGGACTGCAGTATCCTCAGGAAGGATTGTGCGGCCGCAGTCCATTTTGTGTGGTCCGCACAAGGGCTCTGAGAGGGGTATAAATAGATGGGATTTTCAGTTATTTTCATTTTTTCAAAACCCCATAATCATAAGAGACGATTTTTCAAACAACCCTTCTTCTCCAAAACGTTGGTAAGTGATTTCTAACTCATTTTCTTCACTCCTTAACATCCTTTAACATGATTTCAACTCAAAATCAATGAGTTTCACGGGAGAAATTGAGTGCTTTAGGTTAGAACCTAGGTTTTTCAAAAATTGGGGATTTGGACCTTGATTTGAGGTCTGATTTGAAAACAAATCATATATTTGGGTTCGTGGGGGAATGGGTAATCGGGTTTTGGTTCGAACCTTAGGTTTTGACCATGTGGGCCCGGGGGCAATTTTGACTTTTTGGGAAAAACATTAGAAAACTTATTTCCAAGCATTAGAATTGATTCATTTAGCATTTATTGATGTAATTAAGTAACGTGTGACTAGATACGAGCGAATTGGTGGTGGAATCAAGGGGTAAAGCTATAATTGAATCGTGAATTGTGTTCGTGGCATCGAGATAAGTGTTTGGTCTAACCTTAGCTTGAGGGATTAGGAGTTGAGTCTTACTTACTATGTAGTAATTGTTGAGTACGACGTATAGGTATGGTGACGAGTATCTATATGTTGGTGTCTAGCATGCCCGTGAGTTTTTATATTGTGATTAACGTGACTTAGTTGTATCCTTCATGCCTTGGTGATGGTTTCTAATTGTTGTATAAAGTTGTGGAAAGAATTGTGACCTATGAACATTGAGGAGCGTTGGCTCAAGTTGTATAACGAATTGTGAAAGTATAAGTGACAATTGAACTTTTAGAGCATTGGCTCGAGTTGTGAAATGAATTGTGAAGGTATAAGTGATAATTGAACCTCTAGAGCATTGGATCGAGTTGTAAAGTGAATTGTGAAGTAAAAGTGAGAAAGATAAGAGATCATTATGTTGTCGCCCTTGCCGGGCTATTGTTGATTTATTTTTCTCATCTCCCTTGCCGGGATGTGGATGATATTGATGTTGTTCCCTTGCCGGGATTTAATTGTTGACTTGTTGCTCCTTTGCCAAGATTCTTATTGCAAATTTTCTTTATTTCTTTGACCTATTGTTTGTGATTGTTGTTTGGGTGAGGAAGAGAGTTAAATCATGAAGGGTGATGTCGTGCATTGTTTGTTTTGTGAGGAAAGAGTGTAAAGCACGAAGGTTGATGTCGTGCCGCACGATGTACCATTCTGTGCTAATTTTATTGATTATATGGTGAGGAAAGAGAGTAAAAGCACGAAGGGTGATGTCGTGCACACTTTTATTATATAACTGCTTTGGTGAGGACGAAAGTAAAAGCACGAAGGGTGATGTCGTGCATTTGTTTATTTCTGATTCTTTGTTGATATCCAAGTTATGTTGATTATTTCCTTACTTGATGCTTTTCTATTCGGAACTATTATCTCCCCCACAGCATGTTCCCCCTCCCATATTGACTGGTTATTCTGTATTTCTTTTTCCGTTGTATATATTTGAACTGCACAGGTTTATTTGGTAGTCTGGTCCTAGCCTCGTCACTACTTCGCCGAGTTTAGGCTAGACACTTACCAGCACATGGGGTCGGTTGTGCTGATACTACACTCTGCACTGTGTGCAAATCCCGGAGCAGCTTTTGGACCGTAGTGTGAAGGCTACCTTCAGTCCACGTGGAGATCCAAGGTAGACCTGCAGGCATCCGCAGGCCCTGGCGTCTCCCTCTATCCCTATTTTCTGTTTCATTTTCCTTTTATTCGGAAATAGTGTATTATTATTTCTTCAGACTTTGTATGTAGTAAATCTTAGACCGTCTGTGATACTGTGACACCAGGTTTTGGATGGTTGAAACTTAAGTAATTGTAATAGACGTAGTTTTCAGAAATTTAATTGTTATCTTCCCCTTAATTATTTAAAGTTCCGTTGTTTTCCTGTTATCGCCTTACATTTGCTAAAAAGGAGTAGTTGAATAATGAAGTGAGTAGTTAAGGGTTTGGCTTTCCTAGCTCACATTAGTAGGCGCCATCACGACTCCCGATGGTGGAAAATCCAGGTTGTGACAGAGCCTCTATTGAAAACTGCTAAATAAATGATTTCAGTGTATTTTTAACTAAAACTGAAGTTTTTACGAGATAACTGGCTTTTAAATTGCAGAATTTGACTTGAAATTTTCTGTTGCGACTTATTATATGATTTTTACTGCTCGTCACACTCAGACCTTATTTACTTTAGTTACTTACAGAGTTAGCGTACTCACATTACTCCCTGGACCTTGTGTGCAGATCCAGGTGCCCGAGTAGCAGAGTGAGGGTTCCCAGCACTCTTAGAGTTCTTCCGGAGACTGCAAGGTAGTTGCACGGCGTTTGCAACCCTGCTTTCCTCCTTCCTATCTTAGTTTCTGCTATTTTAGACTTATGGTGTATTATTCAGTCAGTTGGGTTGTATTTAGAGGCTCTTGACTTGTGACACCTGATGGTTGGGCTTTGTTGGTTTATTTTGTTTTGTTTTCCGCACATTTCAGTTGATTATTATATTTCATATGAGAGTTCGAGACTTAATCAGTTTTAGAAAATGGTTTTATAAAAAGAATTTACTTTGGTTAAGTGTTGGGTTGGCTTGCCTAATAATGTGATATGCGTCATCACGACTGGAGTATTTGGGGTCGTGACAATAAGCCAATCCAAACACCCTCTAGATCATTTTCTTGTGCTTAATATAGAGAAAAAAAAGGAAAATGAAAAGCACTCTACCATTTTCAGTTTTTTTGGAACAAATAGGATCTGTAATAGAATCAATCCATAGATTATAGTAACTTTTCCTGTATTGTTACTTCTAAAACCTAACTTAAAATAACATGTGAATCTCTTCTACAGATAAAGTTGAACCTTCCAAAAGCAGAAACTATTAAGTCGAACGTGAAGAAGGAGTTCCTCTTTTGTCTTATGTAACAAATGGTGAGTGACACTATCATCGATTACTATATTTGTAATTGTATCATTAAAACTAACTTTACCATAATTTATTCTTATTAGAATGTTTGGTTAAGTTGATTAATAGTTATACAACTAATGATGCACATGTAACTCATTGTGCAGACATGAGAATACATCATCTTCCTATATTGCAAGGTTAGTGCCTCAGACTATCCTTTATCATACTTAATATTAACCCAAACGAAATTCATCAATTTATTTTTGTTTTAATTCCTTTGAATTCGATTGCTAAAGTTAATATGCAATATGCATATATTTCTATTATCTCTTTCCGCTCTTTTTTTCATTTTAATTGATCCGCGCAGCGCGCGAGTACGTATACTAGTATATTATTAATCGGAGAAGAAAAAAACATCATATTAAGCCAAGTGGCATAGCCACAATTAGTCAAGTGGCACTCCTTTAGGACAAAGCTCCAAAAATTTTGGAGTTTGAAAATATTATTATATATAAAAAAAAGTCTAAAACAAATAATAACAAAATAGAGAAAAACCTAATTTAATCCTCTAAATCACGTGCCCACTTCTCATCCCTCATTTTGCTTGCACGTCCACACAACCACCTGCATACATGCAACTGAAATAGAGGACATTACACGGCAAAAAATGAGATAGATCAAATATTAAATAACTGTCATCTTTATAAACACGTTTACAACGAACTCGGATTTTTACAAATAGTAGTCTCTCTATATATATACACAAACATAAGTAAAATAATTATATGATGCCAAGTGACATCATATAATTGGGGAGTAGCTTCAAGTTGGAGTTTTAAAGTTATTTTAAAATAAAAAATAAAAATAAGAAAAAATAAATTAGCTACAATAAAAAAAACAAAAATATTAATTAAAAAAAACTACCTATTCAAGTTGGGGAATAGTTTCAATTTGCAGATTTGAAATTATTTTAAAATAAAAACGAAACAAAAAAATAAAAAATTGCCAATTCAAATTGGGGTGTAGATTCAATTTGGAGTTTTAAAATTATTTTAAAATAAAAAACAAAAATAAAGAAATAAAAATTGCCAATTTAAATTAAGGAGTAGTTTCTTTCTAATATAGTAGTCTTTATATATATATTTATATATATATATATATATATATATATATTTATAAAGAGAAGTAAATTTATATGAAGTAAATATATATGATGCCAAGTGGTATAATCATAAGATGCTAAGTATAGATTTTTTTAGGACAAATCTCCAACAAAGTTGGTGTTTTAAAATCATCTATCATCTATATCTATATATCTATATATCTATATATATAATAAAGGGAGAGGCAAAAGCATATTATTAAGACAAGTGGCATAACCACAAAAAGCCAAGTGGCATTTTTAAGACAAAATAAACTACCTTTTTAACTAAAAAACTTGTTTAAATTTTGAATTAGTTAGTTACTCTATTCAAATTAATAAATATAGATATCTTATAATTAGCAATATTAAAAAAATGAAACTATAAAAAAAAAAAATAACTACCCATTTAAATTGGGGAATAGTTTCAAGTTGGAGTTTTAAAGTTATTTTAAAACAAAAAAAAATAAGAAAATGTTAAATTAGCTAAAATAAAATAAAAAATAAAATATTAATTAAAAAAACTACCTATTCAAGTTGGGGAGTAGTTTTAATTTGGATTTTTAAAATATTTTAAAATAAAAAATGGAAATAAAGAAATAAAAATTGCCAATTTAAATTGGGGAGTAGTTTCTTTCTAATAATATATATATATATATATATATATATATGATGCCAAGTGGTATAACCATAAGATGCCAAGTATAGATTTTTAGGACAAATCTCCAACAAAGTTGGTGTTTTAAAAGTATTTTAAATAAAAAACGAAATTAAAAAAATAAAAAATTGTCAATTCAAATTTGGGAGTAGTTTCAAGACAAAATAAACTATCTTTCTAACTAAAAAATATTTTGAATTAATTGGTTACTCTATTCGAATTAATAAATATAGATATCTTATAATTAGCTATAATAAAAAATGAAAAAAATACTACTCATTCAAATTGGGGAGTAGTTTCAAGTTGAAGTTTTAAAAATATTTTAAAATAAAAAACCAATGAAAAATAAAATTAGCTATAATTAAAAACGGAAATATATAAATAAAAGAAAAAGTCATTCAAATTGGGAAGTAGTTTCAAGTTGGAGTTTTAAAATTATTTTAAAATAAAAAACGAAAATAAAGAAATAAAAAAAACTTTCAATTCAAATAAAAAATACAAAAAGTCAAGTGGCATTGTTAAGATAAAATATTTTTCAAGTGGAATTCAAAATGGGGAATAGTTTCAAGTTATTATTTTAAAATTAAAAAATAAGAAAAAAATTAAATTAGCTACAGTAAAAGACGAAAATATTAAAAAATAAAAATAAAAAACAACCTATTCAAGTTGGGGTGTAGTTTTGGTTACTCCCTTTCTGACTAAAAAAACCTTTGAATTTTAAATTTTAAATTAATTGGTTACTCTATTTGAATTAATCAATAAAGATATCTTATAAGTAGCTACAGTAATAAAAAAAAACAAAAAGAAGGAAAAACTACCAATTCAAATTGGGGAGTAGCTGCAACTTATAGTTTTACAAATATTTTAAAATAAAATAATACAAAAAAATATCAGCTCCTAAAAAATGAAAATATATATTAAAAAAAATCCATTCAAATTGGGGAATAGTTTCAAATTGGAGTTTTAAAATTATTTTAAACTAAAAAATAAAAATAAAAAAATAAAGAAACTTTCAATTCAAATGAAAAATACAAAATTACATTATTTAAATTTTTAATAAACTACAAAATTTGGAAACTAATCAAATAAGTACTACAGTAGAAAGGAATGTACGAAATGTCACGACCCAAAATTCACTAAGGATCGTGATGGCGCCGGACACCACTATCAGGCAAGCCAACACTAAATAATTAGAAATTTCTCATTTTAGATATTTCTGAAATCATTTCCTTCATACAATTAAATAATAATTAATAAATTTTGATGAATAAATAATGATACCTTTAACAATTTTAAAATACTAAATAATCACATAGACATCTCAGAACCCGATGTCACAAGTGCATGAGCTGTTTCTAGGAAATCAAATGAAGTACAATAACTGTCAGGAATACAAATTGGACAGAAGGTAAATACTATACACTGAAAGAGACTATGCTGGCTGCGGATCGCCTCGAGAGATGCAGCTCATCTAAGTCTCGGTATCATCCATGCTGTTATGCCCATTAGGCTGCAAGAAGTACATGTGCCTGTGCAAAAAAAATGCACAACAAGTGTAGCATGAGTACAAAAACAATATGTACTCGGTAAATATCCCGCCTAATCTCAAAGAAGTAGACACGAGAGGTCGACTTCGACACTTACTAGTGGTCCAATAATGATACATAAATAATATAATAAATCAATGGTTTTTATAAACATGGTTGTAACTCAATAGAATGAAGCAAGTAAATAATTCTATCTTTTATAGGAAATTCCCAAATTCCTTTTCGTTATTTATACATTTATCTCACGCCAGGGAGAACAAATATCAACATTTATAAATTTCAAGGCAAACATTACAAGCATGCGCAAATCATGCCAAGGACATACGGCCAGATCCAACAATATTTAAAATGTGCACTGCCAGAGGGTCGAATGGCGCGAACCATAGATGCATATATTACCCCGATCGCGAATCATACATGCGATGCGGTCAAATATAAATGACAACCACCCCTCTCGCGAATCATACATATGACATAGGTACACATATAAACAGTCAATTTAGACTTCATTAGGGAAGCAATTACTCAAGGAGGTGTTAATTTCACTATTACAAGTCGAGGAAACGGTGTTTAACTCTTTTAAGAAATCATTTACCACTTCGATACGATTAAAGCAATTTAAACAATCAATAAGATTACAATTATTTCAAGTAAGGCATATTTTTGGGTCCTAGACTACCCAGACATAAGCATAATAGTAGCTATGCACGGACTCTCGTCACCTCGTGCATACGTAGCCCCCATAAATAGCAGCACATAACCAATTAATTCACATATGGGGACAATTCTCTCTTACAAGGTTAGAAAGGAGACTCACCTCACTCCGAAGTCTATATCCCAATTCAAGAACGCGCTCAAACTCCAAATCGGATTCGAACGATCCAAAACTATTCAAATGGGGTAAGAACTAGTCAATACATGCTCAAAAGATCATATTCTAGTTATTAAACCAACTTCTCAACCCTAAAAGCAAGGTTCCTAAAATTCATCCCCGAGCCCACGAGCTCGGATTCCTGAAATATTTTAAGAAATATGTTACCCATAACTTAAGGATCAAGAATATATAATTTTTACTACATTCCATAATAAATTTCATGGTTAAATATTGTTTTTATCAAAACCCTAGGTTTTCATCCAAACCCTTGATTTTTCCTAATTTTTATATGTTAATATATCCATAATCTATGTATTTAACTCATGTTGTGTAGAAATTACTTGCCTTAAAGTGCTAGGTGAAAACCCTCTTCCAAAAGCTCCAAAATCGCCCAAGAGATGAAAGGAAATGGTCTAAATGGTCTAAGTCTAAAAATCAATAATTGTGCACAGGCCTTACATATCGCATTTGCGAGACTTGGTTCGCAAATACGATGGTTGAAAATGCAACAATACTATTGCAAATGCGAAAATGGGCCTCCCCTGCCAAGGTCGCAAATGCGACCAATGAGTCGCAAATGCGGACTTTACTGAGGTCGCAAATGCGACCAAAACCTCGCAAATGCAGACTCTACCTCAGGTCAGGCTCCATCGCAAATGCGAACAATTTCTCGCATTTGCGAGACCTGCAACTGGTGCCAAGAACACCAGAAAATCTGGTGTGTTTCCAACTCCTCTCGCACGTCCGGAACTCACCCGAGGCCTCCGGGACCCCGTCCAATCACACAACTCAGTCCCATAACATGACACGGACCTGCTCGAAGCCTCAAATCACATCAAACAACGCTAAAATCATGAATCGCACTCCCATTCAAGCCTAACGAACATTAGAATTTCAAACTTCTACATTCGATGTCGAAACCTATCAAACCACGTCCGATTGACCTCAAATTTTGCACACAAGTCACATTTTACATTACGGATCTATTCAAACTTCCGGAATAAGATTCCGACCCCTATATCAAAAAGTCCACCTCCAGTCAAACTTCTAAAAAACTTCAAATTTCTAACTTTTGCCAAATGACTCAAAAATGATCTACGGACCTCCAAATCTACTTCCGATCGCGCTCTCAATACCAGAATCACCATATGGAGCTATTTCCAGACTCGTAATCCCAAACGGACATTGATAACATTGAAATGTACTTCAATCCAAATTTATAAAATTCTTCCAAACTCTTAACTTCCACAATAGGCGCTGAACGCTCCCGGATCATCCAAAACCCGATCCGGACATACACCCAAGTCCAAAATCATCATACGAACCTGCCGGAACCTTCAATTCCCAATTCCGAGGTCGTTTACTAAAAAATTAGACCTTAGTCAATTCTTCTAACTTAAAGCTTCCAAAATGAGAATTTTCTTTCCAACTCAACTCCGAACTCCCCGAATTTCAATTCTGACTACGTGTACAAGTCATAATACCTTAAGTGAAGTTGTTCATGGCCTCAAGCTACTGAACGACGTGATAGAGCTCAAAATAACCGGTCGGGTTGTTACATTCTCTCTCACTTAAACATACATTCGTCCTCGAAGGTGCTGAGAACTGCACTGAAGCCGTCCGAAATCACTGTTTAACACCTTGAGCACCTACCCGTGCTACCACAACTCAGTTGAGCACATTAACTCGATCTGATCTGAAGATATTCTCTCTTGTTCAAACAAATAAGCTTAGAACCTAGTTACAACACCCGGAATTCTCTAACAGGCCTGCTTCCATCCTACGGATGCCGTATCAATCACTACACGATGTACCAGAACATGAATGCATATCTTTGCTGAATTCACACCATACACCATATCATTCACGGACCATAATAACCTTCTCTAATCATAATAACCGACATTTCCCGAATCTAATTCTCACAATGTACCTCATGACATATGTAAATCTTGTCCCAAATTTTGCGATACCGCCACGACGGAAGAGATGTGTACAAATTCATAACCATCTCCGATGTCAACCAAATAGCTGATGACGAAATAACACCCAACGTCTGAATACTCCCACATAAGGAGTGCATTGCTAAAATGAACACATCTGGCCTAATACAGAGCCCATATTCATATTTAAACCCATCCCCACATCTCAAGCACATTCTGATCGCACCGTACTAGGCTACCAACCTCTCAAGGGTCCATAATAACCCATCTTTCCTATAACTCACAAGGATAACCATCATAACCGGAGTAAACCTCCACCGTCCACAACCCAATAAACTGAGTGCCCTCCAAGCATAAGTTCTCAAATTAGTGATATTACTGAAATCTTCATAATTGGTTTAAATCTTCAATCAGTCAAGTGACTACATGTCATACTAATATAACCTTCCCGTGGGATGCACTCTCACGACCTTCCGCGCCAGATAACAAGTCTGTACATCCATACCACCGACCGTACTAACGTTGTAAGGCATAACAAGAATCCATAACCAGGTTGCAAAGCCCCATTCACAAAACACCAATCTCAGCTGACGCTGAAGACAATGCTAGCTTACTCTAAACTTTCAAATCCCTTTCCTGCTCCTCCGAGCTTGTGACATCCTTGCCAACACCGAACCGCAACCTCGGTTCCTCACTTTAAATTTTCATGCCGCTCACTGCACCTAATCATGCTAATATGCGACAGTAATACTATTTCATCATAACTCCTTAACCACTAATAGAGTATACACTTCATCATACAGAAACCGTCTACTTAACTTATTCTAGGAGAACCATAACAATACACGAATAATTCCTCATAACCGTAGAACATTCAAATCCTCAAGTAGTGGTCCATACCATCATAACCCTTCCTGGATCCGCCCACACATAACAGGCCATGATACATGAATGCTTTCAAACAAAATCAATTACGGCAGCCGTCGAGCCTCACACGTACCGCCACCACTATGCCAATTCAAGCATGGCTAACCAATCTATCCTCTTTTAATTCATCCTTAAATGTCTTAGAGATAATAATAGTTTCATTCCATACATCACCAACCGAAGTCTGCACACACCTTGAGTGACCCCATTTCACGAGACCATCCTGTCTCCAAACCCATGAATTTTTTCATACACTCCATGCACGCACATTCACATCTTCAACTAATACACCAGTTTTTCCTCCCAGTGTTATACTGCAAGTCGAAAACATCATAGAACATTTCGAGTCTCTTATCACAATCTGCTACAAAAGCTCGATTCTTAACCATACTGCGGGCTTGAATCCTTAGGCGCCGCATTATTAATCTTTGAATTTACTAGGACCGTTGTTGAGAGTCACCCACTCTGGCTTGGTCCCGAATATAATCAATTCCAAGACTTTTCTAGCATATGAACACCCTCTCGATGAAGCACCCGCATATGCACAAAGCGTAAATCCTAACCCCCCCCCTCCCCAAGCTGGAACATAATTGATAAGGCCATTTATGGCACACATCTCTCGAACTATTTGCTCAAATTACCACTTATATTCTTTTTCCTTGGCTGAAATAACTTGCCCTTATGCCGATAGCCAAAAACCCCACTAGTAGATAACCATGCAACCCAATCGTAGATGATGGGACTCTCCCACTTAGCTTGGAGCTACCATTATACAACTCTAGAACCCACCAAGATTCTTTATCTCTCATTGACATAACCTTGCGCAATCAACCGCCAAATTCCCTGAAATCCTTCCGTTAGCATTTCATGATCACTCTGAATATCTAGAAACATTCACATATTCGAATTCTTACTAGATCGCCAATAGGATTCTTCGAATAAGCATTGCCAACCACATGACCGTTGATTTGCTCCCAAAAGATAACCCACCTGTGGAAATTACACGCCGGCATCTCCCAGCAACACTACAATGCACAATTACTACAAAATTAGTAACTCATCCTAACACCATACTCATTCACTAGCTACACCAGTTTGTTCACTCCTTGTGGACATAAACTAAATGTGCGACAATACCTTCTAATTCGAATCAAGCAACTCCTTTTTGTTGCATCCAACCTCCCGCTCTATAATAGGAAATAATTCAAATGAGCCCCGTAGACCTAATCTTCGTCCACTAAAATTCCCAAATCGCTCCAAACTTCTTCTCCTCAAGGTGTACAGTTACCCTGCCACTGAACCCATATGCTACTCTGCCACTCTCCCACTTTGGGCAAACTCACTTCTTTAAGAAACTATTCGACTTTCGCTTCTTACACCCAGCCTTCTAGAAGTTTAACCACCGCATGACACTCCCCATGTGTCCTTCCCCATCCTTCGCTGCCCAGTTGTTACATTAAGTCAAATCTATCTTTGACAACCGCTCTTCCAATACTATTCACAATGCCCCAAAGGCGAGTTGTAGAAGACCATGACATCGGCGAACTTAACACATCCTATCGAGGAAGACGATACCACATCGCAAACCTGGTCATTCATAATCCGATTGACCTTCCTTCGCCAGAAATACAACACCAAATCTCTGAATCATGCACTGAGAAAACCTCCTTACTAGTCATTCACTGCCCTAACACATAGGAAAGTATCCTATCATCACATCAATACCGTGCGATAACCAATCATGAGCTATCATAGCAATCGCGCATAGCCTCAAGCTCTCATAAATGTCGCTACCAAGCTAAAATGATAGAATATCCTTCCGCAAGGCGACGACAATAGCCCAATCAACCATGCCTAGAGAAACATCCCTCACCACATCTATAGTACCACTACAATTCTTCAATTCTCAATTTATAATATGTGTTTCGCGTCGCATGAGATTGAGTAGGAAGGAAACAAGGGCATAAGCCTCGAAGGAATCAAACTGCACGATGAGGAATAAAGAAGGGAAGTGCTCCCAACAGCCCTTTAGCCTCTCGAAGATAAGTACAAACATCTCCGTACCAATCTGCAAGACTCTACTAGACTCGCTCATGACTCGTGAGACCTAAGGGAAACTAGTGCTTTGATACCATGTTGTCACGACCCAAAATCCATTAAGGTTCGTCATGGCGCCGGACACCACTGTCAGGCAAGCCATCACCAAATAACTAGAAATTTCTCGTTTTAGATATTTCTGAAATCATTTCCTTCATACAATTAAATAATAATTAATAAATTTCGCTGAAAAAATAATGATACCTTTAACAATTTTAAAATATTAAATAATCCCATAGACTTCCCAGCACCCGGTGTCACAAGTGCATGAGCCATTTCTAGGAAATCAAATGAAGTACAATAACTGTCTGGAATACAAATTGGACATAAGGTAAATACTATACACTGAAAGAGACTATGCCTGTTGCGGGTCACCTCGAGAGATGCAGCTCACCTAAGTCTCTGTATCATCCATGCTGCTATGCCTATTATGCTGCTAGAGGTACATGTGAATGTGCAACAAAAATGCACAGCAAGTGTAGCGTGAGTACAAAAACAATGTGTAATCAGTAAGTATCCCGCCTAATGTCAAAGAAGTAGAGACGAGAGGTGGACTTCGACACTTACTAGTGGTCCAATAATGATACACCAATAATATAATAAATTAAGGATTTTTATAAATATGGTTGTAACTCAATAGAATGAAGCAACTAAACAATTCTATCTTTTATAGGAAATTTCCAAATTCATTTTCGTTATTTATACATTATCTCAGGCAAGGGAGAACAAATATCAATATTTATAAATTTCAAGGCAAACATTACAAGCATGCGCAAATCATGCCAAGGACATACGGCCAGATCCAACAATATTTAAATTGTGCATTGCTAGAGGGTCGAATGGCGCGAACCATAGATGCATCTATTACCCCGGTCACGAATTATACATGTGACGCGGTCAAATATAGATAACAATCACCCCGCTCGCGAATCAAACATGCGAGATAGGTACACATACAAACACACATACAAACAGTCAATTTAGACTTCATTAGGGAAGCAATTATTCAAGGAGGTGTCAATTTCTCTTTTACAAGTCGATGAAACGGTGTTTAACTCTTTTAGGAAATCATTTACCACTTCGATACGATTAAAGTAATCTAAACTATCAATAAGGTTACAATTATTTCAAGTAAGGCATGCTTTTGGGTCCTAGACTACCCGGACATAAGTAAAATAGTAGCTACGCACGGACTCCCGTTACCTTCTGCGTACGTAGCCCTAACAAATAGCAGCACATAACCAATTAATTCACATATGGGGACAATTCCCTCTTACAAGGTTAGAAAGGAGACTCACCTTGCTCCGAAGCCTATATCCAAATTCAAGAACGCGCTCAAACATCCAAATCGGAGTCGAACGGTCCAAAACTATTCAAATGGAGTAAGAACTAGTCAATACATGCTCAAAGTTCATATTCTAATTATTAAACCAATTTCTCAACTCTAAATGCAAGGTTCCTAAAATTTATCCCCGAGCCCATGTGCCCGGATTTCGGAAATATTTGAAGAAAGTTGTTACCCATACCCTAATGATCAATAATATATAATTTTTACTCTATTCCATAACAAATTTAATGGTTAAATCTTGTTTTAATCAAAACCCTAAGTTTTCACCCAAACCCTTAATTTTCCCTAATTTTTACATGTTAATCTACCCATGATCTATATATTTAACTCATGTTGTGTAGAAATTACTTACCTCAAAGTGCTAGGTGAAAACCCTCTTCCAAAAGCTCCAAAATCGCTTAAGAGATGAAAGGAAATGGGCTAAATGGTCTAAGTCTCGAAATTAATAGTTGTGCACAGGCCTCAGATATCGCATTTGTGACACCTGGTTCACAAATGCGACGGTCGAATGCGACAAAACTATCGCAAATGCGAACATGGGCCTCCCCTGCCAAGGTCGTAAATGCGGACCCTGCTGAGGTCGCAAATGTGGACTCTGCCTCAGGTTAGGCTCCATCACAAATGCGAAGCCTTTCTCGCAAATGCGAACAATTTCTCGCATTTGCGAGACCTGCAACTGCGGCCAAGTACACCAGAAAATCTGGTATGTTTCCAACTCCTCCTGCATGTCCGAAACTCACCCGAGGCCCCCAGGACCTCGTCCAATCACACAACTCAGTCCCATAACATGATACGGACCTGCTCGAAGCCTCAAATCACAACAAACAACGCTAAAACCATGAATCGCACTCCAATTCAAGCCTAATGAACTTTAGAATTTCAAACTTCTACATTTGATGCTGAAACCTATCAAACCACGTCCGATTGACCTTAAATTTTGCACACAATTCACATTTTACATTACGGACCTACTCCAACTTCCAGAATAAGATTCTGACCTCGATATCAAAAAGTCCACCACCGGTCAAACTTTTCAAAAACCATCAAATTTCTAACTTTCGCCAAATGACTCCAAAATAACCTACGGACCTCAAAATTCACTTCCGATCCCGCTCCCAATACCAGAAACACCATACGGAGCTATTTCGAGACTCGGAATCCCAATCGAACATTGATAACACTGAAATGCATTTCAATCCAAATTTATGAAATTCTTCAAAAATGCTAATTTCCACAATAGGCGCCGAAACGCTCACGGGTCATCCAAAAACCCGATCCGGACATACGTCCAAGTCCAAAATCATCATACAAACCTGTCGGAACCTTCAATTCCCAATTCTGAGGTCGTTTACTCAAAAACCAGACCTTAGTTAATTCTTCCAACTTAAAGCTTCCGAAATGAAAATTTTCTTTCCAACTCAACTCTGAACTCCCTAAATTTCAATTCCGACTACGTGTACAAGTCATAATACCTGAAGTGAAGCTGTTCATGGCCTCAAGCCGCTGAACGACGAGCTATAACTCAAAACGACCGATCGGGTCGTTACATTCTCTCTCACTTAAATATACGTTCATCCTCGAACGTGCTGAGAATTGTACTAAAGCTGTCAAAATCACTATTTAACACCTTCCGCACCTACCCGTGCTACCACAGCTCAGTTGAGCACATTAACTCGATCTGATCTGAAAATATTCTCTCTTGTTCAAACAAATAAACGTAGAACCTAGTTCCAACACCCGGAATTCTCTGTCATGCCTGCTTCCAACCTACAGATACCGTATCAATCACTTCACGATGTACCATAACATGACTACATACCTTTGCTAAATTCTCACCATGCACACCACATCATTCAAGGACCATAATAACCTTCTCTGATCATAATAACCGACATTTCCCGAATCTAATGCTCACAATGTACCTCATGACATATGTAAATCTTGTCCCAACTTTTTCGATACCGCCACGATGGAAGAGATGTGTAGAAATTCATAACCATATGCGATGTCAACCAAATAATTGAGTCCATACTCTTGACAAGAAACATCACCTTATTCTGAACAAAATAGTGGTATTTGCTCTTTGATATACTTCATATAATTCGATCGCACTTATCCTAGATCCAATAATCTTGTCTCACCCAGTACGAACTGTTCAGGAAATAGGCCACCCCAGACATGACCAACAGTCTCATATGAAGCCTCAATGTGCCAATAGGCTATAAACTCGAACGTGATACATAAGGGAAACGATCTTTGGAAAGGATTACTCAACTCACGCAACTAATATGAACTTTCCTCAGAAAAATGGGAAATAAAACACACAGAATAGAATATAGAAAATCGTACTCATCATCATACTATTGCGGCATGCAACCCGATCCAAACAACATACCCATAGCAGCGTGCCACCTGATCCACACATGTAACTCACACAAGGAGATACACACCGAGCTAAATTGCTCATTACTACTGAATATCGAATATCGGTTGTAAGCACACTAGGTGCATAATACCATCCCTAGGAAGACAGATAGTGTAATAAGCTAACAAACTTAAGCACCACTGAGGGGAGATATATGTTCTGAAACCAAAGAGCCATCCTACTTGCATAACACAATCGCTACGCGGAACCTCAACGCATAAGAAATTTAGCAACATCTCATAACTTACACGGCGCAATATAGCATCACATGAAATATCTAACGACGAAATAACACCCAACGTCCAAATACTCCCCCATAAGGAGCGCATAGCTGAAATGAACACATCTGGCCTGATACAGATCCCACATTCATATTTAAACCCATCCCCAGTCTCAAGCCCATTCTGATCGCACCATACTAGGCTACCAACCTCTCAAGGGTCCATAATAACCCCCATTTCCTATAACTCACAAGGACAACCATCATAACCGGAGTAAACCTCCACCGTCCACAATCCAATAAACTGAGTGCCCTCCAGGCTTGTTCTCAAATTAGTGATATTACCAAAATCTTCATACTTGGTTTAAATCTTCAATCAATCAAGTGACTACATGTCATATACAACCTTCCCGTGGGATGCGCTCTCATGAGCCTCCGCGCCAGATAACAAGTTTGCACATCTATACCACCGACCGCACTAACACTGTTAGGCATAACAAGAATCCATAACCAGGTTGCAAAGCCCCTTTCACAAAACACCAATCTCAGGTGACGCTGAAGACAATGTCAGCTTAATCTAAACATTCAAATCCCTTTCCTGCTCCTCCGAGCTTGTGACATCCTTGCCAACACCGAACCGTAACCTCGGTTCCTCACTTTCAATTTTCATGCCACTCACTGCACCTAATCATGCCAATATGTGATAGCAATAGAATTTCATCATAACTCCTTAACCACTAATAAAGTATACACTTCATCATATAGAAACCGTCTACTTAACTCATTCCAAGATAACCATAGCAATACATGAATAATTCCTCATAATCATAGAACATTCAAATCCTCAAGTAGTGGTCCATACCATCATAACCCTTCCGGGATCCACCAACACATAACAGGCCATGATACTTGAATGCTTCCAAATAAATTCAATTACGGCAGCCGTCGAGCCTCGCACGTACCGCCACCATTATGCCAATTCAACCATGGCTAACCAATCTATCCACTTCTAATTCATCATTAACTTGTCTTAGAGATAATAATAACTTCATTCCTTACATCACCAACTGAAATCCGCACTCACCTTGAGTAACCCCATTTCACGAGACCATCCTGTCTCCAAACCCATGAACCGTTTCATACACTCCATGCACGCACATTCGCATCTTCAACTGATACACCCATTTTTCCTCCCAATGCTATACTGCAAGTCGAAAACATCATAGAACATTCCGAGCCTCTTATCACAATCTGCTACAAAAGCTCGATTCTTAAACATACTGCGGGCTTGAATCCTTTGACACTGCATTTTTAACCTTTGAATTCACTAGGAACGTTGTTGAGAGTCACCTACTCTGGCTTGGTCCCGAATATAATAAACTCCAAGACTTTTCTAGAACATGAACACCCTCTCAATGAAGAACCCGCATCTGCACAAAGCGTAAATCCTGAACCCCCCCCCCCCTTCCAAGCTGGAACATAATTGATAATGCCATTTACGGCACACATCTCTCGAACCATTTGCTAAAATTACCACTTATATTCTTTTCCCTTGGCTGAAATAACTTGCACTTATGCCGATAGCCAGAAACCCCATAAGTAGATAACCATGCAACCCAATTGTAGACGGTGGGACTCTTCCACTTAGCTTGGAGCTACTATTATACAACTCTGGAACCCACCAAGATTCTTTATCTCTCATTGGCATAACCTTGGGCAATCAACCGCCAAATTCCCTGAAATCCTTCTGTTACCATTTCATGAACACTCTGAATCTCTAGCAACATTCACATATTCGACTTCTTACTGGATAGCTAGTAGGATTCTTCGAATAAGCTTCGCCAACTACGCGATAGCTGATCTGCTCCCAGAAGATAACCCACCTGTCGAAATTACACGCCGACATCTCCCAGCAACGCTGCAATGCACAATTACTACAAAATTAGTAACCCATCCTAAGCCCATGTTCATTCACTAGTTGCACCAGTCCGTTCACTCCTCGTGAACATCAACTAAATGTGCGACAATACCTTCCAATTCGAGGTCATGTTTTATCCTTCTCCATATCAAGTAACTCCTTTTTGTTGCATCCAACCTCCCGCTCTATAATAGGAAATAATTCAAATTAGGCCCGTGGACCTAATCTCCGTCCACTAAAATTCCAAATCGCTCCAAACTTCTCCTCAAGGTGTGCAGTTACCCTGCCACTAAACCCGCATGTTACTCTGCCACTCTCCCACTTTGGGCAAACTCACTTCTTTAAGAAACTATTCGACTTTCACTTGTTACACCTAGCCTTCTAGAAGTTTAATCACCGCATGACACTCCCCACATGTCCTTCTCTATCCTTCGATGCCCAGTTGTTACCTTAAGTCAAATCTATCTTGGGCAACCACTCCTCCAATACTATTCACAATGCCTCAAAGGCGAATTGTAGAAGACCATGACACCGGCGAACTTAACACATCCTATCAAAGATGACGATACCACGTCACAGGTGAAAATCTCACCACACTTGAAAACACCGAGTTGTGCTACTCCATCAACCCAAACCTGGTCATTCATAATATGATTGACCTTCGTTCACCGGAAATACAACACCGAATCTCTGAATCATGCACTGAAAAAACCTCCTTCCAAGTCATTCACTGCCTCAACACATAGGCAAGTATCCTATCATCACGTCAATATCGTGCGATAACCAATCATGAACTATCATAGAAATCGTGCATAGCCTCAAGCTCTCATAAGTGCTGCTACCGAGCTAAAAAGACAGAATATCCTTCTGCAAGGCGACGACAATAGCCCAACCAACCATGCTTAGAGAAACATCCCGCACCACATCTATAGTACCATTACAATTCTTTAATTCTCTATTTATAATATGCATTTTGTGTCGCATGATATTGAGTAGGAAGGAAACAAGGGTATAAGCCTCGAAGGAATCAAACGGCACGATGAGGAATCAAGAAGGGAAGTGCTCCTAACAGCCCTGTAGCCTCTCGAAGATAAGTACAAACATCTTCAAGACTCGCTCATGACTCGTGAGACCTAAGGGAACCTAGTACTCTGATACCATGTTGTCACGACCCAAAATCCACTAAGGGTCGCGATGGCGCCGGACACCAGAATTAGGCAAGCCAACACCAAATAACTAGAAATTTCTCATTTTAGATATTTCTAAAATCATTTCCTTCATACAATTAAATAATAAATAAAAAAATTCGCTAAATAAATGATGATACCTTTAACAATTTTAAAATACTAAATAATCTCATAGACTTCCCAGAACCCGATTTCAGAAGTGCATGAGCTATTTCTAGGAAATCAAATGAAGTACAATAACTGTCCGGAATATAAATTGGACATAAGGTAAATACTATACATTGAAAGAGATTATGCCGGATGCGGGTTACCTCGAGAGATGCAGCTCACCTAAGTCTCGGTATCATCCATACTGCTACGCTCATTAGGCTACTAGAGGAACATGTTAATGTGCAACAAAAATGCACAGCAAGTGTAGCGTGAGTACAAAAACAATGTGTACTCAGTAAGTATTCCGCCTAATCTCAAAGAAGTAGAGACGAGAGGTCGACTTCGACACTTAGTAGTGGTCCAATAATGATACACAAATAATATAATAAATCAAGGATTTTTATAAACATGGTTGTAACTCAATAGAATGAAGCAAGTAAACAATTCTATCTTTTATAGGAAATTCCCAAATTCTTTTTCGTTTTATACATTTATCGCAGGTCATGGATAAGAAATATCAACATTTAAAAATTTCAAGGCAAACATTACAAGCATGTGCAAATTATGTCGAGGACATACGGCCAGATCCAACAATATTTAAATTATGCATTGCTAGAGGGTCGAATGGCGCGAACCATAGATGCATCTATTACACCGCTCGTGAATTATACATGCAACGCGGTCAAATATAGATAGCAATCACACCCCTCGCGAATCATACATGTGATACATGTACACATATAAACACACATACAAACAGTCAATTTAGACTTATTTAGGGAAGCAATTATTCAAGAAGGTGTCAATTTCTCTTTTACAAGTCGAGGAAACGGTGTTTAACTCTTTTAGGATATCATTTACCACTTCCATACGATTAAAGCCATTTAAACTATCAATAAGGTTACAATTATTACAATTAAGGCATGCTTTTGGGTCCTAGACTACCCGGACATAAGCATAATAGTAGGTACTCACGGACTCTCGTCACCTCGTCCGTACGTAGCCCCCACAAATAGTAGCACATAACCAATTAATTTACCTATGGGGACAATTCCCTCCTAAAAGATTAGAAAGGAGACTCACCTCGCTCCGAAGCCTATATTCCCATTCAAGAACGCGCTCAAACCTCCAAATTGGAGACGAACGATCCAAAACTATTCAAATGGGGTAAGAACTAGTCAATACATGCTCAAAAGTTCATATTTTAATTATTAAACCAATTTCTCAACCCTAAATGCAAGGTTCCTAAAATTCATCCCCGAGCCCTCGTGCCCAGATTCCGGAAATTTTTAAGAACGTTGTTACTCATAACCTAAGGATCAAGAATATATAATTTTTACTTCATTCCATAATAAATTTTGTGGTTAAATCTTATTTTTATCAAAACCCTAGGTTTTCACCCAAACTCTTAATTTTCCCTAATATTTACATGTTAATCTACCCATAATCTATATATTTAACTCATGTTCTATAAAAATTACTTACCTCAAAGTGCTAGGTGAAAACCCTCTTCCAAAAGCTCCAAAAGCTCGAAATTAATAGTTGTGCATATGCCTCAGATTTCGCATTTGCGACACCTGATTCGCAAAAGTAACGGTCGAAAATGCGACAAAACTATCGCAAATGCGAACATGGGCCTCCCCTGCCAAGGTCGCAAATGCGACCAATGAGTCGCAAATGCGGATCTGCTGAGGTCGCAAATGCGACCAAAACATTGCAAATGAGGACTCTGCCTCAGGTCAGGCTCCATCGCAAATGCGAAGCCTTTCTCGCAAATGTGAGGTTTGCAAATGCAAACAATTTCTCACATTTGCGAGACCTACAACTGCTGCCTAGAACACCAAAAAATCTGGTGTGTTTCCAACTCTTCCCGCACGTCCGAAACTCGCCCTAGGCCCCCGGGACCCCGTCCAATCACACAACTCAGTCTCTGACACAGACCTGCTCGAAGCCTCAAATCACATCAAACAACGCTAAAACCATGAATCGCACTCCAATTCAAACCTAATGAACTTTAGAATTTCAAACATCTACATTCGATGTCGAAACCTATCAAACCACGACCGATTGACCTCGAATTTTGCACACAAGTCACATTTTACATTACGGACCTACTCCAACTTCCGAAATAAGATTCTGACCCCGATATCATAAAGTCCACCTCCGGTCAAACTTCTAAAAAACCTTCAAATTTCTAACTTTTGCCAAATGACTTCAAAATGACCTACGGACCTCCAAATTCACTTCCGATCGCGCTCCCAATACCAGAATTACCATACGGAGCTATTCCCAAACTCGGAATCTCAAACGTACATTGATAAAACTGAAATGCACTTCAATCCAAATTTATGAAATTCTTCCAAAATGCTAACTTCCACAATAGGCGCTGAAACGCTCACGGGTCATCCAAAACCCGATACGAACATAAGCCCAAGTCCAAAATCATCATATGAACCTGATGGACCTTCAATTCCCAATTCCGAGGTCGTTTACTCAAAAATCATATCTTAGTCAATTCTTCCAACGTAAAGCTTCCAAAATGAGAATTTCTTTCCAACTCAACTACGAACTCCCCGAATTTCAATTCCGACTACGTGTACAAGTCATTATACCTGAAGTGAAGTTGTTCATGGCCTCAAACCGCTGAACGACGCACTAGAGCTCAAAACGACCGATCGGGTCATTACACGAAAAGAGGGGTGGAGATAATATTATGATATTTACATTTTAAATTAATTAAAAAATAAAAGATAAATAAATAACACTCAAGAAATATATCAATAGTACTAAGTACTTGCTAATTCAATAATAAAAATAAAAGGAACAAATTTATTTGATTACTATATGATGTGTATCCTTTAATTTTTTATAGATTGTATTATATTTCTACACACTATATTAAATAGTAAAATACAACTAATATTTATTAAATTAATATGATATATTAGATCATAGTTTTATAAGATTAATATTTTCGTGCATCGCGCGGATTCCTATACTAGTATTTGTTAATATGAGAAGGGAATTCCAACAATAAATCCACGTTGTACCCAATTCTTATTCGATCTCATTCCACCATTTCAATGGATTTTTGGTTCACGTGATGTCCGGTAGTCGGACTAATATGAATTTGCTTTGAGAAGTCCCACGTTAGAAGTAAATCGCTCTCTACTAAAGACGGCTTAATATTTAGATCTTGAACATCAAGATCTTTAATTAAAGATGAAGATGTACTTACTATTTCACAACAATATTGTGATTACCATTTAGATGAATTAAACAAACATCAACGGTATAGGTTGTTTAATAGCAGCAAACTTTAGTTAAATGAAAACTACATTAACATAATAGGTCTAAAAGTTTCAGTTCTTATATATACATTATAATACAGTCAAATCAAACAAGAAAAACAGTGTATCAAGACATTGATTCAACAATACAATACAATGAGGTCTAAGAAAACAACAATTCAAACAGATTGTAAATGTGGATGAGCTATGACTTTGAATTCCAAAGTTGAATGCAATATCTACTTGTCACGATCCGAATTTTTCACCCTCGAGAATCGTAATAGCGCCTACTCATGGAAGTTAGGCAAGCCAAATATTATAATCATTACCTTCCTTTTTTTTAAACATGCTCAACAATTTAAAATAATAAGTGATTAAACAGCGGAATAAATTAAATAATCGAAAATGCGGAAGTCGAAACTTAATAACTCAACCAAACACTGCTACATAATTTGAAGTACAATATTACTCAGAATTTGGTGTCACAAGTCATGAACTATCTAAGAATACTACAAATAAGGTCTAAATGGAAATACATAAGTCTGTCTCTGAATGAGTAAAAACAGAAAGGGAAAAGATAGGAGGAGACGCCAAGGCCCGCGGACGTCTGCAGGACTACCTCGGGTCGCCTGTGTGGACTGAAGACAACACCCTCACTGCGGTCTAAATGCTCTGGTATCAGTATCTGCACACAGTGCAGAATATAGTATCAGCACAACTGACCCCATGTGTTGGTAAGTGTCTAGCCTAACCTCGGCGAAGTAGTGACGAGGCTAGGACCAGACTACCAAATAAACATGTGCAGTTAAATCATATACAACGGAAATAGAAGCAGATAATTACAACTAAAGTGGGGTGGGGAGTAACCTATAACAACAGAATAACAGTAGAGAATGTAAGGAACGCCATAAATCAATTACCGGCAAAAGATAAGGAAATAAGAAACAAGTACACATGTAATACCGTTGCAGGCATACAACCCGATCCCATTTCATATAGTACCATTGCAGGTGTGCAACCCGCTCCCATTACATATATTACCGTTGCAGGCGTGCAACCCGCTCCCATTTTATATATTACCGTTGTAGGCGGGCAACCCGCTCCCATTTCATATATTACCATTGCAGGCGTGCAACCCGCTCTCATTTCATATATCAACACCAATCATAAAAGAATCCCAGCAAGGGAATAATAACATAATAACAACATCCCGGCAAGGGAAAAATAATATTACAACAACATCCCGGCAAGGGAACAATAATATTACAACAACATCCCGGCAAGGGAACAATAATATAATTCTCATATGAAGCACGAATAAACCGTAACGGAGTCATAAAAATTACAATACAAGACTCATGGGCATGCTTGACACCGACGTATAGATACTCGTCATCATGCCTATACATCGTACTCCACAATTAACACGTAGCAAATAAGTCACAACTCCTAATCCCTCAAGCTAATGTTAGACCAAACACTTACCTCAAACTTCCACGGCCAACTCAAGCCTCAAACACCGTTTTTCCTTTAGAATTCGCCTCCAAATAACTCGTATCTAGTCCAAATTGATTTAACAACATTAATAAACGCTAAAGAATTCATACCTAATGCTTAATTATAGGTTTTCTATCATCTTCCCCAAAAACTCAAAAATCGACCCCGGACCCGCTTGGTCAAAACACAAGGTTCGGACCAAACTCCGATCACTCATTCACCCACGAGTCCGACTATGTAATTAGTTTCGGAATCCGACCTTAAAATAAGGTCTAAATTCCAATTATTCAAAAAGCCCTAACTCTACCCAAATTCTCAATTTTCTACCCTTAAGAACATGATTTAGGCCTAGAAATCTAATGGGTGTTCATGGAAATTGAAGAAAACGAGTTTAAGAATACATACCTATGGTTTTGTGGTGAAATCCCTCTTCAAAAATCGCGCAAGTTCGAGTTTAAGTGAAAGAGTTATGAAAATTTTGAAGGATCTCGTAATTGGTCTGTTTTTAAAAGACTGGGCAAGAATAGGCTATGCATTCGCGACAAAGCCTTTGCATTCGCATAGGTTTCTCCTCCCCTGCCCTTTGCGTTCGCATCACAAGGGATGCATTCGCATAGAGTTAAAACTACCTAGCCCCCGGACTCATTCCTACTCTGTGCGTTCGCAACTGACCTGGTGCGTTCGCGTAGAGTAAATTCCCAAAGCTCTACATTTGCATAGTGTTACCCAGCTCTCTTCCCCGTTTGTGCATTGCGTTCGCACGGGTTACCATGCGTTCGCATAGAGTAAAGACTCAGTCACCAGATACAGCAGAGAAACACCAGATTTTTCTAAGTCTTAACCAATCCTACACCTATCCAACACTCACCCGAGCCCTCGGGACTCCAAACCAAATATGTACACTATCTCAAAAACATCTTACGGACTTACTCGTGCGATCAAATCGCCAAAATAACATCTTAAATAACGAATTTAGCATAGAAATCCAAGAAAAATCTCAAAAACTTTCAAAGTTTCAAATTTCACAAATACGGGTCCGAATCACATCAAACGACCTCCGTTTCTTACCAAATTTTACAGATACAACTCAAACATCATATTGAACCTGTACCGTGCTCCGGAACCAAAATATGGGTCTGATACCAAAAATTTCAAATATAATCAAATTTCCAAAAACTCTTATATTTTTAGCAAAACAATTTCTTTCAAAAATTCATTTCTCGGGCTTGGGATCTCGGAATTCGATTTCGGGCATATGCCCAAGTCCCATATTTTTCTACGGACCCTCCAAGAGCGTCAAATCACAGGTCCGGGTCCATTTACCCAAAATGTTGGCCGGAGTCAACTTAAATTTAATTTTAAAGGCCAAATTAACATTTTCGTCATATTTTCACATAAAAGCATTCTGGATATACGCTCAGATCGCGCACGCAAATCGAGGTGAGAAAAAAGAAGACTTCTAAGATCTCGGAACACAGAATTTACTCGTAAATCAAGTGATGACCGTCGTCACACTATTTTTGATAGAGAATGTATGTCAGAAAAATAGGGAATCAGAATTGAAAAAGATATCAAGAAAGGCTTTGAGGCGTAAAATCGATTTTCCTTAAAGAGATATTTTCCGTATACCGTTTTGGGGAAATACAGGCTAGTCCCTCCATGATACAACAAAGTCACGGTATACCTGCAAATTTTTCTTAGCCACTTCTCAACTTTATTTTGGATTTTAGATTTTTAATACCCAAATAAAAAAAATAGTGTAATTGATAGATGTTGTAATTGAAAAAATTCAATCAATACCTGACAAAGGAATTACTGTCTCGTCATCAAAAATAAGAAGAGAGAGTTAGTGGAAGTCATTCGAGCAACATATATAATAACGAAACCAGTGGCAAAAATAATACGTACTTACCCATCAATCAAATCAAATGTCTCAGTCCAATAAATAGGAAATATTAAAGTCTAAGCCTAAGAATAAGATAGCTATATTTTAGGTGGGAAGGCACTGTTGAGCGGTAGGACACTCCCTATGGTTGTGAGCAATTTAGCCCGTTTGGCAAGTTTTTTTTTTTTTCGGGTCAAAAGTATTATTTTTGCCCAAACGCATTTTTTGCAAAAAATTAAGGTGTTTAGTCAAATTTTTAGAAGAAAAAAAGTGTTTTTGAGGAGATGTAGAAACAGTTTTGGAGAAGCAGAAAAAAGTAACTTATCTGCAAAAGTACTTTTCTGAGAAACACTTTTGAGAAAAATACACTTAGAAACAGTTTTCAAAAGCTTGGTAAAATACTAATTACTGCTCCAAATTGCTTTTCAAATTAATTAGCCAAACACAAATTGTTTCTCACCAAAAGCATTTTTTTTAAAAGTACTTTTGAGAAAAACACTTCTCAAAATAAGTCTCAGACACTTCTCAAAACACTTCTCAGAAGGTTGGCCAAACGGGCTATAATAGCCATATAGACATTTATTTAGAATTTAAATCTAACGTGTGAAAAATTATACTAATGCAATTATTAGGTTTTTCGTATTATACCTATGAATATTGTTACTTGTTATCAAACTGTATTTGTAAAATAATTCTGGAGAATATAAAATAAAACATGAACAAAAATGAAAACAAAAACAGAATTTAATTCGAGCCCACTGAATTCACAGTTTTTCCTTAAGGAACTTAATCCCCTCCTAGTATCCAAGGTTGTGAATTATTTTCTCCCACGATAGAACGAATTACACACTGGTGTAGCGGTACTTCAAACCCCAGTATTTCAACGAATACAAAGATCAGTAGCAAATCACACTTATTGTTGCTTTCTTAGTAGTTAAAACAATACAGAAGAAAGGAGGAGGAATCAGAAATTCGTATGGAAAATCTGAGAGAATGGACTGCTATTTATAGCCAATATGTTGAGCTCAAATTAAAGAGGTGCATCTCTTCAAAAGGGTTGTTTACGTAAAATGGCCATAACTTAAATGGCTATTTACGCAACAATAAACCGGGAATTCATAACGAGGAGGAAACTTATGGAAAACGGATAACGGAAAAATGCTTAATATTCTGTTGGATTTAATATTAATTTTTCGTTTACAAAACAATGGATATTTAATAATGTTACGTTAATATTTACTATTAACAAAATAAATTTGGTCCAAAAGATTAATCAATCAATCCGAAGCCGAGCAATGACAACGGCGCGAGGCTTGCCTTCTTCTTAACTCTTAAGAGCTAGAAGAAGAGCAATTGTATATATACCCATCAAAAACCTTTTTCTCTTCCAATATGGGACAATATCCCATTGTCAAGGAGGAATCTCAAATATTTCATCTTCCCTCCATTTCCCATTCACCCCCTTTTAAGTTTATTTTAGCTTAAAATACTCAACAAATATAGCATAAAAATATATTTATAATTCATTCTACAATTTTCAATGTCTCAGTGTGATCAGATTAATTGGAGGACTGTTGTTCTATTCGTGCAAATCTTCTAATATCGATAAGTAATTAATATGTAGTCTCTAAAGTTTAAATTTGGAAATTTACCTCATATCACAAAATATTACATCCTATTTATTATAAACCAAAATATTTTCAAAATATTATTACTTATAGCCATTTTTTCTATTTTATAGCAAAATAAGTATTTATTTATACTTACCATTGAGGCATGAAATATGTCAATTATGTTCTTTATCTCTCTCTTCCTTCTCTCTCTATTAGCAAGATTCTCAATCATCTCTCTTCTCCATCAAATTAGCAGAATCGTCGGCGTCAGAATCGCCAGCGTCATCATCCACTATTGGCCCATCCTCTTATGCGAACAGATCTGGCCATGGATATGCCAGAGATAATTTGAGGGCCTAGTTTTTGTTCGTCTACATTTTAGTTTCATAAAATACTTAGATAGTATTTTTGTTTGGCCGGAAAACGCCATCTTCAGCGAACTTTCTTCTCTTCTTTGTTATTTTAGTCACATACAGTGATACAAATACATTACATTCTGTATAAATACACTCAAATACATTGTATTTTTGTATAAATATATCATTTTCGCATGTATTTATATATTCCGAAGGTTTGTATTTTTTGAATACAACCGAATATCACAGTGTTTTGTGATTTTTTGTTGTTTGAATATAGTAGAATTGAATATGGGTGGGAACTGAATACAATGTATAATAGTGAATAATGAATATATGTGAATTGAATACAATGTGTACAATTGAATTGAATAGAATGATATACACTCTATTTCTTGATTACCTCACTGTATTTATAAATACAGTTGCGCGAATACATGAAATACAACACAGTAGTAGCGAAATTTATATGGAATTGATATTGTTGAGTTAAATTAGGAGTGATACACGGTAATTGATCCTCTTTCCGTTATTAAATAACTAGATTCCCCTGTTTTTAAGCGAATTCCGCTACTATATTCATGAATACAGTAGCGTAAATACAGTCGCACAACTGGACTCCCATATTTTTTAGGCGAATCTCGCTACTGTATTCATAAATATAGTAACGCGAATAAGTGAATACAACAGCCTAACAGCTAAATAGTAGTTATAGGAAGTAATTATGTATATGATAGCTATCGAAAGTTAATAGTCACTAAACAATAGTGATTTTTAGAAATTTCGTGGTTTCTTAGATCTACACATTCTCAAATCTCACACTTCGTCAGAGAATTCATATGTATATAGCAAGGTTGATGACATAAATAAAGATAATAGTGTAGTTGGTGGGCTGGCTTTTTCCTAATTGAGCGTTAAAATTGCATGGGCTAGCCAATTTTCGGACTGATCATTCAAAAATAACCAACGTTTGCTAAGTCATTGAAAAATAGTCACTATTTTACTGCAACTGAGACCAATCAAGCATAATATACGGGAGTTTGGTGCACCTGTGCATGAACTTCCAATATATTATGCTGGACCGATATACTTTGCTGGCTCCAGTATACTTTGCTAGAAACTTTCCAGCAAAGTATACTGGAACTTCAAACTCCAGTATAATATAATGGAGTTCCAGCAAATTATGCTGGAATTCCAATATATTATGCTGGAGTATTTTCCGGATTTCAAACAGTGTTTTTAAACTGTGACTATTTTTGAATGACCACTTGTAAATCTGGCTATTTTTGAATTTCTCCCTAATTAAGTAGTAATGAAGTTGAACTTTTTTTGCCACTATTATCAATTTCCTTAAGGGGTTTTGGCATGGTATAACAACATACCCATATAATTGGCAAAAAATAGCTCTAGTTATAGATATTGGCACCAAATAGCCAATAAATGCATATAACAATAATAATAATAGGTATATCACAACTTTTTTTCTTTTTTGTTTATATCAACATGTATATTAAAATTTTATCCTCATTATTTCTATATAAATAATATTATTCTTTGTATATAAATAATATAAAATTATATGTATAATTATTGCTGTCTTTATATCAATGTATATCACAATAAAAATATTGTATTATTTGTATATTATAGTGTATAACACATCGGACATGTGTATTCCAAAATTGTAACTCGTGTATATCTCTATGTACATCAGTGATATCTCATGTATATTATGTGTATCTGTGTATATCCATAAAATTTTGTGTCATATATACGATATACAATGCGATATACACGGGTGTCCATAAAAAAATTGTTTTGTATACACGATATACAAAGTGATATACACAGACGTCCTTAAAAACTTGTGTGTGATATACACTGATGTACATGATATACAACGTGATATCACCAAATGGCGTGGTGAGTCAAAAATCATGCCATGGATTTTTGTCTTCCTGGAGGAGAAAATATTTTGCTCTTAAATATTGATGCTACCAAAGGAAACACCATGTGCACACAAATACACAGACAAATTTCTAAAGATGAGCTTGTCAAAATTCTTCTTGATTTCTGGATTACAAATTATGAAAAGTTAAGGGAACCAGAGGAATCTCTGCAATCTGGTGAACCAACTTTTACCAAAAGAAGTGACAAAATCGTTTGCATAAGCTTTGACCATTCTCATCTCAAAAAACCCAATAAAACCATCTTCTTTTGCCAAATGATTCAACCCAAAGATACAACAGATACATACCCTGAACCTGACGGAGAGTTCTTCTGGAATATACAAAGCATCATGGAAGAACATGACTGGTGTCAACATTTTGACAAAGAAGGAAAAAGAGTTTGGTGGTTCAAATGCCCTTTTACGGGACACTGCCCTTGGGATCTTGGTTGCTATTGCCAAGACTGTTTATAAGACCCAATTGGAGAATATGATGAACACCATCTATGTTACTGAGAAAGATTTGGCCTCAACAAGACCAAACCAAAATCAAAGAAAAAAGAAAAAACCACTGAAAAGCATTTTCGAGCCAAATATGAAAATAAAGACTCTTCAATTGGCTCACTAAGTTGTCTAGGTAAATATGCATATTTTGTCAGTTACAAACCCCAAGAATGGCCAAAATTACCTGAAAAATTTACTCCAAGTTGGGAGGATAGTGAAACCACAACCCAAATCACCATCAGCTCATACCCCAGAATCGAAAAATTTACCTGAACACAAAATTTCACCAATTCAAAAAACCTCAAATCCCACACAACCACAAATATTCATGCTAAGTCCTTCAAGCTCCAGTCATACCCAAGATTTTCCTTCACTTCAACCTTTTGAAAAGGAGGGTATAAGCCATGCTCAAAAAATTCCCAAGAAAAATATAGTGCTACCTACTGGAAAAAAAAACCCCAACAAGTGACATCGAAACAACAATGAACTGGCAATCAGAAAACTCCATCTGCCAAAATAAAGTACTGAACAACATCTACAATACCATAAAGAATGTGGCCCATACACAAAATAAAATGATGAGCAAAGTGGAAACAATTGAGAAAAAGGTGGAGCAGACATCGTCTCACCATGCAAGACTAATAAAAGCCTTAGAACTAAGGTTGGCAAATTTACAATATGAGATTTGTCCGCCAGGAACTTCACTTTTCCTATTTTTCCAACAACAACAAAAGGAGACGATTTCCATCAGAGAACAAATTCAACTTTTGAGAAATGACCACTTTGAGCCACAAAAGACCCTAGTTTTCCCCTCTAAACCTACCTTCTTCCCTATATTTTCACAAGCATATTACCCACCTAAATTGGACTACACCTTTTCTACTTTTTCTCTTACCTCACAAAATCCAATCTGTTTTACTGAACCCTTAAAAGAAGAACATGATTTTGATATCGCAAAAATAGTTTGGGAAAGGAAAGATGCCCTTGCAGCCCAGAAACAAACCAAGAAAAGGCGAGACCAAGGAAAAAGTTCAAAAGGATCAAACCCCGAAAATCTGATGATTTCTGACCAGAAGGCTCCAGACATCTATGTCTCCTAGCCAAGAAATATATCAGAAGAAGATACCCCATTGTCAGAATCTCTAAATCCATCAGAGGATGAAACAATGGAAGATAGCTCTCAATCAAGCAATGAATCCACAAAAAACTCTTCTGAAGACGACAGTCCCCCAATATTTGTAAACCAACCAAGAGACCCAGAAATATCTGAAGTAGATGAGGAATAGGAAGGCATGACAGATGAACCAATCCCAGAAAGAAGATATGAGCCCATGGCGTCAAAACCAGTTGGAATTGGTTTTCACACTTTCACCTTAGATAACGTCAAGGTTTCAAAATAGCCTCAAAGGATCCAAGACTTTTATACTTGGATGGTAACCAAAACTTTGGTGGAAGGGGAAAAATATATCATCCTTTTAGAACTCACTTCACGGTTCTCACGAATCCTCAGAGATTGGTGGAACTCACTTGGAATTCAAGACAAAAATACTTTTCTTACTTCCTAAGATTTTGCCTTCAACATCAGGATCCTACATGAAGCTTTCTGCGGAGATACTGGCCAAAGATAGGAGAAAATGCGAAGACAACTCTTCGAGATGAAGTGTGTGTCATTCGACAGAAATAACATTGACAGACATTTTCAAAAAATGGCAAAGATATACTTTGAAATCGGCGGAGACATCAACCTGAAGCAAGCCTTTGTCTTTTCCTTTCCAAAGCTGTTGGCGAGCCGAACTATGCCCATCATTGAAGAAAAGTTTCAGTCCATAACAATCCCAAAAATTGGTTACATCAGGCAAACTATTTTCATCGCATTGGATGACATTTGTACGAAGAGATCTGCCCTAAAACAAATTATCCAACACAATCCAGCGCTTGACAAAGCATGCTGCAAATCTGATCTAATCACCGGATCAGGATATTCAGATGGCCAAGAACTCCAGATAGGAAATCAAGGTCCAAGAGACATACAAAATATTTCAGACGTAAAAGGCCAGGAAATTTTCACAAGAAAAATAGATGTTTTATTTACCATAAGATTGGACATTTCGCTAAAAACTGTCCCCAATCGAGAAGATCTGTCAGATTCCTTGAAGAGATTGAAGATTACACTGCATACATCTCGGAAAAGAGGACGACCTTGAATCCATATTCTCTGTGGTTGATGAACCTAGTGAAGAAACTTTATTCTCTCTTGATATATATGAAGATCAAGGCAATGATCACTACCAAATTTCAAAACCAGTGATCGAAGTCCGAGAAGAAATCAACGCTCTTGTAGTCGTTCCTCAAGTAGAACTCAAAGTCTATTCATCCATATGGGATAAACCAACTTGAGTTATTGCTTTCATCAACACTGGAGTTGCTTCCTCACTCATAAATCCTGCTATTCTCCCTGAAGATCAATGGGTGCCACACTTTAAGGATTTTAACACTACATCAAATGGAATCATGACTACCACCGTCATCACAAAGCATCCGGTCACAATTGAGTTCTTTCCAGGATTGAAGTACATAACCAAGCTGATATGGTCTGATGTACCAGGAAAAGATCTTATTGTTGGATTTGACATTTACAAACAACTTAGAGATCAACTCTAGATCAAAGCTAATGGGATAGCTTTTAAAAAGCAGCTCAAACCTTATTCTGAGATTCCAAGGCTATTCCAAATCACCAATGACGAACAAATCAAAGAGATTGAGCAAAATCTCATTGAACATTCATGTGCTGAATCCCATAAGAATTTCATGAAGAAAGGGAAAAGCCCGTTATGGAAAAACAAAGAGTTTTTTATCAAGCTCCCTTTCAAGAAGAATGAAAATAGCAATCCAACAAAAGCCAGTCATTCGGGCATGAATCTAGATCATCTTCAGCTTGCAAAGAAAGAATGCGAAGAACTTTTGGAATTTGATCTGATAGAGCCATCAGATTCATAATGGGCATGTGAAGCATTTTATGTCAACAAAATAACTGAGCAGATAAGAGGAAAACTCAGGTCAGTCATTAATTACCAGTCACTTAACCATTTCCTCCAAGATGATAAATTCCCCATCCCAAATAAACTCACTTTTTTCTCCCACTTAGCCAAGGACAAATATTTTTCCAAGTTTGATTTAAAATCTAGATTTTGGCAATTGGAAATCCACCCTGAAGAAAGACCCAAAACGGGATTTTGCATCCCTGATCATCACTTCCAATAGAAAGTCATGCCCTTCGGGTTGAAAACTGCACCATCTTTGTTCCGAAAAGCCATGATAAAAATATTCCAGCCCATCCTCCATACCTCTTTAGTTTACATTAATGACATCCTGTTATTTTGTGATACATTGGAGGAACATGTCAACTTGCTTCGTCAATTTGAAGCATTGGTAACACAATACGGAATCGTGCTCTCAGCAAAAAAGATGGTTCTTGCTCAAAAAAAGATTGATTTTCTCGGAATGCATTTTGTCCAAGGTGCATATAGTCCAGGACCCCATATATGTCAGGAACTACTCAAGTTTCCAGATAACAGCCTCATAACAAAGTAGATACAACAATTCTTGGGTGTCGTAAATTATGTAAGAGATTTCATCCCAGATATCTCTACATACATTTCCCATTCAAGGAATGAACCCTGCAACACATGCCCCGAGATCAAAATGGTGAGGCCGATTCCCTGGCTAACTTGGGATCATCGATTAATGATGATGAATTCAGTTCAAGAACATTCGTACAGCTCATGAAGTCGGTGGTGGAAGAAGGCCATACCGAAGTCAACTCGAACAAGTTTAACTTGGGATTGGAGGAACAAATACATAGATTATTTGAAGACTAGGAAGTTGTCCTCGGATCCTAAAGAATCAAGAGCTCTTCGCATGAAGCAGCCAGGTTTAGCTTGTCCGAAGGGACTCTATTTAGAAGAACATTCGACGGCCAACTCGCCATATCCTTGGGGCCGGGAGATACCAAATATGTCTTAAGAGAAGTTCACGAAGGCACTTGCGAAAACCATTCGGGGGCAGAATCTTTGGTTTGGAAATTAAATTAGAGTCGGCTATTACTGGATCGACATGAAAAAGGATGCAAAAAACTTTGTACAAAGATGAGAGGGCTGTCAAAGACACGCACCAATGATCCATCAACCCGGAGAGCTACTCCATTCAGTCTTGTCCCCATGGCCATTCATGAAATAAGAAATGGGCATCATCGGTCCCCTGTCGTGGCACCTGGTAAGGCTCAGTTCATATTGTTCATGGCTGATTATTTTTCTAAATGGGTTGAAGCTCAAGCATTCGAGAAAGTCCGGGATAAGGAAGTCATTGACTTCATTTGGGATCACATAATATGCTGGTTCGGAATACCAGCCGAGATCGTGTGTGATAATGGGAAGAAAATCATTGGCAGCAAAGTAAATAAATTTTTCGAAGATCACAAGATTAAAAAAATCTTATCAACACCCTATCACCCTAGTGGGAATGAACATGCAGAATCAACGAACAAGACTAGACTTCAAAACCTAAAAAGAGGTTGACCAATGCCAAAAGTTGAAAGAAATCTTGCCCGAAGTCCTATGGGCGTATCGTACGACTTTGAAGTCCAGTACTAGGGCCACCCTGTTTTCATTGGTTTATGGTGACGAAACTTTAATAGCAGTCAAATTGAGATAACCGAGCCTTAGGTTTCGATATGCAGCCGAAGAATCAAACAGTGAGGCCATGAGCATGAGCCTGGAACTATTGGATGAAAGAAGTGAAACCACCTCAATCTGGTTGGCCGCCCAGAAATAGCGGAAAGAACGATATTACAATCGAAAAGACAACCTCCGACACTTCAAGATCAAGAACATGGTGTTGAGGAGAGTGACACTACACACCCGGAACCCGAACAAGGTGAAGCTAGGACCGAATTGGAAAGGACCATATCGAGTCGTCGAAATTACCGATAAAGGCTCATACAAACTTGAAGTAGGAAACGGTGCACAGCAATCGAACAACTGGAATATGATGCACTTAAAGCGGTACTACTGCTAAGGTAAGATCTCATTTACTTTTTATAATATTATGAATCGGACTAACACTTGCAGGCAATGGCCAAGGGAGAATGTGACTATTAGGTCTGAAAGCACACGTTGTACTCTTTTTCCCTTGAACTGGTTTTGTCCCAAATGGGTTTTTTGGTAAGGTTTTTAACGAGGCAACAGTAAATCATGCTAACTTAGATTTAAAGGTCGATCTTAAACCAAAGTCAAAGGGCGCATCAATAGTATCTGAGCCTTCTCAAGATCGACCTCGAATATTAGGGGCCATCACCCTCGGGTTAAGGTTCTTGGCAAGGAAAGAAGGAAACTTTGTACTTGAATAGCTTAGGCTCAGTGGTTAGGATTTATTGTAAGGGCCAAACAGTCAAGTGAATCGTGCCCACAAAGGCCACCTTAGCCGTGATACAAGCTTTTACATGTTTTCTATCATGTACTTTACACACAGAAATGAAAGAAAGTTTCCACCTTGCTATTATATGTTTTTGCCTCTTAAAACATAGATCCTACCCTTATTCGGGGACTATCGAGCCTAAGGGTTACCTCTATTCGAGGACTATCGAGCCTAAGGTCTACCCCTATTTGAGAACTATCGAGCCCGAGGGCAACCCCTACTCGGGGACTATCGTCCGAAAAAAGTTCGGGCAACTCGGGCTACCAAATCCCGGAGGCACAAAACCTATTAGGTAATGCCTAAACACAAAAGACTATGACCACCCTAAAAACGGCTTGAAGACATTCGAAGCTCGTAATCAGAACATAAGGCCTTCATAAAAATTTAAAACCTGCTAAAAGTTTACCCTCGACAAAAGCATTGTCTAAAAATCACTTAAGAATCTTGGGAAAACTTCTGGTCACACCGACATTTCAAAGCCTCGAGCAAATACAGTTGCATCGAAGTCAGGCTCTATTTCGACCTCTAAAAAAGGAACGACTTATTGCTACATTTCATTTTATGCTAAGGCATTAGAAATATTTGCAAAAATAGAAATTATGAAAAGATGCTAAAAAATTAGAGACTTGAAATTGCCAGAAAGGAAAATTTTATATATTCCAGAATGAATTTACAAAGGCCCGACAAAAACAGCCTCAAAATAAACAAAAAAAATACACAAGACAAAAACTAAAAAAGTTCTAAGGCATTCATGCCTGATCTTCACTGGGGCCCGACTCGTCGCCAGAACCGTCGGAGACTTCGGATCCCTCAGAACCCTCGGAGCCTTCGGCACCTTCAGGCTCGAAAAGTTTCCTCACCTCGGCCTCAAGCTTTATTACTTCCTCGATCTCGGCCGACAGGTTGAAGCCTCGGGCGTGAATTTCTTTGAGGGTCTTCCTTCAAGAAAACTGCCTCATATATTCAGTAAGGGTCTTCAGGTGGGCCTCGACTGCTACGATATTGGCCTTGTATTGGGCCACCATATATTCGGCATCGGTAGAGGTTGTCTCCAACTGGGACTTCATTACCACGTATTCTCAACCGAGGGCGTTCTGCTCTATGACATCTGAGCTTAGTTGTGCTCGGAGATCATCGTTCAGTTGAGCCCGCTTGTCAGCTTTATCCTTCGCCACCCAAAGTTGAACCTCTACTGATGTCAGCTTTTCTTGGGCGGATTTCTTTTCCGAAGCCAGCAAATCTATTTTTCTATTCCACCCATCGTCCATGGATTGGATCTCATTCATCTTCTTTCGGAGTTGGTTGATCTTGTCGATATTCTGTTGGACCTACGAGGTTTTGTCGTTAGCCACTACGACTAGTTCCTTATTTCTAACTTCAAAGACCATTTCCTTTTCTACCAGGTCGGCATGTTCCTTCCTCAGCGCCGATGCTTCCTTCTGAGCCCTATCCAGCTCGACCTGAAGGTCCTTGATGGTCCTGTCTTGTTGCTCGTTGAGGAGCTTGTGCATATCCTTCTTTCGAGCCTGCTCCTTAAGCTCGAGCTCAGGCTGATTCACCTCGACACGATACCGGAGGAAGCTCTCGTGTTGAAGTACTGAGGCCTACAAAACAATGAAAGTCATGAGAGATGTCAAAAAAGTAAAAATTCAAGAAAACTTAATGATGCCTTACCCGGTTCAGATTAAAAAGACATGGCACGTCCACCTCATTCATTTTTTCCTGGTCCTCCCGGTTACCAGACATCGGAGGTAGCTGGTTACACCTACAAGAGCAGATAGAACCCGGGCATACTCCGGGATAGTATAGATAACTGCTCTATTGCATCCAAGGTCCACACTTGGAGCGGGAAACTGATTAATCAAATTTGGGCAGGAAATCGGCCCGCCAGTTTTCGAAGATATATCCTTCTCCAGGACTTCCAGGTCGCCCAGCTCGGAAAAATCTTCCAAAGTGGACGAGTCCACACCATCAAAGAAAGAATGAAGGGGGTCATTAATGCCATGAACCCCTTCACTGGACTTCTCTTTTCCAACGTGGGCCTCATCAAGCATGGACTCAGTGTAGGAAGGTGTCTTCATAATGTATATTACACTGGCCGCTTCTTCCGGAGCGAAGCCGGCTTCTCAGGGAGCCCCAACCCCCGTCTTCATATCGGCCTCTTGAGTTTGAGGGAGGTCGGCCTCATGGATCTTCTCCTCTGTTGCCGCCTGCTCCTCGGGAGGGGTCAATCCATGGGTAGCGAAAATGTCATCTTATTCTGACTCATCCCTGAGCCGAAGAAGTGACACAGATTCTGGCACCCAGGAGTTGGTACTCTTCTTGGGCTTACGATCCACCCTCTTTTTTGGCTTCACCTCGGCACCCGAGGAGCCCCAAGATTTTCTTTTTCTCTTCTTCTTTTCCCTTGCGACAGCCTTGGGCTATCCCGCAATGATGGGAACAGCGGACAAGGACACGTTCCCATCCCCTTCTAAAGGTGGTCTTAGGCAAATCTATAATAGAAAGAAGAAAGGTCATTATGATGTGAGTTAAAAGCATGGTAATAGCTATTTGAGGGAGAACCTCACATGAGAATGGGCCTCCCATCTGCCCTTCGAAAGCTTGCGCCATGAGCGCTCGAAGTATGACATTTGCTTGTAGATGCCTTCGATCCACTCCTTGAGCTAGAGGACCGCAGTTGGAACCCGGGAAACAGCTGCACAACCACAAATACGAACGATGAGAAAGGAAATGAAGAAAAATTGACACTTAAGAAAAGGCTGAACTTACGAGATGCATTCCACTTTTCGGGGAATGGCATGAACTCAGGAGGAATCAAGCCTTCAGGCTTCACCCGAACAAAGCGCCCCTACCATCCTCGGTCTCGGTTTTCATCAATACTCAAAAAAGGGACCTTGCTGGCCCGACGAGTGAGCTTATTAGTCCCCCTCAAAAAATTCGGGGACTATATCTAAGTTAGCGGTACTACTGCTAAGGTAAGATCTCATTTACTTTTTATAATATTATGAATCGGACTAACACTTGCAGGCAATGGCCAAGGGAGAATGTGACTATTAGGTCTGAAAGCACACGTTGTACTCTTTTTCCCTTGAACTGGTTTTGTCCCAAATGGGTTTTTCGGTAAGGTTTTTAACGAGGCAACAGTAAATCATGCTAACTTAGATTTAAAGGTCGATCTTAAACCAAAGTCAAAGGGCGCATCAATAGTATCTGAGCCTTCTCAAGATCGACCTCGAATATTAGGGGCCATCACCCTCGGGTTAAGGTTCTTGGCAAGGAAAGAAGGAAACTTTGTACTTGAATAGCTTAGGCTCAGTGGTTAGGATTTATTGTAAGGGCCAAACAGTCAAGTGAATCGTGCCCACAAAGGCCACCTTAGCCGTGATACAAGCTTTTACATGTTTTCTATCATGTACTTTACACACAGAAATGAAAAAAAGTTTCCACCTTGCTATTATATGTTTTTGCCTCTTAAAACATAGATCCTACCCTTATTCGGGGACTATCGAGCCTAAGGTCTACCTCTATTCGAGGACTATCGAGCCTAAGGTCTACCTCTATTTGAGAACTATCGAGCCCGAGGGCAACCCCTACTCGGGGACTATCGTCCGAAAAAAGTTCGGGCAACTCGGGCTACCAAATCCCGGAGGCACAAAACCTATTAGGTAATGCCTAAACACAAAAGACTATGACCACCCTAAAAACGGCTTGAAGACATTCGAAGCTCGTAATCAGAACATAAGGCCTTCATAAAAATTTAAAACCTGCTAAAAGTTTACCCTCGACAAAAGCATTGTCTAAAAATCACTTAAGAATCTTGGGAAAACTTCTGGTCACACCGACATTTCAAAGCCTCGAGCAAATACAGTTGCATTGAAGTCAGGCTCTATTTCGACCTCTAAAAAAGGAACGACTTATTGCTACATTTCATTTTATGCTAAGGCATTAGAAATATTTGCAAAAATAGAAATTATGAAAAGATGCTAAAAAATTAGAGACTTGAAATTGCCAGAAAGGAAAATTTTATATATTCCAGAATGAATTTACAAAGGCCCGACAAAAACAGCCTCAAAATAAACAAAAAAAATACACAAGACAAAAACTAAAAAAGTTCTAAGGCATTCATGCCTGATCTTCACTGGGGCCCGACTCGTCGCCAGAACCGTCGGAGACTTCGGATCCCTCAGAACCCTCGGAGCCTTCGGCACCTTCAGGCTCGAAAAGTTTCCTCACCTCGGCCTCAAGCTTTATTACTTCCTCGATCTCGGCCGACAGGTTGAAGCCTCGGGCGTGAATTTCTTTGAGGGTCTCCCTTCAAGAAAACTGCCTCATATATTCAGTAAGGGTCTTCAGGTGGGCCTCGACTGCTACGATATTGGCCTTGTATTGGGCCACCATATATTCGGCATCGGTAGAGGTTGTCTCCAACTGGGACTTCATTACCACGTATTCTCAACCGAGGGCGTTCTGCTCTATGACATCTGAGCTTAGTTGTGCTCGGAGATCATCGTTCAGTTGAGCCCGCTTGTCAGCTTTATCCTTCGCCACCCAAAGTTGAACCTCTACTGATGTCAGCTTTTCTTGGGCGGATTTCTTTTCCGAAGCCAGCAAATCTATTTTTCTATTCCACCCATCGTCCATGGATTGGATCTCATTCATCTTCTTTCGGAGTTGGTTGATCTTGTCGATATTCTGTTGGACCTACGAGGTTTTGTCGTTAGCCACTACGACTAGTTCCTTATTTCTAAATTCAAAGACCATTTCCTTTTCTACCAGGTCGGCATGTTCCTGCCTCAGGGCCGATGCTTCCTTCTGAGCCCTATCCAGCTCGACCTGAAGGTCCTTGATGGTCCTGTCATGTTGCTCGTTGAGGAGCTTGTGCATATCCTTCTTTCGAGCCTGCTCCTTAAGCTCGAGCTCAGGCTGATTCACCTCGACACGATACCGGAGGAAGCTCTCGTGTTTAAGTACTGAGGCCTACAAAACAATGAAAGTCGTGAGAGATGTCAAAAAAGTAAAAATTCAAGAAAACTTAATGATGCCTTACCCGGTTCAGATTAAAAAGACATGGCACGTCCACCTCATTCATTTTTTCCTGGTCCTCCCAGTTACCAGACATCGGAGGTAGCTGGTTACACCTACAAGAGCAGATAGAACCCGGGCATACTCCGGGATAGTATAGATAACTGCTCTATTGCATCCAGGGTCCACACTTGGAGCGGGAAACTGATTAATCAAATTTGGGCAGGAAATCGGCCCGCCAGTTTTCGAAGATATATCCTTCTCCAGGACTTCCAGGTCGCCCAGCTCGGAAAAATCTTCCAAAGTGGACGAGTCCACACCATCAAAGAAAGAATGAAGGGGGTCATTAATGCCATGAACCCCTTCACTGGACTTCTCTTTTCCAACGTGGGCCTCATCAAGCATGGACTCAGTGTAGGAAGGTGTCTTCATAATGTATATTACACTGGCCGCTTCTTCCGGAGCGAAGCCGGCTTCTCAGGGAGCCCCAACCCCCGTCTTCATATCGGCCTCTTAAGTTTGAGGGAGGTCGGCCTCATGGATCTTCTCCTCTGTTGCCGCCTGCTCCTCGGGAGGGGTCAATCCATGGGTAGCAAAAATGTCATCTTATTCCGACTCATCCCTGAGCCGAAGAAGTGACACAGATTCTGGCACCCAGGAGTTGGTACTCTTCTTGGGCTTACGATCCACCCTCTTTTTTGGCTTCACCTCGGCACCCGAGGAGCCCCAAGATTTTCTTTTTCTCTTCTTCTTTTCCCTTGCGACAGCCTTGGGCTATCCCGCAATGATGGGAACAGCGGACAAGGACACGTTCTCATCCCCTTCCAAAGGTGGTCTTAGGCAAATCTATAATAGAAAGAAGAAAGGTCATTATGATGTGAGTTAAAAGCATGGTAATAGCTATTTGAGGGAGAACCTCACATGAGAATGGGCCTCCCATCTGCCCTTCGAAAGCTTGCGCCATGAGCGCTCGAAGTATGACATTTGCTTGTAGATGCCTTCGATCCACTCCTTGAGCTAGAGGACCGCAGTTGGAACCCGGGAAACAGCTGCACAACCACAAATACGAACGATGAGAAAGGAAATGAAGAAAAATTGACACTTAAGAAAAGGCTGAACTTACGAGATGCATTCCACTTTTCGGGGAATGGCATGAACTCAGGAGGAATCAAGCCTTCAGGCTTCACCCGAACAAAGCGCCCCTACCATCCTCGGTCTCGGTTTTCATCAATACTCAAAAAAGGGACCTTGCTGGCCCGACGAGTGAGCTTATTAGTCCCCCTCAAAAAATTCGGGGACTATATATATGGAGCAGGTGGTCGAGGTTAAACCAATGAGACTTGGTGTTATTCAAAAGGTAACAGAAGATGATCACGATCCTTCATAGAGACGGGTGGATTTGCCTAAGGCACACCTCCTATCTCTTGCAAAAATCCAAAACAATTGGGTATGTCGGGTGCAGTGTGAAGGGGTAAGTATAAATACTTAAATACCCCTCCATGTGGGTAGTAATAGCATCCTCAGGCCCAGGGACTACCACATCCTTGCTTTCCCATTTACAGTCCTCTAAGACCATGGTAAGGACATCTTTAATAACGGAGCGTATATACCTCGATTCACCCCGGTCTTGTTTAGATAAGAGTTTCTCGACTTTAAAGTCATCTGCGATTGAGCAACCCCCGGGTATAAAACTTTTCATGGGAGGCTCGGGGACAGGCTTATGGGCAGATGCCCCGGAGGCAGCCACCTCGGGAGCAGCCACCTCGAGAATAGCTGCCTCGGAAGCAGCTACCTCGGCATTCATTGCCGGGTGGGAAGATAAAGACGTGTCCTATTGGGGAACTGATTTGGAAGTTTTAGCCATTGCTATCTGATAAAATTTGGAAATTTGAAGAAAAGGTATGGAGGTTTGGAAGAACAAGTTTGAAGGCTGAACAACAGGGTCTGAATATTTGAAGAAAATCTGGGTAATAACCTAAGAACAATTATGAAGATTTGAAGATCAAAAGATGAAGATATGAAGGTTTGAAAAAAGTTGATGATAGCTAGAAAATTTGAAGATGGAAGCTTGACCAGAAATAGTAAAAAGAACAAAGGGTGGAAGCTTTTAAAGGGGAGGTATGTGACGCTTTTCATTCGGAGGCAACCAATCGATGGTTGACACGTGTCCGAAGTCAGAATGACATAATTAATGTGATGTTTTAACTTCTTCGTCGTTTCGGTTGTAACGTATGAAGGAAGGAACCGAAGAACATTTATAGTTTCTCATCATTTCGGCAAACCTACTCTCTAAGAAACAAGAGGACTATCTGTATATGGGTAAAACCAGGGCTAGTGAGCACCCCGATTTTTGGTGGGATCAAACGAAGTAAGGACATAACTACATAGAATTGGGATCGAAGCTAAGAACCTCTCGTACTAAGGCCTGAATGAAGCGCTTATCGCCGGGTCCATCGAGACAACGCCCAAAATTCAGGGACGGCTCCAAGACCTCGGAAGACATAACCAAACGATTGTACACGACTAACGAAAGGCCATGATATCCGCGCCCAACCGGATATCACGGCGTCAATCTCGGCCCGTATCAACAGCGAATTAGTGATTAACGAAAAAGAAGATTTTTAACTTTCTTAGAATTGTACTTAGGGTAAAACTCCCCTACTATATAAAGGGGAAGTTTATTATTCAATAGACACATTGTAACACGCATATCAAGGCAATATATATTTATTTTCTCTGCTTCTAAAGTTATTCAAAGTTTTTATTTTTGCTCATAGTCCTTCATAAGTATTCGGCTTCAACTCTAAGGCTGAACAGTACCTAAGCTCAGATCCAGGCTCGAACCTAACGTCACAACTAGTTTGATTATTTATTCTATATTTAATTCACTTACTTAACGTTATGGATCACTTGTATTGAATTAGTCCACATATCCTTAAAATCGCATATAAATTCAATTGTTATCTATTTTTAGGGTAAAAACAACTTATATGATGTATGTATTATTTATATTAACATTTTAAATTTTTCATCTAATCAAATATCATAATATTTAATAAAATGGGGGAAGTAGGATAGTAATAAAGATTCAATTAAGTAGTTGTGATCGATCACATCCAATATATAATCAAACTTTGTGATATATCTTAAGAGTCCTTGGGCTTGGGTCCATTCTGCCTCTAGAAAATTGTGAATTTCGTCTCCGTAAAAAATAATAATGCCATATTTTGCATGAACTCTTAGCGAAGAATAAAAAATTTGACTCTCCGACTTTATAGTGGTAGAAATCGCGCAAAATATGAATAACCATCAATAAATACAATATTAGAAAAAATACCCCCTCTAGCTAGCCAAGTACTAATAAAAAGCCACCAATTATTTTTAGACAAAATAAATAATTTTTTGATATAAATAATATTTTATTTATGGTGATGTATATATTTTAGAGATATTTTAGGGTTTGTTACCTTGTGGCTAAGTCACCTTTTTTTCTTATAAATAAAGGGGTATCCCAAATTAATAAGAACTCTCTCCCTCTCTTTTCTCCGCAATATTCTTCTTTTTCTTTATTGTTTTATTTCACGTTATCAACACGAGACTCTAATAAATTGAGAAGAGGCTTTGGGATACGTGCATGGTGCTCAACTTATACGTAATATTGAGCATAGTGATTGTCAATTGTTTCATGAACTTCCTATAGGAATAAATTTTAGATTTAAGGTAAGTATTTTATCTTATTAATCTCTTTTAAATTCTTGAAATTCTATAATTTGATTTTAAATACAAGCAAAAGAAAATAAATTTTGATTATAACTCTATTAGAGTTTATAAGAAATTATAACCACCCAAAGTGGTAAAATTTCTATGTCTTGCCATGATCAAATTCATGCGTGATTATGAGCACAAGAAGTGAAAACTTGTCCCATTGAATTTACTTCATTCTCGTTCCCTTAAGAGAATATAGTAGCAATATGTAATTAATCTGAAAGAAGATAAAATTATTACCGTGAAGGTATCAATAGATGTGGACGTGACAATAGACGAAATTATAAGCATCATCATTGTGGTAATGAGAATAAGAAGGATTCTCAAAATAATCCTTCACTCTGTAAAATAATATTTGTCATCGATTTGACATGAGATTTTGTAAAGCACATACAGTTGATTGTGGTCCATTCATTATGTGAATGTGATAACATGTGATTTATGAATACATATTCATTCTTAAAAAAATATGAATGTGCTAGTGCTAGTGAATATACCACACTCACATCTAGAAGGAGGTTTGAGATGAAATAAGAAAATAATTTCATTATTATGGCATGAATGGTCATTGATCACGTACCTATTGTAATTATATCAAAATATTATGGCAATGTAATTATTACAGGGTAAAAGTAATGGAAGCAACATATCTTGCCTATAATGATTTGACCATGACCATGATGATATAACTTTCCTTGAAAGAGATATTTACCATATGGATGTTAATGAATATGTGGTAGCACAAAATTAATTGAAAGCTTTGAAAAAAATATTTATACTATTTTGGAGAAATAAAATTGATTGTCAATAAAGTATTGTGTTGTAGTAAGTCTTAAAGAAACTTATTTAGTTTCCAAAGTATTCACGAACGTGGTTGGTTATATTGAGACTATAAATAAAGGAAAAATTCAATATCTTCTACTATTACAACTTGTAGCGGAGTAATATGTATGTGAAAAGCTACCCGTTTTATTCTTTAGTTTGTACTACACAAATAAAAGAATGCCACAATAAAAGGTAGAAGTTTATTGATATAAAAACCCGTATCATAATGTCACGACCCTAAACCCGATCCCGGTCGTGATGGCGCCTCTCGTGAAGACAAGGCCAACCAATTAAACCCAATTCACTTTTTAAACAGTTAAATAACATAAAAGTAGTCTAAAACATGATATAGCAATACTAAGTAGCAAATAGTGCCAATAAAGTGCGGAAATACAACCCAACATAGGCCTAACTTGGGTGTCACAAGTCATGAGCATCCATAAGTCATAATACAACTCTGCTAAAACCATAAACTAGTACAATGTCTGAAAAAGGGACAGAAGCAATAAAGGAGTAGACACACGGGGGCTGCAGACGTCAACAACTACCTCGAAATCTCCGAACGCCGCCTCAAGCTGGAGGAATCAGCTCTCGGAAGCGGAACCAACAACGCCTGAATCTACATACAGGGGTGCAGGGAGTAAAGTGAGTACTCCAACTCAGTGAGTAACAAATGTAAATAACGACTGAAGGTAAGAAATCACATAAGGCACAAAGCATTCTATAATAAAGCAGTAAAACCATTTAAAATTAGTAAATCAGTGAAAGATAGATAGAATCCTTTAACTCAAATGTAATTTTCATGAAAAGCCTTTTTAAATGTTTAAGCAGGAAAATTATAGTCAATTATGAAAAGTGAACACATAAAGGCTCGCCCCTCGGGCACAGTATCAACAATCCGCCCCTCGGGCAAACATCTCAGAACAGTACCAACCCCTCGGGCTATCACATAGAACAATACTAGCCCCTCGGTCTCAATCTCATATCACAATGGGTACCCGCACTCACTGGAGCTGTACAGACTCCGGGAGGGGCCCCTTATAGCCCAAGCTCAATATCAAGCCATCTCGTGGCATCAAATCTAGGCCCTCGGCCTCATATCAATCAAACTACCTCGTGGCGTACATATCTCAGGCCCTCAGCCTCATATCAGTATCAGTGTTTCCTCACAACGTAGGCCATCGGCCTTACTCAGTCAAAAATCATCACAAGCCTCTCGGGCAATAGTAAAACAGCGTTTCTCAGCCCAAATATCATTTAAGTATTAAAACTGAGTAAACATGGCTGAGTAGTAAAATAGTGGAAAATAACATGACTGAGTTCAAGTATAAAGTCAAAAGAGTGAGGAAATACCAATAAAAATCCCCGAAGGGTTCAAATAGTTGGCACTAGGCCCAAATATGGCATTCAGCCCAAGTAATGATGATAGCAACTAGTTTTCAATCAAATACGCGGTAAAGTCATCAATCGGGACGGACCAAGTCACAATCCCCAATAGTGCACGACCCCACGCTCGTCATCAAGCATGTGCCTCACCTCAATATAGCACTACGATGTACAAATCTGGGGTTTCAAACCCTCAGAACATCATTTACAATCATTACTCACCTCGAACCGGTTAAATTTCGAGCTCGCGACGCCTTTGTCCCTCGAATCGGCCTCCACACGCATCGAATCTATCCAAAATTAGAACGAGTATGTCAACATATGCTAAGGGAACAAAGCCCAAGCGAAAACAATCAACAAGAGGCACAAATCCCGAAATTACCAAAACCCGACCCCCAGACCCACGTCTTGAAAATCATAAATTTTCACATCAATAGATTCCTTATCTCCCTACGAGTCTTTGCATATCAAGAATACCAAAATTGGAGTTCAAATGACCCCTCAAATTCTCATTTTAAGACCTCTTAAACTCAAGCCCCAATCCTCCATTTTTAGCCCTTTAATTCATTAAATTTCAGTCTTAATCCATGAAATACTACCATAGAAATGTGTTTTAGGTCCAAAATCCTTACCTTAGCGAAGTTCCCTTGAAATCCCTCTTCCAAATTGTTCAAAAGTTCCCAAGCCGAAGTCCAAAAATGGTGGAATAACTCAAACTCACGAAATGAAATAACTTGTATGATCTGCCAGGCATTTTCGCATCTGCGACTTGCCAACCGCTTCTGCGGTACCACATTTACGGTCATACCTTCGCTTCTGCGGAACTCACTTAAACAGCCCAACCCGCTTCTGCGATCACCTTCCGCATCTGTGACCTCGCAGATGCGATCCAACTCACCGCTTCTGCGGTCCCTGACTCCCTCAACCTCTCTGCTTCTGCGACTCCCTCATCGCACCTGCGATGCCGCACCTGCGGTCCCCAAACCGCAGGTGCAAAAATACCAGAAGCAGCAAAAACTTCAGCAGCTGCAAAATATCTCAACGCCTCCGTTAACCATCCGAAATCATCCCGAGGCCCCCGGGACCTCAACCAAAAGCACAAACATAACCCAATGCCTTATTCAAACTTGTTCCCATCATCAAAACGCCTCAAACAATATCAAATCTACCAAATCACATTGGATTCATGCCTAAGTTTCTAAAATCTTTCAAATTACGCTTTCGATAAAAAACCCAACCAAACCATGTCGGAATGACCTGAAATTTTGCACACACATCCCAAATCACACAACGGAACTACTGCAAATCTCGGAATCCCATTCTGACCCCTATATCAAAATCTCGCCTACCAATCGAAAATCGCCAAAATATCAACTTCGCCAATTCAAGCCTAAAACTACTCCAACACTCCAAAACCCATTCCGATCACCCTTCTAAGCCATAAATCACCTCCCGAAGCTAACTGAACCTTCGGAACTCGCATCCGAGCCCTCTAACATATAAGTCAACATCCGGTTGACTTTTCCAACTCAAACTCCCTTAAAAGAGACTAAGTGTCTCAAACCTTACCAAAATCATTCCGGATTCGATACGACCAACCCAATACCATAAAACACGGATAACGAAGCATAAAAAAGCAGAAATAGGGAAAACTGAGCGGTAACTCATGAGACGACTGGCCGGGTCGTCACATCCTCCCCAACTTAAGCAAATGTTCGTCCACGAACGAATCAAGAAACATACTTGAAGCCTTAAACGGGTGAGGTTATCTTCTCCGCATCTCCCACTCGGTCTCCCAAGTAGCCTTATCCATGGGCTGACCTCTCCACTGCATTTTCACTGAAGCTATATCCTTTGACCTCAACTTCCAAATCTGACAACCCAAAATAGCTACTGGCTCCACATCGTAGGTCAAATCATCATCCAACTGAACCATGCTGAAATCCAAAATATGAGACGGATCCCCAATATACTTCCGGGGCATAGAAACATGAAATACCGGATGCACACTCGACAAGCTGGGTGGCAAAGCAAGCTCATAAGCCACCTCCCCAATCCTCCGGAGCACCTCAAAAGGCTTAATGAATCGCGGACTCAATTTCCCTTTCTTCCCAAATCTCATAAAACCCTTCATGGGTGAAACCTTCAACAGAACCTTCTCGTTAACCATGTAGGACACATCTCGAACCTTCTTATCAGCATAACTCTTTTGCCTCGACTGCGCTGTACGAAGCCTCTCCTGAATCACATTTACCTTCTCCAAAGAATCCTGCACCAAATCAGTCCCCAATAGCCTAGCCTCACCGGGCTCGAACCAACCAACTGGAGATCTACACCGCCTCCCATAAAAAACCTCATATGGAACCATCTGAATACTCGACTGGTAGCTGTTTTTATAAGCAAACTCTGCAAGCGGCAAAAACTGATCCCATGCCCATCCGAAATCAATGACACAAGCACAAAACATGTCCTCCAATGTCTGAATAATGCGCTCAGACTGCCCGTCCGTCTGAGGATGAAAAGTTATGCTCAACTCGACCTGAGTACCCAACTCTCTCTGCATGGCCCTTCAAAACTACGAAGTAAACTGAGTACCTCTATCTAAAATGATGGAAATTGGGACACCATGCAAGTGAACAATCTCTCGGATATAGATCTCTGCCAACCACTCTGAAGAATAGGTAGTACACATAGGAATGAAGTGCGCAGACTTGGTCAGCCGATCCACAATCACCCAAATAGCATCGAACTTCTTCAAAGTCCGTGGAAGTCCAACAACAAAGTCCATAGTGATTCTCTCCCACTTCCACTCAGGAATAACCATCTGCTGAAGCAAGCTACCCGGTTTTTTATGCTCGTATTTCACCTGCTGACAATTCAGACACCGAGCTACGAATCCTACGATATCTTTCTTCATCCTTCTTCACCAATAGTGCTGCCTCAAATCTTGATACATCTTTGCGGCACCCGGATGAATGGAATACCACGAGCTATGGGCCTCCTCCAGAATCAACTCCTGAAGCCCATCCACATTGGGCACACAAATCTGGCCTTGCATCCTTAACACCCCATCATCACCAATGGTCACATCTCCAGCATCATCATGTTGAACTCTGTCCTTAAGGACAAGCAAATGCGGATCATCATACTAGCGCTCTCTAATATGATCATATAAGGAAGACCGAGAAACCACACAAGCCAATACCTGACTAGGCTCCGAAATATCCAACCTCACGAACCGATTGGACAAGGTCTGAACATTAACTGCAAGAGGTCTTTCCCCAACTGGAATATATGCCAAACTCCCCATACTCACTGCCTTTCAGCTCAAAGCATCGGCCACCACATTGGTCTTTCCCGGATGGTACAATAAAGTGATATCATAATCCTTAAGCAACTCCAACCATCTCTGCTGCCTCAAATTAAGATCCTTTTGCTTGAATAAATGCTGAAGACTGCGATGATATGCCATACAAGTAATGCCTCCAAACCTTCAATGCGTGAACTATGGCAGCCAAATCCAAATCATGAACGGGGTAGTTCTTCTCATGGGGCTTCAACTGACGAGAAGCAAAAGCAATTACTCTACCCTCCTGCATCAACACACAACCAATCCCAACTCTCGAAGCATCATAATACACGGTATATGAACCTGAAGCTAATGGCAAGACCAACACTGGAGCCACGATCAAAGCTATCTTGAGCTTCTGAAATCTCTCATCACACTTGTCCGACCATACAAATGGATAACCCTTCTGAGTCAACTTGGTCAAGGGTGATGTGATAGATGAGAATCCCTGAACAAAGCGGCGATAATAGCCTGCCAAACCAAGAAAGCTGCGAACCTCTGTGGCTGAAGACGGTCTGGGCCAACTCTGAACCGCCTCTATCTTCTTTGGATCAACCTGAATACTCTTACTGGACACCACGTGCCCCAAGAAAGCCACTGAACTGAGCCAAAACTCACACCTGGAGAATTTTTCATAAAGCTTCTCCTCCCTCAATCTCTACAACACAACTCTCAAATGCTCCACGTGCTCCTCCTAACTACGTGAATACACCAGAATATCATCAATGAAGACTATGACAAATGAATCAAGATAAGGCCAAAACACGCTATTCATCAAATGCATGAGCGCTACTGGGGCATTGGTCAGCCCAAAAGATATCACCAAGAACTCATAATGACCATATTGGGTCCTGAAAGTTGTCTTAAGAATATCCGAGTCCTTGATCTTCAACTGGTGATAACCTGAACGGAGATCAATCTTGGAGAACACTCTCACTCCCTGAAGCTTGTCGAACAAATCATCAATACGAGGCAAAGGATACTAGTTCTTAATTGTTACCTTGTTCAATTGCCTATAATCAATACACATCCTCATAGTGCCATCCTTCTTCTTCATAAACAGAACTGGCGCACCCCAAGGTGACACAGTAGGCTAAATGAACCCTTTATCAAGAAGTTCCTGAAGTTGTTCTTTTAATTCCTTCAACTCTGCTGGTGCTATACGATATGGAGGAATAGAAATGGGTTGAGTGTACGGCACCAGGTCAATACCAAAATCAATATCCTTGTCTAGGGGTATGTTCGGTAGGTCTGCAGGAAACACATCAGGAAAATCCCTCACAACTGGGACAGAATCAATACTAGGAGCCTCAGCTCCGACATCCCTCACAAACGCTAGATATGAAAGACAACCCTTCCCAACCATACGCTGGGCTTTCAAGAATGAGATCACTCTACTGGGAACATAATCAGTCACACCTCGCCACTCAATCTGTGGCACACCCGGCATAGCCAATGTGACTATCTTAGCATGACAGTCCAGAATAGCATGACACGGAGATAACCAATCCATGCCCAAAATGACATCAAAATCCACCATGCTCAATAGTAATAGATCCACTCGGGACTCCAGACCCCCAATAGTCACCACACACAACCAGTACACATGGTTTACAACAACAGTATCGCCTACTGGGGTAGATACATGAACAGGCAAAGCAAGAAACTCACGGGGCATACCCAAATAACGAGCAAAGTATGATGACACATAGGAAAAGGTAGAACCGGGATCAAATAATACAAAGGCATCTCTGTGACAGACTAAAACAATACATGTAATGACAACATCTGAAGTAATAGCATCGGGTCTGCCTGGGAGTGCATAAAACGGGCCTGACTGCCCCCGAATCGACCTCCCTCTCTGGGGAGACCCCTAGCTGACTGACCTCCACCCCTAGCTGGCGGAGCGGGTGGTGATGAAGCAATTGGCACTGAAGCCGATGACTGACCCCTCTATTGGGATGAAATAGAAAAATGACGAGGACACTGCCTCCATATGTGACCCATCTCACCACACTCAAAACAACTCCTAGGTGCTAGAGAAGGGGACTGAAGGGAACCTCTCGCACCAGATGACTAGCAGATGCACTCAGCATAGAAGAGCCCGGAACTGATAGAGCACGGGATGAACTCTGAGCTGGAAGGGCACTAAGTGATGACTGGCCCTGCTAAGTACCGTGATAACCATGACCCGAAGATGCCCCACGATAACCTAGGCGAGCTGGCTGAGCAGACCTAAATGAACGGCCTCTGCCATGCTGAAACTGACCCCTCGAAAGAGCACCAATATAGTTGACAGATCCTCGAGGCCTCTTGGCCTCCCTCTCCTCTCGCTCCTGACGACGAACAAACTCAATCTCACGGGCAATATGCACAACCTCCTCGAAAGTAGCACCAATCACCCTCTTCCTGGTCATGAGAATACGAAGCCTATAAGTGAGGCCATTCACAAACCTCCTAATCCTCTCTCTATCTGTCGAAACCATCCAAATAGCATGACGAGCTAACTCGGAGAACCTCAACTCATACTGTGACACAGTCATATCCCCATGTCGCAACTACTCAAACTACCTACGCAGCTCCTCTCTACGGGACTGCAGCACATTCTTCTCCAGGAAGAGAACAGAGAATTGTTGCCAGGAAATGGGTGTTGCACCAACAGGCCTACGCCTCTCAAAATCCTACCACCAAGTGAAAGTAGATCCTGAAAACTGATAGGTGGTAAAAGCAACCTCGTTGGTCTACAGAATACCTGCAGTACGAAGCATCCTCTGACACTTATCCAAAAAGCCCTGGGCATCCTCGCCCTCTGCGCCACTGAATGTCAGAGGCTGTAATCTACCAAATCTCTCCAACCTACGTTGCTCATCCTCCGGCATGACAGGAACCATATAGTCTTAAGCAGCTGCGACCGGCTGGGATAGATGTGCCCCCGGCGTCTGAAGTCCCTGCACGACCTACTCAGGTGTCCGAGCGGCGGGAGTCTGATTGCCTCCCCCGGCCTGTGAAATAGCTTCGACTGTAGTGGCTGAAACTACCTGATCTAGGATAGTGAAAACTGATAAGATCTGTGCCAAGGCCTCCTAAAGACCCAGAATCATTATGGCATAGTTGGTGCCTGAGTTGGTGCTGTTGGAGCATCCATAGCTGGAGCATGATCCTGAGTTGGGGCAGCTGGTGGATCTACAGGTGCTGCCCTCGCTGCTCTGCCTCTACCATGACCACGACCGCATACACGGCCTCTGGTGGCCACAATATGTAGCACTGGTGGTCGCCCACCATGCCCGGTAGCGGGTGTCCCCACCATCTGTGAGAGAATAGAATAACAGAATTTCAGTTCTCGGATCAACAAGTTGCACGACAAGAATTTCAAGAATATGAAGCTTTTCCAAAAGGTTTTGCAGCCTCTCGAGGATAAATACAGACGTTTCCGTACCGATCCGCAAGACTCTACTAAACCTGCTCATGACTCGTGAGACCTATGTAACTTAGGCTCTGATACCAACTTGTCACGACCCTAAAACCGATCCCAATCATGATCGCGCCTCCCGTGAAGACAAGGCCAGCCAATTAAATCCAATTCACTTTTAAAATAGTTAAATAATATAAAAGCGGTCTAAAACATGATATAGTAATACTAAGTAGCGAATAAAGCCAATAAAGTACGGAAGTATAACCCAACACAGCCCTAACCGGGATGTCACAAGTCATGAGCATCTATAGGTCATAATACAACTCTGCTAAAACCATAAATTAGTACAATGTCTGAAAAAGGGAAAAAAGCAATAAAGTAGTAGAAACACGGGGGCTGCGGACGTCAACAGCTACTTTGAAATCTCCGAATGAAGCCTGAAACTGGAGGAATCAGCTCTCGGGAGCGGAACCAACAACGCCTGAATCTGCACACAGGGGTGCAGGGAGTAAAGTGAGTACTCCAACTCAGTGAGTAACAAATGTAAATAACGACTGAAGGTAAGAAATCACATAAGGCACAAAGCATTCTATAATGAAGTAGTAAAACCATTTAAAATTAGTAAATCAGTGAAAGATAGATAGAATCCTTTAACTCAAATGTAATTTTCATGAAAAGCCTTTAAAATGTTTAAGCAGGAAATTGACAGTCAATTATGAAAAGTAAATACATAAAGGCTCGCCCCTCGGGCATAGTATCAACAATCTGCCCCTTGGGCAAACATCTCAGAACAGTACCAGCCCTTCGGGCTATCACATAGAACAATACAAGCCCCTCGGCTCAATCTCTTATCACAATGGGTACACGCGCTCACTAGAGTGTCAGACTCCGGGAGGGGCCCCTTACGTCCCAAGCGCAATATCAAGTCACCTCGTGGAATACATATCTCAGGCCCTTGGCCTCATATCAGTATCAGTGTTTCCTCACAACGTAGTCCCTCGGCCTTACTCAGTCAAAAATCATCACAAGCCTCTCGAGCAATAGTAAAACAGTGTTTCTCAACCCAAACATCATTTAAAATATCATTTAAGTATTAAAACTAAGTAAACATGGCTGAGTAGTAAAATAGTGGAAAGTAACATGACTAAGTTCAAGTATAAAGTCAAAAGAGTGAGGAAATATTAATAAAAATCCCCGAAGGGTTCAAATAGTTGTCACTAGGCCCAAGTATGGCATTCAGCCCAAGTAATGATCATAGCAAATAGTTTTCAATTAAATACGCGGTAAAATCATCAATCGGGACGGACCAAGTCACAATCCCCAATAGTGCACGACCCCACGCTCGTCATCAAGCATATGCCTCACCTCAATATAGCACTACGATGTGCAAATCCAGGGTTACACACCCTCAGAACATCATTTACAATCATTACTCACCTCGAACCAGCTAAATCTCTAGCTCGCGACGCCTTTGCCCTTGAATCATCCTTCATGCGCGTCGAATCTATCCAAAATCATAACGAGTACGTCAACATATGCTAAGGGAACAAAGCCCAAGCAAAAACAATCAATATGTGGCACAAATCCCGAAATTACCAAAACCCGACCCCCGAGCCCACATCTTGAAAATCAGAAATTTTCATATCAATAGATTCCTTATCTCCCCACAAGTCTATGCATATCAAGAATACCAAAATCGGAGTTCAAATGACCCCTCAAATTCTCATTTTAAGGCCTCTTAAACTCAAGCCCTAATCCTCCATTTTTAGCCCTTTAATTCCTTAAATTTCCGTCTTAATCCATGAAATACTACCATAGAAATGTGTTTTTGGTCCAAAATCCTTACCTTAGCGAAGTTCCCTTGAAATCCCTCTTCCAAATCGTTCAAAAGTTCCCAAGCCGAAGTCCAAAAATGGTGGAATAACTCAAACTCGCAAACTGAAATAATCTATATGATCTGCCAGGCGTTTTTGCATCTGCGACTTGCCAACCGCTTCTGCAGTACCACATTTGCGGTCATACCTCCGCTTCTGCGGAACTCACTTAAACAGCCCAACCCGCTTCTGTGATCACCTTCCGCATCTGCGACCTCGCAGATGCGGTCCAACTCACCGCTTCTGCGATCCCTGACTCCTTCAACCTCTCCACTTCTGCGACTCCCTCATCGCACATGCGACGCCGCACCTGCAGTCCCTAAACCACAGGCGCGAAAACACCAGAAGCAGCAAAAACTTCAGCAGCTGCAAAATATCTCAACCCCTCCGTTAACCATCCGAAATCATCCCGAGGCCCCCGGGACCTCAGCCAAAAGCACAAACATAACCCAATACCTTATTCAAATTTGTTCACATCATCAAAATGCCTCAAACAACATCAAATCTATCAAATCACATCGGATTCAAGCCTAAGTTTCTAAAATCTTTCAAATTACACTTTCAATCAAAAACCCAACCAAACCATGTCCGAATGACCTGAAATTTTGCACACATATCCCAAATAACACAACGGAACTACAGCAACTCTCGGAATCCCATTCTCACTCCTATATCAAAATCTCATCTACCAACCGGAAATCCTCAAAATATCAAATTCTCCAATTCAAGCGTAAAACTACGCCAACCCTCCAAAACCCATTCCGATCACGCTCCTAAGCCATAAATCACCTCCCGAAGCTAACCGAACCATCGGAACTTGCATCCGAGCCCTCTAACACATAATTCAACATCCGATTGACTTTTCCAACTCAAACTCCCTTAAAAGAGACTAAGTGTCTCAAACCTTACCAAAATCATTCCGGATTCGATCCGACCAACCCGATACCATAAAACACGGATAACGAAGCATAAAGAAGCAGAAATGGGGAAAACGAAGCAGTAACTCATGAGATGATTGGCCAGGTCATCACACATAATAAACTTGGAGTTTATTGATATTGCACACGTCATGGTGTAAACCTAAAGTTTATCAGTATTAATAATTTATCCAGTTTGCATAATTAGTTTAGCTATGTTAATTCAAGTATGATGTACAAAAATAAAAGAGAATTCACATGAGTAAATATCAAAGAACTGAAAAGTTCTTTACGGATTCACTTATGTTGCTTGTTCTCATTGATTAATAGATCAATTAAAATTGGGATTGAATCCTACGAATGCTGAAAATGTCAAAGGTGAATATGGGCCGATTCACCTACCATGTATATCACATAAGATGCATCTATGAGATGGTTACACGTGCGATTATTATTAACCCGCAACATGGTGTTTGCCAGATAACTTGCTCAATAATTTAATTTAGAGCATATTTCAGATTTTTTATATTCAAGATAGTTCATCTTGATAAGTTGGTTTACATCACAGTTGGTTTAAAAAAATTATTTATTGAGTGCCCCAACTTAATAGTTAAATTATTTCTTATGAGAACAAAGGTATCTACATCAGTTTGATATACGTTATATACGAAAATATATTACACTCCCCTCACAAGTTGTTCAGGATTAGGAACCAAATAATTCCATATTATTATTATTAATGTGCGATGTATATTTTAATTAATGCCATAATACACAAAGGTGGATTTCCAAAGTTGGGGAAGCAAGTTAGTTTTTCTTACATGAAGGGGAGACAAGATAAAAGTTGAGAAAACGTTACGTGGAACGAATTATCATTTGTACATCTAGATTCTCGAATAAGATTGTCACGACCCAAGTTCTCCCTCCATGAATTGTTGTGACGGAACCTAGTCTCTACGACTAGGTAAGCCTATCCATTTACGGAAAAAGGGAATAAAGATACGAAACTAGCAATTTACGGGTAATATAATATAAAAGTTTAAAATGTCGCTCGGCATATATAATAATAGCACTATCGACCAATATTAACACTCCCAAAACCCGGAATCTCATGAATCACAAACTAGAGGAAATAAAAAATGTTCTAACTCCAGAAGTCTACACAAAGTAATTACAGAAGGTCTATAGCTAAAAGAGAGAATAGAGAGGGACTTATCGGCCTGCGGATGCGGAAGATATACCTCGAAGTCTCTGAAAGTTGCCTCACCTCACGGATAGTATGGCTGAGCCGAAGAACCTGGATCTACACTCAAAAAATATGTGCAGGAAAGGGCATGAGTACACCACAGCGGTACCCAGTAAGTGTCAAGACTGACCTCAGTCGGGTAGTGACGAGGAAGGTCAGGGCCCTACTGTTATATATATATATATAAACAAGGTAAAATAGTATGAAGTGTGACAGTATAATTAAAAAACACTAACAGTCGAAAAAGAGTAAAATTACAGACAGTATATACTCAGTACACAGAGATAGCAACAAGGGATCTCCCATGATATCGTCCCGTAGTCCCAAACGTAAATGTATAGAGGATCTCCCGGGATATCGTCCCGTAGTCCGAATCATAAATATGCAAGAAAAACTCCCGGAATACCAATCCGTAGTCCAAAAGTAAACAACCAGTACCGGAGAATCTCCTGGGTGTCGTCCCGTAGTCGCAAACGTAAAAGTACAGGGGAATCTCTCCGATCTGTATTCCCAAAATAAATATGTAGGGGGATCTCCCAGGAAATCGTCTCGTAGTCCCAAAGTAAACACATAACAGTCTCAAGAAAGAATTTACAGTTTTATTCGAGAATTAAACAGGAATTCTACTCTAAACATGCTGCACATAATACAAATAAGCAGTTAAAGTAGGTAAGACAATTAAATCACATAAGCATGCTTTTCCTAAATTAAACAAGAGGCTTCAAGTACAAGTATTGCTCAATTACAAGAAAACATAGATATTTACTTAATGAAAATGGGGTTTTTCAACAATTAGCACGTTTACGCACTCGTCACCTCATGTACACGGCATTCATATAACATCAGTACCAAAATCCTAAGGGGAGTTCCCCCACACAAGGTTAGGCAAGCCACTTACCTCGAACCAGCTCAAAATTAACTTGAAACCACGCTCTTGCCACGAGTATCCAACTCAGAGTGGCCCAAATCTAATTAAAAAAATTTCATATTGTAAATATAACTACAAACAATGAATTTAGCTAAAGGAATCAAAGCTAAGATAAGAAAATAGAAAACACCCAAAAATCCTCTCCGAACCCACATCTCAGAATCGAGTAAAAATTACAAATTTAGAACACCCATTCACTCACGAGAACATTCGTCTAAAAATCACTCAATTCTGACAACTAAAACCAAATCAAAACCCAAAAACTTGGTTAGGGAACTTTTTCTCAATTCTCCCAATTTTTCACCCCAAATCTGAAATTAAATGACAAAACTAAGCTTAGATTAATAGAATACAACCTAAAAGGGATTAGGAATCATTACCCAATGATCTTCTCTTCAAAATCCTCGCAGAACCGCCCTACCCCGAGCTCCAAATTTATTTTCCCAAGTTATGAACTCAAACCCTCGATTTTTATATTTCTGCCTAGCGATTTCTGCTTCTGCGATCATGGGAGCAGACCTACGGTCCCGCTTCTATGGCCAATAACCTGCACCTGCGATATTTCATTAAACGTCCAAATTCTGCACATGCGCCCACTTACTCGCAGATGTGGTCCGCTTCTGCGGTCCTTGGGCCGCATCTGCGAACAACTTCACTTAAGCCTTAGACCGCACCTGCGGTTCCCACCGCTTTTGCCGCCGCACCTACGGTCCAAGCTCTGCGGGTGCGAAACCAACAGGTGCATCAACTTCAGCAATCTCTTAAGTCCAAATTCACTTCTGTTAAGCATCTAAAACTCACACCGAGTCCCCCAGGACTTCAACTAAACATACCAACCAATCATAAAACATCATACGAACTTATGCGACCCTCGGATCACATCAAACAACGCTAAAACCATGATTCACCCTCCAATCCAAGCCTAATGAACTTGAAATCTCAAGAATTCTACAACCTATGTTGAAACCAACTAAACCATGTCTGATTGACCCCAAATTTTGCACACAAGTCACATCCAACACTACGGAGCTATTCCAACTTTAAGAATCGGATTCTGACCCTGATATCAAAATCCCACTATCGATCCGGAAACATCAAAAATCAACTTTCGGTATTTCAAGCTTAAATAAGCTATGGACCTCCAAAACACAATCCGAACATACCGCTAAGCTCAAAATCACCCAATGGAGCTAATGGAATCAATGGAATTCCATTCCGAGGCCATCTTCATACTGCTCCAACTACGGTCCAAATTCTAAAGCTTAAACTCTCATTTGGGGACTAAGTGTCCCAAAACACTCCGAAACTCAAAACGAATCCTCCCGGCAACTCACAATAGCAAAAACAAACACGAGAAAGTAGTTAATAGGGTATCGGGGAATTAATTCTTAAAACGACCGGACGGGTCGTTACATCTCCCCCTCTTAAAACATTTGTATGTCCTCGAACGAGCATAGAGACATACCTGAAGTAGTGAAAAGATGATGGTAATGGCTGCGCATATCCTGCTCGGTCTCCCAAGTCGCCTCCTCGACCAGCTGACCCCGCCACTAAACCTTCACTGATGCAATGTTCTTTGACCTTAGCTTTCGAACCTGCATGTCCAATATCGCCACTGGCTCCTTAACATAAGATAGATCCTTGTCCAACCGGACTGAACTGAAATCCAACACGTGTGACGGATCACCATAATACTTCCGAAGCATCGAAACATGAAATACCGGGTGAACTCCTGCCAAGATGGGAGGTAAGTCAAGCTCATAAGTAACCTCCCCAACACGTCGACAAACCTCAAAAGGACCAATAAACTTCGGACTCAATTTTCCCTTCTTCCCAAATCTCATAATGCCCTTTATAGGCAAAACCCAAAGCAAGACCCGCTCTCCAACCATATAGGAAACATCACGAACCTTCCGGTCCGCATAACTCTTTTGTCTGGACTGGGTTGTATGGAGTCTATCCTGAATCACCTTAACCTTCCCTAAGGCATCCTGAACCAAGTCTGTGCCTAATAATCTAGCCTCACCTGGCTCAAACTAACCCACCGGAGATCTACACCGCCTACAAAGCCTCATACGGTGCCATCTAAATGCTGGACTGATAACTATTATTATAGGCAAACTCCGTCAGTGGCAAGAACTGATCCCAAGAACCTCCAAACTCCATCACACACGTACGAAGCATATCCTCAAGGATCTGAATAGTGCACTCGGATTGTCTGTCCATCTGGGGGTGAAATGTTGTGCTCAACTCCACCCAAGCACCCAACTCATACTGTAGGCCCTCCATAACCGTGATGTGAACTGAGTACCTCTATCTGAAATGATGGAAACTGGAATACCCTGTAGACGAACAATCTCCCGAATATAAATCTCCGCCAACCGCTCCAAAGAATAGGTAGTGCACACAAGAATGAAATGCACGGACTTGGTCATTCGATCCATAATCATCCAAATGGCATCGAACTTCCTCAAAGTTCGTGGGAGTCCAACTACGAAGACCATAGTGATCCGCTCCCACTTCCACTCCGAAATCTCTATCTACTAAAGCAAGTCACCCAGTCTCTGGTGCTCATACTTCACCTACTAACAATTGAGGCACCGAGCTACAAACCCAACTATATCTTTCTTCACCCGCCTCCACCAATAGTGTTGTCTCAAATCTTGGTACATCTTCGCAGCACCCGGATGGATGGAAGACCGCAAACTCTGGGCCTCCTCTAGAATCAACTCCCGAAGCCCATCAACATCGGGTACACATACCCGACCATGCATCCTCAATAATATGTCATCACCAATAGTCACATCTCTGGCATCACCATGTAGAACCTTGTCCTTGAGGATGAGCAAATGAGGGTTATCATACTGACGCTCTCTGATACAATCAAACAAGGAAGACCGAGAAATCACGCGAGCTAGAACCCGACTGGGCTCCGAAAGATCCAATCTCACAAACTAGCTGGTTAAGGCCTGAACACCATCGCCATGGGTCTCTCCGCTGCTGGTAAATAAGCCAAACTCTCCGTCTGGCGACTCAAAGCATCGGCCACCACATTGGCCTTGCCCCGGTGATACAAGATAGTGATATCATAGTCCTTCAGCAGCTCTAACCACCTCCTCTAGCACAAATTAAGATCCTTCTGCTTAAACAGGTACTACAAACTCCGGTGATCAATATAAATCTCACAAGGAACACCATACAAATAATGACGCCAGATCTTCAAGGCATGAACAATAGAAGCTAACTCGAGATCATGGACAGGATAATTCTTCTCATGTACCTTCAATTGTCTGGACGCATAGGCAATCACCCTACCATCCTGCATCAATACCTCTCCAAGGCCAATCCTCGAGGCATCACAATAGACAGTATAAGACCCCGAATGTGTAGGCAATATCAATACTGGGGTTGTAGTCAAAGCTGTCTTGAGCTTCTGAAAGCTCTCCTAACACTCTTCCATCCACTGGAACGGAGCACCCTTCTGGGTCAGCCTGGTCATAGGTGCTGCAATAGATGAAAATCTTTCAACAAATCGATGGTAATAACCCGCCAAGCCAAGAAAACTGCGGATCTCTATAGCTAAGGATGGTCTGGGCCAACTCTGCACTACTTCCACTTTCTTCGGATCCACCTTTATCCCCTCACTCGATACCAAGTGACCCAAGAATGCCACGGAATCCAACCAGAACTCACATTTCGAGAACTTTGCATATAATTTCTTTTCTCTCAAAGTTTGAAGCACTGTCCTTAGGTGCTGCTCATGATCTTCCCGACTCCGAAGTATACCAGAATATCATCAATAAAGACAATGTTGAACGAGTCAAGATATGGCTGGAACACACTATGCATCAAATGCATGAAGACTGCTGGGGCATTGGTCAGCCCAAATGACATAACAAGAAACTCGTAATGACCATACCGAGTCCTAAAAGCAGTCTTCGGGATATTTGGCTCCCGAATCTTCAATTGATGGTAACCTAAAAGCAAGTCAATCTTAGAAAACACTTGTGCACCCTGTAACTGGTCAAACAAATCATCAATACGAGGCAAAGGATACCGCTTCTTCACTGTAACTTTGTTCAACTAGCGATAATTAATGCATATACGCATAGAACCATCCTTTTTCTTCACAAACAAGACAGGAGCACCCCAAGGTGATACACTAGGTCGAATAAAACCCGTGTCAAGCAATACCTGCAATTTCTCCTTCAACTTAGGAGGAACCATACGATAAGGAGGAATAGAAATGGGTTGAGTGCCCGGTAACAAATCAATGCCGAAATCAATATCCTTGTCGGGTAGCATACTCAGAAGATCAACTAGAAACACATCAGGGAAATCCCATACTATTGGGACTGAATCAACTGTAGGGGTATCAATACTGACATCTCTCACATAAGCTAGATACACGTCACACCCTTTATCAACCATTCGCTGAGCTTTAAGAAATTAAATAACTCTACTAGGAGTGTGATCTAGGGTACCCCTCCACTCTACTCGCGGTACACCTGGCATAGCCAGCGTCGGTTTTGGCGTGACAATCAAGAATAGCAAAATGGGGTGACAACTAGTCCATGCCCATGATAACATCAAAATCTACCATGTTGAGCAATAATAAATCGGTTCTAGTCTCAAAACTACTAAGAGCAATCAAACACGACCAATAAACGCGATCCACAACAAGTGAATCTTCCACAGGAGTAGAAACATAAACAGGGAAACTCAAAGAATCCCGAGATACGCCCAAATGCAGGGCAAAATAAGAGGACGCATAAGAATAAGTGGAGCCTGGATCGAATAAAACCGATGCATCTCTATGACAAACCAGGACAATACCTGTGATGACAGAATCGGAGGAGACAGCCTCAGTACGGGCAGGAAGGACATAATATCTAGCATGGCCTCCCCTTCTAGGGTGACCTCCACCTCTAGCTGGTTGAGCAAGTGGGGTAGCAACTAGTGCCGTAATCGTAGCCTGGGAACTCTACAGAGCACGCTATGACTGAGAAGTCTGTGGAGGTGCACCCCTCCTAAGTCTGGGGCAATCCCTCACCATATGGCATGTGTCACCACACTCAAAACAAGCTCTTGGAGGATGTGGTGGTTGTGACTAGCTCGGGCCAGGTCTGCTGGACTGACTACTAAAAGCACCCCGTACAGGAGGCGCACTAGATACTGGAGGCGTATAATAAGACTCCTGAGGTCTAGGAGGAGCTGGAACACCACTGGCTGCTAGAAAGGCTGAATGAATAGGGAGACTCATATAACCCCTACCATGACGAGCTGCAACTGGGGTACGGGCACCAGAATAATGGCCCGACTTTTGAGACCTCTTGGCCTCCCTCTCCTCTATATCACGAGCATGCATACCTTAACTCTCCTAGCAATGCTCACCACCTGCTGATAAGAAATATCCATCTCCAACTCCCGAGCCGTGCTAGACCTGATGTTGGGAATGAGCCCCTCAATAAACCGGCAAACTCTCTCACGAACTGTAGAAACCAAGGCTGGTGCATGTCTAGCCAAGTTAGTGAAACGGACAGCATACTCCGAAACAATCATAGTACCCTGATGCAAATGCTCAAACTATGCATCCCTGAGGCTCTGAGGAACATACTACCTCAAAAATATATCTGAAAACTGGGTCCATGTAAGGGATGTTGACTCAGCTGGACTTCCAACTCAAAAGTACACCACCTCTGGTAGGCTGCTCCTCGAAGTTGGAAGGCAGTGAAAGAAACCCCACTCGATCCTGATATACCCATAGTTCAGAAGATACGGTAGCACTCCTCTAGAAATCCCAGAGCATCATCTGATGCTACACCACTGAATACAGGAGGCTTGTACTTCTTGAACCTCTCAAGTCTCCGCTACTCATCCTCGGAAGTTGCTGCCCTGTCCTCCTACTGAACTGGAGCCATAGGCGATACCGGTATAACCTTTGGGATATTATCAACACCAGCTTCTCAGGAGTGTGGGGGGTGGGAGTCTGTGCTCCTTCTGCGGCCTGGGATGTGGCTATAGCAAGAGGAATCAACCCTGCCTGATCTAGTAGTAGCAGTAGGCGTATCAGGTGCCTGGGCTCCGACTGGAGCTTCTGGTGGCTACTCTATGGCAGCTCGTGCGGGTGCTCTAGCTACACCACGTGCGCGTCCTCGGCCTCTACCCCGGCTCTGACCTCTGGCGGCTTTAGCAGGGGGCACGGGTGCCTGGTCATCTCTGGTAGCACATGTCCTCACCATCTGTGAAAGAATAGAAGACAGAGGTTTAGAGTTTTGATATCAAAAATCTCGCAAGACAAGGAAATCAATGAAGTAGAATTTTCCTAACAGTTACAAAGCCTCTCGTAGATAAGTACAGACGTTTGTACCAATCCGCGAGACTCTAATAAACCAGCTTGTGATTTATGACTCCTATGAACCTAAAGCTCTGATACCAACTTGTCACGACCCAAGTTCTCCCTCCGTGAACTATCGTGACGGCACCTAGTCTCTACGACTAGGTAAGCATAACCATTTGTGGAAAAGGGGAATAAAAATATGAAACTAGCAATATAAGGGTAATATAATAGAAAAGTTTAAAATGCCGCTCGGCATATACAATAATAGCACTCTTGACCAATATAAACACTCCCAAAATCCGAAATCTCATGAATCACAAACTAGAGGAAATACAAAATGTTCTAACTCCAGAATTCTAAACAAAGTAATTACAGAAGGTCTATAGCTAATAAAGAGAATAGAGAGGGACTCCTCGGTCTGCGGACACGGCAGATATACCTCGAAGTTTCTGAAAGTCGCCTCGCCTCACTAAGTGCTAAGTCTAACCTCCGTCAGGCAGTGACGAGGAAGGTCAGGGCCCTATTTATATATATATATATATATATATTGATGGGTTTTTACTTAACCTTATATTTTGATGATCTAACAAACTTATCGTGAAGAACCAGATAGAGAACCTTCTCCACAAGATACATATCTTATATGAATTGGTCGAAGCCTGATCATCAGCAAATGGATGAATGACCACATGGAGGAACACAACAGGGACCTAATGACCTAGTCCCTTAGGGTTCTCTGACCAAAGTACAAGTCAAGTGCACAGTCGAAATGCAGCAGAAAAAAGTGACCATTTGGCAACTATTATAGAAAGAGGAACACAACTAGGACCTGGTCCTAGTATATGTCTTGACAGAAGTATTAGGACCTGGTTCATTGGTATGTCCTGACATAAAGCACAAAGTCCAGCTGGAACGCAACTGCCCAGAAGTGGTTGTGCAACAGTCACTTCTCACTGAGAAGAAGTACACCAAGAGTTCACACCACTATCTATTATGATATCTTTTGTGATAAAATAACCTGGTGTAAGACACACCATCACTTGTGCATTCAATGATATTCTCCCAAGAAGAAGAAGCATCGATCCAGCATTGAAATCACTGGTGTGTCAAGAACAAGAAGACAACTCCACTAAGGATCAGTTTCTAAACGAAGTCTTATATATATCCCTGATGAGTTGTAATCTTGTTAATTGTTCTACATTGTAATTCCTAGTTTGCTTTCTTAGAAGCACTATTTTAGGAACAAACAAAATTTGTAAACTTTAGAGTTTATGTTGTGACTAGAAATAGTCATAAGTTAAATCCTCTGTAACTAGGAGAGTTAGAGAGTGGCTTGTGGTAGTTGCATCACAAGTTAGTTTAAAGTCTTTGCAATAGGGTTTTTGCAAAGTGGCTTGTAATAGGTAGATTACAAGTTAGTTGAGTTAAAAGCCTACAAGAGTAGGTCATGGTTTTTTGATCCCCTTGTGTGGGATTTTTCCACGTAGAAAAATCTTTTTCCTTCTTTACTTTCAGCCTTTACAGCATTCTACGTATTAGTCTCATACGGGACCAGGTACTTTATAGTTTGGTGGACTCATATAAGCTATCAATTGGTATCAGAGCGGGTTCCTCCTATTAGGATAACACCTAGTAAGGATCCTAAATGGTTGCTCCACCAAACTTTAAAGAAGGACAATCAACCTATAGACCTCACAGATTCAATGGTCAATACTACGGCTGGTGGAAGACTCGGATGCATGATTTCATAATGGATGAAGATTCAGAACTATGGGACATCATTTTTGATGGTCCACATGTTCCCATGAAGAAACTTGAAGAAACAGGACCATTTGTGCCCAAAAGGAGAAAAGAGTACAATGACACTGACAGAAAAGCTGTAGAAAAGACCTATCGTGCCAAAAAAATCTTGATGTGTGGCATAGGACCTAATGAGTACAACAGAGTATCAGCTTGTGATACTACCGAGGAGATATGGGAAGCCTTACAAACTGCACACGAAGGAAACACTCAAGTCAAACAATCCAAGATCGACATGCTCACCACTGAATACAAACTCTTCAGGATGAAAGATGATGAGTCCATACAAGATATGCACACCAGATTCACCTACATCATAAATGAGCTTCACTCACTTGGATATGTCATTCCCAGAAACAAGCTTGTAAGGAAAATTCTCAGTGTTCTACATGGGTCTTGGGAAAGTAAGGTAAATGCCATCACAAAAGCTAAAGATCTACAGACTCTGACCATGGATGAGTTGATTGGTAATCTAAAAACATACGAGATGAAAAGAAAGAAAGACAGTGAAAGAAGAGAGCCTAAGAAGGAAAAGAACCTCGTACTTAAGGCTGAAAGGAGTGATTCAAGTGATGAAGGCAGTGACATGGCCTATCTTACTAAGAGATTTCAAAAAATGGTTTGAAGAAATGGTGGCATACCAAAGTGGGGCAGTTCAAGTAAAACAAGGAACAACGATCTCTATCACGGATGTGGAAAGTCAGGGCATTTTATCAAAGACTACCCACTCACGAAACAGGAGCAGTAAAAGCAAAATCCTAACAAAGCAAGAAAAAGGAACCTGGATCCAGAAAAAAGATTCAATCGAAAAAGTGTTGCAGACAATATCGTTAAGCAGGCTCTTGCTGCATGGGGAGACTTCTCAAGTGAATCCGAAAGGGAATAGGATGCAGAAAATAGTTCCATGATGGCAGTGGAAACTGAAGCAACGAAGTACGATTCACTGTTCGCACTGATGGCTCAGTTAGATGATGATGATGAAAAAGATGAAAACGACGAGGTAAACTTCGGGGATGTTCAGAGATATCTGAAATCTTATTCCTCTAAGAAACTAAGGTATTTATCAAATGTCCTAATTGATGTTTACTATAGTCTTGTAAATGATAAGGAGATCCTGGCCGTAGAACTAGGAGAGGCCGAACAATCTAGAGATGATCTAATGGTCTGTGTAGTGGACTTAAATGAGACCATAGCTAATCTTGAGAGAAGGAGGCCCTAACTGAAAAAATAACTAGTGTGGAGAATGAGAGAGACGATCTGATGGTAGCAGTTGTTGATCTAAAAGAAACAATAGAAGGTCTTAGCAATGAGAAAGACACCTTAGAAGAAACAATTGCCTCCACTGAAGAGGAAAGGGATGACCTTCTAGTGATATGCGATGATCTAGATGAAACCATTGAGAGACTCAATAGAGAACATAGGAATGTAAGTCTTGGGAAAGGGAAGGAAGTAGCCAGTGAGTCGCACATCTTGCTCGAAAAGGAGTTAACTGTTGTAAAAATCAGTCTCTGCAGTGAACTCGAAAAGAATTAACAACTCTAAACTGAGTTGGAGAAAGTAAGAAATGATCTTAAGAAATCCCTGAAGTGGACCTGGTCCTCAGATGTTGTCACTACCATGTATCTCAACAATAGTGGGAACAAGTAGGGCATCGGGTTCCAAAGGGAGAAAACTCCCTACAACCCACATAGCAAGTATGTCATTGTACCTGATAACTGGCTATGTACCCACTGCAGAAACAATGGGCATTTTAAAAAATATTGCCAGGCTAGGGTTCAGTCTGCTCAGAAGAACAAAGCGTTTGCTGATAAAGTGACTATTACCAAAGGACCAGGTACCACTCGCAAAAAGTGGATGTTGCCTGTGTGGACTAGGAAATCCCTCATTCATCCTTTTTATGGTAACAAGGGACCCAAACTAGTTTGGGTTCCTAAATATAACCCTTGATGTACATGAAAAGGGAACAGTGAGAGGGAGCAGACTGCGATGGACTACGGATAGAAGATGCTCAAAACACGCAGCTGAAGAACATCATGAATTTCTTCTCACTGAAAGCCCTGCAGGAAGGGAATGTATCCTTGAGAAAAAAGTAAAGGGTACATTCTCAGTGAATGAAAAGGCAGAAAGGTTCCTTTTTGCACTTGAGTGGGAACGAGCACTATGTGAATTACCTAAAAAATGTTGTCATCAATCTGATAACTAGCCAAGTAGTATCAATGAACAAAGGAAACAAGAACAGTCACTCCTGCAAATCATCAAGTGGAGAATGAGATGAGTGAAGTCACAACCATAGCATGAAGGAGTAATATATGCAAATTTCTCACCTCCGAAGAAACTAACTCAGCCGGACCTGGTCCGTGGTCTGCCAAACTCAAGCGTCACCTGGACATGAGTTCACAAAAATGATGGAGGAGGAGGAGAAGGGATCTCACACTATTTCTCAAACTCCAAGGATTGCATAACCAAAATGGTGTAGCTGAAAGAAAGAACGGATTTGGAAATTACGGCATGGACTGTGTTCATCGCCTACGGAACCGCCAAGAAACTCCGGGCAAAAGAAATGAATACTACTCTCTCTTTAAGAACAGGTGTCAGACCAGGTCCCTCCTAAATCAAAATTCACCAGGAGCTGTCAAATTGGAAGAAAATGCATTGTTCTTGACAACAAGAAGGATCAGCTTGGGAAGCTCAATGCAAAAGGACGAACTAAGGCATCCTTCTGGGTACAATCCACAAAACAAGGCCACAGGGTCTCCAACAAATGAAGCAAAACGAAATGACCTCATCAACAACTGGAGAGAAATTGCAAACACATTGAAGGGTGAGATCCCCTTCTGAGAGTCAATATGAAGAAGGAATTGATCGGTGGAAAGCATTGTAGAACAGAAGACCAAACTCCAGATATTTGCATCAAAGCCTCAAGTAGTGAATATTTTGGATAAATAAAGGTGAAGACGGGTCACAAAAAATCTAATGAAGAACTTGATCCTCCATTTGTTGACTATGTAAGACACCGTCAGGTAAAGGTAGCTAAAGTGTTTTCTGACCAAGCCTAACTCACATCAATATCGTTGTAGGTAAACACGCATGACAATCATAGAAGCTAAAGGTACAGTTATGAACTGCAAGAGGAGGGGCTACTAAAACCTTGTTCAAAAGATTGCTCTAGCATCAGGTTCTTGTATCTCAGGTTAGTAGTAATGTGCTTAAATTTTGCATGCCCGTCCTAAACAAAAAAAATTAATATAAATATCTATAATTCAGCTGCCACATCATCCGACTTTTCAACATCTGTGTGTCATGTCTTGTCCGTCAAATCCCTTCATCCCCTCTGCACGGTAACACTTCCCCACAAACCTACGCCGTTTTCAGAACTATTCAGAACCTATTTCTCTCTCCACTCATCATTAGTTCTCCTTCCAATAAAACTTTCTTTTTCTCCCACCGCAAGTCATGAACCTTCATCTTTCGTGTATAGCTAGGATTCTCTTCCCATCTATCTCTTTCTTTCTCTCTACTCGTCTACTAAGTACTCATCTAATGGCGATCGAACAATCTTCTCATTCCCCCGCCATTAACACTGCGCCCACTCCCTCATCATCATTGATATCATTCCCAGAACATTATTGTTTCACGCCTTCTACCACCTTAACACTTCTGGTTCCTCCTCCACCCCTACAGTGTTTCCATTTCTGATAAACGTCGTTACCACTATTTTGAGAATCCTATGTCTAGTCAATCCTACGATCTCATCAAAGACCACACAGGAGGTCTTACTCCTCGAATATCAGAAGCCTCTAAGGATGATCCTGACCAATACCTGAACACCTCCATGTTGGACTCAGTAACTCTCAAGGAGTCACCTGAAAAGGAAGCAGCTTATCACATTATGGCCATATCTGCAAAGAATCTGATGAATGAAGGAGGTTATCTCTCTTCTAAGTATCAGGGGGAAGGCGTTCCATTCCTAGGAGATGTAAGAACCATATCACTCCTCGAGTCCTTGGCTCATGAGATATTCTCAGAAAAGCCTTTTGATGAACCTGATTCACTTCCATGCAAACTCACTCTTGTACCTCTTATTCATTCCAAGCTCTTAGATTCATCCTCCAAATCACCCATCACCAGGTCACTACAGCAAGAGAATTCTGAATCCTCATTGCAGAAAATTAAGAGGAGCGTCAAGTCAAGGAAAACGAGGAAAATGAATCCCAATGATTTCATCAAGAGTGTGTCAGTAAATCAGATAGACAAAAATGCCTCTAGGGAACCTGGTTCCTTAGTGCAACAGTCTATGACAAGTAAAAAAACTGTTGAGGAACAGAAAAGGTCATCGGTGAAGTACAGCAGCAAGTCTAAACGGAGTAAAACTAAGCTAGCCGTGCCTGAGGACAATACGGTAGGGCAGCAAGCAGGAAAGTAAAGTCTGGAGAAAGAACTAGCAAACAAAAAGGGGAAACCATTAAGGAACCTGGTTCAACAAGGTCCTTGACCTGTGATGATGTTCAGTGGCAGCAGAGATTAAGAACTCAAAAAGTGTTGTGGGGTTGAACATTTGATCCAGCAATTTCGGAGATGGCGGGCATGAGACAAATTCTGGAGATTGTGGAATTTCAACAATGGGAACACCTGTTTGAAAGGAGCATGCCTCTGGTGTATGAAGATGCAGTGCAAATCTTTTACTCATCTCTCTTCACTGTCGAGGGGGATCACATCTATGCACTTGTAAATGGAGTGGACATTGTACTCGACGCTTCAACGTTGGGAAAGATTCTCAGAATTCTGTGTGAAGGTGTGTCCTCAGATAAGGATGTCTGTGGAATAAACTTTTGGAGAGCCATTCTGAAAGAGCAAGCCATCCAACAGGGGAACAGGTCCATAAGAAGGTATTGCTTCTTAAGTACCAGCTTCTCTTTGAACTGGTTAATAAAGTACTCTTACCCTGCACTAAGAGACGTTCCATTACTACAAAGTCAGATTTGGTCTTGATGGAAGCGTTTGATGAGTTTATACCTATGAACTTGTCAGCAATCATGATAGATCACATGCAGAAGGTGGCAAATTTAAGGGTGGCAATCATGGGTTACCTTATGGCTTTCTCCTCACTCAAGTGTTCAGATTCTATAAAGCTCCCTTGGTAAATCTCAGAGTGGGCACACGCAAGCAAACCTTCTCTAAGACCACTCTAGAAGAATGTGAATGTACAGAAAAGGTTGGTGGAAGCATCTCGACCATTTCTCAGCTGATAAACTCTCAAAATGTAGCTTCTGAGGAAATAAGAAGGCTGAGGGATCGAAATGCCATATTGGAAACACAGCTTAGCCAAGCAACTAAGGGACCTGATTCTGTACATGAGGAGGTTGCCCGACTGAGAAAGGAAAACAAGAGACTTTGGGCTCAACTACTTGAAGAACAACTGGCTGCAAATGCTAGACTGGACCTGGTTCTCAAAACCATTGTTGTCTCTTCCTCCAAGCCTCCTTCCTTTAGTGTTCCCTAGGATCCTCTTAGTGTTAAGATATTTTTGCTCCAACATCCTATGGCTGCTGTTTGACTTGTGTTTACTTTTTTGTGATGGCATGTTGAACTTAACCATTACTTCTCCTGACTTGCTCAGTCCAATGTAAACATTAACGAAACAGCTCCCCTTTCCTTGCATATACAACACTGTGTTCCTCTGGCTTCTCTTTTCTGTCATGTTGTGTGCACATATGTGGCATGAGCTAGCTGTGTTAGACTTCTTTATGCTTATTACCTGCTTGTGCTCTTCTTCATAGTTGTTCTTTTTAATGATGCCAAAAGGGGGAAATAAGGATAAGGTGGGATAACATGGTTACATGGTTGACGGAGATTTTTGATTAAGGGGGAACTTCGGAGATGGTTAGATCTGACATTAAGGGGGAACTTCATCTGGTTATCCCTATCTGGTTTTGCTCTAAACAAATATTGTCCATGCTTAAGTTTGTCATCATCAAAAAGGGGGAAATTGATGGGTTTTTACTTAACCTTATGTTTTGATGATCTAACAAACTTGTCGTGAAGAACCAGATAGAGAACCTGCTCCACAGGATACACATATCATATGAACTGATCGAAGCCTGAGCATCAACAAATGGATAAATGACCACATGGAGGAACACAACAGGGACCTGATGACCTGGTACTTTAGGGTTCTCTGACCAAAGTACAAGTCAAATGCACAGCCGGAATGCAGCAGAAGAAAGTGACCATCTGGCAACTGTTACAGAAAGAGGAACACAACTAGGACCTGGTCCTAGCATATGTCCTGACAGAAGTATTAGGACCTGGTCCGTTGGTATGTCCTGGCATAAAGCACAAAGTCCAGCTGGAACGCAACTACCTAGAAGTGGTTGTGCAGACAGTGCAGCAGTCACTTCTCACTGAGAAGAAGTACACCAAGAGTTCACACCACTATCTATTGTGATATCTTTTGTGATAAAATAACCTGGTGCAAGAAACACCATCACTTGTGCATTCAGTGATATTCTCTCAAGAAGAAGAAGCATCGATCCAGCATTGAAATCATTGGTGTGTCAAGAACAAGAAGACAACTCCACTAAGGATCAGTTTCTAAACGAAGTCTTATGTATATCCATAATTGAGCTGTAATCTTGTTAATTGTTCTACATTGTAATTCCTAGTTTGCTTTCTTAGAAGCGTTGTTTTAGGAACAAACAAAATTCGTAAATTTTAGAGTTTATGTTCTGACTAGAAATAGTCATAAGTTAAATCTTCTGTAACTAGGAGAGTTAGAGAGTGGCTTGTGGTGGTTGCATCACAAGTTAGTTTAAAGTCTTTGCAATAGGGTTTTTGCAAAGTGGCTTGTAATAGGTAGATTACAAGTTAGTTGAGTTAAAAGCCTACAAGAGTAGGTCGTGGTTTTTTGATCCCCTTGTGTGGGATTTTTCCACGTAGAAAAATCTCTTGCCTTCTTTACTTTCAGCCTTTACAACATTCTACGTATCAGTCTCATACGGGACAAGGTACTCTATAGTTTGGTGGACTCATATAAGTTATCATATATATATATATATATATATATATATATATATATATATATATATATATATAACAAGGTAAAATAGTATGAAGTGCGACAGTATAATTAAAAACACTAATAGTCGATAAAGAGTAAAATCACAGACAGAATATACTCAGTACACAGAGATAGCAACAAGGGATCTCTAAGGATATCGTCCCGTAGTCCCAAACATAAATGTGCAGAGGATGTCTCGGGCTATCGTCTCGTAGTCTGAATCATAAATATGCAGGGAAAACTTCCGGAATACCAATCTGTAGTCCCAAAGTAAACACTCAGTACAGGAAAATCTTTCGGTTGTCGTCCCGTAGTCCCAAACGTAAAAGTGTAGGGGGATCTCCCGGAATACCGATCCGTAGTCCCAAAATAAACATGAAGGGGGATCTCCCAGGAAATCGTCCCATAGTCCCAAAGTAAACACACAACAGTCTCAAGAAAGAATTTACTTTTCTATTCGAGAATTAAACATGAATTCTACTCTAAACATGCTGCATAGAATACAAGTAAGCAGTTAAAGCAGGTAAGACAATTAAATCACATAAGCATGCTTTTCCTAAACTAAACAAGAGGCTTCAAGTACAAGTATTGCTCAATTACAAGAAAACATAGATATTTACTTAATAAAAACGGGGTTTTTCAATAATTAGCATGTGTACGCACTCGTCACCTCACGTACACGGTACTCATATAACATTAGTACCAAATTCCAAAGGGGAGTTCCCCTACACAAGGTTAGGCAAGCCACTTACCTCGAACCAGCTCAAAATTAACCCGAAACCACGCTCTTGCCATGAGTATCCAACTCCTAGTGGCCCAAATCTAATCAAATAAATTTTATAATGTAAGTATAACTACAAACAATGAAATTAGCTAAAGGAATCGAAGCTAAGATAAGAAAATAGAAAACGCCCAAAAATCCTCTCTGGGCCCACGTCTCAAAATCAGGTAAAAGTTACCAATTTATAACAACCATTCACTCACGAGAACACTCGTCCAAAAATCACTCAATTCCGACAATTAAAACCCAATCAAAACCCAAAAACTTGGTTGGAGAACTTTTCCTCAATTCTCCCAATTTTTCACCCCAAATCCGAAATTAAATGGCAAAACTAAGCTTAGATTAATGGAATACAACCAAAAAGGGATTAGGAATCATTACCCAATGATCTTCTCTTCAAAATCCTCACAGAACCGCCCTACCCCGAGCTCCAAATTTGTTTTCACAAGTTATGAACCCAAACCCTCGATTTTTATATTTCTGCTTCTGCGATCATGGGACCGCACCATGCGGTCCCGCTTCTACGGCCAATAACTCGCACCTGTGATATTTCATTAAACGTCCAAATTTCGCACCTGCTCCCATTTACTCGCAGATGTGGTCCGCTTCTGCGGTCCTTGAGCCGCATCTGCGACCAACTTCACTTAAGCCTTAGACCGCACCTACGGTTCCCAAATCCCTTCTGCGGCGCCGCACCTGCGGTCCAAGCTCCGCGGGTGCAAAACCAACAGGTGCAGCAACTTCAGCAATCTCTTAAGTCCAAATTCACTTCCGTTAAGTATCTAAAACTCACCCGAGGCCCCCGAAACCTCAATTAAACATACCAACCAATCCTAAAATATCATACGAACTTATTTCAACCCTCGGATCACATCAAACAACGCTAAAACCACGATTCACCCTCCAATCCAAGCCTAATGAACTTGAAATCTCAAGGATTCTACAACCGATGCCGAAACTAACCAAACCATGTCCGATTGACCCCAAATTTTGCACACAAGTTACATCCAACACTAAGGTGCTATTCCTACTTTCGGAATTGGATTCTGACCCCAATATCAAAATCCCACTATCAATCTGGAAACTTCAAAAACTCAACTTTCGGCATTTCAAGCCTACATAAGCTATGGACCTCCAATATACAATCTGAACACGCCCCTAACTCTAAGCCCGAAATCACCCAACGGAGCTAACGGAATCGACGAAATTCCATTCTGAGGTCGTCTTCTCACTACTCCGGCTAAGGTCCAAATTCTAAAGCTTAAACTCTCATTTGGGGACTAAGTATCCCACAATACTCTGAAACTCAAAACAAATCCTCCCGGCAACTCACAGTAGTAGAAATAAATAAGGGAAAAATAGTTAATTAGGGATCGGGGCGTTAATTCTCAAAACGACCGGACAGGTCGTTACAAAGATAATAGGAACTTGAAAATTCATAAAAAGATAATTCATCTACAATATATAGCAAAGCATTCTAGACGCATTTGATGACCCAAAGAAAGTAACTATATTCTCACTGTAAATGCTCCTATTAGAATAAGTCATAGAAGGACAAAGTCTATGGCATGCTTAAAGCATATAGACAAATAGGTTTCAAATAAAATTCTTGATAAAGAAGATGAACAAATGATCAAAATGATCATAATAAGGAGGCAAGTGATCTAGAAGATCATATGACATAATACTTCATAAAATCTAAGGAGAGGTTCAGGTACCTAAAAATGTAAATGAAGAGATTTATATGTCATGTCTTTATGAAAAAAAGTGGTTGGAACCGATATGAAATATTCGCCGATTACATCTATGATAACGCTAAATATATATGAGGATCTTAAGTCTGGAATAACAATTCAAAAAGAATTGGTTTCATTAAAAGACATGTAGTTTTAGACCTGCAGTTCAAACACTTGAAAATATAAAGTCAATGGTATATGCAATCACCTTTATCTATCTAATATGTCTAGCATAACATGAAAACTTGATGTAAATCTAAAGTCCATTTGTATGGCTTATATGACTTAATTTATGACAATCCCTAAAGGATTTAAATCGCTCAAAGCATATACAATTCTTGGTCTTGAAGTACCACATCCTAAGTGCAATTTATCTATCTAATATGTCTAGCATGACATGAAATCTTGCTATAATTATAAGCATGATAATGTGATAGCGAGAATTTTTATCTTCATGGAGATATTGAAAAGGTCATTCCATGACATTATATGAAGACATTATATATCTATCAAGAATGATTATTTCAAGGTGCAACATATTCATTAGAGTTAATATTGTTGATTTATTCATCAAATCTCTATCGATGCCAACCTTCAAGAAGCTAGTTTGTACAAGATTGGGATGCGGAGGCTCAAGGATGTGAATTGATGCTCACATTAGCGGGAGTTAATACGCGTTGTACTCTTTTTCCTTCTCTAGAATTTTTTCTCACCGGATTTTATTTTATTTAAGGTTTAAATGAGGCACATTATTTGTTGAATAGACATTCAAGGGGGAGTGCTATTTATTTATGGTGAATGTCTATATTTTAGATAGATTTTAGGGTTTGTTACTTTGTGGCAAAGTCACTTTTTCCCTATAAATAGAGGGGTTCTATTCCTTTGTAATTCGTCCCAAATCAATAAGAATTCTCTGTCTCTCTTTTCTCTTGCAATATTCTTCTTTTCCTTTATTGTTTTATTTCATTTTCATTTTTGTTGTACCTGAATATAGTAAACCAAAAGATCCAGGAGACCAGCCATCTTGGCACCAAATCATTCCCAGCAGCTGCAAGTATAATATTCGTGTCACATTAATTTCTTTAATGTTTGCCAAGCTGAGAAGATGAAGAACCAAGCAAACGAAAACCTTCCTAGGATTGAAAATAACTTCATTATTACTCTTGATCCAACTTTTTGAGTTCCTCCCCAAGATCAACTAGAAAACCTTTGAAATCCATTTATGTTTGAGACTTGAAAAAGAAATTTCTCAGATGATAGAATGGAATGGAAGGGAATCAAAAAGTGCCATCCATTTTAGCTAATAAAAGAATAACAAAAACGCTAAATTTTTTTGATGAAATCTTGATGAGAAGAAGAAAACATAGAAATAAATGTTTTGTATATATGAGGAAGAATGAATTTCCTACTTCATAGGCGTGCATCATAACCAAAAAGATGTGTTCCAACGTACTTATTTATGAAAAATTATGTAAAATATTAACCATATTAATCTAGGGTTTGCTTAGAGTTTTAGCATCAAAAGCTAGCTAGGGCATGATTATCCCATTTGAAAATATCTAAATTTGAATTTATAATGCCTTTTCCAAATACTTAGAATCTTGAAATGGCACATAGTACTAACTTTGAACTAACTGAATGCCTAAAAGAACTCCCTTTTTCTTCGTAGACCATTCTTAGCCTATGAGTCTATCACAACTTTAATACATAGAGCATATAGCCTTTTCTTTTCATATATTTCAAGCTTCCACATCACTTTCGAATTATATTTATTAGTATAATGTGTAAGTTGAGCATATATTATAATATATCTTAATTAGCACATCACTGTTGTGATTTGCTGGTTGTCCCTAATCCTCACTTCATTGAGCTGTTAACGTCATTCATTTGGCTAGAGCTTTCTTTAAATTAATTCTAACTCTTGACTCTTGAGCTCCTGCATATACCTAGCTTCCCGCGACAGACAAATATATATATATATATATATATATATATATATATATATTTGTCTTCGGGTTCTGCCATACAAGTTTGATGGTCATTTGTGCAAACGAGGGAAACTTAATGATAAGTTGATAGAGTTGCTGATCACGCCCAATTATACTTTATAAAAAGGACTAAGCGGTCGTTATAAATATAATTCGGTTTACAAGTCCGGAGTCGAATCCCACAGAGAACTAAGATCTAGCTACAGTTGTTCACTATCACCAAGAAGACAAGCCTGAACAGTTCCTAACTTATAGATATTAAGATTCTTGTGTTTAACTAATTAACTAACAAATTAAAATAGTAAATTAACAACTACAGATACTGAGGGTTAGAGACAAGATTAAGGAGGTCTAGAGTTATGATTTCCCCAATTGTCGGAATCCTTCCCGCTATGTCTTCTATAATTTCGCCTAAGTATTCTCTACCGATCATGAGCACTCTTATTACCGTAAATCTTTCCCGAGTAATCACGACAATTTACTAAACGCACTCTCCCGAGCTACGTTAGCTGGCTTTTAATACAGCTCACTTCATATCGCACCCAAGGCTTTGTTATCCCTAATCCCGCCTTTAAACCCTTGGTTATTGATTCCTCACATACGTTGGGAGTGATGTAGTTCAACAATTACCTAAATATGCACTCTCTCCCGAGTAATACATACTAAATAGGCACGGCTAATTAAGGATCCTATCAATTAACTACAACAAGAACGTAGTTAAACAAATAGAGATTATACTACGGATCAATTATACAAAAACATAACAAGAATTTATCCTACAAAAGGTTCCATCAAAACCCTAGATAGCAAATTAGTTATTCATAATAGTATGTAAAACTACAATACTAAAAGTCATAACCAATAATGAAAAATAGGAAGAGGAAGGAAAAACTCGTAGAAGAATTCCCCGCCTTGCTCCTATTGTGTCTCTGCCTCCTTAGGTCTAAAATATTTCAAAAGTATGTCCAACCTCCTCAAAATAGAGTTTTTACATGTATTTATACCAAGTAGGGTCGGGTCCAGACGAAAAAACCCTTTCCTGCGCGAACTAGGACTTTGCTCTATAAAGGTTGAACAGCCGCGCCGCAGGCTGCGCTGCACCATGCGGCGCGTTAGTGTATTTTATCGGCAGCCTCAACTTTTCGCATCAGGCAGCATTTTACACTGCTGTGCCGCGCCTTGCGGCGCCCCATGCGGCGTGGCAATGTAATTTTCTCCGAGTGAACTTATTTCATCCTTTTTTAACATCCGGACTTGGTACACTACCTCCGAACACGATTCCGGCTTAATGTATTGGGCTTTTACTCAGACTTCAAAGCTCCAAATTGATCAATTTAGCTCCAAATTAACTTTTGAGCTCAGGATCACTTCCTGCAAGGCATAAAACACGTACTAAGTGCAATTTACTATCATTTGAACTCAAATGCACGTAAAAAATGCAGTCATTGGCATGTAATACTACGGCTAAAACACGGGTTTCTAGCCTAACATCAACACCCCACACTTAAACCATTGCTTGTCCTCGAGCAATCAAACTGCACTTTATATAGACACGACCTTTTTAAACAATTCTCCTAACTCATCACACCAAGAATATTTAAAATAGACTAAGAACAAAAGTGTAACATTTTCACCTCAAGATTTGACTCACAAGTACCACGCATTATTCACAACTCACCCACTTTCTCTAACATAGAGGTCAAGGATTACCTTTCCTTCATGAATCAAGTACCCTCACACACAAAAGAGAGTAGTTCCACACAATAAAATTTAAGAACACCTAGGAACTCAAGATAGAAAGAATTCACTCACTCTCAGAAATAACATTCATATGCCACAAAAGATGCACCATAGGCTTGCCCGTAGTATACTACTCAACTAATCGAGCTCATTCAATCTAGGATCAAGTAGGACTTTATTTGGTTGTAATGTAGGCTGAGGGACGGGTAGGATACATTTAGATATAAGAGTGACTACACCTCCCTAAGCACATTAATACATACACTTTAACATTCAAGCCCATGCTTATGTCAAACCAAAAATCCACCTTCTCATCATTGTATATTAACTCTCAAACTTCTTTAAGCACTAGCACAATTACATCAAGAGTCACCACTTATCAAGGAATTTTTTTTTCCACAACAATACAACTTTTTTTTTCCTTTTTTTTTATTCATGTGGCTCTTACTTTTTTCAAAATAGTGCACATTTCTCCTTATTTCATTAGTTCCACTCAAAAGTCAAACCAACCACCCCACACTTTAATTTTTACACAGTTCATAACAATTCAAGTGCTCATGAGAGGTTAAAAGGTTCAAATAGATGATTAATTCAAACAAATGGGTAAGAGTAATGTGGTTGCCAAAGAAACAAGATTACATGCTCAAAGGGGTTAACTACGATACATAACAATTAGGTGGGTAAAATATACATATCTGGCTCAACAAAGAAATGCCTATATCACTTCCAAGATTGAACAAAGCTACTATTTCGCTTGAAAAACACACAGGGCAAATTCTAGGCATCAAATGCAATGCACAGAATAACACACAAATCTCACACACACATGGTACATAACTCACTCAGGATTGGATTCATCAAGACACTCTAGTCAAAGTAATTGAGCAAAGTTAAGAACATACAATTTAAGGTACTTATACAAGAGTCAAAAACCGAGCCTAAGCATCACAACCAAAGTACTCACTATTCTCAAGGCATAACAAAGTCAAGAGATATTGCTTCAATTCAATTCATCTCACACTGGCTCCTACTCCTAAAAAATAAAACTAACTACACCCGGTTCAAATAAACCCCTTGGAATAGAACCGCGGCACAAAGAAAAACCATGGGGTAATTGCTACACTACCTAACAAAAGAAAATCTTTTTTGTCTTTTTTTCTTTAGACTTAAATCCCTTAAGAAAATTGTCTAATAGATCCATCGTCGGGAAAAGTCCAACCTTTAAAAAAAATTATTTAATTAAACTAACACAGCTAAAGTAGCATAAAAAGTCACCCAAACAATCTCCTCACCCCACGCTTAAAATTGTGCATTGTCCCCATTGCACAACATTGCCATAAGAGGGTAAGAGAAATTTCCTGGTAGGCCAAAGGCCGAAGCACTAGCATCTTATGGGGTCCTCAGACTTCTCCCAGGCCTAGTCCTTCGTGCGGGTACCTCGTACTTTGTTTCAACCATCTGGTTTGTTGTTGCATCTTTCCAATAGCTTTGTTCTCCATGTTCCTAGAAACTCAAAAATCGACACAACAAAAATAATGAAATAAAAAAAATAAAACAAAGCAGTAAAGTTGGGTTGCCTCCCAACAAGCGCTTGATTTAACGTCGCGGCACGACGTGAATCATTTTCTGCCTCCACTTTGAACTTATGAATTGGACCCCTAGTTTTGATTCTGCTCTATGATCATGCTCCTGGGGTGGTGGAACGAATCTGACTGGCCCAATAAAATAATGTAGTATTCTGTACTTCTTGGCCTTTAGATGAGGTGTGTAATCCCGACTTTCTGGCAAGAAGAATTCCAGAATGTAAGCACCTTGTTCCTCATTCCTGACTCCTCAAGTGGCTCGGACGACTCTATTTCCATATCATCATCCAAACACAATGTGGAAAAATGCTTGGAGTTTGGACCAATGTGCTCGACTACATTAACATTGGGACTGTCTACATTATCAACACTAATGACAATAGAGTCAACTAAATATATATCCTCAATATCCTTGGTTGACTCTAGTATCTCTTCTACGATATCGGCATCCTCAAAATCTAGTTCGATTGATTGTTGGTGTTTTACTCTAGCCTTCTCCTCTAGCTCCTCAATTCTTGTATCTAATTCATGTTCTTCTTGGATACTATTCATAATATTGGCTTGTTGAGCATTAAAATCTTCAACCAGTTGACTCATATGAACGTTCAAGTTGTGAATAGTTTCCTCCTGTCTTTCTATCTGCAGTTGTAATTTACTATGTTGTTCCAAAATGTACTTTAACATATCTTCGATCTTTTTTAGGTCAGCTTCCCAGGATTCTTTGTTCCTATTAACTTCACCAGAAAAAGAAGAACCATCAAAGTAAAGGGTTGGGGGAAGGTAAGAAATATAAGCACAACCGTAAAAGTGACCATCTTGACCACCACACATATCACACACATTCCACACATAAGATTGAGTTGGTGCACAAAACTGGTTCTCGGGAATATTTTGATAATTTTGCCCTGGGTGGTTTCCTTTATAATATGCATAAGGAGGATTAAAAGTAGAATTATCAACATTAAAATTCCCATAATTCCATGTTGCCATGTTTTTCAAATAAAATTAAAATAAATAAAAAAAAATCAAATACTAAAAAATAAAATAAAATTTTAAACTTGAAACCTAGCAATATGTACACCTACAACTACACCGTTAGTTCCCCGGCAACGGCGCCAAAATTTGATCACGCCCAACTATGCCTTATAAAAAGGACTAAGCGGTCGTTGCAAATATAATCCGGTTTACAAGTCCGGAGTCGAATCCCACAGAGAACTAAGGCCTAGCTACAGTTGTTCACTATAACCAAGAAGACAAGCTTGAACAGTTCCTAACTTATAGATATTTCTTGTGTTTAACTAATTACCTAGCAAATTAAAATAGTAAATTAACAACTACAGATACTGAGGGTTAGAGACAAGATTAAGGAGGTCTAGAGTTATGATTTCCCCAATTGTCGGAATCTTTCCCGCTATGTCTTTTATAATTTCGCCTAAGTATTCTCTACCGATCATGAGCACTCTTATTACCGTAAATCTCTCCCGAGTAATCACGACAATTTACTAGACGCACTATCCCAAGCTACGCTAGCTGGCTTTTAATACAGCTCACTTCAGATCGCACCCAAGGCTTCGTTATCCCTAATCCCACCTTTAAACCCTTGGTTATTGATTCCTCACATACGTCAGGAATGATGTTGTTCAACAACTACCTAAATATGCACTCTCTCCCGAGTAATACATACTAAATAGGCACAGCTAATTGAGGATCCTATCAATTAACTACAACAAGAATGTAGTTGAACAAATAGAGATTATACTACGGCTCAATTATACAAAAACATAAAAAGAATTTATCCTACAAAAGGTTCCATCAAAACCCTAGATAACAAATTAGCTATTCATAATAGTATGTAAAACTACAATACTAAAAGTTATAACCAACAATGAAAAATAGGAAGAGGAAGGAAAAGCTCATAGAAGAATTCCCCGCCTTGCTCCTATTGTGTCTCTGCCTCTAAAATATGTCAAAAGTATGTCCAACCTCCTCAAAATAGCATTTTTACATGTATTTATACCAAGTAGGGTCGGGCCCAGACGAAAAAACCCTTTCCTGCGCGAACTAGGACTTCGCTCTGTAAAAGTTGAACAGTCGCGCCGCAGGCTGCGCTGCACCATGCGGCGCGTTAGTGTATTTTATCAATAGCCTCAACTTTTTGCATCATGCAGCATTTTACATTGCGCCGCCCCATGCGGCGTGGCAGTGTAATTTTCTCAGAGTGAACTTATTTCGTCCTCTTTTAACATCCGGACTTGGTACACTACCTCCGAACACGATCTCGGCTTAATGTATTGGGCTTTTACTCAGACTTCAAAGCTCCAAATTGATCAATTTGGCTCCAAATTAACTTTTGAGCTCAGGATCACTTCCTGCAAGGCATAAAATACGTACTAAGTGCAATTCACTATCATTTGAACTCAAACGCACATAAAAAAAATGCAGTCATTGGCATGTAATACTACGGCTAAAACACGGGTTTCTAGCCTAACATCAGTTGCCACTGAAGGCTCGTTTGGTATGTGGGATATGGGATAATTAATTCCGGAATTAATTTTGAGATGAGTTTATCCTATATTTAATTGGTATAAATCGCGATATAACAAATATTGGGATTAGTTATCCCGGAATTATAGTGTTATTTTATCCGTACGAAAGGGTAGGATAACAATCCCGAAATAACTAATGCCGAGATAATTAAAATTCCAATAACTTATTTCCCAATCAAACAACCCAAAAAGAATACCTTAAACCGATCCGAAACATATACCTGAAGAGAAAAACTTATATATATCCTGATTATATATGAATGAAGGAGTACGTATATGTGCATTCTACAATGCATGCTTCGGCACTAAATAAACATTAGTCCGATCGATATAAGTTTATTAAAAACTCACTTTTTTTTATTTAGATTAGATACATTGGATTCCCAAATTAGCTAGGGACCTCAATTTTTAATGAGCAAAAGTGACTTGTTAATCTTCTCTCAATACTTTATCTTCATTTCCATATGTGGGCAGCCATTAATCATTCTAACGTAGGTCATTAATTTGTATATATTGTTGAGAGTTCCACAAATGATCATCATATTGATTTTAATATCTCAGCTGAACGTTGGACCCTAGTTGCTCAACCTCCAGCTCGATGACAAAAGTCATGATTAAAATTTGAGGTGAAAAAGAAAAGAATTAAGTTAATACTTAGCCAAAGTATAAATAATATTTATATTATTAGGGTAATTTAAGTAGTTATATATAACACTCCATCCGTTTCAATAATTTATTTGAACTTATATTGATTGGTCAGGGAGTTTAAGAAATAAAGGAGGACTTTTAAAATTTATATTCTTAAGCATATCATCATATTTATGTGAATATAAGAGTTTTAAAACTTGTAATTTTTACCATGTCGTAACATTATTTCTGTGACATAATATTACTCTTAAATGGTAAAATGAAAAAATTAAGTTAAATTATTTTTGAATTTAAAAGAGTTCATTTTCTTAGATGGACTAAAAATTAAAGAAAGTAGATTCACCAAATAGGAAATGAATGAAATAAGTTTATGAACTTACGCTTATTTTAAAGAAAGATTTACTTAGTATTGTACTCAATATATAGGGTTATGTAATAGGGTACCTATTTTAACAAGTGCACGCTGACTCTCTTAAAATAATTAGTACTATAGTTTCTTAGGAAAATTAATCCACCCAACAAACATCTGACCTTAGATTTTGTGTCATAAGCTTTTGAGACCAGCAATCCCTCTTTGATAAGTGTCTCTTTCATCTTTTTCTTTTTTTTCTCCAATCATCGTATTCATCAATCCCTATTTTCACCCCTCTTTATTGCCACTATAATAACTAAAGTTAGCTTTAGCAAATTTTGCCTCGACTTATCAAAATGGAAATCAAGCAATGTGACAACTCAAGCGTCTTCAATTTTAAATTTAAAATTGAAATAAAAAAATATAAATTTTTGAAATTAATATCTATTATATATTGTTTATCATATTAATATGAGAAAAAAAATTATAGCAATACTTTTCATATATAATTTTTTAATATCTTAATTTTAATTCTAAAATATTAAGATGATCTGATTCAATTTAGCTTCGAAAATTAGTTAAATTGATTCTCAAGAAACAAAGCATGACAATTAATATTCGGATATATATATATATACTATATTAAAAGCACGAAGGTCCTTAACGAAATATCGTACGCCTTTTTTACCCTTTAAAAATGAGTTTTACACTAGACAAAATAGTCATTTGTATTATTTTCCTAATTGTTAGAATTATTTTATACGTATCTCCCTAATATTTAGGAATTCGAAATCAATTCAACTCAATATTGAAATGATATGAAAACCCAAAAAATACGGGTAAGAATTTTAGAATAGAAGGACTACAACACATAATGAGTTAATTAAATACGTAAAGAAAGATTCTGAGAAGATTTGAATTTAAAAATAAGAAAATATTTTAAATATAAAATAGCTAAAAAAAATCGATAGCTGAAGGAAGCAGTTGTCTGCTTTCTCCACAAATATGGTTCGTATTGTATGCTTTCTCCACAAATTTGTCCAGTCTGTTTTTTTTGGTTTTGAACTAAGCAATTGAAACCATGAAGATATTAAATATTTTGACAATTCTTTTACAAGTGTTAGATGAATTACTTGTGAGTTATATTTTTTCGGTAGTTCTTCGTTTGCTTGTGTGCCATAGTTATTTATTACAATAGAAGAACTCTTTTATTTACAAGTAACATTATGAAACTTATTCATTCTTCTGCCTCTTTTATTTAATTTAATAAATAAAATTATTGGACAAAAAGACCTATACAATATGTAAACTTAGCAAATTGATTATGCCCTTTACTAAAACTTCTAGGAATTAAGTTGTCTATTACAAGTTAAAATTATTATTAGATGTGCTACTATTCCAACAGAACGTAACCATCTAAAGTTCAAACAGAAAATACCTTTGATGATTTTTTGGGAAGTTGTTGCCGACCATATAATTAAATTGAAGGTTTTTTCTTTACTTTTCATTTATTATTTTCGTTTTGGATCTTTTAGAGCAAAGCATAATAAGTCGGTAAATTATACTTTTTTATATTCTATTTACCTTTTATTATAGTTAATTATGTCAATGTACATTACAATTATAATTAATAATTTATTGTTGGTAGAACTAAGTTTAGGACTTTAAGATTCGATATAAATTTTCTTACTTTGATATTCCTTTAGTGTTGGTAAGTTGTACTCTTAAGTTGAGGAGAATTATACTAACAAGTTCCACGAATGAATTGGTTAGAATTTATCAATGCGATCTATACTTTAAAGAATTTAAATTTCGATTAACGATAGAACTAAGCCAACATAAAAGATACTAAAATTCGATGAGATTTAGACTTAGATTGCCTTTTTTTGTTGGATGATTTTGTTTGTCTTTTCTAGAATGAGATGGAGAATAGCTTTTCAATAAAAAGTTTAAGTAAAACTCTTAAATCTTCAAGAGTTATATGTTCTCGTTGAAACTGAAAAGGAATCATTAGGGGTGTTCACGGTTCGATTTGATCGGTTTTTGATTAAAATCAAAACCAAACCAATTTAATTGATTTTTAAAATTTTAAAACCAAAACCAAACTAAATTAAATACAAACCATCGATTTGGTTGTTATTGGTTTGGTTTGGTTTGGTTCGGTTTTCGGTTCTTAGTAAGCTAATAATAAGTCGATAATAGTGAAACAACACTATACAATAATCTGAAAATAATTTGCTAAATTTATGTTTTTTATATATTTCTTCCGGAACTGAAAGTTTATTTACCTCTTTAGATGAAAAGAATGGACAAAAAAACAAACTAAAAGTTTGCTTTCTCAAGCTTTAGCCACTGCAGTCCTGCAATTTGAGTTTGCTTTCTTTACTCTTATGGTAGGATTTTTTTTAACTCTTTTGTTAGGCAAAAGTATGTGCGGAGGGTTAGAGAAGTAAAGTCTCTTAATGGAAAAAAAATTGGCTGATTCTTATTGTTTTGGGCATAGGCAATCTTTTAAGATATAAGTAGGATAAATCAAAATTCAAAATAACAATTAAATTGCATAAAATATTTAAAATTATTTAGAAAAAGATATTATATTGTATATAAATAATTATTAAATTTTGTATATAGTTAATCGGTTTGGTTCGGTTTATTTTTCGTTTTTATAATAGAACCAAAACCAAATCAAATATTATCGGTTTTTAAAATTTAAAACCATAACCAATCCAAATCAAAAAAAAATCGGTTTACTTAATTGGTTTGGTTTGGTTTTCGGTTTGTTTCGGTTTTCCGTCAAACCGTGAACAACCCTAGGAATCATGATAACGTACAATGTTGAAGTGCTGAAATTATAAAGCTAAAATAAATTTAGGTTGTGAATACATCGACTAATCAGTGAGAACTTTTATAAGGCAATTTCTTCTTTTATTGACTTAGCTATATAAGATGAACATTCATTATTTTTAGGAGTATGAATTTTTATTTTATAACGTAAACACAAAATTATTAAATATTTAATATTTATGTCATATTTTAAAAATATTATCTCATTGAGATATGATATACGCGCAAAGTGCGTACCCAAAGACTAGTATATATAAAGAGAGAAAGGGACTCTCTCCTTTCTATCTCTTTCTTGATGAGTGAGAACGAAGGACGAAAAATGAAGAAAATCTGTCTTTGCCCCTTTGCTTTGCTTTTATCTCGTCATCTTAATTAACGTGTGAAAACGACATTCTCTTTTTTCTTTGATCTTTCCTTGACAATCGACCTTTATTTTATCTTTCTCTTTAGCAAACAAGCAAAGAAGTAAACAAAAATAAGACAACTACTTAATTTACATAAATTGAAAGTATTAAAAAAGCACTATTATTAGTGTACGTAGTTTAATCAATGATAGCATATTACTTACCATATTCATCACGATAGCAATCCGTGTTAATCATAAAATTTATATATAATTACTTTACAATTTACCAAATTGTGTAACTATTACTATACTATATTAATTAGTGCAAAGAATAATAAGGAAAATTAGAAAATAAGAAGACGTTACGAATTATGATAAAAAAGAAAGTGAAGTAGGTCACATATACTCTTGATGTAAACCCCAAAACCACTCACAGCTAATAATATCAATACCACTACGATTATCAAATATATTATAAGAATTACAAAAGAAATTTACCATTTGCGATTAATGGCTCGATTAGTACCATAGTTTTGTTGTTTCATAGACAGGCAATTCCATTCCAATGGATGAAAGATTATCAAGCTCAAATAGATCAGAACTAGCACAACTTGCATCTTCATCATCATATTCTTCATCCTCATTATCAATATCAAAACTCCGACTGTTATCACATGTTAAACTATACTGACAGTTTCTTCGCAAATCTCTAGCAGATGCCTCCTCCACTCGACGATTTTTTTGTTTGTCCACGCACAAATTATTCTTGCGACAATCTTTATCGTCTACAATTACACTACTCATTGAGTAGAATTTGACTGATCTTTTGGTTCTTGAAAATGGAGTAGTAATATTATTATTATTGTTGTTGTTGTTATTGCTTAAACATGATCTAGAGAATGAAGAAGCTGAAGAACAAGTTGATACATTTGCAGATTTTAATTTTCTTTCCTCGTGTTCATACCCTCTAGAATTTGATGAAATCTTTGATTTTTTTGAATTTGTAAAAAGTGATTTCAAGAAACTCGATAGTCTACCTCCTGGAGAAATTGGCTGCTTAACTTTCTTTAAATTTCTGTAAATTTTCGAAGCTCTTGACTTTGTCTTCACAAAGCCATCTTCTTGATGTTTAGCTTTTTCCTTTGCTAAGGAAAAATCTGTTGAAACATTAAATAGAGTATCAATAATAGGAACAAATGTTAATTAAGAGAGCTGAGAAAAAACTGAAAACAAAATTAATATTGCCATTAAAAAAAAGTGAAATTGCATATTTTGCTTACAACCTATTCTAATAATCCTCATCTACTAGCATAATTTAAGCATATTATCAGGGGCTGACATTTTAGTATACAAGTTATAGGTTCAATCTAAACTCAATATTTTTTATTTCAGACCCTATATATATGTTCTACTAAATAAAAACAAATAATATATTTCGTACCCAGTAAATTATATGTATTGTAGTAAAATTTCAAACTAGAACAACCCATAAAGTTCAAATTCTGAATCTGACTCTAATGCAAGCATTAGTGGTGCTTCGACAGCTCGAGTTTCTGACCTATAGGTCACACGGAGATAATTTTTAATGTTGCTCCAAGGTTCCCTTTCTTACTAAATAAGAACAACAATATATTTCGTACCTAGGAAATCGAATGAGTTTGTGGTAAAATTTCGAACTCCAACCCATAATTAAAGTTCAAATTCTAAATCCGACTTGCCTAATATATCCATATTTTGACTAACAAATTGTGAAAGATGGACTACTCTAGCAAACAAAAGAAATAGGAAAAACTTTGAATTACTATTATTCAACAGAATAAAATGGCTGTGATTATATATAGACAAATATATACTTACCATAAAAGTTGAGGTGTTTGGGAGAATATTGGTCAGTTGAAATGGTAGTTCTAATAGGTTTTGGCCTATTAGTAAGACCATTATAACAAGGCGAAGAGCCACAATTTGAGGAGCTTGAATTCTTCTCAGAATCAGCAGCAGATTTTCGTCTAACCACAACATTTTCACTTGCCTTATAATGCTTTTTATGATCTTGTGTTTGGTCAATGGAGTGGTAAATAGAGTCAAGAAGTGTAGAAGAGAAAGAAGGGCTACAAGAATCTCGTGGGTAGTATTTATATTTATCCATATGTCAGGAGTATATAATTTATAGTATTGCTAAACTGAAAGAAGTGAGCAAAAGAGAGGAGAGTGAGTCTTTGTCCAGCAGTAGTAAGAAGAAGAAAATAACAAGGGGGGGGGGGGAGTAAGTGGGAGAGAAAATGATAATTTGATCTTTTTATTGTCTGCTTTGGAAGAGCCAAATGCTTCAAGAGAGAGTGTGTGTATAATTTGGAGTAGGGACATGCATGAGCTTAGCTAGCTAACATTTCATTGAAAAAGTTTTTTTTTTTGATAATTGTAATGTCCGGACCAACTTACGAACATCTCAACTAATTTTAGGATACTTGTTATCTCCTGCGAGCACATGTATTCACATACATTTTCAAGAAAGGGCTAGCGAGTAAGAAAGAGCATCTGTGGAGCGCTAAAGGAAAAATGGTACTCCCTCAGTAAACTTTTACTTGTTCCCCATATTAAAAATATATACTTTTTCTTGTTAATTTTAGCAAATCAAAAGAAGACTATTTTTCTTGTTTTACCATTATCATTAATTACTCATTCCACAAATTATTTCCTAAGACTTCTCAAAATACTTTTATTATGATGGGTACTAAGGTAAAATATATATTTCAACTATTATTTTTTAAAGGACGTGTAAAAAATTTTATGAACAAGTAAAAATGAACGGATGGATGGAGTAGACAAGAGTCATCAATATGGGTTATACGGGGTTGGGTTTGATGATGGTTTTAACCAGACAAGATAGAGGAGAGAGCATATATAGCATAATGAGAGCCTGGATTTGGATGACACGCCTAAGAAAGGAAGTGTGAGTCTATTCTCCTTTTTATCTATTAATAATTCCACTTTGGGCTTTATACTATCTACCAAGTGAAAATAGCACGGGATAGTCAGTTTTTGGATTAATAATTGAAAAATAGTTAGCATTTGCAGAGTCATTTAAAAATAGTTACTATTTTGTTGCAACACGGAAAGTTCTAGCATAATATACTGGAGATTGGTGTGCTTGTGTATGAACTTCCAGCATATTATACTAGAACTCCAACATACGGAAAGTTCGAGTATAATATACTGGAGATTGGAGCACCTGTGTATGAACTTCCAGCATATTATACTGGACTACTATATTATGCTGGAACTCCTGTATATTATGCTGGAATATTTTTTGGATTTTGAAAAGTGTTTTCGTTCAGATTTATCTTTACATAAAAAGTACAATTTCGATTACTTTTAAAACTGTGACTATTTTTCAATTACCACTTATAGATCTGGCCATTTTTGAATTTCACCCATCTCCCAAGTTCCAATTCGAAGGGCAGATTTACTAATGGAATGTTAATTAAATTAGATATTTGAGGGAAGAGAAATGATAGTTAAGAAAATATTCTTTTAATTAAATCTACTCCTTTGTTGTTAACTTTTCTAATTAAGGGTGTGCGAAGAAAACCTTAAAATAAATAATATAGACCTAAATTGTAACTATATATTAAAGCTAGTAGTAACTTTTCCAAGGGTATGCGAGAAAACCTTAAAATAAATAATATAGACCTAGATTGTAACTATATTTTAAAAAGATAAAGGCTGGTGGGGTATATGTGTAAGGCCCCGTGAAAATTTCTACTCAAAAACCCGAATTTCGTGGTGCCAAGTTAGGATCATGTGTTAGAAATTCATAAAATTCTTTGCGGCTCGCTCTTTGGATTGATCTGTGCATTAAAAAGTTAAAGAATAGTGTTTTCCAGAAAGTGCGATTTTGCGGTCAACTATGCGGTCGCATAATAGCTATGCGGACAGCATAGTCGTCGCAGAGTCAGGCAGTGTGATGGTTAATTTTGAGGTCAACTATGCGGCCAATTATGCGATCGCATAGTCGATATGCGGGCCGCATAGTCATCGCATAATCCCCTTGAAATTTTTGCGAGGGGCAGTTTTGCGGTGCATTGTGCGACCGCAGAATAGGTATGCGGACCACATTCTTGTCGCATACCCAAGCAGTTTGTTCAGGTTTTTGGGAGCATTTTTGCGGTCCATTCTGCGTGCCGCATGTCAACTTTGCGATCGCATATGAGACCGCAGATCTGAATCGGGGCTCCAGATTTCTAAAATTTAAACTCGACCCCCTGTCGTTATATCCTGTGCAATAGCTCATTTTGAGCCTACTTTCTTGGTGCTTTTAAAGTGAGTACGAGGGCCTAAGATAAGGGAAGTGCCTTTCATCAAAATTGCTCCACAAATCCTTGTAAAACATTGAAGATAATCAAGTGGGGCACCTAAATCTTCATCACAGGAGGTAAGACTTCATCACCTAAGCTCTTAATTTTAAATATAGTTATAAGGGGCCATTAGTGAGGTAATTCATGGGGATAAGGGTGATTACATTGCATGCATGTGTTCTTAGAAGATATGGTAAAATTATAAATAGAGAGGCATGGGGAAAGGGCTAGTGTAATCTTGCATAAAAGGACCATAAGGCCTTGATGAACACTCAATGCTTGATAAAATGCTCAAGTGAGCTTAAATTATGATCTTTTCCTGATTATAGGTTCAATTGTGCTACATTGCATAAATAGATTGAAGTGCGAACATTCCGGAACATTATAGGATTAAAGGAAAGCTCAATCGAGGTATGTATGGCTAAAACCCTGTCTTTTAAAAATTGAGCTCCGTTGGTATTTGTGTAAATGCGGTAAGATTGGATTGTTATATTGATTGTTGTTCAACATGAATTGGAGTTGCAACCTTATAGGCGTGAAAGATGTATCTCAATGTGGTCGAAGTGTTATTCTTCATAACTTGAAAAGGTGCAATGAATATGAATCATGTATTGAAATTCCTAGACCTTAAATTAAGATTGAAGCTGCATATGTTGTGCCATCTATGTGAAGTCTCATTTATGCTTACTATTTTATTTGCTCTTGTGTGCACATATTATCCTAAATTACAAATCTAACATTAAAATTGGGAATGATGTAAGATGTGGCCTAGAGCCAAATATATGACGTGATGGATGTGGCCCCAAGTGCCTATGAAATGATATATGTGAAACAAAGATTGAAATGAGATGATTGATGGAAAAGAGAAACGCCTTGGTAAGGCGGCCTAGCTGATCGGGCCGAGATCGGACGCCATGCCGCATACATAGTGGTATTGTATTTGTGTTTGAAGTGTATGTCTCAAATGAGGCAACCTAGCCGATCGGGTCGAGACTCCGCTCAATATAGCGGTGGTATTGTGGACAATGATGAATACTATGAAATTTGCCCAAAACTAAAAGCTATAGGAAAATGACGTGAAAATTGTATGATTCTTGTATTTGATAATGTTGTGATCAATTAAAGTGTTTGAGCTATACTTGTGATTTCCTTATTCTTGTATGAAAGTTTTTTCTAACTAGATGGTGTTTAGTTATACATACTAGTACTATTCCATGGTACTAACGTCCCTTTTGTCGGGAGCGCTACATTTTTAAATGAATGTAGGTGGCTCTGTAGCGGACAATGCCGATCGCGCGTAGAGGAGTGTCCTCCTCTCAAAGTCTTGGTGAGCCTCTTCCTCCTTCAAGGGATTATGTTGTATATCTTTTGTTGTAGACTTCCACTTTTGAGGTATAGCCGGGGCCTTGTTGATGTGTTGTTATAATTTGTCTTTTGTATCCATAGAAGCTCCGTAGACATTTGTGTGGGTTATGTACGGGTATTGGATGGGTCTATGACCTAGGTTGTAATCTTAAACTTTTGTTCCTCTAAATTGTACCTGTAGGAAATCTTGGAAACTTAACTATGGTTTAAGGTTGCGATATAAAATAAATCAACAAGGTTGAATGTACGATTTTGTTATTGTCTAAATAAACGAAAGCATGGTTTCTTAATCGTTTTGAGCTGGGTAGAACTTGTTAAAAAGGCTTGCTTAGATGGGTTTATTCGATTGAGCACCGGTCGGGCCTCCCGAGGTTGGGGCGTGACAATATGGATGTACAGCAGCATTTCATATACTACCATTCTCCTAAGTTGCCTACGAAACTTGTCGTATCAATCAATGCTAGTGTTCTTCCCATTACTTGTATGTTATAGCAAATTCTACCAATTACAGTTCTGCAAGTCATAGCTAGTCTTAAACTCGTACAAAGGAGAATCGCTGCATTGTTTGACAATTAACACAAAAGTAATCAAACTGTAATAAGTCTTTTGAATACCAATGAAATGAATCAGAATTAAACTAAATGGATACAATTTGATGGATAAAACCAACTCTAATTATAGTAAGTTGATTTTTTGTTATTTGCATGTGAGCTAATTCAATTGTCAGCTGTAAAGCTAAGCGAGAAAACTAAAGGGTGGAGATAGGCCATATGAAGGAATTGAAGTCAGTAGTTTTTGGTGGAAATGACATCAGTGGCATCCACTTTTAAGTATGCTCGGTATTCACTTTTAAGTGTATTGTTTAAAATATATTCATAGTCTATAATATATTTAAAGATTAGTTAATTTACTCAAACTTCAGAATACAACATCCTCAAGTTTGGATGAATTAGCTAATATTTAAATACATTACTCCCTCCGGTCCACAATAAGTGACCAATTTACTTTTGGCACGCTCATTAAGAAAATACTAAATTCTATACAAAAATACCTAGTATGATTAAACTACCCTTAATTAAATATTTAATGTGAGGAGTAAGAAAACTTTTTAGGGATATGTACATAAGGGTAATCTTATAAAAACAAATTGAATTCTTTCTTGATTATATAAATGGACACTTATTTTGGACCAAAATAAAGAAGCAAATTGGTCACTTATTGTGGACCAGAGGGAGTATAAATTGTGAATATATTATAAAGAAAATTTTACCTCCTATAGCAAACTATTACACCCTATTTATTAAAAATAAAAATAATTTCAAAATATTATTTCTTATAGCTACCTTTTCTATTTATAGCAAAATAGGTATTTACTTATACCAAACCATTGAGGTATGAAATGCGCCAATTATGTTCTTTCTCTCTCTCTCTCTTCTTTCTCTATTAGAAAGATTCTCAATCCTCTCTCTTCTCCATCAAATCAGCAGAATCGTCGGCGTCATCATCGCGATTGTCGTCTGGATCGTCGTCGGTGTCAGAATCGTCAGCGTCATCATCCACTATTGGCTCATTCTCTTGGGCGAACAGATCTGGACATGGCTACACCGGAGAAGATTTGAGGGTTGGATTTTTGTTCGTCTCCATTTTTAGTTTTAATACGATGTATACAGTATTTTGCTTGGCCGAAAAAATACCATCTTCGACGAACTTTCCTCTCTTCTTTGTTATTTGGTCACATACTATGATACAAATACATTCTATTCTGTACAAATATACTCAAATATACTACTATATTTTTGTATTTATGTATTCCAAAGGTCTGTATTTTTTAATATAGCTGAATATCACTGTATTTTGTGATTTTTGTTGTTTGAATACGGTGAATTGAATACAATGCATAATAGTGAATAATGAATATCTATGAATTGAATACAATGTATACAGACGAATTAAATAGAACGATATACATCCTATTTCTTGATTACCTCACTGTATTTATAAATATAGTCGCGCGAATACATGGAATACAGCATAGTAGCAGCGAAATTTATGTAGAATTAATTTTGTTGAGTTAAATTAGGAGTGATACACGCTAATTGATCCTCTTTTCATTATTAAACAGTTGGATTCCCCTATTTTTTAGGCAAATTTTGCTACTGTATTCATGAATACAGTAATGCAAATACTGTCGCATAACAACTAAATTAAATAATAGCTATAGGAAATAATTATGTATATGGTAGCTATAAGAAATTAATATCTACTAAACAATGCTGGTTTTGAAAATTCTTTGGGCTTAAAAGTAGATATCGTGCACTTCGCCCATAATTTTACATGCTTAGCCCAAAAAGTATGGCAACCTTACGAGTAATCAGATTATAATAATTCCAATGAACAATCTCTCATATTTGATTAGTAGTTATTCGACTCAAGAAAGCTTCTCTTAAGCGAATCCATTTCGCTATACTCGACCTAAAGGCACCTACTAACTCACTCATTGGAAACTCATTAAATATGTCTTTCGAGTCTTTCAGGCCAACTTAAAAGCCATAAAATTATAGGCGCACTGTATTGAGACCAGACAATAGATTCTGGCTATAATAGGCTTATAGTGGGTTATGGAGAGTACATATTAAGATCACCCTTTCGTTACCCAAAGTAGTAATGCAAAAAAACACAAAAATGAATAATGAAATACCACCAACTATCATCACCTCCCTACCACCACCAGACCACCAACTGGCCTCTTGGTTGGAGCTTGCTTTTCAGGGCCAGGACCTTTCTTACAATTTCACCTTGGGCAATCAGAAGGTGACCCTGATTGTACAAAACCCAGCTCACCTAGCCAGAGTCACGGTGGAAGCATTGAGCAAAGCCCTAGCAGCCTTTGAGCCTCTCCTATGGCAGTCGACGGTCAACAGAGACAGCAACTCACCACTAACCGACCCCCAAGCACTCAACAAACACATACTACAGAGCTTCCAAACCCTACCGTTCTTCCCAAATATGACGAAGGAGGATCCATCGGTGGAGCCGGTCTTCGTAATGATCGACCATCAGACTCAACACAAACCATCATCTTCTGCTCCAAGAGAGAAGAGCACTTCACCCCCTCTCCACAACATCAAAAAAGGGATATCCAAAGCCCTAGAAATCCTCAAGAAGAAGAATGCCCCGGAGGAAGAGGGAGCAACTCATGCCACACCACGAACGAACTCGCTCCTACTAGACTCAGTGAGAGCGATAGAGTTCAGCTCAAAAACCAGCAAGGTAATAGTGGTACTCTTCCCCAGAGCGATGGTCAAGTGTGGAATGAGTCTGGTCTCTATCCAAACCCATGGTCCAATCAAGCCCTTACTCAATCTAACCCTAGTGCTGAGCCTCAAGAGAAAATCACCCCCACCTCCAACGAAGTGTCCGCAAGGACCAAGGAACCCTCAAGAGGGACCTCACCAACCATCCCCAACTCCATTGATGAATTACATCATATGGAATGTTAGGGGAGGAAACAATGCCGAATTCAAGCGGCACTGTTTAGAAATGGTGAAAATGCACAAGCCAGCCATGCTTGTCCTGCTTGAAACAAAAATGGCAGACCACCAGAAACTGGCTCAAGAGCTCCAATTTGATATGATCATTCAGTCTCCGGCAGTCGGGCTCTCTGGGGGAATAGTGTTCATGTGGAAAGAAGAGTATGTGGCAGTTGAAGAAGTGGCAACTACCCACCAAGGCATTCATGCAATGGTAAAGGTAAGTCCTCCACCCTCCATGGCTCTTCTCTACTATCTTCGCTAGTAATCTTTTAGCTAATAGGAAACTCATATGGGAGAACCTAATCACAATATCAAAAAACCTCACAACCAACTGGTTTGTAAGAGGAGACTTCAATGAAGTCTTAAAGGCCAGGGATAAATTTGGGGGTAATCCTATAACTCTCAGCCGCAGCAATCTGTTCTGGAACTGTATAAATGAGTGTAACCTTTTAGACCTAGGCTATAAAGGAAGTAAATACACTTGGACGAATAAAAGGTACAGTAATAGAACCTCTCTAATCCTGGAAAGAATAGATAGGTGCTTCACCAATGAAAGTTGGATTCAACAGTAACCTGAGGCAATTGTACTACACCTCCCTAAGACCCACAACCACTGTCCTCTACAAATTAACTTGGTAGGGTCTCCAAACAACAACCTACCAAGGCCCTTCAGGTTTGAGTCGATGTGGGCTAGCCACTCATCCTTCCCTAACATCATCAATAGGGCATTCTCAAATCATTTCCAATCTCCTCCAATCCACTGATTCCTTCAAGACTCTGGTCACCAAGTGGAACCAAGAAATTTTTGAAACATCTTTAACCAAAAGAGAAAAATCCTAGCAAGAATTGCTGGAATCCAAAGATCTCCTAGCTACCAATTCAGTAGTTATCTGTTACACATTGAAACAAATTTGATACTGAACTTAACCTAATCCTCAAAAATGAAGAGGATTTCTGGAAGCTTAAATCTAGGATAAACTGGATTAATGAGGGTGATGCTAGCACTAGATTCTTTCACACCTCCACCCTCAATAGAAGAAAAAGGAACAGAATCCTCTCTCTTAAAGAAGAGAATGGAAACTGGCTCCATGACCAGAAGGATATTCAAGCAGAAATATTGGGCTTCTTCACTGATGTATATACCACATCCCACACCAAAGCCCCTTGGGCTTTCACCAGCCATCCTACTATGTCCCCCATTCTGTCTGAAGGTCAAAAAGCTTTTCTGGACAGACCTCTTGATCTAAGTGAGATAAAAGGGGCAGTCTTCTCACACATACCCTTTAAATCTCCTGGCCCTGATGGCCTCCTCCTCTTCTTCTACCAAAAATATCGGGACATAGTAGGTGACTTTGTCACAAACTTCTATCAAAAATGTTTCTCTTCAAGTTCTTATGGATGACACCATGAACCAAACTCTTTTGTGCCTAATCCCTAAATTCCCCCAAGCTTCAATGTTAAAAAATCTTTAGGCCAATAGGACTTTGTAACACAATTTACAAGTCAGTCACAAAAATCATTGTGAATAGGATAAAGCCTATCCTGCCTCATATTATTGGGCCAAGCCAAGTCAGTTTCCTTTCTAATAGGAGAGCATGTGATAATGTCATCATTGTCCAAGAGTACATCACTCACTTTAGGAAAATAAGGGGAAAATGGCAACATGATCCTAAAAACCGACCTAGAGAAGGCCTTTGATAGGCTGGAATGGTCCTTTATTAGAGACATTCTTGTTACTTTCAACTTCCCCCAAGGCTTATCCAAACTCATCATGTCCTGCATCAGTTCTTCATCCATCTTCATTCTTGTCAATGGGGGGGAAACCGATTCCTTCAAACCTTCAAGAGGTATTAAGCAGGGAGACCCAATGTCTCCCTACCTATTCATTATGTGAATGGAAAGGCTATCAAGATAAATTGATAAGGCACTCCTAGATAACCAGTGGAAACCCATAAATATAAGCAAATCTGGCCCAAAAATATCCCATCTCTTCTTTGATGATGATCTAACCCGCTTTGCTAAAGCCAATGGCAGGAACTGTAATACCATTCTTTTCATTATGCAGAATTTCGATGAGCAGTTAGGACAGAAAATCAATCTTGCCAAATTAAGAGTCATGTTTTCCTCAAACATTCCACAAGACTCCATACAGAACCTCTCCAACTCCCTGTCCATCCAACACACCACATCCTTTGGAAAATACCTTGGTTTCCCCATTCTCCATAAAAAACAAACAACTGCAGACTTCTAATTCGTCATCGATAACATGCAATCCAAACTGGCTGGTTGAAAAACAAAATGCCTAAACATGGTTGGAAGAACAATACTGGCCAAAACTTCTTTAAACAGCATTCCTAGTCATGTCATGCAGTACATCAACCTGCCCACTAAAGTTACCAATCGGATTGACAAAATCCAAAGGAACTTTTTTTAGGGCACCACTCCTGAAAAGAAGAATCTCCATCTAATCAAGTGGGAGGTGGTCACAAAGATCAGCCTGGCTAAGACTCCAAAAGGCTAGTATTAAGAATAAAGCTTCTCTTACCAATCTTGCCTGGAGGACTTACAAGAATACCAACAGTCTATGGGCAAGAGTTCTAATTCATAAGCACTGTAACATGTCCAACAATGCTAGGTTACTTAGAGTCTCTAGATACCATAGACACCCAATATCAACAATCTGGCAGTGTATCCTATGGGGCTGGGAAAACTGCAATAAAGCAAGCAGATGGGTAGTCCACAAAGAAAATAGGGTCAGCTTCTTAAATGATGCATGGATCCCCAATCAGTCTGCAATCAGACAGATGATTGAGGGTCCCTTAAACCAAAATGACCTTAATGCTAAGGTTAGCTCAATCCACAACCTGGGAACTTGGGACACATCATCCTTGTCTATTGCCCTTCCCACAAGTATCCTGAATCTGTTAAACTCAGTGTTCATTCCCCTTGTTCCAACTAAAGAAGACAACCTCATATGGAACTTGACTCCTAATGGCCAATTCTCAAATAGTTCTGCTTACTCCTTCCTAAGCAAGATTGTCACCAGCATCCATTCTAGTAAGGAAGGCTCTTTCAAATGGATCTGGAAGTTGCAAGCTCCCAACAAAATCAAGAATTTCATTTGGCTACTCGCCCATAAGAGACTCCCAACTAGGAGTTTCCTCCATAGAATTGGGATCAACTGTGACCCCCAATGTCCTTATTGTGACAATGGCCAGGAAACTATTGACCATATCTTCTTTGAGTGTCCTAATGTTGTCCACTTCTGGAATGAAATACTGTCAAAATCTTCAAGAGACCGTTCACAACATGCTCCAGTATTCAATGGCCATCAGTGGCCATCAACATGGTACTCAATTAGAAATGTCCCTTTCAACAGCTATATCCTATAGGACAATCTCATTCCCTTCTGCTTCTGGCACATCTGGTTAACTAGAAACAGTAACTTATTCAATAATAAGAAGGAACACATCAACACCAAAAACACAATCTCCAAAGCTACTGAATACCTGCTTACAAAAAATGGCTCTACAAAAATAACGCATCAAATTGTATTAAAATGGGAGCCCCCAAGTAGAGGTTTGTACAAGCTAAACACAAATGGAGCAGCAAGGGAGAACCTAGGAATAGGAGGATTAGGAGGAGTATTTAGGAACCACAATGGCGACTGGATATTGGGGTAATATCCCTCACACAACAAACACTAGGGCAGAATTACAGGCACTCCTAAGGGGACTGCAACTAGCGGAGCAAAATAACTTGACACCTCTGGAAATAAACATTGATTCCTCTAAAACCATCAATATGCTATCGAAAGGAAGCCTTATTTATGATCCTTTAATTTGTGAATGCAGGTCACTAATTCAAAGGATGGACAGCATGGTAATGAAGCACATCTATCGGAAGCAGAACAGAGTAGCTGATGCATTGGCCAAGGAGGCAGCAAAAGAAGTCTTTTTGAACAAGTCTAGGATGTTATCAATTCCTCCGATGTTTGTCAATGATATATTTTGGACAGGCATCCAAGAAACCGAATTGGTTAGATCTTTTGTGGGTTGTAATATAGACACAATCGTGCATAACATTACTACTATGGGGGTACTACAATACCCTAGCAATGACTCTTGATGTACTTTCTTTTGTTATCTAGCAATATATAATATAATATCCCTTTTAACAAAAAAAAAAAGATTATAATCGGAAAGAAACTACCAAAAAAAGGGGACCAAAGATTAGACAAGAAAAGAGAGGACGATACTCTTTAAAGAAAAAAGAGGTAAACCGCATTCTAGTATTTGATTTTATGCTCTTCCACACTGTAAAGTAAAAGAACAAAGTGACAAAAGTAGCAGATTGGCGATCCCGAGGTGATCTTGCACTGAAGAATATAAGATGTAAGAAAAGGCCAAGTCACAGTGATTATCTGAAACCTTTAATTAACTCTCTACCAAAGCTAAAGCAACCTTATATCCTAGACTCGTTCAATAAGAACGTTCTAAGAATATAGATTTTGTGGATCCAAATGCAGGTGGAAGCTGCATATACAGTGGGTATTATCACTGTCATCTCACACTTGAATTATACTACGTGCATACGTCAGTTTATATATATATATGCGCGTATTAAGAGATACACACGCAACCTTCAATGATTTGTACCTGGTTTCACACTCAGGGAGGGGTCGTTTGATCTAAAAACAAATTATCCTAAAATTAATTATCCCAAAAGTAATTGTTATTTCATCCTCCTATAGGAATAAAAATAACACTACAATCCCGGAATTAGTTATCCCACAATTTTATCCAAACCAAACATGAGATAAATTTATTTCAAATTTAATCCTGAAATTATCCCCCGTACCAAACAAGTGATTTGGCTTCAATAAAGATCAGTTAGTCATACAATAAATCAACCCTTTCACATCCTGTTTTTCCCTTTTCCTTTCTCTTTTCCATTTCTCATTGTTGCTAACTGATTCTCAGGAATCAGAGTTTCAGATGACCACAGAGAAGGAATTCATTTAAAATTTCTCTTCATTTTGCATTCTAAATAAGAACTCAAGAATTTGAATTTGATTAAGGACTGAATTTGCGTGTGCATTTAATAGCAGCCTGTGTAATAGTTAACTAGCCCTCTTCCACCAGTGCCACGGCATTGGACCAGCACCCCCAAATGAAAGAAACCCCACAAAGGGGGAGGGGGGGGGTAGAGAACGTTGACCGTGAATACAGTAAGCAGAGGAAAATATTAACATTGAAGGCATTGATTTAGAAATTACTATGTGCTTTTCATTCCACAAGAAAATGAAAATCCTATAGCTAAAGTCATCCCACATAAGATAGGGCCAAAATAACTGACATTCATTCATTCAGAAGTTTCCTGTCCAATTCATATGACCCAATTGAGGTTGCTGGTATGCACCCACTTGAGCTCCAGGAGCTGCTGCAGCCATACCAACATTACCAGCCATGGCACTGCCCAAATGATGAGGATTAGCCATTGCAGTAGGCTGAGGAGGATGGTACAAGCCCGGATACTGCATATGGGATGACTGTACAGCAGCTGCTGCATTGAAAGAAGCATGTCCACTGTGAGACGGAAGATATGTAGCATGAGGGGTTTGCCCCGACATGCTGTAGTATGATCCTGACTGCAAAGTAGAAATATCCCTTGGATTCATCCACATTTCAGACGTCTCTGCCTGTCAATCAAATGTTCAAAGACCATATCAATACAATACTCCCTCCAGTCCACAATAAGTGACCAATTTATTTTTAGCACGCCCATTAAGAAAATACTAAATTCTATACAAAAATACCTAGTATGACTAAACTACCCTTAGTTAAATATTGAATGTGAGGAGTAAGAAAACTTTTTAGGGATATAAGGGTAATTTTGTAAAAACAAATTGAATTTTTTCTTAATTATATAAATGGACACTTATTTTGGACCAAAAATAAAAAGCAAATTGGCCACTTATTGTGGACCGGAGGGAGTATCAAATAAGCAGCCGTCTTAGAAAAATGTTTGTGAAAAATCAGAACTTTGAAACAAAATTAATCTATGGGTCTAACAGCAACAAGTCATGCTCTACAGACTTCACACAACAATCTTCTCCAATATGAAAGAAGGAAAATGTCCTGGTTCTACATTCTCCAACCTCTGAGTTAGCAGAAGACCAAATGAATTAATCGTTTGTTTTTAACCTTTGGTGCACTGCCTTAGCTGTAAACGCTTAGCCACTTAAATGAAGCCAACCCATAATTTAGAACCCAGGGAACTTTGACGGCTTAGACGATGTATGGCGACCTAGGACAACCTAGGCTCAATTAATAGATTCTTGTCCATGTGGCCTCTATCGGTTTCTCTTCCATTCTTCCAAAGCACCAGAAACAACATCTGTTCTGTATTTTCCAGTGTCCACCGTCCAGCACACTCTCTCCCTTCCCCACTCCCTCACTCTCTCTTAGACTTAATTAATAGATTCTTGTCCATGTGGGCTCAATTAATAGATTCTTGTCCATGTGGGCTCTATCGGTTGCTCTTCCATTCTTCCAAAGCACCAGAAACATCTGTTCTGTATTTTCCAGTGTCCACCGTCCAGCACACTCTCTCCCTTCCCCACTCCCTCACTCTCTCCTAGACTTAGGGTTATTTGTGTATAAAATGTGAGATAGTCTTCCCTAAGAACTAGAAATTAGAGACAAGATTACAAAGTACAAAATAGTAGTGCAATTAAGAGATTGCAGACATTTGAAGGTTGGTCTCAGGATGGAAAAGAAGTCAGCGGGATCACAATAAAATACTTGCTGGCAGGAAAAGAAAACTAATCAATAATGTATATGGCGTTTACACCTCTATGATGGCACTGATTTTTTTTCCTTAAGGCAAGTAACCAGAGTATGGATTGGGTATTGTTGTGATTCATAAATATCAGACAATACGTTAAAAAACTGCCATTGAATCATAAAAGAGAGAAGAAAAATTGGATATTCACCTGGGGATTAGGAACGTAATGATTACCATCCTTGTACTTCATCCGAGATGAATCTTCAAGACCTGTTGCACTGCCAATTACACCAGGAGTGTTGATAGCATATCCAGTTGGACTAGTAAAATTCCCAAACCCTGATGCGCTGCCTGTGGGGACAGGCTTGAACTGCTGGATTCCATACTTGAGCCCGTTTGCACTAAGATGGGAGCCACCTCCAGGCATCAGCAAGTAGTTGCTGCCATTCGGCGGGTGGGGGTAGGCAGGGTTACTGGAATAGCCAGGCATAGCCATTGGAGGAACATAGACAGGGGAGAAAACATGGCGATATGGCATAAGATTAGCAAAATGGGAGACATGAACTTGGGGATACATCTGGGCAATGGGTTGGTGCTGTTGTACTTGCTGCACCATTGGAATTGTCGATGCAGGCATGCTATTTGCAGCATGTGAACTGAGGGCCTGTAATTCAGAAAACATTAGAAGTTGTAATATCACAGAACAATATCAACCTAGTGTACAATTCAATTTATGAACTCAGATAAAACCCAGCAGGGTGATGATAATATGATGGGATATGTCTCTATGCTGACATGAAGTCAGGACAACAATTTGGTTCCTCGAAAGAAGAGAGGCATGCATATTGATTGCTAAAAAGTTTGAAAATTCGCTTTACCTCCTGGGCACCCTGGCCATGAAGAGCTTCATCTACTGCTGGTCTAAAATATGGTATATCATACCCAGTTTGGGGATCATAAGTCTGCTTGCATCCCATCAAAAAGCGCAAAAGAATAAGAGGAAAATGATCAAAGATTTAAAAGAGAACATTAGAAACACTGCCACAACCAAATCACATAGAACATTAACCAAAGAGAACGAAACTCACTGAGAAACTTGATAAGTTAGAAGCATCTTGCTGCTGTTGCGACTCCGGGGGGGTATAAGAGGCTCTGTTATCTTGAACCAATCCAACATCTGTATAATTTCCCAAATCCTCGGGGCTTGAAGACTCTCTATTATCTGCCAGCTTTTGATCTAAAATTACACCAGATCCAGGAGAAGTCAGGCCTGGATTCTGAACCCGATCATCAGCCAAATCTAATTGCTTGCTCCCAACAGGTTCATCAGTGGAAGGCTCAGAAACCAAAACTGACAGTCTATCACAAAATTAAATCATTTCCAGAATCAGTCAGGCATTCAAAATTCAACAAGGGGGAAAATAGAAAGAGTCTGTTGTAGTCTCCAATTGAATGACAAAATAATTTAAAAGAGAAGCATCAAATAATTATGGGCAATTCTACTAAAGTCTTAACAATCTTTGTTTGCTTTTCCTCTTAGCCCCTACAAAGTGGCCAACAAGGCAACAATATATCCCATGGTTGAGGTAAGGCATACGGGGAAATGAAACAACGGGGAAGGAAACAAACATCTTATATAGATACAAGGAGAATTAACAGAGGAGCCAGCTAGAATAGAAGAGGAAATTATTGATACTATCAGAAGTTGTACAAAGAAACTACTCAATGGAGACCTGCATGCTACTATGACAATTGCCCTATTTTAACTGAGGATAAGGAAGCTCTACGGGGTAACTTTGAGGAGAATGAAGTGCTTAGGTGCTTGAAGCTATGTGCAATAGATAAAGCCCCTGGCCCAAATGGTTTTACTATGGGGTTCTTCATCAAATGCCGGGAGATAGTGAAATATGACATCATGAAAGCTTTTCAAAACTTTTATGACAAAGAAGTTTTTGAAAGAAGCTTCAATGAAACATTTATTGTTCTCATTCCAAAGAAGAAAGGTGCTAAGGAACTAAGGGATTTCAGGCCTATCAGCTTGATAGGTAGCATTTACAAATTGTTTTCCAAAGTTTTGACAGAGAGACTAAAAAGGGTAATTTCACAATTGGTGGACTGTCAACAAATGGCTTTTATTAAAGGTAGACAGATCATGGATGCTGTAATGGTAGCCAATGAAGCAGTTGAAACAAAAGAAACCTGGTATCTTGTGCAAACTTGATATTGAAAAGGCTTATGACCATGTCAATTGGAATTTCCTCCTGAGCATGCTAGGAAGAATGGGTTTTGACCAGAAATGGATAAATTGGATTAAATTCTGCATGTCAACAGCCAGATTTTCAGTTCTTATAAATTGGCTCCCCAACAAGTTTTTTCAAAGCAGAAAGGGGACTAAGGCAAGGTGATCCTTTATCACCTTTTCTGTTTGTGATTGCTATGGAAAGTCTTAACAATATGATTGAAACAGCCAATCAGTATGGGTGGATAAAAGGTTTTGAAGTAGCTAGAAGGGGCAATAATAGTTTAGAAGTGACTCATTTACAATATGCTGATGATACCCTCATATTCTGTGATGCTGAAGAAGATCAACTGAAACACCTCAGGGTGATTCTGGTTCTTTTTGAAGGAATATCTGGTTTGCATATCAATTGGAGGAAGAGTTTTCTTTACCCTATCAATGAAGTCACAAACATGGATATGTTAGCTGTTGTTTCTGGGTGGTGAAGTAGGGGCTTTACCAACAATTTATCTTGGAATGCCTTTGGGAGCTAAATCTAAGTCAATTGGGATTTGGAACAATGTTATAGAGAAGTGTGAAAAGAAACCGGCCAGGTGGAAAAACCCAGCATCTTTCTCTAGGTGGCAGAGTGACTCTTATCAACTCAGTTCTTGATGCACTTCCAACATATATGATGTCCATGTTCCCCATTCCACCAGGGGTCATCAATAGGTTAGATAGCATCAGGAGGAATTTTTTATGGAATGGGAACAAAGAAAGGAAGGGCTACCACCTCGTGAAATGGAAAGCACTCACTTTTGGCAAGAACCTTGGAGGGCTAGGGATCAAGAACTTGAAGATTCAGAGTAATAGCCCGTTTGGCCAAGCTGCAAAAATCAGCTTATTTTGAGAAGTGCTTTTTTTCAAAAGTGCTTTTCTCAAAAGTACTTTTGGTGATAAGCATTTTGTGTTTGGCTAATTAGTTTGAAAAGCATTTATGAGCAGCAATTAGTGTTTGGCCAAGCTTTTAAAAAACTGCTTCTAAGTGTATTTTTCTCAAAGTGCTTCTCAAAAAAGTGCTTTCGGAGAGAAACTACTTTTTTCTGCTTCTCCAAAACTGCTTTGCTTCTCCTCAAAAGCACTTTTTTTTCCTTCCAGAAGCTTGGCCAAACACCTCAATTTTTGGCCAAAAGTACTTTTGGCCAAAAATAAGCTTGGCCAAACAGGCTATAAAGCTCTTAGAATGAAATGGTTGTGGAGGCTCAACAAGGAGAATCAACTCCTTTGGAGAAACATTATTAAAGCAAAATATGGACAGGTAGACAAATGGATGACTAAGGAGGTCACTACACCATATGAGGTTATAGTCTATGGAGATCCATTAGAACATTGTGGAGTGAGTTGATGGATGATTCCAAGATCAAAGTATTTGATGGGAATAAGACTAGCTTTTGGAAGGACAATTGGCATGAAGTTGGCAGATTGGATGTAGCTTTTCCAGAAATCTTCAATTTAGCTCTATACCAGCAAAGGACTATAGCAGAGATGTGGACACCTCAAGGATGGAACATCATTTTTAGAAGACATATCAACGATTGGGAAGCACAGAGAGTGGTTGAATTCTTCTGTGCACTAGATCAGTTTAGTGGATTACAAGCAGGTGCAGATGTACTATGGTGGCAAGGCAGCAGTAAGGGTTTATTCAAAGTTAATGCAGCTTACAAGAGGATGAACTACTCCAACCAGCAGATAGCCAATTGGCCTTGGAAACACATCTGGAAAACAAAAATTCCTCACAAAGTTGCTTGCTTTGTGTGGCTACTGGCTAAGGAAGCAATCCTTACACAAGATAATTTGATGAAAAGAGGTTTCATTTTATGTTCTAGATGCTTTTTGTGTGGGGAAACAGCAGAGACAGTTAACCATCTTGCAAAGGACTACAGGCAAAGGACAGGACCAGATGGAGAATTATACCTGCTTGCATTTAGTGGACAATTTGGAAAGAGAGAAACTCCAAATGTTTTGAGAATGTGGAGAATGGAGTGCAGAAGATCAAGTTAAACGTTATTTTGCTGTTGTATTTTTGGTGTAATCAGATCTACACAAACGATACTAACACCATTATTGATGTTTTAGATTCCATATAGAGAGTGTCAGTGATAGTTAGAGTCTCTTGTATATATGGTTTCAGTACTACCTAAGTATTGTTTTGCTACATATGAAATATAGAAAAGTTACCAGTTTCAAAAAAACAAACATCTTATATAGCACCCAAGGGTGTGGCCTAGCGGTTAATGAAGTGGGTGAAAACCTTAGAGACCAAAGTTCAAATCCCACCAGATCCACACAAACAAAAAAAAAGAATAGATCATTTCTTTCCATCTGCCTAAGCCTCGATGGCAGAGTTAGCCAGTACCTATGATGGTAGGAGATAGCAGATACACGGTTGAATAGTCGAGACGCGTGCAAGTTAGCCCGGACACATTATAAAGAAATGTCATCTATTAGAAACGAGACTGAAAGGGAGTAAAAAAAGAGAATAACAATAAGAAATTTGCGAAGTTCACCAACATACAAACAACACACTGACTTCATTTTATTTTCTCACTACAACCTAATGATCCCCCTAGAATCCATCACCAACAACAGATCTGATCTTTTCCACCATGAAAGAATTGCAGTATCTTTTTCCATTACCTACCTGACTTGGCACTTACATACTGGCAACCCAACCTAGAACCTAACTTATATAACTGGTAGTCATTTTTTTGATAAGGCTATATAAATAGTAGTCTTGGAGGTATCAAATAAGCTGGTGCCTTGCTACATAACCTATCTACAATTCAATATTATATTCAAAACACCAATATCTTACATGTTGCCTTGAAATGCTCGCACTTGAAATGAGCAAGTTCTCCATTCTAAACTTGCTTCCGTGACATCATGAATTTTATGCAGAAGGAGATGGTTATTTTTTTAAAAGGTAATGACATCTTGAATTTTACGCAGAAGGAGCCAACTTCCTGTATTCTTTTCTCCCAACACCTTTGAGGTTATGGAATTGAATATGCATGTATGACTGTTTAATACTGCCTATACTGTCAGAAGGGATTACACTGGAATATCTAGGCTGTTAATTGCATGCTAACTAAAATGATAGCCTTCTCCATTCCTTTTTATAGGGATAAATGATTACCTTATCCATTCCTTCAAACCGATGAATTTGATATTTTGATTTTTCATTTGGGGGTGGGGTTATCCACTGATTACTCTGACATTTACGGCGCTGAATATGCATGTACAACTGCTTAATCATGTCTAATTGTCTCAAGAGGTTCCATGAATATTTAGCCTGTTAAAATGGTCCTAACTGAAGTAAAAGCCCTCTTTCATTCCTTACATATGGTTTGATAGCTGGGAGGCAAGGGATACTGCAGGTGTTGAAAACCCCCATGTTCAGAGTTTTCAGGAATAAGCAAATTACCAGGATAGATTAGTAAGACTTATACATCACTAACCTTGATGACTCGGTCTGTGATTCTTCATCCAAATCCTTGGCAGGTTTCAATTCAGCTCCAAAGCTGCCAAAAGTCAGCCGACACCGGTCAGTCTCAGAAACGCGAATATGCTCAGCTATGATCACGTTGTCTGAGATGTTTAGCCTTGACATTTTATCTTGCAACTGAGATCCTTCTTTTTCCAAGTCTTCTGACGTATTGGTTAAAGCTTGAGAAGGTTTTCCAATGACCCCTGGATTATTGACGCTTGATTTCTGGTTTAACTTGGGCTTCCACTGAACAGCTATACAAAGACAACCAGAATGTAGTAAGGTTAATCTAGAAAATGAGAGCACAAGCAAAATGAGCCAAGCAGAGCACAATTTAGAAACCATTTTACACACTAAATTACATGATAACATTCAGGGAACTCCCCCCAAAACCCCCTTTCTTCTACTGGTTACTTCTTCCCTTTCTACAAACATAAGTTGGAATTGAAAGACAGTTTCTTTATAAGGATGTCACCAACAAATTGAAAATATAGCAGCAATCACTCGAACAAAAACAAAGGGAAAGATACATAGTATTAAACTGAAGCGCCTACTTTTCTGATGACCCACAGATTGATGTTGTCTATTAATATGTTGATTTCCCGAGAAAGATCTGCTCACTGGAAAGCTGGATTTAGGAGAATCAGATACAGCACTCTGGTCGCTTCTAGAATGAGAACTTAAAGGTCTGAGTGATCCTTTAGAGTTACCACCATCCTGTCGGGCCTGCTCCATGTGTAAGTTCGAAATTGACCTGCTTTGCGAAGATGAAGGCTTGGCAAAAGTTTCAGCAGACTGACGACGAGCACCCACCACCCCAACCTCACGCTTAATAGCTCCAACTTTTGCAGCCGGTCTGGAATCAAGAGATGGTACATGAACGGGATCTGAAAAGGACGAATAAACTCCAATGACAGAATTGCTTGATGATGTCATAGAATGTGGCCGAGAACCATTTTGCTTCACTCCTCTCATCTGTGAAGCAGAGTGTGAGACTGATGCCTGAATTTCTCCAGTCAAACCTTGACCATTAGTGCCACTTAATTTAGCATCATTGGAGTGTGTATATTGAGAATTCCTACTTGGAGCTTGAGATGAATGACTCCCAGTAGATAATTTTTTGTCAGAGGTCCCTTTTGAACTGCTGTAAAGTCCAACAAGAAAAAAATACACACTACTAGTTAAAAGTTGTGAGTTACTCAAAAGAGGGGGGAAACCCGTACCAAAACAACAAAGGGCATCAAATAAAAACAAGCTAGATTCCCAGACTCGCATCTTATACAATAATGTACAACCAAATGCAGTAAAAATGGATCACAAGAAGACAAAAGGGAATGCATTGGCATTCTCGAATCAAACAACTTCAATTAGGAGGTTTGCCCTTTAAAGATAGGTAGCAAAGTAAAGCTCAAAGGTAAATAAACAAAAGATGATTATGATAACAGCGCGGTACAGTAACAGTTAAAGGTACTATAAGATATGTGAATAATGAATAGCCAAAGAAGTAGGAATCAAGTTCATCTTGGTTGAAAATCAACAAAAATATGCAGTTATACCATAGGTGTCTAGATTCATCCAATTCAGGTAGGAGAACAGGATAATACCAGAGAATACAATGTTTTCAAAAGCATAAAGCGTGACAAGGGCCTGATGTATAAGGGATGAGCGAGAAATGAAATGCATGCGTCTTTGAAGCAAAGCACATATTGTAGAAGGATAAAATACCAAAAATAGAATTAAGCAAATACATAGATAGGAAATCATTACAAATGCGGTAACAATAGTGAAAACCCACATTTCAACTAGTATATGTTACCTGTTCGACTATTATTTCAAAAGATATTAATCCCAAACATCATTTTTTATTAACATTCATGTAAGTTATAGGAACTCATCTAATATGAAATGAAAAGAGTATATTTTCAAGATAGACCCAAATGAAAAACAATACCTAATCGGGAGAGGAGTATTGATTTTCGTTAAATTTAAAATGCACCTCTCTACGGAAGATTGAATTAGGGAGAACTGACACACACACGTTAAACATACATGAGCATAATTGGCAGGTATACATCGCCACATTAGCCCCCACAGCCGTTCCTCAAAAATTGAAGATAAAAATAAAAGGCAAGGGGGGAAAGGGGAGAGTAAATCCCTATTTTACTATAAGAGTTCAATCACCACTTGACTCAAACATCAAAATATTCGTCATGCACATTGTAGGAAACTTATCTCAACTTCCACAGTAAACATATTGAGTATTCAATCAATTCAAGGTCCACACTTTAATTAAACAGCTCATTTATAACTTGGAAATTGAACATTTGACCAACACATCATGTAGTAACAAATGTACCTCATTTAAATTTACTTTGACCAGCCAGCCTCTCTAAGTATAGAAAGTATTAGAAACAAGACAGCACAATGTACCTTTGTGCAGAAGTATTTGAAACAACTGGTTCGGCGGATGTAGAAGTCTGGACAGGCTTTATCCCGCTATTACCATTTTGGCTAACTCTATTATCTCGCACAACCCGGAATTCTCGGGTAAGTCCTGCATCTAGAGACAATTGGCCATCAATTCTTAACTTAACTCACGGATCAAAGCCAAAAAAACGAAGAAGTATTTTGCAGAATCACCAGAAAATTACTGAAGAAAAGGAGAAATTATCAATAGCGCTGTAGCAAAAAGACTCACTTGAGGCAAGAAATGTAGCTGAAGAAGTGAAAGATTAATTGTTAAGAAATGTTATGGATAATATTATTAAATAAAAAGAAACAGTAGCGTGATGGGAAAATATGTATGATCAAGAAAAACTTAAAAATTCATCATAAAAGCCAGTCACATAAATTTGATTAAGAACTACAAAACTACATTGTTGTGTCTGCACTCTGCACTTTGTTGACACAGTTTTTACTTCTAATTTGTTTTCGATTAAAAGTAGTTAATTTTATGGAAAGAACCGAGAATGGTTTTACCTCGTATATATTTCAACTAATAAATTATCAGAATTGTTTTTTTTATTTTTCATAAGGTATTGGGTTGTATGATAGGAGGCACTTCGTACCAGTATAGGATTTTGCCTTAGAGGGTGTTTAGATTGGCTTATAAAAGTAGCTTTTAAGCTATAAGCCATAAGTTGGTAATACTAACTTTTGGCTTTTGGCTTATTTTTGTACTTTTTATGCCTAAAAGTAAGTACTTTAAAGCACTTTTTATCATTGTCAAACACCACACAAATTAAAAAAGTGCTTAAAACCAATAAGCACTTAAAATAAGTCAATCCAAACACCCTCTTAGACTGCTAGCGGTTAATATTGTGTTCTCACTACTCTTCCGTTTTTCATAGTGTCGGGCCTTATTTACTGGTTATTGTTTTGCTTTTCATTTATTTTCTAGTTCTATGATGTTATTATTTCTATGGTTTCGGTTGATGATACCGATATATTGTCTTTTCTCGTCTTCTTGAGCTGAGGGTCTATCGGAAACAGCCTCTCTACTCCTTCGGAGTAAGGGTAAGGTCTGCGTACATACTACCTTCCCCAAACCCTACTTGTGGGATCTCACTGGGTCGTCGTCGTTGTTGTTGTCATAAGGTATGTATAATTAAAAAAGAGATCAATACCAAGAAGGAATTGAGGGTCCAAAAAAAGTAGACAAATAAACTGGATCTTCCTTCACTACGTCTCTAGCCCATCTAAGAAATCTCAGCATTGCTTCTATATCATTTACACCAATACCCATTTCCCCCAAAACTTTAAATTGTATAGTAATCTGTACTTTACAATTGAAATGTTTTCTATTTTCCAATTATCAGGTTTCTATCTCTTTTTTGAAATGGAATTCATATTTTTATTTTTGTCCATACAACTCATTGTATTTACAGTTTTTTCTCTTTGCATTATACTCATAGGAAACAACCTCTCTACTCCTCGGGGTAGGGGTAAGGTCTGCGTACACACTACCCTCCCCAGACCCCACTAGTGGGATTTTACTGGGTCGTTGTTGTTGTTGTCTCTTTGCATTATACATGCACACAGGCGTGCACACACACGCGCACAACGTTTCTTCATTTTCTTTACTGAAATGCGTGCTTCAATTCAGTTCTGCGCTTAAGCACCACTGGCCTCACTTTTCTGCACTTAAAACTTCTGATATCACTGACTGGTATTTTAAGAAGAGCATGATATTCAGCAAAAATTAAGAAAACTGCGAAATTGACATGAAATACAGGGTAAGCAGGAGAGTTGAATATATCAGTGTCAGCTCACTGATCAGAGCAGCTAGGGACTGGGTTTTGTAAGGATACTGATGCACCCTTTTCTTTATCGGAGCAATTCATGATTACTAGTTTTATTTACTAATCAAAAAGAGTTGAATTTAACCATTTTGTTAACATAAGAAACATATGAAGAGAATGTATAGAATACACACGTCAGAGACAAGAAGTATTAGACTGACATCATTACCCATTTGTTAACAAGAGAGAACAGACACATAAGAAACATATGAAGAGAAAGTACAGTATACACACGTCAGAAATAAGAAGTATTTGAGTGACATCAATACCCATCTGACATAATCTAGGCGACAATGCAACAATACCCAATATAAGCTGACTACTCTAAACAGCTACCCACATGTATTTATATAATTTCTCCACTTTCCAGCTACTTGAGGAGAGAAAATGAGAAAAATTTGCAATCAGTGGAAATTGTTATAAGTTTTTGGTACATAGATAGAATGAAAAATACTAAGAAAATATATAAATCAGCCAGCCATTACATATTGCCACTATAAGCACTAACAAATAGGATTGCAAAGACCACCCCCATATATATGTTATGCGTACTTACACCTGATGACCTATCTGTTCTCAATAGAAACATGGTTGTCCACACAAAGCGAGCATGCACAAGAAGAGCTTTCTTCTTACAACTGATGCACTTCAAATGCTTTCATCCACGAATAGACACCAATAAAATGACATTTATACAAATATAGAATCTTTTGGATGCTTTCAAACACTGCAAAAGGCTCGCAGACCTCCCACTACCAGCACCTCGCCAGGAGATTGCTAGGACCATAAGGTACCACAAAGCATAAGAAAAAGAAATCTGGCATAAGATCAAATTACCAGGTAAAGCAGTTTGACTGTAGCTCCCTCTTCGGATGTTACGATTGACATGTGTGTTGACCCTCATTTCCTGAGTACCATGCTCTGAATAACTTCCATTTTCTGGAGCTGTAGAACTTCTATACCCATGGTTCTGAAGCAAGACGGAGAAAAGTTTCAGTTTTAATAAGAACAAAAACTAGAGTAAAATTACTAAAATAATTTAGTCAACAACTGTACATAAATTAGACGGCATAATCACTCCTAGAAAACAACTTAAACAAGAGAAAGAAACATGTAAATTCCTTTGAGTTTTGCATAGAAGTGGCTGATCTACCCCAAAAAAAATCAAATGTCTGTCTGACTGCAATGGACATCAGGAATAATCTGCCAAGCTCATCACATAAGAACTAGAAGCACAGAACAGTCTTAAATTATTTACCTCTTTCTTTCTGTCTCTTCTTCGCTTCACCTCGTGAAATGGATCTGAATGCAAAAAACTGAAGCATTAGGTACACTTCACACCAGAGAATGAAGGGAAAGATGATGGATTTTTACTTGCGAATAGAGATTGTTCCAAATTGGAGGATACTGCAAAAGCTAAAACTAGCACCAAAATGCAGCAGTCTCAATAATATCCACCAGAATATCAAAACCGAAAAACTAATATTAATAAATCTAATGGAGTAATAATAATCCATGGGCATATCATCTTTCTAATGTTCTAGGAAGAAGTGTTAACTATGGATTAACTTTTACATATGTAAAGTCCAAGGAAAAAATTTAACCATCTTATTGAAAAAGTTAACTATAATAACTGCATATAGCATGCGCGGATTGGTGCTAGAATTGTTATAACTAACATCACATCTACTTGTATGCATGTTCAATTACATCAGCCCATGATTTATAAAACTTACTTGCAGAAACCTGACATCAACAGCACAAAAGTATAGTAATTAGCAAAATGGTGGGAGCACACTTGTTACAGAACCTCCCCGAATATAATACCAATAATACAAAGCTTCCATTTCCCACTGTCCAAGACTTCCAAAAGAAGTCAGTGGCAGATGAACCACATTGACAGTGGGTGCAGGCTCTAACTACAGAAACATATACTCCCTCCGTTTCAATTCAGATGACACACTTTCCTTATTAGTCCATTCCAAAATGAATGACACATATCTATAATTGGAAATAATTCAACTTTAAACTTTTTATTTTACCCTTGATGAGAAGCTTTTATAACCACATAAATGTCATGGCCCCATAAAGCTTTTACTCCTTACGTTTTTAAGACCACAAGTTTCAAAAGTCTCCCTCTTTTCTCTTAAACTCCATGCCTAGTCAAACTACCTCATCTAAATTGAAACAAAGGGAGTAGTTGAAAATATTTCCTTGTATTTGCACTAAATACCTAGTCCCTACTCCCTATCCAATATCATAAAGAATTTTTTTGTGAGAAATCCATTTGGGGCCATCCCTTAGGACCAACCACAGCCTTCGAAACTCTTAAGATAATGGGTCCACCCCTCTATGCTTATCCACTTAAATATCAGGCTTTAGTTCGCATAGCGCAAGGCTTGAACCTGTGACCTAAGCCACAAGCCCCTCAACTTCTACTTGAATTAAGCCCTGGCGCCATTATCACAAAGGATTATTCAGAATCCAAGAACAGCCTCTAACAAAATCCCTGCAGGGCAAAAACTAAACAGGCTACCAAATATTTTTCTTGCTTTTCTATGACAGCACCAGGCAAGCTTGCACTACTATTCCATCATGCTACCTGCTACCTCCCACCAGCATAGGTACCGGACCAGCATAGGCGGAGCAAGGATTCTAAAATTATGGGTTTGGGTCTGGGGAGGGTAGTGTGTACGCAGACCTTACCCCTATCCTGGGGTACAGAGGCTGTTTCCAAATAGAAACTCGGCATGCTTCCCTCCAAGAACCCAATCACTTACTAATGATTGGGTTCCAAAATTTAATATCTATACATATATAGTAAATTTCTTAACACAAAATACATTGTTTGAGCAAAAGCTACTGGGTTTGGCGTAGCTCGGCTTCTACCTCCGCCACTGTTCTCCACCAAGACTTAAACACATGGTACCTAGTATTTTTTCTCTTTTGTCCCGCTAGGATTTAAACCTGAGACCTCAAGGTTCTCCTCTCACTTCATTGACCACGAGACCACACCCTTGCGTTACCCAAATAGTTAGTCTTACTTGTAGCCCTTCTAATAACTTTGATACAACAAAATGCAGCATAAAATAAAATCATCCTCTATATCCATTCCTCTGTTTAAAAAGCATAAAAACAAGAAAAGCACAAATTGGGTTATAGAATAAAGACCTTGATTGAGCAATTTCTGAGCAGTCTCATTAGGGTCCATGTTGGTCTCTTTAAGAGCCACATATATATCAGCATCAGAATGATTTCCAACAACTTCCTTAATAGATTCTAGTATTTCTCTTACGCCCGCAGACAAAATATGAGTCCCACCATCTGCTTTTGAATTTGAACCCGATACCATCTCCGAAGAAGATTTCGCTATGTAGTATGTTAGAAAAATATATACGTGAATGAAATTAGCTGTTAAATGCAATTGATTAGATAATCGAACTCTTTATACTGTGATTGAAAATAACAGAGAAGTTTGTGTTAGGGAATGTTATTAGGGTTTTGCATTCGGTTAAAAGGGGAGAAGGAAAATACAGAGAACGGCTCATGGAGTGAAGAGGTGAGGGTTTTTAAAAGGTTTTTACTTTAGCCATTTCGATTAGGGGTTTTATTTTAGTGTTATAGCCAAATTATTGCCGCATCCTTCATTTCATTGTACCATGTGTACATCCGTATGAGCTCATTATAGGTTCTATTCTTTGTACAAATCTAAATGGAATCTAAATTTGTTGGATAATAGGTTTGAAATTTAATACTCAAAATAAAAATGTAATTTCATGTGATTTTAATATTATTATTTTGATATTGGTATTAATTGTGTGACTTTTTTTTGAGACATTTTTTGGATATTTTAAAAGAGTTTATCTTTAAAAAGGTATGTGAATAATAATAGTCCTTTTGAAATTTTCGATTGGATTATGAGTGAAAAATTTTGTTCAAGTAGCGTATCAAGGAACTTTTTCACGATAATTAACTACTAACTAGTCTACTTTTTCTTTACGCGTCATTCATTTTTAGGAGTTAGATAGGTACCATACATAATGACATTTATAATGTTGTAGTTCCCAACTTTGACGTAGTACAAGTATAGTCTGAAATATTAAATTGGCATTTTTATCAATTTATACTACATTATAAACTTATTTACCCCTTATAGAGAGGTTATTACTTAATTACATTAGCATATAGTACAATTTACCATTTATATACAAATTAATATATTAGACTCCAATCTCACCCATTTTAGACTTTATTCTTCTTTATTCTCCTTCTCCGTATAGATATTTCTCTCCCTGTTTCCCTTCGATTTGGCTTTTGCAGAAGAATATGCTCGGAGATTTGAAGAATGGTGAAGAAGAATGATGCAACTGGTTAAAAGCCATAGAATACATACATGAAGCACCTATACAAATGAGTTACCATAACTATTTTAAGATGAATAAACAATAAATTATTAACAATTGTGGCGTTTGGAACTAAACAGAAACTAATTGATGGTGTAATTGAAACTAAACTGAAGTTGGTCGTGTATACATGAGCTTAACTTCATTGATAGCCATTAAAAAGCTTAAAAGCTTTGAATTCGAATTTACAAAATTATTTTTGTTTGGATTGGGTGTTGTTGCAAATGATTTAGAATATCATTTAGAGTTTATATTTCAATTTTGAGAGAGTTTGGTGAAAATTCGACGTGGTTTTGGTTGGAATTTCATAATGAAACTCGAAAAAAATACATAAATAAATTGTATATATTTTGTATGTCGAGTGTAAAACTGTATACAAAATATCTACAACTAACATAATTATATACAAGTTGTATATAAATTTTGTGTAAATTGTAGTTTTTGACTGAATTCTGTGCAAAAAAAATTATATTTAAATTGTAGATTTTGACCGAATTTGTATATATTTTGTAAAAAAACTTTAGTTACTTTCTGTAAATAGAAAAACTTAGACAAATCGGATAAATAAGTTTAAAATCTCGTATATTACAAAAAAGTCCTAATTAAATATGATATTAGGCCAATTCAATTCACAACTCCTATTGAGCATTTTATGCTGTCAATATGTCTATTAAAGAGTAAATTTCAGAAATGAACATATAACTGTGACTTTTTTCACCAAAGTCATATAACTATGTTGTCTCACACAAAAAAATCATAAAACTTTCACTAAATAACACAAAAATTAGTGACGAAAGATACGATCTTCCAATAGCATTTATTCCATATATTTTTTTAGTCTAATAAATAATAACTAAATTAGAATAGGAATGGATTAACCTAGTGCTCATATACATAAATCAAAATAATACGAAAAATTGAATCATTCCCTCAAAATACACGATACTTCTATTTTTTATTTCTCTTTTTAAGATTTGCATTAGATCAAGAGCTCTCTGATTATTACTACTTTTTTTTGTCATAATCACATGCAAAATACTCCAAATAAAGAAAAATTATTTGGAAAAGGCATAATACACACACACCCCTACTATGTATCTGGCATAAATAATTTAGAGTATTTTGCATATAATATTTTTTGAGTATTTTGCATGAGATTTTGACCAAAAAAAAATATTGGATAATCAGAGAGCTCTTGAAACAATATTGCTGTTAATTTTAATGAAAATCTCGAAAAGAAAAAGAAAAATACAAGTATCATGTATTTCGGGTATATGATTCACTTTTAGTACTATTTTTAATATATGTATATGGGTATTGGTTAGGGTCGGGTCGGGTCGCCAAATTTTTCTTCCATTCAAATAAGACTCCTTCAAGTTGTGCGTTACCTATTTTAAGCCATAATTAATTCAACTCTCCTCCCTCTTTGCCTCCTTTTCCTAAATAGAAACCAATATCAATTCTTTTAGTAATTTTTCTCGATTGTGACACACATTAAATTGGAATCTAAGTCCCCAAAGAAAACGCATATCAAATAAAGAAAACAAAAAAATTAGAAGAGGGTCAAACTTCTTGAATAAAAAGAATACAACTAAATAAAAAAGTAATTGGAATCGTTCCGAAGAGAATATGTGCCCCGGTACTGCACACAAAAAAATTCGATTATATCATATATGTGGGTACATATTGTGTATCAAGAATAAAAAAATGCGGATATAGTCGAATGGTAAAATTTCTCTTTGCCAAGGAGAAGATGCGGATTCGATTCCCGCTATCCGCCCAAGATCTAAGATAAAGTAATTTTATAACAAATTAAAAATAATTTTTAGACAGATTTAATACAAATTTTGATAACATACATGCTATAGAAAAATTTCATACAACTAATTATATAGTATACAACTTATCTACAACTTGCATACATCGTCCTTATGCAATTAAATACAACTACAATATCATATAACTTAAATACAACTTTCATATAAAATTTGCACAATATGTCTTTTCTATGTATTTTGTATATGATTTGTATATATTCTATTTGTAGTGTGTTCTTCTTCCTCTCTGAAATTCCAATTAAAACTTCATCTCTTAATATAATTTTGATACATATCAACAATTTTATGTAAAAAGATAGTATTTATAACTTAAATATAAATTTCAAACAATATACAATTAATTTTCAACTTTCATGCAACTTCAAAAAAAATTACAACTACAAATAAAATACAACGAAATAGAGTTTTCATACAAATTTCATATAATTACTATACAACTTTAATACAAATTTATATGTATATTGTATGTCATGTGTTCTTTTTCGAATTTTAGTCTGAAACTATAGCCAAAATCAAATCTGAAATTCACTAGATACCCTCAAAATCGAGATAGAAGCACCATAAAATATTCACAACTTTTTGCAATAACACCCAATCCAAACAATAATATTTTTTGAAAACTCCAAATTTGAATTCAAAGCTTCAAATCTTTTTAATGGTGGTGGAGAGTTAAACACCTTCAAGATTTATTTATTGACAATTTCAATTTGAACAATCGAGCCAAATAATTAATATCCATCTGCTGCTAGCCCGCCATCGGAACGCCAACAAGAAAAGGGAAAGCCCAGAAAAGATCCAAACTCCAACCATGGAAAAATTCAGTTAGATAAAAAATTATCCCCTTTTTCACCATTGTTAGAGAAAAATACGAGATTTAGAAGAAAAAAACTCGTAGGAAGAGTGTTGATTTTAAAGAAAGAAAGAGGAAAAAATTATTGTGATTGGAGGATTTACTAAATTAAAAGGCAACAGTTAAGGGATACCCATTTAAAATTAATTTGTATATAATTAGTAAATTATATATGACCACTAATTAAGTTAAAACGTGATCAGGGGTTAAATAAGTTTCATATGTAGTATAAATAGGTAAGACTTGATCTTTCCTGAAAGCCTAAACTAAAGCCTGGTAGCCCAGCAACGAAATGGTCTTCAACATTCGAATCCAAACTTTCAAATTCATAGGGCGCATAACTTGATGAATTGCAATACATGAAATCGAATAAGTAGGTTCTATCAGTACAGAGAAACACATAGCCTTCGCAGGATCGTATACACTTATGGTTTAACAGACCTATAGTCGTATTCCTTCGATGATAAACTAACAAGGGATCAACTAGCACAAGAGGTTTTCAGATATGCAATTCATAAGGAAACACAATGAAGTATTCAATCCACAAGAAATTAGTCTGGAAAATTATTTTAACATAGCCCATAAAGTGTTAAATATACCAATAGTTTAGATCGTACAAAACTAACACGACAAGATCTTCAAACCCACTCTTCATTCTCCTAGAGACCCGACCACCCCCATAAACATGCTTTTCTACTAAAATTACATACAAACAAATTAGAGAGAAACATGCTTAGAGACACGAAACTGATCACATAAAGGAATAGAATTACATAGTTTAGAGCACAGAGCAATTTCACGAAGAAAGATATAACTGCGATGACTCGAAAGGTCATCACTTATTTTAGAAACAAATTCTGTGTTTCGAGGCCTTAAAACCTCCTTTTTACCTCACTTCAATTTACATGTGTGGTCCGGACGTATATCCGGAAAGCTTTAATGTGAAATATGAGAAATAGAAAATTCTAGAGTTAAAATTTGAGTATGGTTAACTTTGGTCAATATTTTGAGCAAACGGACCCGGATCTGTGTTCCGACGATCCCGAGAGATCCGCAGTAAAATATGAGACTTGGGCATATGCCCGAAAATGAATTATGAGGTCCCAAGCCTTAGAAATCAATTTTTGAAAGAAATTGTTTTGTTGAATTATTTATGAACTAAAAAAAAGAATTAATGTTCGAAATTATTGGTATCAGGCCCGTATTTTGGTTCCTGCGCCCGATACAATCTTGTTAAAGTATTTAAATGATAACTGTGAAATTTGGGGAAAATGGAGTTTATTTGACGTGATTTGGACCTCCGGTTGAAGAGTTATGAACTTTAAGTGTTCTTGATGAAAATGATGAGTTTTGAGGTTTAATTCATAGTTTTACATGTTATTTTCATGATTTGATTGCACGAACAAGCCCGTATGATGTTTTTGGGTTAGTGTGCATGTTTGGTTTGGAGCCCCGAGGGCTCGGGTGAGTTTTGGATAGGCCACAAAGTGTTTTGAACTTAGAAAGTTTCAGATTTTTAACTGTTGTGTGTTGCAGGTCTGCAGGCTTCGCAATTGCGAAGCCTGGCTCGTAATTGCAAGCTCACATTTGCGAAAGACCCATCGTAATTGCGATGATGGGCTGGGGCAGGAACCCTCGCATTTGCGAGGCTTATGTCGCAAATGCGACTTAAACAGGGACCGTAAATGCGAACAATTGTTCGCAATTGCGAAGACAGCAGGATTTGGCCTACCTTCGCATTTGCGAAGCCTGGGCCGCATTTGCGAACCTGACTTTGCAAATGCGATATTTGCACCCGTGCAAATTATAACTTAGCCGAAAATCTCTCATTTTCAAAACCAAAACACTCTTGGGCAATTTTTCAAAGACAAGTACTCTTCCAAATCGATTGTAAGTCATTGCTAACTCGTTTTCTTCAATCTTTAACATCTTTTCTTGTGATTTCAACTCAAATCAAAGGTTTTCATGGGGAGAAATTGGGTATTTTGGGTAGAACCTAGGCTTTTCAAATTTTGGGGATTTGGACCTTGATTTGAGGTCCGATTTCAAAACAAATTATATATTTGGGTTCGTGGGGGAATGGGTAATCGGGTTTTGGTTCGAACCTCGAATTTTGACCATGTGGGCCCGGGGGCGATTTTTGACTATTTGGAAAAAAATTTAGAAAACCTATTTTCATGCATTGGAATTGATTCATTAGCATTTATTGATATAGTTAAGTAACTTGTGGCTAGATACGAGCGAATTGGTGGTGGAATTAAGAGGTAAAACGATAGTTGAGACTTGAATTGTGTTCATGGCATTGTGGTAAGTGTTTGGTCTAACCTTAGCTTGAGGGATTAGGAGTTGTCTCCTATTTGCTATGTGTTATTTGTTGAGTACGACTTATAGGCATGGTGATGAGTATCTATACGTTGGTGTCAAGCATGCCCGCGAGTCTTACATTATGATTATTATGACTCTGTTTGTATTGTTCATGTCTTTTGTGATGATTTCTATTGTTGAGTAAAGTTTGTGGAAGTAATAGTGGTATTTGAGTATTAAAGAGTGTTGGCTCAAGTTGTATAATGAATTGTGGAAGTAAAATTGGCAATTGAACCTTATAGAGCATTAGCTCAAGTTGTGAAGTGAGTTGTGAAGTAAGTGTCTAAAAAAAAGAAGAGGATTATTATATTGTCTCCCTTGCCGGGATGTTGTTGCTTTCAATATTATCTCCTTTGCCGGGATGTTGTTGCTTTCAATGTTATCTCCTTTGTTGGGATGTTGATGTTTTTGATATTGTTCCCTTGCCAGAATTTGATTGTTGTACTATTGTTCCCTTGCCGAGATTTTATTGTGATTTCATTTATTTACTTGCCCCGATTGCTTGAGATTTTTGTTTGGGTGAGGAAGAGTGTTAAAGCACAAAGGGTGATGCTATGCATTATTTTGGTGAGGGAGTGTTAAAGCACGAAGGGTGATGCCGTGTATGATTTTTTGAGAAAGAGTGTAAAAGCACGAAGGGTGATGTCGTGCCGCACGATGTACAATTCCGTGCCGATTATATTGATTCTTATGGTGAGGACGAGAGTAAAAGCATGAAGGGTGATGCTGTTTAGTTTATATTGATTCTTATGGTGAGGACGAGAGTAAAAGCACGAAGGGTGATGCCGTGCACTTGTTTGATTTCTGATTCTTGTTGATACTTGAGATATGGTGTTACTTATATTTACCTGTTGTCCTTCTGTTATCATTTGATGTTTCCCCGCAGCATGTTTCCCCCTCCCATGCTTAGCTGTACATTCCTGTTTTTATTTTCCATTATACATGATTTAACTGCACAGGTTTATTTGGCAGTCTGGTCCTTGCCTCGTCACTACTTCGCCGAGGTTAGGCTAGGCACTTGCCAGCACATGGGGTCGGTTGTGTTGATACTACACTCTACACTATGTGCAGATCCTAGTGCAATAGCTTTTGGACCTTAGCTTGGGGTGGCTGCCTTCAGTCCATACGAAGATCCAAGGTAGTCCTGCAGGCATCCGCAGGCCTTAGCGTCTCCCTCTATCCTTTCATCCTGTTTTATTTATGTATTTTAGAAACAGTGTCACATTTATTTTTCGGACCTTGTTTGTAGTTTCCTAGACCATCTGTGAAATTGTGACACTAGTTTTGGGTAGTTTTTGTTTAAGAAGTTGTATTGGAAATATTTAAATGATTTTATTTGTTTCTTCCGCTTGTTTAAATTCCGCTATTATAAACTGTTGGTTCCTAATTGATTAAGGATTAAAAATGGGAAAAAGTAAATTGTTCAAACGATTGGCTGGCCTAGCTTTCACTAGTAGGCGCCATCACGACTCCCGAGGGTGGGAAATTCGGGTCGTGACAAGTTGGTATCAGAGCTCTAGGTTACATAGGTCTCACAATTCACAGACAACCTTAGTAGAGTTTGAGGGATCGGTACAAAGACGTTTGTATTTATCCTACAGAGGCTACAGAGTTGGGAAAACATTCACATATAATCTTTCATGTCGTGCGGTTTGGTTTCTCAATGCTAATTAAATTTTTACTCTGTTCTTTCGCAGATGGAGAGAACACGCGCTTCCTCTTCCACTGATCAGCAGCCCGAGCCCCCAACAACAGCTCCCATGAGGGGTAGAGGACGAGGGCAAGACCGTACTAAAGGCCGAGGTAGGGGCAGAGCTCAGCCCTGAGCAGCAGCACTAGTAGCAGAGCCTCAGGTTGAGTTTCATGATGAGGTTCCGACCCAGGCAGTTCTGGTGGGCTCAGCTTAGGTCCTAGAGGGGTTCATTGCTACCCAGTACTCTAGGATGCTCTGGTCTGTCTAGTGGGCTTTATGGAGAGTGTCACCCGGGCAGACTTGCTTCCTGTAGCACGAGCCGTCTCTCAGGCTGGAGAAGGAGCCCAAACTCCTGCTACTCGCACTCCGGAGCAGATGGCTCCCCAGTTTCAGACTCCAGCAGCTCAGCTAGTTGGAGAAGTTCAGCTGGGTGTGGTAGCTCAGATCGGTGATGGAGGAGCTATGTCTGCCGATGCTTTGTGGAGATTGGACAGGTTCACCAAGCTCTTCACTTCCACTTTTAGCGGTGCATTTTTTGAGGATCCCCAAGATTATTTGGATAGCTATCACGAGGTTCTCAGGAACATGGGGATAGTGGAGACCAATGGGGTCGACTTTGCTACTTTTCGCTTTGATCTGCCAAGACTTGGTGGAGAGATTATTGTTTAGCTAGACCAGTTGGGTCACCAGCTTTGACTTGGGATCAGTTTTCTCAGCTTTTTTTGGAGAAGTTTCTTCCTGTCACTCAGAGAGAGATCTACCGGAGGCAGTTTGAGTGTCTCCATCAGGGTTCTATGACTGTTACTCAGTACGAGACCAGTTTTATTGATTTGGTCCGTCATGCTCTATTTATACTTCCCACGGAGAGAGAGAGTGTGAAGAGGTTTATTGAGGGACTCATTCAGCCTATTCGACTTCATATGGCCAAGGAGACGGGGAGTGAGATTTCTTTTCAGGAGGCGGCCAATGTGGCCAGGAGAGTTGAGATGGTTATATCGCAGGGAGGTGGTCAAGGGTCTGACAAGAGGCCTCGTCATTCAGGCAGATTCAGTGGCGCCTCGTTTGGAGGCAGGGATCTGTATGGTAGAGGCCATCATTCTAGGCCTTTTCAGTCAACACTTCAGGTTTCTCACGGCGCTTCAGGTGGCCGTGGTTCTCATATGCAATATTCTGATCAGTAGTCCTACAGTGCACTACCAACTCCTATTAGTGCACCGCCGCTCCAGAATTTTCGGGGTGGTCATTCAGGTCGTCAGGGTCAGCAGTCACAGCATCCGAGGGCTTGTTATACTTGTGGTGATATGGGTCACATTGCTCTTGTATATGTGTTTACACCGGTGGGTGATTCTATTGTGGTAGATCGAGTCCATCGTTCATGTATAGTTGTGATCGGAGGTAGATTTGTTACTTCTGGACATGGTTGATTTCGATGTTATATGGGGGATGGACAGGTTATCACCTTACCGCGCTGTCTTGGACTGTCATGCCAAGACTGTGACCTTAGCCTTCCGGGCTTGCCTCGATTAGAGTGGAGAGGGACTTCTAGTCATTCTACCCGTAGTGTTTGTAGACATGTGATTTTTTACCCTCCCCAAGATTTTTTATATTTTAGCATGTAAATATTTAGTTTAGGCTTAATAACGCTATTTCAACTAATTTTGACTCTTTTACTTTATTTTATTACAAGAAAATAAAAATTACAAAAAAATAAAAATTACAAAAAAATAGTTTTATTAATATTTTGCAATCATTTTAATCTTGAAAAATACCAAAAAATAGATTTGTTTTAACGGTTAGTCTTATTTTAATAATTATTTTATTTAAGTAGGATTAATTAGTAAATAAGGTTGTATTTTAGTCTTGTTCACGGAGATATAATAATATTTTGGGCTCAAACAACCCATTTTTAAGCCTAATGTTCGGACCTAACCCATAATTCCTAGGCTCATACCCCTTAACCTAAAAAACCCTACAAAATACCTAGACTCTAAGACCCTAGACCCCTAATAAAATAGCACCACTTTTCATCAGATCGGGGGACCCCCTTTGAATTTCATCTTCTGAAAACCACAAACATAGGGACCCCCCCTCCCCGATCGGTCTTGATCTCCAAAAAGAAGACAAGCTTCTTTCCATGGCAAAGATGAGAGAACTCTAACGCCTAATACACAACCTAGACTTTAGGGAATCAGCGTTTTCTTTACAAAAAAGACTTAGGCATTATCTTCTTCTTCCCATTGAAAAAACCTCAACAAGGCAGCAACAAAACAAAAAAACAAGATCCGCCGCTGATAACACAAGACCCCCACCCCCTGAAGATCATCTTCTCAAAAATCCCAACCTAGAAACAAACCCTCTGATCTTCATCTCACAAACCTAGAGGAGCGGCTAACCTAGAGAGATCAGTTGTTACATACACGACCCCCACCCTGAAACTTCATCTTCTTCGAACCCCCCTACCCCAGCCGTTACCCCCTGAAATCTCGATCTCTTTCACATACAGACAGAGAACAGAGGGAATAAAATGGAATAGAGGATGAAGTTCTAGCGATTTTGGAGAGAAGTAAGAGTTGACAAAAAATTGAGGAGATTTTCGGACAGAAGATTTTCATCTCCTCTTTCAAATTCGATTTTCAGTCGCGAAAAATGGAATTCGACTGAAATTTGGAGTTGACTTCGTGTTCGATTCAAGATTTGCGATGCCGAGTCAAGGTTTCTGTTGTCGTCCGTGGTTCTAATCATGGTTTTGGATCGTTTTTTGTTGTTGTTTCATGATTGAATTCTCTGAGTTCAGGCCTGTGTACTCATTGCTACTTCATTGATTTTGAAGAGAATTTTGGCTTAACAAGTTTATTTCCGTATCATTCGTATTATTTGAACTTGTTTTGGGTGGTTTGAGCTTTAGTGTAGTTGTTTATGTTTAACTTCCTCTCGATTCAAGTTAATATTTTATGTCGATTGCGTGTTCATCAAATTCTTCCGGTGATATTTTTAGATGGTAAATGAGCATGAATTATTTGGATTAACGGTTCTAGAATGACTTCTAGGGTCACAAGGTCACTTGGCATCATCCTAATTGTGTTCATTTCAATCTTCTCTTTTCTTTCTTTTGTAGCACTTATTGGTTTGCTCATTCTCCTTCCTTGTTTTCATAATTATCACTCTTTTCTATCCTCTCATTTCTCACTATCCCACGACTTCACCCTATTTTTTTTTGTGTGTTTTTTTTCTTCTTTTTCTTTTCTTTTAAATAAATAAAAAAATGATTCGATCGAGCCCTATGTAGGTTGCCTACGTATTATGACGCTGCATGAATCAGATCTTTGCGTAGTTCGGGAAGATCGGGAATAAAGTAAACAAACTAACATTCTCATTTTTTTTACCTTAATGAATACTTTGATGAGAAATTATTAAGGAAAAACTCCTAAAAGAGAAAAATATTTTTTGATTCTTTTTTTTTTCTTTTAGGAAGGAAATCTAAAGGATGAACCAAATAAAAATATTTTAAATTTTCGTTTGATATCCTGAAAGAAAGATTTCGAACTAAGAAATGAAAAAGATAAAAAATATTTTTGGATTTCAGTTTTGGTTACCTAAGGGAGAAACTCTAAAGATAAACCAAAGATAAAGTATGCTGTTTTTTTTCTTCTATGTACAATGTCCTAAAGTTCTAGTGAAAATAGAAAGAATATATATATTTTTTTTTATTAATTTTCGAAAGAAGAACCTCAAAGGAAAATCTTTTTGGCTTTTGAAATTAATACCTTAAAGAAAACTTGTAAAGAGATATCAAAAGAGAAAAAAATCCCATTTTTTGAGTTTTTAGTCCTAGTATCCTAAAGGAAATATAAAAGCAACTTTTTTTTTGAGTTCTAGATATTAATTTTCTAAAGGAAAAACCACCTCAAAATTTCTTCTTTTTTTTTTTAAAATTTCTAGGAGTAGTATTTCTAAAGAAAATTCTAACGAAAATATAAAAACGCAAAATATCTTTTTTGGGGATTTCCGATTTATAATACATTTTTCAAATACAAAATAGGAAATAATAACAAAAGACTCGACAAACTTAACTAGACTATGACAGACTCTAGCATCAACTAAATGACTAAATACTACTGTACATGACTAGAAAGTAAAACATGAACAATAGACTCAAAAACATAAAAAGGCTCCTCAAGCAGCTCCTGAATGCAGTGGTCCTGGGGTATCTGTCATGCTCAAACTCCGGTAAGTAGATCCATACATGTATGAGAAAACTGAAACCAACACTATGTGAGACAATAACATTCCCTACTAGACACTTGCAAGACATGGTTGTGATTATTTTTCTAAAATTAACCTATGTGGCTAAAAGTAGTTAAAAATGCAAGATTTGGCTAAGACCCCGCGAAGCCAAGAACCTAAACTCACTAGGAAGATCGGACCTTATGTGGGTTGCCTACGTATCACGCCCCGAAAGACGAGAATCATGTATGCGTATTTAGGGCAGATTGGATACGAGCGAGAATTAAAAAAACAACTAATTTAGAAAAAATATGTTTTTTTGTCTTTTGTTTTTGAAAAAAAAAATGATGAAACATGTAAACTCTTTTTGGATTTTTTTCCATTTTTTTTGATTTTTTGATTTTCGAAAAATGATGAAAAAGTGAAAAATCATTTTTTGAATTTTTGATGTTTTTTTTCTTAACAAAAATGTGAAAGAAAAACATAACTCGGCCCTACTTGCTTTATTTTCACACTTCACCCTCTTTTTTTCTTTTTTTCTTTTTCTTTGCCCTCAACTATCATTGGTCCGCCAAATGACCCTTTTACCCTTGACGAAATGCAACATGTAGCACATATGATGCATCAAGATGGTCTGTTATTTTAGGTACACCTGTCCTAGACGGACCCAATCCCTTTGTTGAGTCCCCTAAGTCAAATGCACGTGATGCAAACAAACGTTCCTACTAGGGATCCGACATGAGGTTATGTTATTCTAAGTTTAAACCTGGGGTTGTGTTCTTGACCTGGCTTACCCGAGCGGACAACTCGAGCCGAAGAGGGGGCAACGTACCAGGAGCACTGAAGTCTACTCGGCCTTGTTGCTGGCCCAGCCTCGTTCTATTTGATATAACTTCTACAGAAAAAGTGGGCCACGCGAACGTGTGTACCATTTTCAGAAGACTCATAGGGGTGGCGTAAGAAGACAATTATATATAATTCAAATAATATTAAAGCGGTAAATAGATAGCAATTAGCACAAAAAGGTTCACAAAATACAGTAATATTAACAATAAATAAATCCAAGTACAATCACAAAAACAAGCTCGAATTCTTAAATCTCGAACTAGAGATTCTGAGTTCTTGTCCCCAGCAGAGTCGCCAGAGCTGTCACACCTCCTTTTTACTACCCCGGAAAAGGGATATAAGGGAGTTTTTTCCAATTTAAGTGACAATCGAAATTGAATTATTTATTTAAAATTCAGAGTCTCCACTTGGTATAATTTATGGTGTCCCAAGTCACCGGTTTAAAATCCCGAATCGAGAAAGTTTGACTCTATTTACGGTCTGCGAACACAGAAATCCGGGTAAGGAATTTTGTTAACCCCAGGAGAAAGTGTTAGGCATTCCCGGGTTCCGTGGTTTTAGCACGGTCGCTTTGATCATACTTGGCTTATTAAATTGTTTAATTACTGATTTTAGAACCTATGTGCATTTGCCTTTTTAATTAAGAAATTATCTTAAAATAGGTCACGCGTACGTGTACCTATTTGTTTGGCGCGTCAAGAATCATGTCACGCATACGTGTCCATAATTAATCACGCTTTATTAATTATTAAGAAAATTTGGCCGAAGTTGCGCGAACGCATACCTCGATTTATTTTGAAAAACGTAATTATGTCACGCGAATGTGTATACAATCACGATAATAGATATTAATACGCGCCTAAAGCATACTAGTGAGTACATAAGAAAAGTAAAGCAAAACTAAAATAAATACATAAATAAAAACTCATTTCATGCTCCATTTCTTTTAATTTCTCCTTTTATTAGACCCAACCCGATACCTAAAGCATGGAGACAAATCAATTGCTAATGGCCTTCGGTCTCTCCCCTTACTCCAACAGCCCCAACAATCAGTCAAACAATTTTAACAAAAAACAAATGAGCAAACAGTAACAATCAAGAACAAGAAATAAAGAGCTAATTAATTAGATTACAAAGAAAGAAAGGAATAGAAAATTGATCCAAGCCTGACAAGAGCTGCTACTACCCCATTTGCTAACCCAAACCCAATCTTCAAACTAAAACTTAACAATTGCGTATTAATCTTAACCTCTTTCGATCAAATTTTAACTATGCCTTATTTCCACAAACTAATCACACCACTCTACTGTAAATGCTAAACCAAATCTAATAAAGTAGTATAACAAAATTGGCTATTAAGTTAGCATGAAAAGACCATCAAAAGCCCGATGTAGAAAAGATGAACCGAATGCCTAACACTTATGTACAATATGCCGAATCTTTAAATTTCAAATAACTGAAGTGTTCCACATAACTCTTGAAAAACCAAAAATGCAGTAGCAAAAGAAAATAGGTACGGACAATGATATCCAAAACATGGAAAAGCAATTGACTCACTCACAACTCACTACACCAAATAATTTTAAGAATCCTAAGAAAACTGTTGTTCTTTCAATTACACTTGGAGATAATTTGCAGCAAGAAAAATTTGGCAACTTAACTAAACTTCTCAAGATAAAATGTCTATTAAGTGATGATTTTAATGTCGAAAATAAAGAAAGCACGTCAGTAAACATCACACTTTACGTCAAGAAAACACCAACAAGAACGGCGCATGAAACACAATTTCATCATGATTAGTTCCAACATTCCAATATGAATCTATCACACTAATCAAACCAAATAGGGTGCATTGCACGCAATGTGATATTTGCAGCTGTTAAATGCCATAACGCTAACTTGATGACCTCATTTTGTTTCTTTTTGTTATCTCCATTGAGCAGAAGGGTGGTTGGTTTGTGGTTTTTAAGGTAACTCATCCATACAACACAAGGTCAAAGAGCAAGGTAGTCATGACTAGCAAAGACTTGGACACATGGGTTATTGATCCGTCAAGGAATTGTTGAATAAGAATCTGAGTTGAAAGAAGAGGTCTTAAGGTTGAAAGGACAGATGAGCCTGGATCAGGGGGAATCTTCCACCTTCATTCCTCACTAACTACACTGAAAACCCTGCAACTATTCCGCCACTGTCACAAATCCAGCTTCCTACTGCTGCTGATATCTCCCCACAACTTTTTCACACTCAACCCCCCAGAACCACCTCATATCCCTCTCCTTTGACCACTCATATTTTTGTAGCTCATCCTCCTACTACTTTTCCTCGATCCTCTAGCGAGACTGTGTTCAAAATCACCGATGCCCAACACTATGCTCCAGAACTAATTTTCAAGATCTCGGGTCCATACTCTTACACTCCTCATTTTGAGCTTTTTGGTAAGACTGCAAAGCCTGCTAAGACAGTGGAGCAAGATAAGATATCTAGAAAGCTGAAAGGGTTTAAGATGCTAAAATTTAATTTGTATGATGGGCGTGGAGATCCAGTAGCCCATCCGAGGGGTTATTGCAGTGAAATGAGAAGTGTTGGCGGGAAAGATGAGTTGCTGACGGCGTATTTCAGTGAGAGCCTGACTGGGGTAGCTTTGGAATGGCATACTCGTCAAGATCTTAGTAAGTGGCATACATAGGATGACATGGCTCAAGGTTTTGTGCGACACTTTCAGTACAATATAGACATTGTCCCAGACCGCTCCTCCCTATATCAGATGGGAAAAAAACCCAAGGAAATTTTTAGGAAATTTTGGTTTAGATGGAATGAACAAGTTGCTCGGGACAGTCCTCCCATTGATAGAAAAGATGTTGCTGAGCCCCACCAACGGCAGGATCTAGTGGGCATTCCTGCTAAATGCTTTCAGCCTTAATACCGACCCTATGAACATCCCCAAGCTCCACATAATCCACTCTAGTATTATCCTCCGAACAACGTCCGTCCATCTGTCCAACCACTGGGTCATTCCTCATAGCGAACGCCAGCACCGCATAACGCACTTTTGCCTTCACAACATTTTCGAGCATCCAACAACCCTAGAAAACTGGGGCATGGAGGGAAACAAAGGCAAAAAGATAATTTCACGCACATCGGAGAATCCTACACAAACTTGTTTGAAAAGTTAAAACATTCTAGCCTGATTGAGCCGCTCCTCGGCTATACGCCAGACCCATATGCAAAAGGATTTGATCCTACTGTACGGTACATGTACCACTCTAATGTCCAAGGGCATAACATTGAAGATTGTCGTGCTTTGAAAAGGGAAATAGAAAGAATGATTCAAGAAGGAATAATTGTGGTCCAAGGCAGTAATACCCCAAGTGTCACACATAATTCTCTACAGGTACATGACAATGCACATATTGTTGAGATAGTTTGCAATGACGAAAGGTTTGTCAAAGGAGTCAATGAGCCATTTGGTGAAGTTAATGATATTGAAATTGGTAATGGTATTGGTAATATTGATGTAGAACTTAGTGGCTAAGACGTCTAGCTTGGTAATGGGAAAGACGCTCCCTTCTTGGTTACCCGAAGAGGAGTCTTGGAGGTTCATTTTGTTATCATTTCTGTTGCCGGGGTTATTTCAGGGTTGTAATCCAGATATTGTCTTGTGATTCAAACGCTTCTATCCTTTTATTTTGTCTAGTTCATTTAGTCGTAGTACCCCTTTTAGTGTTATTTAGGTTTTTCCAGGGTCGTAACCCAGTGTGTTTTGTTTGTTTTGTTGTTCAAACTCTCTCACCGTCTGTCTAATGCAATTTTCTGTTTCCTGATATTTCTAGTCATTTTTGTTTAGTTCTCTTTTTCTTTTATAGTTCTTTTCCCGCTGATTCTAGTGACATGACATGTACACATAATTCCCAGCCTGGTTTTAAAAGTTAGTTTAATCATGAAGCAATGAAACAACTTTGAAGATGATAGAGACATTTGAGGAAAATAAGTAAAGATTGGACATTTTGAGATCATTTAAAGCCCGAACTGTGTGAACTAGGGCAGATAATTTGGGAAGTTAATAGGATGACAAGAATTCGTTAAAGGAAAGTGCATCCCAGACCATTTGAAGTGAGAAGTTTTGAGTTCAAGTGTACCTCAAGTTACAAGGTAATGTCAAGAAAGTTTTCTCCGAATTGACGGAGGATATCCATTTTGAAGAAGAAATCACCCAAGAAGAGCTTTGTACTTGACAAGGCGCTAAAGAAAAATGGAAGGCATATTAATGATATCAACGCCGAAGCTGCAAAAGAAATATTGTGCATGATCTTCAATTTTTATCCTCAAGTTGCATGTGTTGTACTTAGCATTTTCAGGGATTGGGAGGCCCTCTTTCAGCTACCCAAACACTTATACCATTCGATACCCTTGTGAGCCCGTACTGATTTCTTTGACCTTCTCTCTTTTGGAATCAAGTTAAAGTCATACGAAAAAAAGGGGCTCATGTCCCCATAGGTTTATTTTAGTAAGTTCAATCCAAAAGGAAAATTCAAAAAAAAAAAGGAGAAAAAATAGAGATATAAAAAAAAGAAAAAAAAAGAAAAGAAGGTAAAAGAAAAAAAAGAAAGGAAAAAAGGAAAATAGTAACAAAAAGTAGTTTCATGAACTACGTTCGACCTGATTCCTTTTAAGGATACGTAGGCAGCCTCACGGTTCGGTCCCATTAAAATAAAATTTCAAAAGTCCCCAAGCAAAGAAACTAGAGCAGAAGTTGTGGTTGTTGTAAGAGATATGATTCCAAAAAGTTGTAATTTTGAGCCCTTTTAAGTTGTTTTTGAGCCTTTATGATACCCTTTGTTTCTAATCCTATCTAAAAGCCTACATTACATTCCAAAAAAGGCCTTACAGATAATCTTTGAGAGTGCTGAGTTTAGACATGCCAAGAGTATATGATGTTTTTACCATGGTTAATGCCTTGTCATCTACAGAATCAGAGGAAAGAAGAAGAAAAGAAAAAAAATGAGAGAGTCTTATCGGCGAAAACCTTCACAGGCACCATACGGCGATGGTAAGTTGAGAGAAAGAACAAAATGAGAGAGGCTTGATGGTGAAAACCCTTCGGGCACTACAAGTCGAATAAGGACCGTGAATCAGATAAGATAATCGGAGCATGGAAGCCCAGTTTCACGGCGAAGAGGTACAACAAGAGTTGAACATTGGATTTGCTTGACAGATTAGGCCACGGGTGCATGTCATGGTCAGTAGAGTTGGTATCCACATCTGATAAGTTTCTACTTTGTAGTTTTCTTGTTAGGAATCATCTCTTTCCATTGACCTTTACTATGTTTTTTTTACTTCCTCTTCCTGAGTCTGTTTGGTCAGAACAAGTGAGAAATGACTTCAAAATTTGCCACCAGCTTTCCAATTGCACAAAACGGGATCTGGCTAGTACATCAAAGTGGCATAAGTTAGGAAAAAAGCAGCATGCGCACTGAGTTGGTAACAATCAACGTGTTTTGGGATTCATGTGAAATACAAAGGTTCAGTATTTGTCAATTCATGAACAATGAAACAGATAGAGGTTGTTGGGTTTGAACGGATCAAAGGTATTTTCTGTGATAAGGTTGACAGAAAAAGTGGTTAACTAATGAAATCAAAGTTATCATGGCAAGTGAAGGAGCAATAGACCTCAAGACCAAGGCCAGTGGTTTAAGTCAGGAAAGAACAACATGCGCATTGAGTAGGTGGCAATTAACGTGCTTTGGGATTCATGTGAAACACAAAGGTTCAGTATATGTCAATGGATGAGCACAATGCAATAGATGGATGGTATTGGGGTTGAATGGTTCAGAGGTATTTTCCGTGATAAGGGTGACAGAGAAAGTGGTTAGTCAATAAACAGGCAAGGTCTTTCGAGTTGAAATCGAAGTTATCATGGTAAGTGAAGGAGCAATCGCCCTCAAAGTCAAGGCCATAAACCAACCACCATGTTTAAACTCACAAGTTTTCTTTGAGGGCAGAAAATTTTGTTTGTTCAGGAGAAACGCTCCATGAGGAAAGCAGGTGCCAGACAGGCTTGGCAGTAAGTTTCTAGTATCCTTCTAGATAACGGGATTTAGTAAGTTTTGAGACCCTCACAAGTGACAAGGTCTGACGAGAGTTTTATTTTTGGGAAGTATAATTTAGCATTTAAGTTTTTCACTTTTGAGATGAGACTTGGTTTGAAATTTTTCAAGATAAGGGAATTTAGCTTAGAACTTATTTTGATAACAAGAATTGGTTAACACTCACAGATGTTCCCAATGTCATACTGGGGCAAAAAGATTTCTTTTGTTTTGTCTGTTTTTGTGACGACCCGGCCGGTCGTCTTAAGAATTAACACCCCGATCCCCTATTAATTGTTTTCCCTGACTTTATTTCTGCTATTTTGATTTGACAGGATGTTCGGCTTTGAGTTTCAGAGAGTTTTGGGACCCTTAGTCCCTAAATGAAAGCTTAAGTGTTAGAAAGTTGACCATAGTCGGAACAATATGAAGACGACCTCGGAATGGAAATCCTATGGTTCCGTTAGCTCTACTGGGTGATTTTGGGCTTAGGGGCGTGATCGGATTGTGTTTTAGAGGTCCGTAGCTAATTTAGGCTTGAAATGCCAAAAGTTGAATTTTTAGGGTTTCTGGTCCGATAGTGAGATTTTGATCCGAGGGTCGGAATGGAATTTCGAAAGTTGGAGTAGCTCCATAATGTTGAATGTGACGTGTGTGCAAAATTTCAGGTCATTCGGATGAGGTTTGATATGTTTTTTGATCAAAAGCGTATTTTTAAGAATTTTGGAGTTCTTAGGCTTAAATCTATGGTTAATTCGAGGTTTCGATGTTGTTTAGGTGTTCTAAGGATTGATAAAAGTTTGGATAGCGGTTTGTGACTTGTTGGTGCCTTTAGTTGAGGTCCCGAAGGCCTCGGGATGATTTCGGATGGTTGACAGAAAGATTTTGGAATTAAAGTTGCAGCTTCAGCTGCTGGTTCTGTCATAAACGCACCTGCGGTTTGGGTTCCGAAGGTGCGGCGCCACAGAAACGGCTAAGTGGCCGCAAAAGCGGCATTTGGCCATTTCTTCAGGAACCGCAAATGTAGGTAGTTCACCGCAGAAGCGGTACCGTACCTGCGGGAGGGTAACCGTAGATGCGGAAAATGGCCCTTTAAGTGAAAGTCACAGATGCGAGCTAGGCTCCGCAGAAGCGGGACCGTAGATGCGGTCCCAGGGCCGCAAATGCGAAAATCGCTGGGCAGAACATATAAATTCTTGCCTTTGCGAAATTTAGCCATTTTTAATCTTTTTCAAAACGGGAAGAAGTTTGGAGAGCACTTTTCAAGAGAGATTTTTAGAGGAGTTCATTGGGGTAAGGTCTTTGGTCCCTAAACTCATTATTGGAATGATTTTTATCAATTTAAGCATGAAAAATTAAGGAAAATCAGCGATAATTGTGTGTGTGTTGGGGGGGGGGTAGGGCTTGACTAATTGGAGGCCTTTGAGTGATAATTTGAGGGACCATTTGAGGTCCGATTTTGATGCTTTTGGTATGACTGAACTCGTGAGAGTGTAAGGATTCTGAAATATAAATTTTACCCGATTCTGAGACATGGGACCGAGGGGAATTTTGGTCATTTTACATAATTTCGCGTATTAGCTTAGAATTTAATTGTAGAATCAGTTACTTGATGTGTTATTACATTATGCAATTGATTGAATAGATTTGGGCCATTTGGAGTCGAGTACTCGTGGCAAAAGCGTGGTTTCAGGTTGATTTTGAGTCGGTTCGAGGTAAATGGCTTGTCTAACCTTGTGTGGGGGACTTTCCCCTTAGGATTGGTATTGTGATAATTGAAATGCCTTGTACGCGAGGTGACGAGTGCGTACTTGTGCTAATTGTTGAAAATTCGTTTTTTATTAAGTAACTTTAATTGTGTTTTCCCTTTCTATTTATTCTACTTGTACTTTTAAACCTACTGTTAGTTAGAGAAGCATGTCTAATTGACTTAATTGCTTTAACTGCCTTATTTGTATTACGTGAAGCATGCTTGGTTAGAATTGTCTGTGTTACCTTGTTATGGAGTTGAGTTTATTTGAGTATTCCTTGTGCCATTGTTGTGTGTTTTACTTTGGGACTACGGGACGACATCCGGGGAGATCCCCTGCACGCATTTACGATTTGAGCTGAAGTGCGGGATACCGAAAGATCCCCAGCACGTATAATAAGGATACCAAGAGATCCTCGGGATACCAAGAGATCCCTAGCATATATTGAGGATATCAAGAGATCTTCGGGATACCAAAAGATCCCTAGCATATATTGAGGGATACCAAGAGATCCTCGGTATACCAAGAGATCCCTGTCATACATTGAGGATACCAAGAGATCCTCGGGATACCAAGAGATCCCTAACATATATTGAGGATACCAAGATATCCCCGGTTATCATCCTTGTTATGAGTGGTACTTCCTGGTGTTTGCCTTTATTTCTGTTTCCGTTATTGTAATCCTTATTATCCTATGTAGATTCTTACTGTAGATTCTCAATTGTACTGTTTATCTTATCCTGTCATCTTATTATTTATTTAACCTCAGTAGGGCCCTGACCTTCCTCGTCACTACCCGACCGAGGTTAGGCTTGACACTTACTAAGTATCGTTGTGGTGTACTCATGCCCTTTCTGTGCATGTTTTCATGTGCAGATCCAGGTACCTCTGCTCAGACTCATTATCCTTGAGACGATGCGCTCTGTAGAGACTTCGAGGTATATCTATCGCGTTCGCAGACCGATGAATCCTTCTCTATCTTACTGTAATAGCCTAACCCTTCAGTATTTCCCTTTATTAGACATTTCTGGAGTTAGAGCTTCTTATGTATCCCTTAGCTTGTGATGCATGGGTTTTCGGGTTTTGGGAGAGACATATATTAGATTTGAGAGTTATATTTTGTATGCCGAGCGGAACTTTTAAATGCTATTTTATTATATTATTTCTATTTTAAATTGTATTCTTCCGCAAATTGGTTTATCTTCCGCGTTTTAGGCTTACCTAGTCGTAGAGACTAGGTGTCGTCATAATGGTTCACGGAGGACGAACCATGGTCGTGACAGTTTTTTTGTAATCAGGCACCCACCTGGAGAACAGGGGAAAACAACTCAAGTGCCAAGGGAAAACGGGTCAAGCTCAGCAATCAGGCGCCCACTTGGAGAAAAAAGGAAAACAGTTTCAAGTAACAAGGGAAAATGGTGCAAGTTTCTAGGGAAAACAGTTCCAAGTAGCAAGAGAAGATGGTTCGAGTGTCTGCAATCAGGCGCCCGCCTGGCAAACAAGGGAAACAATTCAAGTTTCAGAGAAAAGGAATACAATTCAAATGTTGGTAATCAGGCACCCACCTGGAGAACAAAGGGAAAACAACAATGTTCAAAGGAAGGCGGTTCAAGTTCAGCAATCAAGCACCCATCTGGAGAACAAGGGAAATCAAGTCAAGTTTCAAAGAAAAGCAGTGCAAGTTTTGGCAATCAGGCGCCCACCTGGAGAGCAAGGGAATACAATTAAAGTTTTGGCAATCAGGCGACCACCTGGAGAGCAAGGGAATATAGTTAAACTTTTGGCAATCAGGCGCCCACCTGGAGAGCAAGGGAATACAGTTAAAGTTTTGGCAATCAGGCGCCCACATGGAGAGCAAGGAAATACAGTTAAAGTTTTGACAACCAGGCGCCCACCTGGAGAACAAGGGAATGCAGTTCAAGTTTTGGCAATCAGGCACCCACCTAGAGAACAAGGAAAGCAATTCAAGTTTCAAAGGAAGACAGTTCAAGTTTTGGCAATCAGGCACCCACCTGGAAAACAAGGGAATTCACTTCAGAATGCAATTCAAGTCAGCAACAAAAGAAGCTTGCGGCAAGAATGCGGGTCAATAGTTCAAGATGACCAACAAAAGTAGTCTCAATCCGGAATAAAAAAAGAGGGGGAAAAGAGAAGTGAATCCAAAATACAAAAGCAGAGAAAGATATGAACTGCTCAAGACGTGGTTGAAGTCACAAGCACCACATGTTCGATCTTGATCCGAAAAGCTGAAGAAGAACAAACTAGCACCTGCAACTAGCAAGCCTCAAGGTTCAAATCCAAAGTCTTCATGAAGAACCATTCAAGACTCAAGATCAAGCTTAAGAAGACTTATAGATAGAAATCTTGTAACTATTAGTTGATAGGCTTAGTTAGTCTTTTTCATTTTTTGATTTTGATGTAATAACAGGACCGCGGACCGGAACCTCGACAGAATGGCACCTCGATCGGCTCTCCACCTCGGTATACTCCATCATCTCATTCACTTATGAACTACACGTGGCCTGATTCCTTTATAGCCAAGGATATGTAGGCAGTTCAGATTCCAGGGCTTCGTCACATTCTCCTTCCTCTTAGTTTTTGGTCTTTCTAAATAAGGGTCGGGTCAAAAAACCTGTCTAGTCGTTCTTTGTCTAAAAATACTTCGTATTTCCAGTCAAAGAGGGGCAACTATAGACATGTGATTTTTGATCCACCCCAAGATTTTTTATATTTTAACATGTAAATATTTAATTTAGGCTTAATATCGCTATTTCAACTAACTTTGACTCTTTTACTTTATTTTATTACAAGAAAATGAAAATTATAAAAAAAAATAGTTTCATTAATGTTTTGTAATCATTTTAATCTTGGAAAATACTAAAAAAATAGGTTTGTTTTAACGGTTGGTCTTAATTTAGTAATTATTTTATTTAAGTAGGGTTAATTAGTAAATAAGGTAGTATTTTAGTCTTGTTCACGGAGAAAGAATAATATTTTGGGCTCAAACAACCCATTTTAAGCCTAATTTTCGGATCTAGCCCATAATTCTCAAGACCATAATTCCTAGGCTCATACCTCTTAACCTAAAAAATCCTATAAAATACCTAGACTCTAAGACAATAGACTCCTAATAAAAAAGCGCCATTTTTCATCAGATAGGGGGACCCCCTTTGAATTTCATCTTCCGAAAACCACAAACATAGGGACCCCCCTCCCTCGATTGGTCTTGATCTCCAAAAAGAAGACAAGCTTCTTTCCATGGCAAAGATGAGGGAACTCTAACGCCTAATACACAACCTAGACTTTAGGAAATCAGCATTTTCTTTAAAAAAAGACTTAGGCATTATATTCTTCTTCCCATTGAAAAAACCTCAACAAGCCAGCAACGAAACAAAAAAAACAAGATCCGCCGCTGATAACACAAGACCCCCCACCCTCTGAAGATCATCTTCTCAAAAATCCCAACCTAGAAACAAACCCTCTAATCTTCATCTCACAAACCTAGAGGAGCATCTAACCTAGAGAGATCAACTGTTACATACACGATCCCTACCCTGAAACTTCATCTTCTTCGAACCCCTCTCCAGTCGTTACCCCCCCTGAAATCCCGATCTCTTTCACACACGGACAGAGAACAGAGGGAATAAAATGGAATAGAGGCTGAAGTTTTAGCAATTTTGGAGACATTAAAGAGTTGACGAAAAATCGAGGGGATTTTCGGACAGAAGATTTCGTCTCCTCTTTCAAATTCGATTTTCAGTCGCGAAAAATGGAATTCGACTGAAATTTGGAGTTTAATTCGTGTTCAATTCGAGATTTGTGATGCCGAGTCGAGGTTCTCGTTGCTGCCCGCGGTTCTAATCACGGTTTCTGCTCGTTTTTTTTTGTTGTTTCACGGCTGAATTCTCAGAGTTCAGGCCTGTGTACTCATTGCTACTTCATTGATTTTGAAGAGAATTTTGGCTTAACATGTTTATTTCCGTATCATTCATTTTATTTGAACTTATTTTGGGTGGTTTGAGATTTAGAGTAGTTGTTTATGTTTAACTTCCTCTCGATTCAAGTTTATGTTTTATGTCGATTGCGTGTTCATCAAATTCTTCCGGTGATATTTTTAGATGGTAAATGAGCATGAATTATTTGGATCTCTGTTTGGTTTGATTAGTGTGATAGATTCATATTGGAATATTGGAACTAATCATGATAAAACTGTGTTTCATGCGCCGTTCTTGTTGGTGTTTTCTTGACGTAAAGTGTGACATTTACTGGCGTGCTTTCTTTATTTTCGACATTAAAATCATCACTTAATCGACATTTTATCTTGAGAAGTTTAGTTAAGTTTCCAAATTTTCCTTGCTGCAAATTATCTCCAAGTGTAATTGAAAGAACAATAGTTTTCTTAGGATTCTTAAAATTATTTGGTGTAGTGAGTTGTGAGTGAGTCAACTGCTTTTCCATGTTTTGGATATCATTGTCCGTACCTATTTTCTTTTGCTACTGCATTTTTGGTTTTTCAAGAGTTATGTGGAACACTTCAGTTATTTGAAATTTAAAGATTCAGCATATTGTACATAGTTGTTAGGCATTCGGTTCATCTTTTCTACATCGGGCTTTTGATGGTCTTTTCATGCTAACTTAATAGCCAATTTTGTTATACTACTTTGTTAGATTTGGTTTAGCATTTACAGTAGAGTGGTGTGATTAGTTTGTGGAAATAAGGCATAGTTAAAATTTGATCGAAAGAGGTTAAGATTAATACGCAATTGTTAAGTTTTAGTTTGAAGATTGGGTTTGGGTTAGCAAATGGGGTAGTAGCAGCTCTTGTCATGCTTGGATCAATTTTCTATTCCTTTCTTTCTTTGTAATCTAATTAATTAGCTCTTTATTTCTTGTTCTTGATTGTTACTGTTTGCTCATTTGTTTTTTGTTAAAATTGTTTGCCTGATTGTTGGGGCTGTTGGAGTAAGGGGAGAGACCGAAGGCCATTAGCAATTGATTTGTCTCCATGCTTTAGGTATCGGGTTGGGTCTAATAAAAGGAGAAATTAAAAGAAATGGAGCATGAAATGAGTTTTTATTTATGTATTTATTTTAGTTTTGCTTTACTTTTCTTATGTACTCACTAGTATGCTTTAGGCGCGTGACCTATTTAAAGTATGATCAAAGCGACCGTGCTAAAACCACGAAACTCGGGAATGCCTAACACCTTCTCCCGGGTTAACAGAATTCCTTACCCGGATTTCTGTGTTCGCTGACTGTAAATAGAGTCAAACTTCCTCGATTCGGGATTTTAAACCGGTGACTTGGGACACCATAAATTATCCCAAGTGGCGACTCTGAATTTTAAATAAATAATCTCGTTTCTGTCACTTAAATTGGAAAAAACTCCATTATATCCCTTTCCGGGGTAGTAAAAAGGATGTGTGACAGTGTTATCTCATATATGAAGGCTCGGGATATGGTCGAGAAGGGGTGTTTGGCCTATTTGGAGTATGTTCATGATTTAAGTGCCGAGGTTCCTTCTATTGATTCTGTGCCTGTTGTTCGTGAGTTTCCCGGGGTATTTTTTTAAGACCTGCCGGGTATGCCACCCGACATGGATATTGACTTCTGCATTGATTTGGCTCCGGGCACCCAACCCATTTCTATCCCGTCGTATCATATGGTCCCGCTTGAGTTGAAAGAGCTGAAGGAGCAGTTGCAAGACTTGCTTGAAAAAGGCTAAGATCACAGTCTTGGCATGACAGTCCAAGGCAAAACACTAGGACACCGGTGTTGTTTGTTAAGAAGAAGGACAGATCGATGAGAATGTGTATAGACTACTGGTAGTTGAACAAGGTTACAATCAAGAATAAGTATCCATTGCCGAGGATTGATGATTTGTTTGATCAGCTTCAGGATGCCAAGGTATTTTCGAAGATTGACTTGAGATCTCGCTCCATCAGTTGAGGATTAGGGCATCCGATGTCCTTAAGACAGCTTTCCGCACTCAGTACGAGCATTATGCATTCTTGGTGATGTCATTTGGGTTGAAAAATGCCCCAACAGCTTTTATGGATTTGATGAACCAAGTGTTCAGGCATTACTTGGATTCATTCGTGATAGTCTTCATTAATGATATTTTGATCTATTCCTGTAGCAGGTAGGAGCATGAGAAGCATCTGAGAGTGGTCCTCCAGACTTTGAGAGATAGTCAATTGTATGTTAAGTTTTCGACGTGTGAGTTCTGGTTGAGGTCAGTTGTATTGTCGGGTCATGTGGTATCAGCAGAGAGTATTCAGGTAGATCCGAAGAAGATAGAGGTAGTCAAGGACTGGCCTAGACCAGCATCAGCTACAGAGATCCGGAGTTTCTTGGGTTTGGCAGGCTATTATATTCGCTTTGTGGAGGGGTTTTCATCTATTGCAGCCCCGATGACCAGGTTGACCCAGAAGGGTGCCTAGTTCAGGTGGTCGGACGAATGTGAGGCGAGCTTTCAGAAGATCAAGACAGCTTTGACTACGACTCCAGTGTTGGTTTTTCCCACAGGTTCAGGGCCTTATACAGTTTATTGTGATGCATCTCGTATTGGACTTGGTGCGGTGTTAATGCAGGATGGCAAGGTCATTGCCTATGCTTCGTGGTAGTTGAAGATCCATGAGAAGAACTATCCGGTTCATGATTTGGAGTTAGCATCCATAGTCCACGCGTTAAAGATTTGGATGCATTATTTATATGGCGTGTCATGTGAGGTGTTCACGGATCACAAGAGTTTGCAATACTTGTTCAAGTAGAAGGAGCTAAATTTGAGGTAGAGAAGGTGGTTGGAGCTGTTGAAATACTATGATATCTCCATCTTATATCATCCAGGAAAGGCCAATATGGTGGCCGATGCTTTGAGTAGGAAGTCAGCCAGTATGGGCAGTCTTGCTTATATTCTGGTCGGTTAGAGACCGCTTGCTTTGAATGTTCAGGCTTTGGCCAATCAGTTCGTAAGGTTGGATGTTTCTGAGCCCAGCCATGTGGTAGCTTGCATAGTCGCTCGTTCTTCATTATTGGAGCGTATCCGAAATCTGCAGTATGATGATCCTCATTTGTGTGTCCTTAGGGACACGATGCAACACGGAGGTGCCAAGCAGGTTACCTTAGGAGATGGTGGAGTTTTGAGGCTACAGGGTTGCGTTTGTGTACCTAATGTGGATGGGCTCCAGGATTTGATTTTAGAGGAGGTCCATAGTTCCCGGTACTCTATTCATCCAGGCGCCGCTAAGATGTATCAGGATTTGCGACAATATTATTGGTGGAGGAGAATGAAGAAGGACATTGTCTCATATGTGGCTCGGTGTTTGAATTGTCAGCAGGTTAAGTACGACCATCAGAGGCTTGGTGATTTGTTCCAGAAGATTGAGATTCCTGAGTGGAAGTGGGAGCGTATCACTATGGACTTCCTTGTTGGACTCCCACGGAATCAAAGGAAGTTCGATGCAGTATGGGTTATTATTGATAGGCTGACCAAGTCAGCACATTTCATTTCGGTGGCAGTCTCCTATTCTTCCGAGAGGTTAGCTAAGATCTACATCCGAGAGATTGTTCATCTTCATGGTGTGCCCGTGTCTATCATTTCGGACCGAGGTACACAATTTACCTCATATTTCTGGAGAGTAGTTCAGCGGGAGTTGGGCACACGGGTTGAGTTGAGCACATCATTTCATCCTTAGACGGACGGGCAGTCTGAGCGGACTATTCAAATTTTGGAGGATATGCTCCGAGCTTGTGTCATTGACTTTGGAGGCTCGTGGGATCAGTTCTTGCCTTTAGCAGAGCCTACAACAACAACTACCAGTCGAGTATCCAGATGACTCCTTATGAGGCTTTAGATGGTAGGCGGTGTCGGTCACCGGTTGGATGGTTCGAACCGGGAGAGGCTCGGTTGTTGGGTATGGATCTAGTACAGGAAGCCTTGGACAAGGTCAGGATCATTCAGGATAGGCTTCGTATGGCCCAGTCCAGACAAAAAAGTTATGTCGACCGTAAGGTTTGAGATTTGGCATTCATGGTCGGTAAGCGGGTATTTCTTCGGGTGTCGCCTATGAAGGGCGTAATGAGATTTGGGAAGAAGGGCAAGCTTAGCCCTAGGTTCATTGGCCTGTTTGAGATTCTTGATCGAGTGGGAGATGTGGCTTACAGACTTGCATTGTCGCCGAGCTTATCAGCTGTGCATCCAGTGTTTCATGTGTCCATGCTTCTGAAGTATCACGACGATCTATCACACGTGTTAGATTCCAGCAGTGTCCAGTTGGACAAGGACTTATCCTATGAGGATGAGCCGGTAGCTATTCTAGACAGGCAGGTTCGTCAGTTGAAATCGAAGAGTTTCCCTTCTGTTAGTGTTTAGTGGAGAGGTCAGCCTGCTGAGGCATCGACCTGGGAGTCCGAGTCTGATATGCGGAGCCGTTATCCCCATCTTTTTCCCAACTCAGGTACTTCCTTTTTATGTCCGTTCGAGGACGAACGATTATTTTAGAGGTGGAAGATGTGATGACCCGAAAGGTCATCACTTGTTTTAGAAAAAAATCCTGTGTTCCGAGGACTTAAAACCTACTTTTTACCTCACCTAAATTTGCATGCGTGGTCCGGACGTATATCCGGAAAGCTTTAATGTGAAAATATGAGAAATAGAAAATTCTAGAGTTAAAATTTGATTATGGTTGACTTTGGTCAACATTTTGAGCAAACAGACCTGGATCTGTGTTCTGACAATCCCAGAAGGTCCACAGTAAAATATGAGACTTGGACGTATGCCCGGAAATGAATTCCGAGGTCCCAAGCCTTAGAAATCAATTTTTGAAAGAAATTATTTTGCTGAATTATTTATGAACTAAAGAAAAGAATTAATGTTCGAAACCATTGGTATCGGGCCAATATTTTGGTTCTGGCGCCCGGTACAAACTTGTTAAAGTATTTAAATGATAACTGTGAAATTTAGGGAAAATGGAGTTTATTTGACGTGATTTGGACCTCCGGTTGAATAGTTATGAACTTTAAGTGTTCTTGATGAAAATAATGAGTTTTGAGGTTTAATTCATAGTTTTACATGTTATTTTCATGATTTGATTGCACGAGCAAGTCTGTATGATGTTTTTGGGTTAGTGTGCATGTTTGGTTTGGGTCCCGAGGGCTCGGGTGAGTTTTGGATAAGCCACACAGTGTTTTGAACTTAGGAAGTTTCAGATTTTCAATTGTTGTGTGTTGCAGGTTTGCAGGCTTCGCTATTGCGAAGCCTGGCTCGCAATTGTGAGCTCGCATTTGCGAGAGACCCATCGCAATTGCGATGATGGGCTGGGGCAACCCTCGCATTTGCGAGGCTTATGTCGCAAATGCGACTTCAATAGAGACCGCAAATGTGAACAATTGTTCGCAATTGTGAAGACAACAGGATTTGGTCTACCTTCGTATTTGTGAAGCCTGGGCCACATTTGCGAGTTCATATTTGCGAACCTAACTTCACAAATGCGATATCTGCACCTGTGCAAATTATAACTTATTCGAAAATCTCTCATTTTTCAAACCCTTTCAAAACCAAAACACTCTTGGGCGATTTTTCAAAGACAAGTACTCTTCCAAATCGATTGTAAGTCATTTCTAACTCGTTTTCTTCAATCTTTAACATCTTTTCTTATGATTTCAACTCAAATCAAAGGTTTCATGGGGGAAAATTGGGTGTTTTGGGTAGAACCTAGATTTTTCAAATTTTGGGGATTTGGACCTCGATTTGAGGTCTGATTTCAAAATAAATTATATATTTGGGTTCGTGGGGAATGGGTAATCGGGTTTTGGTTCGAACCTCGGGTTTTGACCATGTGGGCCCGGGGGAGATTTTTGACTTTTTGGGAAAAACTTTAGAAAACCTATTTTCATGCATTGGAATTGATTCATTTAGCATTTATTGATATAGGTAAGTAACTTATGGCTAGATACGAGTGAATTGATGGTGGAATCAAGAGGTAAAGCGATAGTTGAGACTTGAATTGTGTTTGTGGCATTGAGGTAAGTGTTTGGTGTAACTTTAGCTTGAGAGATTAGGAGTTGTGTCCTATTTGCTTTGTGTTATTTGTTGAGTACTACGTATAGGCATAGTGATGAGTATCTATACGTTAGTGTCATGCATGCCCGTGAGTTTTACATTATGATTATTATGACTTCGTTTGTATTGTTCATGACTTTTGTGATGATTTCTATTGTTGAGTAAAGTTTGTGGAAGTAATAGTGGTATTTGAGTATTGAAGAGCGTTGGCTTAAGTTGTATAATGAATTGTGGAAGTAAAATTGGCAATTGAACCTTATAGAGCATTGACTCAAGTTGTGAAGTGAGTTGTGAAGTAACTGTCAAAAAAGAAGAAGGGGATTATAATATTGTCTCCCTCGTCGGGATGTTGTTGCTTTCAATGCTATCTCCCTTGCCGGAATGTTGATGTTTTTGATATTGTTCCCTTGCCGGGATTTGATTGTTGTACTATTGTTCCCTTGCCGAGATTTTATTGTGATTTCATTTATTTCCTTGCCCCTATTGCTTGAGATTGTTGTTTGGGTGAGGAAGTATGTTAAATCACAAAGGGTGATGCCATGCATTATTTTGGTGAGAGAGTGTTAAAGCACGAAGGGTGATGCCGTGTATGATTTTGTGAGAAAGAGTGTGTAAGCACGTGATTTTTGCCATATATGAGAATTACTCCCAAAAATTCAAAATAAAATAATTTTCCTTTGGGTGCAATTTTGAGAATTTTTGTGGCATTTTTGGATAATTATTTGTATTTGTCCATACATGTTTATTTGTTAAATTAATAAAAAAATACAAAAATATGTCGCATTTGCATTTAGAATTTAATTCTACAATTAGGAGCAATTAAGTTTGTTTTACAAGAAAAAAAAATCATAAAAATAATGTACGTTGCATTTTTAGCATTTAATGTCCAAATTGTGTAATTTTATCGTAATTGCTATTTAATTGTGTGTTAATTGTTATTAATAATTAATTAACACTCTTGTAAATTAATTTAGTTCTATAGGATAATTTAGGATTTTTAGAGTTTAGTTTTAGTTTAAGAAAAAATAAAAGAAGAAAAAAAAGCAATAAAAGAAGAAGAAAATCGGGTTGGGCCTTTTCTTCAATTTTAAACCCCAAAACCAGATAACCCCTTAACCAAACCCCTACCGGGTCAACCCGACCCGGTCCACCCCATAACCCAAACAAACACCCCCCTTCTTTCATTTTCATTTTTTCATTTTCCAACCCCAAAAACCTAAAAATCATCTGCCCCCTTTGCTGCATCATCTTCTCCAAACAACCCCTCCACCATCACCTCCCATGGCTGCCCGCCCCCTTTCCCTTCATCTTCAACTAGCTCCCTCACGTCCACCAGCCCACGACAGACCAGCCACACACAACCACCATAGCTTCTGCTTCGCCTTCTTCGTCGTCAAGCTCCAGCTCAAAACCTCACCTCCCATGGATGCCCTTCTGCATCGTCTTCGAACCTCTCTCACGCTGCTGCTTCGATGTCCAACAACAACCAAGCAACCACGGCTACTGTGTCCTCTTCTTCGTCAGTCCGGAGACCACCCTCCAAACGACCCCACCCCTCCAGAAACTTGACCTTCTTCTTCATTCCCATAATACAAGGTCTGATGGATGGCTAACATAGGGACTTAAGCGCTGAAGAAAACCAGCGGCTGAACATCCAAAACGAAACCCTATCTGTTATGTTGCTTCTTCAGTTTTACGACCAGGACCTCCATTAGAGGACACACCATCGAAAATCCCCGGTCTTAAGCTTCTTTTCCAGCCATTTCTGAACCAAACGAACGTCCATTCCTCCCTTCGTCACTGAACTCGCCTGAAACGCGCATATGCACCAGCCACCACCTACGTCGGAGTCTGGTAAACTAGCAGCCATGGCTTGAAACCACCATGAAACACTTCCTTTATCTTCTTCATCGTCGTTCACCTCCAAACCAGAAGCGCAACCAGCTCCACTATCATGCCACTGCTTCCTCTTCGTAAGCCACTGCTGCTGCTTCACCTCTGCTGCCTCACCCATCGTCCTAAACGACCCCTCCATCTCCAAGCCACAACTGCTCACCCCAAGCTCCATCTCCAGTCAGTCGCAACACCAACCAACACCCACGCAAAACAGTTTTAAGCTGAGGTTGGTTCGAGGTCATGCTCAATCATACGTCGAGGCAGTACGTCGAGGTTCCGTTCGAGTCCGTGTCTGTTAGTCAAGCGTCAAAACAGTGTTGCGAACGAAGTTGTGTTTCATCGGATGTTCAACATTGTTCGACGTCGGATCGTTAGCATAAAGGTCAGTCATAGTTCGTTCACGGATTTTTGCTGCTTTTTCTTTGGTTTCGTTTTAATATGTGGTTTCATTTTTGAACATTTTCGCATGATATTCCTACTGCATATTCATTGAAATTGTGTGTGTGGGCGTTTTGGGCGACTTTCCTACTGTTTTGAGTTCGATTGATGCTCAAGTTAGTGATTGAAATTTACTCGTTTGTTCCGTTAAGTTTGTGCGGATATGAATCTGACTCTATTGATTATTCATGAACGTTGTCGATTAGGAGTTTGTTTGTCGAGTTTGTTATTCAGAGTTTGATTATTAATTGGAAATTGATTAGATGAATTGGTTATAGCTGCTAAAGTTTGGTTAATTGACTTAGGAGGATTGGATATAGCTGATGGGGTAGAATGGTAATTTCAGTATTTTCAGGGGCATTTTTGGGATTTTAAATGAGTCTTAAAAATGATTAATTTGAGTGCTCCATCCACTAGGCACTAATAATATTAAAATAATACCTAGTGAGGGACAAGACATATGATGGCGGGAATTAATACATTATTTAATACATGGTGGGGGACAAAACATGTGGTAATGGGAAATAATGCATTGTTTAATATAGTGGGGAACAAAGCATGCAAGTGTGGGGAACAAAACATAATGGGATGGAAAGATTAAAAAGGGATTGATTAAAGTATGTTGCCCATACCTGTTTTGGGTTATAAATAGGGTCATTTCAAGACCAAAAAAGGGAGGATTTTTTGAAGAGAGTTTGGGGCTGGTTTTTGGAGAAAGAAAAACGAGTTCTCTTTCAGTTTTTTTTTCCAGAGAGTCTAGGCTGGATTTTTAACATTTAAAAGTTCAGTAATTTGTGGAACTAGTACTGTTACGGTTTCAATTGGTTTTTTCTGAGTTTGCTATTGGTTATTGGTTACTGTTTCATTGGTGGTTGCTGTTTAGTCTTTTACAAACTTTTGGGGCTGTTCTTTCGAGCTTGTTTGGTTTTCTTCAAATTTTTCTGAGCCTCGAATTTGGTTTGAACTGCTGCTGTTGGGTTGCTGTTGTTTTGCTGTGTTACTACTGTTGCTGACTGCTCCTTCATCTTCTTGTATTTCCATTATCCAGGTATATGTTCTAAAGCTCTCAAATTTAATGGAAAGGAAGTAAAGAGTTGTTGGAATGGATTTCCGAAAATAACTATTTCTTTGTGTTTAATTTGATGTATAAGCAGTAGTTCACTTGATATTTCATAGTATGTATTAGAATGATTTTGAAATGCATAACTAGACTGATTGAATCTATTTCTACAAACATGGAATATCAATTGTAATTAATCTTAGTTGGTGATTACTAGTTATGAAATATAGTGTAGTTAATTCTTTTTTTTCAGTAGTCGCGTAATAGTTTCAAATAGGTTATGCCACGAAACAGGTTCAAATAGTTCATGGAAATCAACATGTTGGTTTAATAGGTCTAATTCTGAAATCGCGAGTTCACTTGAGTAAATAACATCATTTTAAATAGCAATGTAAATAATGTTAGTAACTAATGTTAGTTCTCGAATGTTAGTGATTAATGTTAGCTTGATGTCAGTTTTAAGCATTGATGCATTTTTTAACAAACCGTAAAAAGAGCTCAAAAAATGGCTTTGTATTCCACATAGATTAACTCCAATAATCTAATTCATATAATAAAGCTAAAGTTGAACTGGATCGAAATGGTAGCTAGTTTGTTAATATTTACAACGACAGGCGGCGGACCTTAAGTTAGGTGGCGGGTTCAAACTAGAAGGTGTTTCCTTTTGTTTGGACCCGGACTTGAATTCGAAGCCCGAACTTTTAATGCTAATTGATTAGGATTTTTCTTTATTCTTAGAGACCAATAAATATAAAATTATAGTCGCTTTAGGATATCCTTGAATAAAAAAATGAGATGAGCCTCGCCGAATAAAAAATACAAATTGCGGGGCCCTCAATAAATATTTCTTTTAAAATGCTTAGACTTAGGGACGTGTCGTTTAGCAAAATTTCACGGCCTTCCCCAAAAGATAACAACGCGCAAGTCACTTCCGGCGCGCTTTAATAATTTACTCTCTAAAACTCGGGTGCACATTTATGTGACCCAAATCCAAATCTCAACGAAGTCGAAATGTGTCGTTAATCACGGGTACATTGATTGTGACGTGATTCGAGATGAATTTCCATGACGTTGCAAATTCCTTTAAAAAATAATGAATGAGACGAGCCTTGACAAACAAGAATACACAAACTGTGGGGCCCTCAACAGACAGTTATTTCAAATGCTTAGATTTTGAGACAGGCCGCATAGCGAACTTTACGGCTTTTCTCAAAATAACAACGCGTTAGTATCTTTAGGCGCGTATTTAATAATGTTATCTTCCTAAACTCGGGTGCACATTTATGTGACCCAAATCCAAATCTCAACGAAGTTGGAACGTATCGAAAATTGCGGGTACATTTATGTGGCGCAATTCGAGGATGCATTCTCACGACGTTGCAATTCTTTGAATAAATAATAACAAAAGCGGTAAACAGTTAAAATTTGCACATAGGTTCATAATTGTATAAAATCAGATAATCAAGCCGAATATGACAGTTGAGCGACCGTGCTAGAACCACGGAACTCGGGAATGCCTAACACCTTCTCCCGGGTTAACAGAATTCCTTATCCGGATTTCTGGTGCGCAGACTGTTAATTAGAGTCATTCTTTTCCTCGATTCGGGATTCAACCGGTGACTTGGGACACCACAAATCTCCCAAGTGGCAACTCTGAATCTTTAAATAAAATCCCGTTTCGATTGTCCTTTAATTGGAAAAACTCCCCTCTGCGCCCCTTTGCGGTGGCGCGGGTGAAAAAGGAGGTGTGACAGAGTGTAAAAGCACGAAGGGTGATGTCGTGCCGCACGATGTACAATTCCGTGCCGATTATATTGATTCTTATGGTAAGGACAAGAGTAAAAGCACGAAGGGTGATGCCGTGCAGTTTATATTGATTCTTATGGTGTGGATAAGAGTAAAAACACGAAAGGTGATGTCGTGCACTTGTTTGATTTCTGATCTTATTGATACTTGAGCTATGGTATTCCTTATATTTACCTGATGTCCTTCTGTTATCATTTGATGTTTCCCCGCAGCATGTTTTCCCCTCCCATGCTTAGCTGTACATTCTTGTTTTTATTTTCCGTTGTCTATGATTTAACTACACAGGTTTATTTGGTAGTCTGGTCCTAGCCTCGTCACTACTTCGCCGAGGTTAGGCTAGGTACTTACCAGCACATGGGGTCGGTTGTGCTGATACTACACTCTGCATTGTGTACAGATCATGGTGCAACAACTTTTGGACCTTAGCTTGGGGTGACTGCCTTCAGTCCATACGGAGATCAAAGGTAGTCCTGCAGGCGTCCGCAGGCCCTGGCGTCTCCCTCTATCCTTTCATCCTGTTTCATTTATGTATTTCTGAAACAGTGTCGCATTTATTTTTCGGACCTTGTTTGTAGTATTCCTAGACTGTCTGTGAAGTTGTGACACCAGTTTTGGGTAGTTTTTGTTTAAGAAGTTGTATTGAAAATATTTAAATGGTTTTATTTGTTTCTTCCGCTTGTTTAAATTCCGCTATTATAAACTGTTGGTCTCTAATTGATTAAGGATTAAAAATGGGAAAAAGTAAATTGTTCAAACGGTTGGCTTGCCTAGCTTTCACTAGTAGGCGCCATCACGACTCCCGAGGGTGGAAAATCCGGGTCGTGACAATAACGAACAAGAAAACCAAAAATCCAATCATCATTTCTGAAATAAGCAACAAAAAAGGGAAAGTTTTGATCCACGGATCCTTAATGCTTCGACAATTCATGAGTTCACGAGAACCTCAAGGGTTCAAAGTAGTGCTTGTGCCGAAGAGGGTTAATTTATAGAACTTTGGATGGCCTTGGCTCTCAGCCGGCTAAGAACAAACCAATATAGCACAAACAAAGAGCAAAACCAAGCTCAGAAAATATCAGCCAAAGATAGTAGAAACTTCAAGTACATAACACGTGAGACGATCAAATGCGAAAGAACCAGTGTGCAAAAGTAAAAGTGGAGAGAAATGTGACTTTTCATCCAGCCATATTGCTAAAGGGAAAAGGGTTTAATAGCATGTTAAGCATATAAGCAAATAAGGAAGGAGAATTAATCACATGCAAATTAAGAAATTAGGAAAAATCAGCTAAAAATCCTAGCTTACATGAATCGACCAGAATATATACAAAGATTAAAAAAAATTGACCAAGAAATCGGAACGTCAGAGAAAAATCGTGTTTCTGATACGAATTTAACAGAGAAGAGCTTCAGACAGTGGTATTGTATTTGTGCAGGTGTACGTAGCCATTATATTAGTTGAGAAGAAGGTCAGGGACAAGTTTATAAGTTAGTCAGTTTAGTCCTTTTTGCTTTTAAGTTATAGTTATAGTATTTACACATTGACCCCACGCATTTGGGTGTCCTATACACATTAGGTCTTGCCCAGTTAGTTAGAAATATCACAGATAGTACATTGCCAACTAAGGAATCTAGGTCTGCAATCCTATATATTGTAATGGCTTCCTCTTTCTTCATTATGAATATACAGACCCTTATTTTGTTGCCCTAATTTAGCTCGCATTTCTTGTTCCTTTCTTTCTTGCATTTACTGTTTCATTGCTTTTTTTCTTTTATTTCTCTTTCAATTTCTGCTACTTTGTAGCGTGTTGAGCTACAACAGTTGGATTGAAAGCAGCTCGTGAACAAAAGAAAGAAAAAAGAATGAAAAAGCTAAGCAAAACAGTAATTTGGATTCATAAATTTGATTGATGATTACAATGCATAGAGACAGAATATAAAGATGATAGAGGCACAGTTGTACTGGCCGTTGGTACCTAATGGATAGGTGTCCTTGATTCATTAGACTGTGTACTATATACTAAATTGTAATATTCCTAAACTAGGAGGCTATAACATAAGGACTGATAAACAATTATAATTAACTAAGGAGCCCCTCCCCATTCCTTCCTGATTTCTAATTCAAATTGTGTCACGCTAATTTGTGGCATACTTAGCCTAGCTCGTATCAGTTCCCTTTCTTCTAAAGATCCGAAATCGTTTTAATTGATTTATTCTTTAAGTGGCTGAGATAAGAGAGTTGTTCTGATGGTAAGCAAACTCCACTTCCAACCAAGAGGTTGAAACAGCCTCTCTACCCCAGGGTAGGGGTAAGATGTACACAAAAAAGTCGATCCCCAAAAGAGTCGATGCTCAACGATCTTTGGCATAGCGAACTGATATAAGTGGTGGTTTACACAAAGGAAAGTCGATCTTTAATTATCTAGTTAAATCATCCAGTCATGGAAATGGTAAGGGTTTCAGTGGAGAGAGGAGGCGGAAGAGGTGGGCGGTTGAAGGAAAGAATAGTGATTAAGTTAGGTTATATAGTATAGGGTATGTTGGGTCGGATCCTGTTCGGATAAGGGTTAACGAGCGGGTTTCTGGGTTGTCCAATTTTGGGCTATAGGGGTTGGGCTTTTGAGTTTGGGCAATCTTTGGCATGAAATTATTTCAAAATTAGCCTTTTGAATAACAATTTGCTTTTGCACAGATAGCATACTTCGAATTTAGGCCTCTCTTTACTTAAAATTAATTTTAATTAAACTTCCTCATTCCTAATAATTTATACTATATATATATGCTTTTGTAGATTCAAGTCAATACTTGGTGTTTATTTGACAAATAATAATTAGAGGGATATTTTTTAAATAACTAATAGCTAAAAATGCGTAGATTTGTATAAGACTATGTGATTATAATAATATAAATATACTCAAATCAATTAAATGCACCAAATATTTTGGATAAATATTTAAAAATAAGTTAAATATATTTTGGTAAATTATCATCGACTAGAAAGCATAGAAAAAAATTAATTAGTAAAAGTAGAGCCACAATTGATCGTCAGCACTAAGAACATGGAAAACGAAGTGGAGCAATTGGAAGAACAATTTGAAAAACTGAGAGTGGACCTATATGAGAAGAAGGCAAAACTTACTAGGATGTTGAAGTTAAAAGAGGCCTACTGGAGAGAGAAAGTTAACTTGAAGTTGGCAAAAGGGCGAGACCTTAGCACTAGCGTCTTCCATGCTTTAGCAACAATAAGAAAGAGGAAGTGGCTATACATAGAATCAAGACAGATAATGATCAGTGGGTAAAAGATAGAGACAAAATCTCAGAGGAAACTTGATTGCAAGGGCGAAGCAGCATAGTCTTAGCGGCGGTTAATTGACCACACTTATCGAAATATTACACTATATATATAGGAAAAATATTAGTAGTAGATTTTAGATTTGTGTAACATATATTGAACACTCTTTGTCGGTTTTTTTTTTTACTTTTTCAAGTTTAAACACTCTTGAGAAAATTTCTGGCTTCACCATTGCTTGACTGCATCACTCAAATTATTTCTGAAGATGAGAATGATAATCTAACTAGAACACCTACAGAAGAAGAGATCAAAGATACTATCTTCTTCATCATAATTTGTCTAACTTCTGAACTACTATCTAAAACGCTAAATAGGGTTGCTCAATGCCAGATTTCATACCATATAATATAAAGAAAAGAGGTCCTTGCATCACTCATTATATATTTGCAGATGACATTATTCTTTTCTCTTAACTAATTAAACATCTGTCCAAATCATTAAACAATGCCAAGATGAATATTCTAATATTTCTGAAAAGATGATCAGATAATCAACTACATGAAATCTCACTTCTGTATGCATTTAAACTCATTGTCTATCTTTTGAATAGTTGATAATTCAAATAGAGGTCGCTAGTATCTATTGTGTTTACCTTTATTACTCGTTAGAAGTTAAAATTTCACCAAGAATTGAAAAATTCTTTTCTTCACTCGGCATGATTAATAGATATGATAGTCATGTTTTGCTAATTAAAGAATCTTTTTTAGCCACCCTTATGTCTAAATTGGGTATTCAGTTTACTCAATATATGGCATTTTTTTTGGTTCTGTTCTGATTTGAGATTAGCAAATCTTCCATGGATATCAGTCTTATAGCCTGTTTAGCCAAACTTCTCCAAATATTTTTTTTTCTTTTCAGAAACGCTTTTTAAAAAAATTATTTTTGCTACTTTTTTCTATTTCTTCAAATTTATTTTTGCTTCAATTCAAAAGTACTTTTTTTCTTCCAAAAGCTTGTCAAACACTAATTGCTACTCATAAGTGTTTTTCAAATTAATCAGCCAAACACAACAACTTCTCCAAATAAGCTGAATGTAGAAACTTGACCAAACAGGCTGAGACTATGAGGATCAATCAAGTCAAGGACTAGACAAGATTTGCTAATAGGCCCTTTCCCTTTACCTACGTAGGAGCTCTTACATACATAGGTAGAAAAGAAGGTGACATATTTTAATGATCTTACAGCTAAGATATGTAGGAAAATACAGGGCTGGTAAAGAAAGAATACGTTCTTTGGTGGCAAAATTGTCCTTATTAAGGCGGTTCTATATAAAATTCGTGCACATCCTATTTATTACTGTTAACCTACCCAAAATTGTCATCCAACACATAGAAAAATAATGTTGTAACTTCCTTAGTGGGAATAATGAGGAAAAGAACAAGTTTCACTAGTTCTCTCGGACTTCTACGTGCTATGAAAAGGAGGGGGAGTTGCAGGTTCTAGATCCATTGAGGTAGTGGCGTAGGCAAGAACTTAATTTAATGGCGTCAGTATTTGAATTAGTGAACAAATGAATAAATTATTGTAACAACAAACGATATCATCTTTTATATTTATACCAAATATTTTAATTTTATTTATTATTTATACATACAGATTACGAAAAAAAATTGATAAAGCGGTGTCACGATTTATTATTTATACATACAGATTACGAAAAAAAATTGATGAAGCGGTGTTACGTGATACCGCTTAAGGTAAGGTGCCTACACCGCTGCATTGAGAACATCTCAAATGCTTTTGCAGCCAGGGGTGAAGCCACATTGGCCTAAGGGTGGTCAATTAACCACCCTTTGTTGAAATATTATATTGTGTACATAAATAAAATATTAGGTTTTAAAGGTATATAACATATATTGAACATCCTTTGTCGGAGAATTGTTAGAAAGCTGTATTTGTAAATTAATTCTGGAAAAAAAAAACAAAATAATATATAAACAGAAAATGTAAAGAAACAAAAATCAATTCGAGCCCACTGAATTCACAGTGTTTCCTTAAGGAATTTAATCCCCTCCTAATACCCAAGGTTATGGATTATTTCCTCCCAGGATAGAACGAATTACACACTGGTGTAGTGGTACTTCAAACCCAATGTTTCAGCGAACACAAAGTTCGGTAGCAAATCACACTTACTGTTGCTTTGTTTGATGTTAAAAGTATGCAGAAGAAGGAGGAGAAACTCAGAAAATCGTATGGAAATTCTGAGAGAATAGACTTGTATTTATAGCCAAAGTTGGATGACTGTTTATGCAAAACGGCCATAACATAAATGGCTATTTACTCAACAATAAAGAGGGAAAATTGAAGAGGGTAGTTTAATTTTCAGTTACACAACTGAAAAACGGATTGAATTTAATATTAATATTCTGTTATTAAATCGAATATTTAATAACATTTCTGTTAATATTTTACTATTAACAAATAAATTTGGTCCAAAAAATCAATTTGAAGCCGAGCGACGACGGCGCGAGGCTTGCCCTCTTCTCAATTCTTTAAGAGCTAGAAGAAGAGCAATTGCTTATATACCCATAAAAAACCTCTTCCTCTTCCAATATGGGACAATGTTCCTTCATCAAGGGGGAACTTAAAATTTCACTTAAAATTTTCATTTCCCTCCATCTAAAGCCTGGTGGAACATAAGGACCATGCGATCTCTATGGATGAATTTTATTAAAGCCAAATACTGCTATAACACTCATCCAGTTGCAGCTACATGGAATAATGGAAACTCACAAATCTGGAAGAGACTAATAGATATCAAGGACAACACTGAACCATGTATTAAGTGGAACCTAGAAGATAGAAAAAATGGAATTTTGGTGGGATAATTAGACTGGACTGGGTCCACTTGGCAGTTTAGTGTCTAATCAGATTCCAAAAGAAGAGAAACTGTTTTTTATTTTATTCTAGATGGTCAATGGAACATTGATAAGCTTGAACAAGATATCCCTTTGAACCCAGTGTTGTAAAAGGTGTTTTTGGGACGAGCCTCGGGGCGAGCCTTGGGGCAAGGTGCACCAAAAATTCTCCGAGGCGATGGTAGGAGGCGAAAGTCTCAAGAGGCATACACCCAGCAATTCGGAGCGTACGCCCGGGTATTGAGGTGCGTTTTTGTAGTGCGGCGTGATAACGCCAAACTATGCCTTATACAAGGACACACACGGACGTAGCAAATATAATCTGAGTAATTCTGCCCAGAGTCGAACCACAGAGAATTAACCTATCAATTACTTTTGTCGGATTTACTAAATTCACAGAATCAATTTCCCCAAACTTTGTAATTCACAATTGATGATATTTCTAACAACTAAAAACTGAAAATAATTAACAGCTGAAAATTAACTATGTTTGATGTGTAAACAGTTGGAATAAGGTCTAAGGTAATGGTTTCCCCCGTTGGTGATTTCCTTGGTTGTATGTTTCTTATAGTGATGCCTTAGTTGTCTCTATCAATCAAGAACTCTCCAGCTATCATAAATCTCTCTCAAACAATTATGATAATTTACTAGACGCACTCTCTCAAGCTACGCTAGCTAGATTCACATTACCGTTCTTTTAGATTGCACCCAAGGTATCGTTATCTCTAATCCAACCTCTAAACCCTCGGTTATGACTCTCGTCTATACTCCGGGAGTGATGTTGTTCAAACAACTACCTAAATATGCACTTTCTCTCAAGAAGATACATAACAAATAGGAACGGATAATTGAGGGCCTTTTCAACTAACCACAATCAAAACGTAGATGAACAAATAGAGATTAACAACCAATTCAAACTATATTACTATCACAACCAAGTCATCCCCAACGGGTTTCACCAAAACCTTAGATTAAAGTATTTAACTACTCATGACAACGTAAGAATAAACTACGAAAATATTCATAATGGAAAATTGCAAGAAAAATAGAAGAGAATAAGAACTATGATGTTTTGGGTGATCTCTCACACTTGTTCTTCTTGCAAAAGTAATCTCCAAAATAAGCCCCCCTTCTCTTGGGCGAGTTTCCTACATCTTATAAGGGTTTTACAAAAGCTTTCCCGAATTGACACTTTGGCCCCTTAAATTTTTGGACTGTGAACATGCCGCCGCGGCCGCGGCGCCGACCGCGGAAAACACTGACTCCAACCGCGGCATGGACCGCGGTGGCAACCGCGGTGAGTATGCTGGGCCTTTTTTGTCTCCGTGTTCCTTCTCTTTTTGCTCTTTTGTGTTTGGGTACATCTTGAGTGGGTGTTTTCTTCACGTTATTGCCTCTAAACACTTCATGTTGCTTCCTCACATCTTATATTCCCTACGAAACCAAATAGCATTAATTAAAGCATTTTATTGGCAACTTACATTATAAAACAACAACAAAGCATGGACAATTATGGTGTAAATAACAATTATATAACCTATTATCACGGCGTAAACCCCAAAGACTTTTTCAAATTAAAACAAAATTTGTTGGATAAGTCCTTCATGTAATACCCAAATTCCCAAAAGTCAACTTGTAATTACTCAAAAGTTTTAAAATGGAACTGAAACCTGCTCAATTCTATTTCACATCTTAAGACACCTGATGTAGAGAACAAAAATCTTCCTATATGGAGCAACACTACATCTGGCTTATTTACATGCAGGTCAGGCTAGATTTTAAACAAACCAGGGCCACTACATTCCCTGCTACCAAAATCTGGCACAAGGGAAGACCTTCCAAAATCTCATTCTTTATGATGAGATCGCTGAGAAACAGACTCCCTGCATATGAAGCTCTTAGAAGATCTGACCATCTAGGTCCATCTACTGCATATCATCTAAAGCTGAGACCAATGATCACATTCAGCTCACCACAGAGTGCTCACCCTCACCCGAAAGGCAGAGGCTGTGGCAAAGGCTGTAGCGGCTGCGAATTTTCTAAGGTTCCAAAAAAAAAAAAATACGCTCACTCAGGTAAGTATTCTAGTGTAATACTCTAACATCATACCTGTGAAATGGTTGAAACCACCTGATGGACAAGTCAAGCTCAATACAGATGGGTGCAGCAAAGGCAACCTTGGCCCCGCAGGTGGTGGAGGATGCCAAAGGAATCAGAGTAGTGAGGTGATCAATGGCCTATTTTGAATTCTTTGGTGTTTGCTCAAATAACGTGGCTAAAGCAAAAGCTAATTCGAAATAATATGGTGCATGGGAAAAGGCTACAAAAATATTATTCCCTTAATTCCAGCTTATGTTATCCTATTTACTTTTTGGTCGATTATAAGAAGAATGACCCTTCTAAATTTGAACAAAATTTAACTTAAACTTTTAATTCTCCAGTCAATGCGAAGCTTTTATAACCACAATTAACATCTTTGCCCTAAGGCTAAATAGAAAAGCTTTCTAGTATTCACTTGTTTTGAATTCCAAATATTTTACGCACCAAGCTATTTTATTGACGATTTTCCTTAATGTCATTGCTTTGAATATAACACAATACGTTATCACCGAAGGATGTTCCGGCAGTAATGTCAAAAGCCAAATTGTACTTTCAATATTTTCATGGCCAAGGACATTCAGCTCAATTGGAGGGAGGACAGGAGCAAATGATAATGAAAAATTACTTGTACAACAGACGCATATTCACAAGGGAATAGATAAGATAAAGCTTGAAGTTTCGCTAATACTAGAGAGAGCCTACCTTAGACAACTAAACAGAGACCCAAAAAAAAAGGAGAATAACCTAAACTAATATACATACGACCTTGTTGCTAATTCCCTCGATATTTCAAACTATAATGAGGAAGAACTAAAGACTCAGAGACCCGAGTCAACTAACTAAGTTTACAGTGTCCCAACTGGATCATACAATATAACCAGTTAGCACACACTACACGCCTAGGGACTAAGGATGCTTATGAAGACCCTTTTGTTGAGAAACATGAACACGGCAAAGTTCAGAAGGCGATTCCAATGAGTAGTTAATCCGATCACTAGCTTCCTCCAATAATAATGCCATCTACTTAATCAAATTCATTCATCTACGTCGTACTGAGCTACAGTGATGGTGAGCTTTGCTGTCATTCTGTATCCCTTCCACATAAATTGGCAGTCGAATGATCTCATAGATCTCATTCAACAACACTTCTTCAGTGATGTTGTCAGTAATACTTCTCAATCAAATTCATTCATCTACGTCGTACTGAGCTAGAGTGATGGTGAGCTTTGCTGTCATTCTGTATCCCTTCCACATAAATTGGCAGTCGAATGATTTCATAGATCTCATTCAACAACACTTCTTCAGTGATGTTGTCAGTAATACTTCTCAAAACCTGAATTTTGTCGTACAGGAACCGAAATTAGTCTACTACATTGCTAACTATCTAATATATGACAAAATATGGAAAAGGTTATGTTAAAGCACAAGTCTACGTATAAAATAAATCAACCCGTGAACTTAGTATTTGCCGATAAAGCAAGTACCTTCCTGTACGTGTTGTAATCATTTGGAGTTCCTTTATCAATTCTGGTCCTCATCCACACCCATTCTTGGTTATTGGAATCCCAAGAACACTCTATTATTTTACCCGAGTAGTCTGACGTGTCAGAACTATCTGTACATAAAAGAAACCAACTTCAGAACATGCACCAGCATATAAACACCAGCGCAGGAAAAGTTACCCCCCTCCCCCAATCAAAAAAAAAAAAAAAAAGAGTTCACGGGATACAAAATAAAGTGCAGGAGAACTGCTCAGATATGCGTCTACAAGGACAGCAGATTAGACATTTCGCTGGATGTTTATATCATCACTGCTAGTATCAGTAACTCCAACCAACAAGAACCAACTATTGGAAAGACCATTTTAAAGAGCAAGAGAAGAAACAAAGCTGTTGAATTCCTGTCAAAAGCCTGAGAGGTGCACATCCTATTCTGACAAGCATGATCATGTTAATCAGAAATTCACATAAAGACAAATGTGACACCCTAAATGTGGATTATCTGGTTCACAGTCACGTGCAACAAGGAATTCCCATATCTGTGCTTCCATGTACTTTTCCTGAAAATGTAAACAATCTTCTACTGGCACTTGATCCATTGAGAACCTTACTGTAAATTCCAAATAATCCCACTAACATATCCGACCTTTTCAACTTTAGCAACTGATTCAATTTCAAGTTGTGGATGATCCACGTTCTCACTACTAAGAACCAACTATAAAAGAACAAAAAAGTTAAAAAAACAAGATTATGTGTCTTGAACTTAGTGGAAGGTTGGATTAGAAGAGGATCAGTTGTCAAACAGCAATGCTGCCTTTAGTTTAGCCACAGCGTACCAACAGAAATTTTTATCCAAAATCTTACTACTACATAGCAACTCACAAGTATCAAAAAAGGAATCTTGGCAATAGAAACAGAGCAAGTCGTGAAATAGCCTCCACTAGATCACACATTGAATGCGGGTTACTCACTCAAATACGCGAACCACATCCGATTCCTCACAAAACAGCATCCACCTAGAAGTTTTACTAAGCAATCACATGCATCCAGGTCAGGTAAAATAAACAAGACAGAACTCTTTTTTTGGTTAAGTCAATAAAACTAAACGAGCATGGGATGCAGATGATATTCGCCTCCTATATTCCCAACCAAACCCCAGATTGAGGGAAACCTTCCCGCGTGATACCACGAGAGCATAACTAATACAACAGGGGATTTCTAACCTGGGAAAACAACTCTATTCCCTTCCATCAGTTTCTTCTTCCCTCGTTCATGTAGATAAAGCAATTCACGACTGTCGACCACCTGTTTTATCACACTAATATGAGAGAATAAAGCATGATTCGTTTAACAGCTGCCATTCCACATAAACAGTGGAAGACAAATGACATTTGACAGGTCAAGGGGTAACTACAAAGCAAAAATAAGAACCAAAACGGCAAAGAGGAAATGGAAACAGCTCTAGTCACTAAGAGAGCAGAGAACACTACCTCAAACAGGAAGTCAACCGAGTTCATCTCGGGGTATTTCCACTTCAACAGACCATCATGCGTGAGAGGAACATAAGGATCTAGCCAACCCTAAAAAGGAAAGAAAACAGTAGCTGAGTGTCAAGAACCTAAAATGATTAGATTTGTACGATTTATGTCTCTTGTTTCTGTTAGCGATAAACATGTCATCTGTCAATTAAATAAATGAGGATGTGCTAGCATCTCTAATACTTCTCTGCAACACAACATAAATGGAGAAAAAAAGTTGAAAACATCTTCCAAATAGAGTTCCCCAACAAAGCAACCAAGACATACATGCCATACAACTTGGAGACATCAGATATCTGAAGTGAAGTAAAAACTTAACTCCTCCGGGGAAATCCAATACAACAATGTAACAAGAGAATATTCAGTGCAATGACTAAAGATTTGTCACTCTTTAGAACCTGAAAAATAAGACCATCTGCTTCGTGTGAAAGCTCTGGAATAAGTTCTTTGAGTACTTTTCTGACAGTAGAGAGCAGCCAAAAATTCTTCCTCCTCATCTGGCAGACGTTGAGATTTCAGCAACCACATTAGCTCGAAATAATATGATAGTTGAAAAAGTGGCTTTTATGTACTATACTCCAAAGTCGACAAAACATACCCTGAAAGGCTCACACTCGTATCTATAGTAAGGGTTTCCACTCTGGCATATATGTTGGCGTTCATGATTCCTTGGCCCGATCACTTCTTTGTCAATCATTCTCCAGCGTTCACAAAAGGGTTGCTGTAAGAAATACCAAAACAGAGAATGAGCAACATCAATGGAAAGATGATATTTGCAGAAAAAAGCAGGCAATCAAGCCAAACAGAATGGGGTGAAGTGGGTAAAGCTTAACTAGAGTGAGAAAGATAATTGAAAAGACATTTCAGATACATAGGTTTCTTGATCTCCAAGACATTTATTTCATTTAGGGGTAAGGTCTGCGTACACACTACCCTCCCCAGACCCCACACATGGGATTATACTGGGTTGTTGTAGTATACGAAAATATAATCACACCCCACAACACACAGCTGATTAAGAGAACAAGATGATCGAAAGTACACGAAACATGCTCGTGCTTTGTTTGCTCCGTGAAGTAAATATAGCCAGGATAGACAGTACAAATATGAGTACTACGTGTACATACAGTTTTACTGATAAGCATTGGACTGATGCATATCTTTCTTCCGCCCGCTTCTATTAGGGTGTTGGAGCTCTAGTTGCAGTAAACACAAAATAACTTTTTAAATTTAGCAGAAGGAGAAATTGCCGTATGACGGAGGACCCGATTAGTTTGGGATCGATTGATTGATCACCGTCTTAGGTAACCACATGGCTGAGATGCACCTCAAATACCATAAAGAAACAAAAATTCACCAACTAATCAAGGCAGTAAATGCCTCATACTAGTTGGTGACACCATAGCCAGCTGGAGCTCTCCCACATGATGAAAACAATGTAAACAAGTTCTAAGCCATTCCCAAACCAAAAGCATATTAGCATTCATCCACTTTAAAAATTCTAATGAAGCTATGTGTCCCTGCAGCTCCATTTTCTACAGAGGGCAGTCCAATATCCATTTGAGTTTCGATGCTGAAAACAACAGATTTCTCACTAACAATAGTTTAAACAAATCACCATTACTATTATCCCATAAAGGAACTAAACACCAATTAGTAGAGATAACACGCAACTTTCAAGAAATCAAGAGGTACAATACCTCTGGGACAAAAGAAGTCAAAATATCCTAATCTTCTAAAATTCACAAAGTATGATGACTTTCAACATGCCCCCAAGACTTGCGCAGCGTGTAATTTGTGGGTTAGGCACACGCCACTGGTTTGAACCCCGCCAATCAAAAGCCTGGTATTTAAGTGGAGATGGCTAGTGGTACGGGCGCATTAACTAACAAGTTCCGAACCGTGAGCCATTGGCCCTTTGGGATTTCTCAATTATCAAAATAAATACTAACATGACCTCAAGTAACATAAAAGAAAGTCATACACTTCTACCACGAAACAACATTTAGGGAGAGACAAAATGTTTTTGAAACGGACTAAAAAGGGAATAGCCCATTTTGTCAAGAAGAAAAGGAAAGTGGTAAAGCCAATACTGGTATAATTCCCGGTGATACAGAAACCAAAAGCCCCTGTAGGTAAAGCCAACATTAATTTTTCAAGAAGAAAAGGAAAGTGGTTTCCTGAGAAGAATCCAACCTCTACGATAGACACACCGTTGAGGGCCATCATATCATAAATTAGGTATCTTCTTTCTTGCTTTTGTGTGCCAGGCAAAGTATCAATTACCATCTCCCCATCAAGCAAAGTGAAGTGGTGGACCCTTTTGGCTACACCCTGGGAGAGAGAACGAGAATTTCATATGACAAATCATAAACAGAAAATATCAAACAGTGAGATATAAAAGGAGGAAAAAAAATCATAACATCCTAATAGCTGAGTGGCATACTTCATCAGTGTGTGTGCACGGAAATCTCATCTGAACCCTTCGGAAGTTGAAATGTCTATCAATTAAGAAACAACCACCCATCGTGATCAGCATCATATACCGTGTCCCATCAGCCTTCCAAGTGGCATAGTAGTAGCGCTGCCTTAACAATTGCAAGTTGTCCCTGCACATCATGACAAAGATTACCTTGTGATGAACTCTAATAGATGGGTCCTTGCTTTGTGTTGGATGCTACCAATCAATTGTTTTTTCAGAGAATATTAGCATCCATGTCCAAACCCATATGACGTTCAAATATGAAGACACATAACATTATCATCCGTGAGTAAAATTTGTACAAGACATCTAAAGAAAATACAACTACTCTAAACACATTAGATGGACAAGCTATCATGCAGAATAAAGAGAACCTCTTATTACTACCAAACAAAATGAGCAGAAAGAAGATGTACCCAAAGACCCCTATGAATTTATAGCATCAGATTTCAGGATGATGGAAAGGAATGTTAAGGCCAAGAAAATTCTTATTTGTGGCCTTGGTCCTGATGAATACAACAGGATGATATCCTGCTCAAATGCTAAAGAATTTGGGATGCTCTTCAGACGACTCATGAAGGGACAAATCAGGTGAAGAGGTCAAGAATTGAAATGCTAATGAGAAACTGAGTTATTCTCAATGAAAGGCTCAGAGCCTATTCGGGAGATGGTTACCAGATTCACCATTATCACAAATGAATTAAAGTCACTTGGGAAAGTGTTCACTTCTGAAGAACTGATTACAAAGTTTTAAGAATTCTTCCTGCTTCATGGGAAACAAAAGTCACAGCCATTCAGGAAGCCAAGGAGTTGGATAAAATTTCACTAGATGAGTTGATAGGAAACTTGAGAATCAATGGTGCACCAAAACATCCACAAGCACCTCATGGCACTGGAATTTGGAAGCATATTACAGGAGGTTGGAACAAATTTGAGGCAAATATCGGCTTCATCCTTGGAAATGAAAGGAAAATAAGGTTCTGGGAAGATGCATGGATGGGCCACACTCCTCTTAAAGATCAATTGTCTGATATCTACAGTATTTCTTCGTTGCACAATGGGGCAATTGCTGAATTTTATTCAACGCAAGGCTGGAATCTCTTTCCTAGAAGGAACTTAAATGATTGGGAAGTGGTAAGTTTATGTCTTTTGCTTCAGCTACTAGGCACCATAGCTTTGGACCACAATAAAATAGATTCTACCAGATGGAAGGGGCATTCCAAAGGTCTCTTTCCAGTCAAAAGTTGTTACAGTTTGCTGGAATCAAGTAACTACAGGGATTATTGGCCTTGGAAAAAAAATTAGTTTAGCAATGCTCCTTAGCAAGTCTCTTGCTTCTCTTGGATTGTGGCTAGGGAAGCTTTTTCACTTATTCCAACCTCCAAAAGAGGGGATTTCAGCTTTGCAGTAGGTTCCCAATGTGCGAAGAACACTACGAAGATGTTGGCCACCCCTTCTTGCATGTAGAGTTACTAGACAACTGTGGAACATGATTTTGGCAATACTTGGCATGTCGTGGACAATGCCAAAATCCATTTTGGAGCTATTGCAATGCTGTGGAACACAAGAGGGATTGCGCAAGAAATCACAAACGACTAGGAATACCATTCCTCAAGATTTGGTGGACTCTTTGGTTTGAAAGAAATAGCAGAATTTTTGAAGGCAACAGGAGAAACATACATAGCCTTAAACGAAGATGTATTTGTTTGCAAGCTTTTTGGTGCAGCCTGCTTATTGTACATGATGAAGTTGGATTTCAAGATACGATAGAGGAACTGCGCTTTTTGTAATGATGTCTTTTAGCACTGGCTTAGTGCAAGTATTCATAAAATCATTGATTACGGATCTAAAACAATCATTTATTTATTTTTGCACTCTAGAACTCATTCAATCTTAGATAAAAAATAAGGGTAGCCCAATGCACGAAGCATCCTGCGACATGTAGGATTGCAGAAGGGTCTGAATCCCGAAGGGGTGTGATCGTTTAAAAATAAATGAACAAAATTTATTAAGCTATTAAAATTGAAAAAAGAGCATGACAAGTTGTTTTAATGATGCCGATTAGCAACCTTTGTGAGAGTAAACTAACATGTAGACATTCAATTTTTACCCTCCCTTTTTCGCAAAAAGAAAAATCATTCCGGAGAACAGAAACCCAAATTCTGTAATCCAAAGATCCTTGTTTAAGGTCGCGTGGATTCTCGAGGTCTCTGGTTGAGCGGGTAGTTAAAAGTAAAATACATTTGTCGGAGAGATATGGTTTCATTTGCTTACTTGCGAATTCGATTTGCCAAATCCATGGGTTTGCTTTGTTAGCACTTAGCAGAATTAGTTTTGCATTCCGCTGGTTTACATTGAAGAGCAAAGATCTAGTTAATAGAAGTTTGGGGGGTGGGGGACAAGAACCTATGTTGAAAGAGACAAGGCTAAAAAGGGAGCTACTGCATTCCACTTGTCAAGTTAAGTTAGTGTCATACAAATTTTGTTGGTTGTGTGAGTCAAAATAAAATTCTCTGCAAGTAACGGAATTCACACTTACAAATACAGTCTTCAGCTTGATATGCCAACTGGAAATTCTTAAGTATTAGGTACACCTCCTAAACTAAAAATCTACTTGAAGAGACGTAATGTTTGAGCATATACCATATTGGTCAGAAATATATGGCTATTGCTCGCATCCGCATGATGAAAGAGGTCCGAAATATTACTGCCACTATCCAAATGTTAAAGACAATCAACATGTTACATCACATAGCAAGATTTCTATCATCATTTCAGCACCATCCAGGAAATGTAGATAAATGTCATGTATCAGGAATGGATTTTATGTACAATATTCTCTCTTTTTTATAATAATTACTTTTTTGTAGTTCCTACTTTCTATTCAGATTTAGGTGGACCAAAGTGTGAGGATTTACTTGTTCTTTACAATCAATGGGTGAACAGAGGCTTCTTGTATGCATGGCTAAACACAAAATGCTAGACATAAGGTGACACATGACTATTAAAGCAAAAACATATAACAAAGTTACAGATTCCTGAATAATGACTCGAATCAAACCTGTTAAGAGAGACTGGATGTGAGCCAGGAAAATGCGTGCCTCTGCCCTGAAAGACAAATACAAAAGGACTTAAGAGTTAGAATAGAACAGAACAGAACAGAGATCACTACTTTGCAGAAATCACAACTGCACAACAGGAAGTGAGTCCATAGCAAGACCAAAAAATATAGAATGCGCATAAACAGAACTGTATACAGATTCCATCCAACTATAAAAGAAAGACACCAAATGAACCGACCACAAAATTCATACCCTTGGGGCCATTTTCAGTGCTTGATAACAGAACTGTCGCAAATCACCTTGCTGATCTTGTGGGACTGCATCACCCAGGATGTCATCATTTGACAATGATATTTGTGTTTCGCGATTATCCTGAAAAGGTAGAAAATGAGTTATGAGGAAATTCTAAAAGCTCTGTAAGGATAAACCTTACTGCAAGCCCGAAGTATAGATGCCAAAACTCCAACATGTTGGTACAGAGATGTAATCACGAGGAGCTATAATCGTGATATCAGCATTATCATGCTGAGATCTATACTCCTAGTTTGACCAGCATCGTTTGAATAGATTATTACATAAAGTTTTACTGAAAATTGTTTGTTTTAGACAAATTCGGCAAGTGCCAAGTGGAACAGCTAGCTGGTAAGATGTCAAATCAAATTTTAAGTAATGTAAGTTTTATTATTTCATATTTTGAATTTTTGGACAGAGAAAGACTTTTCATTTAATGAAGGAGGCCATGTTTCCCGGGACAGAACAAAAGAAAAGCAAAATCTGGTTTCTCAGCATGGAGAGAGTAGTAGATTAGGCCAGATCAAGAAAGAACTAGTTGTTGTACTAAAAGAACAGCATGATTTCACATCCAGAATGCGGGGTGTAATTTATAATCAAGATTGATTATAGTTGCAGCATGCCAAAGACCTCCTCCTCACTTAAATACACTCCTCGCAACCCCCCCCCCAAAACAAAGCACCTCCTTCTCTCCTGGCCCAGCCCACACCCTGTTCTCTACTCCAGCAGGCCCACCTCTCTTGCTCAACTCTCTGGCCCTCGCAGTCAAAGTTTGCCTTTTGGGAATCTAAACTTTTAAACAGCAAAAGGTGAATCAAATCGTGCACCGAAAAATATATATAGTTGAATGTCTGCCCACACTCTTTCTTCTATGAATATGATCCTAAAATTTAACCATTCTGCAACCATTTTGGTAGGAAGCACCCAAAGATTAAAGCTTAAAAGAAGAGGGCAGTGGTGCTTGCATATAAACACCAAAATGTACTTTCCCTGTGAAAGATTAGAGAAAAGGGAGGACTAACCTCATTTATGTTTTAGAAGGTCAGCAAATATGACACTATTTGGATGTGCATTCTTCCAATTTCTCATCCGAAACACTCTTTACCAAGCTGAAATGCTTTTTCTAAGTTCTAAGCTATGTTTGGATCCTTCAAAATTCCGCCGCATCGGTTACGGATCTTCCAAAGATGCATAACTTTTGGAGGACCCGACACACACCTAGTGGCATTTTGGAGGATCCGAGCAACATAGATTCTAAGCAAAGTTAGATCTCTTCTACCACTTTTTAGCACCTTGTCAAGCTTTTAAGAAAACTAGATATCTTCTTGAGCAAGTCTTCCTTTAATTAGAAGGACAATGAATAGGGAACAGCATGCTTGTTCAAAAAAGGAAAAGCTTGTTCAAAAATGAATAGCTAACAGCATGAAGGCACAAAAGCTAAAAATGCAAATAAGAAATATAGCAATATACTGAGTTCAGAGGAACTATATGACAAATCCCTCTATCTGACAAGAACCAACAATCCTCATCCTCCTCCTCCTTCCATTTTTTCTAGTAGAAAATCTTTACGTCACATTTAGGCACTCATGTTGGACAAGAAGAAGAAAATGGAAGGTATGAACAAAAATTTCTTAAGCATTAACTTTTGCGTACTTATCTCAGACTTAATTAAATGGATAGATAAAGGAGTATCAGAGATCATTTTTCTATTATCATTCCAATGAAAGTGGGTGGAATAGAGAAAATTACATAGGAGTCAGATCCTGACCTAAAACTAGTTTGAGATTGAAGCATAGTTGATTGATTGATAGTATCAGGATCCTAAGGAAAAGAAGTTGTCACTCTAAGAATACCATATCAATATTTGCTGGTTCAAATTTTACCGAGGCAAAAAGAAGGCATACTCAATATTAAGACCAGACATGGAAGGCATCTCAAGTTTGACGGAAGGAGACTCATATAAGGTGGCTGAAGTAGCCTTGATAAGCAATCAGGCTTAATGGCCAGATGATGCCTCTTAAGAAGCTTCGGCAGATTGCATCCCAAGTATTGCAAGGTCATAAATTCAAGAGTCTCTCATTTACAAGTTCTGCTGGCAAAAAGACTCGGGAATGTCATAAAATTCGTGGTTTTCAAAATCAAGCTTAATATTGCACTCAAAATCAGAATTCATAGCTTTCTCACCATAAAAGTATCAGAAAGAGATGGGTTTCACATTCTAATGTTGAGAGCCACTAGAATGGTAGAAATAGCTCAGTGTTTACATTCAAATTAAAACAGTCCTGGTGCAAAACCGAAGCTTAAGATTTCAGCAGAGAGGGAATCAACCAAACACTTCACCCATGAATAAAGTGCGAAGAATCAAGGGGAACGTTTTCTTCAGAAACACATACAGGCAACAAAATCGCAGGACCTCCATCATCATCGATATCCGGCATAGCATCGCCATTCAAATCAAGATCAGAAGACCTTTTCCACTCAGGTGTTACAGGGCAAACAACCATTTCAGGTTTTTCCTCATGATAAAAGGCATATAAAGCATCAATATAGTCTGGCTTATAGATCCCAGGAGGGCGAGCATCAGCAAAAATTTTGATTGCCTGCATAAAAATACTCTCATTATTCAGAGATGTGGTGTAATTAGAGGAAATAATTATTCAGTATAGCAAAATTCCTTACCTGAGTGACAGATATCGGCAGCGTACGCATAAGAAAATGAATGATCATGAACCCAGTGCGATTAAACCCATGTGTGCAATGCACAAGAATATACTTCTTCACATCTTTCTGACGGACAAGAAATTGTGAAACCTGATAGAACATAAATGTTAGAATCTGATTCCTTTCAGTAGCAAATGGCATTCAATGAGGATGTGAAATAGTTACCTCTCTTCACTTAAACAGAATAATACTCAGATGACTGTGTGCTTCTCATCTATGCAGTGATTCCTAATGCTTATAAAACCTAACTAGAAGTTAACAGAACACCTTTCCTATATTCTAATAGTATTCTTTTTTATCTGAGACAAATTCTGACTAAATACAGTTTTCATTGCAAAGACAGTATTCCCGCAACTTATGCACTAAATACCCAAAAGGCTCTTATCTCAAGGATGTTCAAGTTACTCAAGCTTTGATTATTCTCTCTTTCCTTTTTTTCTTTTTTTCCTTTTTTGGGGGATGGTTGAGACAGAAGCGTGCGAATTGGGATAACCCAAGGAGGACATGCAGGCATCAAACAATGCTCCTTTTCCTATTAATAAGAGTATGTCACTGTGCACTAAGCTCTTGCTATGTACGGGGTCTAGGAAATGGCCGGACCACATTCGGTCTACAATGTGCAGCATTACCTTGCATTTCTGTAAGATTTGTTTCTACGGCTTGAACACGTGACCTCCTGGTCACACTGACACAGCAACAACTCTTACAGTTTCCCAAGGCTCCCCTTTCAAAGAATAGAGTACATCTATAATGTAACATAGACATTTAAATGACATCTACCTTACCTTTCTCGAAACAGCTCTTTTTTCTATTCTCGAAAAAATTACATACTAACTACGACATGTGCTCTCCCCACTTGATTAACAAACAACAGATGTTAATAATCGCACCAAGTGTAACATGTCACAATAAATATGTAACAGAGAGAGCAAGAGCCGACCTAACCAGGGATGATAAAGGTATATAATTACTTCTACCTGGTAAGTAATGCAAGCAAGCTCATCCTCACACAAAAATTCAAGTAAAACTGCAACTAAAAATATATACTTACCTCATAGACAAATAAATGGCAAGACTCATTGTCAGGTACAGCATCACGGCCTTTGCATGGAATCTAATACACATGAAGAGTTAAAAAATCAGAACCACCATAATTCAAGGAGAAATAATACTCCCCCACCACCTATTTGCTTCCATGACGTTATTACCATGTACCAACCTTTACATGTTTGATGTCTTCTTTCCTCCATTCTGACGATGAATAGTATCGCGTTGTATTTGTGAGATCAATCACCATACCAAGCTGAAAATTTTAACATGTAAAGAGTCAGTTGTAGCCTATGCACATGCTTTGACGTCAAGGCAACCAAAAACAACTAAGGAGTCAAAAAATTGAGAAGGCATCTAGTGATTCTATCATACTAAGTGGCAATACAAAAGAGAATATAAGCCTCCTGTTAGATATAAAACATCTCCAGGTCATTATATTTTATCAAAGACATAAAACATCTCTAAGACAACAACTAATAAGCAGCAGATTGTTTTCAAATTAACTGCACTGCCAACAATGTAACAAGAAATGCCTCAAACAGCAATACAATTTCTCCTCATAAAACCTTCTAGGACTCGGACATTTTCAAGATAAAATCCACGCCAAGGGGATGAACAAGGACCCATATTCAGGTTAACACGCTCACCTTTCTTCCCAAAACTTTCTGTTGGTGGAGGACTTGCCTCAACGAGTATCTTTTGCCAGGAAGAACACAGTAGTTGAAAGTTTCATCGAGAGGAACCTTTGAAGGAATAATGCGACCTATCTCCCGCCCAGATGCAGGACAATCCAACCAACCTGCATCCGCAATCCGCAAGATAAATGATGTAATATTACTAAGGGAAGTCAAGAAGGAGGAAACAGCGAGAGAAACAAGAACCTATGTTGAAATAAATAGCAACCTAAAGATACATAGATGACAAAGAAAAAAAAGGACTATACAGAGGGAAGCAGGAATCAACTGCGACTAATACAAGTCATCCACAGACACAGAGAAAGAGATAGAGAGATAGTGCGATAGAGAGAGAAAGAGAGTAAACATGCATGACAGCTCTTATACAACTAGCACTCTAGGAAAAACCCAGTAACCTGGAGGAAGTCTGCTGCTAGGCTTCTGTGTCTTTGTCAGATAAATCTCATCTTGCATTCGTGGCTGAGATGGATATGTTGGTCTATCATCTGGACGGTGTCTTTTAAGTCTTTGAATCCTTTCCTCCCGCTCCTAAAACAAATAGCATTTAGAAAGAGGGCATGGAAACTACAAAAACAAAAATCAAGTCTCCACAATATTAAGATTCACAAGAACATACCCCATCTATGGGTACTTACTCCCCTGTCGCCTATCCCTTCCCACTGCCACAGAAAGAAGCAAATCCTATTTCTTTAACTCCCAACCCCCACCGCCAACAAGATTGGTGGAAGGAGGTACAGCGTGTTGGCACCAAAAATGTTCCCATTAGATCAGTCAGATAGCTGACTTGAAGATGACCAAATTACCAACAAAATGCAGAATTTCCCGTTAATCAAAGGATAATCTACTCAACAACCTAAATGACTTCCCCCTTCCATACTTTTTGCTGAACCCCAAACTGCTTGCTTGGCAAACCAGGGGGTAAAAAAGGAAATCAATTACCAAAAGAATCTAAAATAAGATAATCCACGCTCTTCATACCTAAGGCCCCATCCAAGAATCTTGAGCCAACATATAAGAGTTCAGATTAACATGTTCTGCACTTGCGAACTGACGTAGCTTCAACACCGGTATACCAGTAAGACTACAGCAGCTTCAGGTTAAAAATCAGTGTAGACAACTCAAGCTCCTGGATTGTGCTAAGCTTAAGTGTGGTTTGCTTTGGAGACAAGTTATGCGGGGAAAAGTAATGTTGGGATAGGTAATGCATGGATTGTTTATGTGGGGAATAGTAATGCAGGGATTGTTATGTGGTGAATAAAATCGAAAGAATTATTGTACAGTGATTAATAATAATGAAGAGATTATTGTTATACAGGAACTACTTACTTTAAGGGTACTTTTGTCTTTAAATGGTCTAATCCACACATTGCTCATACAAGAATTCTTATTCCACATTCTACTCTGCATAGAATATTAGAATAATACATAGATTTTCGCATAACTTATGCAAGTATTACAGTGTTGTTAAAAGCGAAAAGCGTCAGAAAAGGCTCCAGTTCTATCAGGGCTTTAAGGACAAAGCACAATTGAAGTGTGAGCTTCAGTTAAAAAGGCACAACAAAGGGAAAAAATACACATGTAATGCAAGAAAAAAAAACTACTTCATCCATAATGATTTCCTTAACAATTAACATATCCTGTTGTCAATTAGTTTAACTGCTTGGAACAGCTCTATCCAAGACAGAATTATGGGCAATGAGGCGCACAGCTTGGTGCTTTTGCCTTCACCGGGGCATAGCCTAATGAGGCGAAGCGCTTACATTGAGATTCTCCAAGGTTCAGCTCTTAAGTGCGCCTCAAATGAGCCTTTGACAATATAAAAGTATTATTTATAAGATGATACGAAATTGCAACCAACCGATTATAAAAATTTAATGAGGAGATTAATTCTCCTCATTCAAGCAACCAAAGAAGGTACTGGTTATGCTGAATTTGGTGAAGAGATTAATTCTCCAATTCAAGTAACCAAATGTGGCTCTAAGGGATAAGGAAAATCCAACACTTAGACATATTCAAACAAAGAAAATTCAACACTTGGGATGCTTTCTCAAGTAACTTTCCATCTGTTTGAAAATATGCCTAAAAATAGTAGTCTCCAAACTTGCCTGAAAGACAGTTTTAGAAAGCTTTAAGCTGGCTATTACTCTGCTGAAGACAAGCAGCAAAGAAACATCAACAAAAAGGAGACAAGTATCGAACAAAGAGCCAAAATAAAATAAAATAAAGAACCAAGTTCAAGTAACAGTACAGCTCAATAGTTGATATAGCAAGTAGTAGAGACAGAGACGTACCCGTCGTGAAATCTCAACAGCACTCGCAACATAATCTGCATGTTCATGGCTATGTTTCACAATGAATTCTTCTGGTTCATCTTCTAATTGTTGTCCAAAAATCTCTTCGTCATCCTCTGGATGAGGCAAGGCATTCAGATCCATGCAGACAATTCAAGGCTCACCACAAAGCATATGTCAAGGTGCCTATAAGCATTTATTAGGACCACAAGGAAGCCATCACAATTATGTTCCTACAACAAATAAGACGTAAATCAAAATATCCAACAACATGGCCAAAAAGAAAGCTGATATTCTTAAGCGATAACCGGGAGTAGAGGCGGATCCATGATTTTAAGCTTATGGGTTTGGGATTCTAGCTCTTTTAAGTTACTGGGTTCTAAAATAATAATTTGTATATATTTCATGAATTTCACAAGACAAATACAGAGTCTGCTCAAAAGCTACTGGGTTCGACCGAACCCGTAAGCGTAAGGTTAGCTCCGCCCCTGACCGGGAGGGCTGAATTTATTCAAGTTTCCATATAGCATCATTCAAGTTTTAAAAGTTAATGTAAGCAAACAAAGATCATAAATTCGGATACCAGAAAGAAATACATCAATGTATTGGGTACAAAAGGAAACGATACTGCTGTAGAGATGATATGAAACAGAATAACAATTGAATCAGAGTAAAAAATACAACCGAAACAATACTGGAGTCGAGATGACATGAAACAGAATAACAATTGAGTCGAGTCAAAGAATACAACCCTTTTTAGTGCTAGAGAACTAGAGAGAAAAGAAACATATCAACCCAAAAAGGAACAAAAAAGTCATAGTACTTTCCTACAACGCCGTTATTTGGTTTTCATTTGGGGTTTCCAATACACAACATGGTCACTTTTGAAGGAACGAGGTTGTTTATGAATGACCGTAGATGTGAAGTGACAAGGCAAATAAAGGTAATATTTTATTTTGATGACTGTGGTATCCAGGCTAGTTGGATACACCTCGACTAATTTCATGGTGTACCTGCTCCAGTACAAGTATCGGGAAACTCTATCCACCAAGACCTGGACAGATAGAAAGAAATCACCTAGTAATTTTACCTTTGCTGGGATTTGAACTCGAGACCTCATGGTTATCAACCCACTTCATTGTTCACTAGGCCACACCCTTGAATTCCAAAAAAGGATAATTATGTCTACATGAGCAAAACCATCCATGAAAGAGGAACTAAAGCGTAAATATAATTTTGAGAACTCGAGGAACTGACCGAACCTCGAACGATAAGGGAGGTCCATGAAATTAACCGTTTGAGACAATACGCACATGATATTGTTCATGTACACACTATCCTCCACAGACCCCACTTGTGGGATTACACTGAGTTTGTTGTTGTTGTATCGTTCACGAGTTATGGGTTTACCTTATGGTCCCATCCAGAGTTCACATTTAACTTTGTTGCTTCGGACACCGATGCATAAACACGTAAAAAATATAAAAAATTCCAAATATTACGAAGTTGAAACTTTTTTTTTTTGGAGGAAGAGAAAATAGGCATTCATTTGGCCGGAAGTTGAACATTTTTTCATAACTGAGAAATCTCGAAGGCCAAGAGCATAGTTCAAAACTCAGTAGATATTGGACCCATCCCTCTACACTTCACCACTTAAATATCAGGCCTCTATCTACGGGAAGGTTGGAACTCATGATGCGGGCCTAATTCATACATCACACTACACCCTTACCGCATTGAAAAGAGTGAAGAGTTAGTTGAATAACAAAATACAATTAATATGAATGGCTATATCTTTATAACAGCTTGATCTTTCACAAAAGGAAAGTTCGGCATGTAAAGAATGGGTCAAGTGAACCAAAGGGGACAAGATAGGATAGTGAAGACACTAAAGGCCTTCACTTATCAAACTGAAAATCTAATGAGGGGTTGAGGAAGTACTTCTAAAAGAACTGTTTTCCTAATGATCCGAAATAAAAGTTCATCAAAAGTGAGATGCTTAACGATCAAATGAAATAATAATGAGGGATTGAAGAACTATTACTCTAAAGAACTGTGTTACTTATGATCCAAAAAATAAAAGTTCATTAAAAGTGAAAAACATCTGAGGTAATAAGAGAAAAAAAAGTAAAAAAGGAGCTTTTTTACTCTCAGAACGGGTATTGCCTTCAAGCAAATTTATTGCATCTTTTTTACTCCTCTATTCCTCGTCTCGTTCCCACCTTACCTGACCCTTCTCTCTCATGGATGCAGTCTAGACAAAAATCTTCAGGAATATAAATACTACTATCATGTTATATTATCTACCAAATTAAGCCGTCAATTAATCATTACATTTTAAAATTTGAGATATAAGCCGTCAACTACAAAAAGAGCTCAAACCTTGAGGGAAACCAATTGCATTAACTCAGCTTGAAACCAGAGGAAAATTCCCTTTACCGTACAGCTAACTCAAAAACCCTACAATTAAGTAGAAATTTTACAAACTCAAAACCCTAGAAAAAGAAACCAAACTGCGGTATTGTGAGAGCGAGAGATCAGACAAATTTAAGGCTCAAAACAAAGACAATGATTACCGATTGCAAAGAATTGAAAGTAAATGGATGATTGATTGAAAACAGAGAGATACGAGAAGAGACAGAGGCAAAAGCACTGTTTTACTCCTATAAAATCCTAACAAAATAGTTTTCTGCTGATTATTTGCTATAATTTTTAGGGAATTTTCTTAATTATTTGCATTCCTATGCTTGTTTAATTTTTATTTAAATTATAAATAAAAAATACCAAAATATTATGCATTGCATTTAGGATTTATTTTTATATTTTTAAAATTAATCAGTAATTATTTGCTTTATAAAAATTTAAAAATCACAAAAATAACTTATTTTTACATTTTTGTTGTTTTATTTTAGTTTATTGATTTTTCTCTTTTAATTTAGAATTAATGTGATGTTTACAATTTTATAATAGGTTAATTAGTTAATTTCACATTTTTTTAGATAATTTAGGATTTTTTTTAATTGTAAAAATTTTTAATTTAAAAAAAAGAGAGAGGAAAAAAAGAAAGAAAAGAAAGGAATTTAAAATAAAAGAAGAGGAATACACGAGTATTAATTGGACCCATTTTTAATCTCCCAAATCACCCCCAAATTTGGCCATTGTCAAAATTGGGCCATCTTGCATAATTGCCCCCTCAAAATCAATTAACCCACAACCCAAACACTTCCCTCTACAGCTCCAGCCCAAAAAAATCGGACCAAACCCATTTGTTTTTTACCCGCCCGGTTCCCCACTATATAAGGTCTTTATAATTTTTTCTCAATCCAACCCTAGACCCAAATAAGCAGAGAAACGGCGCCCCACTACTATTCATCTTCTTCCTCACTCATTCAACCCTCGATTCAGGCCTGGAACTCAGGCGAGTTCACTCAAATAGGACCCTTCCCCTCCACGTCATTTGATTCTCAATGATTTTTGTCAGAAAGAATACGAATATTCTCTCAAAATCGTATGATTTATGTACTATAGGAATGATTTGTTGGATGAATGGGAGTCGTGGATAGATGTAAATCGATCCACGCCTTCCATTTGTCCCAAAAATCGTTCAAAAATTTGAAAACTTTCGAATTTTTTGGGCAGAAGATTGGAGATTTTTGAAGGCTATATATATGAGGTAAGTTTCTTTGCTGGGCGGACGAAAATCAGAGATAAGAAAATCTAGGGAAAATTTCTTTGAAAAATCTAAAAAAGAAAATTTTTCTAGGGTTCTTGAGGTGGTCTCTTTCTTAAAGCCATTTTAGTCAGCTTCTTTACAGAAAATATACGAAAAAAAATGGTTTGAGTTCACCCTTCATCCGAGTTCATTTCATTCGTTTTTTTAAGAGAAAACCCCCAAAAAAAAGTCACTAAAAACAGAGATTCTTTTTTTAGCCTTGTTTCTTTCTCTTGATTTTTGGTTCTAAAAAAGAAGTTTTGGATTAAATTTCGAGTTAAAGTTTGGTGGCTGGGGTTCGGAATCTCTGCACTCTGTTGATTTCTTGCCCGGATTTGTCTTGCACAATTTCGATTTGGGTCGCCGCTTCTGCTCGATAACACTATTGTTCTCAGTTGGAATTTTGGACCAAAACATTGTATCTGCTGATTCTTCTATTGTTATTAAAAGAATTGTGAATAAACATGTTCATCTTTTCTCCTTTTTCTCTGTTATTCTAGATGCTACTTTCGTATTATTGTGATTGAAATATGGTGATGCCCTATTCTCCTAGCTACTGTGATTGTAGTCTCAATTTGTGATTAAAGACAGATGTTTGATATTTTTTTGTTGTTGTTAGAAATTCGGTTTGGTGGATTGATATGTTTGAACATGAGCAATTGGAAATTGAAGTGTTTAGGTTATAATTTCATTTATGGATGATCGACTTAGCTTCGGTTTATTGATGCTTTAATTTATCTGCCTTGGCTAGTTTCTATTCGATGCTTGTGCCAATTCGTATCCCTGTCTCGCGCTGAAATGCATTGTTAAGTTCCATATTCTCGAAACTGTGCATATATTGCATATGTGAGCAGTTACTTTGAATCCCATGCACCAAAGTGATATTCTTGTGGTCAAAATTGATTAAACGTGTGCTCTTTCTCGTTAAAATTTTCAGAAGTTGGTGAAATGGTCATGAAGGGTCATCTGTTTTGATTCAGTTCTTGTATGAATTGACTAAAAGTCAGAATCACTAACGAATCTGTTTGGTTTTCATTTGGTCTCTAATACACATGTTAAAGCATTTCCACTTATAAAAATTGAATTAATTGCTTGTTTTTTTTCTTTGAAGTGAACCATTAATTAAAATTTGTTGAAAACATCTGGTTATGGTAAAAATTCTTATTTGAGGGGATCAATGCCTTTAAAGGTCTGTTTGGTTTGCTCATTTGGTTGGCATTTGAGTTGACAATTGGATTAGTCTCATAAAGCATTAAGGAAGGAGTGCATGTATTTGAGTCAAATTTTTCTTTAATTGATAGTTCTCTGTTGACGTTATTGATGTGGTATTTTAAATCTCTTGGTCATTTGCTATGTTTTAGAGAACCAGTCCATATTCGAAGTTTATTTATGTAAGTTCACTTCTTGTCTAGTCGGTTTTCTTATTGGATTTTAAATTGGATGAAATTTTATCCCATAAATTCATGACCCGACAATCATCTCGAGTTTAGAATAAACAATGTTTGACATCCGTAGTTTGTTTTAGTTGAGTAAAACCTTTTAAAATAATTTGAGGTGTGCCATTTTCCATTAAATAACTTATGGCCCTCATATAAATTATTAATTTAGTATTGAATAAGCTTGAATAGTCGTAGATTGCTTTAAGCGTGTGTTGATTAGTTCTAGATTGCCTCTCAAACGCCTATTTCCTTTTAAAACAATTTGAGGCGTGTCATGCCAAATAAAATCTCTAAGCCATGACCCTCATTTAATTAATATTAACTCTTTAAAAATCGAGGTGCGCCATTAATTGAATTTTCCATGGCTCTCACAAACCTTGTTATTAATTTAAAATTTCGTAGTTGCTTTGGCGCGATATGTAAATTGATTTTCTTTTATTTATTAAATTCGGGCGTGCATTTCATGTGACCTAATTTTAATTTTTAATAACGTTAAGTAGAATGTGTCGTGAACCGCGGTGCATTTCATGTGGCATGGTTCAAGGTATGTTTTAAATGACATTGAATCTTCCTAAAAGCGTTTCAAAATAATTAAAAAGCGGTTAACAAGCTAAAAATGCACCATAGGCTAAAACTTGTAATAAATCAGATAATAGGCCATTTTTAATAGTTTAAGCGACCGTGCTAGAACCACGGAACCCGGGAATGCCTAACACCTTCTCCCAGGTTAACAGAATTTCTTATCTAGAATTTCTGGTTCGCAGACTTTAAAATAAAAGTCGAACTTCCTCAATTTGGGATTTTAAAATAAACTGGTGACTTGGGACACCAAATAAACTATCTCAAGTGGCGACTTTGATTAAATAAATAATCCCATTTCGAATAATATCACTTTAATTGGAAAAACTCCCTTATATACCTTCGAGGGGTGTAAAAAGGAGGTGCGACAACTTTGGTGACTCTGCTGGGGATCCAAACTCAGAACTTCGGTTCAGGGTTTAAGAATTCGAGCTTAGAATAACTGTTATAGTTGGCTTGTTTTATCTGATTTTTACATGTTAAGCCTAATGTGCTAAATGCCGCTTTTACCGCTTTGATATTGTTTGGATTGTATATAAATTGCTACGAAACCCTCTTCTCTCTTAGTCTTCTAAATCATCTGGGAAGTGTGCACTTCGTGTGACTTTTTTTCTGTTAGAGTCTTATCCCAAATTTAGAACGAGGTTCAGACAAGTTGCAAAGCCGGTGAAGCTTCTGTATTTCTGGTACGCTGCCCCCCCCCCGGCTCGAACTGTCCGCTCGGGTAAGCCAGGTCTAGAACAATACACCCAGGTTTTAAACCTAGTATAACAAAACCTCATGCCGGATCCCTAGTAGGAACGCTTGTTTGCATCACGTGCATTTGACTTTGGAGACTCAACACAGGGGTTAGGTCTGTCTAGGACAGGTGTACCCGAAATGAAAAGACCATCCTGATACATTCTACTTGCTACTTGTGCATTTATTTGCTTCGGATTGCATGTTGACCGGCTTATGAATAGTGGAGAAAAGTTGGAAAAAAGAAAAATCAATTTGAGGGCTGAGAGAGATAATAACTTGTTTTTGAAAAAAAATCGATGTCCAGAAAGTACCGAAATCCTGCCGAAATTTTGAAAAAAAAAATTGTTTTTAAAATATTTAGTATTGTGTTTTGCTATGTCAAATTTGACCGAAGTACGCGGATCTGATTCTCATCGGATGTGAGATACGTAGGCAAACCTCATCGGTTCCGGCCCCAATTTTTCAAAAAACCAAAAATATTGTCCTTCACTTCCTTTTTTTAGAAAAGTCTTTCTTTGAGACCCCAATTTGCAAAAACAAAAATCCAAAAATATTTTCTTTTAGTTCCTTCTTTATAAATCTTTCTTAGAAAATTTAAAAAAAAGAAGAAGTTTTTAAACTCAAAAATAGTCTCTTTCTTTCTGAACTCTTTAATATGGTAAAAGAAATAAAAATCAAAATAAAAAAGAATAAAATCCGAAATACAGGTTCCCTTTATTTTGAAGTATTTTCCCAAAAAATAAAAAAACAAAAAAAAAGAATCCAAAAAAAGGAAATTTTCTTTTCTTTCTTTAAAAATATTTCTTTCATAAATGTCAACAAAAAAAATTGTAAAATTGAAGTCCAAAAATATTTTTGTTTTTCATTAGAAGTACTTTTGTAAATAAATAAAAAGCTCAGAAATTCAAAATATTTTTCTTAAACAAAAGTCCCTCTTTCGAAAATTAAGAGGCAACTTCCAAAATCCAAAAATATTTTCATTCTTCCTTAGAAAAAGATAAAACAAATGAAAATTAAAAAAAAAAATTCTTTTTTAATTTTGAAATTTCCAAAGTTCAAATCAAAAGAAAAGGAATTTTTAAAAGTCTTTCTTTCAAAAATAATCAAAATCAAAATCAAAAAAAGATATTTCCTTTCTTCTTTTAAAAGGAGGTGATCAGACAGGACATGACGCGACTTAGGATTACTGAGGACATGGCCCTTGATAGGGAATTATGGAGGTCGAGCATTAAGGTTGTAGGTTAGGGGAGAGTGTGAATATTTCTATAGCACAATAGAGTGAGACTATCTAGTTAGGAATTAGACTAGGAATGTCATTGGTCGTCTATTGATGCAGGGCTTTACCTTCTAGTTGTACTATACCAGCCATCTATTTCGTATTTCGTATGCTGTATTTCATATTTCATATCTCTTATATATTGTTGTTATTTTTATCACGCATTTTTATGGTACTAATATATCATCTCCTATTGCTTTTTTGAGCCGAGGGTCTCCTGAAAATAGTCTCTCTACCCTTCGGGGTAGGGGTAAGGTCTGCGTACATATTACCCTCCCCAGACCCCACTTGTGGGATTATACTGGGTCGTTGTTGTTGTTGTTGTCTTCTTTTAAAAGCATTTATTTCGAAAATTCCAAAAAAGAAAAAAAAATCAAATAAAAAAAATGCTTTTTCTTTTTGCCTTAAAGCTTTCATGGTCTGAGTTCTATAAAAGTAAAAAAAAAAGAATTAGCTTATTTACTCCATTCTTAATCTTCCCGAACTACGCAAGATCTGATTCATGCGGCATCATGATACGTAGACAATCCCCATAGGATTCAATCATAGCTATAAAATAATTGAGTGAAAAATAAACTGAAAAAGAGAAAAAAAAAAAATTTGAGTGAAAAAGAAAGAAAAGAGCGAAAAAAAGGAGCAACAAGAAATAAAGTGTGACAAACAAAAGAGAAAAAGAGAGTGCCAAAAATAAAAGAGCGTCAAAAACAAGATGAAAATTCAAGAGTGTTCAAAGAGAGTTAGAAATAAAAGAAAAGAGGAATATACTGAAAGAGTTAGTTAAGGTCGGGATGAAACATGCAACCGTTCAAAACATGGTAGAAGCGTTTAACTGTTAGGTGCATTGCATCCCAACATGCGATTTCCTATATGTTAAATGTCTCAAATTAACAAGGTTGTGGTGTGAGCAAATTAGCTAGGTTCTATTCAGGTGGTTGGTTTTGTTGGTATGCAGTGATGAACGCGCAACCTTGCACGCGGCCACAACATTATATACAAAACCGAGCTCTACCTCCCAGAAATGTCCATCCTTACCAAGCTCCATATAATCCCAAATCAAATATTCCCAATACAATCCTCGCCCAAGAGAGCATTTCAAAAGGAATCAGTTCAACCCTATTGGTGAATCATACTCGGGTTTGTTCCAAAAGCTAGTCAGGCGAGGTTTGCTTTAGCTGGTGGCCCCAAACTGGCCAAACCCCGAGTCCCCCTCGCATTGAGCTGACGCTGGATGTGAATACTACTCTAGAGCAGTGAGACATAGTACAGAGGACTGTTGGACCCTCAAAAGGGTGGTTGAGGATTTGATTAAAGCTGAAAGAATCGTTTTTCAGGATGAAGAAGCTCCTGATGTGATGAACAATCTGTTGAATGCTCACAACATCGGACCAATAGTCAGAATGATTTGTGAAATTGAGGAATTTGATCCAGCACTGAAGGCCATTGCAGCTATTGCCGAGACAGAAGAAAAGCCAAAAAATGGTCGCCAAGCATGAAAGTTCACCATTAGATGGGAGTCTTAGTAGCCAGTCTTGCTATCCTTTCTGCATCCGGATTATCTCAGGGTGTGATCCGAATGTTTTACCTTATTGTCTTACTTTCTAATGCAAACCCTTCTATTTTCAAAAAATTGAAAAAAATAATCAAAAATCAAATGAAATTAATATTTCATTGTCCAGGAATGTGTCTTTTCTTAATCTTGTCATTTTTCTTTCTTATTCTCTTTTTAGTTCTGTTAAATGCAGATTTCAATAACATGACATGCTTGCGGACTTCATGCCCAGATCCTGAAAGCTGTCATACCTCGAAATAATGAATCAAGGATGAGATCGCAATGAAGATAAAGTTTAAGGAAATAAAACAAAGAGTTGGAACAACTGAAGGAAAATTAGTTCCCGGATTGGAAAGGTCCATACATTGTAACAAGAGTACTACCAAAAGAGTGCGTTGCACTTGGGACACATCGAAGAAAATGTCCCTAAAATAATTGTCAATGCAAATACAGTCAAAAGGTACTATGTTGAATCCTCCATATAGTACTAATATTCTCCAATTGGGATGACAAAGGCTTTCACTCTCACTACCCAAACACCATCAACCCTTTACAGACCCTTTGAGTCGGCTCTCATTCTTTGACCACTCTCTTTGGAACCTGAAAGTGTTATTGAAAATGAAATGAAAAAAAAAAGAAAAAAAATACAAAAAAAAAGAGGAAGAAAAGACAAAGAAGATGAAATGAAAAAAAAGGAGAGAAAAAAGGAAAGGAAAAAGAAAGAGAAAACATAACAAAACAGAAAAACAAAAGAAAATCAAAAACAAAGTTTCCTGAACTACGTTTGACTTGATTCTGAAAGAATACGTAGGCAGCCTCTCTCTGGGTTCAGTCACACCAAAATAAAAATTCAAATTCGCCCAAAAGTGAAACTGGGGCAGATGTTGTAATGGTCCGGCGATGATCCCGACTGAATGGTTCCAAAGTTGTAATTTGATCCAAATCATTTTTACCCAAATCCTTTCAAGTCCTTCCGATTAATCGGTAAGAATGTTCAAGAATCAGATAATACGACTACTTGGATCCGATGCAATAAAAATGAGAGAGAAAAAATGAGAGAGTCGTATTGGTGAAAACCCACACGAGCACCATGAGGCGATGGTAAGCAGAGAAATGAAAAATGAGAGAATCTTATTAGTGAAAACTCGTAAAGAGCACTATAAGGCGAGAAGAGAAATGAGAGAGGTCAGCTCGTGAAAACCCGCAAATGGCGCTCCTGATCGAAAAGAGTATCCTCACAGCCATCGGCACCGACAGAGTTCTGGCAAGGTTTCTTGATTTTGAGGCAAAAATTGTGATGAATTTCTGAGAGTCGGACGGTTTACACAGATCAGGCATGTCATGTTCATTGAAGTCTGCATGTACTCCAGATAAGTCCTTCTTTCCTTTCCCCGAAAGGGACACTTCTTGTTTTAAACTCATTCTTCATTCCATTGTTTGTTTTCTTTGAATCCCTTTCAGTCTAACACTGTTCCGAAACTAAGAGAAAGAAAAGGATGGCAAGACTGATTTATAAAGTTCTCATTTGGCATGAGCTAATGTGCAGAAAGGCACCCAGCCTCGTCACGGGCATCAAGTTGACCCCGACTAGCCATGGTAGCCGATACTTCGAAATCAAAACTCTTGAAAAGAGAAAATCAAATGGAGCGCCTATAAAGGCAAATGAAGTTGAAAAGGTTGAGTCCCACGTGGATAACCGTCTCGACAAAGAGTTGAAAAAGCCAAGGTACCCCAAATGCTCTGAATTTGAAGTTGGGAGAAAGAAGCTAGAAAAGAAAGGCCTATGAAGGCGAAATAAAGTTGGAAAAGGTTAAATCCCATGCGACTAGCCGTTGTAGCAAAGTTTGAGGAGCTGGAAGTTCCCAAATGCTCCGAAGAAAAAAAATAATGAAAAAAAGAATATAAAAAAAAAAGAAGAGAGAAATCAGAAGGTAAAGGCCTACGAAAGCAAGATAAAGTTGAAAAGGTTGAGTTCCATCAACCAATCATCATGACAAAGTCTGGAAAAGCCAAAGTTTCTCCAGAGTCAAAAAGGCAATCGGTATTTAGGAAGCAACCAGTTGCAGTTAAAAGGGTCGAGATCAAGTGATCAAAACAATCAAGGCCACAAAATCAACCATCGTTTCAAACTAACAATTGTTCTATGTTTAAAAATATGAAACAGATGCAAACCTTGCGAGAAGCACGTGCAACCAAAGAGAAACTGCGTAAGGGCTAGAAACAACTTTGCAGCAATAATCAATCCAAAAAGGGAAGTCCCCTCCAAATTCTTTCCCGCATTTACTCATTTAGTATGAGTCTATTGATAGTACTAATGTATCATTTCTTGTTGCTATCTTGAGCCAAGGGTCTCCTGGAAATAGTCTCTCTGCCCCTCGGAGTAGGGGTAAGGTCTGCGTACATATTACCCTCCCCAGACCCCACTTGTGGGATTATACAAGGTTGTTGTTGTTGTTGCAGTTGTTGTTGTATTTACTCATTCCATGAAATAAAGCAAGAAAAAAAAAAGATAAGAAGAAAACTCAAAAAAATGGTAGCCTGGGATCCCCAATACCTATTTATGCTTTTCCAACATAGGGTCTCCACTCCCCAGTTAATTTTATTTTAGACATAGAGTCTCCACTCCCTAGTCGCTTTTCCGACATAGGGTCTCCACTGCCTAGTAAATTTTCCAACATAGGGTCTCCACTCCCGGGTTGATATCATTTTAGACATAGGGTCTCCACTCCGTAGTCACCTTTTGCCAACATAGGGTCTCCACTCCCTAGTTGAGATCATTTTAGACATACGGACTCCACTCCCTAGTCGCCTTTTGCCAACATAGGGTCTCCACTCCCTAGTTGCCTTTTGCCAACATAGGGTCTCCACTCCCTAGTCGCCTTTTGCCAACATAGGGTCTCCACTCCCTAGTCGCCTTTTGCCAACATAGGGTCTCCACTCCCTAGTTGAGATTATTTTAGACATAGGGTCTCCACTCCCTAGTCGCCTATTGCCAACATAGGGTTTTCACTCCCTAGTTGAGATCATTTTAGACATAGGCTCTCCACTCCCTCGTTGCCTTTTGCTAACATAGGGTCTCCAATCCCTAGTTGAGATTATTTTAGACATAGCGTCTCCACTCCCTAGTCGCCTTTTGCCAATATAGGGTCTTCACTCCCCAGTTGAGATTATTTTAGACGTAGGGTCTCCACTCCCTAGTCGGCTTTTGCCAACATAGGGTCTCCACTCCCTAGTTGAGATTATTTTAGACATAGGGTATCCACTCCCAAGTCGCATTTTGCCAACATAGGGTCTTCACTCCCTAGTTGAAATCATTTTAGACATAGGGTCTCCACTCCCTAGTCGCCTTTTGACAACATAGGGTCTCCACTCCCGACTCACCTTTTGCCAACACAGGGTCTCCACTCCCTAGTTGATATTATTTCTAACATAGGGTCTCCACTCCCTAGTCGCCTTTTGCCAACATAAGGTCTTCACTCCCTAGTTGAGATTATTATAAACATAGGGTCTCTACTCCTAAGTCGCCTTTTGCCAACATAGGGTCTCCACTTCCTAGTTGAGATCATTTTTGACATAGGGTATCCACTACCTAGTCGCCTTTTGCCAACATAGGGTCTCCACTCCCTAGTTGAAATCATTTCAGATATAGGGTCTCCACTCCCTAGTCGCCTTTTACCAACATAGGGTCTCCACTCCCTAGTTGAGATCATTTCAGACATATGGTCTCCACTCCCTAGTCGCCTTTTGCCAACATACGGTCTCCACTCCCTAGTTGAGATCATTTCAGACATAGGGTCTCCACTCCCTAGTCGCCTTTTGCCAACATAGGGCGCCACTCCATAGTTGAGATAATTTTAGACATAGGGTCTCCACTCCCTAGTTGAGATAATTTTAGACATAGGGTCTCCAATCCCTAGTCGCCTTTTGCCAACATAGGGTCTCCACTCCCTAGTTGAGATTATTTTAGACATAGCGTCTCCATTCCCTAGTCGCCTTTTGCCAATATAGGGTCTCCACTCCCTAGTTGAGATTATTTTTGACATAGGGTCTCCACTCTCTAGTCGCCTTTTGCCAACATAGGATCTCCACTCTCTAGTTGAGTTTATTTTAGACATAGGGTCTCCACTCCGTAGTCACCTTTTACCAACATAGGGTCTCCACTCCATAGTTGAGATCATTTTAGATATAGGGTCTCCACTCCTTAGTCGCCTTTTGCCAATATAGGGTCTCCACTCCCATGCGCCTTTTACCAACATAGGGTCTCCACTCCCTAGTTGAGATTATTTTAGACAAAGTGACTATACTCCCTAGTCGCCTTTTGCCAACATAGTGTCTCCACTCCCTAGTTGAGATTATTTTAGACATAGGGTCTCCACTCCCTAGTCGCCTTTTGCCAACATAGGGTCTCCACTCCCTAGTTGAGATCATTTCAGACATAGGGTCTCCACTCCCTAGTCGCCTTTTGCCAACATACGATCTCCACTCCCTAGTTAAGATCATTTCAGACATAGGGTCTCCACTCCCTAGTCGCCTTTTGCCAACATAGGGTCTCCACTCCCTAGTCTCTTTTTGCCAACATAGGGTCTCCACTCCCTAGTTGATATCATTTTTGACGTAGGGTCTCCACTCCCTAGTCGCCCTTTGCCAATATACGGTATCCAATCCCTAGTTAAGTTTATTTTAGATATAGGGTCTACACTCTCTAGTCGCCTATTGCCAACATAGGGCCTCAACTCCCTAGTTGATATCATTTTTGACATAGGGTCTCTACTCCCTAGTCGCCTATTGCCAACATAGGGTATCCACTCCCTAGTTGAGATCATTTTAGACATAGGGTCTCCACTCCCTAATCGCCTTTTGCCAACATAGGGTCTCCACTCCCTAGTTGAGATTATTTTAGACATAGCGTCTACACTCCCTTGTTGCCTTTCACCAACATTGGGTCTCCACTTCCTAGTTGAGATTATTTTAGACATAGGGTCTCCACTCCCTAGTCGCCTTTTGCCAACATAGGGTTTCCACTCCCTAGTTGCCTTTTGCCAACATAGGGTCTCCACTCCCTAGTTGAGATCATTTTTGACATAGGGTCTCCACTCCCTAGTCGCCTTTTGCCAACATAGGGTCTCCACTCCCTAGTTGAGATTATTTAACACATAGGGTCTCCACTCCTAATTCGCCTTTTGCCAACACAGCGTCTCCACTCCTAGTTGAGATTATTTTAGACATAAGATCTCCACTCCCTAGTCGCCTTTTGCCAACATAGGCTCTCCACTCCCTAGTTGAGATTATTTTAGACATAGCGTCTACACTCCCTAGTTGCCTTTCACCAACATTGGGTCTCCACTTCCTAGTTGAGATTATTTTAGACATAGGGTCTCCACTCCCTAGTCGCTTTTTGCCAACATAGGGTTTCCACTCCCTAGTTGCCTTTTGCCAACATAGGGTCTCCACTCCCTAGGTGAGATCATTTTTGACATAGGGTCTCTACTCCCTAGTCGCCTTTTGCCAACATAGGGTCTCCACTCCCTAGTTGAGATTATTTTACACATAGGGTCTCCACTCCTAATTCGCCTTTTGCCAACACAACGTCTCCACTCCTAGTTGAGATTATTTTAGACATAAGGTCTCCACTCCCTAGTCGCCTTTTGCCAACATAGGGTCTCCACTCCCTAGTTGAAATTTTAGACATAGAGTCTCTACTACCTAGTCGAGTTAATTTTAGACATATGGTCTCTACTCCCTAGACGCCTTTTTCCAACGTAGGGTCTCCACTCCCTTGCTGAGATCATTTTAGACATAAGGTGTCCACTCCCTTATTGAGATCATTTTAGACATAAGGTCTCCACTCCCTAGTCGCCTTTTGCCCACATAAGGTCTCCACTCCCTAGTTGAGATCATTTTAGACATAGGGTCTCCAATCCCTAGTCGCCTTTTGCCAACATAGGGTCTCCACTCCCTAGTTGAGATTATTTTAGACATAGCGTCTCCACTTCGTAGTTGCCCTTCGCCGACATTGGGTCTCTACTTCCTAGTAGAGATTATTTTAGACATAGGGTCTCCACTCCCTAGTCGGATTTTGCCAACATAGGGTCCCCTCTCTTTAGTTAAGATTATTTTAGACATAAGGTCTCCACTCCTTAGTCGCCTTTTCCCAACATAGGGTCTGCACTCCCTAGTTGAGATCATTTTTGACATAGGTTCTCCTCTCCCTAGTCGCCTTTTACCAACATAGCGTCTCCACTCCCTAGTTGAGATCATTTTAGACATAGCGTCTCCACTACCTAGTCGCCTTTTTCCAACACAGCGTCTCCACTCCTAGTTGGGATTATTTCTGACATATGGTTTCCACTCCCTAGTCGCCTTTTGCCGACATAGGGTTTCCACTTCCTAGTTGAGATTATTTTACACATAGGGTCTCCACTCCTAATTCGCCTTTTGCCAAGATAAGATCTCCATTCCCTAGTTGAGATTATTTTAGACATAAGGTCTCCACTTCCTAGTCGCCTTTTACCAACATAGGGTCTCCACTCCCTAGTTGAGATTTTAGACATAGGGTATCCACTCCCTAGTTGCATTTTGCCAACATAGAGTCTCCATTCCATAGTTGAGATCATTTTAGACATAGCATCTCCACTCCTTAGTTGCCTTTTGCCAACATAGGGTCTCCACTCCCTAGTTGAGATCATTTTAGACATAGGGTCTCCACTCCCTTGTTGAGATCATTTTAGACATAGGGTCTCCACTCTCTAGTTGCCTTTTGCCGACATAGGGTCTCCACTCCCTGGTCGCCTTTTTCCAACATAGGGTCTACACTCCCTAGTTGAGATTATTTAAGACATAGAGTCTCCACTCCCTGGTCGCCTTTTGCCAACATAGGATCTCCACTCCCTAGTTGAGTTTATTTTAGACATAGGGTTTCAACTCCCAAGTCTCCTTTTGCCTACATAGGGTCTCCACTCCCAAATTGAGATCATTTTAGATATAGGGTCTCCACTCCCTAGTTTCCTTTTTGCCAATATAGGGTCTCCACTCCCTAATTGTGATTATTTTAGACATAGCGTCTACATTCCCTAGTCGCCTTTTGCCAACATAAGGTCTCCACTCCCTAGTTGAGATTATTTTAGACATAAGGTCTCCACTCCCTAGTCGCCTTTTGCCAACATAGGGTCTCCACTCCCTAGTTGAGATTTTAGACATAGGGTCTCCACTCCCTCGCCGCCTTTTGCCTAAATAGGGTCTCCACTCCCATGTTAAGATTATTATAGACATAGGGTCTGCACTCTCTAGTTGAGATCATTTTAGACATAGGGTCTCTACTTCCTAGTCGCCTTTTGCCAACATAGGGTCTCCGCTCCCTAGTTGAGATTATTTTAGATATAGGGTATCCACTCTCTAGTCGCCTTTGCCAACATACGGTCTCCACTCCCTAGTTGAGATTATTTTAGACATAGCATCTCCACTCCCTAGTCACCTATTGTCAACATAGGGTCTCCACTCCCTTGTTGAGATTATTTTAGACATAGGGTCTCCACTCCCTAGTAGCCTATTGCCAACATAGTGTCTCCACTCCCTAGTTGAGATCATTTCACACATAGGGTCTCCACTCCCTAGTCGTCTTTTGCCAACATAGGGTCTCCACTCCCTAGTTGAGATTTTAGACATAGGGTCTCCACTCCCTAGTTGAGTTTATTTTATACATAGGGTCTCTACTCCCTAGTCGCCTTTTGCCAACATAGGATCTTCACTCCCTTGTTTAGATCATTTTAGACATAGGGTCTCCACTCCCTTGTTGAGATCATTTTAGACATAGGGTCTCCACTCCCTAGTTGCCTTTTGCCTACATAGGGTCTCCACTCCCTGGTCGCCTTTTTCCAACATAGGGTCTACACTCCCTAGTTGAGATTATTTAAGACATAGAGTCTCCACTCCCTGGTCGCCTTTTGCCAACATAGGATCTCCACTCCCTAGTTGAGTTTATTTTAGACATAGGGTCTCCACTCCCAAGTCTCCTTTTTCCTACATAGGGTCTCCGCTCCCAAGTTGAGATCATTTTAGATATAGGGTCTCCACTCCCTAGTTGCCTTTTTGCCAACATAGGGTCTCCACTCCCTAATTGTGATTATTTTAAACATAGCGTCTCCATTCCCTTGTCGCCTTTTGCCAACATAGGGTCTCCACTCCCTAGTTGAGATTATTTTAGACATAGGGTCTCCACTCCCTAGTCGCCTTTTGCCAACATAGGGTCTCCACTCCCTAGTTGAGATTTTAGACATAGGGTCTCCACTCCCTCGCCGCCTTTTTCCAAAATAGGGTCTCCACTCCCATGTTAAGATTATTATAGACATAGGGTCTCCACTCTCTAGTTGAGATCATTTTAGACATAGAGTCTCTACTTCCTAGTCGCCTTTTGCCAACATAGGGTCTCCGTTTCCTAGTTGAGATTATTTTAGATAAAGGGTATCCACTCCCTAGTCGCCTTTTGCCAACATACGGTTTCCACTCCCTTGTTGATATTATTTTAGACATAGCGTCTCCACTCCCTAGTCACCTATTGTCAACATAGGGTCTCCACTCCCTAGTTGAGATTATTTTAGACATAGGGTCTCTCCACTCTCTAGTCGCCTTTTGCCAACCTAGGTTCTCCACTCCAAAATTAAGATTATTTTAGACATAGGGTCTCCACTCCCTAGTAGCCTATTGCCAACATAGTGTCTCCACTCCCTAGTTGAGATCATTTCAGACATAGGGTCTCCACTCCCTAGTCGCCTTTTGCCAACATAGGGTCTCCACTCCCTAGTTGAGTTTATTTTAGACATAGAGTCTCCACTCCCTAGTCGCCTTTTGCCAATATATGGTCTCTACTCTCTAGTTGAGATTATTTTAGACATAATGTATCCACTCCCTAGTTGCATTTTGCCAACATAGAGTCTCCATTCCATAGTTGAGATCATTTTAGACATAGCATCTCCACTCCTTAGTTGCCTTTTGCCAACATAGGGTCTCCACTCCCTAGTTGAGATTATTTTAGATATAGGGTGTCCACTCCCTAGTCTCCTTTTATCAACATAGGGTCTCCACTCCCTAGTCGCCTTTTGCTAACATAGTGTCATCAATCCCTAGTTTAGTTTATTTTAGACATTGGGTCTCCACTCCCTAATCGCCTTTTGCCAACATAGGATCTTCACTCCCTTGTTGAGATCATTTTAGCCATAGGGTCTCCACTCCCTAATCGTCTTTTGCCAACATAGGGTCTCCACTCCATAGTTGAGATTATTTTAGACATAGAGTCTCCACTCTATAGTCGCCTATTGCCAACATAGGGTCTTCACTCCCTAGTTGAGATCATTTTTTACATAGGGTCTCCACTACCTAGTCGCCTATTGCTAACATAGGGTATCCACTCCCTAGTTGAGATCATTTTAGACATAGGGTCTCCACTCCCTGGTCGCCTTTTGCCAACATTGGGTCTCCACTCCCTAGTTGAGATCATTTCAGACATAGCGTCTCCACTCCCTAGTTGTCTTTCGCCAACATTGGGTCTCCACTTCCTAGTTGAGATTATTTTAGACATAGGGTCTCCACTCCCTAGTCGTCTTTTTCCAACATAGGGTCTCTACTCCGTAGTCGCCTTTTGCCAACATAGGTTCTCCACTCCCTAGTTGAGATCATTTTTGACATAGTGTCTCCACTCCCTAGTCATCTTTTGCCAACATAGGGTCTTCACTCCCTTGTTGAGATCATTTTAGACATAGGGTCTCCACTCCCTAGTCGCCTTTGTCAACACAGCGTCTGCACTCCTAGTTGAGATTATTTCTGACATAGGGTCTCCACTCGCTAGTCGCCTTTTGCCAACATAGGGTCTCCACTCCCTAGTTAAGATTATTTTACACTTAGGGTCTCCACTCCTAATTCGCCTTTTGCCAACATAGGGTCTTCATTCCCTAGTTGAGATTATTTTAGACATAAGGTCTCCACTTCCTAGTTGCCTTTTGCCAACATAGGGTCTCCACTCCCTAGTTGAGATTTTAGACATAGGGTCTCCACTCCCTAATTGAGTTTATTTTAGACATAGGGTCTCTACTCCCTAGTCACCTTTTGCCAACATAGGGTCTCCACTCCCTTGTTGAGATCATTTTAGACATAGGGTTTTCACTCCCTTGTTGAGATCAATTTAGACATAGGTTCTCCACTCCCTAGTCTCCTTTTGCCAACATAAGGTCTCTACTCCCTAGGTGAGATTATTTTAGACATAAGGTCTCCACTCCCTAGTCGTCTTTTGCCAACATAGGGTCTCCACTCCCTAGTTGAGATTATTTTAGATATAGCGTCTCAACTCCCTAGTTGCCTTTCGCCAATATTGGGTCTCCACTTCTTAGTAGAGATTATTTTAGACATAGGGTCTCCACTCCCTAGTCGGCTTTTGCCAACATAGGGTCTCCACTCCTTAGTTGAGATTATTTTAGACATAGGGTCTCCACTCCCTAGTCGCCTTTTGCCAACATAGGGTCTCCACTCCCTAGTTTAGGTCATTTTAACATAGGGTCTCCACTCCCTAGGCACCTTTTGCCAACATAGGATCTCCATTCCCTAGTTGAGATCATTTTAGACATATCGTCTCCACTCCCGAGTCGCCTTTTGCCAACACAGCGTCTCCACTCCTAGTTGAGATTATTTCTGACATAGGGTCTCCACTTCCTAGTTGAGATTATTTTACACATAGGGTCTCCACTCCTAATTCGCCTTTTGCCAACATAGGATCTCCATTCCCTAGTTAAGATTATTTTAGACATAAGGTCTCCACTCTCTAGTCGCCTTTTGCCAACATAGGGTCTCCACTCCCTAGTTGAGTGTATTTTATACATACGGTCTCTACTCCGTAGTCGCCTTTTGCCAACATAGGGTCTCCACTCCCTTGTTTAGATCATTTTAGACATAGGGTCTCCACTTCCTTGTTGAGATCATTTTAGACATAGGGTCTCCACTCCCTAGTCGCCTTTTGCCGACATAGGGTCGCCATTCACTAGTTCAAATTATTTTAGACATAGGGTCTTCACTCCCTGGTCGCCTTTTTCCAACATAGGGTCTCCACTCCCTAGTTGAGATTATTTTAGACATAGGGTCTCCACTCCCTAGTCGCCTTTTTCCAACTTAGGATCTCCACTCCCTAGTTGAGTTTATTTTAGACATAGGGTCTCCACTCCCAAGTCGCCTTTTGCCAACATAGGGTCTCCACTCCCTAGTTGAGATCATTTTAGATATAGGGTCTCCACTCCCTAGTTGCCTTTTGCCAACATAGGGTCTCCACTCCCTAGTTGTAATTATTTTAGACATAGCGTCTCCATTCCCTAGTCGCCTTTTGCCAACATAGGGTCTCCACTGCCTAGTCTCCTTTTGCCAACATAGGGTCTCCACTCCCTAGTTGAGATCATTTTTGACGTAGGGTCTCCACTCCGTAGTCGCCTTTGTCAACACAGCGTCTCCACTCCTAGTTGAGATTATTTCTGACATAGGGTCTCCACTCGCTAGTCACCTTTTCCCAACATAGGGTCTCCACTCCCTAGTTGAGATTATTTTACACATAGAGTCTCCACTCCTAATTCGCCTTTTGCCAACATAGGGTCTCCATTCCCTAGTTGAGATTATTTTAGACATAAGGTCTCCACTCCCTAGTCGCCTTTTTCCAACATAGGGTCTCCACTCCCTAGTTGAGATTTTAGACATAGGTTCTCCAATCCCTAGTTGAGATTATTTTGGACATAGGGTCTCTACTTCCTAGTCGCCTTTTGCCAACATAAGTTCTCCACTCCCTTGTTGAGATCATTTTAGACATAGGGTCTCCACTCACTTGTTGAGATCAATTTAGACATTGGTTCTCCACTCCCTAGTCTCCTTTTGCCAACATAGGGTCTCCACTCCCTAGTTAAGATCATTTTTGACATAGGGTCTCCACTCCCTAATCGTCTTTTGCGAATATAGGGTCTCCACTCCCTAGTTGAGATTATTTTAGACATAGCGTCTCCACTCCCTAGTTGTCTTTCGCCAACATTGGGTCTCCACTTCCTAGTAGAGATTATTTTAGACATAGGGTCTCCACTCCTTAGTCGGATTTTGTCAACATAGTGTCTCCACACCTTAGTTGAGATTATTTTAGACATAGGGTCTCCACTCCCTAGTCGCCTTTTGCCAACATAGGGTCTCCACTCCCTAGTTGAGATCATTTTATACATAGCGTCTCCACTCCCTAGTCGCCTTTTGCCAACACATCGTCTCCACTCCTAGTTGAGATTATTTCTGACATAGGGTCTCCACTCCCTAGTTGCCTTTTGCCAACATAGGGTATCCACTTCCTAGTTGAGATTATTTTAAACATAGGGTCTCCACTCCTAATTCGCGTTTTACCAACATAGGATCTCCATTCCTTAGTTGAGATTATTTTAGACATAAGGTCTCCATTCCCTAGTCGCCTTTTGCCAACATAGGGTCTCCACTCCTTAGTTGAGTTTATTTAATACATAGGGTCTCTACTCCCTAGTCGCCTTTTGCTAACATAGGGTCTCCACTCCCTTGTTTAGATCATTTTAGACATAGGGTCTCCACTCTCTTGTTGAGATCATTTTAGACATAGGGTCTCCACTCCCTTGTCGCCTTTTGCCGACATAGGGTCTCCACTCCCTAGTCGCCTTTTGCCGACATATAGTTTCCACTCCCTAGTTGAAATTATATTAGACATAGGGTCTCCACTCTCTGGTCTCCTTTTTCCAACATGGGGTCTCCACTCCCTAGTTGAGATTATTTTAGACATAGGGTCTCCACTCCCTAGTCGCCTTTTGCCAACATAGGATCTCCACTCCCTATTTGAGTTTATTTTAGACATAGGGTCTCCACTCCCAAGTCGCCTTTTGCCAACATAGGGTCTCCACTCCCTAGTTGAGATCATTTTAGATATAGGGTCTCCACTCCCTAGTTGCCTTTTGTCAACATAGGGTCTCCACTCCCTAGTTGCAATTATTTTAGACATAGCGTCTCCATTCCTTAGTCGCCTTTTGCCAATATAGGGTCACCACTCCCTAGTTGAGATTTTAGACATAGGGTCTCTACTCCCTAATTGAGTTTATTTTAGACATAGGGTCTCTATTCCCTAGTCGCCTTTTGCCGACATAGGGTCTGCACTCCCTAGTCGCCTTTTGCCGACATAGAGTCTCCACTCCCTAGTTGATATTATATTAGACATAGGGTCTCCACTCTCTTGTCTCCTTTTTCCAACATGGGGTCTCCACTCCCTAGTTGAGATTATTTTAGACATAGGGTCTCCACTCCCTAGTCGCCTTTTGCCAACATAGGGTCTCCACTCCCTAGTTGAGATTATTTTAGACAAAGTGACTATACTCCCTAGTCGCCTTTTGCCAACATAGGGTCTCCACTCTCTTGTTGAGATTATTTTAGACATAGGGTTTTCACTCCCTTGTTGAGATCAATTTAGACATAGGTTCTCTACTCCCTAGTCTCCTTTTGCCAACATAGGGTCTCTACTCCCTAGGTGAGATCATTTTAGACATAAGGTCTCCACTCCCTAGTCGCCTTTTGCCAACATAGGGTCTCCACTCCTTAGTTGAGATTATTTTAGATATAGCGTCTCAACTCCCTAGTTGCCTTTCGCCAAAATTGGGTCTCCACTTCTTAGTAGAGATTATTTTAGACATAGAGTCTCCACTCCCTAGTCGGCTTTTGCCAACATAGGGTCTCCACTCCTTAGTTGAGATTATTTTAGACATAGGGTCTCCACTCCCTAGTCGCCTTTTGCCAACATAGGGTCTCCACTCCCTAGTTTAGATCATTTAGGCATAGGGTCTCCATTCCCTAGTCACCTTTTGCCAACATAGGATCTCCATTTCCTAGTTGAGATCATTTTAGACATATCGTCTCCACTCCCTAGTAGCCTTTTGCCATCACAACGTCTCCACTCCTAGTTGAGATTATTTCTGACATAGGGTCTCCACTTCCTAATTGAGATTATTTTACATATAGGGTCTCCACTCGTAATTCGCCTTTTGCCAACATAGGATCTCCATTCCCTAGTTAAGATTATTTTAGACATAAGGTCTCCACTCCTTAGTCGCCTTTTAACAACATAGGGTCTCCACTCCCTAGTTGAGTTTATTTTATACATAGGGTCTCTACTCCGTAGTCGCCTTTTGCCAACATAGGGTCTCCACTCCCTTGTTGAGTTTATTTTAGACATAGGGTCTCCACTCCCAAGTCGCCTTTTGCCAACATAGGGTCTCCACTCCCTAGTTGAGATCATTTTAGATATAGGGTCTCCACTCCCTAGTTGCCTTTTGTCAACATAGGGTCTCCACTCCTTAGTTGCGATTATTTTAGACATAACGTCTCCATTCACTAGTCGCCTGTTGCCAACATAGGGTCTCCACTCCCTAGTCTTTTTTTGCCAACATAGGGTCTCCACTCCCTAGTTGAGATCATTTTTGACGTAGGGTCTCCACTCCCTAGTTAAGATTATTTTAGATATAGGGTCTCCATTCTCTAGTCGCCTATTACCAACACAGGGTCTCCACTCCCTAGTTGAGTTCATTTTAGACATAGGGTCTCCACTCCCTAGTCGCACTTTGCCAACATAGTGTCTCCATTCCCTAGTTTAGATCATTTTAGACATATGGTCTCTACTCCATAGTCGCCTTTGTCAACACAACGTTCTTCACTCCTAGTTGAGATTATTTCTGACATAGGGTCTCCACTCGCTTGTCGCCTTTTGCAAACATAGGGTCTCCACTCTCTAGTTGAGATTATTTTACACATAGGGTCTCCACTCCTAATTTGCCTTTTGCCAACATAGGGTCTTCATTCCCTAGTTGAGATTATTTTTGACATATGGTCTTCACTCCGTAGTCGCCTTTTGCCAACATAGGGTCTCCACTACCTAGTTGAGATTTTAGACACAAGGTCTCCACTCCCTAGTTGAGTTTATTTTAGACATAGAGTCTCTACTCCCTAGTCGCCTTTTGCCAACGTAGGGTCTCCACTCCCTTGTTGAGATCATTTTAGACATAGGGTGTCCACTCCCTAGTCGCCTTTTGCCAATATAGGGTCTCCACTCCCTAGTTGAGTTTATTTTTAGACATAGGTTCTCCACTCCCTAGTCTCCTTTTGCCAATATAGGGTCTCCACTTTGTAGTTGAGATTATTTTAGACATAGGGTCTCCACTCCCTAGTCGCCTTTTGCCAATATAGGGTCTCCACTCCCTAGTCGCCTTTTGCCAATATATGGTCTCCACTCCCTAGTTGAGATTTTTTTAGACATAGTGTCTCCACTTTCTGGTCGCCTTTTGCCAACATAGGGTCTCCACTCCCTAGTTGAGATTGTTTTAGACATAGGGTCTGCACTCCCTTGTCGCCTTTTACTAACATAGGGTCTCCACTTCCTATTTGCCTTTTTCCAACATAAGGTCTCCACTCCCTAGTTGAGATTATTTTAGACATAGGGTTTCTACTCCCTAGTCGCCTTTTGCCAACATAGGGTCTCCACTCCTTAGTTGAGATTATTTTAGACATAGGGTCTCTCCACTCTCTAGTCGCCTTTTGCCAACCTAGGTTCTCCACTCCATAATTAAGATTATTTTAGACATAGGGTCTCCACTCCCTAGTCACCTTTTGCCAACATAGGGTATCCACTCCCTAGTTGAGATTATTTCAGACATAGGGTCTGCACTCCCTAGTTGCCTTTTGCCGACATAGGGTCTCCACTCCCTAGTTGAGATTATTTCAGACATAGGGTCTCCACTTCCTAGTCACCTTTTTCCAACATAGGGTATCCACTCCCTAGTTGAGATTATTTTAGACATAGGGTCTCCACTCCCTAGTCGCTTTTTGCCAACATAGGGTCTCCACTACCTAGTTAATTTTTAGTATAGATATAGGGATCCACTCCCTAATCTCTTTTCCAAGGATACACAATCCTTATATTATCGCTTTCAAATAAAGAAATAGTTTAGATTTTAGTTACAAATAACTCACAAAATTTTCCTAGTGAAAACTGGGGAAGAATATTTCGTTCGTTTATTTGTTTTGGTGTCTGAGCAGGTTTTACCTCGAGGCACAGGTTTTACCTCGAGACGACAAAAAAAATGAGTCTCAATCTAGAATAAAGAAAAGAAGAAAAAGAGCAAAAAGAAGTGAACTCAAAGTGCTGAAGTAGAAAAGATGCGGACTGCTCAAGATATGATTGAAGTCACAAGCTTCACGTGTCCCGCCTTGATCCAAATCTGAAGAATGAACCTACGGTTACAACATATGAGCATCAAGATTCAGATCGATGTCTGCAGCAAGAACCAGCCAATACTGATGATCAATCTTCAGAAGATTTATAGATAGGGATCTTGTAACTCGTAGTTGATAAGATTAGCTAGTTTAGCTTTTCATTTTTTTTGGTGTAATAAGGAGTTCCGCAAGCAGTAGCAGTAGCAACAACAGTGAAATCACAACTTCCTGGTAGTCCCAGCTACCGAAACTTCCAAAACTACATTGACATGATTCCATTACAGCCAAGAATATGTAGGCAACCTTTGAAGCAAGGTTCGGTCATGCTCTTTCAAAAATGCTTCTCATGGAGTTTCAAATGGGCAAAAATCCCTTATAATTGATCATTTTATCTTTTTTCGAAAATCTTTCGTGTCTCCGAGCATGTGATTTTTGCTCTATATGAAATACTCCTATAAAAATCCCAAGAAAATAGGTTTTCTGCTAATTATTTGCCATTCTAGGAATTTTTAGGGAATTTTCTTAATTATTTGCATTCCTATGCTTGTTTAATTTTTATTTAAATTATAAATAAAAAATACCAAAATATTATGCATTGCATTTAGGATTTATTTTTATATTTTTAAAATTAATCAGTAATTATTTGCTTTATAAAAATTTAAAAATCACAAAAATAACTTATTTTTACATTTTTGTTGTTTTATTTTAGTTTATTGATTTTTCTCTTTTAATTTAGAATTAATGTGATGTTTACAATTTTATAATAGGTTAATTAGTTAATTTCACATTTTTTTAGATAATTTAGGATTTTTTTTAATTGTAAAAATTTTTAATTTAAAAAAAGAGAGAGGAAAAAAAGAAAGAAAAGAAAGGAATTTAAAATAAAAGAAGAGGAATACACGAGTATTAATTGGACCCATTTTTAATCTCCCAAATCACCCCCAAATTCGGCCATTGTCAAAATTGGGCCATCTTGCATAATTGCCCCCTCAAAATCAATTAACCCACAACCCAAACACTTCCCTCTACAGCTCCAGCCCAAAAAAATCGGACCAAACCCATTTGTTTTTTACCCGCCCGGCTCCCCACTATATAAGGTCTTTATAATTTTTTCTCAATCCAACCCTAGACCCAAATAAGCAGAGAAACGGCGCCCCACTACTATTCATCTTCTTCCTCACTCATTCAACCCTCGATTCAGGCCTGGAACTCAGGCGAGTTCACTCAAATAGGACCCTTCCCCTCCACGTCATTTGATTCTCAATGATTTTTGTCAGAAAGAATACGAATATTCTCTCAAAATCGTATGATTTATGTACTATAGGAATGATTTGTTGGATGAATGGGAGTCGTGGATAGATGTAAATCGATCCACGCCCTCCATTTGTCCCAAAAATCATTCAAAAATTTGAAAACTTTCGAATTTTTTGGGCAGAAGATTGGAGATTTTTGAAGGCTATATATATGAGGTAAGTTTCTTTGCTGGGCGGACGAAAATCAGAGATAAGAAAATCTAGGGAAAATTTCTTTGAAAAATCTAAAAAAGAATTTTTTTCTAGGGTTCTTGAGGTGGTCTCTTTCTTAAAGCCATTTTAGTGAGCTTCTTTACAGAAAACATACGAAAAAAAATGGTTTGAGTTCACCCTTCATCCGAGTTTATTTCATTTTTTTTGAAGAGAAAAACCAAAAAAAAAGTCACTAAAAACAGAGATTCTTTTTTTAGCCTTGTTTCTTTCTCTTGATTTTTGGTTCTAAAAAAGAAGTTTTGGATTGAATTTCGAGTTGAAGTTTGGTGGCTGGGATTCAGAATCTCTGCACTCTGTTGATTTCTTGTCCGGATTTGTCTTGCACAATTTCAATTTGGCTCGCCGCTTTTGCTCGATAACACTATTGTTCTCAGTTGGAATTTTGGACCAAAACATTGTATCTGTTGATTCTTCTATTGTTGTTAAAAGAATTGCGAATAAATAGGTTCATCTTTTCTCCTTTTTCTCTGTTATTCTAGATGCTACTTTCGTATTATTGTGATTGAAACATGGTGATGCCCTATTCTCCTAGCTACTGTGATTGTAGTCTCAATTTGTGATTAAGGACAGATGTTTGATATTTTTTTGTTGTTGTTAGAAATTCGGTTTGGTGGATTAATATGTTTGAACATGAGCAATTGGAAATTGAAGTGTTTAGGTTATAATTTCATTTATGGATGATCGACTTAGCTTCGGTTTATTGATGCTTTAATTTATCTGCCTTGGCTAGTTTTTATTCGATGCTTGCGCCAATTCGTATCCCTGTCTCATGCTGAAATGCATTGTTAAGTTCCATATTCTCGACATTGTGCATATGTTGCATTTGTGAGCAGTTACTTTGCATCCCATGCACCAAAGTGATATTCTTGTGGTCAAAATTGATTAAACGTGTGCTCTTTCTCTTTAAAATTTTTAGAAGTTGGTGAAATGGTCATGAAGGGTCATCTGTTTTGATTCAGTTCTTGTATGAATTGACTAGAAGTCAGAATCACTAACGAATCTGTTTGGTTTTCATTTGGTCTCTAGTACACATGTTAAAGCATTTCCACTTATAAAAAATGAATTAGTTGCTTGTTTTTTTTCTTTGAAGTGAACCATTAATTAAAATTTGTTGAAAGCATCTGGTTATGATAAAAATTCTAATTTGAGGGGATCAATGCCTTTGAAGGTCTGTTTGGTTTGCTCATTTGGTTGGCATTTGAGTTGACAATTGGATTAGTCTCACAAAGAATTAAGGAAGGAGTGCATGTATTTGACTCAAATTTTTCTTTAATTGATAGTTCTCTGTTGACGTTATTGATGTGGTATTTTGAATCTCTTGGTCATTTGCTATGTTTTAGAGAACCAGTCCATATTCGAGGTTTATTTGTGTAAGTTCACTTCTTGTCTAGTCGGTTTTCTTATTGGATTTTAAATTGGATGAAATTTTATCCCATAAATTCATGACCCGGCAATCATCTCGAGTTTAGAATAAACAATGTTCGACATCCATAGGTTGCTTTAGTTGAGTAAAACCTTTTAAAATAATTTGAGGTGTGCCATTTTCCATTAAATAACCCATGACCCTCATATAAATTATTAATTTAGTATTGAATAAGCTTGAATAGTCGTAGATTGCTTTAAGCGCGTGTTGATTAGTTCTAGATTGCCTCTCAAACGCCTATTTTCTTTTAAAACAATTTGAGGTGTGTCATGCAAAATAAAATCCCCAAGCCATGACCCTCATTTAATTAATATTAACTCTTTAAAAATCGAGGCGCGCCACTAATTGAATTTTTCATGGCCCTCACAAACCTTGTTATTAATTTGAAATTTCGTAGTTGCTTTAGGCGCGCCATGTAAATTGATTTTCTTTTGTTTATTAAATTCGGGTGTGCATTTTATATGACCCAATTTTTATTCTTAACAACGTTAAATAGAACGTGTCGCGAATCGCGGGTGCATTTCATGTGGCGTGGTTCAAGGCATGTTTTAAATGACGTTGAATCTTCCTAAAAATGTTTCAAAATAATTAAAAGTGGGTAATAAGCTAAACATGTACCATAGGCTAAAACTTGTAATAAATCAGATAATAGGCCATTTTAATAGTTTAAGTGACCGTGCTAGAACCACGGAACCCAGAAATGCCTAACACCTTCTCCCGGGTTAACAGAATTCCTTATCTATAATTTCTGGTTCGCAGACTTTAAAATAAAAGTCGAACTTCCTCGATTTGGGATTTTAAAATAAACTGGTGACTTGGGACACCAAATAAACTATCCCAAGTGGTGACTCTGATTAAATAAATAATCTCATTTCGAATAATGTCACTTTAATGGGAAAAACTTCCTTATATACCTTCGGGGGTGTAAAAAGGAGGTGTGACAGTGATTATCAGGTAAACTAGATTTTTTTCGGAAAAAAGGTAATTACAAAAAAAGTTGTATTCTATCATATATTATCACTTTTATTTTATTATACTACTTAAATTTTATTGTATCGTACATTAAACGATTAACAACTTGTTTGGATGGTTATTACATATCGTTTCATAATGTATCATATTGTATTGTATTGTATCGTTTGATGAATATAATGTTTGGATAAATTGTATGAAAAATAAACTTGCAATATTATAAAAAAATTGTGATACGGGGTAAAACTATTATATAAAATGATAAGGTAAATGATAATATAAAATTATTATTTGATAATAATGAAGGGTGAGATGAGAGAAAAGGATGAGGTAAAGATGCGACCACACCAAATCGGTCATTACATAAAGTGACACATTTCGTCGTAACGATGTATTTAACGATACGATATAATAAAATTTAAGTAACAATCAAAAAAACATCGTATTTAGAGTAATAATATGATACAATATAATATGTAGCAACCATCCAAACAAGTTGTACTTTGGTATCATCGCATCATCAACTTTACTGTTTTCCATCTTGCCTTTTTTCTATTATTATATCATCCTATTTTATCCTTTATTTGACTTTTATATAATAATTCTACCATATATAATATTTTTTTATTTGTAACATTACAAGTTTATTCTTCATATTAAGGATGCATGACATCATAAACTGATAAAAAACAATATAATCTGTACAGATGTCATGACCCTAACCCAGACCCGATCATGATGGCGCCTCTTGTGAAGACAAGGCCAACCGACAGTTCCTGTTTTCCAATTATTAACAATTAAGCATTTAAGAAACGGTCTAAACATGATAAAATAAATCCGAAATAACCATGATAACATAAATACGCGGAAGAACATCCATACATAGCCCTAACCGGGGTGTCACTAGTCATGAGCATCTTTAAATCCTACTACAAACCCAATAAGTCTATAAACTATTACAAATGTATGATAAAGAGATAGAGAAGATAAAGAGGGAGAAACACGGGTCTGCGGACGTCAAGCAACTACCTCGTGAACTCCGAATATCCACCAGGAGCTCTCAACTCGTACTGGCAGGATCAGCAACGCCTGAATCTGCACACAGGGGTGCATGGAGTAAAGTGAGTACTCCAACTCAGTGAGTAACAAATGTAAATAAAGACTGAAAGCAAGAAATCACTTAAGGCACAGAGCATTCTACAATGAAGCAGTAAAACCATTTAAAAATAGTAAATCAGTGAAAGATAGGTAAAGTCTTTTAACTCGAATGTGTTTTCATGAAAAGCCTTTTTCAATACTTAAGCAGGTAATTGACAGTCAATTATGAAAAGTAAACACATAAAGGTTCGCCCCTCGGGCACATTGTCAACAAATCCGCCCCTCAGGCAACATCTCAGAACAGTACCAGCCCCTCAGGCTCAATCTCACATCACAATGGGTACCCGCGCTCACTGGGGGTGTGCAGACTTATGGAGGGGCCCCTTACGGCCCAAGCGTAATAACAATCCATCTCGTGGCATCAAAACTAGGCCCTCGACCTCATATCAATCAATCCACCTCGTGGCATACATATCTCAGGCCCTCGGTCTCAAATCAGTATTAGTATTTCCTCACAATATAGGCCATCGACCTTAATCAGTCGAAAATCCTCACAACCCTCTCGGGCAATAGTAAAACAGTGTTTCTCAGCCCAAACATCATTTAAAATATCATTTAAGTAATAAAACTGAGTAAACATGGTTGAGTATGAAAATAGTGGGAAAATAGCATGATTGAGTTCAAATATAAAGTCAAATAGTGAGGAAATATCAGTAAAAAGCCCCGAAGGGTTCAAATAGTTGGCACGAAGCCCAAATATGGCATTCAACCCAAATAATGATGATAGCAAACAGTTTTCAATCAAATACGCGGTAAAATCATTAATCGGGACGGACCAAGTCACAATCCCCAATAGTGCACGACCCCACGCTCGTCATCAAGCGTGTGCCTCACCTCAATATAGCACTACGATGTGCAATATGGGGTTTCAAACCCTCAAAACATCATTTACAATCATTACTCACCTCGAACCGGCTAAATCTCTAGATCGCGACACCTTTGCCCCTCGAATCGGCCTCCACTCGCGTCGAATCTATCCAAAATCAGAACGAGGACGTCAAAATATGCTAAGGGAACGAAGCCCAAGTGAAAACAATCAATAAAGGGCACAAAACCCCAAATTACCAAAACCCGACCCCCGGGCCCACGTCTCGAAATTCAATAATTTTACACCAATAGATTCCTTATCTCCCCACGAGTTCATACATATCAAAAGTTCAGAAATCCGACCTCAAATGGTCCATCAAATCCTCAATCATAGGTCTCCAATACTAAACCCTAGGTTTTCCCAAATTTCTCCCTTAATTTCTATAATTTCTAGCTATAATCCATGGAATAATAGCATAGGAACGAGTTTTAAGTCCAAAATTCTTACCTCAATGGAGTTTCCTTGAAATCCCTCTTTCAAATCGCCCAAAAAGCTCCCAAGCCGAAGTCAAAAATGGTGAAATAACTCAAATTTGTGAAGAAGATAATTTATATGTTCTGTCCAGATATTTTCGCATCTGCGGCACAATACCCGCTTCCGCGGTACCGCATTTGCGGTCAAATCCTCCGCTTCTGCGGAAATCACTTATCCAGCCTAAATCGCATCTGCGACCACATTTCCGCATCTACGACATCGTAGATACGATCACTTTACCGCTTCTGCGGTCTCAGCTCACCTGTCCATTTTTCGCTTCTGCGACCAACTCTTCGCTTATGCGGCGTCGCACCTGCGGTCCTCAATCCGCAAGTGCGAAAATACCAGAAGCAGCAAATTCAGCTGCTGCAACAAAATTCCAACTTCTCCGTTAACCATCCGAAATCACCCCGAGGCCCCGGGACCTCAACCAAAAGCACCAACATAACCCAATACCTTATTCAAACTTGTTCCAATCACCAAAACACCTCAAACAACATTAAATCACCTAAAACACATCGGATTCAAGCCAAACTTTCTAAAATCTTCCGAATTTCGCTTTTGATCAAAAACCCAACCAACCCACGTCCGAATGACCTGAAATTTTGCACACACATCCCAAATGACACAACAGAACTACTACAACTCTCGGAATTCCATTCCGACCCCTATATCAAAATCTCGCCTACCAACCGAAAATCTTCAAAATATCAACTCCGCCAATTCAAGCCTAAAACTACTCCAAACCTCCAAAACCCATTCCGATCACGCTCTTAAACCACAAATCACCTCCCGAAGCTAGCCGAACCATCGGAACTCACATCCGAGCCCTCTAACTCATAAGTCAATATCCGGTTGACTTTTTCAACTTAAACTCACTCTAAAGAGACTAAGTGTCTCAAATCGTACCAAATTCCTTCCGGATTCGATCCGACCAACCCGATATCACATAATACGAATAAACAAAGCATAAAGAAGCAGAAATGGGGAAAACAGAGCGGTAACTCATGAGACGATTGGCCGGATCGTCACAACAGACATCGTATTCATCAAACAATACAATACAATATATTATAATACAATAAGATACATTATGAAACGACATGAAACAACCATCCAAACAAGCCGTAAGAGAAGGTCGTGGTCAAATTAAAATGGAAAAAAGCCGTAAAAATAATTTGATATTTCTTTACAAATTTAATTTTAGTTCTATGTTTTTTCTACAAATTTTTTTATTTTTACACATAAGAAATCTGAAATATAAAATTTGAATAAGAGATTTAATTTTTTTACAAACTCATGTGAATATAAGAAAGTCAGATATGAGCTTGTAAAGTATTTTTATACTAAATGTTTATACAAAATTAGAAAATAAAACTAGTAAAATATAAATTAAGAAAATTTTAATGTCACACACACACACACACACATATATATATATATATATATATATATATATATATATATATATATATATATATATATATGATATTATTTATAACTAGGTATTTACAATAAATAAATTTTTAAATAAAATTAATATATAATTATAAGTTGGTAACTAATATTCTAAAAAATAATATTTATTTTTATTTTTAAATAACTAATATTTTAATTTAAAACAGTTAATAAAAGTTTCAATTACGAATATATTTTTTTTACCAACTCATATAAAATATAATTTGAAATATATTTTTGTTGCACTTTTTAAATAACAGAAACACACACACACACATATATATATATATATGAGTTTAAAAGCTATTTTTTCATAATTATAACACTAAAGAATAACAAATAATGTTAGTAAAATACGAAATTGTGTTTAACAACTAATGAAAATAAAGAAAAATAAAAAATAAGAAGCTAAATATGATAAATTATAAAATTTTATGGAAGAACGCCATAAGTAACATATTAGCAGATTGGAATAAAAATAAAAGAAACAGAAGTGAAATAGTATAAAAAGAATTGTACTTAACATATTTGAAAAAAGAGACAAAAGTGAATTAGAAAGGGGTTTTGACACAGTTACCCATAAAAAAAAATTATTTACCCTTATCTATCCATTTGTTTTTCTACCCATAAACTAATTATATTTTCTACCCATAATAATTTTTGTGGAATTTTTTTTCTTTATTCTCCAATTCTTTTTTTATTTCTATGCTTCTTTTCTTCTTTTTTTTTCTTTTCTCCTTTCCTTTTTTCTCGTTTTCTTCTTATTATTTCTTTTTTCCTTTTCTAATTTCATTTAATTATTTTTTTATTCTTTTTCTCTTCATAATCTAATTTCATTTATCGTTTTTACTATTTTTTTATACAATAAGAAAAAATAGCTGATATAGTAAATATTTGTTCACCCTTTTTTTAATATAACTAGTACAATATACCTTTGTTTTTTTTCTTTCTCATTTATTAAACTAAAATAATATTAGTTGTCATTTGATCTAATTCACTGAATATCACATTGATTGCTGCTGAGCATCATAAATTACATAATCAGATTCTATGAATCAACACGTGATTGCTATGCAAATCTTGATCTCCTTCCCTATAAATATCAGTTTACACTCTACCATTAGCAGTAATATAACCAGTTATAGAGCAAGAAAACATAATCTACGACAACCAAATCTCCATATATACTAGTTAGAATAAAAATGACAATGAAATATTGAAAAATGCAACAAAAGTATAAGTAGCAAAAAAGACTTCTAGTACCAAGTGATGCCAATATGGTATATATGTATACCAACAGAGCATATGATTTCTCTAGAATGTTGCTACAACTATCTGCAACTATACTATTGTACCAAAATATTAAAGGATGCAATAAAAATATGAGAAAATTACATGCTCGTATTGCAAGCTAAATATTCGCAAAACAACTTGCTCATTTTGTATACTAAGAGGGTATATAGTTGTATGGGGTCGTTCAATACAAGTTTCCTATAACTATAAAAACTATTACATAATACACATAATTTATGTCCATCGGCACACAAAAACTCATGTTCATATAAATAATTTCATAATAGAATTTACTTAAGATGCACCTAAAACAACCAAAACAATGTTCAACTACCATATGATACCAATATGGCATATAACTATATCAACATGGTATACAATTTTACTAGTTAATTCCCGACAACTATATGACTACACTACTATTACATAACACACATGCATAAAGAGAAAAATAAAAAACTAGTGTACCACATATTAATATAATAAGGTATTTCAAGATATTGTACTATATTACTATTATTAAAAGAAAATCAAATATTGTACCAATTAAATGCAGCTAATACAACCAAAAAATGATTCAACTAGCATATGATCCCAATATAGTATATAGTTATACTAATAGGGTATATAGTTTGGAATAAATTGTATACTAAAATGGTATATTTGTATACCATTTGGGTATACAATACAAATTCGTCTTCTTCTCTGGTTCAACTATATTTCAACCCAAATTTCTAAAATCTACTACAAAATTTTCACCAAATTGACTAAAACTCTAGCTACAACCTCCAATTAACTTTCCAAACAAACCCATACAGGATCAGATCAAAATAATTAAAAACTCAAACAAACCAAGTTATGAGTTTCAAGCTTCAAGGTCCTTCAATGGTGGATTTAAATTTTTGTACAATAAATCTCCAAAAGCGAGCCAAACAGTGGAGAACTCTCCCTAGCTAAGTTTTCGCTGAGCGATAGATCTGCTACCAGAGAATGAATCGCCAACTCTCACCACATGGTATCCTCCTTTCCGAAAGAATCGAATCCCTCATCTTCATCCTCTGAGGCCGACGATGATGATGAGCAGGTGTAACGACTCAATCGGTCGTTTTGAGCTCTAACACGTCGTTCAGTAATTTGAGGCTATGAGTAACTTCACTTTAGGTATTATAACTTGTGCGCACAGTCAGAATTGAATTCCGGGAAGTTCGAAGTTGATTTGGAAAGAGAATTTTCATTTTGGAAGCTTTAAGTTGAAAGAATTAGCTAAAATTGGAATTTTGAGTAAACAACCTTGGAATCGAGATTCGAAGGTTCCAGCAGGTTTGTATGATGATTTCAGACTTGGGCATATGTATGGATCGGGTTTTGGAAGATCTGGGAACGTTTTGGCGCCTATTGTGGAAGTTAGCATTTTGGAAGAATTTCATAAGTTTGGGTTGAAGTGAATTTCGGTGTAATCGATGTCTGTTTGGGATTCTGAGTCTGGGAGTAGCTCCGTATGGTGATTTTGGAGTTGGGAGCGCGATCGAAAGTGAATTCGGAGGTCCGTGGGTCATTTTGGAGTCATTTGGCTAAAGATAGAAATTTGAAGGTTTTTGAGAAGTTTGATCGGAAGTGGACTTTTTGATATCGAGGTCAGAATCCAATTCCGAAAGTTGGAGTAGGTCCGTAATGTTGAATATAACTTGTGTGCAAAATTTGAAGTCAATCGGATGTGATTTGATAGGTTTAAATATCGAAAGTAGAAGTTTGAAATCCTAAAGTTCATAAAACTTGGATTGGAGGTCGATTCGTGGTTTTAGCATGGTTTGATATGATTTGAGGCCTCGAGCAAGTACGTAATGTGTTTGGGGACTGGTTGGTATGATTGGTTGGGGTTCCGGGGGCCTCGAGTGGATTTCGGGTGGTTAACGGAATGAAAATGGAATTTAGAGAAGTGCTGAAGCATCTGCTTCTGTCATTACCGCACCTGCGGTTGGTCGACCGCGGGTGCGAGACCCAGAAGTGGTCGTAGGCTAACAGATGTGGCCCAGAGCGGGCCAGGTCAAACCGCAGAAGCGGCTTCGCAGATGCAGCTTCAAGACCATAGAAGCGGTCCCGACCCTTTTAGCCAATTTCGCAGATGTGGCCTCCCTTCGCAGATGCGAGACCGCAGATTGCAGAAACTGCTGAAGCAGTCAGCTTCATTTAAGTCGAGCCCCAACCATTTTTGACCATTTAGCACTTGGGTGTTGAGCGATTTTGGAGCTCTTGAGAAGGGATTTCCACATAGCATCGTGAGGTAAGTTCATCCCCCTTATTTCTAAGTTTAACACTCGAGTTTTGGGTAGATTAACACCTAAAGATTTGGAGAAATCAAGGGGTTAGAGCTAGACCTAGGATTTTAATAAAACTTAGATTTTACCACGAAATTGGTTATGAAATGGATTAGAAATCATATATTATTGATCCTTAGGTTATAGAGAACAACTTCCTTCAGAAAATTTCGGAATTCGGGCACGTGGGCCGGGGATGAATTTTAGGAACCTTGCATTTAGGGTTGGGAAATTGGTTTAATAATTAGAATATGAACCTTTGAGCATGTATTGACTAGTTCTTACCCTATTGGAATAGTTTTGGATCGTTCGGCTCCAAATTGGAGGTTTGAGCGCGTTCTTGAATCGGAATATAGGCTTCGGAGCGAGGTGAGTCTCCTTTCTAACCTTGTATGAGGGAATTATCCCCATAGGTGAAATAATTGGCTATGTGCTCCTATTTGTCGGGGCTACATACGCACGAGTTGATGAGAGTCCGTGCGTAGCTACTATTATGCTATTGTCCGGGTAGTATAGGACCCAAAAACATGCTATACTTGGAATATTTGTAACCTTATTGACAGTTGATTGCTTAAATCACATCGAATTAGTAAATGAATTTCTAAAAAGATTTAAACTTCTTTTTCTTAAATTGTTAAAAGAGAATTGGTTTTCTTTGGATAATTGTTCCCTGACGACTTCTTGATTGACTGTCTGTGTGTGTTTAAATTCTGGAACGGGCCGAACACCTTGGTAGATTAAATAGATACATCTATGGTTCGCGCCATTCGACCCTCTGGCAGTGCACAGTTTAAATATTGTTGGATCGGGCCGTACGACCTCGGCCTGATTTGCGCATGCTTGTATTGCTTGCCTTGAAACTTATTGAAGTTGTTATTACCCCTTCCCGGCTTGAGAATATGTGTATAAATGGTGAAAAAGGAAATTTGGAAATTTCACATAAAAGAAGGAATTGTTTACATGTTTCACCCTATTGAATTACAAATCCTGTTTATATAAATCCTCGATTCATTATATTACGGACGTATCATTATTGGACTACTAGTAAGTGTCGAAGTCGACCTTCGTCTCTACTTCTTCGAGATTAGATGAGATACTCATTCGGTACACGTTGTTTTCGTACTCATACTACACTTGTTGTGCATTTTTGTTACACATGCATATGCATCACTAGTGGCCTGACGGGCGTAACAGCATGGTTGATGCGGAGACTTAGGCGAGCTGCACTTGTCGAGACGACCCGCAGCCAGCAGAGTCTCTTCCAGATTATTGTATTTATTTTCTGTCCAATTTGTATTCCGGACAGTTGTTGTATTATATTGCTTCCTAGAAATAGCTCATGCACTTGTGACACCGGGTTCTGGGATAGTTATGAGGTATTTTGTATTGACTTCTTGACATGTATATTTAACTTGAACTGAGTATCTTTTACTAGTAAGAATTGAAGAAAAATCAGAGTTTTTCACAATTGTTTAAATGAGAATTTAATTAAGTATTTGTGGTTGGCTTGCCTGATAGCAATGTCCGGCGCCATCACGACCCTTAGTGTATTTTGGGTCGGGACAACATAGTATCAGAGCACTAGGTTCCCTTAGGTCTCACGAGTCATGAGCAAGTCTAGTAGAGTCTCGCGGATCGGTACAGGGACTTCTATACTTATCTTCGGGAGGCTACAGGGCTGTTAGGAGTACTTCCCTTCTTGATTCCTCATCGTGCGATTTGATTCCTCGAGGCTTATGCCCTTGCTCCTTCTTACTCAATCTTACGCGACGTGAACCGTTGGTTATAAATCGAGAATTGAAGAGTTTTAATGGCACTACGAATGTGGTGCGGGGTGTTTCTCCCTGCGGGGTTGCCTGAGCTATTATCATCGCCTTGTGGAAGGATATTCTGTCGTTTCAGCTCAGTAGCGGTACTTTTGAGAGCTCTGAGGCTAGGCACAAGTTGCCATGATGCTATGAACAATTTTTCCGTAGTATTGATATGATGATAGGATGTTTTCCTATGTGTCAGGGGCAGTGAATGACTTGAAGGGAGGTTTACTCAATGCATGATCTATAGATTCAGTATATTATTCCCAGCAGGGGAAAGACAATTGGACTAAGAATGTTTAGATTTGGGTGGATGAAGTAACGAGACTTGGTATTTTCGAGCGTGGTGGAATTTTCATCTGTGATATGGTATCGTCGTCCTCGATTGAATATGTTGAGATCGCCGGTGTTATGGTTTTCTTTAATTTGCCTTTAAGGCAGGATATTGTGAAATAGTAATGGAGAGGCGACTATCAGAGATTGCGATATGCGGTGGTTCAGGATTGAATCAGTATATCTAGTGTTGATGGCCCAAGAAAGATGACATCGAGAGATTTAAAGTTAGTAGCGGTTCGTGGGTTCAAGCGCTACGAAGATAGATTTTATTTAAGGCAACAACTGAGCAGTAAAGGATGAGGAAGGACATGTGGGGAGTGTCAGGCGATGGTCATAATTTCTAGAAGGCTAGGTATAAGAGGCAAATGTCGAGTAGTCGATTAAAGGGGGTGAGTTCCGCCAAAGTGGGAGAGTGGCAGAGTTGCATATAGGCTTTGTGGTAGGATGACTATGCACCTTAAGGAGAGTTTGGAATGATCTGGGAATTTTGGTGATTGGTGATCGGGGTCTATGGATTTAATTTGAAGTATGGGCTATTATGCGGCAGGAGATTTGATATAACGGAAGGGAGCTGCTTGAAATGAAGAAGGACAACATAACTTTGAATTGGAAGGATGTTGCCACATATTTAATTGATGTCCACGAAGGGTGAATAGACTTGTGCAGCTAGAGAGTGAGCTCGGACTCAGGATGTGTTATTGATGTCGTAGTGATTGTACCCATGCAGCAGCGTTGGAAGATGTCGGGAAGTGATTTCCACAGGTGGGTTATTCCCTGTGAGCAGGTTAGCGGTCGCGTGGTTGGTGAAGCTTTTGCGAAGGATTTTACTGGCCATTCCGGTAAGAGGTCGAATGTGTGAATGTTGATGGAAATTCAGGGTGTTCATGAAGTGCTAATGGAAGGATTTCAAGGAATCTGGCGGTTTAATTGCGCGAGTTCATGTCAATAAGAGATAAAGAATCTTGGTGAATTCCAGAGGTGTGTAATAGTGGCTTCAAGCTAAGTGGGAGAGTCCCACCGCCTACGGTTGGATTGCATGGTTGTCTATTTGTAAGGTTTAGGATTACCAGCATATCAGTGAGTTATTTTAGCTAAGGGAAAGAATATAAGTAGTAATTTGAGTGAAGGAATTGTTAAGATGTGCTATAGTTGGCCTTATTGGCTCATGTTCGGGCTTTGGGAAGATTCGGGGTTTATGCTTCATACAGAGGTGATTTACAAGGGAAGTGATTCAGTCGGGTGCTTTGTGGAGATGGGTGTTCATGTGAATAACAGTCCTAGGGGATTCAAAGGTTAAAGTGTGGTGCCTAAGGATTTTGAGTCCATAAGTATGGTTAAGAATCGAGCTTTTGTAGAAGATTATGATAAGAGGCTCAGAATGTTCTATGATATTTTCAACTTGCAGTGTAACATTGGGAGGAAAATGAGAAAAAGACTTCAGATTTGTAGAGGAATTATCAGAATGGGTGTATTAGTTGAAGATGCAAATGTGCGTGCAAGGAGGGTGTGAAATGGTTCATGGGTTTGGAGACAATATGGTTTCGTGGAATGGGGTTACTCAAGATGAGTGCGGATTTAGGTTGGTGATGTAAGGAATGGAGCTATTATTATCTCTAAGGCAAATTAATGATGAATTAGAAGAAGTTAGATTGATTAGCCATGGTTGAATTGACATAATGGTGGCAATGATCAGTTCCTTCAACGTGATTAAGTTATGTATGTGATTTGTGGCGGTACGTGCGAGGCTTGATGGCCGCCGTAATTGATTTTATTTTTAAGTATTCAAGTATTATGGCCTTGTTAAGTGTAGGCGGATCCCTGAAGGGTCATGGTGGTTTAGACCACTACTTGAGGATTTGAATGTTCTACAGTTATGAGAATTCACTCGTGTGTAGCTATAGTTCTCTTGGAATGAGTTAAGTAAAAAGTTTCTATGTGATGAAGTGTTTACCCTAATAGTGGTTCAGGAGTTAATGATGAAAATCGTGTTCTATCGTATATTGGCATGTTGGGTGCAGTGAGTGGTATGAGATTTGAAGTGAGGATCAAGGTTGCAGTTCGGTGTTAACAAGGATGTCACGAGCTCGGATGAGCAGGAAAGGAGTTTTGATATTTAAAGTAAGTTGGTATTGTCTTCAGCGTCACCTGAGATCGGTGTTCTACGAAAAAGGCTTTGCATCCTAGTTAGGATTCTTGATCGCTTTTCAGTGTTAGTGCGGCCGGTGGTTTGGATGTACAGATCTGTTATCTGTTACGGAAGGTTGTGGGAGCGTGCCCCACGGGAAGGTTGTATTAGTGTGGTATGTAGCCACTTGATTGATTGAAGAGTTAAATCAAATATGAATATTGTAGTGATGTCGTTAAATTGAGAATTAATGCCTAGAGGGCACACGGTTTATTGGGTTGCGGACTGTGAAGGATTGCTCCGGTTATGATGCTTGTTCTTGTGTGTTATGAGAAAAAGGGGGGTAATTATGGACCTTTGAAAGGTTATTAGCCTGGTTTGGTGCGATCGGAATCATATTAAGGTCTGTGGATGGATTTAAATGTGAATGGGCTCTATATCAGGCTAGATGTGTTCATTTCAGCCATGCACTCCTTATGGAAGAGTAGCGGGGTGTTATTTCGTCGTCAACTATTTCATGTAATGATGTATTGCGCCGTGTGAGTTGTGAGACGACTTGGTGAATTTCTTATGTGTTGAGGTTCTGCGTATAGATGATGTTATATGAGCAGAATGGCTCTTGAGATTCAAATCGTATATCGCACCTCAATTGTGCTTGAGTTTGTAGCTTATAGCGCTATTTGTCTCCCCAGGGATGGTATTGTGCACTTAGCGTACTTGTGACCGATATTCAGTATTTGTTGGGATAAGCGATTTAGCTCGATGTATATCACCTTATGTGAATTCTATGTGTGGATCGGCTGGAGCGCCGCCATGGGTATGTTATTTGGATCGGGTTGCACGCTGCAACAGTGTGATATGATTACAGTTTTCTATATGCTATTTTTGTATGCTTTGTTTCCCATTTTCTAAGGAAATTCCATATTACTGCGTGAGTTGAGTAGTTCCTTCCAGAGTTCATTTAACTTTGTATCACGTTCGAATTGGTAGCCTATTGGCACATTGTGGTTTATTGCCTGAGCAGTGCGTACTGGGTGAGACGAGATCATTGGATTTAGGATCATTGCAATCTGATTATACGAAGGATATTAAGGAGCAAAGACCACTATTTGGTTCAGAATGAGGTGATGGTTCTTGTCAGGAGTATAGACCCAATGATTTGATGATTCGGTAGTTGGTCATGAAATTCCACACATCCCTTTTGTTGTGGCGGTATTGTAAGAGTTAGAGCAAGACATATTTATGTCATGAAGTGCAATGGGGGCATCAAATTCATGGAATTTCGACTAAATACATCAGAGAATGTTATTATGGTCCTGTGAGGAAAGTGGTGCAAGGTGTGAATTCAGCTAAGGTATGCAGTCATGTTTTAGTGTTGCGTGTAGTTATTGATTCGGTGAGCGTATGTTGGAACAGGCCTGGTAGAGAATTCCAGATATTGGAATTGGGCTCTAAGGCTTATTTGCTTAAGCAAAAAAGTATATCTTTAGATTTATCGAGCTAGGGTGCCCAGCTAAGTTGTGGTAGCACAGGTAGGTGCTCGAGGTGTTAAACAGTGAATTCGGGGAACTCCAGCGCAGTTCTTAGTACGTTCGAGGACGAACGTATGTTTAAGTGGGAGAGAATGTAATGACCCGACCGGTTGTTTTGAGCTCTAGCGCGTCGTTCAGCAGTTTGAGGCCATGAGTAACTTCACTTCAGGTAATTTAACTTGTGCACACAGTCGGAATTGAATTCCAGGAAGTTCAGAGTTGATTTGGAAAGAGAATTCTCATTTCGGAAGCTTTAAGTTGAAAGAATTAGCTAAGATTGGATTTTTGAATAAACAACCTCGGAATCGGGATTTGAAGGTTACAGCAGGTTCGTATGATGATTTCAGACTTGGGCATATGTCCAGATCGGGTTTTGGAAGACCTGGGAACGTTTTGGCGCCTATTGTGGAAGTTAGCATTTTGGAAGAATTTCATAAGTTTGGGTTGAAGTGCATTTCAGTGTAATCGATGTCCGTTTAGGATTCCGAGTCTGGAAGTAGCTCCGTATGGTGATTCTGGAGTTGGGAGCGCGATCAGAAGTGAATTCGGAGGTCCGTGGGTTATTTTGGAGTCATTTGGCTAAAGATAGAAATTTAAAGGATTTTTAGAAGTTTGACCAGAAGTGAACTTTTTGATATCGGGTTCAGAATCCGATTCCGAAAGTTAGAGTAGGTTTGTAATGTCGAATATGACTTGTGTGCAAAATTTGAAGTAAATCGGACATAATTTGATAGGTTTAAACATCGAAAATAGAAGTTTGAAATTCTAAAGTTCATAAAGCTTGGATTGGAGGTCGATTTGTGGTTTGATATGATTTGAGGCCTCGAGCAAGTCCGTAATGTGTTTTGCGACTGGTTGGTATGACTGGTTAGGGTCCTGGGGGCCTTAGGTGGATTCTGGGTGGTTAACGGAACGAAAATGGAATTTGGAGAAGTGTTGAAGCATCTGCTTCTATCATAACAGCACCTACGGTTGGTCGACCGCAGGTGCGAGACCGCAGAAGCGGTCTTAGCCTCGCAGATGCGGCCCAGAGATGGCCAGTCCAAACCGCAGAAGCGACTCCTTAGCTGCAGAAGCGGCTTCGCAGATGCAACTTCAAAACCGCAGAAGCGGTCCCAGCCCTTTTAGCCAATTCCGCAGATGCGGCCTCCCTTTGCAGATGCGGGACCGCATATGCGGAAAGTGCTGAAGCAGTCAGCTTTATTTAAGTCGAGCCCCAACCATTTTTGACCATTTGGCACTCGGGTATTGAGCGATTTTGGAGCTCTTGAGAAGAGATTTCCACATAGCATCATGAGGTAAGTTCATCCCCCTTATTTCTAAGTTTAACACTCGCGTTTTGGGTAGATTAACACCTAAAGATTTGGAGAAATCAAGCGGTTAGAGCTAGACCTAGGGTTTTAATAAAACTTAGATTTTACCACGAAATTGGTAATGAAATGGATTAGAAATCATATATTATTGATCCTTAGGTTATAGAGAACAACTTCCTTCGGAAAATTTCGGAATTCGGGCACGTGGGCCGGGGATGAATTATAGGAACCTTGCATCTTGGGAAATTGGTTTAATAATTAGAATATGAACCTTTGAGCATTTATTGACTAGTTCTTACCCTATTTGAATAGTTTTGGATCGTTCGGCTCTAAATTGGAGGTTTGAGCGTGTTCTTGAGTCAGAATATAGGCTTCGGAGCGAGGTGAGTCTCTTTTCTAACCTTGTAAGAGGGAATTGTCCCCATAGGTGAAATAATTGGTTATGTGCTCCAATTTGTGGGGGCTACGTACGCACAAGGTGACGAGAGTCCGTGCGTAGCTACTATTATGCTATTGTCTGGGTAGTCTAGGACCCAAAGGCATGCTATACTTGGAATATCTGTAACCTTATTGACAGTTGATTGCTTAAATCTCATCGAATTAGTAAATGAATTTCTAAAAAGATTTAAACTTCTTTTTCTTAAATTGTTAAAAGAGAATTGGTTTTCTTTGGATAATTGTTCCCTAATGACTTTTTGATTGACTGTCTGTGTGTGTTTAAATTCTGGAACGGGCCGAACGCTTTGGTAGATTAAATAGATGCATCTATGGTTCGCGCCATTCGACCCTCTGGCAGTGCACAATTTAAATATTGTTGGATCGGGCCGTACGACCTCAACATGATTTGCGCATGCTTGTATTGCTTGCCTTGAAACTTATTGAATTTGTTATTGCCCCTTCCCGGTTTGAGAATATGTGTATAAATGGTGAAAAAGGAAATTTGGAAATTTCACATAAAAGAAGGAATTGTTTACATGTTTCACCCTATTGAGTTACAAATCCTGTTTATATAAATCCTCGATTCATTATATTACAGACGTATCATTATTGGACTACTAGTAAGTATCGAAGTCGACCTCTCATCTCTACTTCTTCGATATTAGACGGGATACTCATTGGGTACACGTTGTTTTCGTACTCATACTACACTTGCTGTGCATTTTTGTTGCACAAGCACATGCATCACTAGTGGCCTGGCGGGTGTAGCAACATGGTTGATGTAGAGACTTAGGTGAGCTGCACTTCTCGAGACGACCCGCAACCAACAGAGTCTCTTCCAGATTATTGAATTTATTTTCTATCTAATTTATATTCCGAACGGTTGTTGTATTGTATTGCTTCCTAGAAATAGCTCATGCACTTGTGACACCGGGTTCTGTGATAGTTATGAGGTATTTTGTATTGACTTCTTGACTGTGATGACCCAAAAGGTCATCACTTGTGTTTCAAGTAAATTCAGTGTTTCGAGGCCTAAAAACCTCCTTATTACCCCACCTTGATTTACGTGCGTGGTCCGGACCTATATCCGAAAAGCCTTCTATGTAAAAATATGAGAAATAGAAATCTTTAGAGTTAAAAATTTGATTATGGTTGCCTTTGGTCAACATTTTGAGAAAACAAACCCGGATCCGTGTTCTAACGATCTCGGGAGGTCTGTAGTAAAATGTAGGACTTGGGTGTATGGCCGAAGATGAATTCCGAGGTCCCAAGCCTTAGAAATCAATTTTTGAAAGAAATTATTTTACTGAATTATCTAAGAAATGAAGAAAAGAATTAATGTTTGAAACCATTGTTATCGGGCCATATTTTGGTTCCGGAGCCTGGTACAAACTTGTTATAGTATTTGAAAGATAATTGTAAAATTGGGTGAAAAACGGAATTTATTTGACGTGAGTTGGACTTCCGGTTGAAGAGTTGTGAACTTTGAGAGTTCTTGATGAAAATGTTGAGTTTTGAGGTTTAATTCATGATTTTTCATGTTATTTTGATGATGTGATCGCAAGAGTAGGTCCATATGATGTTTTTGAGTTAGTATGCACACTTGGTTTGGAGTTCCAAGGGCTTGGGTAAGTTTTGGGATATTTTAGGCTTAAAACCCGAAGTTGCAGGTCTCTGAACCCGCCAATGCGGTCCGCGGTCGACCTTGTGCGGTCCACATAGGGGCACTGGACTGCAGTATCCTCAGGAAGGATTGTGCGGCCACAGTCCATTTTGTGCGGTCCGCACATGTGGTCTGAGAGGGGTATAAATAGACGGGATTTTCAGTTATTTCATTTTTCAAAACCCCATAAACATAAGAGGCGATTTTTCAAACAACCGTTCTTCTCTAAAACGTTGGTAAGTGATTTCTAACTCATTTTCTTCACTCCTTAGCATCTTTTAATATGATTTCAACTCAAAATCAATGATTTTCATGGGGAAATTGGGTGCTTTGGGTAGAACCTAGGTTTTTCAAAAATTGGGGATGTGGACCTCGATTTGAGGTCCGATTTCAAAACAAATCATATATTTGGGTTTGTGGGGAAATGGGTAATTGAGTTTTGGTTCGAACCTCGGGTTTTGACCATGTGGGCCTGGGGGCGATTTTGACTTTTTGGGAAAAACTTTAGAAAACTTATTTCCAAGCATTAGAATTGATTCATTTAGCATTTATTGATGTAATTAAGTAACTTGTGACTAGATACGAGCGAATTGATGGTGTAATCAAGGGGTAAAGCTATAATTGAATCATGAATTGTGTTTGTGGCATCGAGTTAAGTGTTTGGTCTAACCTTAGCTTGAGGGATTATGAGTTGAGTCTTATTTTCTATGTGGTAATTGTTGAGTACGACGTATAGGCATGGTGACGAGTATCTATACGTTGGTGTCTAGCATGACCGTGAGTCTTTAAATTGTGAATATCTTGATTTCGTTGTATCTTTCATGCCTTGGTGATGATTTCTGTTTGTTGTGAAAAGTTTGTGGAAGGAATCGTGACCTTTGAACATCGAGGAGCATTGACTCAAGTGATATTACAAATTGTGAAAGTTTATGAGTTGATTGAACCCTTTGGAGCAGTGACTCAAGTGGTAAAGTGAGTTGTGAAGTAAAAGTGAATAAGAGAAAGAAGTCATTAAATTGTTCCCTTGCCGGGATATTGAGATTATTGATGTTGCTCCCTTACCTGGACTTATTTGTTAAATTGTTGTTCCCTTTCCGGGATTCCCATTATAATCTTGTTTATTCCCTTGCCTCCCCATTGCTTGTGATTGTTGTTTGGGTGAGGAAGAGTGTTAAAGCACGAAGGGTGATGCCGTGCATTATTTGTTATTATGAGGAAAGAGTGTTAAAGCACGAAGGGTTATGCCGTGCATTGTTTGTTATTGTAAGGAAAGAGTGTAAAACACGAAGGGTGATGCCGTGCCGCACGATGTACCATTCCGTGCCGATTTTATTGATTACATGGTGAGGAAAGAGAGTAAAAGCACGAAGGGTGATGCCGTGCACATTTTTATTACATGATTGCTTTGGTGAGAACGAGAGTAAAAGCACGAAGGGTGATGCCGTGCACAATTTTATTATATAACTGCTTTGGTAAGGACGAGAGTAAAAGCACGAAAGGTGATGCCGTGCATTTGTTGATTTCTGATTCTTTGTTGATATCCGAGTTATGTTGATTCTTTCCTTACTTGATGCCTTTCTATTCGGAACTGTTATCTCCCCCACAACATGCTCCCCCTCCCATATTGACTGGTTATTTCTGTATTTCTTTTCCATTGTATATATTTGAACTGCACAGGTTTATTTGGTAGTTTGGTCCTAGCCTCGTCACTACTTCGCTGAGGTTGGGCTAGACACTTACCAGCACATAGGGTCGGTTGTGTTGATACTACACTCTGCACTGTGTGCAGATCCCGGAGCAGCTTTCGGACCGTAGCGTGGAAGCTACCTTCAGTCCACATGAAGATCCAAGGTAGACCTCCAGGCGTCCGCAGGCCCTGGCATCTCCCTCTATCCCTATTTCCTGTTTCATTTTCCTTTTATTCAGAAACAATGTATTATTATTTCTTCAGACTTTGTATGTAGTAAATTTTAGACCGTCCGTGACACGAAGTTTTGGGTGGTTGAGACTAAATAATTATAATAGACCTAGATTTCAGATATTTAATTGTTACCTTCCGCTTAATTATTTAAAGTTCCGCTGTTTTCCTGTTATCGCCTTACATTTGTTAAAAAGGAGTAGTTGAATAATGAAGTAAGTAGTTAAGGGTTTGGCTTGCCTAGCTCACATTAGTAGGCGCCATCACAACTCCTGAGGGTGGGAAATCCGGCTTGTGACAAGTTGGTATCAGAGCTCTAGGTTACATGGGTCTCACAGTTCATAGACAAGCTTGGTAGAGTCTGAGGGATCGGTACAGAGACATCTGTATTTATCCCCCAGAGGCTACAGAGTTAGGAAGAACTTCACATTTATTCTTTCCTATCGTGCGATTTGGTTCCTCAATGCTAATTGAATTTCTACTCTGTTCTTTTGCAGATGGCGAGAACACGCGCTTCCTCATCCACTGACCAGCAGCCCGAGGCCCCAGTAGCAGCTCCCAAGAGGGGCAGAGGCTGAGGCCGAGGCCATGCTAGAGGCCGAGGTAGGGGCAGAGCTCAGCTCCGAGTAGCAGCACCAGTGGCGGAGCCTCAGGTTGACTTTGATGACGAGGTCCGACCCCAGTAGTTCTGGTGGTCCCAACTCAGGTCCTAGAGGGGTTTATTGCTACCCCAATTCTTGAGGATGCTCTGGTCCGTCTAGTGGGCCTCATGGAGAGCGTCACCCGAGCATGCTTGCTTCATGCAGCACTAGCCATCTCTCAGGCTGGAGGAGGAGCCCGGACTCCTACTACTCGCATTTCGGAGCAGGTAGCTCCCCCGATTCACTCCAGTGGTTCAGCCAGTTGGAATAGTTCAGCCAGGTGTGGTAGCTCAGACTGGTGATGGAGCAGCTATGTCTACCGATGCTTTGTGGAGGTTAGATAGGTGCACCAAGCTCTTCACTACTACTTTCAGCGGTGCATCTACTGTGGATCCCCAGGATTATCTAGACAGCTGTCACGAGGTTCTTAGGAACATGGGGATAGTTGAGACTAATGGGGTCGATTTTGCTACTTTTCACTTATCTGGATCCGCCAAGACTTGGTGGAGAGATTATTGCTTAGCTAGACCAGCCGGATCGCCAGCCTTGACTTGGGAGCAGTTTACGCAACTATTTTTGGACAAGTTTCTCCCTATTACTCAGAGAGAGGCCTATCGGAGGCAGTTTGAGCGCCTCCAGCATGGTTCTATGACTGTTACCCAGTATGAGACTAGATTCATCGACTTGGCTCGTCATTCTCTTATCATACTTCCCACCGAGAGAGAGAGAGGGTGATGAGGTTCATTGATGGACTTATTCAGCCGATTCATCTTTAGATGGCTAGGGAGGCTGGGAGTGAGATTACTTTTCAGGAGGCGGACAATGTGGCCTGTAGAGTTGAGATGGTTCTATCACAGGGAGGTGGTCATGGGTAGGACAAGAGGACCCGTTATTCAGGAAGATTCAGTGGTACCTCATCCGGAGGTAGAGATTCATATGGTAGAGGCCATCCTCCTAGGACTTTTCAGTCAGCGCTTCAGGTTTCTCATGATGCTTCAGGTAGTCGTGGTCCTCAGATGTAGTATTCTGATCAGCAGTCCTACAATGCACCGCCAGATCCTATCAGTGTACCGCCGCTTCAGAGTTTTCGGGGTGGTCATTCAGTTCATCAAGGCCAGTAGTCTCAACAGTCGAGGGCTTGCTACACTTGTGGTGATATGGGTCACATTGCTAAGTTTTGCCCTCGTGCACCGAGTAGCTCTCAGCATCAGGGTTCTCGCGCCATGGTACAGGCACCAGGTGTTCCACAACCCGCCCAACCAGCTAGAGGTGGGGGTAGAGGTGCTAGAGGTGGAGGTAGAGGCACTAGAGGTGGAGGCCAGCCAGCAGCAAACCGTCCTAGAGATGTAATTCAGGGTGGTGGGGCCCAGCTCCGATGTTATGCCCTTCCAGCCAGACCGAGGCTGAGGCTTTAGATACAGTTATTATAGGTACGGTTCTGGTTTGTGATAGAGATACTTCAGTGTTATTTGATCTAGGGTCTACATATTCGTATGCGTCATCTTATTTTGCACCATATCTGGTCATGCCTAGTGATTCTTTGAGTGCTCCTATTTATGTGTCTACACCGATGGGTGATTCTATTATGGTAGATCGAGTCCATAGTTCGTGTATAGTTATGATTGGAGGTCTTGAGACTCGTGTAAATTTGCTTCTTTTGGACACGGTCAATTTTGATGTCATCTTAGGGATGGACTGGTTATCACCTTACCATGCTATCTTGGACTGTCATGCCATGACTGTGACCTTAGCTTTGCCGGGTATACCTCGTTTAGAGTAGAGAGAGACTCCTGGTCATTCCACCCGTAGTGTTATCTCTTATGTGAAGGCTCGGTGTATGATCGAGAAGGGGTGTTTGGCCTATTTAGCATATGTTCGTGATTTTAGTACTAAGGTCCCTTCTATTGATTCTGTTCCCGTTGTTCGTGAGTTTCCTGAGGTTTTCCCTTCAGACCTTCCGGGTATGCCACCCAACAGGGATATTGACTTTTGCATTGATTTGGCTCCCGACACTTACCCCATTTCTAGCACGCCATATCGCGTGGCCCCGACGGAGTTGAGAGAGTTGAAGGAGCAGTTGCAAGACTTGCTTGAGAAGGGTTTCATTAGGCCGAGTGTTTCGCCTTGGGGTGCGCCGGTGTTGTTTGTTAAGAAGAAGGACGGATCGATGAGAATGTGTATTGATTACCGACAGTTTAACAAGGTTACAATCAAGAATAAGTATCCATTGCGGAGGATTGATGATTTGTTTGATCAGCTTCAGGGTGACAAGGTATTTTCGAAGATTGACTTGAGATCTGGCTACCATCAAATGAGGATTAGGGCATCTGATGTCCCTAAGACAACTTTCTGCACTCGGTACGGGCATTATGAGTTCTTAGTGATGTCATTTAGGTTAACGAATGCCCTAACAACTTTTATGGATTTGATAAACTGAGTGTTCAGGCCTTATTTGGATTCGTTCGTGATAGTCTTCATTGATGATATTTTGATATATTCCCGTAGCCGGGAGGAGCACGAGCAACATCTTAGAGTTGTTCTTCAGACCTTGATGGATAGTCAGTTATGTGCTAAGTTCTCAAAGTGTGAGTTCTGGTTGAGTTCAGTTGCATTCCTAGGTCATGTTGTATCAGCAGAAGGTATTCAGGTTGATCCAAAGAAGATTTAGGCAGTCAAGAACGGGCCTAGACCAGCATCAGCTATAGAGATTCGGAGTTTCTTGGGATTGGCAGGTTACTATCGTCGGTTTGTGGAGGGGTTTTCATCCATCGCAGTCCCGATGACCAGGTTGACCCAGAAGGGTGCCCCGTTTAGATGGTCGAATGAGTGTGAGACGAGCTTTTAGAAGCTCAAGATAGCTCTGACTATGGCACCGGTGTTGGTTTTGCCCACAGGTTCAGGGCCTTATATAGTTTATTGCGATGCATCTCGTATTGGGCTTGTTGCAGTGTTGATGCAGGGTGGCAAGGTCATTGCCTATGCTTCACGGAAGTTGAAGATTCATGAGAAGAATTATCCGGTTCATGATTTGGAGTTGACAGCCATTGTTCACGCATTAAAGATTTGGAGACATTATTTGTATGGAGTGGCATGTGAGGTGTTCACGGATCACAACAGTCTTCAGTATTTGTTCAAACAAAAGGAGTTGAATTTGAGGTAGAGGAGGTGGTTGGAGTTGTTGAAAGATTATGATATCACCATCTTATATTATCCAGGAAAGGCCAATGTGGTGACCGATGCTTTGAGTAAGAAGTCAGCCAGTATGGGCAGTCTTGCTTATATTCTGATCGGTGAGAGACCGCTTGCTTTGGATGTTCAGGCTTTGGCCAATCAGTTCCTGAGGTTGGATGTTTCTAAGCCCAGTCGTGTGTTAGCTTGCATAGTCGCTCGTTCTTTATTATTGGAGCGTATCCGAGATCGGCAGTATGATGATCCCCATTTGTGTATCCTTAGAGACACGGTGCAGCGTGGAGGTGCCAACCAGGTTACCTTAGATGATGATGGAGTTTTGAGATTGCAGGGTCGAGTTTGTGTGCCTAATGTGGATGGGCTTCGGGAGTTGATTTTGGAGGAGGCCCATAGCTCCCGTACTCTATTCATCCCGGCGCCGTGAAGATGTATCAGGATTTGTGGCAACATTATTGGTGGCGGAGAATGAAGAAGGATATCGTTGCATATGTGGCTCGGTGTTTGAATTGTCAGTAGGTTAAGTATGAGCATCAGAGGCCTGGTGGCTTGTTTCAGAGGATTGAGCTTCCCGAGTGGAAGTGGGAGCGGATCACTATGGATTTCATTGTTGGACTCCCGCAGACTCGGATGAAGTTCGACACAGTATGGGTCATTGTTGATTGGATAACCAAGTCAGCACATTTCATTCCTGTGGCAGCCTCCTATTCTTCCGAGAAGTTAGCTGAGATCTATATCCGGGAGATTGTTCGTCTTCATGGTGTGCCCGTGTCTATCATTTGGGATCGAGGTACGCAGTTTACCTCGCGCTTCTGGAAAGCAGTTCAACGAGAGTTGGGCATACGGGTTGAGTTGAGCACAACGTTTCATCCTCAGACGGATGGGCAGTCCGAGCGGACTATTCAGATTTTGTAGGATATGCTCTGAGCTTGTGTCAATGACTTTGGAGGCTCGTGGGATCAATTTTTGCCTTTAGCAGAGTTGCCTACAAAAACAGCTACTTGTCGAGTATCTGGATGGCTCCTTATGAGGCTTTATATGGTAGGCGGTGTCGGTCTCCGATTGGATGGTTTGAGCCGGGAGAGGCTAGGTTGTTGGGTACAGATTTGGTTCAGGAGGCTTTGGACAAGGTTAGGATTATTTAGGATATGCTTCGTACAACTCAGTACAGGCAAAAGAGTTATGCCGACCACATCGTTCGTGATTTGGCATTCATGGTCGGTGAGCGGGTATTGCTTCGAGTGTCACTTATGAAGGGTGTGATGCCATTCAGGAAGAAGGGCAAGCTTAGCCTTAGGTTCATTGGCCCGTTTGAGATTCTTGATAGAGTGGGAGAGGTGTCTTATAAACTTGCATTGCCGCCGAGCTTGTCAGCCGTGCATCCAGTGTTTCATGTGTCCATGTTTTGCAAGTATCACGACGATCCATCCCACGTGTTAGATTTCAGCACTGTCTAGTTGGACAAGGACTTGTCTTATAAGGAGGAGCCGGTAGCTATTCTAGACCGGCAGGTTCGTCAGTTGAGATCGAAAGGTTTTCCTTCTGTCCGTGTTCAGTGGAGAGGTCAACCCGCTGAGGCATCGACCTGGGAGTACGAGTCCGATATGCGGAGCCGTTATCCCCATCTTTTTCCCGACTCAGGTACTTTCTTCTTATGTCCGTTCGAGGACGAACGATTGTTTTAGAGGTGGAGGATGTGATGACCCAAAAGGTCATCACTTGTGTTGCAAGTGAATTCAGTGTTCCGAGGCCTAAAAACCTCCTTATTACCCCACCTTGATTTACGTGCGTGGTCCGGACCTATATCCGAAAATCCTTCTATGTGAAAATATGAGAAATAGAAATCTTTAGAGTTAAATATTTGATTATGGTTGACTTTGGTCAACATTTCGAGAAAACAGACCCGGATTCGTGTTCTAACGATCCCGGGAGGTCCGCAGAAAAATATGGGACTTGGGCATATGCCCGGAGATAAACTCCGAGGTCCCAAGCCTTAGAAATCAATTTTTGAAAGAAATTATTTTACTGAATTATCTAAGAATGAAGAAAAGAATTAATGTTTGAAACCATTGTTATCAGGCCCGTATTTTGGTTTAGGAGCCCGGTACAAACTTGTTATAGTATTTGAAAGATAACTGTGAAATTTGGTGAAAAACAGAGTTTATTTGATGTGAGTTGGACTTCCGGTTGAAGAGTTGTGAACTTTGAGAGTTCTTGATGAAAATGTTGAGTTTTGAGGTTTAATTCATGATTTTTCATGTTATTTTGATGATGTGATCGCACGAGTAGGTCCATATGATGTTTTTGAGTTAGTATACTTGGTTTGGAGTTCCAAGGGCTCGGGTGAGTTTCGGGTAGGTTCCGGGATGTTTTAGGCTTAAAACCAGAAGTTGCAGGTCTCTGAACCCGCCAGTGCAGTCCGCGGTCGACCTTGTGCGGTGCGTGGTGGAAGGCTGTGCGGCCGCAGTCGACTTTGTGGGTCCGTACAGGGGCACTGGACTGCAGTATCCTCAGGAAGGACTGTGCGACAACAATCCATTTTATTCGGTCCGCACAGGGGGTCTGAGAAGGGTATAAATAGACGGGATTTTCAGTTATTTTTATTTTTCAAAACCCCATAAACAAAAGAGACGATTTTTCAAACAACCCTTCTTCTCCAAAACGTTGGTAAGTGATTTCTAACTCATTTTCTTCAATCCTTAACATCTTTTAACATGATTTTAACTCAAAATCAATGATTTTCATGAGGGAAATTGGGTGCTTTGGGTAGAACCTAGGTTTTTCAAAAATTGGGGACGTGGACCTCGATTTGAGGTCCGATTTCAAAACACATCATATATTTGGGTTCGTGGGGGAATGGATAATCGGGTTTTGGTTCGAACCTCGGGTTTTAACCATGTGGGCTAGGGGGCAATTTTGACTTTTTGGGAAAAACTTTAGAAAACTTATTTCCAAGCATTAGAATTGATTCATTTAGTATTTATTGATGTAATTAAGTAACTTGTGACTAGATACGAGCGAATTGGTGGTGGAATCAAGGGGTAAAACTATAATTGAATTGTGAATTATGTTCGTGGCATCGAGGTAAGTATTTGGTCTAACCTTAGCTTGAGAGATTAGGAGTTGAGTCTTATTTGCTATGTGGTAATTGTTGAGTACGACGTATAGGCATGGTGACGAGTATCTATACGTTGGTGTCTAGCATGACCGTGAGTCTTTAAATTGTGAATATCTTGATTTCGTTGTATCTTTCATGCCTTGGTGATGATTTTAATTTGTTGTGAAAAGTTTGTGGAAGGAATTGTGACCTTTGAACATCGAGGAGCATTGGCTCAAGTGATATTACGAATTGTGAAAGTATATGAGTTGATTGAACCCTTTGGAGCATTGGCTCAAATGGTAAAGTGAGTTGTGAAGTAAAAGTGAATAAGAGAAAGAAGTCATTAAATTGTTCCCTTACCGGGATATAGTTGTTTACTTGGTTATCTCCCTTGCCGGGATGTTGAGATTATTGATGCTGCTCCCATGCCGAGACTTATTTGTTAAATTGTTGTTCCCTTGCCGGGATTCCCATTATAATCTTGTTTATTCCCTTGCCTCCCTATTGTTCGTAATTGTTGTTTGGGTGAGGAAGAGTGTTAAAGCACGAAGGGTGATGCCGTGCATTGTTTGTTATTGTGAGGAAAGAGTGTTAAAGCATGAAGGGTGATGCCGTGCATTGTTTGTTATTGTGAGGAAAGAGTGTAAATCACGAAGGGTGATGCCGTACCGCACGATGTACCATTCCGTGCCGATTTTATTGGTTACATGGTGAGGAAAGAGAGTAAAAGCACGAAGGGTGATGCCGTGCACATATTTATTACATGATTGCTTTGGTGAGAACGAGAGTAAAAGCACGAAGGATGATGCCGTGTACTCTTTTATTATATAACTGCTTTGGTAAGGACGAGAGTCAAAGCACGAAGGGTGATGCCGTGTATTTGTTGATTTCTGATTCTTTGTTGATATCCGAGTTATGTTGATTCTTTCCTTACTTGATGTCTTTCTATTTGGAACTGTTATCTCCCCCACAACATGCTCCCTCTCGCATATTGACTGGTTATTTCTGTATTTCTTTTCCGCTATATATATTTGAACTGCACAGGTTTATTTAGTAGTCTGGTCCTAGCCTCGTCACTACTTCGTCGAGGTTAGGCTAGACACTTGCCAGCACATAGGGTTGGTTGTGCTGATACTACACTCTGCACTGTGTGCAGATCCCGGAGCAGCTTTCGGACCGTAGTGTGGAGGTTACCTTCAGTCCTCGTGGAGATCCAAGGTAGACCTACAAGCATCCACAGGCCCTGGCGTTTCCCTCTATCCCTATTTCCTGTTTCATTTTCCTTTTATTCAAAAATAGTGTATTATTATTTCTTCAGACTTTGTATATAGTAAATCTTAGACCGTCTGTGACACCAGGTTTTGGGTAGTTGAGACTTAAGTAATTGTAATAGACGTAGATTTCAGATATTTAATTGTTACCTTCCGCTTAGTTATTTAAAGTTCCGTTGTTTTCCTGTTATCGCCTTACATTTGTTAAAAAGGAGTAGTTGAATAATGAAGTAAGTAGTTAAGGGTTTGGCTTGCCTAGCTCACATTTGTAGGCGCTATCATGACTCCCGAGGGTGGAAAATCCGGGTCGTGACATTGACATGTATATTTAATTTGAACTGAGTATCTTTTACTAGTAAAAATTGAAGAAAAATTAGAGTTTTTCACAATTGTTTAAATTAAGTATTTATGGTTGGCTTGTCTGACAGCGATGTCCGGCGCCATCACGACCCTTAGTGGATTTTGGGTCGTGACAGCAGGACATTATGCTTTAAGACTGAATCAAACAATCCTGATCTGAAAATTCTAATAGAATGTTCTCTTCTTTTATGAAATTTGATTATTTTTCCGATTTAATTTCGAGTATATCAAATCAATAGTATAGCTTTGTGGATTTGGAGGAAAACAAAAAGGCTGATAGAAAAGCAACAAGAAACGAGACTGTGCGTTAATGGGGGAAAATATGTGGCCTTCAATACAAGTCTCCCTCAATACTTGGTCGCATAAAGCATCGCTGGAATTAGCAGGTAAATAGTTTGAGCCGCATGGGTAGGAGTAGTAAATAGTTTGGGTCTGGGTATTAAAGGGTAAATAGTTTGGAATTAATGGGTATAGTCACGACCCAAAATCCACTAAGATTCGTGATGGCGCCGGACACCGATGTCAGGCAAGCCAACCATAAATACTTAATTAAATTCTAGTTTAAATAATTGTGAAAACTATGACTTTCCTTCAATTTGGCTAGTAAAAGATAATCTTTACAAAATAAATAAAAGAATGTTTAGAAGTTAATACAAAATACCCCATAATCATCCTAGAACCCGGTGTCACAAGTGCATGAGGAGTTTCTAGGAAATAATGTAATACAACAACTGTCCGGAATACAAATTGTGACAGAAAAGAAAATACAGTACAATACTTTGAAGGAGACTTTGCTGGCTGCAGGTCGTCTCGAGAGGTGCAGCCCACCTAAGTCTCTGTATCAACCATATCGCTGCGCCCAACTAGGCCACTAGACATACATGTGCATGTGCAACAAAAGTGGACAACAAATGTAGTATGAGTATAAAAACAACGTGTACCCAGTAAGTATCCCGTCTAATCTCGAAGAAGTAGAGACGAGAGGTCGACTTCGACACTTACTAGTGGTCCAATAATAATATAGTAATAATGCGAATAGTCATGGATTTATTAAAAACGGCAGTAAACTCAAGTAAGTCAAGAAACAAGTAAACATTCCTTTTTATATTTAGAAGTTTCCAAATTCATTATCGATTATTTATCAATTTATCTCAGACCAAGGAGGCAATATCAATTTATAAATCTAAAGCAAGCATTACAAGCATGCGCAAATCATGCCGAGGTCGTACGACCCGATCCAACAAATATTTAAATTGTGCACTGCCAGAGGGTCGAATGGCGCGAACCATAGATGCATCTATTACCCCGCTCGTGAATCATACATGCGACGCAGTCAAATATAAATAATAGAGTTACCCCGCTCGCGAATCATACGTGCGATGCAGGTACTCATAGATACATACATTCAAACAGTCAATTAAGAATTCATCAACAAACATTTATCCAAGGAAAAGTTAATTCTCTTTTAACGATTTAAGAAAATGAGGTTTAACCCTTTTTAGAAATTCTTTTTCTAATTCGATATGATTTAGGCAATTTCAGTAGTCAATATGATTACAAATATTTTAGGTATAGCATGCTTTTGGGTCATAGATTACCCGGACTTAAACATAATAGTTGCTACGCATGGACTCTCGTCACCTCATGCGTACGTAGCCCCCACAAATAGGAGCACATAACCAATTATTTTACCTATGGGGAAAATTCCCACTTACAAGGTTAGAAAGGAGATTTACCTTGCTCCGAAGTCCAATAACCGGCTTCCAAGCCCCTTCCGACGACTCAAACCGATGCCCCAATGCTCCAAAACTAGCCAAATAATGGGCAAAGCAATGAAAATACACCCTAATACTCATAACAATTCAATTTATATAAAATCCCAACTCTGCTCGAAAAGTTGACAAAATCTCCCTCAGGCCCACGTGCCCGGATTCCGAAATTTTTCGAAGATAAAGTTTACCCATAACCTCACGAACTCAAATATATAATTGGCTCTCAATTTCATGTCCAAAATTGTGATCAAAATCCAAGAATACAAATTTCCTAGGTTTTCTTCAAAATCCCAAAATTTCAACTAATTTACATGATTTTCCATGTTAAAATCTAGATATAATCCAAGTAATGAACTTGCAATAGGTGGGAATCACTTACCTTGACATCGATGATGAAAATTGAGCTCCAAAATCGCTCCTAGGTCGGCTCCCATGGAGGAAATGAGATGAAATGAGCCAAACCCATTTCTTTACACTTATACACTGCCCAGACGATTCTTCTTCGCGTTTGCGAGACCCCCATCGTGTTCGCGAAGAAGAAAATTCCCAAAAACCATTTTTCAAACTCTTCTCAGACAGCCTCTAGTATAATAGTCATAACATTTTGTACAAAACTCCAAATGATAAATGATATAATATTTTGAAAACTAGACACCAAGATCTACAATTTCATATTTTGGTCATCTCCCAATTCCTTATAGATTTTGAGATATAAGCTGCCAAAGTCAGCCCTTTGCAACAAAATTTCTTCTTCATCTTCCCGGACAGCCTATAGTATACCAGCCATAACTTTTTGTACACAAATCCAAATGCTAAATGGTTTACTATTATGAAAACTAGACACAAAAGGCTACAATTTTTATTTTTAGATCATATCCAAATTCCTTATAGATTGTAAGATATGAGTCTCTGAAATCAGACTTGTGCAACAGAGATTTCCTTTTTCGCGAACGCGAGGATCTCTTCGCGAACGCGAAGAACAGAGTCCCTGAAGCCGAATCCTTCTCCGCGAACACGAAAAAAAACACTAGACACTGGCATCAACTATTGCAAAACAGCCCGAAATAATCCGAAATCACCCCGAAACACACCCGAGGCCATCGGAGCCCCGTCCAATCACACAAACCAGTCCCATAACATAACACGGACTTGCTCGAGGCCTCAAATCACATCAAACAACATCGAAATCATGAATCGCACCCCAATTCAAGCTTAATGAACTTTAGAACTTCAAACTTCTACATTCGATGTCAAAACCTCACGTCCGATTGGTCTCAAATATTGCACACAAGTCACATTTGACATTACGGACCTACTCCAACTTCCGGAATTGGATTCCGATTCCGATATCAAAAAGTCCACTTCCGGTCAAACTCCTCAAAAACCTTCAAATTTCTATCTTTAGCCAAATGACTCCAAAATGACCCGCGGACCTCCGAATTCACTTCCGATCGCGCTCCTAACATCAGAATCACCATACAGAGCTATTCTCAGACTCGGAATCCCAAACGGACATTGATAAACACTGAAATGCAATTCAACCCAAAGTTATGAAATTCTTCCAAAATGCTAACTTCCACAATGGGTGCCGAAATATTTTCGAATCTTCCAAAACCTGATCCGGACATACACCCAAGTCTGAAATCATCATACGAACCTGCTGGAACCTTCGAATCCCGATTTTGAGGTCGTTTACTAAAAATCCAATCTTAGTCAATTCTTTCAACTTAAAGCTTCCGAAATGAGAATTCTCTTTCCAAATCAACTCCAACTTCCCGAAATTCAATTCTGACCATGCGTACAAGTCATAATACCTGAAGTAAAACTGCACATGGCCTCAAACTGCTGAACAACGCGCTAGAGCTCAAAACGACCTGTTGGGTCGTACATTCTCTCCCACTTAAACATACGTTCGTCCTCGAACGTGCTAAGTAATGCGCTGGAGTTGTCCGAAATCACTTTTTAACACCTCATGCACCTACTCGTGCTACTACAACCCAGTTGATCACATTAGTTTGATCAATTTTGAAGATATTCCCTTTTATTCAAGAAAATAAGCTTAGAGCCCAATTCCAAAATCCGAAATTCTCTACCTGGCCCGCTTCCAATATATGAACACCGTATCAATCACTACACGAGGTACCAGAACATGACTGCATGCCTTTGCTGAATTCTCACCATGCACCACATCATTTACAAGAGCATAATAACATTCTCTGATCATAATAACCGACATTCCCCGAATCTGATGCTCATAATGCACCTCATGATATATATAAGTCTTGTTCCAACTCTCGTAATACTGCCATGACGGAAGAGATGTGTAGAAATTTATAACCAACTGCCGAGTCAACAAATCATTGAGTCTATACTTCTGACAAGAACCATTACCTCATTCTGAACCAAATAATGATCTTTGCTCTTTAATATACTTCATATAATCCGACTGCACTGATCTTAGATCCAATAATCTCGTTTCACCCAGTACGAACTGCTCATGCAATAAGCCACCTCGGTCATGATCAAAAGTCCCATATGATGCCACAACGTGCCAATAGGCCACAAGCTCGAACGTGATACATAAGGAAAACAAACTCCGAAAGGGACTACTCAACTCACGCAACTAATATGAACTTTCCTCAGAAAATGGGAAACAAAACACACAAAAATAGATATAAGGAACTGTACTCAACATCACACTGTCGTGGCATGCAACCCGATCCAAACAACATACCTGCGGCGGCGTGCCACCCGATCCACATATAAATTCACATAAGAAGATACACACCGAGCAAAATCGCTCATTACTACAAAATACCGAATATCGGCCACAAGCACGCTAAGTGCATAATACCATCCCTGGGGAGACAGATAGCGCCATAAGCTACAAAACTCAAGCACAACTGAAGTGCGATATATGATCTAAATCTTAAGAGCCATCCTGCTCTCATAACACCATCGCTACGCGGAACCTCAACACATAAGAAATTTATCAAGCCATTTCGTAACTCACATGGCACAATATAGCATTACATAAAATAGCCGACAAGAAAATAACATCTAACGTCCGAATACTCCTCCATAAGGAGCGCTATGGTGAAATGAATATATCCGGCCTGATATAGAGCCCATATTCATATTCAAGCCGATTCTGATCGTACCGAACTAGGCCAATAATCTTTCCTGGGTCCATAATAACCCCTTTTTCCCATAACACACAAGAATAGTTGTCCAATATAGAACAACCTTCCACATTCCACAACCAAATGAATCGAGCGCCCTTCAGGCATAAATTCTTAACGATAGTACCACAATCTCCATACTTGGTGTAAATCCTCAATCAATTAAGTGACTACACGTCACACTTATACAATCTTTCCGTAGGATATGCTCCCATGACCTTTTGCACCAGGTAACAAGTCTGCACATCCATACTACCGACCATACAAATGCTGCAAAGCGAATCAAGGACCTGCAAATGAATACACAAAACCTCTTACTCATGACAGTGATCTCAGGTGACATTGAAGATAATACCAGTTTACTCTAAACATCTAAATTCTTTTCCTGCTCATCCGAGCCCGTGACCTCCTTGTTAACACAGAACCACAACCTTGATTCTCAACTTCTAACTCCCACGCTACTTATGACACTTAATCATGACAACCGCAGAAGTACAAGAATTTCATCATAACTCCTGAGCCACTAATAGGGTAAAGACTTCATCATATAGAATCCTTTTACTTAACTCATTTCAAGAGAACCATTACAACCCGTGACTAAATTCTCATAAGCGCAGAAAATACCAACCTCAAGTAGTGGTCTAAACCACCATAACTCTTCTGGGATCCATCTGCACATAATAAGCCATAATACTCGAAAGCCTCCAAATAAAATCAATTATGGCGACCATCAAACCTCACACGCACTATAATCATGTGTATAACTTAACACGCTGAAGGAACTAATCATTGCCACCATTATACCAATTCAACCATTGCTGATCGATTTTACTTCTTCCAATTTACTCTGGACTTGACTTAGGGATAATAGTATCCCCATTCAAAACATCACGAACCCAAATCCGCACTCATCCTGAGTGACCTTATTTCATGAGACCACGCTGTCTCAATTCCTATGAACCATCTCATACCCTCTTTATACGCATATTTGCATCCTCAACTGGTACACCCATTTTGATAATTCCTCTATGAATCTGAAGTCATTTCTCCTATTCCTCTCAATTTATACCATATACCGAAGATAACACAGAACACTCCAAGCTCCTTATCATAATCTGCTGCAAAAGCTCGATACTCAATTATACTATGGACTCGAAACCCATAGGCACCATACCTTAACCTTTGAACCCACTAGGATCGTTATTGAGAGTCACCCACTTTGACTTGGTCCCGAATATAATCAATTGCAGGCTCCGCTAGCACATGACCACCCTCTCAAAGAAGCACCCGGCCGAATCACCTTCCTTGTAACTCACTTCTACGCGAAGCATAATTCCTGAGTCTTCCCAAAGCCTGAACATGAATCGATGATGCCAATTATAGAACACATTCTTCAATTCCTTTGCTCAAATTACCACTGATGTTCTCTTTCCTTAGTCGCAGTAACCCATCAATATGCTGATAACTAGAAATCTCACAAATAGGCAACCAGGCAATCCAACCGTAGGCAGTGGGACTCTCCCACTTAGCTTGAAGCCACTATTACACAATTTTGGAATCCGCTAAGATTATTTATCTCTTATTGGCACGACCTTGCGCAATTAAACCGCCAGATTCCTCGAAATCCTTCCATTAGCATTTCATGAACACTCTGAATCTCTAGCAACATTCACATATTAAACCTCTTACCGGATAGCTAGTAAAATCCTTCGCAGGAGCTTCACCAACCACGTGACCGCTAACCTGCTCATATGCGATAGCCCACCTGAGCCTAGGGGTGTACATTCGAATCGGTTTATCGATAAATCGAATCGATTATTTGTTATTGGTTTATCGATTTCGATTTCAAAATTTTTCTTATCGAGTTATCGATTTCGATTTTGTTCTTTTTGGTTATCGTTTTATCGATAAACCGATAAGATATACTAAAAAGATAATTTTTTTACCCTTATTCTATATTACCCTTTCCTTTAGCCTAAGTCCCTAACTCTATTATTTCCTCTACCACGTTTCAGGAATGATCATATTTAAAGCTCAAGGGAATGAAGTTCAAATTAATCAAAAAAGAATTAGTCGTGATGATGTATTTTTTTTGTACCGTTGGAGTTTTGGTGGCCTACATTTGATCCCTTACTTTAGTTTCGTTGCATGTGCTTGTTGACATAATTTTTATGTTATAAATGGTGTTCATCTTATTTGAGCTTCTTTTTGTCCATATTAGTTAGACATGTTTATAGCGATATACTTTCCATGGAATCCCACAAATTTTCTTACTGGTGTAATCGATAACCGAATCGATAAGTCCCAAAAATCGGTAATTCAAAATCGAAAAAATCGAAACCTTATTGAAATGATAACGATAAGCATATGTAGAATCGATAATCGATAAGGGTCAAAATTGAATCAATAAATCGAATGCACACCCCTACTTGAGCCCGTGCTCATTCACTAACTGCACAAGTCCATTCACTCCTCGTGGACATCAACTAAATGTGCAACAATATCTTCCAATTCAAAGTTATGTTGTATCCTTCTTCATATCAAGCAGCTCCTTTTCGTTATATCAAATCTCCCGCCGTTATGCTAGCCAATATTTCAAATTAAGCTCGTAGTCCTAGTCACTGTCCACCATGAATCCCAAATTACTCTAAAATTTTCTCAAAGAGTGTAGTCATCCTACCACAGAACCCATATGCTACTCTGCCCCAAAGGTGAATTGAAGAAAACCATAACACCGGTGAACTTAACATATTCAACAAGGACAATGACACCACGTCACATATGAAAATTCCACCATGCTCGAAAATACCAAGTCTTGTTACTCCATCAAACCAAACTTAAACATTCATAGCCCGATTGCCTCTCCTCCACCGAAAATAAAATTCTGAATCTCTAAATCTTGCATTGAGTAAACATCCTTCCAAGTCATTCACTGCTTCAACGCATAGACAAACATCCTACCATTACACCAATATTGTGTGATAGCAACACACGAATCGTCATAACAATTAATGAAAAATCTCAAAACCTTAGGTAATACTGATACTGAGCAGAAACGTCAGAACATCCTTCTACAAGGCGATGACAATAGCCCAATCAAATACGTAGGGAGGAACGTCCCACACCATATCTGTAGTACCATTACAATTTCTCAATTCTCGATCGATATAACAAGCACTTCATGTTGCATAAGATTGAGTAGGAAATAAACAAAGGCATAAGCTTCAAAGGAATCAAACTGCACGATGAGGAATCAAGAAGGGAAGTGGTCCTAACAGCCCTGTAGCCTCTCGAAGATAAGTACAAACGTCTCCGTACCGATCCCCAAGACTCTACTAGACTTGCTCATGACTCGTGAGACCTAAGTGAACCTAGTACTCTGATACCATGTTGTCACGACCCAAAATCCACTAAGGGTTGTGATAACACCAGACACCGCTATCAGGCAAGACAACTATAAATACTTAATTAAATTCTCATTTAAATAATTGTGAAAACTATGATTTTCCTTCAATTTGGCTAGTAAAAGATAATCTTTACAAAATAAATAAAAGAATGTTTAGAAGTTAATACAGAATACCTCATAATCATCCCAGAACCTGGTGTCACAAGTGCATGAGCAGTTTCTAGGAAATAATGTAATACAACAACTGTCCGCAATACAAATTAGACAGAAAAGAAAATACAGCACAATACTTTGAAGGAGGCTCTGCTGGCTGCGGGTCATCTCGAGAGGTGCAGCCTACCTAAGTCTCCGTATCAACCATGTCGTTGCGCCCAACTAGGCCACTAGACATACATGTGTCTGTGCAACAAAAATGCACAACAAGTGTAGTATGAGTACAAAAGCAACGTGTACCTAGTAAGTATCCCGTCTAATCTCAAAGAAGTAGAGATGAGAGGTCGACTTTGACACTTACTAGTGGTCCAATAATAATATATTAATAATACAAATAATCATGGATTTATTAAAAACGGCAGTAAACTCAAGTAAGTCAAGAAACAAGTAAACATTCCCTTTTATATTTAGAAGTCTCCAAATTCATAATCCATTATTTATCAATTTATCTCAAACCAGGGAGGCAATATCAATTTGTAAATCTCAAGCAAGCATTACAAGAATGCGCAAATCATGCGAGGTCGTACGGCCCGATCTAATAAATATTTAAACCGTGCACTGCTAGATGGTCGAATGGCGCGAACCATAAATGCATCTATTACCCCGCTCGCGAATTATACGTGCAACGCGGTCAAATATAAATAATAGAGTTACCCCGCTTGCGAATCATACGTGCGACGTAGGTACTCATAGATACACACATTCAAACAGTCTATTAAGAATTCATCAAGAAACATTATCCAAGAAAAAGTCAATTCTCTTTTAATGATTAAGAAAATGAGGTTTAACCCTTTTTAGAAATTCTTTTACTAATTTGATATGATTTAGGCAATTTCAGTTGTCAATAAGATTACAAATATTTCAGGTATAGCATGCTTTTGGATCCTAGACACCCGGACTTAAACATAATAGTAGTTACGCACGGACTCTCGTCACCTCGTGCGTACGTAGCCCCCACAAATAGGAGCACATAACCAATTATTTCACCTATGGGGAAACTTCCCTCTTACAAGGTTAGAAAGGAGATTTACCTTGCTCCGAAGTCCAATAACCGGCTTCCAAGCCCCTTCTGACGACTCAAACCGATGCCCCAATACTCAAAAACTAGCCAAATAACGGGCGAACCAATGAAAATACACCCTAATAATCATAACAATTCAATTTATATAAAATCCCAACTCCGCTCGAAAAGTTGACAAAATCTCCCTCGGGCCCACGTGCCCGAATTACGAAATTTTTTGAAGATAAAGTTTACCCACAACCTCACAAACTCAAATATATAATTGGCTCTCAATTTCATGTCCAAAATCGTGGTCAAAATCTAAGAATATAAATTTCTAGGTTTTCTTTGTCACGCCCCAAAATCCAAGGAGCGTGACCGGCGCTCCGAGTAAACCCGACTGAGCAAGCCTGTTAGATTTCATTCTACCCAAACTAATTCATGAATAAATAGGAGATGGACTTCATTAATCTTACTTAGTAAGTATTTCATTAACAACTTCCATTTCATTTCCATTAGCAGCTTAAATCATAATTATCAAAATATTACAAGTTTTATAAGTCTTTGCCAACACCAATATTTCTACTTTAATTCCAATACCCGACACTACCCACAACCTGTCTACGGAGCCTCTAAACACAACTGAAGAGTAATGTAATATGGAAATGCCGGTAACAAGGCTCCGGCTATACCTCAAATACAAAGTACATGATGAATAGATGAAACAGGACCCCGAAACGAAGTAGGGCTCACCAAGTCAGCTGAAAGGATGATGCGGCACTAGCTGCGACCAACACTGCCTGCTATAGAAACACCTACATCCATTAAAGACGTAGCACCCCGGCAAAAGGGACGTTAGTGACATCGAATAGCACTAGTATGTATAATTAAACACCATCTAGTTAGAAAGAACTATCATACAAGAACAAAGAAATCATAAACACCTTCTCATTAGAAAGAACTATCGAACAAGAATAAAGAAATCATAAAGGTCAATCAAAAACTTTAACAATCACCACATTATCAAATAAAAGAATCATACAACTTCCACATCATTTTTCCATAGCTTTTTAGTTTGGGGCATTCCATACTATTCATCATATGTTTCCAATACCACCGCTATCTTGAGCAGAGTCCGATCTAGGCCGCCTTACATCGGCTAGGTCGCCTCATTTGAGACATATGCTTCAATCACAATCTCATTTTCCTTCTTTTCCGGAATTCATTCGCAATACCACCGCTATCTTGAGCGGAGTCCGATCTCGGCCCGATCGGCTAGGCCGCCTTACCAAGGCGTTGTTCCCTTCTCATTAATCAATTCATTTCACATATATCATTTCATAGGCACTTGGGGACACAACTATCACATCATACTTGGCACTAGGCCACATTTCATAACTCAATCTCTTCTTTCCCACATTTCACATTATTTCCACATATTTCACATCAATATCAATTTCAGCAACAAGCCATTCAATTCAAGATGTCAAGTATACATGAGAGGAATCATGAACCATGGGCATATACAATATTTCAGAAATCATACACCTCAAGTTTATTAACAATGGAACTTTAAACACAACGGATTCTTCCAAAAAGGAGGGGATACACCAAACCACAATAAAAACACACATCAAAGGCATAAGCAAGCAATTTCATCAAGTGTTCTTGAATTACTCTTTTCCAATCATGACAATATACAATTTCAACATCGAAGTATGTAACAACTCGGATCATATTGGATGTACTCATAAGGCAAGACATTATCTCGAACAACCACTTATGGCATAAATTGTGTATAAAGCCTTTAGGGCACTTTATTATTGAAGTCATTTATGGAAAGCAAAGTCGAGGCTCATTTCATAATCTGTATAATATTTTCTCATGTCATAGGCATCACCAGGTACAATTATAATTCAAGTTCTCGGCACATTGGCCACACTCTATTTCCAAAATTCATTTGATTACTTCAAACATCTCTATACATAGAGGGTTTCACATAGTTTGACATAATATATGCAGCTCCGATCTCAATTTAAGGTCTTAGCCTTTCAATACATGATTCATATTCCTTGCACCCTTTTTAATTTATCAAGAATAGCGCATTGATCATATTGGAATGCATATTTTGCAAATATAGGGTCACAACACCAATTCATGTAAAGTATAAATCAAAGAAAGAATCCAAAGTTCAATTTTACCACATTTACACAAGCATCAATAGAGCTCAATTTCTAAAAAACGAGGTTTTAGCCATACATACCTTGTTTAAGCTTTTCTTAAGTTACTAAAACATTCCGGAAATTCTAGCAATCCCAATATACTTTGAGGCATAACAAAATTAAACACAAATTAGGAAGGTATTCATGGTTTCAGCTCGTTTGAGCATTTTATCAAATACTAGTTGTGCATCTTGATTTCAAATCTCTTTTATAAGGTTTCCTTCATTTCCCAATCCAATCTTTACTTATTTATGTTCAACAATCTTTCCACAAACCTAATTTGTACATGCATGTATACATAATAGTATTACACCCAAGAATCATACCTCAATATCCCATCTTATACCCCAAACTCGAAATTAAAGTCTAATGTATAGAATCTTACCTATTAGATAAAGAACTTGTGATTGGGTTCTTTGATTCTTGAAAAATTGATGCAAGATTGGATGATTGAATGTTGGGTTCCTCTTTCTCTCTCTAAAATGCTCTCAACTCTCTCTAAAATCAGTAGAAAAATGACCCCAAATGAAGCCCCAAAGACTATATATTAAATGGGGTCGGGTTATAAAAATAGGAAGATTTACCCTCCGAATGCGGGTCTGCGGTCGCATAATGGACCGCAGAATGGGTATGCTGGCCGCAAACGCGTCGCAAAACTCGGTGCCCAAAACTGGGCTACACTGATCTAGTTTGCGACCAGATTTGCGATCACATATCGAGTATGCGGACCACATAACGGTTTTTGCGATCGCATATCTGACACATGATCGCATTTTTCCAGCCTTCGGTAATTTGATCATAATTTTGTGTAGGAATATCCAAATGACAAACGGTTTGAAGTGTTGAAAACTAGACCTGAAGAAATTTTATATGATAGGTTGTTCACCACATAAAACCTTATACATATCTAGATATGATCATTCAAAGTAGGGACTTGTGCGAACTCATTTGGAATCTTAGCCTATTATGAAATTTTCCAATTTGACTTAGACTTAGGCCCTTCTTTGGACCCCAAATTACTTACCATAAGACTTGTACACGTATTTACCAAATCCAATTGATATACATCATATTAATAGCACTCAAAATATTATAATTAGCCTACTTGGCACCACGAAATCCTAAATTACTTAGCAAAATTTTTTGGGTCATTACATTCTTCAAAGTCCCAAAATTTCTACTAATTGTCACAACCCCAAATCGGACCTGGTCGTGATGGCGCCTCTCGTGAAGAAAGGCCAGCCGACACAATCCCCAAGTTAATTTCAAAAGTTTTAATAAGTTAATTTAAGCCTTTTTAGTTAATCAGGTATTGCATAATGTAAGTTTAAAAGAACAATACAGAAATAGATACAACCCGACATCATAGTGTCACAAGTCACGAGCATCTACTAAGGTCTAAAATATAACAAAATTTCTATAAATGTACTAAATACATTCTAATGACATCAAAGGGAGAAAAACAGTGCTGCAAACGTCAGGCAACTACCTTGCTAAACTCCAAAGACTCTGCCTCTGATCAACCAATACCCGTTACCGGGTGCAGAAATACCTGAATCTGCACACAAAATGCAGGGAGTAAAGTGAGTACTCCAACTCAGTGAGTAATAATCATAACTAAAGATAGTGATAGGAAATCACGAAAAGTAATCAACATGCTGTATAGGGTAGTACAAAACCAGTAAGAAAGCAATGAAGCTGTGAAATCTCTTAAAGTATCTTAGCTCAATTTTAAACTTCTTTAAAATGACTTTTTAACAGTTAAACAATTGAATGCAAAGCAATTAGAACAGATAAGCACAGAAAATCCGCCCCTCGGGCACAAATACACAATTAAACAGGTAAATGACATACAAATAGGACAGATAAGCACATAAAGGATTGCCCCTCGGGCACAATATCAACAATACCAGCCCCTCAGGCTATATCTCACATCACAATGGGTACCCACGCTCACTGGGGGTGTGCAAACTCCTGGAGGGGCTCCTTACGGCCCAAGCGCAATATCAAGCCATCTCGTGGCATCATCACTAGGCTCTCGGCCTCTTATCAACAAGCCACCTCGTGGCGTACAAACTCAGGCCCTCGGCCTTATAATCATAATCAGTGTATCACCACTACGGCGTGCAGTCTGACCCAAAAGTATCCTCATAGCACAGGCCCTCAACCTTACTCAGTCAAAATCACATAAGCCACTCGGGCAACAGTAAAACGTGATGCTCAGCCCAAAATATTAGTTGAAATATCATTTGATATATTAAAATAGAGTAAACATGGCTGAGTTATGAAAACAGTAAACTATAGTATGACTGAGTTCAAGTATAAAATCAAGATAGTGAGGAAATATCAATAAAAATCCCCTAAGGGTTCAAATAGTTGACACGACGCCCAAATATGGCATTCAGCCCAAAACATGATGATAACAAATAGATTTCAGTCAAATACGCGGTAAAATAGTCATTCGGGACGGACTAAGTCACAATCCCCAACAGTGCCCGACCCCACACTCGTCATCAAGCATGTGTGTCACCTCAATATAGCACAACGATGTGCAATCCAAGGTTCCATACCCTCAGGACATCATTTACAATCATTATTCACCTCGATCCGGTTCAAACTCTAGCCCGTGATGCCTTTGCCCTCACGAATCGACCTTCGGAAGCTCCAAATCTAGCCACAATCAGTACATAGTTATTAAAATATGCTAAGGGAACAAATCCCACTCGAAAATATCCAATTTACATAAAAAAATCCCAAAATTGCTCAAACCCGGCCCCGGGCCCACGTCTCGGAATCTGATAAAATTAACATTAATGGAATCCTCTTCCTCTCACGAGTTCATACATATTAAGAATACAAAAATCCAATCACAAATGACCCCTCAAATCCCTAGATTAAGGTCTCCAATTCCAAAGCCCAAAATCCCCAATTTTTGCTACTAATTTTCCATAGATTTCACGCTTAAAATGTTAAAATTCATCATAGAAATAAGTTTAGGGTCCAAAAATCTTACCTCCACGAAATCATCTTGAATTCCCTCTTCAATTAGCTCTTCCAAGCTTTCTCCCGAATGAAATATGGTGAAAACCTTCTCAAAATCGCGAAGGGTGAAATATATACATTCTGACCCAGGGATTTTCGCATTTGCGGCCATATTCTCGCTTCTGCGATCAAGATCACCGCATTTGCAGTCCTCACTTGAGTCCCCATTTTCCGCATCTACGATGAAATATACCGCACCTGCGCCTTCACAGATGCGGTCCCACAACCGCTTTTGCGGTTCCTTCAAACTTCACCAGTGTCACGACCTAAAATCCCAACCCGGTTATGATGGCGCCTCTCATGGGGACAAGTCCAGCCAACAACAAAACAATACATCTATTTATAATTACTTAGCAGGAATAAGTCTAACTCGCAGATAATATAATCACAAGTGCGAAGTAAACATGATAGAATAATGGAAACTATCCCGACTCAACCCGAAATCGGGGTGTCACAAGCCACGAGCATCTAAAGATCTAAATACTAATACAAGATCAGCAATATACAGAATGGAATTTAGAATCAATGAAGAAATACGGTGCCGTGAACGCTGACGGTCACCTTGCTCAGCTACAATAGTATACCTTTAGTCCGCTAATAACCCGCTACCGGGTGAACAATACCTGCAACTGCACGCGAGGTGCAGGGAGTAAAGTGAGTACTTCCAACTCAGTGGTAATAAGAGTAAATAATAACTGAGCGATAAGAAATCACGTAAGAACACTTCATCATGCTATCTAAGACGGTACAACCCTTTTTGAAAACAGTAATTCCATGAAAATCCTTTATAAAATATCTGACTCAGTTTTAAACCTCTTTTGAAAATAATCTTTTTAACAGTTGCAAAATAATTCCAGCCATCGGTGTCACTATGCACAGAAACCCACCCCTCGGGCAATATCTTCGTTCCTAGTCAGCCACTCGGGCCCAAACACTCAAGGATTAGATAGCACCAGCAAAAGCAGATAAATATCTCCAGAAATATCACAACGACAAATAATGAACAAATGCATGAATGCAATGCAATGCATATGATGGTACATTCCAGTACCCACTGCAGCGTGCAGCCCAAGCCATCCATATTTATTTATCATCGACGACGCTCACTGGGGGTGTGTACAGACTCCGGAGGGGCTCCTACAGCCCAAGCGCAATATCTTGGTCAGTCATTGTTACCTGACCGGTCAGCCATTGTTACCTGACCAATTTATATCATACAGTGCCATTGTTACCACTGTTCAAGTATATCATCCAGTGTCATTGTTACCACTATTTCAAGTATATCACACAGTGTCATTGTTACCACTGTTTCAAGTATATCACACAGTGTCATTGTTACCACTGTTTCAAGTATATCACATAGTGTCATTGTTACCACTGTTTCAAGTATATCACACAGTGCCATTGTTACCACTGTTTCAAGTCACTTTATAATCAGTCCAGAAAATAATATAATAAGCCCCTTGGGCATTTACAAAACAGAAGTTCCCAGCCCGGAATACATTTAAAAATATCATTTAAGTTTTCAACACTTAGAATTATGGCTGAGTTTGCAAAACAACATTTAAAACCTTGGACTGAAATTAAATGATATGCAAATCATGCTAAGCAGTAATATCAATCCTCGAAGGATTTTACAAATCGGCACAAGGCCCCAAACATGGCATCAAGCCCAGTAATATCAATGAAGTATGTGTATCAATCACCAGTATAGTATAAACATCACACGGGATGGACCAAGTCACAATCCCCAATAGTATCCGACCCCGCACTCGCCATGGAGTGCGTGTCACGCCTCAATATAGCATTACGATGTGAAAGTCCGGGATTTCAAACCCTCAGAACAACATTTACATCTATTACTCACCTCTAACCGGTCGTAGACTAGTCCGCAATGCCCTTTCCTCTTGAATCGACCTCTTCACGCGTCGAATCTAGTCAAAACCACAACAAATACGTTACGATAGGCTAAGGGAATATAACCCAATCGAAAAGACTCGAAAAATGTCGAAAATCCCAAAATTAGCAAAACCCGAGCCCCGGGACCACGTCTCAAAATTCAGAAATTTTTACATCAATACGACCCTTATCTCGCCACGAGTCTATACATACCAAATTCACAAAAATCGGAGTTCATTTGACCCCTCAAATCACCATTTAATTCTCTTAAGTTTCAAGCCCTAAACCACCATTTTGTCCATAATTTACTTGAGTTTTCAGCTCTAATCCATGTATTTAACTTGAAAATAAGTAGAAACAACTCACCTTTGATGCTTGATGAAATCCCCCTTGAAATTCTCTCCAAAATAACCCAAGCCAAATGAAAGAAATGAAAGAAATAAGCCAAATCCGTGTTTAAAAGAATCTGCCCGTGCTTCGTCGAGTTGTACCTTGCACTTGTGCTATACAAGTTGTACATCCTATTAAAAATTTTCCTTGTCGGACACCTTCTGTTTAAACACCCATAACGTCTTGTATAAGTATCCAAATGACAAACGGATTTAAGATTTAGAAACTATACTCGAAGATCTTTAATTTGATAGGTTGTACACCATATAACTCTTTATATATCCCGAGATATGAGCTTCTAAAGTAGGCTCCCCGAATCAGAAAATTGCAGCAGAAATTTCTGCAGCTTTTTCTTTTCTTTTTGGTCCGAATTTCATTCTGTTAACCTTCCGAAATCCACCCGAGGCCCTCGGGACCTTAACCAATTATATCAACATGTCCCACAATATCATTTAAACTTGTCCCAACCTTCGAAACACCCAAAATAACGTCAAAACATCAAATCATCATCGAATTCAAGCCTAAGTTTCCAAAAACTTCCGAAAATACACTTTCGATCAAAAACCCGACCAAACGATGTCCGAATGACCTGAAATTTTGCACACACATCACAAATGACATAACAAAGCTACAGCTATTCTCGGAATTCCATTCCGACTCCCGGATCAAAATCTCACCTATCAACCGGAATTCGCCAAAATACTAACTTCGCCAATTCAAGCTTAATTCTACACCGGTCATCACAAAAATATTCCGGACACACTCCTAAGTCCCAAATCACCTAACGAAGCTATCCGAACCATAAAATTCACATTTCGAGCCCTCTAACACATAAGTCAATATCCGGTTGACTTTTCCAACTTAAGCTTCCTTAAAAGAGACTAAGTGTCTCAAACCTTACCAAAACTAGTCCGAATGACTTCAAATTTTGCACACAAGTCATATTCGACATTACGGACTTGCACCAACTTTCGGAAGCGCATTCCGACCCCGATATCAAAATTTCCACTTCCGGTCGAATTTTCTCAAAAACCTTCAAATTTCTATATTTAGCCAAATGACTTCAAAATGACCTCCGGACATCCGAATTCACTTCCGATCGCGCTCCCAACTCCAGAATCACCATACGGAGCTATTCCCAGACTCGGAATCCCAAACACACATCTATAACTCTGAAATGCCTTCCAACCCAAATTTATGAAATTCTTCTAAAATACTAACTTCCACAATATACGCCGAAATGCTCACGGGTTATCCAAAACCAAATCCGGACACACGCCCAAGTCCGAAATCATCATACGAACATGCTGGAACTTTCAGATCTCAATTCCGAGGTCGTTTACTCAAAATTCTAATCCTAGTTCATTTCTTCAATTTTAAGCTTTCAAAATAAGAATTTCCATTTAGTTTTGACTCCAAACTTCCTGAATTTTAATTCTGACCATACACACAAGTCAATATACCTGAGATGAAGCCGCTCATGGCCTCAAACTGCTGAATGACGCGTCGGAGCTCAAAATGACCGGTCGGGTCGTTACAACCAGCTTCCGCTTCTGCGACCACCCTTCTGCATATGCGCATCGCACCTGCGGTCCCCAATCCGCAGGTGTGGAAATACCAGAAGCAGCAAAAGATCTGCAGCTCACCAAAAACTCCAACTCTCCGTCAACCATCCGGAATCAACCCGAGGCCCCCGGGACCTCAACCAAAAGCACAAACATAACCCATAACCTTATTCAAACTTGTACCAATCTTCAAATCACCTCAAACAACATCAAATAAACCAAAACATATCGGATTCAAGCCTAAGTTTCCAAAATCTTCCGAATTCTGCTTTTGATAAAAAAACCCAACCAAACCACGTCCGAGTGACCTGAAATTATACACACACCTCCCAAATGACACAACGAAACTACTGCAACTTCCGTAATTCCATTCCGATCTCTATATCAAAATCTCACCTACCAACCGAAAAATGCCGAAATCTCAATTTTGCCTATTCAAGCCTAAACCTTTCCACGGAATTCCAAGATGCATTCCGATCTCGCTCCTAAGTCCCAAATCTCCTAACGGATCTAACCAAATCATAAAAATTCCGATCCAAGATCATATACTAACAAGTCAAATCTTGGTCAAACCTTTTAAATTTCAAGCTTCAAACTAAAAACTGTTCTTCCAAATTCATTCCGATTACCCTGAAAACCAAAACAAACAACTTACATGAGTCATAATACATCACACGGGGCAAGCCATGCCCGAGAACTGGGCAAAGTACAAAAGCTCAAAACATCCGGTCGGGTCGTTACATCCTCCCCCACTTAAACATACGTTCGTCCTTGAACGTGCCCATGGTTGTTCCAAAAGCCAACCAATCGCTGAATAACCTTACCATGCATATACCCGGGGGTGATTCCACGTCACCCTATCTCGTATAGGTCCGAATACACAATGTAACTGAAATTTCACAATCCAACCTAGCCTATAAACCTTAGAATCACATTTCCACTTCCAAAATCATCCACCAGATCAGAATCTTACATCTATACTCTGAATAAGCCCGAACAGGCTGTAATAACCCATACCTGCAACCTCAGGTGAAATCACATGATATACCACATAACTCAAACACTTTTAGTGATAACTTCTAATCACGGCAGCTGCACACAACACCCGAATACCGATAAAAAACCTCTTATCAACTAAAGTCTCATTCCAACACTTTCATATACTACCAATGATAAATGAAACACGTAGTAAGCCATAGCCATTTCTCAAATCAACCATTCGCAAAGCCACCTCTCCTTTGGCAAAGACCATAGCAACTTTCTGAGCCGAACCTCGATATTATCCTTTCAACATGCTGAAATCGAATATGTTTGTATTCATTAAAGACCCCAACGATCTTATCTAATCCAACATCATCACTCTAGTGACATGACACGTCAATACAGGCTAAAGCTACAACTTGTGCAATCCGCGCACCAATAAACGACGATCCGAACATACTTAAATCATGAAAATGATTCAAACGAAAGAGCTGTACCGCAAGCTCACCAGTACCACCACAGACAATGCTGAGAACCCGTGGCACATCATAGAAACAGAACACACGAATCTAACCCGCAGGATCACACCTCCACATAGCTTCGCTCTAATACACGACCTCATCCAAACACTAGTCCACATGAAACACCTCAAGTCACCATGCTAAAAAATCGACAACTATGTGCAATATGATGTCTGAAACCAAAGCAATCATCATAACCACTGCGAAGCAATTGACATAACATTACACATACCCGAAAGGACACAACCGATACGCCATCCACCGAGCAATACCAGTACTCTTTCTCCCTCGACTTCCACTATGAAACCCCAATGGAACCGCACCATCTGTGCCCATAACCAACAATCATAACGTCTCCCAACACAGAAAAGTAATTTATAGATCACCTTGGAACACTAATAGCTCAATAACAACCAAATCAACACATTCCTCACCAATAGCAACTCGAAGTCAACAAAGCCATCTCGATGCAGAACACACATCCATATAGGTCTACCAATGAACCCCTTATCAAGGAGTTTCAGAAGCTACTCCTTCAACTCCTCTCACTCTGCCGGTGCCATACGATATGGTTCCCAACACCAAATCAATACCGAAATCAACAACCCTGTTCGGCGACATGCCCGGCAGCAGGAAACACATCTGGAAAAGTTCCCCATCTCTAGAACTAAATCAATGGTAGGAGTCTCTTCACTAACATCCATCACGAAGGCCAAATAAGAAAGACAACACTTCCCAGCCATCCGCTGGGTATTCGAAAATGACACCACCCTACTGGGAACATAATCCGTCGAACCTCGCCACTCAATCCGTGGCATTCCCGACAAAGCCAACATTGCTGCCTTAGTGTAATAGTCCAGAATAACATGACACGAAGACAACCATTCTGTACCCAATATTACATCAAAATCTACATACTAAGCAGCAAAAGATCCATTCGGGTCTCCAAACCCCGATAGTCCCTAAACAGTGCCGATACACGCGACCCACAACCACATCATAACCTGTATATAAGAACTCCCAGTATCCAACTCCATATAGCACACGAATCACCATACCTGATACCAATTTCGCCATCCGAATATATAACGCACCTCTAATACACAATCATTCCCTGAGAGGTACTCTTATAATCCTTCTATGCCACCAAGCAAACTCGAATATCGGCAGTCGATCCGACAGAAGAGTGCTGCAATACTAAGGAAGTATCATCAACTTAATCACATTGCCTTTTTCTGGAACATATACCCTCGTCAAATCGCCCCAATTAGCAATACCATTTCCTTAATCATCTAAAGATCATTTCCCTAATCATCTGAAGCTCATTTTCCTAATTATCTGAAGCTCATTTCCTTAATTATCTGAAGCCGCCCGCTGCCTAAGGATTTTTATGACCTTCCCTTCAGAACTGAAGCAAGACCTTACATATGCAAATCTCAAGCCTATATCACATACCGCATAAACCATACCATCCTAGGATAAACATGAGAACTTCATATCCCCCTCTGAGCCATAAGCAACTATGTACTCAACTAGCCAAAAACTTTCCATTGATCCCATCTAGAAGAAAATCACTATACCTCCCATGCTGCTCATGCCAACAGAAAATATACCTCTCTAACCATGGTAGAAATCATCAAGAACTCTCTGACTCCCTTTTGCACAACACCAAATCCGTAAGGACTGAATCCCTCTAACTCAACCAAACTACGCAGGCCGCTAAAACCTAAGAGCATTGCTGCGAAACACCTACAGAAACTCATTACATCGTAAGCACCTAAGGAAATAATCATACCCTTACCATACTGATCCGGCCTACTACCAAGCTATACCATCTATCCAAGTTCCTTCTAATTTATCTTCAACTAGATGCTTCTTCTTGCTATAACACCACCATTCTTCAATCTAGACTCACCACATGAGTCCCAAGCATAAAGACACTCCGTCTAAGGCTCATAAACTGCTGAGTACTCTCTTAAATTTTCCCAAAAGCACTACGCTCAAAATGCCTACTCCGAAGAGACTGCCTGTGAATCCAAAGCCATTACCTTCACCTTCATAATATCGATATATATAGAATCCTATAATTGATATAGAAATTCCACGAACCTTGACACCCTCCAAGGCAAACCTTAGTTTCTAACCAATTATACAATTTGAAAATCTCCAATTATTACATGTAAAATCTTGAACCCATTAGAACCATTCTCGAGAGTCATCTACTCTACTCAAACCGCAATTAAACTAATCAAATAAACTGAACAACCTGTGCCTCATTAGCGCTCCGACACCGCAGAATATAACCTTACCTTAATGCAACCAAGCAACTCCCTGTTCTAATCACCCTTTACCCATAACAACTCAAGAAATTCCGTGATTCTCATAAACACCTACGAAGCATAACATAACCTTTTCCTTTACTCGAGCCATCCTTGGTCTCAAATCATTGTAAGCCATAACTGATTCACCTGAACGCCTCAAACTGGGACCAACATAGCACATAACTGTGCAATCAACTAATCAATAGCAGACTCCCCCACTTGGCTCGAAGCCATAGATTAAAACACACTCAATAACTCATAACACATATACTCTATTGCTGCCATAATACCATAGTGAGATTAAACTTGATCCTTCATAAGCTCATGAAACACAGACCACCTGGTACTTTAACTCTTATGCAAATCTCGCATTCACTCTCGTAACAGTTAAACCCACTCTCTTAAGCGACCCAAATTTAAATTGCAACACATATATTTCACTTGTAAATGAGATCTTCTAATGGACAACATAAGGATCACACAACCTCAGAACACTCTGCAGGAGATAACCCACATGCGTTGCCTCAAACTGCATTTCTGTATACCTTCCACCATCATAAACATTACGCAACCACTTAATCTTCCCGAGTCTGAACTCGTACCGCAACATGAAATTAACTTCACTCACACTAGGACACATGAAAAGATTCTTCACACACCCACAACTCAGGGCTATTCCTCAAATCAAGATGGAAATCAAGCACCTAATAGTCCTTGCTACCCCAAAGCAGACCCTTCTCATCTCATTCGATTTATATGAACACATCCTGCAGTCATATCACCCTCATCACATAGCTATCCGGTCATTACTTCCCTTAATAGGGACAACAACACATATAGATCTAGAATCACGCGCTCACGCAATCAACAGCTCAGGGCTCAAGCTATGGCAAAATCCGGCCTCGAGTCCTCCAGACTGGCACAACATCAACGCACATAAAATCACACCTCACCCCTCGACTAGGGAATAACAAGCCATCGATGCACATCTGATACTGAGTGCCCATGCATGCATACAAATGCGTGGAAGGAATTCAAAGAGTTACATTTCAAGCTAAATCAAGGACGTACGATAAGAATTCAAGAATGTGAAGTTTTTTCCCTAAAGGTTCTGCAGCCTCCCAAGGATAAGTACAGATGTCTCCGTACCGATCCACGAGACTTTACTAAAATTGCTCATGACTCGTGAGACCTATGTAACCTAGGCTCTGATACCAACTAGTCACGACCCCAAACCGGACCCGGTCGTGATGGCGCCTCTCGTGAAGACAAGGACAACCGACACAATCCCCAAGTTCATTTCAAAAGTTTTAATAAGTCAATTTAAGCCTTTTTAGTTAATTAGGTATTGCATAATGTAAGTTTAAAAGAACAGTGCGGAAATAGATACAACTCGACATCGGGGTGTCACAAGTAACGCGCATCTACTATGGTCTAAAATACAATAGAATTTTTGTAAATGTACTCAATACAATCTAATGACATCAAAGGGAGAAAAATAGTGCTGTGGACGTCGGGCAGCTACCTTGCTAAACTCCAAAGACTCTACCTCTGATCAACCAATACCCATTACCGGGTGTAGAAATACCTAAATCTGCACACAAAGTGCAGGGAGTAAAGTGAGTACTCCAACTCAGTGAGTAATAATAATAACTAAAGACTGAGTGATAGGAAATCACGAAAAGTACATCAACATGCTGTATAGAGTAGTACAAAACTAGTAAGAAAATAATGAAGCTGTGAAATCTCTTAAAGCATCTTAGCTCAGTTTTAAACTTCTTTAAAATGACTTTTTAACAGTTAAGCAATTGAATGCAAAGCAATTAGAACAGATAGGCACAGAAAATCCGCCCCTCGGTCACAAATACACAATTAAACAGGTAAATGATAGACAAATAAGACAGATAAGCACATAAAGGATTGCCCCTCGGGCACAATGTCAACAATACCATCCCCTCGGGCTATATCTCACATCACAATGGGTACCCGCGCTCACTGGGGGTACGCAGACTCCTGGAGGGGCCCCTTACAGCCCAAACGCAATATCAAGCCATCTCGTGGCATCATCACTAGGCTCTCGGCCTCATATCAACAAGCCACCTCGTGGCGTACAAACTCAAGCCCTCGGCCTCATAATCATAATTAGTGTATCACCGCTGCGGCGTGCAGCCCGACCCAAAAGTATCCTCACAGCACAGGCCCTCGGCCTTACTCAGTCAAAATCACATAAGCCACTCGGGCAATAGTAAAACGTGATGCTCAGCTCAAAATATTATTTGAAATATCATTTGATATATTAAAACAGAGTAAACACGGCTGAGTTATGAAAACAGTGAAATATAGCATGACTGAGTTCAAGTATAAAATCAAGACAGTGAGGAAATATCAATAAAAATCCCCTAAGAGTTCAAATAGTTGGCACGGAGCCTAAATATGGCATTCAGCCCAAAACATGATAATAGTAAATAGATTTCAGTTAAATACATGGTAAAATAGTCATTCGGGTCGAACTAAGTCACAATTCCCAACAGTACCCGACCCCACGCTCGTCATCAAGTGTGTGTGTCACCTCAATATAGCACAACGATGTGCAATCCGAGGTTTGATACCCTCAGGACATCATTTACAATCATTACTCACCTCGATCCGATCCAAACTCTAGCCCGCGATGCCTTTGCCCTCATGAATCAACCTCCGGATGCTCCAAATCTAACCACAATTAGTACATAATCATTAAAATATGCTAAGAGAACAAAGACCACTAGAAAATATCCAACTTACATAAAACATCCCGAAATTGCTCAAATCTGGACCCTAGGCCCACGTCTCGAAATCCGATAAAATTAACATTAACGGAATCCTCTTCCTCTCACGAGTTCATATATATCAAGAATACAAAAATCCGATCACAAATGACCACTCAAATCCCTAGATTAAGGTCTCCAATTTCCAAGCCCTAAACCCCCAATTTTTGCTCCTGATTTTCCATAGATTTCACGCTTAAAATGTTAAAATTCATCATAGAAACAAGTTTAGGGTCCAAAAATCTTACCTCCACGAAATCCTCTTGAATTCCCTCTTCAATTAGCTCTTTCAAGCTTTTTCCCGAATGGAATATGGTGAAAACCCTCTCAAAATCGCGAAGGATGCAATATATACATTCTGACCCAGGCATTTTCATATCTGCGGCCATATTCTCGCTTCTGCGGTCAAGATCACCGCATCTGCGGTCCTCACTTAAGTCCCCATTTTCCGCATTTGCGATGAAATATACCGCACCTGCACCTTCGCATATGCGGTCCCACAACCGCTTCTGCGGTTTCTTCCAACATCACCAGCTTCCGCTTCTGCGACCACCCTTCCGCATATGCGGCATCGCACCTGCGGTCCTCAATCCGCCGATGCGGAAATACCAGAAGCAGCAAAAGATCTGCAGCTCACCAAAAACTCCAACTCTCCGTTAACCATCCAAAATCACCCTGAGCCCCCCGGGATCTCAACCAAAAGCACAAACACAACCCATAACCTTATTCAAACTTGTACCAATCTTCAAAATACATCAAACAACATCAAATCAGCCAAAACACATCGGATTCAAGCCTAAGTTTCCAAAATTTTCCGAATTTCGCTTTTGATAAAAAACCCAACCAAACCACGTTCGGGTGACCTGAAATTTTGGACACACCTCCCAAATGACACAACGGAACTACTGCAACTTCTGGAATTCTATTCCGATATCTATATTCTCACCTACCAACCGGAAAATGCCGAAATCTCAATTCCACCAATTCAAGCCTAAATCTTTCCACGGACTTCCAAGATGCATTTTGATCACGCTCCTAAGTCCCAAATCTCCTAACGGATCTAACCAAATCATAAAAATTCTGATCCGAGATCATATACTAACAAGTCAAATCTTGGTCAAACCTTTCAATTTTCAAGCTTCAAATTGAGAGTTGTTCTTCCAAATTCATTCCGATTACCCTGGAAACCAAATCCAACGTCTTACATGAGTCATAATACATCACACGGGGTAAGCCATGCCCGAGAACTAGCGAGAAAAGTGCAAAAGCTCAAAATGTCCGGTAGGGTTGTTATACTAATTTACATGATTTTCCATGTTAAAATCTAGATATAATCCAAGTAATTAACTTGCAATACGTGGGAATCACTTACTTTAACATGGATGATGAAATTGGAGCTCCAAAATAGCTCCTAGATCGGCTCCCATGGAGAAAATGAGATTAAATGAGCCAAACCCATTTCTTTACACTTATACACTACCCAGACAACTCTTCTTCGCATTCGCAAAGAAGAAAATTTCCCAAAACATTTTCCAAACTCTTCTCAGACAACCTCTAATATAATGGCCATAGAGTTTTGTACAAAACTCCAAATGATAAATGGTTTAATTTTCTGAAAACAAGACACCAGGATCTACAACTTTCATGTTTTGGTCATCTCTCAATTCCTTATAGATTTTGAGATATAAGCTGCCAAAGTCAGCCCTGTGCACCACAATTTCTTCTTCATCTTCCCGGACAGCCTATAGTGTATTAGCCATAACCTTTTGTACACAAATCCAAATGCTAAATGGTTTACTCTTTTGAAAACTAGACATAAAGAGCTACAACTTTTATTTTTAGATCATCTCCAAATTCTTTATAGATTGCAAGATATGAGCCTCCGAAGTTAGACCTGTACAACAGAGATTTCCTTCTTCGTGAACGCGAGGATCTCGTCGCAAACGCGAAGAACAGAGTCCCTGAAGCCAAATCCTTCTCCGCGAACACGAGAGGATCCTCGTGAACCTGAAGAAAAACACCAGACACCAGCATCAGCTATTGCAAAACAGCCCGAAATGATCCGAAACCACCCCGAAACACACCCGAGGCCCCGTCCAATCACACAAACTAGTCCTATAACATAACACGGACTTGCTTGAGGCCTCAAATCACATCAAACAACATCGAAATCATGAATAGCTCCCCAATTCAAGCTTAATGAACTTTATAACTTCAAACTTCTACATTCGATATCGAAACCTATCAAATCACGTCCGATTGGTCTCAAATTTTGCACACAAGTCACATTCGACATTACAAACCTACTCCAACTTCCGGAATTGGATTCCGACCCCTATATCAAAAAGTTGACTTCTGGTCAAACTTCTCAAAAACCTTCAAATTTCTATCTTTAGCCAAATGACTCCAAAATTACCCACAGACCTCCGAATTCACTTCCAATCGCGCTCCCAACATCAGAATCACCATACGGAGCTATTCTCAGACTCGGAATCCCAAACAGACATTGATAACACTGAAATGCACTTCAACCCAAAGTTATGAAATTCTTCCAAAACTACTAACTTCCACAATGGATGCCGAAACATTTTCGGGTCTTCCAAAACCCGATCTGGACATACGCCCAAGTCCGAAATCATCATACGAACCTGCTAGAACCTTCGAATCCTGATTCCGAGGTCGTTTACTCAAAAATCCAATCTTAGTCAATTCTTTCAACTTAAAGCTTCCGAAATGAGAATTCTTTTTCCAAATCAACTTCGAACTTCCCGAAATTCAATTCCGACCATGCGTGTAAGTCATAATACCTAAAGTAGAGATGCTCATGGCCTCAAACTGCTGAACGACGCGTTAGAGCTCAAAACGATCGGTTGGGTCGTTACAGGTATAAAGTGAGATTTTCCCAATTAGAAAAGCTACATTAGCTATAATGATAACCTGCAATTACTCTCATATTTCCTTTGAGAATTGGATGGTGTAATTACACCCCTTCAATTACATGCAATTTCATGGCGAACAAGTAATTACTTAACCAGATGATCACGACCAACTATAAAACTGAATTTGAATTAAAAGATAATTTTAAATTTATAGATAAAGTTTTAATATTTTGAATTAAATAAAAAATATTTTTCTTGTGTTATCATATTATCATACTTAATTCGGTTGATGATCATATGCAATCATGTTAGGAACTTTTGTTATCTTTTCTAATTATTTAAATGCTACTTCGCCTCTAGCAACAAAAAAGAAGAACAAGTCATATCTCTATATATATTAAAGGAATAAAGTTACCATATATAATTGGCATTGTGGTTAAGTCAAGTGGCAAACTAATAAATGTCAATATTATATGGTAACTTTTTTCTATATTTTACTATGTTAATCAAATAGAAATTCATATATATATATATATAACTAAATTTGAATTAAAAGATAATCTTAAATTTATAGATAAAGTTTTAAAATTTTGAATTAAATAAATTTTTTTTTATCTTTTGTTATCATATTATCATACTTAATTCGGTTAATGATCATATGCAATCATATTAGGAACTTTTGTTATCTTTTCTAATTATTTAAATGCTACTTCGCCTCTAGCAAAAAAAAAGTCATATAACTATAAAATCCTTTCACATTTAAAGCCCTATAATTATAGTTCTTTAAAACACTATATATAGATTTGAATAAAGTGAATTTCTTTAAAATAATATAATAGATGGGGTACACGTCTATGTTTATGCAGATGAAAAAAAGAATTTAAAAATTGAATAAAAGATTACTTACATATATAATAAAGTAAACCAACATACCGGAGAAAGAAACATCACAAAAATCAGTCAATATTTAAAAAAAAGTTATTTTTTCTCTTTAAAGAATGTTTGTTTGAAGAGTCAATTTGTATAAATGGACATCAAACAAAAAAAACTCATTCTTTTATAGCGAAATAAATTAATTATTTTGTAACAAAAGAAGAAAGACATAAAAAAATAAGATAAAAGAAAATAAATATAGAAAAAAATAAATGAAAAATCTAAATGTCACCCCTAACCCGGACCCGGTCGTGATGGCACCCCTCGTGAAGACAAGGCCAGCCGATACTTCCCATTTTTCAATTATTAACAGTTAAGCATTTAAGAAACGGTCTAGACATGATAAAATAAATCTGAAATAACAATGATAACGTAAATACGCGGAAGAACACCCATACACAGCCCTAACCGGGGTGTCACTAGTCATGAGCATCTATAACACCTAATACACGTCTGAAAAGTCTACAAACTATTACAAATGTCTGATATGAGATAGAAATAATAAAGAGGGAGAGACGGGACTTCGGACGTCAAGCAACTACCTCGTGAACTCCGAATGTCCACCGGGAGCTCTCAACTCGCACTGGCAGGATTAGCAACGCCTGAATCTGCATACAGGGGTGCAAGGAGTAAAGTGAGTACTCTAACTCAGTGAGTAACAAATGTAAATAAAGATTGAAAGCAAGAAATCACGTAACGCACAAAGCATCTATATTGAGCAGTAAAACCACTTAAAAACAGTAAATCAATGAAAGATAGGTAAAATTCTTTAACTCAATGTAGTTTCATGAAAAGCCTTTTTCAATGATTAAGCAGGTAATTGACAGTCAAATATGAAAAATAAACACATTAAGGCTCGTTCCTCGGGCATAGTATCAACAAATTTGCCCCTAGGGCAACATCTCAGAACGGTACTAGCCCCTAGGGCAAATCACATAGAACAATACTAGCCCCTCGGGCTCAATCTCACATCACAATGGGTACCCATACTCACTGGGGGTGTACAGACTCCTGGAGGGGCCACTTATGGCCCAAGTGCAATATTAAGCCATCTTGTGACATCAAAACTAGGCCCTCGACCTCATATCAATCAAGCCACCTTGTGGCGTACATATCTCAGGCCCTCGGCCTCATAATCAGTATCAAATGTTTCCTCACAATATAGGCCCTCGGCCTTACTCAGTCAAAAATCCACACAAGCCACTCGGGAAGTAGTAAAACATGTTTCTCAGCCCAAAATATCATTTAAAAGATCATATAAGTGTTAAAATAGAGTAAACATGGCTGAGTACGAAAACAGTGAAATATGACATGACTGAGACAGTGAGGAAATACCAGTAAAAATCCCCGAAGGGTTCAAATACCCAAATATGACATTCAGCCCAAATAATGATAAGAAAAAGTAGATTTCAGTCAAATACACGGTAAAATCATCAGTAGGTACATACCAAGTCACAATCCCCAATAGTACACGACCCCACGCTTGTCATCAAGCATGTGCCTCACCTCAATATAGCACTACGATGTGCAATACGAGGTTTCAAACCCTCATAACATCATTTACAATCATTACTCACCTCGAGCTGGTCAAAGCTCTAGCTTGCGATGCCTTTTCCCCTCGAATTGGCCTCCGCTCGCGTCAAATCTATCCAAAATCAGAACGAGGATGTCAAAATATGCTAAGGGAATGAAGCCCAAGCGAAAATAATCAAAATTCGACACAAATCCCGAAATTACCAAAACCCGACCCCTGGGACCACATCTCGGAATTCAATAATTTTTGCATCAATAGATTCTTTATCTCCTCACGAGTTCATACATATCAAAAGTTCTCAAATCCGACCCCAAATGGTCCTTCAAATCCTCAATTAAAGGTCAAAATTTCCAAGCCCTAGTTCTTCAATTTTTGGCTTAATTTCCATGATTTTCTAGGTGGAATTCACATAATAATCGAGTTTTAAGTCCAATAATCTTACCTCCAAGTGATTCCCCTTGAATCCCTCTTCAATCTCCTTCAAAAAGCTCCAAAAACGACCAACTATGGAGGAAATAAACCCCACATTCGCGGACAAGACGACCTTTTAAACTTCTGCCCAGGCCTGAAAATCCTTCTTCGCGAATGCGGTCAAAGCCTCGCGTTCACGAATCACAAAAATAACTTTGACCAAAATCCTCTTACGCGAACGCATTGCTTTACCCAGACGGCCTTCGCGAACGCGTTCCATCCATCGCGAACGCGATGGGTTAATTCCACTGAAGCTCAGCCTCTCAATTCCTTCTACGTGAATGCGACTACATGCCCGTGAATGCGATGCACAATATTGCAGCCGTTCGCGAATGCGAAGGATAAATTTCCACCTCCCTCAGCTGACTCTTCGCGACTGCGATGGTCCACTGGCGAACGCGAAGGGTAAATACCTGCAACTGCTGAACTGCAATTTCTGCAACTTTCTTAACTTCAAAATGATCCGATTGACCACCCAAAACTCACCCGAGGCCCCTGGGACCTCAACCAAAGGCACAAACACATCCTAATACCTTATTCAAACTTATTCCAATCATCAAAACACCTCAAATAACATCAAATTACCCAAAACACATCGAATTCAAGCCAAACTTTTCTAAAATCTTCCGAACTCCGCTTTTGATCAAAACCCAACCAAACCACATCCGAATGACCTAAACTTTTGCACACACATACCAAATGACACAACGGAACTACTGAAACTCTCGGAATTCCATTCGGACCCCTATATCAAAATCTCGCCTACCAACCGGAAATTGCAAAAATATCAACTTTGCCAATTCAAGCCTAAATCTACTCTGGACCTCCAAAACCCATTTCGATCGCACTCCTAAGTCCCAAATCACCTCCCAAAGCTAACCGAACCACCGGAACTCACATCCGAGCCCTCTAACATAGAAGTCAATATTTGGTTGACTTTTCCAATTTAAACTTCCTTAAAAGAGACTAAGTGTCTCAAATCTTACCAAAATCATTCCAAATTTGATTCGACCAATCCGATACCACAAAACATAGATGAACAAAGCATAAAGAAGCAGAAATGGGGGAAATAGAATAGTAACTCATGAGACGACTGGCTGGGACATCACACTAAAAGTCAGAAATAAGAGATGACAACGCATTTCTTCTTCTATTTCATCTTTATTGAGTATAAAAATTTTGGAAGTTGATCTCATCGACTTTAAATATTTTTTTAACTCAAATACATAGATTATAAGATAAGGATATCCTAGATTATTATTATTTTTTAATTTACATTATGTGTCATTTTTAAAAAATTTCTATTACTGACAAACTGCTATGTTATTTGAATTTGAATTTAAATGCAACTTTGAATAGTTTGCATTAAGGTTAAGCCAAGTATGGTATCGAGAAAAAATTACTTAGCAATTTTAAGATAATATATGCAATGTTATATAATAATAATCAACTAATTTAACATTTAATGATTCAAAGAACAAAAAATATGTATATATAGAGTATTCAAAATTCAAAGTATGTGGATAGAGATATCGATAAACTCAAAATAGAGTCATACTGAAACAAAGTTTCACCGGCTAAAGAATTATTTAAATTTTTAGATAGGTGATTAAAGTGAATTTTAAATTAATGATAATATCTTCACTTGCATCATTATAAAGATAATCATTATTGAAATATATATAAAATTTTAGAAATTGAAATTTTAAAATAGAAATATTTTGTTTTAAATAATGACATACCATATAAAAGTTCAAGTCGTAGTAAAAGAGTCGCGTCGGAACCAAAGAATCGTTCATATTGTGCTAACCTTTGTGCTTTACCATAAATACGAGTTATTATTTCGCTTTATGGCTATTTTTAGGTTCCAATGAAACCAATGTGCAAAAATAAAATTATCAAGATTTGTGAAAATATTAGTTTTAAATTAAAGGATAATTTTAAATTTATAGATAAAGTTTTTAAATTTGAATTAAAACAAAAGAAATTATCTTTTGTTGTCATGTTATAATACTTAATTTGGTTAATGATCATGTGCAATCAGGTTAGAAACTTTTGTTATCTTTTCTAATTATTTAAATATTACTTTGCCTCTGAAAAAACAACAACTGCATATAACTATAAAATCCTTTCATATTAAAACCCTATAATTATAATTCTTTAAAACACTATAGCTAAGATTTAAATAAAACGAATTTCTTTTAAAATAAATGTAATATATTGTCACGACCCGAATTTTTCACCCTCGGGAGTCATGATGGTGCCTACTAATGTGAGCTAGGCAAGCCAATTATTAGACAAATTATCCTTTTACCAATTTTTATTCTCTTTAACATTATATAAAATAATAACATGTAAACAGCGAAAATTTAGAATAAGCGGAAGAAAGCAATAAAATAACTGAACATGCATCTATTACAACAACTTAAACCTTAATCACCCAGAACTAGTATCACAGTACCACATACGGTCTAAGATTGCTAAATACAAGGTCTGAAAATAAAAGACACACTGTTTCTGAAGCAAAGAGATGAAACAGGAAATAAAGGATAGAGGAGACGCCAGGGCCTGCGGACGCCTGTAGGTCTACCTTGGATCTCCGCGTGAACTGAAGGTAGCCTCCAAACTACGGTCCAAGAGCTACTTCGGGATCTGCACATAGTGCAGAGTGTAGTATCAGTACAACCGACCCCATGTGCTGGTAAGTGCCTAGCCTAACCTTGGCGAAGTAGTGACGAGGCTAGGACCAGATTACCAAATAAACTTGTGCAGTTATATAATATACAACAGAAAGTAAAGCAGGAATAAAGAAATAAAGATTGGAGGGGGAAAACATGCTTCAAGGAATAACAGGTAAAAACAGAATATCAAGAGAATTATAAAAGAACTAAAATCCAACTACTAACAAGGAGGGAAACAAAGGCAGAATTCACTTTCATTTCACATCTTGTTGCAGGCGTGCAACCCGCTCCCATTTCATATATCTAGTGACAGGCGTGCCACCCGTTCCCATTTCATTTATCTCATGGGAGGCGTGCCACCCGCTCCCATTTCATATATCTCGTGGCAGGCATACCACCCGTTCCCGTTTCATTTATCTCGTGGTAGGCGTGCCACCCACTCCTATTTCATTTATTTTGTGGCAGGCATGCCACCCGATCCCAGTTACAAATCAACAACAATCACAAAGAATCCCGGCAAGGGAACAAGAGCAATATAACAATATCCACAGCAAGGGAACAATAATATTTTAATAACATCCCGGTAAGGGAACAATAATATTTCAATAAAATATGAAGTGCAATAATTTACAACGGAGTCATAACAATTACAACACAAGACTCACGGGCATGCTTGACACCGACGTATAGATACTCGTCACCATGCCTATACGTTGTACTCCACAATTAACACGTAGCAAATAAGACTCAACTCCTAATCCCTCAAGTTAAGGTTAGACCAAACACTTACCTCGATGCCACGAACACAATTCATGTTTCAATTATAGCTTTACCCCTTGATTCCACCACCAATTCGCTCGTATCTAGTCACAAGTTACTTAATTACATGAATAAACACTAAATGAATCAACCCCAATGCATGAAAATGAGTTTTCCAAAGTTTTACCCAAAAAGTCAAAAATCGCCCCCGGGCCCACATGGTCAAAACCTGAGGTTCGAACCAAAACCCGATTACCCATTCCCCCACGAACGCAAATATATAATTTATTTTGGAATCCGACCTCAATTTGAGGTCTAACTCTCCAAATTTCAATATTCTTAGGTTTTCCCAAAGTTCTCAATTCCACCATGAAAACTCTAGATTCTAGGATGAAATCTTGTAAAAAGAAGTTAAGAAGTAAAGAAAATGAGTTAGAAATCACTTACCAATGTTTTGGAGAAGAAAGGTTGTTTGAAAAATTACCTCTTATATTTTTGGGGTTTTGAAAAATAAAAAATAACTGAAAATCCCGTTTTAATATACCCCTCTCAGACCCCCTGTGCGGACCGCACAAAATCGAGTGCGACCGCACAACTCTCCATATGGAGAGCAGTGACATACTTTAATATTTTGTCCCTAACTTTCTCTACAGATGTTCAAATTGTGCATTCTGTACCTTTCTGGAAACTACACGCGAAGGGCGACAACTTTCGTTTTTGAATCATCTCAATATTCCTTGTAGATAAAAAGATATAGGCTTGCGAAGTCGGACCAGTGAACCTGTGCGGACCGCACAAAATCGAGTGCGGCCGCACAGCCCCCACCGCGGACAACACCAAAACAAATGCGGTCAGCACTGGCGGGTTCCGAGATTTGCACTTCTCTGAACTTGCAGCATCTATGTTTAAGCCTAAGACATCCCGGAACCTACCTGAAACTCACCCGAGCCCTCGGAATTCCAAACCAAGTGTGCATACTAACTCAAAGACATCATATGGACCTACTCGTGTGATCACATCATCAAAATAACATGTAAAATCATGAATTAAACCTCAAAAGTCAACATTTTCATCAATAACTCTCAAAGTTCATAACTCTTCAACCGGAAGTCCAACTCATGTCAAATAAACTCCGTTTTCACTAAATTTCACAGTTATCTTTCAAATAACATAACAAGTTTGTACTGGGCTCCGAAACCATAATACGGGCCCGATAACAATGGTTTCAAACATTAATTCTTTTCTTCATTTCTTAGATAATTCAGTAAAATAATTTCTTTCAAAAATTGATTTCTAAGGCGTAGGACATCGGAATTCATTTCCGGGTATACACTCAAGTCCCATATTTTACTACGGACCTCCCGGGATCATCGGAACACGGATTTGGGTCCGTTTGCTCAAAATATTGACCTAAGTCAACCATAATCAAATTTTTAACTCTAGAAATTTCTATTTCTCATATTTTCGCATAGAAGGCTTTTCGGATATAGGTCCGAACCACGCACATAAATCAAGGTGAGGTAAAAAGGAGGTTTTTAGGCCTCGGAACACTGAATTCACTTGCAACACAAGTTATGCCTTTTGGGTCATCACATTCTCCACCTCTAAAACAACCGTTCATCCTCGAACGGATGTAAGAAGGAAGTACCTGAGTCAGGAAAAAGATGGGGATAACGGCTCTGCATATCGGACTCGGACTCCCAGGTCGATGCCTCAGCAGGCTGACCTCTCCATTGAACACGAACATAAGGGAAATTCTTCGACCTCAACTGACGAACTTGCCGGTCTAGAATAGCTACCGGCTTGTCCTCATAGGAAAAGTCCTTGTCCAACTGGACAGTACTGAAATCTAACACGTGGGATGGATCGCTGTGATGCTTCCGAAGCATGGACAGATGAAACACTGGATGCACGGCTGATAAGCTTGGCAGCAACGCAAGTCTATAAGCCACCTCTCCTACTCAATCAAGAATGTCAAACGGGCCAATGAACCTAGGGCTAAGCTTTCCATTCTTCCCAAATCTCATCACGCCCTTCATAGGCGACACTCGAAGCAATACCCGCTCACCGACCAGGAATGCTAAATCACGAACCTTGCAGTTGGCATAACTCTTTTGCCTGGACTGAGCTGTACGAAGCCTATCCTGAATGATCCTGACCTTGTCCAAGGCATCCTGCACTAGATCCGTACCCAACAACCGAGCCTCTCTCGGCTCAAACCATCCAACCGGAGATCGACACCGCCTACCATATAAAGCCTCATAAGGAGCCATCTGAATACTTGACTGGTAGTTGTTGTTGTAGCCAAACTCTGCTAAAGGCAAAAACTGATCCCACGAGCCTCCAAAGTCAATGACACAAGCTTGGAGCATATCCTACAAAATCTGAATGGTCCGCTCGGACTGCCCGTCCGTCTAAGGATGAAATACTATGCTCAACTCAACCCGTGTGCCCAACTCTCACTGAACTGCTCTCCATAAATGTAAGGTAAACTGCGTACCTCAGTCCGAAATGATAGACTCGGGTACACCATGAAGACGAACAATCTCCTGGATATAGATCTCAGCTAACCTCTCGGAAGAATAAGAGACTGCCATAAGAATGAAATGCGCTGACTTGGTCAGCCTATCAACAATAACCCACACTGCATCGAACTTCTTCTGAGTCCGTGGGAGTCCAACAATGAAGTCCATCGTGATCCGCTCCCAATTCCACTCAGGAATCTCAATCTTCTGGAACAAACCACCAGGCCTCTGATGCTTATACTTAACTTGCTGACAATTCAAACACCGAGCCACAAATGCTATGATATCCTTCTTCATTCTCCGCCACCAATAATGCTGCCGCAAATCCCGATACATCTTTGTGGCACCCGGATGAATATAGTACTGGGAGCTATGGGCCTCCTCTAAAATCAACTCTCGGAGCCCATCCACATTAGGCACACAAACTCGACCCTGCAACCTCAAAACTCCATAATCCCCTAAGGTAACCTGCTTGGCACCTCCGTGCTGCACTGTGTCTCTAAGGAAACACAAATGGGGATCATCATACTGCCGATCACGGATACGCTCCAATAATGAAGAATAGGCGACTATGCAAGCTAACACACGGCTGGGCTCAGAAACATCCAACCTCACGAAATGATTGGCCAAAGACTGAACATCCAAAGCGAGCGGTCTCTTATCGACCAGAATATAAGCAAGACTACCCATGCTGGCTGACTTCCTACTCAAAGTATCGTCCACCACATTGGCCTTTCCCGGATGATATAAGATGGTGATATCATAGTCCTTTAACAGCTCCAACCACCTTCTCTGCCTCAAATTCAACTCCTTCTGCTTGAACAAGTACTGCAGACTCTTGTGATCCGTGAACACCTCACATGCCATGCCATACAGATAATGCCTCCAAATCTTTAACGCGTGAACAATGGCTGCCAACTCCAAATCATGAACCGGATAATTCTTCTCATGAATCTTCAACTGCCGTGAAGCATAAGCAATGACCTTGCCATCCCGCATCAATACCGCACCAAGCCCAATACAAGATGCATCACAATAAACTGTATATGGCCCTAAACCTATGGGCAAAACCAACACCAGTTCCGGAGTCAGCGCTGTCTTGAGCTTATGAAAGCTCGCCTCACACTTGTCCGACCATCTGAACTGGGCACCTTTTTGGGTCAACCTGGTCATCGGGGCTGTGATAGATGAAAACCCCTCCATGAACCGACGATAGTAGCCTACCAACCCTAAGAAACTCCAAATCTTTGTAGTTGATGCTGGTCTAGGCCAGTTCTTGACTACCTCAATCTTTTTCGGATCAACCTGAATACCCTCTGCTAATACAACATGACCCTGGAATGCAACTGAACTCAACCAGAACTCACACTTCAAGAACTTAGCATATAACTGACTATCCCTCAAGGTCTGAAGAACCACTCTAAGATGTTGCTTGTGCTCCCCCCAGCTGCGGGAATATATCAAAATATCATCAATGAAGACTATCATGAACAAATCCAAGTAAGTCCTGAACATTCGGTTCATCAAATCCATAAAAGCTGCTGGGGCATTCAACACCTCGAATGACATCACCAAGAACTCATAATGCCCGTACCGAGTGCGGAAAGCTGTCTTAGGGACATCAGATGCCCTAATTCTCAACTGATGGTAGCCAGATCTCAAGTCAATCTTCGAAAATACCTTGGCACCCTGAAACTGATCAAACAAATCATCAATTCTCGGTAATGGATACTTATTCTTGATTGTAACCTTGTTCAACTGCCAGTAATCAATACACATTCTCATAGATCCATCCTTCTTCTTAACAAATAACACTGGCGCACCCCAAGGTGAAACACTGGGTCTAATGAAACCCTTCTCAAGCAAGTCTTGCAACTGCTCCTTCAACTCTTTCAACTCAGGCGGGGCCATACGATATGGCGGGATGGAAATGGGCTGAGTGCCCGGAGCCAAATCAATGCAATAGTCAATATCCCTATCGGGTGGCATACCTGGCAGGTCTGAAGGGAATACCTCAGGAAACTCATGAACAACGGGCACATAATCAATAGAAGGAACCTCAGCACTAGAATCACGAACATAGGGGAAATAGGACAAACACCCCTTCTCGACCATATGCCGAGCCTTCATATACGAGATAACACTGTGGGTAGAATGACCAGGAGTCCCTCTCCACTCTAAATGAGGTAAACCCGACAAGGCTAAGGTCACAGACTTGGCATGACAGTCCAAGATAGCATGGTAAGGTGATAACCAGTCCATCCCTAATATGACACCGAAATCGACCATGTCTAGAAGAAGCAAATCTATACGAGTCTCAAGACCTCCAATCACAACTATACATGAACGATGGACTTGATAGACCACAATAGAATGACCCACAGTCGTAGACACATAAACAGGAGCACTCAAAGAATCACTAGGCATGACTAGATACGATGCAAAATAAGATGACACATATAGGTATGTAGACCATGGATCAAATAACACTGATGCATCCCTACTACAAACCAGAATCATACCTATGATAACGGAAGCCTCAACCTCGGGCCTGGCTGGAAGAGCATAACATCGGGGATGGCCCCCACCACCCTGAACTACATCTCTGGGACAGCCTGCTGCTGGCTGGCCTCTACCTCTAGCAGCCTAAGCTCCACCTCTAATACCTCTACCTCCACCTCTAGCACCTCTACCCCTACCTCTAGCTAGCTGGGAAGGCTGTGGAACACTCGAGCTGAAATATGGCACGGGAACCTTGATGCTGAGAGCTGATCGATGCTCGAGGGCAATACCTAGCAATGTGCCTCGTGTTGCCACAAGTAAAACAAGCACTCGACTGCTGGGGCTGATGACTCGGGAAACTCTAAAGCGGTGGTGCACTGATAAGAGATGGTGGTGCACTGTAGGACTGTTGATCAAAATATTGCATCTGAGAACCACAGCCACCTGAAGCATCGTGAGAAACCTGAAGTGCTGACTGAAAAGGCCTAGGAGGATGGCCTCTACCATATGAATCCCTACCTCCAGACGAGGTACCACTGAATCTACCTGAATGATGAGGCCTCTTGTCAGACCCCTGGCCACCTCCCTCCGATAGAACCATCTCAACTATCCGGGCCACATTGACCGCCTCCTAGAAAGATATCTCGCTCCCAGTATCCCTAGCCATCTTAAGACGAATCGGCTGAATAAGTCTATCAATGAACCTCCTCACCCTCTCTCTCGGTGGGAAGTATGATAAGAGCATGACGAGCCAAGTCGATGAATCTGGTCTCATACTGGGTAACAGTCATAGAACCCTGCTGGAGACACTCAAACTGCCTCCGATAGGCCTCTCTCTGAGTGATGGGGAGAAACTTCTCCAGAAATAGCTGACTAAACTGCTCCTAAGTCAAAGCTGGTGATCCGGCTGGGCTAGCCAAACAATAATCTCTCCACCAAGTCTTGGCGGATCCAGACAAGCGAAAAATAGCAAAATCGACCCCATTGGTCTCAACTATCCCCATGTTCCTAAGGACCTCATGACAACTGTCTAGATAATCCTGGGGATCCTCAGAAGATGCACCGCTAAAAGTAGTAGTGAAGAGCTTGGTAAACCTATCCAACCTCCGTAGGGCATCGACAGACATAGCTGCTCCATCACCGGTCTGAGCCACCACACCCGGCTGAACTGCTCCAACTGGCTGAACTGCTGGATTATGGAACTGGGGAGCTACCTGATCCGGAGTGCGAGTAGAAGGAGTCTAGGTTCCTCCTCCAGCCAGAGAGACGGCTGGTGCTACAGGAGGTAAACCTGCACGGGTGACAGTCTCCATAAGGCCCACTAGATGGACCAGAGAATTCATGAGTACTGGAGTAGCAATAAACCCATCTAGGACTAGAGCTGGGCCCAGCAGAACTGTTGGGGCCGGAACCTCATCATCAAAGTCAACCTGAGGCTCCGCTATTGGTGCTGCTGCTTTAGGCTGAGCTCTGCCCCTATCTCGGCCTCTAGCACAACCTCAGCCTTGCCCTCTGTCCCTCGTGGGAGCTGCTGTTGGGGGCTCGGGCTACTGGTTAGTGGATGAGGAAGCGCGTGTTCTCGCCATCTGCAAAAGAACATAGTAGAAATTCAATTAGCATTGTGAAACCAAACCGCACGATAGGAAAGAATGAAGGTGAAGTTTTCCTAACTCTGTAGCCTCTAGGGGACAAATACAGACGTCTCCGTACCGATCCCTCAGACTCTACTAAGCTTGTCTGTGAACTGTGAGACCCATGTAACCTAGGGCTCTAATACCAACTTATCACGACCCGGATTTTCCACCCTTGGGAGTCGTGATGGCGCCTACTAATGTGAGCTAGGCAAGCCAATTATTAGACAAATTACCCTTTTACCAATTTTTATTCTCCTTAATATTATATAAAACAATAACGTGTGAACAACGAAAATTTAGAATAAGCGGAAGAAAGCAATAAAATATCTGAACATGTGTCTATTACAATAGCTTAAACCTTAATCACCCAAAACTGGTGTCACAGTACCACATACGGTCTAAGACTGCTAAATACAAGGTCTAAAAAATAAAAGAGACACTGTTTCTGAAGCAAAGGGATGAAATAGGAAATAAAAGATAGAGGAGACGCCAGGGCCTACGGACGCCTGTAAGTCTACCTTGGATCTCCGCGTGGACTAAAGGTAGCCTCCAAACTACGGTCCAAGAGCTGCTCCGGAATCTGCACATAGTGCAGAGTTTAGTATCAGCACAACTGACCCCATGTGCTGGTAAGTGCCTAGCCTAACCTCGGCGAAGTAGTGACGAGGCTAGGACTAGACTACCAAATAAACCTGTGCAGTTATATAATATACAACGGAAAGTAAAGCCGGAATAAACAAGTAAAGATGGGAGGGGGAAAACATGCTTCGGGGAATAATAGGTAAAAACAGAATATCAAGAGAATTATAAAGGATCCAAAATCCAACTACTAACAAGGATAAGGGAAACAAAGGCAGAATTCACTTTCATTTCACATCTTGTTGCTGGCATGCAACCCACTCCTATTTCATATATCTCGTGGCAGGCGTGCCTCCCGCTACCATTTCATTTATCTCGTGGCAGGCGTGCCACCCGCTCCCATTTCATATATCTCGTGGCAGGCGTGCCACCCGCTCCCATTTCATTTATCTCGTGGCAGGTGTGCCACCCGCTCCCATTTCATTTATCTCGAGGCAGGCGTGCCACCCGCTCCTATTTTATTTCTCTCGTGGCAGGTGTGCTACCCGTTCTTATTTCATTTATCTTGTGGTAGGCGTGCCACCTGATCCCAGTTACAAATCAACAACAATCACAAAGAATCCCGACAAGGGAACAAGAACAATATAACAACATCCCAGTAAGGGAACAAGAGCAATATAATAATATCCTGGCAAGGGAACAATAATATTTCAATAACATCCCGGTAAGGGAACAATAATATTTTAATAACATCCCGGTAAGGGAACAATAATATTTCAATAACATGTGAGGTGCAATAATTTACAACGGAGTTATAACAATTACAACACAAGACTCACGGGCATGCTTGACACCGACGTAACACCTTATCATTCATGAAATTATTACTAATGGAATTAGGCCAGTTATTCATGTTAATACCAGTGATAGCTTACATTCTTAGGTGTAGGGGTTGGGATATACTGATCTTAGGTGATCTAATCATAAATTATTTGAAACAACTTGAAATTGTAGATAATATTAAACTACCTGAGTTTATAGAGAAATTGCTTGAATGGTCAAAGAAAGAAGTGAATAATTCTGATGGTATAGAAGTAAGGGTTGAAAAAGAAGAGGTTAAAGCTTATGTTTTAGGGGTTGAAGAGGAAAAAGATAATTATGGTACACTATTTTTGGTCATTATTTGTAGTGTTTATTTGATAGGTTGTATAGATACTTGTCACCATGCCTATACATCATACTCCACAATTAACACATAGCAAATAAGACACAACTCATAATCCCTCAAGCTAAGGATAGACAAAACACTTACCTCGATGTGTGATGACCCACAAGGTCATCACTTGTGTTTCAATGAAATTCTACGTTCCGAGGCCTTAAAAACCTCCCTTAGCACTACCTCGATTTGCATGTGCAGTCCGGGCGCATAGCTAGAAAGCTTAAATGTGAAAATCTATGAAAAATGATAAGTTTTGACTGTAAAATGAATAAATTTTATTTCGGTCAATGTTTTGGGTAAATGGACCCGGACCCATGATGAAAATATGGGACTTGGGCGTATACCCGAAATCGGATTCCGAGGTCCCAAGCCCGAGAAACGAATTTTTTAAAGAAAATTATTTTCTGAAATTGTTTAAAGAAATTTAAAATGAAATTTGCTTAGAACATGGTGGTATCGGGCCCGTATTTTGGTTCCGGTGCCCGGTACAGGTCTTATATATGATTTAAGACATTTTTGTGGAATTTGGTGAAAAACGGATGTCATATGATGTGATTCAGACTTAAATCACAAAATTGATGTTTAAAGAAGTTTTGAGAAAATTTCATTGATCTCGAGATTTAATTTGATGTTCATGATATTATTTTGATGATTTGATTACACGAATAAGTCCGTAGGATGTTTTTGAGGTTTTGTGTTGCTTGGTTTGTAGTTCCGATGGCTCGAATGAGTTTCGGGTAGGTTCCGGGGTGTCTTAGGCTTAAAAATAGAGATGTTGCAGGCTCAGAGAGGTGGAGGACCTCTGAAAAGTCCAGTGCGGTCCGCACGATATGGACTGCTGCCGTGGAGAGGCCTGTGTCGCAACACTAGTTTTGGTGCGGTCCGTAGTGAAGAACAATTCACTGGTCCGAATTCGGAAGCCTATATCTTTTGATTTACAAGGAATTTTGAGATGATTCAAAAATGAAAGGTGTAGCTTCGTGTCTAATTTCCAGAAAGGTAAAGAAATCACAATTTGGGCATCTGTAGAGAAAGTTATGGCCAAAATACTAAGACCTGTCACTGCAGAACACAGGAAGCCTGTGCAGTCGCAGTTGATTTTGTGCGGTCCGCATAGGGCATCTGGGGAAGAATATTTAGACGGGATATTCAATTATTTTTCATTTTTAAACCCCAAAAATATAAGAGGCGATTTTTCAAACAACCTTTCTTCTCCAAATCAATTGTAAGTCTTTTTTAACTAGTTTTCTTCAATCATTAACATCTTTTAACATGATTTCAACTTCAAATCAATGATTTTCATGGGGGAAATTGGGTGTTTTGGGTAGAACCTAGGTTTTTCAAAAATTGGGGATTTGGACCTCGATTTGAGGTCCAATTTCAAAACAAATTACATATTTGAGCTCGTGGGGGAATGGGTAATTGGGTTTTGGTTCGAATCTCGGGTGTTGACCACGTGGGCTCGGGGGCGATTTTGACTTTTTGGGTAAAACTTTGGAAAACTCATTTTCATGCATTCAAATTGATTCATTTAGCATTTATTGATGTAATTAAGTAACTTGTGGCTAGGTACGAGTAAATCGGGCGGAGGAATCAAGGGGTAAAGCTATAATTGAAACTTGAGTTGTGTTCGAGGCATCGAGGTAAGTGTTCGATCTAACCTTAGCTTGAGGGATTAGTAGTTGAGTCTTATTTGTTAACTGCTTCTTGTTGAGTACGACGTATAGGCATGGTGACGGGTATCTATACGTTGGAGTCGAGCATGACCACGAGTCTTAAATTGATAGTTGTTGTGTTCTTAAATGTTACTATGGATGCTTTAATTGATGATTCTCGATATTGAGCAAAGATTTAGTTTATTCTCGTGGATTTTATTTATGATTGAGTATTGGTATTAATTGAGCTGAGTAGAAGTTGAGTTAGGATTGGTTATAGCTGATTCTCCCTTGCCGGGATGATTGTTTCGATATTGTTGCTCCCTTGCCGGGAAGTTATTATATTGCTTTTGTTCCCTTGCCGGGATTCCTTGTGATTTTGTGCTGGCTTGTAAATGGGAGCGGGTGGTACGCCTACCACGAGATTTAATAAAATGGGAGCAGGTGGTATGCCTACCACAAGATATGATGAAATGGGAGCGGGTGGTACGCCTACCACAAGATAAGATGAAATGGGAGCGGGTGGTACGCCTACCACGAGGTTTGATGAAATGGGAGGTTGTGGTACGCCTACCACGAGATTTAATGAAATGGGAGCAGGTGGTACGCCTACCACAAGATATGATGAAATGGGAGCGGGTGATACGCCTACCACAAGATAAGATGAAATGGGAGCGGGTGGTACGCCTGCCACGAGGTTTGATGAAATGGGAGCGGGTGGTACGCCTACCACGAGATTTAATGAAATGGTAGCGGGTGGTACGCCTCCCTAAGCACCACCTCGATTTGCGTGCACAGTCCTGGTGCGTAGCCGGAAAGCTTAAATGTGAAAATCTGTGAAAAATGATATGTTTTGACTTTAAAATGAATAAATTTGACTTCGGTCAACGTTTTGGGTAAACGTACCCGGACCCGTGATTTGACGGTTCTGGAGGGTCTGTAGGAAAATATGGGACTTGGGCGTATGCCCGAAATCGGATTCCGAGGTCTCAAGCCCGAGAATTGAATTTTTTAAAAGAAAATAGTTTTCTGAAATTGTTTAAAGAAATTTGAAATGAAATTTACTTAGAACATGGTGGTATCTGGCCCGTATTTTGGTTTCGGCGCCCGGTACAGGTCTTATATATGATTTTAGACATTTCTGTGGAATTTGGTAAAAAACGGATGTCTTATGACGTGATTCGGACTTAAATTGCAAAATTGATGTTAAAGAAGTTTTGAGAAAATTTTATTGATCTCGAGATTTAATTTGATGTTTATGATGTTATTTTGATGATTTGATTACACGAATATGTCCGTAGGATGTTTTTGAGGTTTTATGTGCGCTTGGTTTGGAGCTCTGAGGACTCGGGTGAGTTTTGTGTAGCTTCCGGGGTGTCTTAGGCTTAAAAACTAAGCTGTTGCAGGCTCAGAGAGGTGGAGGACCTATGAACAGGCCAGTGCGGTCCGCACGATATGGACTGCTGCCGCGGAGAGGCCTGTGCGGCCGCACTACTTTTGGTGTGATCCGCGGTGAAGAACAATTCAATGGTCCGACTTCGGAAGCCTATATCTTTATTCTACAAGGAATATTGAGATGATTCAAAAACGAAAGTTGTAGCCCTTCGTGTCTAGTTTCCAGAAAGGTAAAGAAATCACAATTTGGACATCTATAGAGAAAGTTATGGCAAAAATACTAAGACCTGTCACTGCAGAACACAGGAAGCCTGTGCGGCCGCAGTTGATTTTGTGCGGTCCGCACAGGGCATCTGAGGGCAGTATATTTAGATGGGATTTTAGTTATTTTTCATTTTTAAGACCCCAAAAACATAAGAGGCGATTTTTCAAACAACCTTTCTTCTCCAAATCAATTGTAAGTCTTTTTTAACTAGTTTTCTTCTATCATTAACATCTTTTAACACGATTTCAACTTCAAATCAATGATTTTCCTGGGGGAAATTGGGTGTTTTGGGTAGAACCTAGTTTTTTAAAAAATTGGGGATTTGGACCTCGATTTGAGGTCCGATTTCAAAACAAATTACATATTTGAGCTCGTGGGGGAAATGGTAATCGTGTTTTGGTTTGAACCTCGGGTTTTGACCACGTGGGCCCCGGGGCGATTTTGACTTTTTGGGTAAAACTTTGGAAAACTCATTTTCATGCATTCAAATTGATTCATTTAGTGTTTATTGATGTAATTAAGTAACTTGTGGCTAGATATGAGCGAATTGGCGGAGGAATCAAAGGGTAAAGCTATAATTGAAACTTGAGTTGTGTTCGAGGCATCGAGGTATGTGTTCGGTCTAACCTTAGCTTGATAGATTAGTAGTTGAGTCCTATTTGTTAATTGTTTCTTGTTGAGTATGACGTATAGGCATGGTGACAGGTATTTATACGTTGGAGTCGAGCATGACCGTGAGTCTTAAATTGATAGTTGTTGTATTCTTAAATGTTACTACGAATGCTTTAATTGATGATTCTCGATATTGAGCAAATATTTAGTTTATTCTCGTGAATTTTATTTATGATTGAGTATTGGTATTAATTGAGTTGAGTAGAAGTTGAGTTAGGATCTGTTATAGCTGATTCTCCTTTGCTGGGATGATTGTTTTGATATTCTTGCTCCATTGCCGGGAAGTTATTATATTGCTTTTGTTCCATTGCCGGGATTCCTTGTGATTTTTTGGTGGCTTGTAAATGGAAGCGGGTGGTACGCCTACCACGAGATTTAATGAAATGGGAGCGGGTGGTACGCCTACCACAAGATATGATAAAATGGGAGCGGGTGGTACGCCTACCACAAGATAAGATGAAATGGGAGCGGGTGGTACGCCTACCACGAGGTTTGATAAAATGGGAGCGGGTGGTACGCCTACCACGAGATTTAATGAAATGGGAGCAGGTGGTAAGCCTATCACAAGATATGAGAAATGGGATCGGGTTGCACTCCTGCAACAAGATGTAAACTGAAAGTGAAATTTGCCTTTATTTTCCTTATCCTTGTTAGAAGTTAAATTTTGGTTTCCTTATAATTCTATTGAGATTCTGCCTTATCTGTTATTCCCCGAAGCATGTTTCCCCTCCACAGTTTTAATTGTTTGTTTCCGTCTATTTTTCCGCTGTATATATATATACATAACTGCACATGTTTATCTGGAGTCTGATCCTAGCCTCGTCTCTACCTCGCCGGGGTTAGGCTAGACACTTACCAACACATGGGGTCGGTTGTGCTGATGCTACACTCTGCACTTATGTGCAGATACAGGAGCAGCGCTTGGTCAGCAGTGGTAGGGGAGCCAGCCTTCTGTCCACCGAGACACCGAGGTAGCCCTGCAGGCGTCCGTAGGCCCAACGTCTCTTCTATCCATGTAGATGTTTTATTTTCTTTGTATCCGAGACAGACTATATTTCCTTTTTCAGACACTTGTATGTAGCATTCCTAGACAGTCCGTGAATGTTGTGATACTAGTTTCTGGGTAGAGATATATGTTGGATTTTTATTCGTATCGGTTTTGGTATAATATTTATCTAAGTCTTCCGCTTAAATTTCATTTTTCGTCATCATTTAAATGCTTATTACCTACTAATTTAATTGGTTAAAAAAGGCTAAAATGAAAGAGGTTAATTTTTTGCATTTTGCGGCTTGCCTAGCTTCTATGAGTAGGCGCCATCACGACTCCTGAGGGTAGGAAATTCGGGTCGTGACATGATGCCACGAACTTAATTCACGTTTCAATTATAGCTTTAACCCTTGATTCCACCACCTATTCGCTCGTATCTAGTTACAAGTTACTTAATTACATCAATAAACGCTAAATGAATCAACCCAATGCATGAAAATGAGTTTTTCAAAGTTTTACCCAAAAAGTCAAAAATCGTCCCCGAGCCCACATGGTCAAAACCCGAGGTTCGAACCAAAACCCGATTACCCATTCCCCCACAAACCCAAATATATAATTTATTTTGGAATCCGACCTCAATTTGAGGTCTAACTCCCCAAATTTCAATATTCTTAGGTTTTTCCCAAAGTTCCCAATTCCACCATGAAAACCCTAGATTCTATGATGAAATCTTGTAAAAAGAAGTTAAGAAGTAAAAAAAAAATGAGTTAGAAATAACTTACTAATGTTTTGGAGAAGAAAAGTTGTTTGAAAAATCGCATCTTATGTTTTTGGGATTTTGAAAAATGAATAGTAACTGAAAATTCCGTTTTAATATACCCCTCTCAGATCCCCTGTGCGGACCGCACAAAATCGAGTGCGGCCACATAGCCCTCACCGGGGACAACACCAAAACCAATGCGGCCAGCACTGGCGGGTTCAGAGATCTACAACTTCTCTGAACCTGCAACAGCTATGTTTTAAGCCTAAAACATCCCGAAACCTACCCGAAACTCACCCGAGCTCTAGGGACTTCAAACCAAACGTGCATGCTAAATCAAAAACATCATATGGACCTACTCGTGTGATCACATCATCAAAATAACATGTAAAATCATGGATTAAACCTCAAAACTCAACATTTTCATCAAGAACTCTCAAAGTTCATAACTCTTCAACCGGAAGTCCAACTCACGTCAAATAAACTCCGTTTTTTACCAAATTTCACAGTTATCTTTCAAATACTATAACAAATTTGTATCGGGCTCCGGAACCAAAATACGGGCCCGATAACAATGGTTTCAAATATTAATTCTTTTCTTTATTTGTTAGATAATTCAGTAAAATAATTTCTTTCAAAAATTGATTTCAAAGGCTTGGGACCTCGGAATTCATTTCCGGGCATACGCCCAAGTCCAATATTTTACAGTGGACTTCTCGGAATTGTCAAAACACGGATCCGAGTCTGTTTGCTTAAAATATTGACCAAAGTCAACCATAATCAAATCTTTAACTCTAGAAATTTCTATTTTTTATATTTTAGCATAGAAGGCTTTCCAGGTTTTGATTCGGACCACGCACGTAAATCAAGGTAAGGTAAAAAAGAGGTTTTTAGGCCTCAGAATACTGAATTCGCTTACAACACAAGTGATGACCTTTTGGGTCATCCCATATATAGGACGCACGTCTATATTTATCCAAATAACAAAAAAGAGTTTAAAAATCGAATAAAATTTACTTACATATATAATGAAGTTTTCACGATCTAAATTTTATATTAGGCCGTGATGGCGCCTAACACCGTTGTTAGGCAAGCCAACACTAATCAACTAGTGAATCCTCATTTAAATAATTAGTACGTGATAACTTCTCCTTACTTATGAGAAAAATTAGGAGTTTAATATTTAAGCATAATAAATAGAAGGAATAAATACGAATTGAAATCATGAAAGCAAACCAAAAATTATAAGTCTACTAGTGTATGCCAAGACTTGGCGTCACAAGTGTGTGGGCAATCTAGTGTCTATAAAAAGGACTAAGCGATCATTGTAAATATAATCTGATTTTACAGAGCTGAAATGCCACAGAGAGCTTTAAGGCGTTCTAATAACTTAATCACTAAATAATCTCTATGTTGAACAAGACCAACTATTATAATTGAGTTTAGAAAATATTAAACTAAATAAAGTAAAATCAAATAATTTCAAAATTAAACTAAAAGCACAAAAGTTTAGAGAATTTGTAGAGGATAAAAGGTATAGGGTAGAGAATCCTCCAATTACTGGGATAGCTCTAAGTAAACTCCTCAAACTTTATTTGACACTATTTTATTAACCTTGGACTTAAAGTCGTTTGCTAGACTTTTCCCAATAGGTCGCTCTTAAACTAGTTTTTTTCAAAATAATTCAAGACTATAAACTTGTTCACTTTTAGGTCGCAGTCGAACCTTGATACCCATATAATTAGGGATGTCAAATTTGGCTCAGGCCCAAATGACCCGTCCAACCCACTAAAGGTTGGACTGGTTATTGACTCGCCCATTTATTGAACTCAATCCATGTTGAGCCCCAACCCATTTAAAGTTGGATTGATTTTTGGCCCAAATTGATCCATGAGTAACTTTTCCAAAATATCTAAGAAATATTTTTTTTTGCTTGATATGTTATATATGAGTTATGACCATAACAAAAGAAGAAAAAAAGTCTTATTTAGTAATTTTACAATTCATAAGAAAATAACACATATTAAGTAAAGCTTGATAAGAGTTGAGCAGGTTGACCTATGACCCAAATTTTAGCACATCTTGACCCGACTTATCTTAATCCAAGTAACTTTTGGAGCGGTCAAGCCCAATTATTGACTCGACCAATTTTGACCCGCCCAAAATTGGCCAAACCTGCCAATTTGACACCCCTACCTATAATAGATCAGGTTAATTAATCTCTTAACTTAACTTAAAGTACTATTGTTTAACTAACCCAAAACCATAAATTTTTTCCAAGAATAAACAAGCAATAGGTCATAAACGAATGGGAGCTCAAACAATTAAATTCATTAAATGCAGAGTCAAAAGAATAATTTATAATTGAGTTTATCAACACAACTCAATAACGAGTTCATCAACACCCTAGATAAGAATTTAACTACTCATGTTTATATTAAAAGATACATTAACCATTCTCAAAACAATCTTCATATAAAAAAACAAGACAAGTTGAGAAAAACACTTTAATTCTACAACTAGGATAGATTCAAGGCTCTTCCAAGCTTTTCTTTATTTCGAAAATGTGTTTTCTTCCCTTTTAAGTCGAGATGGAGGTGACAGAGAAGAAAATAAGTTTTTACATGGTGTGAAAATTGCTTTAAAGACCAAAATATATCCTTAAATTTTTCGTCTAGAGTTTTCTAACCGCGCGCTATGAATTTAGCCTTGTCCTATTAAGAGCACACTGGCCGGCCATACGTCAAAATAAAAATGTGTTATTTTTGCACTTGGTTCCTTTCTTCAATTTGAATTAGTTTCATCTTAAAACTTCAAAGTTTCCTTCAATTTTTATTTCAACTCCCTATTAACAAAAGTTCATCAATTAGACATATTTATCATGAGTTTTAACCACTAAACTACTCCAGATTTTAAGAATAAGGTTAAACTACTATTGAAATATAAATTATGCCAAATATCACCACCTCACACTTAGACTTTTGCTCATCCTCGAACAAAGAGGGAAAACAAGTCAATATTAACACATAAGCATTCAAGACTAGTTCAGAACTGCTTTAACATGCATACTGAACTAAGATCAACCATGAAGTTCAGACATTATTTCCTTTGCTCATATTCAAACATTAAAAACTAAAATCTCATGACCACACAAATTTCATTGTACCTCACAGTCAAGAGAAATGCCTCAAAACTCACATATCATGTAATTAAATTATAGAATAATGGGGCATATAAAAATTAAATTCTCTAAGCAATGAATTTCACATGCATATAAAAAAGTACCATAAGCTTGCCTATTTTATCATTGTCTACTAATGTAAGCATCTCAAGCATAGATCAAGTAGGACTTTTCTATGATTGTAATATAGGCTCGGGGATAAGTAGGATAATATAGATAATACTGACTCAACCCCCTATGATACTACCATCACGTGATTCTTAAGCACTTTTTGTTTTGAGTTTGCACATCAACACTCAAGTCATTCTCTAACCTCAACATTTTTTCTTACAAAATTCTCCTTTTTAAGGTAAACATCAACAATTCAAAGCACTTTTTTTTCTTTTTCGAGACCCTATCACGACCCGGATTTTCCACCTCGGGAGTCGTGATGGTGCCTACTAATGAAAGCTAGGCAAGCCAACTATTTGAACAAATTGCCTTTTTCCCATTTTAATCCTTTAACAATTATAAAACAATAGCTTATAGACAACGGAATTTAAACAAGTAGAAGAAATAATAAAACCATTTAAATATATCCAATACAACTTCTTAAACAAAGACTACCCAGAACTGGTGTCACAGCTTCACAGACGGTTTAGGAATACTATAAACAAGGTTCGAAAAGTAAATGCAATAGTGTTTCTGAATTACATAAATGAAATAGGGAGAAAGGATAGAGGGAGACGCCAGGGCCTGCGGACGCCTGCAGGACTACCTTGGATCTCCGTATGGACTGAAGGCAGCCACACAAAGCTAAGGTCCAAAAGCTGTTGCGCCGGGATCTATACACAGTGCAGAGTGTAGTATCAGCACAACCGACCACATATGCTGGTAAGTGCCTAGCCTAACCTCTGTGAAGTAGTGACGAGGCTAGGACAAGACTACCAAATAAACCTGTGCAGTTAAATCATATACAATGAAAAATAGAAAAAGGAATATACAGTTAAAGATGGGAGGGGAAAACATGCTGCGGGGAAACAACAATTAAAAATAGAAAGACAACAAGTAAATACGAGGAACACCATATCTCAATTATCAATAAGAATCAGAAATCAAACAAGTGCACGGTATCACCCTTCGTGCTTTTACTCTCGTCCTCACCATAAGAATCAAAATATACTGCACGGTATCACCCTTCGTGCTTTACTCTTATCCTCACCATAACGTCAATATAATTGGCACAGAATTGTACATCGTGTGACACGACATCACCCTTCGTGCTTTACACTCTTTCTCACAAAATCATACACGACATGACCCTTCATGCTTTAACACTCTCTCACCAAAACAATACACGGCATCACCCTTCATGCTTTAACACTCTTCCTCACAAGCAATAGGGCAAGAAAATAAATGAAATTACAATAAATTCCTGGCAAGGGAAAAACAATTCAACAATCAAATCCCGACAAGGGACAATATCAAAAATATCAACATCCCGGCAAGGGAGAGAGCATTAAAAGCAACAACATCCCAGGAAAGGGAGAAAATGTAATAATTCTCTTCTCTTTTTCACTTTTTCTTCGCAACTCACTTCACAACTTGAGCCAATGCTCTATAAGGTTCAATTTCCAATTATAATTCCACATTTCATTATACAACGTGAGCTAGCGCTCCTCAATGTTCAGATATCACTGTTACCTTCATGGATTTGCCCAACAATAGAAATCATCACAAAGGGCATGAACAATACAAATGAAGTTATAATAATCATAATATAAGACCCACGGGCATGCTTGACACCAACGTATAGATACTCGTCACCATGCCTATACGCCGTACTCAACAAATAGCACATAGAAAATAGGACACAACTCCTAATCCCTCAAGCTAAGGTTAGACCAAACACTTACCTCAAAGCCACGAACACAATTAAGCCTCAACTACCACTTTACCTCTTGATTCCACCACCAACTTGCTTGTATCTAGCCACAATTTACTTAACGATATCAATAAATGCTAAATGAATCAATTCTGATGCATGAAAATAGGATTTATGAAGATTTCCTCAAAAAGTCAAAAATCAACCCCAGGCCCGCTTGGTCCAAACCCGAAATTCGAACCAAAACTCGATTACCCATTCACCCCCGAGCCGGATATATAATTGGTTTTGGAATCCGACCTCAATTAGATGTCTAAATCCCCAAATTTCAATATTATTAGACCCAAAATTCCCAATTTCACCATGAAAACACTATATTCTAGGGTGTTAAAAGAAGTTAAGGAGTGGAAGAAATAAGTTAGAAATCACTTACTAATATTTTGGAGAAGAAAGAGTGTTTGGAAAATCGCCTCGTATGTTTTTAGGGTTTTGAAAAGTGAAAAATAACTGAAAGTCTCGTTTAAATATACCTCTCTCAGACCCTCTCCGCGGACCGCATAAAAAGGACTGCGGCCGCGGAGCTCCACCGCAGAGAATGTTGACTGCTGTGACATGATTTAGTATTTTCGCCATAACTTTCTCTACAGATGTCTAAATTGTAATTTGTTTACCTTTATAGAAATTAGACACGAAGGACTACAAATTTCCTTTAGGAATTATTTCAAAATTCCTTGTTGATCAAAATATATATGCTCCCGAAGTTAGACTAGTGAACCTGCGGATTCTTCCTCACCGTGGACCGCACAAAATCGAGTGCGGCCGCAAAGTACCTCCACCGTGGACCGCACAAAATCCTTTGCGGATGCAAAGGCCCCTCCGCGGTAGTACAAAATCATTGCAGACTGCACTGGCGGGTTCAGAGATCTACAACTTCTCTGAACCTGCAACAACTATGTTTTAAGCCTAAAATATCCCGGAACCTACCCGAAACTCACCCGAGCCCTAAGGACTTCAAACCAAACGTGCATGCTAAATCAAAATCATCATATCGACCTACTCGTGTGATCACATCATCAAAATAATATGTAAAACCATGAATTAAACCTCAAAACTTAACATTCTCATCAAGAACACACAAAGTTCATAACTCTTCAACCGAAAGTCCAACTCACGTCAAATAAACTCCGTTTTCCACCAAATTTCACAGTTATCTTTTAAATACTATAACAAGTTTGTACCAGGCTACGGAACCAAAATACGGGCCCGATACCAATGGTTTCAAACATTAATTCTTTTCTTCATTTCTTAGATAATTCAGTAAACAATTTCTTTCAAAAATTGATTTCTAAGGCTTGGGACCTCGGAATTCATTTTCGGGCATACTCCCAAGTCCCATATTTTACTGCGGACCTCCCGGGATCGGCAGAACATGGATCGGGTCCGTTTGCTCAAAATGTTGACATAAGTCAACCATAATCAAATTTTAACTCTACAAATTTCTATTTCTCATATTTCCACATAGAAGGCTTTTCGGATATAGTTCCGGACCACGCATGCAAGTTGAGGTGAGGTAAAAAGAGAGGTTTTAAGGCCTCGGGACACTGAATTTACTTGCAACACAAGTGATAACCTTTTGGGTCATCACAGACCCGTCACTAAATATTGCTTTTATTTTACATGAACAAGCACAGTTAACATCCATTTTCTTGTGTTTTACACATACTTCCTTTACACACTAAATACTTTCACAATATTCAAGTGAGGTGTGTCATTAGAGAATAGGGTAAGAATTTACACAATTAGCTTCCTTATGTTGAGTGATATCATTAATCTATTTAAAAGAACGGAGAACATTTCATTGAGCTCAAATAGGTTATCTAAGAATAATTTACAATTATAGGTGTATAGGGAAAAATATGTTCACATTAAATACATGCGTAATTGAGCAACACGTGGAACCGGAGACAGATAGAAAGCAAAATAGGTTGAAATCAAGCCCAGAGGCAGCAATCTTGGTTGTCCCCGAAGAGAATATTGCTCATAAAGACAAATAAATACCTGTCATCTGGTAACATTCAATGGAGAATATTTTATAGCATTAAGTACATAGGCCATCACAAAAAATGGTATTCATAGCTTGCCGTTATACATTCTGCAATAGCCTTCATAATTGTCATTTAAGAGGGGCTTGATCCTAGGACCTTGTTCCCTAAATACAACTATAAATAGTGAGTTCAATAGCCATTGTAAGGACATAAATTTTCTGACAAACTTATGCTATATAGTGTTCAAAGCTCAATAATATTTTATTTTCTTGCTTCTTAATATCGTTAATACTACCTTCGGAAGCTCTGCTCACGGAACCAAGCTCTCTACTGTCTTATCTCGATTTCAATGCTAAGTCCTACATTCTTATTTAATTTATTTATCATTTTGGGATCAAGTTGATTTACTTGTCTATAAACAACGTATAAATTCAACTGTACCGTTTTATCGGTAAACAACTTGGTGCCCACCATGGGCTTAAACAATCGTGTAATTGAGTTGATCCTTGCATCTATAACTAACCTGTTTGATTCATTGTTCTTAGCAAAAAATCATAAAAAATGACAGATAATAATGTCAACATGACACACACCGTTGAGGCCCAAGAAAATTAGCCTCAACACAAAGACTTGATTAGTGATACCTACAAAGAGGGGGATGAGGCCACACCGGTCTATGGCGGGCAATATCCACGGCATGTTCAAGAGGCAACTCCTCATGATGCTAAAGATGAGCATGTGGCTTAAAAAGTAAGAATCTTGAGGGAGTAACAAAAAGCTATCATGGGCCACCTCATGTGATAGGATCAGATCATGACAGCGTTGAGCCAGGTGTTGTCGGGTGCTTCTAACAACATGAATGGACGAGGTCTGGTTCCTCTCTGCACTCTCGCAAAACAAACAATACAGCGGGTTGAAAACAACACCCCGAGGGGCGAAGTCGGCTTCGATAGGGCCTGGGGAAATGGTAGCGGATCCGGGAACATTAATGAGAATGATCCTTTTGAAACCAAACTCATGCGGTCTATGAGCGAAATAAACGCCCGAATAGACCAAATTCCGGGTGCACCACCTGTATTGAAAGGACCGAATTCAAAGAAATACACCCAGTTGCCATTCAAACCAAGCTTGGCACCATAATTGATCCCGGAGATTTTCAAGATTCCAGACGTGCCGAACTATGATGGGACTTCAGATCCTCAGGAGCCCATCACCACCTACACAATGGTAGTGAAGGGGAACGACTTAGCGCCACACGAGATTGAGTCAAGTCTTACTGAATAAATTTAGGGAGATCCTCACGAAAGGCGCCCTAATATGGTACTCGCTTTTACCCGAGCACTTAGTAGATTCCTTCGAGATGCTCGCAGATTCTTTTATCAAAGCCCATGCCAGAGCCAGGAAGGTACATACCCAAAAGGTCGACATATTTAGGATTGCACAAGGAGAGTCCAAATTGCTGCGGGAGTTCATGACCAAATTCCAAAAAGAAAGGATGTTGTTACTGGCCGTACCAGACGAATGGGCAATTGAAGCATTTAATAAAGGGTTAAATCCGAGAAGTTTTGATGTTTCCCGAAAATTGAAAGAAAGTCTACCCGAGTTCTAGGCAACAACATGGGCGGATGTTCATAACCAGTAGGAGTCAAAGATAAGAATTGTGGATGATCAGCTCAGTTTCCCGACATCAACCAAGGGGCGGGACCGGGAGAAAAATAAAGAGAAACTGAAGGATGATTTCAACACAGATCGATTGTCTTCTAGATGTCAGTTTTTTCCCTATGAAAAAGCCAAAGGATGCGATAGAAGTTTTCAATTAGCGGATAGATTCACTACGATAGGAGAGCATATCACGGCCGGAACAATAGATCAATGTAGGACAAAGAAGTATCGGGCACCTGAGACTCCGCCTACCCCAGGTTATTTGAATACAACTTCAGCGTCAACGTGATGGAACTAGTGTCAGCTATGAGGAACATTAATGAAGCACAATTCTTGATGCCAATGAGATCTGATCCCAGTTAGAGGATCCTATTTATGGTGCGAGTACCATGGGACCAATGGTCATCGGACTGGGGACTGTCGGCATCTGCGCGAGGAGGTGGCGACATTGCTAAAAACGACCATTTGAGAGAATTCTTAATTGACCGGGCCAAAAACACAACTACGACCTCAACAGGGATAATGCAGAGCCCTCGAAAGCGGGAGAAGATCCCCCTCGTCGGATGGTCAACATGATTTTCAGGGGGAACGAAATTAATGGTGTAACTTTCTTGACAACGAAAAAGATAAAGGTATCAGTGACCCATAGCAAGAGACTCCGAGAAGTCGCCAGGACAACCTCACCTTCATAGAGGAGGATGCAGATGGACTCATACTTCCACACAATGATGCCCTGGTAATCTCTCTTAATGTTCTAGATTTTAAGATTAAACGTGTTTTGATAGACTTAGGGAGTTCGGCCAACATTATCCAATGGAGAGTGCTAGAACAAGCCTGCCTAACCGGAAGCATAATTTCGGCCACAAAGCTCCTAGCCGGTTTCAATTAGGTAAATGTAACAAGCCGAGAGGAAATCTTGCTGCCCATGAATGCAGAAGGGGAATAAAGACGACCCTTTTCCAAGTAGAAAATGGTGATATGGGTTACAATATCATTCTTGGGAGACCATGGCTGCATGAAATGAAGGCAATACCATTAACATACAATCAACTTCTGGAATTCCCAACGCCGGAGGGAATCAAACAGAAAATAGGTGAATAACCGGCAGCAAAGGAGATGAACGCGATCTCAATTTCCTGTAGCAAAGGGAAGGAGCATGCAACATAGCAATTACAGGAACCAGCATCTGCTCCTGAGTAAAACAAAGTCAATAGGGGGAGGAGTTATCGGAATCCTATTAGGTACCAAGATATTTTCACGTACTAGAAGAGCTGGACGCAACCAAATCCACAATGGAAGCACTCGAGCAAGTCACATTGTTTGAGAAATTCTTGGAGAGGAAATTCCACTTAGGGACAGGACTAAACACCGAGATTAGGTCAGGATTTATTAAATTTCTTAAATTTAATGTTGATTGTCTTGCATGGTCGTATGTAGATATCACAGGTATCCCGCCAGAAGTGGTTGTGCACAAACTAAGCGTGGATCCTAACATCCCTCTGGTGAGGCAGAAAAAAATGCCATATTGCCGAGGTCAGAGAAAAATTTGTTAAAGAAAGGTAACTCATTTGCTTGATATCAGATAAATCCGAGAGGTAAAGTATCCTGACTAGATTGCTACGTAGTGGTAGTTCCAAAGAAGAATAATAAATTTTACATGTGCATATACTATAATGATCTAAATAAAGAGTACCCAAAAGACTCGTTCCCATTGCCAAATATTGATCAAATGATTGATGCGATGACTGGCACGAGCCTCGATGCTTGCTCCGGGTACAACAAAATAAATGAGCCAGGAGGATCAAGAAAAAACATCGTTCATAACAAACTTCGGCACATATTGCTATAATGTGATGCCTTTCAGGCTTAAGAACGCCGGAGCCACTTATCAAAGGCTTGTAAACAAAATGTTTGAGAAACAGATAGGGAAAACCATGGAAGTTTGCATAGATGATATGCTGATTAAGTATTTGAACGCATGGATCATCTTAAACACCCGCAAGAAACCTTTGACTTCCTAAGGAAGCACAACATGAAGCTTAACCCAAAAAAGTGCGCATTTGGAGTTAGTTTCGATAAGTTCTTGGGATTCCTTGTGTCACAAATGGGAATAGAACTCAATCCCGATAAAATTAAAGCCATCGAGGACATTCCTGACCAGTTGTCAAACGTGAAAGAGGTTTAAAGGATGACAGGAATACTGGCCGATTTAAGCAAATTCATTTCTCGGTCATCAAAAAAATGTCATCACTTCTTTTCACTTCTCTAAAAGAAGAATAACTTCAAATGGACTCCGTAATGCCAGCAGACTCTGAAGGATTTGAAAAGGTATTTATCGAGCCCTCTATTATTGTCAAAACTGGAGGAAGGCGAACAACTGCTGATTTTCTCAAAGGTAGCAATAAGTGTCGTTTTAGTCTGTGAGGATGAATGTACGCGATATCCTATCTATTATGTTAGTAAAAGTTTTAACGAGAGAGAAAAATTGCTACCCACATCTCGAAAAATTGGCCTTCGCTCTCGTAGTCATCGCTCGAAAGTTTAGGCCTTATTTCCAATGTCATCCGATAGCCGTGGTGACAACCTTTCTCCTACAGAATATCCTTCACAAACCTGAACGTTCAGGTCGGTTGGCGAAGTGGGTAGTCGAAATGAGTGAATTTGACATAGAATATAAATCCAGAACTACGATTAAGTCACAAGTTTTGGCCGACTTTATGGCCAATTTTAGTCTAGGACTACTGTTTTTGGCTACCAAACAGGCAGTGATGTTGTCAGAATCAACATCGAGAGTTTGGACCTTGTTCACGGATGGAACTTTCAATGTGAAAAGGTTCGGGCTCTGTGTAGTATTAATCATACCTTCGGGATAAATCGTAAGGCATGCCATAACAACTATTCCTCTGACTAACAATGAAGTCGAGTATGAATCTTTGATTGCAGGACTCGAGCTGCTCGGGGACTAGACTCCAAGGTCATAGAAATAAAATGTGATTCCTAATTGGTAGTAAATAAGGTCTGCAAAATCATCGAAGCCATGAAGGAGCGCATGCAACAATATGTAATGAAACTCTAGGCTCTGCTCATATAGTTTAGGGAATGGTCAATTACCCACATATCAATGGAAGAAAACATTAAGAAAATGCACTAGCCAACCTGGGATCGTCCACAAAAATGAAGGGATCAGACTCCGATACGGTCCTGCAGCTTATGCATTCGGTATTGGACACAGATGGCTATTATGAAGTCAACTCGACCAATTTGTTCTGGGACTTGGGGAATGAGATCATTGACTATATCGAGCATGGAAAGTTATTCGAAGATCCCAAGGCATCCGTGGCGCTGCGCACTGAAGCAGCCCAATACTGCTTCAGGGGAAGTCAATTGCATAGAAACTCTTATCAAGGCCCATTGGCCCGATGTTTGGGAGCCTCCAGAGCTAATTATGTAAAGAGAGAAGTTCACGAAGGGATCTGCGGAAACCACACGGTTTCTGAATCCTTGGTATTAAAGCTAGTCAGGGCAGGATACTACTGACCTCTGATGGAAAAAGACGCTAAGGTATGTTTAGAAATGCGATAAGTGTCAACGCTATGCACCATTGGTGCACCAACCGATAGAGTTATTGCACTCAGTTCTATTGCCTTGGCCATTAATGAAGTAGGGAATGGACATAGTCAGTCTGCTGCTGCCGCCCCCCGGTAAGGTAAGATTTCTCTTGATTTTAACTGACTATTTTTTTAAGTGGGTTGAATCAGGTCCTTATCAGAAAATTGGCGAGTGCGAAGTGGTAGATTTCCTGTGGGAAAACATAATTTGCAGGTTCGTGATACCGAAAGAGATATCTTGTGACAACGGGCCATAATTTATAAGCGCAAAGGTTAAAGAAGTCTTTGAAGACCTAAAAATTAAAAGAATCACATCATCACCTTACCACCCGAGCGCAAACGTTCAAGTAGAATCTACAAACAAGGTGATTATCCAAACTCTCAAAAAGAAATTGCAAGCAGTCAAAGGCAAATGCCCTAAAGAGCTGCACGGAGTACTATGGGAGCATCAAACAACAGCCGAATCAAGCACAGGGGAGACTCATTTCTCTCTCATAGACAGAGCAGAAACCTTGATCCCGATGGAAGTAAGAGAACCGACCCTGAGATACTTCCGAGCGGATGAAGAAACAAACGATGAAGCATTATTTTTAGATTGGAGTTGCTCGACAAATGCAGTGACTTGGTGCATATAAGGATGGGCGCCTAAAAACAAAGAATGAAAAAATATTACAATCTAAGAGCCAACCTCCATTATTTCAAAATAGGAGACTTGGGTTTAAGGAAAGTAACTCAAAACACCCCGGAGCTCAATGCAGGAAAGATAGGTTCGACGTGGGAAGGCCTATACTGGGTAAGATGTCACCGGAAAAAGGATCATATGAATTGAAAAATCAAGATAGAGTAAAGTTGCTGAGTAACTGGAATGTGCCACACCTCAAAAGATACTATTGCCGATGAGCAACGCCTATACTGAAAGTATGCACTGCACTCTTTTTCCCTTCGTCCAGTTTTTGTCCTAATTGGGTTTTTCTAGCAAGGTTTTTAACGGGGATTCAACGGAAAATATACTACGAAGGAAGCTTCATCAGTAGAAATAAGACTTTAAATGACAAGGCATGCAAGCAATGAGCCACTATGGGATAGTCAGATAGTCTTTTGCTTGATAGCAAAGTTCTTACCGAGAAACAAAGCTTGTTGTGGGGCCAAAGGTTACTTGACCATTCACGAGTGTAAGTCACTAGGGGGCGGTTAGGTAACTTTTGGCTCTGTATCAAAGTTGCTAACTGGAAGCGAAGCTTGCTATTGAACCAAAGATTATCCAACCATTTACTAGTGGAATCTTCAAAGGAGTAAGACTTCTAGTGTTCGAATTCACATTTCGAACATTGGGGGGAAGGGGGAATGATATGAGAATACAACAACATGACTTCCACATCAACGGGGACTACAAAATCAGTGAACAAGGTTTTATCATCAGGACTGGGGACTGCACATCCAATCCCCGAGAAACAAGTTGTACAAATTAGTGACAAGTAATGGAAATTTCTTTTTAGCACACGAATGCTTATGTACTTTTAAAAATGGAAGGAATAAGGTAAAGTCCTTTAATTTTATCTTGTTTCTTGTCCGAACGATGAATTAATTTTATCATTTGAAAGTTAAACAAGTACTTCAAATGCTAGTGCCGGAATGAACAAGAGACATCCTCTTCAAGAGCATCGTAAAAATAAGAGAGCCCTCTCTTATGAAATCCTCACAGTAAAGAATTGATTCCGGAAGAACTTATGTCAATCCAGATGCTATTGGGAAAAATGCACCCGAAGCCTCGCATAATTCGACATAATGAGAAAAACTTGCACAATACTTAAACGAAAAAATACTTCTATATAATAACATCCCAAGCAACACAATTACAAAAATATGAAGTAAAAAATAAAAAAGTTAAACTACTGCATCCCCAGAATCTGGGGGAAGAGAAACATCTACGCCCCCAGGAGAAGTAGGTGGTTCTGCCTTCGGCTCAAGGTCTTGACCTTCATCATCATCCCCTTCAAGTTCTTCTTTAGTTCCCGAGAACTCAAAACCTGAACCAGAGGAATCAGTCACATCAGGTTAGACCGGAAGGCTTTTTCAGGCAGTTGACTCCAGCTCACGAGCCTTGGCAATCTCGGCATCAAAGTCAATGACACCCGCTTTGACCTCTTCTAAGTTTTTTATCCTAATGCTATACATAAAATATGTTTTTTCAACAATGAGGGAAGCCGCTCGGCACTAAATCTCTTCCTTAAGATGGCCAACCTCGGTCGAAAGTTTATTCCTCTCAGACCTAATGGCCTGAAGGGTGACGTCGAGGTCACGAATAGTGGAGTTGTAAACTTTTATTATGCTCTGTGACCTTCCTATACCTCTCCTCCATCCGGGCATGCCTCTCCTCAGCAGCAACGACTTCTTCAACTTTGGTGTTCAATACTGCCTCCATATTATTCAGTCTTTTAGTAGAGGCAACTTCGCGATCGGCAGCAGCAAGAACAATATTTTGGCCCTCAACCCACTTTGCCTTGGATTCTTCAAATTGTACCCTTAATAAGGCGGCCTCTTGGTTGAGGGTCACTACCTCTTGCTTGCTTTTCTGCAACCAAGCCTCCAACTCAATGTCCTCAGCAACCTATGCTTCCATTTCTGGGAGGCGAGCAACAATTTGATCCCGCTTGGCCAACAATTGATCCCGCTCGTAGGTAAGTTTCTCTTTGTCAAGGATCAACCTCTAAAGACCCTCGAAAGTAAGGAAGTTAGCCTGCAAAATAAATGTACAAATTAAAAATCCTACCATCAATAAAGATAAAAGGAAAAGTAGAGTGAACAAAGATCGTACCATCGCTGCGTTGTGCATAGCATTGTTTACCATACACTCTCCTGAGAGAAACTATATTTTATTCATATCCTTCTCTAAAGCCAAAGGCTTCCGATAATTGGTAAGTTCCATCGGTCGGGACAATAGATGGCATTCATAAGAAACTGAGAGGGAAACACTTCCCCTCCTTTGATGATCTGCGGAGGGGGCCGAATAGTTACGCCCCAAATTCCCATGAACTGGGGATTGAGGGGGGAGGTACATCCTCCTCTCGAACGTCCACGTCCGATGAAGATGATGTAGCATTTGCTGGTGGCGAAGGCAAGGTTGGCAAAGAAGGAGATGAAGCTGATGACATTGTAGGTTGGGAAGTAGTTGCGGGAAAAACAATGCTAGTTATTGGTTGCTCAACAACCAAAGATAGAAGAGGCCTGATACTCAGCCTCACAGTATCGAAAGCAACGACTAGGGCTCCGACACGAGAGTTGGCATCCTCCACCATATCAAACTTCCCTAGAGCGCTTGGGCATCATCATTGGTTGGTATTATTAGCTCAACAGATTGAACATTCTGTGGAGCTAATGAAGGTCGTTGTCTTCTGTGTAGAGAAGCCCCTTCATCACTGGCTTCCCCATCATTATCGATCACCATAGTGGCTGCAGCAAGCTCGAACATAACACTCTTTACCTTTTTATTTTTACCCTCGACCGTAGAGGAATGTCACCTTTTTTGTTGCTTGTTCTCTGACCAGGGACTCCGAGAGGAAGCACCTGTACTAGAAGCATGTCCAACGACACTCATTCAGGTAAAGGCCTCCTGCAGCAACCTTGTTGCATCTGCGGGGTCAAGCAATACGTTCTCCTCGGGGACGATTATAGAGCCTTGTGGAAGACTTGAATTCAACAAAGGAAAAAGTTAGCCAGTTCTCTTATATGTGATATAAAAATAAGATAAGTTTGAGAATCAACTAACCATGATTTTTGGCCTTCCACATGCCTTTAAGGGCCAGTTTGTTTCACCAGTGGGTCTCAGGCGTAGTAACATCCAAAATCTTCTGAACCCACTTGCCCAAGCCTTCAACCCTTGGTGGTGTCTACCGAGTTACTGAAATAATCAAAAAGGAAGGATCAATGATAGCATGGGAAAACCTTTAACCCAAAGAAAAGAAAGACGTTGAACTTACGAGTACGGTTCCATGATTCAGGAAAGGATGGAGTTGTGGCCAGGATGATGCCCCTGGTGGCAACTACAATGAACAACTCCATCCATCCACGGTCGTTGTCATCATCCATGTTGGTGAGCAAATCATGGTGAACATGTTTGCTGAAGTTTATCATTCTCCCATAGAAGATCTTGGGAAATAAAGGTTCATCAGTCGAGCTAGGGAAAGCTCTTCCCCCGTCTCCTGGCATAGACACCGAAGATAGGCAATCGTCTGCCACACATAAGAGCTTATTTGTGCCAAGCAGACCTGGTAACAGAAGCAAAACTCCAAGATAATAGAGTCAAGCCCCCTGCTCAATGAGAACGGGCCCAAAGTGAAGTAGTTATTGTAGAAGGTCACCCACTCTGCTAGGTCAGGAGAGATGATGTCCAAATCTTGGAAACCACAGTCTTCCTTCACAGCAAGTGTGCTAGAAGGATGGATGGAAGAAGGATACACACCAACATCCCATGTGCGGGAATTAGCAGAATGGAACTTCTCTTCGAAATCCTTAGTCATAGTAAGTTTTTTGGGGATACTGATGGTCACCGTAGGATGAGGAGCATCACAATACTTTCTTTTTTCTTTGAAGAAATAGAGTTTTTGGAAGAAGAAGTCATAGTTAACAAAGGGAAATAAGGGTTTCTCTGAAGAAGAAGGTTGCAAGCAAGAGTGAATTGAGTGAAGAAAGTTTGGAAAATTATAAAGTGTAAAAGAAGAATATTGATGCATATAAGTAAAGGAATAGGAGGATAAAATCGTGCCATGATTACCTCAAGAACCGGCAAAAGTGTTACTTAATGATGGGATGACACATGTTCAGGGTATTAAATACGGAGAGACATGTGCCTAATCAACTGTCAAAAACTTTTCAGATGGGGTCAGAAAATTTCCCACCAAGAAAGGTATCTTCACCAACTTTCCGGTGACACAAGGATGTGCAACCAGAAATGTAGCACCTCGGAAAATTTCAAAATACTTAAGCGCTATTAAGAAAGTTGATGTGTACTAACTAAATTATTTTGTGTGCAAACGAGGACTATTAGTATGATGAATATTAATTGGTTATGATAATAAGTGTACAATGTGTATTTGAAGTGATATATGGCATAAAGAGAGCCCTTGGGACAAATCAAATTTGAAATTACATGATAGACTAAAGTTCCAAATGAGTACACACAAGACCTAACTTTGGACGAGAATATCTACATATATAAATAGTTATGTGACGGACAACCTATCAAAAGAAAAATCTTTTAGTCTAGTTTTTAACACTTCAAACCGTTTGTCATTTGGACATTCCTACAAGAATTTATGACTAAATTACCACAGCTTGCCAGAGGAGTGAACTAGGGAATCGAAGCATCCGAGGCAAAGGCTGGTGGTGAAGTGTTGCCATAGCATCCAGGTTCGCGTTTGAGCTTCGAAGAGGAGTAACTGGGGATGCGAAGCATCTAAGGCCGCGTCCAAAACCCAAAAATCTGGTCCTATAAATACAAAATTGGGTGAAGAGAGTATTTTGAGTATTGGGGGTTAGGGTTCTTGAGGTGAATGGGCGATTTTAAGCCCAAATCAAGTCCAATCAACCAAGGTAAGTTGTTAATGATATTTTGGATTTATTCTTACTCAATATACATGAGTTATAACATCATTCTTGCATACAAATCTAGATTTCATCATCAAATCCTCAAGAACACATAAATTACCAAAGTTATGATTTTTCAAGATTGAGCTGCTTGAGGTAATTTCAATGCTTCCAACTCGTTTATTATGAGTAGGTAGAAGTATTGAAGCATTTTTACAAATTTTAATGGTTGAAAGATTTTATTATAAAACTCTAGTTCATGACATGAATAGTACTTTTGAGAAAATAAGAGAGAAGATGAGTAGTAATCTTGGCGATGAAATTGATGAATACAATGAACCTATGGAGTTATTTGTTAGCAAAAGTTGAAAGTGATCAACTAAGTAATCACCCAAATGGTACATTTTGCAAGTGTTGATTATGGAAGACGATGAATAGTAACTTAGCTGTAACGACCCGGCCGGTCGTTTCATGAGTTACACCTCCATTTCCCCCATTTATACTTATTTATATGTTGTTTAGCTGTATTTTATCGCATCATGTTGGTTAGTTTGGGTTCGTAGTGGTTCTATAGAGAAATGAGACACTTAGTCTCTTAAGTTGGCCTTTTAGTTGGAAAAGTCAATTGGAGGTTGACTTGTGAGTAAACGATCTCGGAATTTGGTTTTCATGATTTGGATAGCTTCGGGAGTGATTTGGGACTTAGGAGTGTGATCGGGATGGGTTTTGGAGGTCTGGGGTAGATTTAGGCTTGAATTGGCAAAATTGAAATTTTGACATTTTTCGGTTGATAGTGAAAATTTTGATATTGGGGTCGGAATGGAATTCCAAAAATTGGAGTAGGTCCGTTGTGTCATTTGGGACGTGTGTGCAAAATTTTAGGTCATTCAGACGAGGTTTGATAGACTTTTAGATCAAAAGCGAAATTTGGAAGTTTTAGAATTTCTTAGGCTTGAATCCGATGATGATTTGATGTTTTGATGTTGTTTTGAGCGTTTCGAAGGTTGAAACAGGTTTGAATGATGTTATAGGTGTGTTGTCATGTTTTGTTGAGGTCCCGAGGGTCTCGGGTGAGTTTTGGGCGGTTAAACGGATCAAATCCTTGTTTTGAAAGTTGGAGATTTCTTCGGTTCTGTGTTGCAGAGTTTTGGCCTTCGCATTCGCGAAGGGATGTAAAGTGAGGCAGGAGAATTTCCCTTCACATTCACAATGTTGGTCCCGTGTTCGCGAAGGGTGAGACAGAGTGTGCATCGCGAACACGAAGTTGGTCCGGCGTTCGCGTAGAGTAATTGGAGCAGCTGGGTCCCCAGGATTTTGTGCTTCGTGTTCGCGTAGGTATAGTCGCGTTCGCGAAGGCTTGGACAGTTGAAGAATCGTGTTCGCATGGAGTGTGTCGCATTTGTGAAGGAGGAATAAGTGGCCAATGATTTTTGTGCTTCGCGAACGCGAGGCTTTGACCACATTCGCGAAGAAGGAAATTTCACCTGGGCAGAATGTTTAAATAGCCATCTTCGCGATTTTTGGTCTATTTTCCACCATTGTTGGCGATTTTGGAGCTTTTTGAGAGGGATTGAAGAAGGAATCGAAGGGAAACACTTGGAGGTAAGATTTTTGAACTCAATACTCGATTCTATGGTGATTTCTACCTAATTAGACATGAAATTTATGAGATTTAAAGCCTAAAATTGGGGAATTAGGGTCTGAAATTGGAAATTTTTATTTGAGGATTTGAGGGGTCATTTGTGGTCGAATTTTGATGTATTTGATATGTATGAACTCGTGGGAGTGTAAGGATTCTAATTTTGTAATTTTTATCGGAATCCGAGACGTGGGCCCGGGGGTCGGGTTTGGCTAATTTTGGAATTTTTTAAGTAACTTGGTTATTTTCAAGTGGACTTTGTTCCTATAGCATGTTTTGATGGTATGAATATGATTTTGGTTATATTTGGAGCAATTGGAGGCCGATTCGAGGGGCAAAGACATCACGGACTAGAGTTTGGACCAGATTGAGGTAAGTAATGATTGTAAATGTTGTCCTGTGGGTATGAAACCCCAGATTTCACATCGTTGTGCTACTTTGAGGTGACGCACATGCTAGATGACGAGCGTGGGGTCGTGAACCATTGGGGATTGTGACTTGGTCCATCCTATACGACTGTTAAGTCGTGTATTTGATTAAAACATGTTTGATATCATTGTGTTTTGGAAATTATTACTATGTTTTGGGCTGAATTCCATATTTGGGCCTCGTGCCAACTATTTTGGGACCCTTAAGGGCTTTTCACTACTATTCCTCACTGTTTTGACTTATTATCCATAATCAGTCATGTTGTATTCTACTGTTTTTCATAACTCAACCGTATTTACTCCGTTTTGACATTTTAAATGATATTTTGGGCTGAGCATCATGTTTTACTGATAGCCCGAGGGGCTTGAGAGATTTCTAACTGAGTGAGGGTGAAGGCCTGTGTTGTGAGGATATTATGGGATTGGGCTGCACGCCGCAACATGTTGTACTAATTGTGATATATGAGAGGACGATGGCCTGATTTGTTATGACATGAGATGGCTTGTGATAGTCTTGTGCTGTAGGAGCCCCTCTGGAGTCTGAACACCCCCAGTGAGTGCGGGTACCCAGTATGTGAGATGTGAAATTTGCCCGAGGTGTTGTTGTTGTTTCATGTTATTGCCCGGGGGGCTGATTATGAGGTAGCCCGAGAGGCTGTTTCTGTTGATATTTTTCCCGAGGGGCGGTTGTGGTACATGTTTTGCCCGAGGTGTTGTTTACGTTTCTACCATTTTCTCACTGTTTTCATCACTCGTTTGAAACTATTGAAAGATGTTTTAAAAAGGTTTTACTGAACTGAGTTGTTTTTATGAGTTTTATTGCTTTACTGCATTATTTCGGACATATACTATTTTGCTGTAGAGTTATGGCGTGGTTTACGTGTTTTCTTACTGCTCAGCTGCCTTTACTTTTTTTACTTACTAAGTTTGCGTACTCACATTACTCCTTGCACCTTGTGTGCAGATCCAAGAGTCTCGAGTCGCGATAGTGAGTGCTGATCAATCATCCAGCAGGTCTCCGGAGTTGACTAGGTAGTTGCTTGGCGTTCGTAGCTCAGTGCTTCTCCTTCTTATCTTATTCAGCTTTGTATTAGCATTTGTATTTCGACTATGTTGTCCTTTCTTATTCCTAGATGAGTTGTAGTTGCTCATAACTAGTGACATCCCGATGTCGGGCTTGTGTTTATTTCCACACTGTTTATCTTAACTTACATTATGGGATTTTAGTTAATTAATGGCCTAGAATGACTTATTATGAATTTCTGGTTGGTTTGGGGTTTGTGTCGGCTAGCCTAGTTTCACGTTAGGTGCCATCATGACTGGGTTAGTTTTAGGGTAGTGACAAGTTGGTATTAGAGCCTACGTTACATAGGTCTCACGAGTCATGAGCAGGTTTAGTAGAGTCTCGCGGATCGGTACAGAGACGTCTGTAATTATCCTCAGGAGGCTGCAGAACCTTTAGGAAAACTACATATTCTTGAATTCCTGTCGTGCGAATCTACTGATTCTAGTACTAAATTTTTGTTATTCTATTCTCTCACAGATGGTGAGGACACGTCCTACCGGTCAGGACGGACGACTACCAGTACTACCAGCTGGAGCCACCAGAGGCCGAGGATGCGGTCGAGGCCATGGTAGGGGCAGGGGTGTAGCCCACACAACAGCTAGGGCAGCACTTGTAGATCCACCAGCCGCCCCAGTTCATGATCAGGTCCCAGTTGTGGACGCTCCAGCAGCACCAACTCAGGCATCGGCTGTGCCTATTATGATTGCAGGCCTTCAGGAGGCCCTAGCCCAGATCCTATCAGTGTGCACTGGCCTAGCTCAGGCGGTTTCAGTTACTACAACTGCAACTACTTCTCAGGCCGGGGGAGGCACTCAGACTCTCGCCGCTCGCACACCTGAGTAGGTCGTGAAGGGACTTCAGACACCGGGGGAACCTCCAACCCAGCTGGTTGCAGCTGCTCAAGACTATGTAGCTCTTGTTATGCTGTAGGACGAGCAACACAGATTGGAGAGGTTTGGTAGACTTCAGCCTCCGACTTGCAATGGTGTAGAGGGCGAGGATGCCTAGGATTTCTTGGACAAGTGTCAGAGGATTCTTCGGACCGCAAGTATTTTGGAGACCAGTGGGGTTTCGTTCACTACCTTCCAGTTCTCAAGGGCTGCACTTAGTTGGTGGGAGGCTTACGAGAGGAGTAGGCCGGTTGGCGCAACGCCCCTTTCTTGGCAGCAATTCTCCATTCTCTTTCTGGAGAAGTTTGTACCTGAGCCTCGTCGAGAGGAGCTGCGCAGGTAGTTCGAGCAGCTTCATCAAGGTGACAAATCTGTTACACAATATGAGATGCGGTTCTTTGAGTTGGCTCGTCATGCGGTCTGGTTGTTCCCACAGATCGAGAGAGGATCAAGGGGTTTATAGATTGCCTCGGCTTTCAGCTTCGGTTACTTATGACCAGAGAAAGAGTATCTAGTGCTACCTTTGATGAGGTTGTTGACATAGCTCGATAGAGTGAGATGGTTCGTGGTCAGAAGAGGATTGAGATGGAGGCTAAGAGGACTCGTGGTCAGGGTGGATTCAGTGTTACTCCTCATGGGGGTCAGTTTTAGCACGCCATGGGCCATCCATTCAGGCATGCTCAGTTAGCTCGCCCAAGTTATCGTGGGGCATCATCGGGCCATGGTTCTCACAGTTCTCATCAGGTCCATTCATCACTCAGTGCCCTTCCAGCCGAGAGTTCATCCCGTGCTCCATCAGTTCAAGGCTCTTCTATGCCAGGTTCTTCTATGCCAGGTTCTTCTGCTAGTCATCCTAGTGCTAGGGGTTCCCTTCATTTCCCGTCCCCAGCACCAGAGGGTTGTTATGAGTGCGAAGAGTTGGGTCAGATATGGAGGCAGTGTCCTCATCGTCTTGGGGGTTCATCTCAGCAGAGAAGTCAACCATTGAATTCAGCACCAGTTACTTTACCACCTACCACCCAGCCAGCTTGAGGTGGAGGACAACCAACTAGGGGTCGCCTGAGAGGGGGAGGTCGATCAGGTGGTGGTCAGGCGTATTTCTATGCACTCCCAGCTAGACCCGATGCTATTGCTTCGGATGCTGTGATTATAGGTATTGTCTCAGTCTGCCACAGAGATGCCATTTTGTTATTTGATCCCGGTTCCACTTTTTCATATGTGTCATCATATTTTGCTTGTTATTTGGATACGCCTCATGAGTCTCTTGTTTCATCTGTTCGTGTATCTATTTTGGTGGGCGATACTATTGTTGTGGACTGCGTATATCGGTTGTGTATGGTGACTATTGGGGGTTTGGAGACCCGAGTGGAACTTTTATTGCTTTGTATGGTGGACTTTAATGTGATATTAGGCATGAATTGGCTATCTCCGTGTCGTGCTATATTGGACTATCATTCTAAGACAGTGACGCTGGCTATGCTCGGTGTGCCACGGATTGAGTGGTGAGGGTTAGGATGTGCCACGTATCCCATAACCTATTTCAAACTTGTTCCAACCTTCAGAACGCTCAAAACAACATCAAAACACCAAAATCACATTGGATTCAAGCCTAAGAATTCCAAAAACTTCCAAATTCCGCTTTCGATCAAAAAGTCTATCAAACCTCGTCCGAATGACCTAAACTTTTGCACACACGTCATAAATGACACAACATACCTACTCCAACTTCAATAATTCCATTCTGGCCCCTATATAAAAATCTCACCTATCAACCGGAAAACGCCAAAATTCCAATTTTGCCAATTCAAGCCTAAATCTACTCCGGGCCTCCAAAACACATTCCGATCATGCTCCTAAGTCCCAAATCACCTCCTAAAGCTATCCAAACCATCAGAATTCATATCCGAGACCTTTTTCATATAAGTCAACCTCTGGTTGACTTTTCCAATTTAAGCTTACTCAAGAGAGACTAAGTGTCTCAAACCTTACCAAAACCCCTTTGAACCCGAGCCAACCAACTCGATAACACATAATACAACTGAACAAGGCAATAAGAAGTAGGAATGGGGTAAACAAAGCAGTAACTCAGGAAATGACCGGCCGAGTCGTTACATCCTCCCCCTCTTAAACAAATATTCGTCCTCGAATGAGTCAAGAAACATACCTAAAGCCTCAAACGGGTGAGGATATCTTCTCTGCATCTCCTGCTCGGTCTCCTAGGTAGCCTCCTCCATGGGCCGACCTCTCCACTGCACTTTCACTGAAGCTATATCCTTTGATCTCCACTTTCGAACCTGACGCTCCAAAATAGCTACTGGCTCCACATCATAAGTCAAATCATCATCTAACTGAACCGTGTTGAAATCCAAAACATGAGACAGATCGCCAATATACTTCTGTAGCATAGAAACATGAAATACTGGATGCACACTCGATAAGCTAGGTGGCAAAGCAAGCTCATAAGCCACCTCCCCATCCTCCGAAGCACCTCAAAAGTCCCAATGAACCGAGGACTCAATTTCCCTTCTTCCGAAATCTCATAACACCCTTCATGGGTGAAACCTTCAACAGAACCTTCTCACCAACCATGTAGGACCCATCCCAAACCTTCCTGTCAGCATAACTCTTTTGTCTCGACTGTGCTGTACGAAGACTCTCCTGAATCACCTTCACCTTGTCTAAATCATCCTGCACCAAGTCTTACCCAATAACCTAGCCTCACCCGGCTCAAACCAACCCACTGGAGTTCTACACTGCCTCCCATACAAAGCCTTATATGGAGCCATCTGAATACTCGACTAGTAACTGTTATTATAAGCAAACTCTACGAGCGGTAGAAACTGAACCCATGACCCTCCAAAATCAATGATACAAGCGCTCAACATGTCCTCCAATATCTGAATAGTGCGCTCGGACTGCCAGTATGTCTGAGGGTGAAAAGCTATGCTCAACTCAATTTGAGTGACCAACTCTCACTGTACAAACCTCCAAAATTGTGAAGTAAACTGAGTGCGCCTATCTGAAATGATGGAAAATGGGACACCATGCAACCGAACAATCTCCCGGATATAGATCTTTGCCAACCGCTTTGAAGAATAGGTAGTACACACAGGAATGAAGTGCGCAGACTTGGTCAGCCGATCCACAATCACCGAAATAGCATCGAACTTCTTCAAAGTCCGTGGATGCCCAACTACAAAGTCCATGGTGATCTGCTGCCACTTGCACTTAGGAATATCCATCTACTAAAGCAAGCCACCTGATCTCTGATGCTCATATTTCACCTGCTGACAATTGAGACACCGAGCTGTAAATCCCACAATGTCCCTGTTTATTCTCCTCCACCACTAATGCTGTCTCAGATCTTGATACATCTTCGCGACACCCGGATGAATGGAATACCGCGAGCTATGGACCTCCTCTAGAATCAACTCCCGAAGTCCATCTACATTATGCACACATATCTGGCCCTGCATCCTCAACACCCCATCATCACCAATAGTCATATCTCTGGCATCGTCGTACTGAACTCTGTCCTTAAAGACAAGCAAATGAGGATCATTATACTGGCGCTCTCTGATGCGATCAAATAAGAAAGACCGAGAAACAACACAAGCCAATACCCGACTGGGTTCCGAAATATCTAACCTCATGAACCGATTTGTCAAGGCCTGAACATCAACTGCAAGAGGTCTCTCCCCAACTGGAATATATGCAAAACTCCCCATACTCACTTCCTTCCTACTCAAAGCATCGGCCACCACATTGGCCTTCCCCGAATGGTACAAAATAGTGATATCATAGTCATTTAGCAGCTCCAACCATCTCTGCTGCCTTAAATTGAGATCCTTCTGCCTGAACAAGTGCTGGAGGCTACGATGATAAGTAAACACCTCACAAGACACACCATATAAATAATGCCTCCAAATCTTCAACGCGTGAACAATGGCAGCCAACTCCAAATCATGAACATGGTAGTTCTTCTCATGAGGCTACAACAGACGAGAAACATAAGCAATAACTCTGCACTCTTGCATCAACACACACCCAATACCAACTCTCGAAGAATTACAATACATAGTATATGAACCTGAAGTTGATGGCAAAACTAAAATTGAAGCTGTGGTCAAGACAGTCTTGAGCTTCTGAAAGTTCTCCTCACACTCATATGATCACTTGAATGGAGCACCCTTTTGAGTCAACTTGGTCAAGGGTGATGTGATGGATGAAAATCCCTGAACAAACAGGCAGTAATAACCTTCCAAACCAAGAAAGCTACGAATCTCTATGGCTGAGGACGGTCTGGCCAACCATGAACCGCCTCTATCTTCTTCGGATCAACCTGAATACCCTCGCTGGACACCACGTGCCCCAAGAAAGCCACTGAACTGAGCCAAAACTCACACTTGGAGAACTTTGCATAAAGTTTCTCCTCCCTCAATCTCTGCAACACAACTCTCAAATGCTCCGCATGCTCCTTCTGACTACGTGAGTATAACAGAATATCATCAATGAAAACTGTGACAAATGAGTCGAGATAAGGTCAAAACACGCAGTTCATCAAATGCATGAATGTTGTTGGGGCATTGGTCAGCCAAAAGACATCACCAGGAACTCATAATGACCATATCGGGTCCTGAAAGACGTCTTAAGAATATTCAAGTCCCTGATATTTAGCTGGTGATAACCTGAACGGAGATCAATCTTGGAGAACACTCTCGCTCCCTGAAGCTGGCCAAACAAATCATCGATACGAGGCAAATGATACTTGTTCTTGATTGTTACTTTGTTCAACTGCCTGTAATCAATGCACATCCTCTAGTCATCCTTCTTCTTAACAAATAGAACAGGTGCAGCCCAAGGCGACACACTAGGTCGAATAAACCCCTTATCAAGGAGTTCCTAAAGCTGCTCCTTTAACTTCTCCAACTCCGCTGGTGCCATACGATATGGTAGAAGAGAAATGGGCTTTGTTCCTAGCACCAGATCAATACCAAAATCAATATCCCTATCCGGTGGCATGCCTGATAGGTATACAGGAAACACATCGGGAAAATCCCTCACAACAGGAACAGAATCAATACTAGAAGTCTTTGCACCGACATCCCTCACAAAGGCTAAGTATGAAAGACAACTTTTCCCAACCATGCGCTAGGCTTTCAAGAACGAAATCACCCTACTAGGGACAAAATCAGTCAAACCTCGCCACTCAATCTGTGGCACACCCGGTATAGCCAATGTCATAATCGTAACATGATAGTCCAAAATAACACGACACGGAGATAGGCAATCCATGCCCAATATCACATCAAAGTCCACCATACAAAGCATTAACAGGTCCACTCGGGTCTCCATACCCCCAATACTCACCACACACGACCAGTACACATGGTCCACAACAATAGTATCGCCCACCGAAATAGATACACGAACAGATGAAACAAGAGACCACGGGGCATATCCAAATAATGAGCAAAATATGATGACACATATGAAAACGTGGAATCGGGATATAATAACAAAGAGGCATCTCTGTGGCAGACTGAGACAATACATGTAATCACAACATTTGAAGCAATAGCATCGGGTCTAGCTGAGAGTGCATAGAAATGGGCATGACCACCACCTGATCGACCTCCCCCTCTAGGGTGACCCCTAGCTGATTGACCTCCACCCCTAGCTGGGTGGGTGGGTGGTGGTGAAGTAACTGGCGCTGAAGCCGATGGCTGACTCCTCTATTGAGATAAACCCCCAAGACAACGAGGACACTGCCTCCATATTTGACCTAACTCTCCACACTTATAGCAACTCCCTGGTGCTGGAGATGGGGACTGAAGGGAACCCCTAGCACCGGAATGACTAGAAGATGCACCTAGTATAGAAGAGCCCTGAACTGATGGAGCACGAGACAAACTCTAGGCTGGAAGGGCACTGAGTGATGAATGGCCCTAATGAATACTGTGAGAACCATGACATGATGATGCCCCACGATAACCTGGGCGAGCTGACTGAGCATATCTGAATGGATGGCCTCTACCATGCTGAAACTGACCTCTCGAAGGAGCACCACCATAACTACCAGATCTTCGAGGCCTCTTGGCCTCCCTCTAATCTCGCTCCTGGCAACGAACTGACTCAATCTCACGAGCAATGTCAACAACCTCCTCAAAAGTAGCACCAGCCACGCTCTCCCTAGTCATGAGAATCTGAAGCTGATACGTGAGGCCATCAACGAACCTCCTAATCCTATCTCTCTCTGTAGGAACCAACCAAACAGCATGACGAGCTAACTCTGAGAACCTGATCTCATACTACATCATTATCATATCTCCCAGACGCAACTGCTCGAACTGCCTGTGCAGCTTTTCTCTGCGAGACTATGGCACATACTTCTCCAAAAAGAGAACGGAGAACTGCTGCCAGGTAAATGGTGCTACACCAACAGGCCTAAGCCTCTCATAAGCCTCCCACCAAGTGAAGGCAGCTCCAGAAAACTGAAAAGTGGTAAATGCAACCCTGCTGGTCTCCAGAATACCTACTGTACGAAGAATCCTCTAACACTTGTCCAAGAAACCCTGGGCATCCTCGCCTTCTGTACCATTGAAAGTTGGAGGCTAAAGTCTACCAAACCTCTCCAACCTACGCTGCTCGTCCTCTAGTACAGCAGGAACTATATAGTCCTAAACAGCTACAACTGGCTGGGCTGGAGGTGCCCCCAGTGTCTGAAATCCCTGCACGACCTGCTCATGTGTGCGAACGGGAGGAGTCTGAGTGCCTCCCCCGACCTGAGAAGTAGCTGCGGTTGTAGTAACTGAGACCACCTGAGCTAGGCCAGTGCATACTGATAGAATATGGGCCAGGGCCTCCTAAAGACCTGGAATTACAATGGGCACAGCTGGTGCTGCTGGAGCATCCACAACTGGAACTTGATCATGAATTGGGGCGGCTGGTGGATCTGCAGGTGCTGCCCTAGCTGTTGTGCGGGCTACACCCCTGCCCCTACCACAGCCTCGACCTCATCCACGATCTCTAGCAGCCCCAACTGGTGGTACTGGTAGTCATCCATCCTGACCGGTAGCACATGTCCTCACCATCTGTGAGAGAATAGAATAATAGAAGTTTAGTACTCGGATTAACAGATTCGCACGACAAGAATTTAAAGAATATGAAATTTTCCTAAAGGTTCTACAACATCCCGAGGATAAATACAGACGTCTCCATACCGATCCGAGAGACTCTACTAAACCTGCTCATGACTCATGAGACCTATGTAACCTAGGTTCTGATACCAACTTGTCACGACCCTAAACCGGACCTGGTCGTGATGGCGCCTATCGTGAAACAAGGCCAGTCAACACAAACCCCCAAACCAATTAAACAGTTATAATAATTCATTTTAAAGTCATTAATAAGCTATAAATGCCAAAACATAGAGTAGAATAGAACAATGTGGAAACAAACACAGCCCGACATCGGGGTGTCACCAGTCATGGGCATCTAAACATCCGTCTAAGAGTAAGAAAAGACTACACATTCTAGTACAAGGAAAGTAAATATAGGAAGGAGAAGCACCAGGAACGCCGAGCATCTACCTAATCAACTCCAAACAAGCCCGCGATAGAAGCAAATCAGCCCTCGCTAGAGTGTCCTAAGACTGCTGAATATGCACACAGGGTGCAAGGAGTAATGTGAGTATGCCAACTGAGTAAGTAATAAAAGTAAAGGCAGATGAGCGATAAGAAAACACGTAAAACACAACAACATGCTACAACGAGGCAGTATAAAACCAGAACAATGCAATAAAATAGTAAAAACTCGTAGAAACAACTTAGTTCAGTAAAAACCTCTTTAAAAACATCTTTTAGCAGTTTAAACGAGTGAATGAAGACAAAGAGAAAAGATAGATACATAAATTAGCCCCTCGGGCAAAATACCAACAGAATCAGCCCCTTGGGCTATCTTACAATCACCCGTATCAGCCCCTCGGGTAATAACATAGAACAACATCATCCCCTCGGTCTATAGAACATCTCACACTGGGTACTCGCACTCACTGGGGGGTATAGACTTCGGGAGGGGCCCTTTACAGCCAAAGCACAATAACAACTCATATCGTGGCATAATCAAACAGGCTTTCGGCCTCATATCAAGCCACCTTGTGGAGTAACAACTCAGGCCCTCGGCCTCATAATCATGAATCAACATAATACCGTTGCGGCACACAACCCGATCCCATAATAACCTCACCACACAGGCCCTCGGCCTCACTCAGTCAGAAATCTCTCAAAGCCACTCGGGCACAGTAAAATATGATGCCCAGCCCAAAATATCATTTAAGATGTCAAAACGGAGTAAATATGACTGTGAAAATAGTAGAATACAACATGACTGCGTACAAATATGAAGTCAAAACAATGAGGAATAGTAGTAACAATCCTCTAAGAGTCCAAAACAGTTGGCACGAGGCCCAAATATGGCATTCAACCCAAACCATGATGAGAACAAACAATTTTCAATCAAATAAGCGGTTAAACAATCATACGGGACGGACTAAGTCACAGTCCCCAAAGGTGCATGACCCCACGCTCGTCATCTAGCGTGTGTGTCACCTTAAAGTAGCACAACGATGTGAAATTTGGGGTTTCATACCCTTAGGATAGTATTTACAATCATTACTTACCTCTATCCGGTCCAAACTCTAGCCCGCGATGCCTTTGCCTCTCGAATCGGCCTCCGGATGCTCCAAATCTATCCAAAAATAGATTTATACCATCAAAATATGCTAGGGAGCAAAGTCCACTCTAAAATAACCAATTTACATCAAAAATCCCGAAATTGGCCAAACTCAACCCCCGGGACCACGTCTCGGATTCTGATAAAAATTGCAAAGCTCGAATCCTTACTCTCACGAGTTCATACATATCAAATACATCAAAATCCGACCACAAATGACCCCTCAAATCTCTAGATTTAGGTCTCTAATTTCCAAGTCCTAACTTTTATTTTTTAAGCTTAAATTCCACAAATTCCATGATTAATTAGGTAGAAATCACATTAGGATTGAATATTAAGTCCATAAATCTTACCTCCAAGTGTTTTCCCTTGATTCCCTCTTCAATCCTCCTCAAAAAGCTATAAACTCGATGTGATGACCTAAAAGGTCATCACTTGTGTTGCAAGTGAATTCAGTATTCCGAGGCCTAAAAACCTCTTTTTACCTCACATGATTTACGTGTGTGGTCCAGACCTATATCCGGAAAGCCTTCTATGTGAAAATATGAGAAATAGAAATTTCTAGAGTTAAAATTTGATTATGGTTGACTTTGGTCAACATTTTGAGAAAACGGACCCGGATCCATGTTCCGACAATCCCGAGAGGTCCGCAATCAAATATAGGACTTGAGCGTATGATCGGAAATGAATTCTGAGGTCCCAAGCCTTAGAAATCAATTTTTGAAAGAAAGTATTTTACTGAATTATCTAAGAAATGAAGAAAAGAATTAATGTTTGAAACCATTTTTATTAGGCCCATATTTTGGTTCTGGAGCCCGGTACAAATGTGTTATAGTATTTGAAAGATAACTGTGAAATTTGGTGAAAAACGGAGTTTATTTAACATAAGTTGGACTTCCGGTTGAAGAGTTATAAACTTTGAGAGTTCTTGATGAAAATGTTGAGTTTTGAGGTTTAATTCATGATTTTACATGTTATTTTGATGATGTGATCGCACGAGTAGGTCCATATGATGTCTTTGAGTTAGTATGCACACTTGGTTTGGAGTTCCGCGGGCTCGGGTGAGTTCCGGGTAGGTTCCGGGATGTCTTAGGCTTAAAACATGGATGTTGCAGGTTCAGAGAAGTGCAAATCTCTGAACCCGCCAGTGCTGATCGCATTGGTTTTGGTGCTGTCCGTAGTGGGGGCTGTGCGGCCGCACTCGATTTTGTGCGGTCCGCACAGGTTCACTAGTCCGACTTCGGAATCCTATATCTTTTGATCTACAATGAATTTTGAGATGATTCAAAAACGAAAGTTATAGCTTCGTGTCTAGTTTCCAAAAAGGTAAGGAAATCACAATTTGGACATCTGTAGAGAAAGTTATGGCCAAAATACTAAAGCATGTCACTGCAGTCCACATGGAGAGCTGTGCGGCCATACTCGATTTTGTGCGGTCCGCACAGGGGGTCTGAGAGGGGTATATTAAAACGGGATTTTCAGTTATTTTTCAAAACCCCAAAAACATAAGAGGCGATTTTTCAAACAACTTTTCTTCTCCAAAACATTGGTAAGTGATTTCTAACACATTTTCTTTACTTCTTAACTTCTTTTTACAAGATTTCATTCTAGAATCTAGGGTTTTCATGGTGGAATTGAGAACTTTTGGAAAAACATAAGAATATTGAAATTTGGGGAGTTAGACCTCAAATTGAGGTCGGATTCCAAAACAAATTATATATTTGGGTTCGTAGGGGAATGAATAATCGGGTTTTGGTTTGAACCTCGGGTTTTGACCATGTGGGCCCGGGGGCAATTTTTGACTTTTTGGGTAAAACTTTGGAAAACTCATTTTAATGCATTGTGGTTGATTCATTTAGCGTTTATTGATGTAATTAAGTAACTTGTGACTAGATACGAGCAAATTGGTGGTGGAATCAAGGGCTAAAGCTATAATTGAAACGTGAATTGTGTTCGTGGCATCGAGGTAAGTGTTTGGTCTAACCTTAGCTTGATGTATTAGGATTAGTGTCTTATTTGCAATGTGTTAATTATGGAGTATGACCTATAGGCATGGTGACTTGTATCTATACGTCGATGTCAAGCATGCCCGTGAGTCTTGTATTGTAATTGTTATGACTCTGTTGTAAATTATTGCACTTCACAAGTTATTGAAATATTATTGTTCCATGGCCGGGATGTTATTGAAATATCATTGTTCCCTTGCCGGGATGTTACTAACATATTCTTGTTCCCTTGCCGGGATGTTGTTATATTGCTTTTGTTCCCTTACCGGGATGTTATTATATTGCTCTTGTTCCCTTGTCGGGATTCTTTGTGATTGTTGTTGATTTGTAACTGGGATCGGGTGGCACGCCTGCCACAAGATAAATGAAATGGGAGCGGGTGGCATGCCTGCCACGAGGTAAATGAAATGGGAGCTGGTGGCACGCCTGCCACAAGATAAATGAAATGGGAGCGGCTGGCATGCCTGTCACGAGATAAATGAAATGGGAGAAGGTGGCACGCCTGCCACGAGATAAATGAAATAGGAGCGGGTGGCACGCCTTCCACGAGATATATAAAATGGGAGCGGGTTGCATGCCTGCAACAAGATGTGAAATGAAAGTAAATTCTGCCTTTGTTTCCCTTATCCTTGTTAGTAGTTGGATTTTTGTTCCTTTATAATTCTCTTGATATTCTGTTTTTACCTGTTATTCCCCAAAGCATGATTTCCCCCTCCCATCTTTACTTATTTATTCTTGCTTTACTTTCCTCTGTATATTATATAACTGCACTAGTTTGTTTGGTAGTCTGGTCCTAGCCTCATCACTACTTTGGCGAGGTTAGGCTAGGCACTTACCAGCACATATGGTCGGTTGTGGTGATACTACACACTGCACTATGTGCAAATCCGGGAGCAGCTCTTGGACTGTAGTTTGGAGGCTACCTTCAGTCCACGCGGAGATTCAAAGTAGACCTGCAGGCGTCCGCATGCCCTGGCGTCTCCTCTATCCTTTGTTTCCTATTTCATCTCTTGGCTTCAGAAACAATGTGTCTTTTATTTTCAGACCTTGTATTTAGCAATCTTAGACCGTTTGTGGTACTGTGACACCAGTTCTGGGTGATTAAGGTTTAAGTTGTTGTAATAGACACATGTTCAGATATTTTATTGCTTTCTTCTACTTATTCTAATTTTTTGTTGTTTACACGTTATTGTTTTATATAATGTTAAAGAGAATAAAAATTGGTAAAATGGTATTTTGTCTAATAATTGGCTTGCCTAGCTCACATTAGTAGGTGCCATCACGACTCCCGAGGGTGGGAAATTCGGATCGTGACAAGTTGGTATTAGAGCTCAAGGTTACGTGGATCTCACAGTCACAAACAAGCTTAGTAGAGTCTGAGGGATCGGTACAGAGACGTTTGTATTTATCCCCCAGAGGCTACAGAGTTAGGAAAACTTCAAATTTATTCTTTCCTATCGTGCGGTTTGGTTTCTCAATGCTAATTGAATTTCTACTATGTTCTTTCGAAGATGGCAAGAACACGCGCTTCCTCATCCACTAACCAGCAGCCCGAGCCCCCAATAGCAGCTCCTACGATGGGCAGAGGGCGAGGCCGAGGTAGGGGCAAAGCTCAGCCCAGAGCAGTAGCACCAGCAGCGGAGCCTCGGGTTAACTTTGATGATGAGGTTCCGGCCCCAGCAGTTCCGGTGGGCCCAGCTCAGGTCCCAGAGGGGTTTATTGCTACCCTAGTACTCCAGGATGCTCTGGTCCGTTTACTGGGCCTTATGGAGAGTGTCACCCGGGCAGGTTTGCTTCCTATAGCACCAGTCGTCTCTTAGGCTGGAGGAGGAGCCCATACTCCTGTTACTTGCACTCCGGAGTAGGTAGCTCCCTAATTTCAGACTCCAGCAGTTCAGCCATTTGGAGCAGTTCAGTCGGGTGTGGTAGCTCAGACCGATGATGAAGCATCTATGTCTACTGATGCTTTGTGGAGGTTGGATAGGTTCACCAAGCTCTTTACTACTACTTTTAGCGGCGCATCTTCTGAAGATCCCTAGGATTATCTAGACAGCTGTCATGAGGTTCTGAGGAACATGGGGATAGTTGAGACAAATTGGATCGATTTTGCTACTTTTCGCTTTTCTGGATCCGCTTAGACTTGGTGGACGGATTATTGTTTGGCTAGACCAGCCGGATCGCCAGCCTTGACTTGGGAGCAGTTTACTCATCTATTTCTGGAGAGGTTTTTCCCCATCACTTAGAGAGAGGCCTATCAGAGGTAGTTTGATTATCTCCATTATGGTTCTATGACTGTTACCCAGTATGAGACCAGATTCATAGACTTGGCTCGTCATGCTCTTATCATACTTCCCACAGAGAGAGAGAGAGGGGGTGAAGAGGTTTATTGATGGACTTATTCAGCCGATTCATCTTCAGATGGCTAGGGAGACTAGGAGAGAGATATCTTTCCAGGAGGCGGCCAATATGGCCCGGAGAGTTGAGATGGTTCTATCGCAGGGAGGTGGTCAGGGATCTGACAAGAGGCCTCATCATTCAAGCCGATTCAGTGGTACCTTGTCTGGAGGAAGGAATTCATATGGTAGAGGCCATCCTCCTAGGCCTTTTCAGTCAACACTTCAGGTTTCTCATGGTGCCTTTGGTGGTCGTGGTCCTTAGATGCAGTATTCTGATCAACAACCCTACAATGCACCACCAACTCCTATTAGTGCACCTCCGCTTTAGAGTTTTTGGGGTGGTCATTCAGGTCGTTAGGGTCAGCAGTCTCAATAGCCGAGGACTTGTTACACTTGTGGTGATATGGGTTAGGTTTTGCCCTCGAGCACCGAGTAGCTCTCAGCATCAGGGTCCCCGTGTCATGGTTCAGGCACCGAGTGTTCCACAGCACGCCCAGCTAGCTAGAGGTGGGGTTAGAGGTGCTAGAGGTGGAGGTAGAGGTATTATAGGTGGAGCTCAGGTCGCTAGAGGTGGAGGCCGGCCAGCAGCAGGCCGTTCCAGAGATGTAGTTTAGGGTGGTGGGGCCCAGCCCTGATCTTATGCTCTTCCAGCCAGGCCCGAGGCTGAGGTTTCCGATGCAGTTATCACATGTACGATTCTAGTTTGTGATAGAGATGCTTCAATGTTATTTGATCTAGGGTCTACATACTCGTATGCGTCATCTTATTTTGCACCGTATCTGATCTAGGCTCCTATTCTTTGCTTCTTTTGGACATGGTTGATTTCGATGTCATATTAGGAATGGATTGGTTATCACCTTACCATGCTATCTTGGACTATCATGCCATGACTGTGACTTTAGCCTTGCCGGGTTTACCTCGTTTAGAGTGGAGAGGGAATCCTGATCATTCTACCCACAGTGTTATCTCGTATATGAAGGCTCGGCGTATGGTCGAGAAGGGGTGTATAGCCTATTTGGCCTATGTTCGTGACTCTAGTGCTGAGGTTCCATCTATTGATTCTGTGCCCGTTGTTCGTGAGTTTCCTGAGTTATTCCCTTCAAACCTGCCTGGTATGCCACCGACAGGGATATCGACTTTTGCATTGATTTGGCCCCCGACAATCAGCCTATTTCTATTTTTCTGTATCGTATGGCCCCGCCTAAGTTAAAATATTTGAAGGAGCAGTTGCAAGACTTGCTTGAGAAGGGTTTCATTAGACCTAGTGTTTCACCTTAGGGTGCGCTAGTGTTGTTTGTTAAGAAGAAGGATAGATCGATGAGAATGTGTATTGATTACCGGCAGTTGAACAAGGTTACAATCAAGAATAAGTATCCATTACCGAGGATTGATGATTTGTTTGATCAGCTTCAGGGTGCCAAGGTATTTTCGAAGATTGACTTAAGATCTGGCTACCATCAGTTGAGGATTAGGGCATCCGATGTCCCTAAGACAACTTTCCGCACTCGGTACAGGCATTATGAGTTCTTGGTGATGTCATTCGGGTTGACAAATGCCCCAGCAACATTTATGGATTTGATGAACCGAGTGTTCAGGACTTACTTGGATGCGTTCATTATAGTCTTCATTGATGATATTTTGATATATTCCTACAGTCGGGAGGAGCACGAGCAACATCTTAGAGTGGTTCTTCAGACCTTGAGAGATAGTCAGTTATATGCTAAGTTTTCGAAGTGTGAGTTCTGGATAAGTTCAGTTGCATTCCTGGGTCATGTTGTATCAACATAGGGTATACAGGTTGATCCGAAGAAGATTGAGGCAGTCAAGAACTAGCCTAGACCAGCATCAGCTACAGGGATTCAGAGTTTCTTAGGGTTGGCAGGCTACTATCATCGGTTCGTGGAGGGCTTTTCATCTATCGCAGCCCTGATGACCAGGTTGACCCAAAAGGGTGCCCGGTTCAGATGGTCGGACGAGTGTGAGACGAGCTTTCAGAAGCTCAAGACAACTCTGACTATGGCATCGGTGTTGGTTTTGCCTACGGGTTCAGGGCCATATACAGTTTATTGTGATGCATCTCGTATTGGGCTTGGTGCGGTGTTGATGCAGGATGGCAAGGTCATGCTTCACGACAGTTGAAGATTCATGAGAAGAATTATCCAGTTTATGATTTGGAGTTGGCAGCCATTGTTCATGCGTTGAAGATTTGGAGGCGTTATCTGTATGGTGTGGCATGTGAGGTGTTCATGGATCATAAGAGTCTGCAGTACTTGTTCAAGCAGAAGGAGTCGAATTTGAGGCATAGAAGGTGGTTGGAGCTGTTAAAAGACTATGATATCACCATCTTATATCATCCGGGAAAGGCCAATGTGGTGGCCGATGCATTGAGTAGGAAGTCAACCAGTATGGGCATTCTTGCTTATATTCCAATCGGTGAGAGACCACTTGCTTTGGATGTTCAGGATTTGGCCAATCAGTTCATTAGGTTAGATATTTCTGAGCCCATTCGTATGTTATCTTGCACGGTCGCTCGTTCATCTTTATTGGAGCGTATCCGTGATTGGCAATATGATGATCCCCATTTGTGTGTCCTTAGAGACATGGTGCAGCACAGAGGTGCCAAGCATGTTAACTTAGGTGATGATGGAGTTTTGAGGTTGCAGGGTCAAGTTTGTATGCCTAATGTGGATGGGCTTCAAGAGTTGATTTTAGAGGAGGCCCCTAGCTCCCGGTACTCTATTCATCCGGGCACCGCTAAGATGTATCAGGATTTGCGGTAGCATTATTAGTGAAGGAGAATGAAGAAGGATATCATTGCATATGTGGATCAGTGCTTGAATTGTCAGTAGGTTAAGTACGAGCATCAGAGACCTGGTGGTTTGTTCCAGAAGATTTAGATTCCTAAGTGAAAGTGCGAGCGGATCACTATGGACTTTGTTGTTGGACTCCCACGAACTCAGAGGAAGTTCGATGCAGTGTGGATTTCATTCCTGTGGCAGTCTCCTATTCTTCCGAGAGGTTAGCTGAGATCTATATCCTGAAGATTGTTCGCCTTCATGGTGTGCCCGTGTCTATCATTTCAGACTGAGGTATGCGGTTTGCCTTACATTTCAATAGAGCAGTTCAGCGAGGGTTGGGCACATGGGTTGAGTAGAGCATAGCGTTTCATCCTTAGACAGACAGGCAGTCCGAGCAAACCATTCAGATTTTGGAGGATATTCTCCGAGCTTGTGTCATTGACTTTAGAGGCTCGTGGGATCAGTTTTTTCCTTTAGCAGAGTTTGCCTAAAACAACAGCTACCAGTCGAGTATTTAGATGGCTCCGTTTGAGGCTTTGTATGGTAGGCGGTGTCAGTCGCCGGTTGGATGGTTTGAGCCAGTAGAGGCTCGGTTGTTGGGTATGGATCTAGTGTAGGACACCTTGGACAAAGTTAGGATCATTCAAGATAGGCTTCTTACAGCTCAGTCCAGGCAAAAGAGTTATGCTGACTGCAAGGTTCGTGATTTGGCATTCATGGTCGGTGAGCGGGTTTTGCTTCGAGTGTCACCTACGAAGGGCGTGATGCAATTTGGGAAGAAGGGCAAGCTTAGCCCTAGGTTCATTGGCCCATTTGAGATTCTTGATCGAGTGGGAGAGGTGGCTTACAGACTTGCATTGCCGCCGAGCTTATCAGTCGTGTATCCAGTGTTTCATGTGTCCATGCTTCGGAAGTATCATGGCGATTAATCCCACGTGTTAGATTTCAGCACTGTCCAGTTGGACAAGGACTTGTCTTATGAGGAGGAGCCGGTAGCTATTCTAGATCGGCAAGTTCGTCAGTTGGGGTCGAAGAATTTCCCTTCTGTTCGTGTTCAGTGGTGAGGTCAGCCTGCTGAGGCATCGACCTGGGAGTCCGAGTCCAATATGCGGAGCCGTTATCCCCATCTTTTTCTCAACTCAGGTACTTCCTTCTTATGTCATTTCGAGGACAAATAATTGTTTTAGAGGTGGAGAATGTGATGACCCAAAAGGTCATCACTTGTGTTGCAAGTGAATTCAGTGTTCCGAGGCATAAAAACCACCTTTTTACCTCACCTTGATTTACGTGCATGATCCAGACCTATATCCGGAAAGCCTTCTATATGAAAATATGAGAAATAGAAATTTCTTGAGTTAAAATTTGATAATGGTTGACTTTGGTCAACATTTTGAGCAAACGGACCCCGATCCGTGTTCCGACGATCCTGGGAGGTCCACAGTAAATTATGGGACTTGGGCGTAGGCTCGGAAATGAATTCCGAGGTCCCAAGCGAAATCAATTTTTGAAAGAAATTATTTTACTGAATTATCTAAGAAATGAAGAAAAGAATTAATGTTTGAAACCATTGTTATCAGGCCCATAATTTGGTTCCGGAGCCCGGTACAAACTTGTTAAAGTATTTGAAAGATAACTGTGAAATTTGGCGAAAAACGGAGTTTATTTGATGTGAGTTGGACTTCCGGTTGAAGAGTTATGAACTTTGAGAGTTCTTGATGAAAATGTTGAGTTTTGAGGTTTAGTTCATGATTTTACATGTTATTTTGATGATGTGATCGCACGAGTAGGTCCACATGATGTCTTTGAGTTAGTATGCACACTTGGTTTGGAGTTCCGAGGGATCGTGAGTTTTGGGTAGGTTTCGGTATGTCTTAGGCTTAAAACATGGATGTTGCAGGTTCAGAGAAGTGCAAATCTCTGAACCCGCTAGTGCTGACCGCATTGGTTTTGGTGCTGTCCGCGGTGGGGGCTATGCGGCCGCACTCGATTTTGTGCGGTCCGCACAAGTTCACTGGTATGACTTCGGAAGCCTACATATTTTGATCTACAATGAATTTTTAGATGATTCAAAAACGAAAGTTGTAGCCTTCGTGTCTAGTTTCCAGAACGGGAAGGAAATCACAATTTGGACATCTGTAGAGAAAGTTATGGCCAAAATACTAAAGCATGTCACTGCAGTCCACATGGAGAGCTGTGCGGCTACACTCGATTTTGTGCGGTCCACACAAGGGGTCTGAGAGGGGTATATTAAAACAAGATTTTCAGTTATTTTTCATTTTTCAAAACCCCAAAAACATAAAAGGCAATTTTTCAAACAACTTTTCTTCTCCAAAACATTGGTAAGTGATTTCTAACTCATTTTCTTTACTTCTTAACTTCTTTTTACAAGATTTCATCCTAGAATCTAGGGTTTTCATGGTGGAATGGGAACTTTGGGAAAAACCTAAGAATATTGAAACTTGGGGAGTTAGACCTCAAATTGATGTCGGATACCAAAGCAAATTATATATTTGGGTTCCTGGGGGAATGGGTAATCGGGTTTTGGTTCGAACCTCGGGTTTTGACCATGTGGGCCCGGGGGCGATTTTTGACTTTTTGGGTAAAACTTTGGAAAACTCATTTTCATGCATTGTGGTTGATTCATTTAGCGTTTATTGATGTAATTAAGTAACTTGTGACTAGATACAAGCGAATTAGTGGTGGAATCAAGGGGTAAAGCTATAATTGAAATGTGAATTGTGTTCGTGGCATCGAGGTAAGTGTTTGGTCTAACCTTAGCTTGAGGTATTAGGAGTTGTGTCTTATTTGGTACATGTTAATTGTGGAGTACTACGTATAGGCATGGTGACGAGTATCTATACGTCGGTGTCAAGTATGCCCGTGAGTCTTGTATTGTAGTTGTTATTACTCTATTGTAAATTATTGCACTTCACATGTTATTGAAATATTATTGTTCCCTTGTCGGGATGTTATTGAAATATCATTGTTCCCTTGCCGAGATGTTACTGAATTATTCTTGTTCCCTTGCCGGGATGTTGTTATATTGCTCTTGTTCCCTTACCGGGATGTTATTATATTGCTCTTGTTCCATTGCCGGGATTCTTTGTGATTGTTGTTGATTTGTAACTGGGATCGGGTGGCACGCCAGCCACAAGATAAATGAAATGAGAGCGGGTGGCATGCCTGCCACGAGGTAAATGAAATAGGAGCAGGTGGCACGCTTTCCACGAGGTAAATGAAATGGGAGCGGCTGGCACGCCTGCCACGATATAAATGAAATGGTAGCTGATGGCACGCCTAGCACAAGATAAATGAAACGGGAGCGGGTGGCACGCCTGCCACGAGATAAATGAAATGGGAGTGGGTGACACGCCTGCCACAAGATAAATGAAATGGGAGCGGGTGGCACACCTGCCATAAGATATATGAAATGGGAGCAGGTTGCACGCCTATAACAAGATGTGAAATGAAAGTGAATTCTGCCTTTGTTTCCCTTATCCTTGTTAGTAGTTGGATTTTGGTTCCTTTATAATTCTCTTGATATTCTATTTTTACTTGTTATTCCCCGAAGCATGCTTTTCCTCTCCTATCTTTACTTGTTTATTCCTGCTTTACTTTCTGCTGTATATTGTATAACTGCACAGGTTTATTCGGTAGTCTGGTCCTAGCCTCGTCACTACTTCGCCGAGGTTAGGCTAGGCACTTACCAGCACATGGGGTCGGTTGTGCTGATACTACACTCTGCACTATGTGCAGATCCCGGAGCAGCTCTTGGACCGTAGTTTGGAGGCTACCTTCAGTCCACATAGAGATCCAAGGTAGACTTGCAGGCGTCCGCAGGCCCTGGTGTCTCCTCTATCCGTTGTTTCCTGTTTCATCTCTTGGCTTCAAAAATAGTGTCTTTTATTTTCAGACCATGTATTTAGCAGTCTTAGACCGTCTGTGGTACTGTGACACCAGTTCTGGGTGATTAAAGTTTAAGCTGTTGTAATAGACACATGTTCAGATATTTTATTGCTTTCTTCCGCTTATCCTAAATTTCCGCTGTTTACACGTTATTGTTTTATATAATGTTAAAGAGAATAAAAATTGGTAAAAGGGTAATTTGTCTAATAATTTGTTTGCCTAGCTCATATTAGTAGGAGACATCACGACTCCCAAGGGTGGAAAATCTGGATCATGACAATCGCCCAACAATGGTAAAACTTAGACCAGAATCGCTGATATGGCTTTTTAAAACATTCTGCCCAGCTATTCAAAATCCTTCTTCATGAACACGGTCAACGGCTCGCGTTCGCGAAGCACAAACTTATGTTGACCACTTTTTACTTCATCGCGATTGCAACTCCCTATACGCTAATGTGAAGGCTTAGCTTCCTAACTCATCGAAAATGCGACTTCCCACTCGCGAACGCGAAGAACACTCACCTTCCCTCTACGCGAACGCAGGTATACCCTCGCGAACGCGATGACCATTGATATAAACCCTTCGCGAATGCAGGACCACCTTTGCGAACTCGAAGGCCAACTCCACAGCCTCACATCGTAACCCTTCACGAATGCGGGACATGCATCGCGAACGCAAAGGTCAAAAACCTGCAACACCAACAACAGTGTTTCTGCAAGTTCCTCCAAGATGAAATGATCTGTTCAACCACCCAAAACTCACCCGAGTCCCTCGGGACCTCAACCAAACATGCCAATATATCCCATAACCTCATTCAAACTTGTTCCAACCTTCAGAACGCTCAAAACATTATCAAAACACAAAAATCACATCGGATTCAAGCCTAAGAATTCCAAAAACTTCCAAATTCTGCTTTCGATAAAAAAGTCTACCAAACCTCGTTTGAATGTCCTGAAATTTTGCACACACATCAAAAATGACACAACGGACCTACTCCAACTTTCAGAATTCCATTCTGACCCCTATATCAAAATCTCACCTATCAACCGGAAAATGCCAAAATTTCAATTTCGCCAATTCAAGCCTAAATGTACTCCGGACCTCCAAAACACATTCTGAACCTGTGCACTAATATTAAAATGGTGCAAGTACCATCGTGATAACGATAACTCTCGATTGTTGAAAGTTTATGGGATATGGCAACATGTCTATGGTGCACATGGAAATAAATTCAATCCCATTTTTTGGTAGAACAATATCACAAAATACTCAATGGTGTCAAGGAATTGGTAAAAATTAAGAAATAAAACAGGAACATGAATGTCAGCAAGTAGGTGGCAAACTAGTGTCATGAAATCGAACGAAGTGAGTTGTATTTTTTTAGAGTATACTTGTTGGTAACAATAATTATCAAGTTATGAATCTAACATGAGCTCTAAAGGTATGAGCAAAAATAAGGGTATTAATTGTTATATGATGGATGAATCTAGGACAAGTATCTTATTAGTCCTTGAAAGGAACAAAAGAACATTCCAAAAATAGTTTTGATGATTAGAGAATGTTAAAAGTCTTAAATGGAAAAAAACTTTTCCTAAAAACAGGACTCAAAAAGGGCAACAGACTAATTTGAAAGTATTGGTTATAAGAAAATTTTGAGACTATGAGTCGGAATGGATAAGTTTACAGGTACTAAGTGAGCAATATACCTTCGCTCTCACCAAGCATGAGCCATAGCTTCGGGGAAGCTGAGAATTTAGGCAGCATGGAAATGTGTCATTCCATATAAAACAATTATTAACGAAGTCCAATCACAGAGAAATTTTTGGTTTATTTGAAGATATTTTTCAGGTACAACTTGACATATGCATGATTAAAGAAAATGCAGGCATGTATAATAATGATGTAGGAGCTATGTATAGTAGCTATTATTGATATTGAATGGTATTCACATTGTTACTATTTAAAAGTTTCAAAGATTCACATTTGATGCACTTGTAGTATATGTACGGCCTAGTGGGGCCAAGATGGTACATTATATTATATATTGTTGGTTGTTGAGCTATATTGTTATTGGTGCCCGTGTGGAGGCTTATTCTGGAGAGGTTAAATTATATGTATACTCCTAGTTATAGGGAAAACTCTATCGAAATTTTAAAGAATTTGTAAAAATAGCTAAATTTTGAGGGCCATAAGTAAGTTAAGATTTTGGAAAGGAAGTATAAGACCCATGTAGTCATAAGTACATATGCATGGTGGTGGAGATAAAAGGAAGGTAACTCTATGCTTAGAAGTGACTTGTAAAACATTTGAGGACGAATGTTATTAAGTGTGGGAGAATGTAGCACCCCGGAAAATTTCGAAATACTTAAGCGCTATTAAGAAAGTTGATGTGTGCTAATTACATTATTTTGTGTGCAGACGAGGACTATAAATATGATGTATATTAATTGGATATGATAATAAGTGTATGAGGTTTATTGGAAGTGATATAGGGCATAAGGAGAGCCCTTGAGACAAATTAAATTGGAAATTACATGATAAACTAATGTTTTAAATGAGTACGCGCAAGACCTAAATTTGGACGAGCATATATATATATATATATATATATATATATGTATGTGTGTGTGAGAAAAAACCTATAAAATGAAATATAGTTAAGTCTAGTTTCTAACGCTTCAAACTGTTTGTCATCTAGATATTCCTATGAAAAGTTATGACCAAATTACCAAACAATGAACTAGGGATGCGAACCATCCGAGGCCGCGTTCGAAAGAAAGACTGGCAGTGAAGTGCTGTCATAGCATCCGGGTCCGCAACCAAGCTTTAAAGAGGAGTGAATTGGGGATGTGAATCATCCAAGGCCGTGTCTGAAACCTAGAAATCTGGGCCTATACATACAAAGTTGGGGGAAGAGAGTATTTTGAGTATTGGGGGTTAGGGTTCTTGAAGTGAATGGGCGATTTTAAGCTCAAATCAAGTCCAATCAACTAAGGTAAGTTGTTAATGATATTTTGGGTTGATTTTTACTCAATATACATGAGTTCTAACATCATTATTGCATCCAAATGCTAGATTTCATCATCAAATCCTCAAGAACTCAAAAATCACCAAAGTTGAGATTTTTCAAGATTGAGCTACTAGAGGTAATTTCACTGCTTCCAACTCATTTGTTATGAGTAGGTAGAAGTATTTAAAACATTTATTACAAATTTTAATGGTTGAAAGATTGGATTATAAAACTCTAGTTTATGGCATGAATAGTACTTTTGAGAAACTAAGAGAGCAGATGGGCAGTAATCTTGGCGATAAAATTGATGAATACAATGAACCTATGGAGTTATTTGTCAGCAAAAGTTGGAAGTGATTAACTAAGTAATCATCCGAATTGTATATTTTGCAAGTGTTGATTATGGAATACGATGAATAATAGCTTGGTGGCATTGGACGATTGATGTAGTATCATTAGCGACTTCAAATGTGTATTAAAATATAAGAATGAAGTTGAATGGTCTAACTTGTAAATCTATTTGGCGATTTGGGTTTTGGAGGCTTGTAGCCAAGTTATGAGCCATATATGGATTGATCAATATCTTAGGTCATATTTTGATGTAATTAGGATGTCTAATTGTAGATATCGACTTGTTGGTGATGTTGAGCATTTTAATCAACATTGGAATGATGGAAAAGGATTGAAAGCTTGTGAATGTTAATAAAGCGAAAGCGAGGTAAGTTGATTAAAACTTACTCTTCTTGAGGGACTTTCTCTAAAACATGTTTCAGATTAATACTTAAGTTGTTTGCAAATGTGCTTTCGTGCTTGTGGGGACAAACAAGTACGGATGTCTCCATGTACTAAAATATTATGTTGCATATGTAGTGTCATGACATTTTATAAATTTTTATTGTAAATCTTGTTGGCAAAATGACACTCAAGGTAAATGTTCTAAAGTATTATCAAACCTTACGTATTGACAAGAGTATACATATTTGAGTGCTAAAGATAAGTTTTCATGGAAAGTATTTCTTTTGAAAATTGATGAGAAGAATAACACTTGTGGTATCTTTTAAAGATTGATGCTAAATTGCTAAAGGCTGTCACGACCCAAGTTTTCCCTCCGTGAACTTTTGTGACGTCACCTAGTCTCTACGACTAGGTAAGCCTAACATTTTTTCGGAAATGAAACAAAGTTACGAAAACTAACAATTTAAAAGGTAAATATAACAAAGGAGTTTTAAATGCAGCTTGACATATACAATAAAACACTCTTAAACTGAACATAAGCACTCCCAAGACTTGGAATCTCATGAATCACAAGCTACAGAAGTACATAGTGTTTCTAACTCCAGAAATCTATCAACGAAGGAAATACAGGAAGTCTATAACTGAAGAAGAAATAGAGAGGGACTTCTCGGTCTACGGATGCAGCAGATATACCTCGAAGTCTCTGAGATCGGCTCGCCTCACTTTAAGTATGGCTAAGAAGAGGTACCTGGATCTGCACACGAAAAACATGTGTAGGAAAGGGCATAAGTACACCACAGTTGTACAAGTGTCAAGCCTAACCTCAGTCGAGTAGTGATGAGATCAGGTCAGGGCCCTACTGGTTTTAATATGATAAATTTAACAGAAGAAATATCGTAGTGAGAAATAAATATTGAAATTTTAACCAGGAAATAAGCATAGAAGAACAACAGCTCAAACACATCCATAATAATAGGGGATCTCCCGAGATATCGTCCCGTAGTCCCAAACGTAAATATGCAGGGGGGGGATCTCCCGAAATACCATTTTGTAGTCTCAAAGTAAATATGCAATGCTGGGGGATCTCCCAGAATACAGATCCGTAGTCCGAAAGTAAATATGCAGTACAGGAGGATCTCCCGGGATACCATCCCGTAGTCCCAAAGCAAATATGCAGCACAGTCAATACAAACAATAGTTATATCAAGGAATTTGCAGTTTAAAACTAAGTTTATACTTAAGGAAAACACGAAATTTCATTAGAACATGCTGCATAGAGTTCAATTAGACAGTTTAACACATAAACATACTTTTCTAACCTAATAAAGGTAATAACATATGCTAATGTATTTCAACAAAGAAAAACAAGTTAAGACTTAGTGAAAATGGAGTTTTACAACAAATAGCCCGCGTACGCACTCATCACCACACGTACACGACGCTTATAAATCAAACAATAACAAAATCCTAAGGGGAGTTCCCACACACAAGGTTAGGCAAGCCACTTACCTCGAACCAAGCCCAAATCAGTCCAAAATCACGCTCTTGACATGAGTATCCAACTCCAAGTGGCCCAAATCCACTGACTTCCTCTTCAAAATCCTGACAAAATCGCCTTTTCCCGAGCTAAAAATCAAATTTGGTGTTATGAAATTTTAAACTCTCGAAATCATCTTTTATGCCCAGAGATTGCCACATTTGCGTCTATGGAGCAGTATCTACGATCCCATACCTACGAAAAAAGCATCGCAGGTGCAAAAGTCACTTATTCGGGACGGGGCCACATTTGCAGTCATTGGGCTTCATCTGTGGTTCCGCATCTATGATCCCCCTAGCCGCACATGCGGTTCCTGATGCCCAAGACCAATTCCATATCTACGGCTCCGCACCTACGGTCCCACATCCGCATGTGCGATTATATCAGGTTAAACAAACTTCATAAAATGCCTAAGTCCAAATCAAATCCGATAAGCATCCAAAACTCACCCGAGGCCCACGGGACCTCAACCAATCTTAAAATATCATAGGAACTTAGTCGAGCCCTCAACTCACATCAAACAACGTCAAAACCATGAATCACCCTCCAATCCAACCTTAATGAACTTGAAATCTCAAAATTGTACAACCGATGCCGAAACCAACCAAACCATGTCCAATTGACCCTAAATTTTTGCACACAAGTCATATTCACCACTACAGACCTATTCCAACTTCCGAGATAGGATTCCCACCTTGATATGAAAAATTCCACTACCGGCCCGAAACTACAAAAATTCAACTTTCGCCATTTCAAGCCTAAATAAGCTACAAACCTTCAAAACATAATCCGGACACGCCTCTAAGCCCAAAATCACCCAACGGAGCTAACGGAATCGACGAAATTCTATTTCGGATCCTTCTTCACACTGCTCCGACTACGATCCAAGTTCTATGACTTAAACTCTCATTTAGGGACTAAGTGTCCCAAAACACTCCGAAACTCAAAATGAACTCTCCCGGACAATCACAATAGCAGAAAAAGACACGGGGGAAGTAGTTAATAGGGGATCGGGGCGCAAATTCTCAAACCGGCCGGGTCATTACATCCTTCCCTTCTTAGAACATTCATTCATCCTCGAACGATCATAGAGACATACCTAAAGTGGTGAAAAGATATGGGTAATGGCTGCACATATCCTCCTCGGTCTCCCAAGTCGCCTTCTCGGCCGGCTGACCTCGCCACTGAACCTTTACTGATTAAATGTTCTTTGACCTCAGCTTTCGAACCTACCTATCCAATATAGCCACTAGCTCCTCAATATAAGATAGATCCTTGTCCAATTGGACTGAACTGAAATTCAACACGTGCGACGGATCAATGTGATACCTCCAGAGCATCGAAACATGAAATATCGGATGAACTCCTACTAACCTGGGAGGTAAGGCAAGCTTATAAGCAACCTCCCAAACACACCGTAACACCTCAAAGGGACCAATAAATCTTGGGCTCAACTTGCCCCTCTTTCCGAATCTCATAACACCCTTCATAGGCGAAACCAGAAGCAAAACCCGCTCTCCAACCATAAATGAGACATTGTGAACCTTCCGGTCTGCAAAACTCTTCTGTCTAGATTGGGCGGTGCGAAGTCTATCCTGAATCACCTTAACCTTCTCCAAAGCGTCCTAATCCAAGTCTATGCCCAATAATCTAGCCTCACCCAGCTCAAACCAACCCATTGGGGACTGACACCACCTACCATACAGAGCCTCATACGAAGTCATCTGAATGCTGGTCTGATAACTGTTATTGTAGGAAAACTCCGCAAGTGGCAAGAACTGATCCCAAGAACCTCCAAACTCCATCACACATTCACAGAGCATATCCTCAAGAATCCGAATAGTGCACTCGGACTGTTACTATTCACAGAGCATAGTCTCAGTTGTTACTATTTGATACATCATATCATTATTCCGGGCCAGTTTTCATGACATTGTGAACCCGTAGGCAAGACTGGAGAGATTAATGACTGAGTAAGGCCGAGAGCCTAATTACGAGTGACAGTTATGGGATAGGGTTGCACACCGCAGCATGATTTATTGATTTCCACCATGATTGGCATATTATAGCGCTTGGGCCATAGGAGCCCCTCCGGAATCTGCACACCCGTAATGGGCGCGGATGATATTATTGAGGGATAGATTTCCTTGGACATGGATTTGTCCAAAGTATTTGATATTGTCACGACCCAAACCGATGAGTCACGACGGGCACCTAGTACCTTACTCAACCGAGTACCAACGTGACGTATTTTTCTTATTACATCATCATATATAAGTGGGCCAGAAGGCACGTCATGATACAACCAGAGTAAAACATGAGGGAATACCTGACATAGAATGACCCAACCTGATATAGAAATTTATACCTGTGACATACGGGCCTATAAGGCCAACGTGATCTATTATATACTTTAAAAATAGGCCGACAAGGTCATACAAATATCCATACACATGACATCTATCTACAAGCCTCTAAGAGTACATAGTTATCATAAAAGTCGAGAGTGACCCCGCCGTACCAACCAATACATGTACTTATCATACTGACCAAATAAGCAATTTAAGAGCAATAGAGTGCATCAACATCTTCCACTGAGCTGATAGCCTACATGGAGGACTCTCGACCTGTCTATCAGGACTTGTGGGCATGAAACGCAGCATCCCTAGGCAAAAGGGACGTCAGTGAAAATAATGTACCGATTATGTAAGGAATGAAAATCAGTAAATAATAGACATGAAAGAAACATAGAGTATAAGACTCGATATGTAAGTCTGAATAACTCAGTAAATGATGAAATACTCATAGCGTCATGCATATGCGTATGAATGTCATGTTGTGCATAGGTACATGTGTTCATGACATCATCAAGCCTCTAAGGGTATCACATCATATCATCTCGCCCACTGTGAGCAAATCATCAAGTGGTATCGCATCATACCAGCTGATCAAGTGGTGGTGCGTATATAACGCCGTAACCTTTTCCTACATACATACATACATACATACATACATACATATATACGCTTATATAACGCCATCTGGCCATGTGTCAATGTACATGTATAAATCAATGCAATGCATGAGAATACATTAATAAAATCTCTCGGAATGTCATAAGACCATTATATCTCTGATTAATATCATAAAACAAATTTTATCAACTTATGTATGTTCTGAGACCCATGAACACACGATAGAATAATAGGAAACATGGGAAATCAAGAATATAAGCATCTCTAGTATTTCTATAAATAGAGTTATTTATTGAAGTTGTGCATTTGCTCGTTTTGTTTGTGTCATATAGATCATGCCAAAAATAAAGAAGGGATAGCCTTAAAATACCCGGAGTAGGGAAAAATCCGTATAATATTCTTGGAAAAGGTTGCACTGTACTACCTTAGAATTGCAAAATCCCGTTGCTATAACATTACGTAGTCTCGTATGAATTTTGTGGTTTTCATTCGATAGCTTAGCAAACATAAGTACATCACTTTCTTACTAATATGGGAAAATACATATATTGGCTCTTAAGAAACTCTCATTTCATAAGAGCTCTTTTATAATCCTTTGCATTCTAAATATAACATATCCCTTTAATGACTTGGGTCTTTATCAAAGAGAGTGGCCCCACCTTTAGGATGACTAATCTTTGGCCTTAAGGCCCCTACATGCCACATATTGTAATGACTAAGAGAAATCTTGGGCTGCCATGTTGGTTGTTCAAGATTTCTCCAAAATGTTTTATTAAGTACCAATTTCTCAATTAACTTGGTAATTCCCCACTAATCCAACAATTAATTAATTTCCCACATAATAAAGAATATATCAAACACTTAAAAGATTGCTCACTTTTAACACACTTTATACACCTTACTATTATGGTCATGTGGTACCTTGTATTGTATGAGTCCATAAATACGGGACATTATAGCTTGAACCGTATTTTATCTCAAAATGACAAACTTCGACGAAACTCATTTTCTTTGATTTGCTTACCCTCTTATCTTCATGAATTTACTTATCCCTTATTTGAAATAGCATAATACTTATAATCCCAAAATAATCTCATTCCCTAGCTTACGTCGATTAACTTACGATGAAACTTTAACGTACAAAAAAATGCGGGATGTAACATCTCATTTCCAAGCTTTCATCAATTTATGGCGTACTTCCACGTATGAACACATGGGGTGTATCATCATTCCCCCTTTGGAATATTCGTCCTCGAATGTTGACTGATGCACATTTCATTTTCATGACTTATGCCTTCCGAATACTTTAGTACACTCCTTGTCAACTAGGCAATTGTTCTGTGAATGAATCCCAAAGGCCTGGGCATTCCCCCATTTAGGCCTCTTTCTCACATCATGACTCGTGGTCGGAATCTTTCTAATCTTGTAACTGTTGCTACCTTTTATCATGCAGCTTGTACGACTCTAAATTTGTAAGTGCGCCTATGCGACTCTTCTCCCCTTTTGCATCCAGTTTTTAGCCAATCTCTAGGCCTCACTTTGTAAACATATACTGAGCTTGACAAGATGTCCCTCTGGGCATCTATAGGTAAACTGAAGTTCTTCGCTCGATACTTTGTTGAACTTACGAATATAGTTATACCTTATTTCGTAGATCCATTTATCCATTTGTACAACTTTACTTCCATAACTCTTACTTTAATTTATCGTTACTAAGGTCTGCTACCAAACTCCAAGTTACTCTCGTTGCTTAACCTATATGTATAAATCTATGTCCTTTAATGATTCTTTATTATTGTCCATCTTAAGAATGACGGGCTAATCTCACCTCATACTTTGTGACTATTTGTCCATCCATTGTCGATTCACCTTAATATTTATGTATCACCTATTACCGATGACTTGATCTCTTATGTAACACTGCCTTGAAGTGATTGTCTTGATCTACCTAGGGGCGATACGATACTATACTTCCACAATTGTATTTCATAACATCCCAATATGATTTACCTTATGTGGGTATTTTAATCCAGTACAATTCATGAAATCATTACTCAATCGAAGGCCCAAATGTCATCCTTCATCTATCACAATTACACCTTCATTCTACTACCAGGGCAGCATAACATTTCTTCTAGACGTTATTAGTCTTAGACTCTTTTGAGTTCATTCAGGCTATACTGAACTTTCTATTACTTAGAGAAACCATTAGCTCTCTTGTTTTCATGGGCTTAATCCCGAGGACTTATCCATTCTCATCACTTTCTCACTCACCTTTTCTTATCCTTACTCATGTCTTCCTAAAACCTTGTCACTTACCATATTTTAGCTTGCGACCTGCACATATCTATTTATACTACTTACAGCCTTCCTTCAACTTGCTTGCACCATAGATTTCCTTATGTTATTCTTGAACATCAAGAGAGATATCACGTCGTCTCTAACTCTTCTTTACTCTCCTGACTAGGCCTCTCAATACCTAAAAACCATAGGCTGGAAAATATACAATTGACAATGTTGCTATCATTCCTGGATATTGAATCGCCATGCTTCTAGCCTTCTATCCGAAGTATGGACTATTCACAACCTTCTGCATTAGAGTATTTCGTACATTGTTCACTTATACCTTACTTTCCTTAAAATCTCGCATCGTATCTTCTATTTCCTTCATGACCTCCCTTCCACAAAGGTATAATACACGTCCATAACTTGAAGCTCTATTATAATACATGCACCTCTGGTGCATCCACAATCCGGTGGGAGCTTCGTACTGACTTCTTATAAGGCTGGTACTTTTCTAGCTGGCTTTATCATAAGGGCCGCTATAGAATATGGTTGTTGTGCTTTCTTTGTTGTACCTCTAGTATTAAGAGTGATCTTGCAATGTTCTCAATCATGATTTCTATAATTTTTTGGGCTCAATAATCAGACTCTTGATTTACTTGGTTGATGTAACTGTAACGACCCGACCGGTCGTTTTGAGCTTTTGCACTTTGCTCGCTAGTTCTCGGGCATGACTTGATCCGTGTGATGTATTATGACTTATGTAAATCATTGTTTTTGGTTTCAGGGTAATCAGAATGAATTTGGAAGAACGATTCTCAGTTTGAAGCTTGAAATTTGAAAGGTTTGACCAAGATTTGACTTATTTGCATATGATCTTGGATTAGAATTTTTATGACTTGTTTAGCTCCGTAAGGTGATTTGAGACTTAGGAGCATGATCGGAATGCATGTTGGAAGTCCGTGGAAGGTTTAGGCTTCAATTGGCAAAATTGAGATTTTGGCATTTTCCGGTTGATAGGTGAGATTTTGATATAAGGTTCAGAATGGAATTCTGGAAGTTGCAGTAGCTCCGCTGTGTCATTTTTGACATGTGTGCAAAATATTAGGTCATTCGGATGTGGTTTGGTTGGTTTTTGATCAAAAGCATAATTTGGAAGTTCTTGGAATTCTTAGGCTTGAATCCGATGTGATTTTGGTGCTTTGATGTTGCTTTGCGTATTCCGAAGGCTGGAACAAGTTTGAATGAGGTTATGAGATATGTTTGCATGTTTGGTTGAGGTCCCGAGGGCCTCGGGTGAGTTTCGGGTGGTCAATTGGACCATTGCATATTGTTTGGAATTGCAGAAAATTGTTGATCAGTGTTGTAGAAAAATGGCCTTCGCTTTCGCGAGTAGGCCCTCGCGTTCGCGAAGGGTTAGCTGGTGAAGGCTGGAATTTTAGCCTTCGCGTTCGTGAAGGGCTGATTATTTGGGCATCGCGTTCGCGGGTGAATCTCCATGTTCGCGTAGAGGAAATTGGCCAACTGAGCTTGAGGTGTTTTATTCATCGCGTTCGCAAGAGAGTAACGCGATCGCGAAGGGTCAAGCTGAGGAGCCATCGCGTTCGCGAGTGGATGGTCACGATCGCGAAGAGTAATTTTAGGTCAAAGTTATTTTTTTGCTTCGCGAACGTGAAGGCATTGACCGCGTTCGCGATTAAGGTTTTTGATGTCTGGGCAGAATGTTTAAATAGCCATTGTCCGCGATTTTGGGGCTAACTTTCACCATTTTTAGGCGACTTTGGAGCCTTTTGAGAGGATTTGAAGAGGGATTCAAGAGATAACACCTGAAGGTAAGATTTTTGAACTCAATACTCGATCCTATGTTGATTCTTACTTGTTTAATCATGAAAAATGTGAAAATTAAAGCCTAAAAATTGGGGAATTAGGGCTTGGATTTAGAGAGTGTAAATTGGGAATTTGAAGGGGCAATTGAGGTTCTATTTTGATGTTCTTAGTATGTATAGACTCGTGAGAGGATGAGAATTCTATTGATGTGACTTTTATCGGATTCTGAGACGTGGGCCCGGGGGCCGGGTTTGAGCAATTTCGGGATTTTTGATGTAAATTGGATATTTTCAAGTGGGATTTGTTCCCTTAGCATATTTTAATAGTTATGTACTGATTGTGGCTAGATTTGGAGCATCCGGAGGTCGATTCATGAGAGAAAAGGCATCGCGGGCTAGAGCTTGGACCGGATCGAGGTAAGTAATGATTGTAAATACTATCCTGAGGGTTTGAAACCTCGGATTTCACACTGTTGTGCTACTTTGAGGTGACGCACACACTAGATGACGAGCGTGGAGTCATGCACCGTTGGGGATTGTGACTTGGTCCGTCCCGTACGGCTGTTAAGTCGCGTATTTGATTTGAAATCTTATGATATTCCATATTTTAGAGATTTATATTATAAATTGGGTTGTATGCCATGTTTGGGGCCTTGTGCCGACCTATTGAGACCTTTAGGGGTACTTTCACTATTTTTCCTCACTCTATTTATTTTGAAAGTATATCCTCGGTCATGTTTTACTTGTTTATTGTTTAAATTTAGTTTTATCACTTTACTTCTTAAAATGTGAAAACTGTTCGGGTTGAGTTTCCCATTTTACTGATGGTCCGAGTGATCGTGAGGTTGATGACTGAGATAGACCGAGGGTCTGATTGTGAGGTTAATGACTGAGATAGAACGAGGGTCTGATTGGGAGGTTAATGACTGAGAGAGGCCGAGGGTCTGGTTGTGAGGATTATACATTTATGAATCGGGCTGCATGCCGCAACAATATATATATATATATATGGATCGGGCTACACGCCGCATCGATATAGTGCTTGGGCTATAGGACCCTCTCCGGAGTCTGCACACGCAGTCGACTATATATATATGGATCGGGCTGCACGCCGCAACAATATATGGATCGGGCTGTGCGCTGTAGCGGTTACTATATGGTACCTATTGAGTGTGAGCATTGATTGGTAAGAGTTGAGTCACGAGTGACTGAGAGGCTTGCCCGAGGGGCTATCTATATACATGTACATGAGTGATGCTTGCCTGAGGGGTCTGGTTATGAGCTTAGTGTTTTTCACTCCTCCTTAAAGTGAGTTTCTATCGAATATGTTGATTTAATTATTGCTTTCGCTCATCTTTAGACCGAGCCCTATTGAAAATGTTGAACAAATGCTTTAAACAACTTTCATTTAAACTGAAGTTTTAAGTTATAAAATGGGTATGAATTTTTGTTTTGCCGAGAGGCTGTATACGAACTATGTTTCGCCCGAGGGGCCGATTATGATTTTCATCACTTTCACTATATATATATATATATATATATTTCATTAAACCCATATTGAAAATGTTAGAAAAATAATTTTTAAAGGATTTTGAAGTGGGAGTTTAACGAAATGATTTGAGTGGTATCCTGATTTGGAAATAGGTTATAATCACTGTGGTGCTATGACGTGGTTGACGCGTTTTCTTACTGCTCAGTCTTTATTTACTCTTATTACTTACTGGGTTGGAGTACTCACATTACTCCATGTACCTCGTTTGCAGATTCGGGTATTTGGGAACCCGGTAGCGGGTGTTGATTGCTCAGAGGTGGAGTCATCGGAGTTAGCAAGGTGGTTGCATGACGTTCGCGGCACTGCTTTCCTTTCCCTTATTTTCATTACTGTATTTAGTATATTTTTAGACTCTTGTTGTATTCAGACCTTGGTGGATGCTCATGACTAGTGACACCCCGATGTCGGGCTTGTGTAATTATTCCGCATTTTTCTTTTCTTTAAATTTTATTATGAGATTATTGATTTATAAATGGTATAAAAACAACTTTTATTGGAAAATGGTTGATTCAGGAGTTGCGTCGGCTGGCCTAGTTTCACGATAGGTGTCATCACAACTGGGTTGGTTTTTGGGTCGTGACAGTAACTCTTTAGTTTCCTCTTCCTTCTGATCAGCCTTTATGTAGGCTTAAGCTATCTTCCGATCTACGGCTCCTGATATTAGTTATTACTTTAGCCCTTCATGGACGCTGTGGAATATCCATGATACAATCTTCTAACAATTCAATCTGTTGTCTATGAACTGGACTTAATTCTTCCTTCTAACTTATACCGGAGTCTTCTACGGCTGTATGATTGTCAATATATATGCCACATGGATAATACTCTGAAATCTTAAGTGCATTCATAACATAACTAACTCTGGATCATTGGTCAAATAATTCGTTTCGTTCCTTCTTAGATTTCTCTAAATGTAAGCAATTGCTTTTCCTAGTCGTTCTGCCACTTGTTGTATGAATACTTGGCTTATCTTAGTGTTCACACACATTAGAATTCCATACAACCCGTATGATCTTGAATATCCCCTTTTGATTTTTGATTTTTTCCCCATTCATTAGTCACGATAGGTGCAACTTTCTTATGGAGTGCATACAACGTTGTAGTGAGGCTGTTGTTACCAGACCATTTCCTCTTTCGGTCACTGTACTTAGGTTGAAACCTTCTTCCTTATTTCCTCAGCTAGTCTTTCATTCTATGATTACTAGAACCGCTTAAGACTTCATGCCACATCACCATATTCCCCCCTTTAGGGGAGTACTAAAATTTAGTGCTACGATGATCTACGTATAGATGTTTTACCTCTTCATCTTTGGCATCTTTTCACATCATCGATGACCCTTACTCGCCTTGTGGTAATCCTTCTGTACCAAGGATAACAAATTTCCTTTCTCGCGAGGGTGATACTTAGTGTAGCTAGCACATACATTCCCTTAAGCTTAACTTTTCTCATATTTCTTGCTTTAAGGTGCGTCTTCCTAAATGAGCATTCTCTAAATTTCTCATGAATCTTCTTCTATTGTCCATTCTACTATTGTCAGAACACAATCTCTGAATTTCTCATGATGCCGACTATTATCAAATCACCCAGTCCCTGATTCATGTTTAATTTATCTTGTTCACCAGTCCATACCGATTTCTATTACTCTGGGTTTCAATTTTTTTTCCTTTTGGTGATCACGTTAGAGTCACGAACTTATTTCTCGAATGAGGATATGACTTTATGGCCTATATTCTTTTGTTGTCTTAAGGCTTGTCACCTCTCGTCTTTTCCTTCCCTTGACTATAGACTCTGTAATACTGTCATTTTTATTTTTGGTCTACCGTCGTTGTCCATGTATCACATCTTACTCATAATGTTTTATTAACTCTCTTCTTATTTCCCAGCTAATATTTCTGTCTATCTTCTTATTCTAAAAACTTCAACAAGACATTCTTTTGCTTTTAGCTCCCCTTGCTCCATCCGCTGGGTCTTCGGGTTGCCTAACATTCTCTCTCAACTAGGGACGAGAGCCACATTAAGATGATATTTATCCCTTCCAGGCTTCCGGTGCCTATCTTTGTAGTACTCATATCTAGCTGTACTATTTTAGAGTGCACTATCTGGATGTCCCACAAGGAGATATATTAGCATATTTGCAATATCCTTTGGAAATATCAACTAACACAAACAATCCTTTGGAAATGTCAACTAATGCACCATTTTGGGTTACTCTAACCCCAGCCAGGATCCTGCTATCCCGTCCTTCTCTTAAACCAAATCTGTTAGCTCCCATAGGGTATATCTGAGATGGATGTGGCCGATTGTACATACATATGGTATTGTTGAAGGTAACTCAAAAGGCTTATATTTCTCTGCCTGAATTGTAATTACTGATACTCTTCATTAACTGGGTGTCTTATACCCTTCTTCACCTTGCTTCTTTTACTTGTTGAAACTTGTATCTACCTTCTGAATCTCTCATTACTTTTCACCATATGGGTGGATAGATATTCTTACCTTAAGGCTCCTTATCAAGAAGCTTACATGTCTTAGTACATACATGTTCTGTTGAATACCTCATATTTATCATCATAAGCATGATGCAAAAATCGAGTTCCTTTGACTCAATTATTCCACAACTATATCTCTTACCAACTGACTTTCTAGACGTAGGCATCGTCGTATTATGAATAAGATAGAGTTTAGGAAATTGAGTTCTTACAACTGAGCTCTACCACACGATCTAGAGTAAGAAGAAAGAGTGACGATCCTAAATGCCCTGTAGCCTCCTGCTTATAAGTGTGGTGCACAACACACCCATAAACAAGACTCTACTAGACACAGCTTGTAGACTCTCTAGGGCAGAATTGCTCTGATACAACTTTTGTCACAACTCAAACCGATGAGCCGCGACAGGCACCCAGTACCTTACTCAACCGAGTACCAACGTGACGTATCTTTCTTATTGCATCATCATACATAAGTGGGCCAGAAGGATCGTCATGATACAACCAGAGTAAATACGAAGGAATACCCGACATAGAATGACCCAACCTGATATAGAAACTTATACCTGTGATATACGGGCCTATAAGGCCAAGGTGATCTATTATATACTTTAAAAATAGGCCGACAAGGCCATAAAAATATCCGTAGACATGACATCTGTCTGCAAGCCTCTAAAAGTACATACTTATCATAAAGGTCGGGAGTGATCCCGTTGTACCAACCAATACATGTACTTATCATAGTGACCAAATAAGCAACTCTGAAGCAATAGAGTGAATCAACATCTTCCGCTGAGCTAATAGCCTACGTGGAGGACTCTCGACCTGTCTATCAGGACCTGCGGGCATGAAACACAATATCCCTAAGAAAAAGGGACGCCAGTACAAATAATGTACCGAGTATGTAAGGAATGAAAATCAGTAAATAATAGACATGAGAGAAACATAGAGTAAAAGACTAGACATGTAGGTCTGAATAACTTAGTAAATAATGAAATACTCATAGTGTCATGTATATGCGTTTGAACGTCATGTCGTGCATAAGTACATGTGTTCACAACATCATCAAGCCTCTGAGGGCATCCCATCATATCATCTCGGCCACTGTGGGCAAATCATCAACGTATACCAGCTGATTAAGTGGTGGTGCATATATAATGTCGTAACCTTTTCACATATCCTATATCCCATACACACACACACACACACACACACACACACACACACACACACACACATATATATATATATATATATATATATATATATATATATATATATATATATATATATATATATATATATATATATATACGCGTATATAATGATATCTGGTCATGGATCAATGTACATGTATAAATGAATGCAATGCATGAGAAGTACGTCAATAAAATCTCTCGGAATGTCATAAGACAATTATATCTCTAATTAATATCATAAAATAAACTTTATCAACTTACGTATTTTCTGAGACCCATGAACAAACAATAGAATAATAGGAAATACGGAAAATCAAAAATATAAGCATCTCTAACATTTCTATGAATAGAGCCATTTATGGAAGTTCTGCATTTGATTGTTTCATTTGTGTCGTATATATCATGCCAAAAGGAAAGAAGGAATAGCCTTAACATACCTGGAGTAGGAAAAATCTGTATGATATTCTTGAAAAATATTGCACCGTACTCTTTTAGAATCGCAAAATCTCGTTGCTATAACATTACGTAGTCTCGTATGAATTTTGTGGCTTTCATCCGATAGCTTAGCAAACATAAGTACATCGCTTTCTTACTGATATGGGAAATTACGTATGTTGGCTCTTAAGAGCATCTCATTTCATAAGAGCTCTTTTATAATCCTTTGCGTTCTAAATATAACATATCCCTTTAATGACTTGTGTCTTTATCAAAGAGAGTGGCCCCACATTTAGGATGACTAATCTTTGGCCTTAAGGTCCCTACATGCCACATACTGTAATGACTAAGAGAAATCTTAGGCTGCCACGTTGGTTGTTCAAGATTTCTCCAAAAGTCTTATTAAGTACCAATTTCTCAATTAACTTGATAATTCCCTACTAATCCAATAATTAATTAATTTTTCACATAATAAAGAATTATATCAAACACTTAAAATACTACTCACTTTTAACACACTTTATACACCTTACTATCATGGTCATATGGTACCTTGTATGGTATGAGTCCATAAATACGGGGCATTATAGCTTGAACCATATTTTATCTCAAAATGACAAACTTCGACGAAACTCATTTTCTTTCATTTGCTTACCCTCTTACCTTCACAAATTTACTTATCCCTTGTTGAAATAGCATAATACTTATAAACCCAAAATAATCTCATTCCTTAGCTTACGTCGATTAACTTATGACGAAACTTTAATGTAAAAAAAAAATGTGGGATGTAACATCTTATTTCCGAGCTTTCATCCATTTATGGCGTACTTCCACATACGAAAACATGGGGGTGTAACAGATATCTAGAGATGGATTTCTCCACAGGGTTGGATTGCCCTTTTCCCTCGGTACACGGTGACTTCTAGTCAATGTTGTATATGTTCTGGGATGGATTTTCCTGGGCCGCATAGGCCATATACAGTACCAAGTGGTTGAGAATTTATATATTATTGAGGGATGGATTTCCCTGGACATGAATTTGTCCGAAGTACTTGATACATGGAAATGGATTTCTCCAGAGGGTTGGATTGCTCTTTTTCCTCGGTACTGTGTGACTTATAGTCAGTGTTGTATATGATCCGAGATAGATTTCCCTGAGCCGTATGGGCCATATACAATACCGAGTGGTTAAGTATGATGAGTAAAAAGTGTGATACAGTAAGGTTGAGTACTCTGAGAGTGTGAGTACATGATTCATCTATGAGATACATGGCATTGGCATGCATATATGGCATACATGCATAAAGACGCATTTTCTTCATGCTGTACGATATCACATCATTCGTGGTTTTTACACACATTGATATGTGGGAATAGAATGGTATTTCACACTTGTTATTTGGAAAGGAAATGAAATAATTTTTTATTTATTATGGAAAGGATTTTTCAGGAAAACTACAAGTTTCAAACTATCTCATAATTTTTCGATAACTTCGATAAAGGATTTGGGTTTTTACTGATATTCTTAAAAAGCGGAACTATTTTTGGAAAACTGTGCAAAAGCTGAACATTTTTATCTCTGAAATTATTTTCTTGTTTATATGCTCTACGTTATATGAATCGATATTAGTTATTTGTGTTGGACCCGACTTATGTTCCAGCTCGTCATTGCTTTCAACCTGAGGTTAGGTTTGTTACTTTTTCAGTACATGGGGTCGGTTGTACTCATACTGCACTTCCTTCACATTGCGTGTAGATTCTGGATGTCGATATTGCTGCGTTCGATAGTTGCTGGATTTGAAGGCATACCTACATTCCTGTTGTAGCTACCTCTTGTTCACGGTAACCTTAAATTTTAAAACTCTGTTTATGTACTGTTCAAACAGAAGATGTATTCTTTTCATGTCAGCTTTGTAAACTCTATTCTTAGAAGCTCATGATTTGTACTACCAGTCCTTGGGAAATGTAATAGATCCAAATAATTTATTCTGTTTAATTGACTTGTTAACATTATTGAAATTGGATAGTTATTAGTTGGCTTACCTAGCGAATTAGGTTAGGTGTCATCATGACTAGTGGATTTTGGGTCGTGGCATTATGAAATTCACTCAAATGCCAACTTTCACTATTAGGCGCAGAAACTCAACCAGGTCATCCAAAACTCGATCCAAACATACTTCCAAGTCTGAAATCATCATACGAACCTATAGGAACCGTCAAATCTCGATTCTGATGTCGTTTACTCAAAATGTTGACCGAAGTCAAACTTAGCCTTTCAAGCTAACCTTAAGGAACCAAGTGTTCCATTCCAACACGAACTCTTCCAAATCCCAAAATAACCATCACCGCAAGTCATAAAATAGTAAAAACACGTACGAGAAGTCTTAATTAGGGGAACAAGGTTCTAGAAAGCAACACGACTGGTCGGATCGTTACACAGTACATAAACCATTACAGAGAATATAACATTTAAAGCTTGCAGTTACACATTCTTCAATGGCCCCCATAATTGTCATTTAAGAGGGGCTTGATCCTAGGACCTTGTTTTCTAGATGCAACTATAAATAGTGAGTTCAATATCCATTGTAAGGACATGAAGTTTCTAACAAACTTATGCTATATACTGTTCAAAGCTCAATAACATTTTATTTTTTTGCTTCTTAATATCGTTATTACTGCCTTCGAAAGCTCTCCTCCTGGAACCAAGCTCTCTACTGTCTTATCTCTATTTCAATGCTAAGTCTTATTTTCTTATTTAGTTTATTTATCATTTTGGGATCAAATCGATTCGCTTGTCTATAAACCATATATAAATTTAACTGTACCATTGTACGGGTAAACAATAGGTAGGTAAATTAAGGCTCGTGTGGCTAGACAAAGGTTGCCTACAATCATTTCCTTCAATTTTTCTTCCATCTCCCTATCAATCAAAGATCTCCAATTAGGAATATTTATTATGAGTTTTACTAAATTACCAAAGAACTCTTAAAATGAGGTTAAACTGCTATAAAAGTATAGAGACAACAACAAACCCAGTTGAGCCCCACAAGTGGGGTATAGACAAGGTAGTGTGCATGCAAACCTTATTCTTACACTTAGGAGGTAAATAGGTTATTTACGGTAGACCTTTGGCTCAAGAATATGAAAAGTAACAATAAAAACAAGCAATATCAACGACAAAGGCTAGAAAGAAAATAACAACAATATAAGGACCAGGAAAAATGGGTGCAAGGAAGCAATAACAACAAGCAATAACAACGGCAAGATACTAGGAAACTGAAGTGAAAAATAAGATAGTAGGAAAATAACATGTAATACTAGCAGTCTAAGAATAAGGTACTACCAGACAACTACTGATAATGCAAAATGTGCAAATGATTCTCCAACTGCTACAGTATTGTCAAGGTTACATATGGATGAGAATGATGATAGTGCATTAGCTGCATTTGTTCATGCCTTTGATGCCAAAAATAATGCAGTAGTACCAGAGAGATGGGAGGATACTGTTGCATTGAAGGGAGATGGGGATCGAGAAGCTGCTGGATTTGCAAAACCTAATGCAATTCAACCAACCAATACCATGAATAATGCAACAAATGTGTTTGTGGGAAATGAGAAATCTGAAATGAAATCTGCTACTGTACGCTCGACTTTGGAGGACGCTGTTACATTAGGTACAAGTGCTGATTGAGCTAAATCAAGTGATGCAGTAGTTGGTTCAATTGAAAAATAAGCAAGAGAGGAGCAGCAAATAGGCCAGAGGACTGGGCAACAACTAGCTGCAAAAACACATGCTGATGATCAGCAGAAAAATGCAACGCAAATCACTGACAAAATAGTTTCTGACCAGATTTCTGGGAATGAAAACATTGGGACTACGAGCATTTTGATGGAGCGAAAGGATCCAAATATTTTAACTAGCAATCATCCTGGTGATAGTAAAACAGTAACAGTTACAACGACTGGGCAGAAGCAGCAACATACAACAACTGCAGCTAATGTTAACACTAATCCTAGGCAGCAGCAGTCCAATGCAAACATGACTGGGCAGAAACAGTCCGATGCAAACGCGACTGGGCAGCAGCAGTCTAACGCAAACATGACTGGAGCTGTAGTAATGGAAACTGATATACAAGCTATTTCGTTGGAGGACAAAAAGTTGTTGGATGCTTTGGGCAGTCCAACACCACACAAAAGTGCGTACTCATCATACTCAAAAATGACCGGACTGAAGCTGAAATTTTCAGTGACAAAGAGACATGAACCATGTAGTGCAAAGACACTGAAGAGGCATGAACCATTGTGGATGGTTATACAAGACGAAGCTAATCAAAAACTAGAGGCCAACTTACGCGTTGCCATCTCCGAAGAAGCAAAAGAGGATGATTTGATTGAATCTTGTCCGGAAGAGGTTGCTACAACTGGAGATTTCGCTCCTAACAAAACTGAAAAAAAGAAGGTGACTCAAGAAATAACACTCAGGCAACTCCCAATAAAGGTTGCAAAGAAAAAAGGGGTTGCCCCCACAAATCTACGAAGTCCAATAGATACGACAACAAATGAAGAACTTTGAAGATTATGTGAAGACGGTTAAAGAGGATTTTAAGGAAGTTCAAATTGAAGAACTAACAAGATTGGTAAATGAGGGCAAGATTCAAATTTCTACATTGTGTTAGTTTATCATTTAAAAAGCATCATCACTTGTAATAGCATCATAGAGTGTGTTATAAACTCTATGGCGATCATAGAGTACTTGGTACTTTCAAGTTCCTATTTCTTACATGCTTGCTAGAAGATGAGGCTTTCCCAAAGCCTCAATAGGATTGGTAATGTAAGGTTTAACACGGTTAGTGTTTCCTTGGTCCTATGCCTTTGGAAAATTATCCACACGGCTATGAGATTATATGCCCTCGTGAGACTTTGCCGGTAACTACACCATGAATCCTCTGCATAAGGCTGCCATCATAAGGCAATGTGAGGCGCAGAGGAGTGATTATATAGCCAAGGCATATGTGTAACAGTACCGGTGCTATTGTCCCCCTTATTTATACTTTTCCTAATTATTGCATTTTTGTTTTTCTTTTATTAATAAAAACTAGCCCTAGGCGCTTGCCTAGCGGATTGACAAGAAAAAAAGCCCTAAATTCCCTGGTACGGAACATAAAAATGCTTGGCTACCTACTAACCTTCTACCCTAATTCTTGGCCTCCATATTAACCTATCAAGGGTTATGCCTTCGGTAAGTTAAAGTTGCGTCATGTCCTGCCTGATCATCTCTCCACGATGTTTTTTCAGCCACCTTCAACCTCTTCTCATAACCACCAAATCCAATCGTTCACACCTCCTTATAGAGGCATCTAAGCTTCTCCTTTTCATATGTGCAAATCATCTAAGCCTCGTTTCTTGCATCTTTTCCTCTATTGGAGCCACACCCACTTTTACCTGTATTTCGTCATTGCTAATCTTATCTAGCCTATTATGCCAACACATCCATCTCAGCATCCTTATTTCTGCTATCTTTATATTTTGGATATGAGGGTTTTTGACTGGCCAACACTCTACCCCATACAACACAGTTGATCTAACCACCACTTTGTAGAATTTACCTTTAAGTTTTGGTGACATATTCTTGTCTTAAAAGACGGTGGATGTTAACCTTCATTTCCTCTACCCCGCCCTTATACGATGTGTGACACCCTCATCAATCTCCCTAGTCACTTGGATAACTAACCCAAGATTCTTGTAACTTCCTCTCTTGGAATGACATATGAATCATGCCTCACGTCTATGTCCGCTCCCCCTGTCGCGTTGATGAACTTGCACACAAAATATTCTGCCTTAGTCCTGCTCAATTTGAACCCTTTAGACTTTAGGGTCTACGTCCAGACCTCAAATTTTTTGTTGATACCATCTCGCGTTTTGTCAATTAATACTATCTCATCTGCAAAAAAACATACACCATGACACCTCCCATTGAGTATGGCACATAAATGCATCCATCTCCATGGCAAATAAAAATGGGCTAAGCGTCGATCCTTGGTGCAACCCCATCATAACCGAAAAATAATTTGATTCTCCTTCCATTGTCCTCACTCGGGTTTTATGATTTCCCCAATTGCCGAATTAATTCCTAACACGTTAGCTATAATCTTGCTGCACCACTCTCTAAAGATGATGAGTTCTTGTTTATCACAATTATCTCTCAATCAATTACGATAATTTACTAGAAATATTCTCTCGAATTACTCTAACTGACAATTCATATAACTCATAAAGATCTCGCCAAATCTTTATCTCTAATCCCGCTTTAGAATCCAAGTAATTAATATCGTAACTTACCCAAAAGTGATGTTGTTCAATAACAATCTGATCAAGCGTTCTCTCTCAAGCAACACAAGATGTCTAGGCACGATTAATCTAGGGCCCTTTAATTAACCATAAGAAACACCTAGTTGAACAATTAGAGAGTAAAAATGGCTCAATTATATCAGTACACAATCAAGAATTCATCCAACAATTGATTCCATCAGCCCTAGATGGCGGGTTTAGCTATTCATAATACTATGTAAGATTACAATACAAAAAGCCATAACCTACAACGGAAATATGAAGAAGATAGTGAAAAACTCGTAGAAGAATTCTCCGCCTTGCTCCTTGTGTAGTCTTGCCTCCCAAAATATAGCGTAACCCTTCAAAACGTATTGAATTTGTATTTATACCAAATAGGATTGATGTGGGTCGTCCTTGAACTCTCCTAGTTTGAACAGGAAACATTGAGCCGCGTGCTAGGATTGGTGAAACGCGTGATCCCTAGCACGGTCCCAACTATTTTTTTTCTTCTTTGTTCTTTCGCGTGCCAAGTCCAGTGCCAACCTCCATACTTCACTATTTTTTTTTCATTTCCTAGGCTATTTTACGCCTACCTTCATGCAATGCACCAATTGTGGTACGCTCCCACCTCTTTCATAGCTACTCTTTTTGCATCAAATCATCCAATTCTTACCAACTTTCATCCAAATTCATTCCTACACATGATAAATACATAATAAGTATATTTCACATTTTAAGCATGTTATTTCCCACAACTCACACACAAAATAATATGAAGCTATACTAAAAACGTGCATTTTTAGTCATTTATCATCCCATCATATATGTATTTAATCACCCTAGTGTACGCGATATGAACACCTTTAGCCTCCAAACATCTCCAAAGTACCTCACTTAGGACCTTGTCGTATGCTTTTTCAAGGTCAATAAATATCATATGCAAATCCTTCTTCCTTTCCGTATACCTATCTACCAACCTCCTGACAAGGTAAATCTCTTCCGTAATCGAATGTCCTGACATGAATCCAAACTGATTTTTAGATATAGACATAGTCCTCCTTACCCTCGCTTCCACCACCCTCTCCCAAACTTTCATAGTATGACTAAGCAACTTGATACTCCTATAGTTGTTGTAATTTTGGATATCATCTTTGTTCTTGTACAAGGAGATCATCGTACTCCACCTCTACTCTTCGGACATATTCTTTATCCTAAAAATAACGCTAAATGGCCCAGTCAGCCACTCCAAGCCCGTTCTACCCACATGCGTACAAAAATTCATCAGAATTCATGTGGCCGGGTCACTCTGCTCCTGCTCATCTTACCCATAGCCTTCACAACCTCCTCAATATTTATGCGCCTATAATACCTAAAATAAGATGACCCTCAGAGTGATCATATCAACCAACGCAATGTCCATGTCCCTATCTTCATTCAGGAGTTTATGGAAGTAAGTCTGGCATCTTCGCTTAATCTATGCCTCTTCCATTAAAGTATAGAGAATTATGCCAAATATCACAACCTCACATCTAGGCTTTTGCTTGTCCTCAAGCAAAGTAGAGAAAAAAGTCAACACATATACATTCAAGACCAGTTCAAAATTTCTTAATGGGCAGACTCAGCTGAGATCAATCATGAAATAAAAATGTCGTTTTCTTTGCTCATATTCACACATTGTAAGTCAAAATCTTGTGACCACACAAATACTGTTGTATCTTACAGTCAAAGAAATGTCCTACAACTCACACATCATATAGTTAATTATAGAATAATAGGTCATATATAAATTAAAAACAATCACACTCAGCAACGAATTTCACATGCACATGAAACAATATCATAAGCTTGTCCATTTTGTCATTATCCACTAACGTAAGCATCTCAAGAAAAGATCAAGTAGATTTTTTCTATGGTTATAATGTAGGCTCAGGGATAGGTAAGATAGTGTAGATAACAATGACTCAACCCCGTATGGCGCTACCATCAGATAATTCTTACGCAATTTTTTTTTGAGTTTGCATATCAGCACTCAAGTCATTCTTTAACCGCCACCCTTTTCCTTACAAAGTTCTTCATTTTAATGTACACATCGACAATTCAAAGCACCTCTCTCTCTCTCTACATGTCACTAAAAATCACTTTTATTTTGAATGAACAAGCACAACTAACATCTTTACATACTAAATACTTTCACAGTATTCAAGTAAGGTGTGCCATTAGAAAATATGATAAGAATTTACACAATTATCTTCATATGCTAAGAGATATCATTAGGCTATTAAAAAGAAGGCCAATATTTCATTAGGCTCTAAGGGGCTATTATGCATAATTTATAATTGTAGGTAGCTAGATTTAGGCTCGTGTGGCTAGACAAATATGACCTACAATCATTTCCTTCACACCAAAGATCATCACTTAGATATATTTATTATGAGTTTTAACCACTAAATTACTTAAAGAACACTTGATGTTAAACTACTATCAAAATATATAGAGTTATGCCAAATATCATCACCTCACACTTAGGCTTTTACTTGTCCTTGAACAAAGAGGAGAAATGAGTCAATATCAACATATAAGTATTCAATACTAGTTCAGAACTTCTTAACAGGCAGACTCAGCTGAGATCAATCATGAAATTTATACACCCTTTCCTTTGCTCATATTAACACATTGAAAATCGAAGGCTCATGACCATACAAATTTCATTATACCTCACAGTCAAAAAAATGCCCCAAAACTCACGTATCATATAATTAAATTACAGAATAATGAGGCATATAGAATTAAAAATCTCACACTCAGCAAAGAATTTTACATGTACATGAAACAACACCATAAGCTTGCACCTTTTGTCGCTATCCACTAATGTAAGCATTTCAAGTAAAGATCAAGTAGGATTTTTCTGTGGTTGTAATGTAGGCTCATAGATAAGTAGGATAATGTGGATAATAGTGACTCAACCCCCTATAGTACTACCATCACATGGAATTTAAGCATTTTTTAAGTTACACATCAACGCTCAAGTCATTCTCTAGCTGCCGCCCCTTTTTTTAACAAAGTTCTCCCTTTTTAAAGTACAAATCAAAATTCAAAGCACTTGTTTTCTTTCTCTCTTTTTTTTCCCGAGATCCATCACTAAACATTGCTTTCATTTTGCATGAACAAGCACAATTAATGTCCCCTTTCTTTTATTTTTCACATAACTTTCTTTATGCACTGAACACTTCTACAATAGTTAAGTGAGGTGCGCTATTAGGAAATAGGGTATGGTTTATACAATTAATTTCATACGCTAAGGCTATCAAAGAGAAGGGGAATATTTCATTAGACTGGAAGGGGCTATCCAGGGATAATTTACAATTGTAGGTAGTTCAATTTAGGCTCATGTGGCTACACAAAGATGGTCTATAATCATTTCATAATTTGTTTAAGGTACACATCAACAACTCAAAGCACTTGTTTTTCTCTTTTTTTTTTTTTTTTTTTTTTTTTTGCGAGAACCGTCACTAAATATTGCTTTTATTTTGCATGAACAACCATAATTAATAACCTTTTCTTTTGTTGTTCCCACTGCTTACTTTACATACTAAATATTTTCATAATATTCAAGTGAGGTGTGACATTAAGGAATAAGATAAGAATTTGTACAATTAACTTCATATGCTAAAGGGCATATTTAATCTATCAAAATAGGAGAACATTTTATTAGGATCAAAGGGGCTATCTAGGGATAATATAAAATTATAGGTAGGTAAAAATTTAGGCTCATGTGACTAGAAAAAAAAATGACCGATAATCATTTCCTAACTTGAGAACATCATAGGATTTCACTCAATTTCAAAACTCAATATGAAAGCATAAGTTAGAAAACAAAATTCAAGCATAACTCCTTGACTCTCAGAAAAAGTCTTCATATAAAGGTTTTGAACTTTCTTTTAAATTATTTTTTCAAGTTTATTCTAAACAATGCTAGTTAAAAAAATAGCTCCACGGAAAGAACCATCGCAAAAGAAAACCCAAAAACTATTGTTCTATAATTAACTAAGTCACTGCTAATTTTTAAGAATGCAAGAAATAAATTTAAAACTGTCAAGTGACCACAAAATAAAAATTAAATAAATAATCACTAATATAAACTCCTACCTTACACGTATGATCATGCGTTAGCCCCAATACACGTAAATAACTAGGGTGTAGAGGAAGTTTTATAAGTTGTCGTAGCAGTAGTGACTCCATCCTCTGGCCTCAAGCCAATAGCAATGCCGCCAGACGAAGTAGCAGCAACAGAAGTAGTAGCAAGTACCAGCGGTGAATGATCATATACAATATGAGGTGCAGCAATGATCGCATCCTTGGTAGTAGTCTCGGTCTTTATCAAATCACCATTAGTCTCCCCTTAACTCTCAACTTCAATGGTAAAAGAATGGCCAAACAAGCGACGCTCTTCCTTGTCCAAGGGAAAATGTATCATGATATCGCTAATATCAATATGGCGAGTAGCTATGTCTCTCTTGATGACCAACCATATATGCATTAGCATACATTTCATGCATGCTAGTTCTTGCTCTGTGAAAGCCTTCAACTTATCTTCATCAAGGTTTTGTATAGTAGTGATATCTATTTTTTTTTAAGGAGAAATAGTTTCATTTCATTACTGGGTTCTTTCAGAATATTCAAAGTCATTATGTACTTGGTAAATATATTATCAAAGAACAATCGTAACTGATGGTTACTTATTGTTGGCTCCATCTCTCTCTACATCAAGGCCCCCACATTCACAATCATTTTAGTTATCAATGTATATATAGTGATGACTCTTTCAAACATCACATGAGTGTTGACCTCGAAGGGAATGAGCCTATGACACACAAAGGAGAGATATGACCTAGCTTTTCTTGTTATGCATTTAATTGTCACCTCGTTCAGCTATCGGTAATCAACACAAAGCCTAAGAGTACCATAATTTTTTCACAAATAAAACAGGAGCTCCCCAAGAGAAATACTAGGATGAATGAAATATTTCTCAAGAAGTTCTCGCAAATGAGCCTTCAACTATTTTAATTCAGTTGGAGTCATTCTATAAGGAGTGATAGAAATATGTCACGACCCAATTTCCCCTCCATATGATATCGTGAGGCACCTAGTCTTTACGACTAGGTAACCTAATATTTGCGAAATAATGAAATAAAAACATAAATTTGACAACTAACTGTAACAATAACTACATAACTGAATACCATGCCGCTTGGCATGTACAATAACCCAAATACTAAAAAATTCATAGCATTCCCAAAATTCGGAATATCATGAGTCACAAACTACAGAAGGAAACCTAGTGTCTCTATACATTAGAGTCTAACAAAAGAAAATACAGAAGATAATGGACATGGGAAAGAGTAGAAGGGGACTCTGAGGTCTACGGACGCGGCAGATGTACCTTGAAGTCTCCAAATCTGTCCCGACTCACTGATAATGTGGCTGATAGGGAGCACTTGGATCTGCATACGAAAATATGTGCAGAAGAGTAGTATGAGTATACCACAATCGGTACCCAGTAAGTTCCAAGTCTAACCTAGATCGAGTAGTGACGAGGACAGGCCAGGCCCACGGGTATTTAATAAATAAAGTAGGAGAATATAACAAGATAATAAGAGACTCGAATTTAAGAAAAGAAGAAATAGCAAGTAGTAACACAGAATACAGGGTAGACAACAGGGGATCTCCCAAGATACCGTCTCATAGTCCCAAAATAAAAGTTCAAGGAGATCTCCAGAGGTACCGCCTCGTAGTCTCAAAAGTAAATATGCAGGGAGAACTCCCGAGTAATCGCCTCGTAGTCTCAAAAGTAAATGTGCAGGGAGAACTCCCGGGGTACCGCCTCGTAGACTCAAAAGTAAATATGCAATGGGACCTCCCGGGATACCATCCCGTAGTCCCAAAATAAATATGCAGCTCAAACAATGAATATAATAGTTACAGCAAGAAAACCTACAATTTAGACTAGGTACAAGTAAAAAAAGAAGCAAGATTTACTAAACATGCTGCAAAGAGTTCAAATAGGCAATTAGGACATGTGGACATGCTATTCTAGGCTAACAGGATAACTACACATGCTAGTATACTCAAATAAGATGAAAATAGGCTATTACTCAGTAAAAATCAGGTTTTCCACAAATAGCCCGTGTACGCACTCGTCACCCCCACGTACACGATGCTCACATATCATAACAACACCAAATCCTAAGGGGATTTACCTCACATAAGGTTAGGCAAGCCACTTACCTCGAACCAAGCTCAATCAATTGGTAACAATGCTCTTTCCATAAATATCCACTCTGAATGGCCCAAATCTAGCCAAAATCAATTATGTACCATAAATATAACTATAAGAAACTAATCTAATTAATGAAATCAAAACTACAACAAGAAATTAGAAAATCGCCCTAAAAAATCTCCTCGGTCCTACGTCTCGGAATCGGGTAAAATTCATAAAATATGAACACCCATTCGCCCACGAGTCCAACCATACAAGAATTTCTCAAATCTGTCCTCAAATCGCCTTTCAAATCTCAAAAACCTAGTATAGGAAGTTTCTACCATTTTTACGCAATTTCCAACTCAAATCTTAATTAAAGGGTGGAATCAACTATAGATTAATGAGATATAACCATAAAAGAGTTAAGAATCGTTTCCCACAAGCTTCTTCTGAAAATCCCTCGAAATTTCACCTCAATCCGAGCTCTCTATGTCTAAAAATGGAGAATGAAATCAAACTCTCGCACTTAGCCCTTTTTTTGCCTAGCTATTCCTCATCTGGGGACCTTCCATACCACCTGCGCCACCCTACTTGCGGAATTTCCATCGCAGGTGCAGAAATGACTTAAAGGTACTGGGTTTGCATCTGCGAGCAATGGGCCACACCTGCGCGCCCGCTCCTGCGGATTTCTTCTGTGTTTGTGTTCCCTCATGGCGTGGCCCTTTCCTTCTTCTTCGCTCCATCTTCCGCATCTGCAGATGCGCAGATGTGGCTATACCTCCGCACTTGCGACCTCTGGCTCTTCCTTCCAAACCGCACCTGCGTCCATAGGCTTGCACTTGTGGTCGATGTTGCGCAGGTGTGATTACACCAGGTTCAACAGCTTCAACTATTCTTCCAAAACCAAATTTGATCCATTAACCATCCAAAATCAACCCGAGGCCCCCGGGACCTTAACCAAACATACCAACAAGTCCTAAAACACTATACGAACTTAGTCGAGTCCTCAAATTACATCAAATAACGCTAAAAACACGAATCACCCTCTAATCCAAACTTAATGAACTTGAAACTTCAAATTTCTACAACTGATGCTAAAACCTATCAAACCACGTCCGATTAACCCCAAATTTTGCACACAAGTCAAAATCAACATTACGGACCTACTCAAACTTCCGAAATTGGAATTTTACCTCGGTATCAAAAATTCCATTACCGGTCCAAATCTCCAAAAATTTGACTTTCGTCATTTCAAGCCTAAATAAGCTACAGACCTCCAAAATACAATCCGTATACGCCCCTGGGTCCAAAATCATCCAACGGAGCTAATGAAACCGATAAAACTATATTCCGGAGTCGTTTTCACACAGTTCCAACTACGGACAAAATCATAAGGCTTAAGCTTCCATTTAGGGACTAAGTGTCCCAAAATACTCCAAAACCAAAAACGAAACCTCCTAGAAAGTCGCATAGGCTGAAAAAGATACAAGGAAAGCAGTAAATAGGGGATCGGGGCTATAACTCTCAAAATGACCGGCTGAGTCATTACATCTTCCCCCTCTTAAGACAATTGTTCGTCCTCGAATGAGTATAGAGATATATCTGAAGTGGTGAAAAGACGGTTGTGCATATCCTGCTCGGTCTCCCAAGCCGCCTCCTCGACCGACTGACCCCTACACTGAACCTTCATTGATGCAATGTTTTTGGCCTCAACTTTCGAACCTGCTTGTCCAAAATAGCAATTGGCTCCTCAACATAGGATAGATCCTTGTCCAACTGGACCTAGCTGAAATCCAATACATGCGACGGATCACTGTGATACTTCCGTAGCATAGAAACATGAAATACGAGATGAACTCCTGCTACGCTGGGAGGTAAGACAAGCTCATAAGCAACCTCCCCAACTCGCTGCAACACCTCAAAGGGACTAATAAACCTTGGGCTCAGCTTACCCTTCTTTCTGAACCTCATAGCGCCCTTTATCGGCGAAACCTGGAGCAAGACCCGCTCTCTAACCATGAATGCAACATCGCGAACCTTCCGGTCCACATAACTCTTCTGTCTAGACTGGGCTGTGCGAAGTCGATCCTAAATCACCTTAACCTTCTCCAGGGCATCCTAAACCAAGTCTGTACCCAATAAATAATCTAGCCTTGCCCAGCTCAAACTATCCTACTGGAGACCGACACCGCCTACCATACAGAGCCTCATACGGTTCCATCTGAATGTTGGACTAGTAACTGTTGTTGTAGGAAAACTCCACAAGTGGTAAGAACTGATCCCGTGAACCTCCAAACTCAATCACACACGTACAGAGCATATCCTCTAATATCTGAATAGTGCGGTCGGACTGTCCGTCAGTCTAAGGATGAAATGTCGTGCTCAGCTCCACTCGAGTACCCAATTCATGTTGTACGGCCCTCCAGAACCGTGATGTAAAATGCGTACCCCGGTTAGAGATGATAGATACTGGTACGCCATGAAGCCTAGCGACCTCGCAGATGTAAATTCGAGCTAGCTGCTTGGAAGAATAGATAGTCATCACAGGAATGAAATGAGCTGACTTGGTCAGCTTGTTCACAATCAGCCAAACTGCATCAAACTTTCGCTGAATCCGTGGGAGTCCAACAACAAAATCTATAGTGATCCTCTCCCATTTCCACTCCGGAATCTCTATCTTCTGAAGCAACCCACCTGGCCGCTGATGCTCACACTTCACCTACTAGCAATTTAGACATCGAGCCACATACTCTACTATGTCCTTCTTCATTATCCTTCACTAGTAATGCTGCCTCAGGTCATGATACATCTTCTCGGCACCGGAGGAATGAATTACCGCGAGTTGTGAGCCTCCTGGAGAATCAAATCATGCAAACTGTCCACATTAGGCACACATAGCCTGCCCTGCATCCTCAATGCACCACCATCCCCAATAGTGACCTCCTTAGCATCACCGTATTGGACCGTGTCCTTAAGGACAAGCAGTTGGGGATCATCATACTGACACTCCCTGATACGATCATAAAGAGAAGACCGAGAGACCACACAAGCCAATACTCAACTCGGCATGGAAATATCCAATCGCATAAACTGGCTGGCTAAGGCCTGAACATTCAACGCCATGGCTCTCTCTGCTGCTGGTAGATATGCTAAGTTCTCCAAACTCTCTGCCCGATGACTCAAAGCATCGGCCACCACATTGGCATTCCCTAGGTGGTACAAAATGGTGATATAATAATCCTTAAGTAGCTTCAACCACCTGTTCTAACGCAAATTAAGATCCTTCTATTTGAACAAATGCTGCAAACTTTGGTGATCGGTGTAGATCTCACAAAGGACACCGTACAAATAGTGCCGACATATCTTTAAGGCATGAAGAATAGCTGCTAGCTCAAGATCGTGGACAGGATAGTTCTTCTCATGCACCTTCAGTTGTCTGGATGCATAGGCAATCACCCTATGGTCCTGCATCAACACCGCGCTGAGACCAACCCGCGACGCATCACACTATATACAGTATAAGATCCTGAACCTGAAGGCAATACCAATACTGGGGATGTAGTCAAAGCCGTCTTAAGCTTCTAAAAGATCTCCTCACACTCCTTTGTCCATCTGAACGGAGCACCCTTCTGGGTCGGTCTGGTCATAGGCGCTGCAATAGATGATAATCCCTCAACGCACTAATGTTAATACCCCACCAAGCCAAGGAAACTCCAGATCTCCATGGCTGAGGATAGTCTGGACCAACTCTGCACTGCCTCACCTTCTTTAGATCCACCTTGATCTCCTCACTCGATACATGACCCAAGAATGCCACCGAGTCTAGCCAAAATTCACACTTCAAAAATTTTCCATATAATTTCTTCTCTCTCAACGTCTGGAGCACAGTCCTCAGATGCTGCTCATGATCCTCCTAAGCCCAGCAATACACTAGAATGTCATCAATGAATACGATGATGAAAGAGTCAATATAGGGCCGAAACACACCGTGCATCAAGTGCATAAAGCTACTAGGGCATTGGTTAGCCCAAATGACATCACAAGGAACTCGTAGTGGCCATACCGAGTCTTGAAAGCAGTCTTCGGGATATCTGGCTCCCGAATCTTCAACTGATGATAGCCTAAACGTAAGTCAATCTTGGAAAACACCCTAGCAATAGCCTAAACGTAAGTCAATCTTGGAAAACACCCTGGCACCCTGTAACTGATCAAACAAGTCATTAATACGAGGCAATGGATACTTGTTTTTCACTGTGACTTTATTCAGCTGGCGATAATTAATGCACATACACATAGAACCGTCCTTCTTTTTCATGAACTGTACCAGAGCCCCCCAAGGTGACACACTGGGCTGGATGAAACCTGTATCAAGCAACTTCTATAACTGCTCCTTTAACTCTTTCAACTCTGAAGGAGCCATACGATATGGAGGAATAGAGATGGGCTGAGTGCCCAGCAATAAATCAATGGCAAAATCAATATCTCTATCGGGCGGCATGTCCGGAAGATCAGGTGGAAACACATTTAGGAAGTCCCTCACTATTGGAACTGACTCAACTGTAGGGGCATCAATACAGACATCTCTCACATAAGCTAGATACGCATCACACCCCTTCTCAACCATTCGTTGAGCTTTAAGAAATGAAATAACTCTGCTAGGAGTATAGTCTAAGGTACCCCTCCACTCTAGTCGCGGTAATCCTGGCATAGCCAGTTTCACGGTCTTGGTGTGACAATTAAGAATAGCGTAATGGGGTGACAACCAGTCAATGCCCAATATAACATCAAAGTCTACCATGCTGAGCAATAATAAATCGGCTCTGGTCTCAAAACCGCTAAGACAATCAAACACATCCACTACAAGAGAATCTCCCACAATAGTAGACATATACATAAGGGAACTCAAAAAATCCCGAGACATGCCCAAATACGGGACAAAATAACAGGACACATAGGAATATGTAGAGCCTGGGTCAAATAATACCGACGCATCTCTATGACAGATCGGGACAATACATGTAATAGTGGAATTAGAAGCAACTGCCTCTGTACAAGCAGGGAGAGCATAGTATCTGGCCTAGCCTCCCCCTCTAGGGAGACCTCTTCCTCCCCTACCTCCACCTCGGGCTGGCTGAGCAGGTGGAGTGGTAGTTGGTTCTGTAATCATAGCCTGAGGACCCGGTGGAGTACGTTGTGGCTGAGAAGTCTGTGGAGGTGCACCCCTCCTAAGTCTGGGGCAATCCCTCACCATATGGCGAGTGTCTCCACACTCAAAACAAGATTGGGAGGGCATGGCTGCTATGGCTAGCTAGGGCCAGGTCTGCTGGATGGGCCGCTGGGAACACCCTATGCAGGAGGCACACTAGATACTAGCGGTGCATTATAAGGCTCCTAGGGCCTAGAAGGAGCTTGAACAACACTAGTGGCTGGAAGAGCTGAATGAACGGGGAAACTCAAATAAACCCTACCATGGTGAGTTGTTGGGGCACGAGCACCAAAATAAGAACCAGTCTCTCGAGACCTCTTGGCCTCTCTCTTCTCTCTGTTCCGGGTAAGCATGCTCTCCAATCTCCTGGCGATACTCACAACCTGCTGATAAGAAATATCCATCTCCAACTCCATGGCCATGCTAATTCAGATGTTGGTGTAGAGTCCCTCAATAAACTGTCAAGCCCTCTCTCGAACTGTGGCAACCAAGGCTGGTGCATGTTGGGCCAAATCATTGAATCATACTGCATACTTTGACATAGTCATATCACCCTAGCACAGCTGCTCAAACTCCATGCGCCATGAGTCCCTGAGGCTCTGAGAGACACACTCTCTCAAAAACATGTCCGAGAACTGAGTCCATGTAAGTGAAGCTTCCTCATCCGGACTACTCAGCTCATAAGCACGCCACTACTGATAGCCTACTCCTCTAAGCTGGAAGGTGGTAAAAGAGACCTCACTTGTCTCCGGTACGCCCATAGTACAGAGAATACGGTGACGCTCCTCCAGCAAACCCTAAGCATCATCTGTAGCCAATCCGCTGAAGATAGGTGGGTGGTACATCTTGTACCTCTCTCGTCTGAGCTGCTCCGCCTCAAAAGCGGTTGTCCTAGTCTCATGCCGACCGGAGCTACCACTGCATAGGATGAACTCTATGTCCTGGTCGGCCTGGACCCTCTGCTCAGGAGTACGGGCTATGGGAGTCTTTGCCCCTCCCCCGGCCTGAGATATGGCAGGAGCTAGTGGGATCAATCCAGCCTGAGCTAAGGTGCTAAACATGCTCGAGAACTGAGCTAGAGTCTCATAGAGGGCTGGTGCAGCAACAGGTACCTCAAGGGTCTGTCCTCCAGTTGGAGCTACTAGGGGCTCCTCTATAGCTTATCGTGCGGGTGCTCTGGCTGCACCATATGGGCATCCTCTGCCTCTACCCCGACCCCCACCTCTGGAGGCTCTAGCAGGGGGCGAGGGTGTCTGGTCATCTCCGGCTGTACGTGTCCTCACCATCTGTGAGAAAATATAATATTTAGAACTTTGAAGTAAACAAATCTTCGCACGTCAAGGAATCAAAGAAGTGTAGCTTTTCCTAATAGTTCCTTAGCCTCCCAAAGATAAGTACAGACGTCTCCGTACCGATCCGTAAGACTCTAATAAACCGGTTTGTGACTCAGGACACCTATGAACCTAGAGCTCTGATACCAACTTGTCACAACCCAATTTTCCCTCTATATGATGTCGTGTCTCCACCTGGTCTCTACGACTAGGTAGGCCTAACATTTGCGGAATAATGGAATGAAAATACAAATTTAACAACTAACTATAACAATAACTACATAACTGAATACCATGCCGCTTGGCATGTACAATAACCCAAATACTCAAAAATGCACTGCGTCCATAGGTTCGCACCTGTGGGCTCGCACCTGCAATCAATGTTGCGCAGGTGCGATTACACCAGGTTCAGCAGCTTTAGCTATTCTTCTAAAATCAAATTTGATCCGTTAACCATCCAAAATCAACCCGAGGCCCACGGGACCTCAACCAAACATACCAACAAGTCCTAAAATACCATACAAACTTAGTCGAGTCCTCAAGTCACATCAAACAACACTAAAAACACGAACCACCCTCCAATCCAAACTTAATGAATTTGAAACTTCAGATTTCTACAACCAATGCCGAAACCTATCAAACCACGTCCGATTGACTCTAAATTTTGCACACAAGTCATATTCAACATTACGAACCTACTCTAACTTCCAAAATAGGAATCCAACCTTGATATAAAAAATTCCACTACCGGTCCAAATCTCCAAAAATTCGACTTTTGTCATTTTAAGCCTAAATAATCTACGAACCTCCAAAATATAATTAGGACATGCCCCTGAGTCCAAAATAACCTAACGGAGCTAACGGAACCGATGAAACTCCATTTTGGAGCCATCTTCATACAGTTCTAACTACAAACAAAATCCTAAGACTTAAGCTTCTATTTAGGGACTAAGTGTCCCAAAACACTCCAAAACCAAAAACAAAACCTCCCGGCAAGTTGCATAGGCTGAAACAGATACGGGAAAAGCAGTAAATTGGGGATCAGGTCTATAACTCTCAGAACGAATGATCGGGTCGTTACAAAATAGGAGCAGTTCCAGGAACAAGCTCTATAGGTAACTCAATCTTCCTTTTTGTAGGCAATCCAAGGAAGATCATCAGGAAATACTTCAGGAAAGTCTCACATTATTGGTATAACCTTAAGACTTTGACTCTCCAATCATGTATCAACTATGTGAGAAAGATAGGCATCACAACCCTGGCAATTCATCTTTCTTGCCAAGACCCTCAGAAGTAATATCAAATGTCAATGTTATTTTACCTTGAACAACTATGTATGAATATCCAGAAATTTTAAAAGTTGCTTGCTTCAACCTAAAATAAACTAACGTATGATGCCTGTAGAGCTAATTCATACCAACAATAACATCATAATCTTTAAAAGACATTTCCAACAAGTATGCAAGGAAGGCTATATTTTGAATCATGAATGAACAGTCTTGATAAATCCTGTTAACAATAGACTGATGACCTAAAAAACTCGTGACAAGTACATCAAAGTCAAGTCTCACAAATTTCACGTTATTAGAAAATGCAGGTGATGGGAAAACATAAGAGTCTGCAGATCCAGGATCAAATAATGTGATAACAGATATGCCAAATAAGTGAAATTTACTAACAACTACGTACCGGCCATCTTGGTCATCTCTTTGTCTTATAGCATAGACTCGTGCAGTAGCTCTTGACCCACTAGACTAATTAGCTCAACTTGAATTTGATGCTTATATGTTTCTAGATGTTGCACCTCCATTTGCTTTAGAATAATAGTGACAGGCTTTTGAGTTGATCGCTCCATATGTGTAGAAGAAAGAGAATTAGGATTAGTGCAACCATTCACTTTATGATCCAGGCTTACACTATAATAATTCTTCCACGCATTATGCATAAGTGGGTATATGAGTTTTGCCTTGACTAAAACTAAGAGTACTAGTCGTAGAGAAACTTGACTTATTTTTCTTATAATATTATGATTTGTATAACACTTTCAGCCTTGGAATAGTCAAATCTTCCCTTCTTGGATGAACTACTATAATCTAAATTAGTCGTTCTAAACTTATTTTCTCTCTAATAATCTCTTCTTTGTAAATTTCTTCCTAGGTAAGAGCAGCTGAAATTAGCTTGAAAAAACCTTAATTTTGCAAGATTGCCACAGATTTTCGGATGAACCATTCAAACCATCTTCAATCTTCTGCACTTGTTTCATTCATTTGTAATAATACCTCATACAAAACAAGAAAGCATGAGAAACGTTTTTTTGATATGTTGCGCCCCTTTTTTCTAGAGCAAAATCGGGTTTATGACATTTGAAAGGACAACTCGTTCCTTTTGGGAACTGGGTTTGAATTTGAAGAGTCGCCACCTAATGATTAGGGTGCATCAGGACACAAAATGAGTTTGATTTTAAACAACCAGTGATAGGGTAAGGGTTTGAAATTATTCCAAAGGGCAGGCACCCCTCAGAATCCACTAGTGTGGTTCCCAGCCAGACAATTATTGTGAATTTGGGTGCAATTAACATATAAGCAAATAAGGCTCAAATAAGAGGGGATTTCAACATAGAATGGATTTGAAAGTAAACCAGTTTTGAAAGAACAATTAGAAAAGCTGATTATTTAAAAATAAGGAGTAAAAATGCTAAAGAATAAAGAAAAAGAGGTCCTAGGTTTATGAAAAATATGGATCACCCCACACAATGTCCGGTAATCACTCCTCAATAAGGGGCTACACGTGACATTATCGCGTGGTCATCATATCCATATCTACCCTTTCCACCACATTAAGGTATTAAAGCGTGGATTGGTCTCGATTACTTATTGCATGCTATTACCTGTCCCATTCCTATCAGTCCCAGAGGCACTTAGGAACACCAATCCTAAAAGGGAGGGATTCTATGCTTATTTGGAGTTTCAAAGGTAAAAATTCTAAAGCGACATACAAAACACATATGCATGTTTGGGGAAAGATATAAAGAAACAGAGGCTCATGTATACATCTTCAAAACAAAACACATAAAATAGCATGTCTTGCATGTACTGTTTAGGTCTGATTTAAAAGCATTAAAGACGAGGGAGATGAGGTTGTTGAGGCAATTTTAGTTTATTACATAACTCAAATAAGAAGTCCGAATCAGGCCTACCTACTGGTTGTAATAATTAACAGAAGAAGATTCGGTAATTAATTATTGCTCTAAGGATTGCCTAAGGTTGGACAAAGATCCTATAGGCATGGTTTCTACTGGATTCAGAAGATGAAATAAGAAGGTTCGAAGCAAACTGTTTGCATGCATACTTATTAAACTGCTAAGCGATAGAATCAGATTATTAAAAGAGAGACAGGATTTAGATGAGTTGGTTACAGATTCTGCAACTAACAGTATTCATTACTACTAGTTTTAATGTCTAACATCGAGTGAGGCAAATCAGATCATAGGCATGCTTTTATGCATTGCTGATTTTAAAACCTTGTAGATGGTGTGTAAAAATGCAGAAGCCTTACAGACATAGTATCTAAATGTAGAAGACTGGTTTTAAACCTAAAAATATGGTATCTAGATGCAGAATGGAATAATCCTATAGGCATAATTTCTATATGAGTTTGAATATGCAGAATTCAGAATGGACCTTTAGACATGATTTCTATTTGCATAATTCAGAATACCTATAGACATGGTTTCTATATGCAGAAGCCTTATAGGCATAGTATCTATATGTGGTTGAATATGCAGAATTAGAACAGCCCTATAGGCATGGTTTCTATATGTAGTAGAATATGCAGAATTAGAACAGTCCTATAGGCATGATTTCTACCCTTTGCATGCATAGTCACCCACCCTTTTTCACTAGCCAGCCCCAAGTATTTATTACAACTTATTACGAACTAGAATAAATGAAACTACATCAGAAAAAGTAAAAAATATAACTAGAGGAAGCCTGATTCTGACTTCCTCTCTGAGTTACATGATAAATCCAACTTCAGGACCATCGATCCAAAGCCTTTCTCCAATTTGAGTGTGTCAAAGTTCCCTAAGAGCCTCAATGGCACTCCGGGCAATGCTTACACCCAAATTGCATTATAAGGTAAGAAAATAATCATGTACCAATTATGATCAATCAGTAGAAGACTTCCTTTAACTAAGGAGTACAAACTTAAACGGTAATGAGCAAAAAATTATTTAAGGAAAGAGATCAAGTAAGCATCTTGTGTAAAGTAGGAAATTAAGGGTAAATACATAAGAGTTCAATTAAGGAAAGAAATTTTGAAATACACGGTTACACAGATAAGGTAAGAATCAATCAGTAGAAGTAAATCAAGGAGTCAGAGATTTGAAATTACTGGTTCATGAATAAACCAAGTTAGAAAGGCTAAGGAAAGTTTTCGACTCAAACCAAGTAACAGGGAAATTAGCAAAACAAGGAAAGAAATCAATCAGACTTACACAAAAGGAAGTTTGAAATCAATCAAAAAATTGAAAGTCATTTTAGAGGGAAGAGAGTACACAAGTATTAGGCATGTGAGACTAAATTTAGGACAAAGAATGGTGTCATGCAATTGCAAAATCAATGAACTATAGGAGCATGGTAGCCACATAGTAACTCAGCAAGAGAGAGAGTATCAAATAATATGCAGAGGGTCCAGTAGAAAGACCTTAGAAGAGTTTAGCAGGGAACCAGAATCAAATAAAGAAACAAAGGTCGAAACAAATATTTCGAAGCTCAATCGAGCAGTAGATGAAACAACTTCAGAAACTCGACTAGGTCCAAAGAAGTTTAGGGTTTTGAAATCGAACACGTTTAGAGATGAAGAACAAGCAAATCACACAGCAAATGGTCTCAAAACTCGAATGAATCCCTAAATTTTAGGGTTTTACCATCAATCGAGCATAGAGATGAAAGGACGAGTAAATCAGGCAGCAATACCAATGAAATAAGTTCAGAAATCCCAAAAAGGGAACTAAGACTCTTAGTATGCGTATTCCAGTAGAAGAACATAAGAAACACAGTAGAGAAGCAACATAAGAAACATGGTAGAAGAATCAACATAAGAAAAACCCTGTATAAGAAACATAGAAGAACATAAGAAACACAGTAGAAAAACCAACATAAGAAACACAGTAGAACATGCTAAAGATCAGAGAAACTTCTAAATAACTCAAACAAAACCCTAGATCGGAAAAGATAAAAGTTTTGAAAGAAGAGTTTTGAAAGAAACTTTGAGAAAATTGAAAGCTTAGGGTAAGCACAAATCTACAATAGATCTAAAAGAATCAGAAAAACCTTGAAGGTTAGGGTTTCCGAAGAAACCCAGAGGGTGAGAAAGGCTAGGAAATCATCGATCTAAGCAAGAGAGGTCGAGATCAAGCTCGAATAACCATAGCTAGCCGGAACAAGGTCTAAAATGGCCGGAGATAGCCATAGCACTAAAAACATCCGAGGTCTGGACCAAGCTTCTTCATGGTCAGGCCTTGAAGCTATAGTGACCAGGCGTGTAGGAGTTATAGGAGGCCGGTATAGGGCTTCAATGGCCTTGGAAGCCATGGATTCCGGCGGTTTTAGGGTTGAAGCGTAGGGAGGCGGCTAGGGTTTGAGAGGGGAGTTGAGAGAGAACTGAGAGAGGAGGGAGTTTTAAGGCGGCTACAGGTGCAAATGACTAGGTTTGGGGGGTAGGTCGGGATTAATTTAGGGAAGGTTAAATGGTGGTCGTTGATCATTTTGATCAATGGTCTGGATTGATGGGGATCCAGGCAGATTATTCAAACGGGTTGTGGGTCGGGTAGATTTAGGATTTGGGCTGGGTAATTGGGTTTGAGATTGGGTTTAATTAGGGGTTCAAATCTGGCCAAAATTGAAATACAAATGGGCTATCATTTAAATAGCCATTTTCCCTTATTTATTTTATAAAAAATAGTAAAATAATTTCCAAAAATAAATTAAAAGCACTAAAATAATTAATAATATATAATTATCAAACTAAAAAATACTGAAGTTAATTTTATAAATATAAATACAATTAAATCCTAAAAGATGACAATATTGCAATTATATGCAATTTAGCTTTAAAAATGTCAAATAAATTTGTAAAAATATGCAAAAAATTATGTTAGCTATATTGTAGTATAAATATGTGAATCCAATAAATGAATCACCAAAATAATAATTTTGGAAATAATTATTGGATTTTTCTTGCTAAAATAGGGCAATAAATTGATTTAAAAATCCTTTAAAATTAAGAGAAAAATATTAAAACCTTGGGACATACTTACATATGCATATACATGCTATTTTGAAAGCATTTTGTATTTAAAAAATATAAAGGAAAAAATTGGGTATCAATAGCTGCCCCTCTTTACCCGGGAATGATGAAAGAGTTGTCGGGTAAAGATATGATGACCAATTTTGACCGAACGAAATGGTTAGAGGAGACTTAGGTCGTACTCTAACTTCTAAGCTGCCTATATATCCCTGGTTCTATAGGAATCAGGCCGTATGTAGTTTGGGATCTGTCGGCGGAATATGCCGATGGAGATTTCTCAAGAACGGACGCAATTTTCAGGTTGGGATGGATAGTTGAAATCTGATAGGGCTACGGGAACTGGAGCGGGATCGCTCCTATTGAGATGGCCATTGCTCGCCGGTCTACCTGCAAATAAGCAATACAAGCATATATTGTGCGTAAAAATTAAACATGATGCAAGTTCCTGTCGGACCAGGAATGTCGTCTTTTGGACGGTTAGGATGACGTCCTTAGACCATGATGTCCTGGGCCATGAAGCGCATAATAAAGGATTTGTAGGCCATGAAATGATGCTCTCGGGCTATGAGAATGATGCCTCCGAACTATGATGCCTTTGAATAATGATATGCAAAAGATAAAAGGGGTCCTCAGGCCATGGCATGGCGTTCTCGGGCTATGAAAATGGTGCCTTCGAACAATGACGCCTTTGGATAATTTGGTGATATTTCAGCCCATGATGTAGTGTTTGGTGATCTTTCAGCCTATGCAAATGCAGGAGGTGGCGATCTTTCAGCCGTGCTAATGTAAATAAGGTGGCAATCTTTCAGCCATGCAAATGTAAATAAGGTGGCGATCTTTCAGTCGTGCAAATGTAAATAAAGTGGCGGTCTTTCAGCCATGTAAGTGGAAATAAAGCGGCGATCTTTCAGACATGCAAGTGTCAATAAAGCGTCGATCTTTCAACCATGCAAGTGGAAATAAAGCGGTGATCTTTCAGCCATGCAAGTGGAAATAAAGCAGCGATCTTTTAGCCATGCAAGTGTCAATAAAGCGACGATCTTTCAGCCATGCAAGTGGAAACAAAGCGGCGATCTTTCATCCATGCCAGTGTAAAAGAGGTGGCAATCTCTCAGCCATGCAAGTGTAAATGAGGTGGGGATCTTTCATCAATGCAAGTGGAGGTAGAGCTTAACCTCGGAAGGCAAAATAATAGCCTTATGCAATGTAGAAAAATTTATATGGAGGTAGAGTTTAACCTCGAAAGGCAGAATAGTAGCCTTATCCAATGCAGAAAAATGCATATGGAGGTAGAGCTTAACCTCGGAAGGCAGAATAGTAGCCTTATGCAATGCAGAAAAATGCAGATAGAGGTAGAGCTTAACCTCGAAAGGTAGAATAGTAGCCTTATGCAATGCAGAAAAATGCAGATGGAGGTAGAGTTTAACCTCGGAAGGCAGAATAGTAGCCTTATGCAATGCAGAAAATGCAGATGGAGGTAGAGTTTAACCTCGGAAGGCAGAATAGTAGCCTTATGCAATGCAGAAAAATGCAGATAGAGACATAGCTTAGTCTTAGAAGGCAGAATGGTAGCCTTATGCAATGCAAGAATGTAGATGGAGATAAAGCTTAACCCCGGAAGGCAAAAAGGTAGCCTTATGCAATGCAAGAATGCAGATGGAGACAGAGCTTAGTCTCGGAAGGCAGAAAGGTAGCCTTATGCAATGCAAGAATGCGGAAGGAGACAGAACTTAGTCTCGGAAGGCAGAATGGTAGCCTTATACGAGAAGTAAAAGGGCAAAATGACAATAGAATTTTCTTAGTTGATAGCAGATTGTGATATTGCGACTGTTGGGGATACTGTGTCCGATGGGGACACTGCGTGCGGATAGCAGCTGTGAGTAAGTGTAACGGTTCTGAGAGTTGTATTTCTGAGCAATGTGAGTCTCGTGAGTGTATAGTACATTTGATGATTTTGCAACTCAAATTCCTGCATCCAAAGAAATATCGTGAGTTTGTAAAAGGGGGGAGGTTAGTTCGGATTCCCGCTGACTCTGCTTGACCTGCTCAGCTTTGATCTGGTGATATTGTATGTATTATCGGGGTAGCGTTGCTAAACAAAGAAATTTTAGTAATAAACATGCATGGTTTAGTAAAACTATGACATAAGTATATAAAAGAAAATTTTTAGATGAACCGACGACTGCGACGTGGTTCAAGACATTGCAACCCTTCTTATTACGGAATTTTGAGGGTCCTACTCAAAATTCTGCCCTAGTTTACTAGGTGGATGCTTCCGACTATTGCTAGCTATAATTGGCTGAAATCAACTTCGGAATTTTGAGGGTCCTCCTCAAAATTCTGCCCCAATTTCCAATTGCGGGAGAAATAAATGTTTTATTGAATTGTGACCGAACCCATAGGGCTACCTACGTATCCCCTCTTAAACGGGAATCAGGTCAGGCGTAGTTCAATTTACATCATATGAGGGAAGCATAAAGATTACATATAATAACGCTTGACTGCATCTGAATTGATCGGCTTCGGCCAGACTTCTCCATCCATTTTTGCAAGTATGAGGGCTCCTCCCGTTAGAATCCGGTGAACCATGTACGGACCCTGCCAGTTGGGAGAGAATTTCCCCTTGGCTTCATCTTGATGCAAAAAAAATTTCTTTAACACCAGTTGCCCCAGTGTGAACTGTCTCGGCTTAACTCTTTTGTTGAAGGCTCTAGACATTCTGTTCTGATAAAGTTGACCATGGCAAACTGCATTCATCCTCTTTCTGTCTATGAGGGCTAGCTGCTCATAATGATTTTTCACCCACTCTGCGTCGTCAAGCTCAACTTCCTGTATGATCCTTAGGGAGGGAATTTCTACCTTGGCGATGACTAATTCTGTACCATAAACTAGCATATAGGGGGTTTCCCCAGTTGATGTGCGGATTGTGGTGCGGTACCCCAAAAGAGCAAATGATAACTTCTCATGCCACTGTTTATGCTTCTCTATCATTTTCCTCAATATCTTTTTGATATTCTTATTGGCGGCTTCTACTGCTCCGTTCATCTGGGGTCTGTAGGATGTAGAATTCTTGTGTCTGATTTTGAAAGTGTCACACATGGATTTCATCAAGTCATTGTTGATGTTGGAGCCGTTGTCGGTAATGATTGACTCTGAAATCCCGAATTGACAAATAATGTGGTCGCGGACAAAGTCTGCCACGACCTTCTTAGTTACTGCTCTGTAAGATGCTGCTTCAACCCATTTGGTAAAATAGTCAATTTCTACCAAGATAAACATGTGGCCGTTTGATACGGCAGGTTCGATTGGTCCAATAACATCCATTCCCCAGGCAGTGAATGGCTATGGTGAGCTTGTTGCATTGAGCTCGTTTGGAGGTACCTTTATCATATATGCGTGTATCTGACAGTGGTGGCATTTCCAGACATACTGGATGTAGTCTATTTCCATACTCATCCAAAAGTAATCAGCGCGGAGTATCTTTTTTGCTAAGATAAAATCGTTCATATGTGGACCGCAGGTCCCTGCATGAATCTCCTCTAATAGCCTGGATGCTTCTTTCGCGTCGACACACCTTAGTAGTCCCAAATCAGGAGTCCTCCTATACAGGATTCCTCCGCTGTGAAAGAAATTGTTGGACAACCTCCGAAGTGTACATTTCTGAGTAGGATTTGCAAGTTCTGGGTATTCTTCTTTGGCTAAGTATTCCTTGATATCATGAAACCAAGGTTTTTCGTCTACCTCTTCTTCAACATGAGCACAATAAGCAGGTTGATCATGGATCTTTACTGGAATGGTATCAATGAAGTTCTTGTTTGGATGTTGTATCATGGATGATAGGGTAGCCAATGCATCGGGAAACCCATTCTAGACCCTGGGAACATGTTGGAATTTTGTCTTTACGAACCTCTTTCTCAATTCATGTACATAATGCAGATACGGAAGTATATTGGAGTTCTCGGTTGCTCATTCTTCTCGGACCTAATGTATAAGCAAGTCTGAATCTCCAATCACTATCAACTCTTGAATGTTCATGTGAATAGCCATCTTGAGCCCTAAAATGCAGGCTTCATACTCGGCCATGTTATTGGTACACGGGAACCTGAGTTTGGCAGACACCGAATAATGCTGACCGGTTTCTAACACCAGGACTGCTCCTATGCCAACTCCTTTGAAATTTGCTGGTCCATCGAAAAACATTCTCCAGCCGTCATAGGATTCTGCAATATCTTCTCCTATGAATGATACCTCCTTGTCCCTTGATTGCCTTCTGAGTGATGTAAACAATGTCAAATTCGCTCAACAGGATTTGCCACTTGGCTAGCTTGCTAGTGGGCATAGGCTTCTAGAAGATGTACTTTAAAGGATCCATCCTTGATATGAAATATGTAGTATAGGCACAGAAGTAGTGCCTCAGCTTCTAAGCTACCTAAGTCAAAGCACAACAAGTGCACTCTAACAGAGAATATTGGGCCTCATACGGGGTGAACTTCTTACTGAGGTAATAGATGGCCTTCTCCTTCCTCCCTGTTTCGTCATGCTGCCCCAGAACACAACTGAAAGTTTTATCCAATACTGCAAGGTAGAGTAATAGAGGTCTACCTGGCTCGGGCGGGACCAAAACTGGTGGTGTCAACAGGTATTCCTTGATTCTATCGAAAGCTTTTTGGCAGTCATCAGTCCATTTGGTAGCGGCATCCTTCTTCAACATCTTGAAGATTGGCTCACAGATAACTGTAGATTGTGCTATGAACCGGTTGATGTAGTTAAGTCTCCCCAAGAAACTCATCACGTCTTTCTTGTTCTTTAGCGGTAGCAGTTCTTGAATAGCTTTGACCTTTGATGGATCCAGTTCTATTCCTAGGCGACTCACAATGAACCCAAGTAGTTTCCTAGCAGGAACCCCGAATGCACACTTTGCGGGATTCAGTTTGAGGTTGTACCTTCTCAATCTATTGAAGAACATCCTCAAATCTTCCATGTGATCAGTGGCTTTTTTGGACTTGATGATAATATCGTCTACGTATACCTCTATCTACTTGTGTATCATATCATGGAAAATGGTAGTCATGGCCCTCATGTAGGTGGCCCCAGCATTTTTTAATCCAAACGACATCATCTTGTAACAGTACATCCCCCATTGTGTAATGAAAGCCGTTTTCTCATCATCTTCTTCATCCATCCAGATCTGATGATACCTAGCAAAAATCTACAAATGACTGCAGCTCATGGTTGGCACAATTGTTGATCAGGATGTGTATATTCGGCAAAGGGAAGTCGTCTTTTGGACCGACCCGGTTGAGATCTCGGTAGTCGACACAGACTCTGACCTTCCCGTCCTTCTTTGGTACTGGCACGATGTTGGCTAACCATGTTGGATATTCTACTACCCTGAGAAATTTAGCTTTGACCTGCTTAGTGACTTCTTCCTTGATTTTCAAACTCATATCATGCTTGAACTTTTTGAGATTTTGCTTTACTGGTGGACATGTTGGATCGGTTGGCAGTTTGTGAGCCACAATAGATGTACTCAGACCAGTCATGTCGTCATATGACCAGGTGAATATATCCTCATATTCCCTTAGAAATTTTGTGTACTCCTCTTTTTCTGACGGTGACAAATGGACGCTAATTTGTGTTTCTTTAACATTCTCTGCATCTCCCAGGTTAACGATCTCAGTCTCGTCCAAGTTGGACTTAGGTCTGTTCTCAAAATTTTCGATTTCTTTAACAATCTCTTCTGGTATATCCTCTTCCTTTGAATCTATGTCCGTTTGTTGTGTTGTCTCGTTGCATATCACATTCATCGGTTCATCAAGATAAGTAATAGTAATGTTGTATAAGTAAAGTAATGAGAGAAAACAATAGTAATAAGTGTTGATTCATAAGAAAAATCAAAACGCTTTGATAAATTGCATAATTGTTTTAAACATTGGAGATCTTATTGCAGGAATTGAAAACATGGGGAAAATAAAATCTTTCAGTAAATTAAAATAGTTCTTGTTTTAGACTTGCTACCCCGAGGCTCGTCGGGCTCTGGTTGTCCTGATGGTCCAGTTATTGAGGCGTGCCCCTCTTCTTACGACCTATATGGAAGGGTCTTCCTCCCTCTCCTCCTCGAGAACAACACAACAATCCATATCATTGTCCTCTAAGAACAAGTTCCTTACAGCTACCAGTGCTTCCTCTTCTTCTGATCCGTAGATAACATCGGCCGGTTGGAAAGTCTGCTCCAAATGCGGTATCGGCTGCTCCAGCAGATAATAAGGACCACACCATGGTGGCGACCAGCTGTTGAATTCCTCCCAGGTATACTCATATCCCAGACCGAAGGTGGTGCTATGTTTCTTGAGTTTTATGGGCTTAGCGATTCCTTGAAGGTTTTTACCAAGCCCTTTGCCAGGTTCGTACCCACACCAATTCAGTATACTCTCGATCTTGTTATCCCACCATTTATCTTTGTCAACAGCATTCACCCTTTCGATGTGATGGTAAGTTTCTCCTCATATCTTCCTTCTTCCTTCGATTGACGGAATGGTGTAGCGACTGTATATAGGATTGCTTCCGTCGCCGTGAATGATCACTTCCTGATGGTTCCATTCAAACTTTACTGTCTGATGCAGTGTTGATGTTACAGTCCCAGCGGCATGGATCCATGGCCGTCCCAATAGCAGATTGTACGATGTTGGCATGTCTATCACTTGGAAATCAACATCAAACCATGTTGGCCCTATCTGTAAGCACAGACTAATTTCCCCAATAGTGGACCTTGGGAACCGTCGAAAGCTTTCACGTTGATGGCTCCATCCTTTATATCGTGCAGTCCCCTACCTAACTTCTTGAGTGTTACCAATGGACAAATGTTGAGACTGGAACCCCTGTCGATCGGGATCCTGGTGATGAAGTAGTCTTCGCATTGCACAATGATGTGTAGTGCTTTGTTGTATCCCAACCCTTCAGGTGGCAGCTCATCCTCATGAAAAGTGATCTTGTGGCTCTCCAACACCTGTCCTACCATGTTAGCCATTTCCCTGCCCGTGATGTTGCTTGGCACGTATGCTTCACTCAGCACCCTCAACAGAGCATTCTTGTATGCCTCAGAATTTTGTAGCAAAGAAAGTATGGAGATTTGTGCCGATGATTTGTTCAACTGGTCGATGACTGAGTATTCCTTAGCCTGTATCTTTCCAAAGATCGCCTGGACCTGTCTCAATGATGGGCGGCCGATTGGAGGCCTGTTTGCTTGACTCAGTTAGATGTTCTAGGGTATAGACCCTACCCATTCTTATCATACCCTGTGCATCAACAGTTTCCTCGAACCTAACCTTGCCCTTCCTCCTTGCCTCAGCTATATAGTCCCATGGTATAGCCTTTGTGTGAAATGGTGTCACGGCTAACATCGCCACTGGGATCGGCGTGGCTACCTTCACCCTGAACGGAGCATGTCCCTTGGGTAGTAAAACTACAACTTCGAATGGTGTAGGTGCATTTGTTAGAGACACATATTCGACCTCAATTGTCGTTGGTGTCTTTGCAGATGACGTTGTTTCAAACTCGAGTGGCATGGACATATTTACCTCAATGTCCCCAGACGGATAAATCTGGACTATGATTGGATTAAGGGTAATTATTGGCTTCTTTGGGTCATCACCTTCTGCGATCAACCCGATAGACCATTCGGGATCCCAATCATCCTCTATTTCAATCATTTGAATGTCGCCACCCTTATGGTATGGCAGAGGGTTATTGCGGACATTCGGAGCGGGCTCTTTTGCCACAATAATCTTGTTGTTAATCAAAGCCTGGATCTTGTCTTTCACATAACGACATTCGTTAATGGTGTGTCCCTTTATGCTGGAATAGTATGCACATGATTTGTTTGGATTAACCCATTGAGAAGGGTTCTTAGGGGTTATGGCAGGGATATGGGTGACATAACCAGCGGCTTTGAGTCTCTCGTATAACTGGTCAATGGGTTCGGCAATGGTTGTATACTGTTTAGGAGGTCTGCGGTCAAAATTTGGTTGAGGTCTAGGGAAGTTTTGGCGTATAGGGGGTGATTGATAGTGGGATGGTTAAGCATTGTAGGCTTGGTAAACAAGTGCGGGTTAGGAATATCTGGGTGAAGTAGGTTGATATGTGGGATACGGAGGTGATTGATAAGTGGGTGATGGAGTTTGGTAAGAGGGTGAGGGTGTTTGGTAATTTGGTGTAGGCTGATATGTGAGTGAAGGCATCGGATAGGTTTGGTATTTGATGGGAGATTTGGTTCTCTGTGCCACCATGACGGCTCCTACGTCCCTTTTCTTGGACACATCACCGGACTGTAAGGCCTTATTTGTGGCTTGAAGGGCCTTGAAGTTTGTAACCATACCGCTTTTGATGCCCTCTTCAATCCTTTCATCCAGCTTGATAATATCGGAAAATTTGTGGCTCTAGATCATCATTAGTCGTTCATAATACTGTGGGTCCTGAGCCCAAACAAAGAATTTGTTCATTTGTTCCTCTTCTAAGGCAGGCCTGACCTTAGCAGCTTCAAAACTCCAGCGAGTAGCATACTCGCGAAATGTTTCTGTAGGTTTCTTCTTTAGATTCTGAATGTAGAACACATCCGGTGCATTTTCTGTGTTGAACCTGAACCTGTCCATAAAGTCGAATGCCATGCTTACCCAGCTTGACCACTTCTTCGGATCTTGGCTAATGTACCAGTATAGAGCATCTCCTTTTAGACTCCTCCTGAACAGCTTCATGCGGATTCTCTCATATTTCCCTACTCCAACTAGTTTGTCATAGTATGTTCATAAATGGACCCTCGGATCACCTGTACCATCAAACAATTCAAACTTCGGAGGTTTGTACCCCTCGAGCAGTTTGACATCGGGCTGTATGCAAAGATCTTCATAGTTCAGCCCTTCAATTCCCTTACTTCCTTCAACGCCTTGAATTCGGCTAGTCAATTTTTTGAGTTCTTCAGCCAGGTTCCTGATGAGAAAATCCTTGTTATCAGACTCGGGTGTGCTTGAGATGGGTTGGGTGGAGTGTGGCATAGTCTCCACGTAGATAGGGGTGTTATGGTGGGTATGGAAGTGGTCATTTGTGGAGTTTTGGGGTTCCGGGATGAGTAGTAGGATATTGTTTGAAGTATGGCAGGTGTTGTAGTGGTGGTAAGGAGCGGGATGGTTCTGTGGCTTTGGGATATTTTGTGGAGGTGTGGGGTTCTGCGCATTTGGGAAATTGACATCGGGAGTGGTGAGGGAAAATGATAGGTTTGCCAGGTTCCAAACCTGATCAAGTTCTTCTTGGAATTTCAGCAGTTTTTGTTCAAGTTGTGATGCATTTTCTTTAGGAATCAAAGTACCATGACCATAAGTGACCTCTATCCACTCAATTGAGTTCTCCTTTCTGGCATTGTTCAAATCTTCCATCTTCCCTTTGTTCTTATTTTTGACAGGACTAAAAGGTGGAGTGGGTGGAGGGCCCCTAGATCTCGTGGAATAAGATGATGTTGCCAGAATGCACGAACTAGCCTTTGGAGAGAGGAATAAATAAACAAAAAGTAAAAAAAAAGGTAACAAGTTAGTGAGTATTATAAGAAAATGTTGCGATATTTAAACACATAGTGCAAGAATGTAAATCGTGTCCTATTTGGGAACCTCTTTGTGCCCGAGGTAGGCCTAGCGACAAGTTGATTTGGAGAACTTAGAATACTAAATGCCTCATTTCATTGATTAAAAATAGACGAATCCCAAATCGACACTAAATAACAGGAAATAAAGTCATTAATGGCCATTGGCCTTATTACATTCATAAAATGAAAAAGTAAATTCCTATCTACTTGATCCCAGAAGGACCTTCCCCAGACTCGGCATCTTTGGCTCCGTCGAACAGCTTTCCCAACTCGTGAAGTCCCAGCAATAGGTAGGCTCTGGATAGATGTCCGCCCTTATTTCCCTCAGCATTCTGGCAATCCTCGATTCTTTTGAGAAATTTCCTTTCCAGCTCTACTATGCCCCGTTCCAAATACCCCAGTCGCTTGTTGGCATTGACAGCCATGTCTTTCCACTCCTCGATCAGCTTTTGGTTGGCTTCTTGTATCTCATGGTGCTCGCTCTCACATTCCCGGATCCTCTTGCGGAGTTGATTGTATTTGACCTGTGCCTCGGCCCTCTCATCTATGATCTTGTGGCCTCTAGCAGGTCCTAGCTGACCTAGACCATCGTGATTAGATTCTAACCAGCCTGAATAGTAGGGAGCGCAACCAACATGGTATCTGTTTGGCTCGATAGTATCACTTCCCATGATGATCTTGCAATGCCACATATGCTGAGCTTGGCACTTATAAGGACTGTCATCAGCTTGGAAGTCAGCCTGGAAGTGACTCATCTTGTCGACCCTTTGTATAACCTGCTTCCTACCAGCCTATCTCATAACTTGGAGAGGGACATAAGGGTAGGTTCCTCTCAAACCGATCAGTATCAGAAATGGTGCATCCCTAGATCGGGCGATAAACTCCTTGGTAGGGAACCATTCGAACATCCATTGTATTTGATCCTCAGTTAGGTTTTCAAATAGCTCTAACCATCCTTTGGCATCTTCTGGATGGGCGAACATGTTGGGCATGTAATTCATCCGCCTTGGATGATGGAAAGCTATATGATCATCCTAGTCCCTTCGCTGAATCTCTTGCCGGTATTCACCCCTTTGGAGATGTTCTATGAGCCAGAGCTGGAGTAGCAAATTGCAGCCCTCAAATTGTATGGATCCTCGTTGACACTTCTCCAAGGCTCGGTATATCTCTGCAATAATCATGGGCACAATGCTGAAAGGTTGCCCACCAATGCCCTCCATCATAATTTTAGTTACCATAGTCATCCTGGTATGGATCCTTGCTTTCTTCATTGGAAACACTATCAACCCCAGGAAACAAAACATAAATACAAAGACCCTTCGGTGAATATGCCCAAATGATGTCATGGCAAATTCGTCAGGATAGGTACGGTAGGACTTGCTGTGACCGTACCTCTCATACAAATAGTTGAAGGGGGTATAAGATTCCTTCAGACATGTCAGTTCTGGATTCTTATGTAGATCCATCATTTTGAGGAAATCCCTGCCCTTGCGGTTCTTAGGCATTAACAGACCCGGAGTTTCCCATGGTATACCAGCCAATCCTCCTATTTCTTCTAGCAAGGGTGTCATTTCAATGTCCCCGAAGCGGAACACAGACCTATCACAATCCCATAACAGAGTACCAGCTTCTATGATCTTGTTGTTGGGTTGGATTTCTAGGAGGGAAGGTAGGTTTCCCAGATATTTCCGGACAAGAGTCTGATCACTGGAGTGAAGATCCTCCCACTAGCTTAGCAATTTTGGATGGATGTTGGTGGCCATGCAGAATCTGGGGACTTCGTGCCTCATATTTCTGCAAGACAAAAGGGTTAGGCCCTTACCCCCACCGGACTTGACTATTTAAATATCAATAATTGGCATAAAAGCATTTAGTTCTCCAAATAAATGCACAGAACATGATAGTGTTTGTTTGGGTTTTAGGGAAACCCAGTGGACTTTGGACAAGGCTATCTTAAAGAGTCATTATGCGGACAACATAACTGACTCGGCTAGGTTTGACCATGATGCATGCACAATTAAACAGAGTAAGGTTTCTATGGGGTTTTAGACTGGTACCCTTGAGTGGACAACTCAAGGTAGGCACGGAACCGTCGACTACACCGTTGATCGACTGGTTTTACCGCAAATACGCCTTTTCCAGATTTAGGGAGTGATAATATCGGAAGAGCGCAACCACTCATTATAAGTGTTGCTATGATATTTTGTTTGGAACGAGTGGAATATGATGTTGAGCATGATTATGCAACAATTAAAGCAGGTCGTCATATATTTGCACGTTAAGAAAGCAATAAATACAACAGTTCCATAATTTAAAGTGGTAATTAAGGAAAGCAGTAAAGGAAAAGAAACAAAAAGACAAGTCAGTTTTGCAATCGAAAAGAAAATTGAATGCTTAAAAGAAATAAACAAATAAGTGCGCATAAAGAAGCATAAATTCACAATAATAGTCTGAAATGGTAAAAGCCTAAAAATCCTCAGCAGAGTCGCCATGCTGTCGCGCCCCTTTTTTCTAGAGCGAAATCGAGTTTATGACATTTGGAAGGACAACTCGTTCCTTTTGGGAACTGGGTTTGAATTTGAAGAGTCGCCACCTAATGATTAGGGTGCATTAGGACACCAAAAGAGTTTGATTTTGATCAACCTGAGATAGGGCAAGGGCTTGAAATTATTCCAAGGGGAAGGTGTTAGGCACCCCTCAGAATCCACTAGTGTGGTTCCCGGTCGGACAATTATTGTGAATTTGGGTGCAATTAACATATAAGCAAATAAGGCTCAAATAAGAGGGGATTTCAACACAAAATGGATTTGAAAGTAAACCAGTTTTGAAAGAACAATTAGAAAAGCTGATTTTTAAAAAAATAAGGAGTAAAAATGCTAAAGAATAAAGAAAAGGGGTCCTAGGTTTATGAAAAATATGGATCACCCCACATAATGTCCGGTAATCACTCCTCAATGAGGGGCTACACGTGACATTATCGCATGGTCATCATATCCATATCTACCCTTTCCACCCTGTTAAGGTATTAAAGCACAGATTGGTCTCGATTACTTATTGCATGATATTACCCGTCACATTTCTATCAGTCTTGGAGGCACTTAGGACCACTAATCCTAAAAGGGAGGGATGCTGGGTTTATTTGGAGTTTCAAAGGTAAAGATTCTAAAGCGACATACAAAACACATATGCATGTTTGGGGAAACATATAAACAAACAGAGGCTCATGTATACCTCCTCAAAACAAAACACATAAAATAGCATATCTTGCACGTACTATTTAGGTCTGATTTAAAAGCATTAAAGACGAGGGAGATGAGGTTGTTGAGGCAGTTTTAGTTTATTACATAACTCAGATAAGAAGTCCGAATCAGGCCTGCCTGCTGGTTGTAATAATTAACAAAAGCAGATTCAGTTTTCAATTATTGCTCTAAGGATTGCCTAAGTGTTGGACAAAGATCCTATAGGCATGTTATCTACTGGATTCAGAACACGAAACAAGAAGGTTCGAAGCAAACTGTTTGCATGCATACTTATTAAAATTACTAAGCGATAGAATCAGATTATTAAAAGAGAGACAGGATTTAGACGAGTTGGTTACAGATTCCGCAACTGACGGTATTCATTACTACTGGTTTTAATGTCTAACACCGAGTGAGGCGAATCAGATCATAGGCATGCTTTCTATGCGTTGCTGATTTTAAAACCTTGAAGACGGTGTGTAAAAATAAAGAAGCCATACAGACATAGTATCTAAATGCAGAAGACTGGTTTTAAACCTATAAACATGGTATCTAGATGCAGAATGGAATAATCCTATAGGCATAATTTCTATATGAGTTTGAATATGCAGAATTCAGAATGGACCTATAGACATGATTTCTATATGCATAATTCAAAATACCTATAGAAATGGTTTCTATATGCAGAAGCCTTATAGACATAGTATCTATATGTGGTTGAATATGCAGAATTAGAACAGCCCTATAGGCATGGTTTCTATATGTAGTTGAATATGCAGAATTAGAACAGTCCTATAGGCATGATTTCTACCCTTTGCATTGATAGTCACCCACCTATTTTCACTAGCCAGCCCTAAGTATTTATTACAACTTATTACAAACCAGAATAAATGAAACTACATCAAAAAAAGTAAAAAATGCCCTATAGGCATGATTTCTACCCTTTGCATTGATAGTCACCCACCTATTTTCACTAGCCAGCCCTAAGTATTTATTACAACTTATTACAAACCGGAATAAATGAAACTACATCAAAAAAAGTAAAAAATAAAGCTAGAGGAATCCTGATTCTGACTTCCTCTCCGAGTTACATGATAAACCCAACTTTAGGACCATCGATCCAAAGTCTTTCTCCAATTTGAATGTGTCAAAGTTCCCTAAGAGCCTCAATGGGACTCCGGGCAATGCTTACACCCAAATTGCATTATCAGGATAGGGGCAACTGCAGTTTGGAAGTACCAGCCCTCAAGTGTCCAAGTTCAGAGGGAACTCAATGGGTCCCAAGGCGAGGCTCACAAGAGGGGGGAAGAACTTAAAGTCTAAGAGAGAGTGCAAGTGAAGAGCAGAGTTCCGGGGAATAAAGGAGAGAGAAACAACTACAAACAGGTGCACAAAAGGGGTTCAAGGGAATAGAGATATTGTGAAGAGCCTATTTCTTAGGCAAGGGAAAGCTTTAGGCATACCCAGCAATGGAGGATGCTGGCATACCTATAAGCCTGCCAGAAACACACACTATTAGAGGCTAGGATCCCAGGGGAATCAAGTGTGAGTTATGGACAATAATTTACACTATTGCCATGCCTCAAACAAACCATAGCATGAACACATAGGGGTAGGGGTTTGGGATTCATAATAGAACAGGTAGAAAGAAATTTCAGCATGCTAGAGTAAGTGTTGAACTATACATAAGCAGTAGGCAGGCATGCATACAAAGGTAGTAAATAAACACATTGTTGTGGTGCTAAAAACCTTAAATAGGACATACCAGTTTCAAAGAAGCAGATAGAATAAAAGCAGGCAGCAGGACTTGAAGAAAATAGGCCACAGTACAATAACAAGAGAAAATACTTTCGAATATGGGTATAGGTTCAGAAAGACTATGAGTGTCCATGTCTTTGTGTCAATGAAAGAGCAGATATTTATAGTGTGAAAACGGGCAGAAAATAAGGTAAGAAAATAATCATGTACCAATTAAGATCAATCAGTAGAAGACTTCCTTTAATTAAGGAGTTCAAACTTAAACGGTAATGAGCAAAAAATTATTTAAGGAAAGAGATCAAGTAAGCATCTTGTGTAAAGTAGGCAATTAAGGGTAAATACATAAGAGTTCAATTAAGGGAAGAAATTTTGAAATACACGGTTACACAGATAAGGTAAGAATCAATCAGTAGAAGTAAATCAAGGAGTCAGAGATTTGAAATTACTGGTTCATGAATAAACCAAGTCAGAAAGGCCAAGGAAAGTTTTTGACTCAAACCAAGTAACAGGGAAATTAGCAAAACAAGGAAAGAAATCAATCAGACTTACACAAAAGGAAGTCTGAAATCAATCAAAAAATTGAAAGTCATTTTAGAGGGAAGTTCAGCACATATAAAGAGTACACAAGTATTAGGCATGCGAGGCTAAATTTAGGACAAAGAAAGGTGTCATGCAATTGCAAAATCAGTGAACTATAGGAGCATGGTAGTCACATAGTAACTCAACAAGAGAGAGAGAGTATCAAATAACATGCAGAAGGTCCAGTAGAAAGACCTTAGAAGAGTTTAGCAGGGAACCAGAATCATATAAAGAAACAAAGATCGAAACAAAGATTTCGAAGCTCAATCTAACAGTAGATGAAACAACTTCAGAAACTCGACTAGGCCCAAAGAAGTTTAGGGTTTTGAAACCGAACAAGTTCATAGATGAAGAACAAGCAAATCACACAGCAAATGGTCTCAAAACTCGAATGAATCCATAAATTTTAGGGTTTTACCATCAATCGAGCGTAGAGATGAAAAGACGAGTAAATCAGGCAGCAATACCAATGAAATAAGTTCAGAAATCCCAGAAAGGGAACTAAGACTCTTAGTATGCGTATTCTAGTAGAAGAACATAAGAAACACAATAGAGAAGCAACATAAGAAACATGGTAGAAGAATCAACATAGGAAACACAGTATAAGAAACACAGAAGAACATAAGAAACACAGTAGAAAAACCAACATAAGAAACACAGTAGAACATGCTAAAGATCAGAGAAACTTCTAAATAACTCAACAAAACCCTAGATCGGAAAAGATAAAAGTTTTGAAAGAAGAGTTTTGAAAGAAACTTTGAGAAAATATTTGAAAGCTTAGCGTAAGCACAGGTCTACAACGGATCTAAAAGAATAGGAAAAACCTCGAAGGTTAGGGTTTCAGAAGAAACCCAGAGGGTGAGAAAGGCTTGGAAATCATCGATCTAAGCAGGAGAGGTCGAGATCAAGCTCGAATAACCATAGCTGGCCGGAACAATGTCTAAAATGGTCGGAGATAGCCATAGCACTGAAAACATCCGAGGTCTGGATCAAGCTTCTTCATGGTCAGGCCTTGAAACTATAGTGACCAGGCGTGTAGGAGTTATATGAGGCCGGTATAGGGCTTCAATAGCCTTGGAAGCCATGGATTCCAGCAGTTTTAGGGTGGAAGCGTAGGGAGGCGGCTAGGGTTTGAGAGGGGAGTTGAGAGAGAACTGAGAGAGGAGGGAGTTTGAAGGCGGCTACAGGTGCAAATGACTAGGGTTTGGGGGGTAGGTCGGGATTAATTTAGGAAAGGTTAAATGATGGTCGTTGATCATTTTGATCAACGGCCTGGATTGAATGGGGATTCAGGCGGGTTATTCAAATGGGTTGTGCGTCGGGTAGATTTAGGATATGAGCTGGGTAATTGGGTTTGAGATAAAGTTTAATTAGGGGTTCAAATCTGGCCAAAATTGAAATACAAATGACATATCATTTAAATAGTCATTTTTCCCTTATTTATTTTATAAAGAATAGTAAAATAATTTCCAGAAATAAATTAAAAGCACTAAAATAATTAATAATATATAATTATCAAATTAAAAATACTGAAGTTAATTTTATAAATATAAATACAATTAAATCCTAAAAGAGGCCAATATTGCAATTATATGCAATTTAGCTTTAAAATGCCAAATAAATCTGTAAAAATATGCAAAAAAAAATTATGTTAGCTACATTTTAGTATAAATATGAGAATCCAAGAAATGAATCACCAAAATGATAATTCTGGGAATAATTATTGGGTTTTTCTTGCTAAAATAGGGTAATAAATTGATTTAAAAATCTTTAAAAGTTAAGAAAAAATTATTAAAACCTTGGGACATACTTACATATGCATATACATGCTATTTTGAAAGCATTTTGCATATAAATATACAGGGAAAAATTGTGTATCAACATGATACACATACTTTCTTGCCTTAAATTTAAAAACTCATTTTCTTTACAACACAATAGATATTGGGGACATATTTCGTACGAAATGCTTTCACAAAATTATTCCTAGTAAGTACTAGAGGTTTTACTTTTGCATTTGCATATTTATCCACCAATCATAGTCATCTTTTTCTAAAAGAGAGACATCATACTTAAATTTGGGAACATTTGTACACTCTAGTTGTTCAAACACTCTTTTCATGCGCTCAAGGCATTGTTCATCTTCCATGGGATCAATAGTGCTTTCCAATTCAACTCTACCCATTTTCTCATCTTCTCAAAATTCATTCATCAAGATATCATCCCAGTCAAGTGACAAAAGAATTTAACCATCTATTGAAATGGAGGAGTCATAATTCATTTCATCAAGGTCATACATCGTCTCATCCAAGTGATAAAAAAACTTAGATATCTACTAAATTGGATGAGTCATAACAGGAGAAGTATGACACATTGCTCTAGAGCTATTGCCCAATTCAGATTCACTAGCATGAGGATGATTTAAGTTAGGCAAAGGTTCATCATCTCCTTCCTGAAGGTGAGTTGGAGCATTATAATAAGCATGACTTGCATTAATAGCTTTAATAGCTCTATTTGAAGAGGGTGCCATATTTTATTTTCTATAATAGAGAAGATCATATTGCATTAAGGACATGCATATGCACAACAAATGCAACAAATTACTTTAAACAAGTATACAAGAAATCATAATTTCTAAGTCATTTTAAAGAAAGGAAATAATAAAAAAAAAGTTGTAACGACATGACCAGTTGTTTTGAGCTCTAACATGTTGTTCGATAGTTTGAGACCTTGTGTAGCTTCACTTTATGTATTATGACTTGCACGTATAGTTGGTTTTGATTTTTGAGAAGTTCAGAGTTGATTTGGAAGAATAATTTTCAATTAAGAAGCTTTAAGTTGAAAGAGATGACAAATGTTTGACTTTTGAGTAAACGACCTCGGAATCGGGATTTGAAGGTTCTTATAGGTTCGTAAGGTGATTTTGGACATGGCATATGTTCGGAGTGAGTATCGGGTGGTCCAAGAGTGTTCCGGCGCTTATTATCGAAAATAATTATTTTTTAATATTTTAAAATTTGGTAAGTTTGACTTGGAGTGTACTTTGGTGTTATGGGACTCCGGGCAGTATTTCGGGACCTTGAATCGATTCATTTTTTTTATTGGAACTTGTGTGTGTGGTTTGTCCATGATCTGGAATGTCTAAATGTGATTCGAACGCATTCGATGAAATTTGAAGATTTGAAAATTAAAAAAAGGATTTTGATCGTCGATTCGTGATTTTGATATTTGTCACGACCCCAAACACTCGGTCGTGATGGCGCCCGTCACATTACTAGGCAAGCTAACCCAAACATTTATCACTATCCTTTTTCTTTTATAAAGCCATTTTTCTAACATGGGTTTAAATACCAGTTTTCATAAGAAGTGTTTAAAACAACTCAAATGTGCAGAAATCAATAAAACAGTAAACCAACATAGCCCAAACATCTGGTGTCAAGAGTCTAGAGCTTCTAAATATACAAATCTGACTGTCTGATACAAAACAAGTCTAAAATGCGGAAAACAAGGATAGAGGAAGAAAGCAGGGCTGCGGATACCATGCAGCTACTTTGCAAATCTCCGGCAAACTCTGATAATCCTGAGGACCCTCACTCTGTCGCTCAGGCTATCACGCCCCAAAGACCGTGGAACGCGACCGACGCTCAACCGAGTAAACCCGACTGAGCAAGCCTGTTAGATTTCATTCTACCCAAGCTGGTTCATGAATAAAGAGGGAATGTTATCCCATCTTATCAAAACACTAAGCAACCTTCCATTAGCACTTTCATTTTATTACCATTAATGACTTCGTTCATAATTTACAAAATATTACAAGTTTACAAGTTTAATGAAAAACATGCTTATCAAGTATCAACTTTTCTAGTCTGGACTCCCATCATCAGCCACCACCCACAAACAGTCTACGGAGCCTCTAAATACAATAGAAGAGTAATAGGGAAATGTCGGCAACAAGGCTCCGGCTATATGACGAGTGTGTGACGTGTATATAATTTAAACTCGTACTTTGTCAAATTATAGTGAAGTAAATTATCGTCCCACAGAGATTGGATATTCTATTCTACAGATTTATATTACCTTGAATTACTATTTGAGAGAATCGATTTAATAGTTATCAGTGAGAGTGTTTTTAATTTCTCAAAATACGGGAATTACAAGAAAATATGTAGAAGAAAAACTGTATAGAATTCTCAATATGAACTTAGTTATATTATAATGATGATAACATTTTTCTCGAGAGATTTCTAAAGTGTATTTGTTTATTTCTAATACAAATATACTTTTACTATAGAGTGAATTATTAACAAAACACCTCTCGGTTATATTTGTTAATTGACTAATGATCTAAAAGAGGAAATCTCGTTTTGGATAGTAAAAACTTCTTCTGAATGTTTTTTTTTTTCTTGCTAACTTGAATAGTTAAGGCCTTGAAAACGTATTGTCACCTAAATATGTTATTTCTTACTTGCTCGTATTATCCTTTGCTTCCTTCGAATGCAAGGATTAATACAAAATATGTTAAGAAATAAAACGGATGAATATGACAATACTTATCACTCAACAATCTGACCTTTCAATAATAGGTAAATTTTTTGATCATGCACCAATTGAAAATACGAATATCATTATAATAATTTACAAAGTTCATGTAGAAATTAAAAGAAGTAAATTTTTAACACATAGAGGACATACTACTATATATAAGCAGTAGGCTTATTTAGAGACTCATAGACAAGAAAATATGAAAATAATAATATTACAACTTTGGAATAGAAAAGAGAGTCATCCAGAGATAAAAGTAATCTTTTGGACTACGAACTGATAATTTCTTTCTCTGCTGACTCCCCTCCCCTTAAGCAGCTGAAAGTAGGATATATTTATAGCTTCCCTTTTCCTTTGCAAATGAAGTGTAAACTTTAAACTTTTGTTTCTCCAACTTGGCAAGTAGCCAACGCTACTTGCTAGAAAATACTTTCAATCTTTTTTTGTTTCTTTTTTCCATGTGCTCGTCTCCGCATGATGGGGTCCACGTATTAAGTTTTCGTGCTTTAACTTCGTTCTTAGTCCAAACTTTGACAAGTTTTGGTTTGTTGATTTTGTTTTCCAAATTTTATTATTTCCTGCAATGCTAATAGAAGATTAGTACCATAATTTGTTTATATAACAATTAACTTTAGGGATAATATTTTTATATTTTTATCTTTTATCAAATACCCCCACACTTAGATTTTTCTTTGTCCTCAAAGAAATTTATGAGTTCCTCCTTTACAGAGAAAGGATCATTTCATCAGTAAATACGGGGTTCTCTTGAATTTGCCGAAATTTTGTTTCTCCTGTCATTTTAATAAATTTCCTAGAATGAATATTCTTTACTCACTGTCTTCGGCTTATTTCGCTGTATAGTATCAACTTTTACATAAGGAATATTCATCAATCAACTTTGTACAAAATAATCATATAAGTAGTGTTCGTCAAACGACTATAGGCTTGCCCAGTTTGTAGATCTCCACTATTATAAACTAACACTGATCATAGAATCTTGTAGGACTTTTATTAGCTTATAACATAGGTTGAGTGCTTTGGTTGGATATTAGGAATATATTTTAGTGACTGACAAACTTGTCATTTATGAAAGGATCTCAAAAATATTTAATCTGCTTAGTAAATTAAATATGGCTCAACCATTACTAAGCTGATTTGCATGTTTGGCCCGTGGAGACCTGGGCCAATCATGCAAATCGGCTTAGTAATGGTTGAGCCATAATAAAAAGACTTCACAGTTTTCTTTGTCCTGCACCTCTTCATATTGTCACAAAGCACTCGGCCAACGTTAATTGAAAAACGATTTGCAATGGCATATAACCAAGCAGCCTTGCGAGCTCGAATCTCATTGTTATTTTTATTAGGTTCAAGACGCGAATTCAAAAATAGCAACCACACCTTCGCCTGGACACTTAGGTTCCTAGCGGGGAACCATTCCCGATTTCCAGAGTTATCCACGTGCCATTCCATTCCTTCTGGGCATAATATAAATTTGTCAACTTTGACAAGAACATTTTCAATGATTCCTCGTGGTTTCTTAGTGCTTTGATCAGCTAATTGTAGGGACATTCCTGTGTCTTTCATTTCACCCAGTTCTAATTTCTGAAAATTGAAAATGGCATTAGATTTATAGAAGCTCCTAAGTCACATAATGCTTTCTCAAAATGAACTCCTCCTAGAGTACAGGGGATTGTGAAACTTCCAGGGTCTCCAAGCTTTTGTGCAAGCTTATTTTGAAAGATAGCACTGCATTTTTCAGTAAGTTTTATCATGGAAACAACTTCTAATTTTCTTTTGTTGGATAAAATTTCTTTTAAAAATTTAGCATAAGATGACATTTGTGTAAAAGCTTCTGTGAAAGGAATGTTAATATAAATTTCTTTTAATATTTCCAAGAATTTTGAGAATTATTTATCAAGTTTTTCTCTTTTCATATTTTGAGGAAAAGGGATAGACACAACTTGTGCATTCGAGTTTTCAACTTCAGAGTTTTCTTTTTCCTTTATCATTTTGTACCTTTAGAGATTCATGAGTTATTTCTTTATCCTCGCCTTTACTTACTTGATGCTCTACCTGAATCTTACCTTGTCTATTTGCACATGGATCGATAAGAGTTTTACCTGAACGCAAAGAGATGGCTTTGAGGTGCTCCTTTGAATTTTTTTTCCGTGTTGCTAGGAAAGGCGCCTTGAATTTGTCCAGATATAAGAGTTGCTAGTTGACTTACCTGAATTTCTAATTTTTTGAGAGATGTGCTTTGGCCTTCCATTTTCTCATCATTTGTCTTAATGTATTTATACAATAAATCCTCAAGACTTGGGGAAAGTGCTTGTTGAGATCTTTGTGGATATGGTCTAAAATTTTGCCGTCCTCTATTTTGATTCTGAAAATCAGGTGGACCTTGAATATGTTGCTTTTGAAAACTTTGAGAGTTTTCGGCACCATTAGGATTGCTCCACTGAAATCCTGGATGTTTTTGTGCCATGGGACTTCCGAAAGGATAGCTTTTGTAGGCAATAGCATTTATCTGCTCAACGGTCTGACTAATTGCTAGGCATTCATGATTAAGATGATTTTCTCCACATATGTCGCAATTGTCAGACTGGTGTGCATTACCTGAGAAAGATTCAAATTTTTGTGTTATGGATGCAATTTGTTGAGTTAATGTGCTCAAAGCATCTGCTTGATTGACAACCGCAACCTTTTTAATTGTGACTCTCTCAGCTGGCCATTGTACTGCATTTTCTGAAATTTCATTCAGCAGTCGTAAGGCTTCTACAGTTGTTTTTCCCATTATAGGACCCCCAGTTGCAGCATCTATTACGTTTCTAGCTGAGGGTTTTAACCCATGATAGAAAATATATATTTGCATATGTTCTGGGATTCCATGATGAGGACACTTTCTGAGCATTGCTTTTAGTCTTTCCCGAGCTTGATAAACTGACTCAGTGTCAGTTTGTAAAAAAATTAGTCATCTCTTGCCTCATTTTAGTTATTTTAGTTGGGGTAAAGTACTTGTTCAAGAACTTTTGAGTCATTTGATCCCATGTGGTAATAGATCCTCAAGGTAGACTATGCAACCAGGATTTAGCTTCTCCTTTTAGTGAAAAGGGAAAAAGCCTTAGCCTAATAGCATCTGATGATACCCCATTATACTTGGTCGTTTCAACCAATTCTAGAAAATCAATTAAATGGTTGTGTGGATCCTCGTTGGGGTCTCCATTGAAAATACAGCTTTGTTGAATTGTTTGGATTAGTCCAGTTCTAATTTCAAAGTTGTTGGCTGCCACGGGAGGCCTTTTGACGCTTGATTCACAGTCAAAGTGGTCAGGTCTTGCATAATCTCGCAATATTCTATTTGCTGGCCTAGGGATTTCTTCATCGAATTGTTCTTCCAAATTTGGAGGAAGTGGATTCAGCTGCTGGATATTATTTCCAAATTAGATCATAAACTACCTAATAAGAAGCCAAAAAAAAAATCTCAAATTAGTAATAAGTTAAATAATCTGAAGTAGACGTATGTCAATCCCCGAAAACGGCGCCAAAAATTTGACGAGTGTGTGACGTGTATATAATTTAAACTCGTACTTTGTCAAATTATAGTGAAGTAAAGTATCGTCCCACGGAGATTGGATATTCTATTCTACAGATTTATATTACCTTGAATTACTATTTGAGAGAATCGATTTAATAGTTATCGGTGATAGTGTTTTTAATTTCTCAAAATACGGGAATTACAAGAAAATATGTACGAAGAAAAACGGTATAGAATTCTCAATATGAACTTAGTTATATTATAATGATGATAACACTTTTCTCGAGAGATTTCTAAAGTGTATTTGTTTATTTCTAATACAAATGTACTTTTACTATAGAGTGAATTATTAACAAAACACCTCTCGGTTATATTTGTTAATTGACTAATGATCTAAAAGAGGAAATCTCATTTTGGATAGTAAAAACTTCTTCCGAATATTTTCTTTTTCTCTTGCTAACTTGAATAGTTAAGGCCTTGAAGGCGTATTGTCACCTAAATATGTTATTTCTTACTTGCTCGTATTATCCTTTGCTTACTTCGAATGCAAGGATTAATACAAAATATGTTAAGAAATAAAACGGATGAATATGACAATACTTATCACTCAACAATCTGACCTTTCAATAATAGGTAAATTTCTTGATCATGCACCAATTGAAAATACGAATATCATTATAATAATTTAACAAAGTTCATGTAGAAATTAAAAGAAGTAAATTTTTAACACATAGAGGACATACTACTATATATAAGCAGTAGGCTTATTTAGAGACTCATAGACAAGAAAATATGAAAATAATAATATTACAATTTTGGAATAGAAAAGAGAGCCATCCAGAGATAAAAGTTATCTTTTGGACTACGAACTGATAATTTCTTTCTCTGCTGACTCCCCTCCCCTTAAGCAGCTAAAAGTAGGATATATTTATAGCTTCCCTTTTCCTTTGCAAATGAAGTGTAAACTTTAAACTTTTGTTTCTCCAACTTGGCAAGTAGCCAACGCTACTTGCTAGAAAAAACTTTGAATCTGTTATGAGTAGTTTGTACATTAGATGCTACATTGGATGTTATATTGGATGAATAACTTAAAGATTAAATCTCCTACTTTATATCCATCATCTTTACTTTTTATGCCTATAAAAGGTTATGTAATTGTAATGGAAAGACACACACAATTAAAGAAGAAATCTCTTCCTTCTCTCTATCTCCATTTCTTGTTCATGTTTTACTAAATTGCTTTTATTTTCTTGTTCCATATTGTTACTTTGAGTTATATTTCATAACACGTTATCAGCACGAAGTCTCTAACCTTAAGGTTGAATTCCACTTCCGGTAAGATATATCTGGATGATCTATTGTCATAATATAAATTGAGCATCTTGTTCATGAATATAGTATAGTTAAATTTTCGTGAACTAATAATAGGTGGCATGCGTTAGACTACATAATTTACAAAATTACAATTATACTTTATTATGTATGCTTATGGTTTTACCTTATAATACAATTTAGTATACCTAGTATAATGATTATACATTAGTTTACTGTCACATATAATTAATATAATAATAATAATAATAATAATATTCGTAACTATTTTATTTTGATAAGATAAAATATTATTATAAGAGGTATGTACTACACCAAATTTTTCATTAATGATAGTTCTTATCAAATTAACGTGTTCAATCATTTCTATATGAAAATATATGTCTTTATTTGCTACATCTCTTATCGGACAACGATAATATTCCAAGTAAGCCGCATTCTATCATTTCTACTCTATCTTGTGGTATGAAAATTCGGTACAATTTTTTTTCTTTAACTAACTTTGGAGCTTAGTTCCATTAGAAACTGTGAAATAATTTATACTTTGGTACAATTCTCATGGCCTTTTAGTTTCACGGACAGATATATATTTGATCGGAATAGTTATTAAACTAATCAATTCTTTCCTTGTTATTGTTTACTGCCTTCATTGAATTGTTCATCTAATTATATAAACTAATGACTTTAAAAGCAAAGTAACATGGTTTTGCTGGTACTTGGCAATAGTGATATCATTATGTTTTATAGCTAGCTAGCCTATTGGAATATGTAAACTGTCTAGCAAAATATTATTACTTTCTTATTAACTTTCTGAAAATTGAATTGTGATATATAATAAAGCAACAATACTAGTTATGTAGCATGTCAAATCACTTAACCAAATTATTACTGGAATTGCTTGATAAAGACCTTAGTGCAATAAGGGTATTCATATTAACCAGTATTGTTCCTACATGTATTTAGTACCTTTTAAGTCATGCGAATTAAGTTATATAATTTAATAATGTATATCATGCACTAACTAGACATACGGTTAAGATATATTTTGGTATTATCTAATTTACGATTTTTGTCAAATTATTATGATATTTTTATATCATATTTATGCGCCACTTAATTCATTTTATTCAAATTAGCGGACATGATATTTGCTTTGAGTTATTGAGATATCGATGTCCAATTTTTAATCAATACCACAACAATTAGTTATTTAGTGTAGAATAAATATTTTTATAGTGTTAGTTCATATGAACTTACAAATATGATATCACTAGAGCACTAATTGGTTTTATGCATGTAATCATTATAAATTGGCATTATTTTTAAAGCTTGGGGTAAGATATGGATTTGAATCCTGATAGAGTTTCAAGTCATTAGGGTCAAACATGCCTTTACATGGGTAATACATTAGATTCGAGTCTCAATTCACCATATTGATGATATAATGATGACTAAAAAAATAATATATTTTTTATTAAAGGCATGAAGATTGTCCCATTTGATTTGCTTCATTCTTGAAGTGAATGTGGTAGCAGTACATAATAAGTTTAAATGAAGACATGTGGTTAAACAATGAACGTGGGCGTTCCAAAGATCAAAATAATAATAATCATCACTGTGATTTTAAAGGAAAACAATAAGGGTTCTCAAAATAGTCCTTCAAAATGTGAAGGCAATGTTTACCATAAAAATGGTATGAAAATAATAAAGCATGTCGCTGATTATGATCCATTCCTTGAAGAGAATGTGACTTGTGATAAGCATTGAGAATGCAAACCCATTCCTACAGTTGAATGTGGCAATATGTGATAAAAGCAATGAATAAAGACATGCAATTCATGATTATATGAATACCATACAACTCACCTCTAAGGGAGGTTTGAGTGAAATAAAGAGAATAAATATTATTGTGTGGTTACATAAATATGTCATTGGTCGTGTGCATGTGATACGCCAAATATTATTTTGCCATGCCTTATAAAAGTTATTAAAGTCCAAAATTAAAGCAATAAATGATTTTGCTTATGATGATTTTGACCATGACAATTTATTATAATATAAGTTTCTCTGTGAAGGAGACATTTACCATATGAATGGTTTGATAAAAGATCGTGTAGTACAAAAGTTGTTAAGAGCTCCGGATGAATAAAATTATTCTTGACATTGATATTGTAAAGTTTTAGAAGAAACTTTTTGAGTTTCAAATGTACAAGTCAAAGTGATTATCATATTGAGACAATAAATGAAAGAAAGATTGAATATATTCATATTTCTATAATCATATCGGGTAAATATGAAAGGTTACCCAGTTTTATTTCTATTTGTACTACACAAATATAAGCATGATGCTTGAATCATATGCCACAAGTAAACTAGAGGTTTACTAAAATAAATATTAGTTGGCATAACCGGTTGACCATCCCGGTTCAATTATAATGCGAAAAATATTAATTGAGAATTACATTGGCATATATTGAAGAATAGAAGATTCTTCAAGAATTCTCGTATGCTGCTTATTCTCATGATATACTAGTTAAGGTAGGGATTGCATCCCTTGATTTCTGGAACAAATAAAGGTGATAAATATATGGGCCCAGTCACCTGCCATGTGGACCGTTTACTATTATATGGTTTTAATAGATGCATCTATTATATGGTCACATGTGCATTTGTTATCAACTTGTAGTTTGGCTTTTGCAAGATTTCTTGCTCAAATTATTAGAGCACAATTCCAGAATATAAATTATGATAATTTATCTTAATAATACTGGTTTAAATCCAAGTTGGTTTAGCAGAAATTGTATGCCTCTAGTTATATCTAAATCATTGGTTATGAGAACAAAACTCCCAAAAAACGAAATTTTGTATGAGATGTATTATTTAATATACAGCAGCACTTGTACGCATCTAGCCAAGTTATGAAAATTTCTTCCTATCACAATCGGTTCAGGGTTAGGAACCAAATAATTTCTATATAGAAATATGGATGTGCTATATGATTTAATTATTCCACCACAATGCACAAAGATGTGTTCCCAAAGAAGGTTGGGAAATGTATTGGTGATCCCAACATTAGGGGGAGAAAATGGGCAGGTGAGAAAGTGATACGTGAAATGAATTATTATGAATACATATAGATCCTCGTATAAGAAAATATGAACTTGAAGTTTAAGTGATAATTCATTTACAAATTATTGCCAGACGCATTTGCTGACCCAAAGCTAAATGTCATATTTCAGCTGCTAATGCTCCAAATAGAATAAAGTCCATGGGGGACAGAGTCTATGCCACACATAAATCGTAACAGACCAATCGGTTCCAAAGATAAAACTCCTTGAAGAAGGAGAGGGGCAAATATTCAAAATGGTCATAAAAAGGAGGCAAATGCTCTAGAAGAGCACCACAACATAATATTTCATAAGACCTCATGGGAGAGGCTCAGGTACCTGAAATAATGAGATAAAGAGATCTCAATAAGTTATGTCTTTATTAGGTAATAATTGAACCGATATAAAATGATCGTCGACGATATTGTTAACATAATGTAGCGCTCAATATTATTAATATTGACGAGGATCTTGAGCTCAAATCTGTCATGAAATTTGGACAGATAAATAATTGGCCAAATGAAAAATACCCAATGAAAGTTGACTTCACTTGAAAAATATAAAGTTGGACGGACCCAACACCTGAAAGTATAAATCCAGTGGAGGTAAATGTGTTCTTGTGCGAAAAAGGTCAAGTCGATAGACATAAAGATGACTTGTGTCACAAGAATATTTGTAAATATCCTGGCATTGATTATATAGAGACATGTTCTCTTGTGGTGGATGTAGTCATTTAAGATTTTAATCTGGCAATACATGAAAAACTTGATATGCGTATAATGGAAATCATTGAAGGATTTAAATTGTTCAGAAGCATATAAAAGTTTTCGAGAAACTTGTTCAATAAAGCTTCAGAAATCTTTATACAGATTGAAACAATCAGGTCATATGTGGTACAATCGCCTGAGTGAATACCTGTTGAAAGAAGGGTACAAGAATGATCCAATTTGTCCTTGTGTCTTTATAAAAAGGTCTGGATTTGAATTTGTTATAATCGCCGTGTATGTTAATGATTTAAATATCATTGGAACTCCTGGGGAAATTTCAAAAACAGTAGACTGTTTGAAGAAAGAATTTGAAATGAAAGATCTTGGAAAGACAAAATTTTGTCTTGGTCTACAAATTGAGTATATGAAATATGGAATATTTGTCCATCAATCAACATATACCGAAAAGTTTTTAAAGCGATTCTATATGGATAAAGCATATCCATTGAGTACCCCGATGGTTGTGAGATCACTTGATATAAAGAAAGATCCATTCTGACCTCATGAAAATGATGAAGAGCTTCTTGGTGCCGAAGTACCATATTTTAGTGCAATTAGGGCATTAATGTATCTTGCCAATAATTTCTGACCAGATATAACTTTCTCAGTAAGCTTATTGGCAAGATTTAGTTCTTCGCCAACACAAAAACACTAGAATGGTATTAAACATATATTCAGATACCTCCAAGGGACCATTGATATGAGTTTATTTTATTCAAATGAATCCAAGCCATCATTTATTGGTTATGCAGATACAGGATGTTTCTCTGATCCACACAAAGGTCGATCTCAGACAGGCTATTTATTTACAAATGGAGGTACAGCCATATCATGGCGTTCAATAAAACAAACTATGGTTGCTACTTCTTCAAATCATGCAGAGATAATAGCCATTCACGAAGCAAGTCAAGAATGAGTTTGGTTGAGATCGATAACTCAACACATTCAGCAAATATGTGGTCTTTCTTCGAAAGAGAATATTCCAACAATATTGCATGAAGACAATGCTGCATGCATAGCTCAATTGAAAGGAGGATATATCAAAGGAGATAGAATAAAGCACATTTCACCGAATTTTTTTTTACTCATGATCTTCAGAAGAATGGTGAAATAGATGTGCAACAAGTTCGTTCAAGTGATAATTTGACTGATCTGTTCACTAAGGCATTACCAACCTCAATATTTGAAAAGCTGATCTATAATATTGGAAAGCATCGTCTTCGAGACATTAAGTGATTTTTCATCAGGGGGAGTAACTACACGCTGCACTCTTTTCCTTAACCAAGGTTTTGACCCACTGGGTTTTCCTGGTAAGGTTTTTAATGAGGCAGCAAACAATGCATATTATAAATAACTATGTACATCCCAATATTTTTTTTTGTAAGTTCTTAATGAGGCACATTATCTTACATGGACATCCAAGGGGGAGTGTTATGAATAGTTTGTACATTGGATACTACATGGATGCTACATTGGATGCCCATGTTGTGAATAACTTAAAGATTAAATCTCCTACTTTATGTCCATCATCTTTACTTTTTATGCCTATAAAAGGCTATGTAATTGCAATGGAAAGACACACACAATTGAAGAAGAAATCTCTTCCTTCTCTCTATCTCCATTTCTTGTTCATGTTTTACTAAATTGCTTTTATTTTCTTGTTCCATATTGTTACTTTGAGTTATATTTCATAACACAATCTTTTTTTTTGTTTCTTTTTTTCATGTGCTCATCTCTGGATGATGGGGTCCACGTATTAAGTTTCCGAGCTTTAACTTCATTCTTAGTCCAAACTTTGACAAGTTTTGGTTTGTTGATTTGTTTTCCAAATTTTATTATTTCCTGCAATGCAAATAGAAGATTAGTACCATAATTTGTTTATATAACAATTAACTTTAGGGACAATATTTTTATATTTTTATCTTTTATCACTTTACCTCAAAACGTGATGAGCAAAATGAACAAAAGATACATGAAATGACCGCGGGATGGAGTGGGGCTCACCAAGATTGCTGGGAAGAGAGTACCGCTATCACTGGCCGATGCCGCCTTGTAGGACCACCTGTATCATTAAACGATACAGTGCCCTGACAAAAGGGACATTAGCGCCGTCGAATAGCACTAGTATATAAGACTAAAAGTCCTCTTTCAGAATAGAATAACCATACAAGCAAAGAAACAGAAAAACAGTAAGTCAAAATCAACAATGTACTATCATCTAATTTGAAACATTTAAGTCTTCTAATTTAAGAAAATAATATATATAATTTTTGGTTGGGAGATCATTAGCACCTATATGAGTTATACCACCGTCTTTGTTAGCACGGAGTCCGATCACGACCCGATCGGCCAGGTTGTCCCTTTGGAGACATGTACCACAATCACAATTTTCAGTTTTTGATTCCCAGCACAATACCACCATGTGTGCGGCATGGCATCCGATCACGGCCCGATTGGCTAGGCTGCCTTCCCACATATGCCGTGTGGGTTGGCGTTACCAATTTACAAATGTTACCAAGTTCATCCATATTAAGGGGAATAACCACGATTCATCCCTACACCGGTATATGTAGTTTCAGGTATGAACCTTATGACCCACCCTTCCTCGATTTTGCTAATGATACTCCCAAAAATATTTTTTGATTTGATTTGATATTGCACACAATTGTAGTATAAATACAAGTATACAGATATAGCATAAACACAATCATGATTACCTCAATACCTTTCACATTTTATAGTTTTTGTTAATGTCTTCAATCTCCCTCGATAACAGTATTTCTTTGGCCCTTTCACAAGATTCATCTTTTTCATGGCATGAAGGCCGCATTTGGTTTTCCACATTTTCCATCACCTTTATTTCCAAGGATCATCAACCAATATAAATGTAGCGAATATTCCAGGAATCATATATTTTCGACTCAATAGTTATAAAATCATCAATCACAAAGGATTCTTCCTAAAAGGGAACATGCCAACCAACAATTGAAATACACATTGAAGTTATAAGCAAGCAATCACCTCAATTATCCTTGAACTACCCCTTTTTCATCATGACAAATGCACAGTTTCAACATCAGAATGAGTAAGGACTAGCATTACATTGAATGTATTTATAAGGCAGAGCATTATCTAAAACAACCATTTATGGGCATAGTTCAGGTACAAAGCCTTTAGGTCATTCATTTTTTTGAAGTTGGTTCATAAGAGTTGAGTCGAGGCTAATTTCATAATTTGTATCATATTTTCTCATTCGATTCATTTCCAAACATCTATACAACTTAACAACAAATAGGCACATTCAATCAAGGCATTTAGTACACATAAGAGCAACTAGGAGCATTAAACAGATCGAATTCTTCTCACCCGATTAGTATACTAATCTTCGTTTAAAATCTGACTCAAGGCTATACCATTTTGGTAGACAAACCTCACTTGAACTTACAAAATAATATGGAATTCACCTGAGAGAGAAAGTTTTGCCTACATACCTCGATTGAGCTTTCCTTAAGTCCTACTATACTCCGAGACTCTTAGCAACGTCAATCTCTTAGGAACATGACAAACCGAACCACAAATTAGAGAGGTGATCATAGTTCTAACTCATTTGAGCATATTTTTAAACACTAAGGGGGCGTTATGCTTTTAAAACTATTTGTGAAAGATCCTACCATCCCTCATCCCATCCTTAGCTCAAAACCTCAGCAAATACTTTAAAAACTCATGCATGCAAGATATCCTCTCCTATCCTCATGGATTGCCCTTCTAATGGTCCATTCTGGTTATATCTAGTAATTAAGAGCTTGGGTTATAGAACCTTACCTTCTAGGAAGAAGACCTAGGTGCCTTTATTGACAAATCTTCAAGGTTTAAGCAAGATCTTAGGAGAAATGTTGATAAAAAACCCCTTCTCCCTCTAGGACTCTCTCTCTCTCTCTCTCTCTCTCTCTCTCTCTCTCTAAATGCATCAGAAAATAAGCCTAAAATGAAGGGTAGTGTATAATATATTGACATGGGGTCGAGTAAGAAAATTAGAAATTTGGAGCCCCGGAATAGATCTGCGATCGCATAATTGACATGCGGCCCACAAAAGGGACCGCGAAATGGCTCCCAAAACATAAACAAATTGCTCGGGTATGCGACTCGCAAAAATTCCAAGGAGATTATGCGATGACTATGCAGCCCGCATATTGATTATGCGGTCGCATAATTGGCCGCATAGTTGACCTCAAAATTAACCATCAAACTGCCTCACTCTGCGGCGACTATGTGGTTCGCATAGCTATTATGCGACCGCATAATGGACCGCAGAAATGCACTCTTCTGAAAAACATTATTCCTTAACTTTTTAATGCACAGATCAATCCAAAGGGTCCGAACCGTGTCTCGCAAGCTCGCCGCGAAGAATTTTACGAATTTCTAACACATATTCCTAACCTAGCACTAAGAGATCTTGGGTTTTGAGCAAATATTTTCACGGGGTCTTACATCCTCCCCCACTTAAGATCATTTGTCCTTGAATAAGGATCATGGCTCGCCCCAAACACCCCAACATGACTTATTTCCTTCCTCTCATACCTCAAACTCCCAAATTTCACATGCCCCTCAATTATGCATAGTGATATACTTATCAAGTGATTCTCCTGCTCTTCCCTAATCAATACATTCAACTACTTATAGTATCCTACCGAGAACTGAGAACTAACTTGTTCATATTAAACCCTCGAACCAGAATAAGCACTAGACATCATCAATGGCAACAACAAAACTAAATCTAGAAGCCAAAGGGTAGAAGCCATCTTCTGAGAAAAGCCTAATACATTGTCGTCCTCTTTCTCTTCCACACCAGATTTATCACCCGTTGTCACCAGCTCAGTTGGTGTACCAACACTACAATCATTGCCATAGCCTCTACAGTACTCTTCCTTCCACCAACAACATCAACAACAACAATTGACTCTCCACCTTGGCGGTGTCCCTTTATATTGGATTCGACTCTTCATTCACACCTCAGAAATTCCAAATTTGACTAATTCCCTAAATTTCTGAAAATTTCGCCAGAGCTTCCTTTGTAACTGGGCCCATCCACCTATCAGAGAACCTCAGAAACACAATTTAACAATACATCCGTAACTAAACAACTAGGATAATATACCAATAACACAGATTTTCCACACATCTAACATTTCATTATCAAAACAATACCTGCACATGAGTTGCACATATTTAAGGCGTAACACATAGAAAGCACCTCTCGAATCACGACCATATAATATACAATTAAGCGAATAAATATTTTCCCTTCCACGACTCTCAACCTGGTTTAATCCCGGATTGCGATTAGCTACTCCCTATAAGCCGACTATCCATTAATTCCACCTTCAACAATTCTCATCGGAATGATATACCAAAGATTCCCAATTACCTTCTTAGACATAGATACATGGAACATCGGAACCATGGAGGGCAACGATATGATAGGGGGGACATCATACTCATAACTTGACCCATCTTTTTCAAGGTTCCATAACTTCTGAAGTGTACTAAACCTACTTTACCCTTAGGGACAATTCGCATAGCATCTTTCTAGAGGGAATCTTGAGAACAACCTGCTTACTTTCGTTAACTCTAAATCTTTATGCCGTACATCGAGTTGAATACTTGGCGACTTTTAGCCATTATTCTGTGAGGGCTAGAATAAATACGACCATAGATTTCCTACCCAATACGATCAACCATGGAATGACGCTACCTTTTGACATGCTTGAACCCATACCCTTAATAGATTTACCACGAATAGGAACAATAAGGTTCAAGATTGGACTAGAAGTATTTCAAGAATTCATCAATGTAGATGTGTTGAGCGGGGTATTTCATGAGGTTGTATTTTATTTTAGGAAACATAAAACTTACTACAAATTATGATGAAACGATTAATCATTGCGATGAAATCATTGGTTTGAAACAATGAGGCATAGAGTTTAGATAACACATCGGCAATAGAAATCATTTACAGAGGAATATTCAAGTACGTGCCACCAGTCGTCTCCTGGAGTGTAGGAAAGATCAATTTATCAAGAATGAGAATACTCTAGCACGTTGAATGAGATAGGGGTTTCAGAATATGAAGTCGAATTACATTCCTAATATTAATTGACACAAGGAATCTGCGCCACAAGACCATGAGAATAAAATAGAAGTTAAACACTTGTGAGATTACTATAATTCAAACCGCTCAACCCTCCCCGATAGTTGATCCTATACGAGAGTACTAAAGATACGACAACTTGCCTTTCAAATTAATATGATATGTGCCAAATCCGAAACATCTAATACGAACCTTTCATGATTGAATCCACATTGCTAGGACTTATTAAAAATATGGAGGGGGGTCATGTGCTGACTGGAGAGGGAATAAACTCTTTTCTATGAGATGGACACGGTTCTGTTATCATAATTCTCCGGCTGTGATACTAGGCCACTTCACGAGAAACTTCAATACTAAGAACAAAGTGAGCTACTTATAGCAGAACGATTTAAGTGAGCATGAAAGTCATACTACCATGGGCAAAGAAAAGATCTTCTTGTGGCGGATTTGTGAAAACCTCAAATTTCTCAGAAACTTATACAGACAAACGATCTACTTCCACTGATATGAACACATATGATAAGATCTTAGATAGGCTATCATGTTACTAGTTAGTGAAAATACCTTATAATAATATTGACGAAGGAGCAAAGTGATTTTTTGAACCATCAAAGCCATCTACGCCAGGGAGAAATGAGTGACTCAAGAAGGGTCACAACATAGGCAAATTTTACGATCGTTCATGCATAAGCACAAGTGAGTAGATGTTATCCATTTGAATAAAATGACCCGTAATAAATTTATCAGATATAGTTCCTTGGTGAGGGTCTAGGAAATCAAGTGGAAATAGTTACCCTGACTCAGTTCAGGCAATCATCATAGAACTCAATTCCACAAGAGGTTTCAAGTAAGATAATTGTAATAAAGAGGCTTCATGAATAATACAGCTCGCTTAAAGAGTCGATACACAGAATGGACCATAAGGTTGTCCTGACTCTATCCCAAATTCCACAGCAATATAAGGATTGACATATGACAAAGCTGAGCCAGAGTCAATAAGGGATACTCATCATGAGATTGAAAAGTCAACATACCTGTAACCATACCTGAGAAAGCTTCCGGCCCTTGATGCCCCCTCATAGCATAGAACCTATTGGGCCCTCTCGAGCTCTGAATACCACCCCCAACTGCTCCACATCCTGAAGGTGCTATAGATGAAGTAGCTGTAGAACTGGCTGGCTGCGCCACACCCCTGCCCATGATCTGGCGAGATGAATGACAATCTCTTTGAAGGTGACTTGACATACCACACCTGTAGCATACATTGGTACCATAGTGACATACTCCCGGATGATATTTCCCATATTTCACACAACGGGGGTGAGGTCCACTAAACTGACTCCCCCCACCGGCCTGATACTCACCATTTTTGCATATATTATAAACTTGTCCCTTATCCTTCCTCCAAGCTTCCAATGCAGGAGTACCAATTCCAGTATTGGTTTGCTTTGCGGGCCCTTGGAATTGCCCTGATCTACCACCCCAAACACGTTGCTGGGCATACTCACGACACGACGTTAAATGTTCCTTTCCACATACTGAGTCTGGGTAGACCGGGATAGGTGTACCCAACCTAGGGCATTTATTCTTCTTGTGCCCCCTCTTTCCACAACCGTAACATATCTCAGGAGTCATCCAACATCTCCCCAGGTGACACTTCTTGCAAACTGAACAATTCGGCTCATTAGCACCAACAACCCACTTTCGTTTCTTAGATGCTCTCACCACACGCTCTGGTGGTGTAGTGATATTGGCAGGGACAAGGACACTTCCCTTAGTAATAAGTCCTTCCACAGCTTGACGTATCCTCCCTACGAACTCATGTGCAATCTCCCCCAAATTCAATGGCGGGGTTATTCCTTCCTTGCTGCTTTGGACTCGTGGATTACCCATCTGGAAAATGGGACATAACAAGGAAATTAGATCTTTATCTCGATCTCTATAGCACGATCCGGAATATCAAAGAAGGGTGGAATTTCCTAAAAGTCCAAATAGCCTCCAACTTATAGATGTGGTCGACAACACACCAATAAGAAGGACTCTACTAGACATGGCTCTGAGACATCCTAAGACACTTTAAAACCTTAGGCTCTGATACCAAGTTTGTCATGCTCCAAAGACCGTGGAACGCGACAGGCGCTCAACCGAGTAAACCCGACTGAGCAAGCCTGTTAGATTTCATTCTACCCAAGCCGGTTCATGAATAAAGAGGGAATGTTATCCTATCTTATCAAAATACTTAGTAACCTTCCATTAGCAACTTTCATTTCATAACCGTTAATGACTTCGTTCATAGTTTACAAAATATTACAAGTTTACAAGTTTAATGAAAAACATGTTTATCAAGTACCAATTTTTCTAGTCTGGACTCCCATCATCAATCACCACTCACAAATAGTCTACAGAGCCTCTAAATACAATAGAAGAGTAATAGGGAAATGCCGGCAACAAGGATCTGGCTATATCTCAAAACGTGATGAGCAAAATGAACAAAAGATACATGACATGACCCCGGGATGGAGTGGGGCTCACCAAGACTGCTGGGAAGAGAGTACCGCTATCACTGGCCGATGTCGCTGATCGAGGACAACCTTGCACTACTATTGAGTAGGGAGAGAGGGTCGAATCAGCTTTTACCCGATTAAGGTCGGAATCGATTTCCACATGGAGCTAGAAGTTGGAGTCGAGTTTCTATCTAATTGAGAGTTGTGTATGTGTTCCAAATTGCATTTCTAAAGTTTTTTGGACTTTTTGTTTTACTGCTAATTTTATCAAACTACAATCCTAAATTATACTAGAATAAACTAAGAGTAAACTATTGCGAGTTGTTTAAATGGTTGAAAGGCACTAGGGTAGTGACTTTCACCTAGGTGGTCAATTGACGGATACTTGAGTCTAAGGCATGATTGAGATATTTGGGGAGTATGATATAACCGTTGCATGATTTTACCCACTCTACACCTCTCGGTGGTTCGAGTGATTTTGCCCGAATTGACTTTTTCAAGACCAATTGGGTATGCAAATTTGCACAAGCAATCAAGGTTCAAGTCAGAAATTACTATCTCTAGGTTTAACCCTTTAATTGGGGCTATCAATCTCTTGAGTACGCCCCAATGCTTTGTTGGACCAATTTCAGAAACTTAGGCTCTCTTTATCAAGAAGAGCCAAAGTCAACTAAATACAAACTAGTGTTTGCAACCACCAATTCAGCAATTAAACATGAAATTAGCCCAAATATCAAACACCCATAGTCAATCTAGCCATAAAATACAAGACCCATCAATTACCCACACTAGGATTGAGCCACAACCCTAGCTTAAGTGTCTAGCTACTCATAATTGAAGAAGAAAACAAAGAAATAGATGAAGAAAAACTCATATTAATTAATTGCTAAGATAAACTAGAAGATTCAATGTTGGAATGAAGCTAAAATTGCTCAAAATAGCTAAAACTATCGAAGTCACGAGCGCAGCTCAGTACAAAATCTATCTGATGACCTAAAAATGGGAAAAGAAGCTATTTATACTAAGCTAAAAAATATGGACAAAAATACCCTGGCGGGGCTAGTGCGGACCGCACAAAATCACGTGCGGCCGCACTAGGGCTCTGAACTTGAAAATCCAACTCTCTGAACTCGAGCAATGCGGACCGCATGGAATCGAGTGCGGCCGCGGTGGCTTCTAGTGAGGTCCGCATGAAATGGAGCGCGGACTGCATTGGCTTCAATCTCCAAACTGGCACTTCTCTGATCCTTGGTTATGCGGACCGCACTAAATTGAGTGCGGCCGCAGTGACTCCAATGCGGACCGCATTAAATCTCATTCGGCCGCATTGCCTGTTGGCCTGGAAATCCACCTCTCTGAACCTCACTTGTGCGGACCGCACAAAATGGTGTGCGGCCGCATTGGTCCTGCTTTGCCTAAGCTTGTTTTGTCTTGGTACTTGTGCAAGTTTCGCTCTTTTTCTGAGCTTATCTTTGACATCTTGTCACTTTGTTGATCAAACCTGCAATCAAGCACAACTTGTGAGCCTTTTGGGATTATTTTGTACAAATTTCTAATCAAAACATAAGCAAGAAGGAGTATAAAATGTATCAAAATCCCTAGTTATCAACCACCCGCTGTGGGACCACCTGTATCATTAAATGATACAGCGGCCCCAACAAAAGGGACGTTAGCACCATCGAATAGCACTAGTATGTAAGGCTAAAAGTCCTCTTTCAAAATAGAATAACCATACAAGCAAAGAAACCACAAAACAGTAAGTTAAAACCAACAATGTACTAGCATTCAATTTGAAACATGTAAGTCTTCTAGTTTACAAAAATAATATATATAATTTTTGGTTGGGAGATCATTAGCACCGATATGAGTTATACCACAGTCTTTGTTAGCACGGAGTCTGATCACGACCAGATCGGCTAGGTCGTCCCTTTGGAGACATGTACCACAATCACAATTTCTAGTTTTTGATTCCCAGCACAATACCACCATGTGTGCGGTATGGCGTCCGATCACGCCCCGATCGGCTAGGCTACCTTCCCACATATGTCGTGTGGGTTGGCATTACCAATTTACAAATGTTAACAAGTTCATCCCAATTAAGGGGAATAACCATAATCCATCCCCACACCGGCACGTGTAGTTTCAGGTGTGAGCCTTATGACCCACCCTTCCTCGGTTTTGCTAATGATACTCCCAATATCATTTTTCGATTTGATTTGATATTGCACACAATTGTAGTATAAATACAAGTATACAGATATAACATAAACACAACCATTCTTACCTCAATACCTCTCACATTTTATAGTTTTTATTAATATCCTCAATCTCTCTCGATAGCAGTATTTCTTTGGCCCTTTGGGCCTTTCACAAGATTCATCTTTTCATGGCACGAAGGCTGCATTTGGTTTTCCACGTTTTCCATCACCTTTATTTCCAAGGATCACCAACCAATATCAATGTACCGAATATTCCGGGAATCATATATTTTCGACTCAATAGTAATAAAATCATCAAACACAAAGGATTCTTCCCAAAGGGGAACATGCCAACCAACAATTGAAATACACATTAAAGTTATAAGCAAGCAATCACCTCAATTATCCTTGAATTACCCCTTTTTCCATCATGACAAATGCACAGTTTCAACATCGGAATGTGTAAGGACTAGCATTACATTGAATGTATTTATAAGGCAGAGCATTATCTAAAACAACCATTTATGGGCATAGTTCAGGTACAAAGCCTTTAGGCCATTCATTTTTTTGAAGTTAGTTCATAAGAGTTGAGTCGACTCTTATTTCGTAATTTGTATCACATTTTCTCATTCGATTCATTTCCAAACATCTATACAGTTTAACAACAAATAGGCACATTCAATCAAGGCATTTAATACATATAAGAGCAACTAGGAGCATTAAACAAATCGAATTCTTCTCACTCGATTAGTATACGAACCTTCGTTTAAAATGTGACTCAAGGCTATACCATTTTGGTATAAAAACCACACTTAAACTTACAAAATAATATGGAATTCACTTCCGAGAGAGAAAGTTTAGACTACATACCTCGATTGAGCTTTCCTTAAGTCCTGCTATACTCCGAGACTCTTAGCAACGCCAATGTCTTAGGAACATGACAAACCGAACCACAAATTAGAGAGGTGATCATAGTTCTAGATCATTTGAGCATATTTTCAAACACTAAGTGGGCGTTATGCTTTTAAAACTATTTGTGAAAGATCCTACCATCCCTCATCCTATCCTTAGCTCAAAACCTCACCAAATACTTTAAGAACTCATGCATGCAAGATATCCTCTCCCATCCTCATGCATTACCCTTCTAATGGTCCATTCTAGTTATATCTAGTAATTAAGAGCTTGGGTTATAGAACCTTACCTTTTAGGAAGAAGACCTAGGTGCCTTTCTTGACAAATCTTCAAGGTTTAAGCAAGATCTTAGGAGAAATATTAATGAAGAACCCCTTCTCCCTCTAGGACCCTCTCTCTCTCTCTCTCTCTAAATGCATCAGAAAATAGGCCTAAAATGAAGGGTAGTGTATAATATATAGACATGGGGTCGGGTAAGAAAATTAGAAATTTGGAGCCCCGGAACAGATCTACGATCGCATAATTGACATGCAGCCCGCAAAAAGGACCGCGAAATGGCTCCCAAAACATAAACAAACTGCTCAGGTATGCGACAAGAATGCGGTCCGCATACCTGTTCTGCGGTCGCATAATGCAACGCAGAACTACTACTAGAAAAAATTCCAAGGAGATTATGCGATGACTATGCGGACCGCATATTGATTATGCGATCGCATAATTGGCCGCATAGTTGACCTCAAAATTAATCATCAAACTGCCTCACTCTACGATGACTATGCGGTCCGCATAACCATCAGAAATGCGCTTTTTTGAAAAACATTATTCGTTAACGTTTGAATGCACAGATCAATCCACCGCATCTGTGGTACCGCTTTTGCGGTCCAAGCACCGCTTCTTCGATTTTTCACTTAAACGCCCACTTCCGCTTCTGCGATCCCTTTCCCGCACCTGCGCCATCACAGATGCGGCTCCTCAGCCGCTTCTGTGGCTCCAGCCTTCCCAGGCCCTTTCAGCTTCTGCGCCCCTCTTCTTCACATCTGCGGCATCGCACCTGCATTCCCCACTCCACAGGTGCAGAAACACCAGAAGAAGAAAATCTGTAGCTTCATCAAATTTCCAAACTCTCCGTCAACCATCCGAAATCACCCCGCGGCCCCCAGGACCTCAACCAAAAGCACAAATATGTCCCATAACCTTATTCAAACTTATACCAATCTTCAAAACACCTCAAATAACATCGGATCAACTAAAACTCGTCGGATTCAAGCCTAAGTTTCCAAAATCTTTAGAATTCAGCTTTTGATCAAAAACCCAACCAAATCTTGTCTGAATGACCTGAATTTGTACACACATCCCAATTGACACAACAGAACTATTACAACTCTCAGAATTCCATTTTGACCCCTATATCAAAATCTCACCTACCAACCGGAAATCACCAAAATACCAACTTTGTCAATTCAAGCCTAAATCTACTCTGAACCTTCAAAACACATTCCGATCACACTCTTAAGTCCCAAATCACCTCCCGAAGCTATCCGAACCATCGGAACTCACATCCGATCCCTCTAAATCATAAGTCAACATCCGGTGGACTTTTCCAACTTAAGCTTCCTCAAAAGAGACTAAGTGTCTCAAACCTTACAAAAACCTCTCTTAACCCGAGCCAACCAACCCAATCACTTATAGAACCGATAGATAAAGCAATAAGAAGTAGAAATGGGGGAAATGGAGCAGTAACTCATGAGACGACTGGTCGGGTCGTCACATCTTCCCCAACTTAAACAAATGTTCATCCTCGAATGAGTCAAGAAACATACCTGAAACCTCAAACAGGTGAGGATATCTGCTCTGCATCTCCCGCTCGGTCTCCCAGGTAGCCTCCTCCATGGGCCGACCTCTCCACTGCACTTTCACTGAAGCTATATCCTTTGATCTCAACTTTCGAACTTGACGCTCCAAAATAGTTGTTGGCTCCATATCATAAGTCAAATCACCATCCAACTGAACCGTGCTAAAATCCAGAACAGGAGACGGATCCCCAATATACTTCCGGAGCATAGAAACATGAAATACTGGATGCACACTCGACAAGCTGGGTGGCAAAGCAAGCTCATAAGCCACCTCCCCAATCCTCTGAAGCACCTCAAAAGGCCCAATGAACCGAGGACTCAATTTCCCTTTCTTTCCAAATCTCATAACACCCTTTATGGGTGAAACCTTCAACATAACCTTCTCGCCAACCATGTAGGACTCATCCCGAACCTTCCTATTAGCATAACTCTTTTGCCTCGACTGCGTTGTAAGAAGCCTCTACTGAATTACCTTCACCTTTTCTAAAGCATCCTACACCAAGTTTGTCCCCAATAGCCTAGCCTAGACCGGCTCAAACCAACCAACTGGAGATCTACATCGCCTCCCATACAAAGCGTCATACAGAGCCATTTGAATACTCGATTGGTAGCTGTTGTTATAGGAAAACTCTGCAAGTGGTAGAAACTGATCCCATGACCATCCAAAATAAATGACACAAGCACGCAACATGTCTCCAATATCTGAATAGTGCGCTCGGACTGCCCGTCCATCTGAGGGTGAAAAACTGTGCTCAACTCTACCTGAGAACCCAACTCTCGTTGCACAGACCTCTAAAACTATGAAGTAACTTGATTACCCCTATTTGAAATGATGGAAATTGGGACACCATGCAAACAAACAACATCCTGGATATAGATCCCTGCCAACCGCTTTGAAGAATAGGTAGTACACACTGGAATGAAGTGCGCGGACTTGGTCAGCCGATCCACAATCACCCAAATAGCATCGAACTTCCTCAAAGTCCGTAGGAGCCCAACTATAAAGTCCATGGTGATCCGCTCCCACTTCCACTCTGGAATATCCATCCGCTGAAGCAAGCCACCCGGTCTCTAATGCTCATATTTCACCTACTGACAGTTGAGACACTAAGCTACAAATCCCATATATTTTTTTCTTCATTCTTCTCCACCAATAATGTTGTCTCAGATCCTGATACATCTTCGCAGCACCCGGATGGATGGAATACCTCGAGTTGTGGGCCTTCTCTAGAATTAACTCCCAAAGCCCATCTACATTGGGCACACAAATTCGGCCCTTCATCCTCAACACCCCATCATCACCAATAGTCACATCTTTGGCATCATCATGCTGAACTCTGTCCTTAAGGACAAGCAAATGTGGATCATCATATTGGCGCTCTCTGATGCAATCATATAAGAAAGATCGAGAAACCACACAAGCTAATACCTGACTGGGCTCCGAAATATCTAACCTCACGAACCGAGTGGCCAATGCCTGAACATCAACTGCAAGAGGTCTCTCCCCAACTGGAATGTATGCCAAACTCCCCATACTCACCACCTTTCGGCTCAAAGCATCGGCTACCACATTGGCCTTCCCCGGAGGTACAATATAGTGATATCATAATCGTTTAGCAACTCTAACAATCCGTGCTGCCTCAAATTGAGATCCTTCTGTTTGAACAAGTGCTGGAGGCTACGATGATCAGTAAACACCTCATAAGACACACCATACAAGTAATGCCTCCAAATCTTCAACGTGTGAACTATGGCAGTCAACTCCAAATCATGAACGGGGTAGTTCTTCTTATGGGGATTCAACTGACGAGAAGCATAAGCAATAACTCTACCCTCTTGCATCAATACACAATCAATACCAACTCTCGAAACATCACAATACACGATATATGAATCTAAAACTGATGGCAAAACTAATACTGGAGATGTGGTCAAGGCTGTCTTGAGCTTCTGAAAGCTCTCCTCACACTCATCTGACCATACAAATGAAGCACCCTTCTGAGTCAACTTGGTCAAGGACGATGCGATAGACAAGAATCCCTGAACAAATCGGCGATAATAGCTTGCTAAACCAAGAAAGATATGAATCTGTGGCTGAGGACGGTCTAGGCCAATTATGGACCGCCTCTATCTTCTTCGGATCAACCTAAATACCCTAGTTAGACACCACGTGCCCCAACACACCCACCGAACTGAGCCAAAACTCACACTTGGAGAATATGCGTAAAACTTCTCCTTCCTCAATCTCTGCAACACAACTTTCAAATGCTTTGTGTGCTCATCCTGGCTACGCGAATACACTAGAATATCATCAATGAAGACTATCACAAACGAGTCGAGATAAGACCAGAACACGTTGTACATCAAATGCATGAATGTTGCTGGGCATTGGTCAGCCCAAAAGATATCACCAAGAAATCATAATGACCATATCAGGTCCTGAAAGCTATCTTAACAATATCCGAGTCCCTGATCTTCAACTGTTGATAATCCAAACGGAGATCAATCTTGGAGAACACTCTCGCTCCCTGAAACTGGTCGAATAAATCATCAATGCAAGGCAAGGGATACTTGTTCTTAATTGTTACCTTGTTAAATAGCCTATAATCAACGCACATCCTCATAATGCCATCCTTCTTCTTCACAAATAGAACCGGCGCACCCCAAGGTGACACACTAGGCCAAATGAACTCCTTATCAAGGAGTTCCTGAAGCTGCTCCTTCCACTCCGATGGTTCCATACGATACGGCAGAATAGAAATGGGCTGAGTGTCCGACGCCAAGTCAATACCAAAATCAATATCCTTGTTCGGTGGCGTGCCCAGCAGGTCTGCGGGAAATACATCAGGAAAATCCCTCACAACTGGGACAGAATCAATACTGGGAGTCTCTACACTGACATCCATCACAAAGGCTAGATACGAAAGACATCCCTTCCCAACCATATGTTGGGCCTTCAAGAATGAGATCACTCTACTAGGAACATAATTAGTCAAACCTCGCCACTCGATCTGCGGCACACCTGGTATAGCCAATGTGACTGTTTTGGCATGAAAGTCTAGAATAGCACGACACGGACATAGCCAATCCATGCCCAAAATGACATCGAAATCCACCATACACAATAATAAAAGATCGACTCCGGTCTCCAAACCCCTAATAGTCACCACAGACGACTGGTACACACGGTCTATAACAATAGTATCGCCCACTAGAGTAGATACATGAACAGGTGAAAAAGAGACTCACGGGGCGTATCCAAATAACGGGCAAAGTATTATGACACATAAGAAAAGGTGGAACCAGGATCAAATAATACAGAGGCATCTCTGTGGCAGACTGAAACAATACCTAAAATCACAGGATCTGAAGCGGAAGCATCTGGTCTACCTGGGAGGGCATAGAAATAAGCCTGACCACTACCTGATCGACCTCTCCCTCTAGGGCGACCCCTAGCTGAATGACTTCCACCCCTAACTAGCTGGGTGGGTGGTGAAGTAACTGGAGCTGAAGTCGAGGGTTGACCCCTCTGCTGAGACGGACCATCAAGAAGATGGGAACACAGCCTCCTCATATGCCCAAACTCTCCACACTTATAACAACTTCTCGGTGTTGGAGATGGGGACTAAAGGGAACCCCTGGCACCGGAATGAGCAGTAGAAGGACCTGGCATGGAAGAACCCTGAACTGATGGAGCATTGGACGAACTCTAGGTTGGAAGGGCACTAAGTGATAAATGGCCCTGATGAGAACTGTGAGATACATGACCTGACGATGCCCCACGATAATCTGGGCGAGCTGACTAAGCCTGCCTGAATGGACGGCCCATGCCATGCTGGAACTAACCCCTCGAAGAAGCACTACTAAAGCTACCGGATCCCCGAGGCCTCTTGTCCTCCCTCTCCTCTCGCTCCTGGCGACGAACTGACTCAATCTCATAGGTGATGTCAACAACCTCCTCGAAAGTAGAACCTGTCACCCTCTCCCTAGTCATGAGAATCTGAAGCTAATACGTAAGGCCATCAACGAACCTCTTGATCATCTCTTGATCTGTGGGAACCAACCAGACTGCATGACGAGCTAACTCAGAGAACCGCATCTCATACTGTGTCATAGTCATCTCTCCCTAACGCAACTGCTCAAACTACCTGCACAGCTCCTCTTGGCGAGACTATGGCACATACTTCTCTAGAAAGAGAACAGAGAACTGCTGCCATGTAAGGGACGCTGCACCAACAGGCCTACGCCTCTCATAAGCCTCCCACCAAGTAAAGGTAGCTCCAAAAAACTGAAAAGTAGTAAATGGTACACTGCTGGTCTTTAGAATACCTGTTGTACGAAGCATCCTCTGACACTTATCCAAGAAACCCTGGGCATCCTCGCCCTCTACACCACTAAAAGTCGGAGGCTAAAGTCTACCAAACCTCTCTAGTCTATGTTGCTCGTCGTCCAGCATAATTGGTACCACATACTCCTTAGCTGGTGCAACCGGCTGGGCTGGAGGTGCCCCCGGTGTCTGGAGTCCCTACACAACCTGTTTAGGTGTGCGAGCAACAAGAGTCTGGGTGCCTCCCCCAGCCTGAGAAGTAGCTGCGGCCATAGTAACTGAGACCGCTTGAGCCAGACCGGTACACATTGATAAAATCTGAGTTAAAGCCTCCTAAAGGCCCGGAATCACAATAGGCACAGTTGGTACCTAAGCTGGTGTTGTTGTAGCGTCCACAACTAGGACCTGATCCTGAACTGGGGCAGCTGGTAGATCTGCAGGTTCTGCCCTAGCTGCCCTGCCCCTACTACGGCCTCGACCGCATCCTCGGCCTCTAGTGGCCCCAGCTGGTGGTACTGGTGGTTATCCATCCTACCCGGTAGCACGTGTCCTCACCATCTGTGAGAGAATGAAACAACAGAAGTTTAGTACTCGGGTTAACAGATTCGCACGACAAGAATTTCAAGAATATAAAGTTTTTCCTAAGGTTCTGCAACCTCTCGAGGATAACTACAAATGTCTCCGTACACATCCGTGAGACTCTACTGAAACGGCTCATGACACGTGAGACCTATGTAACCTAGGCTCTGATACCAACTTGTCACAATCCCAAATACCCGATCGTGATGGCACCTATCACATTACTAGGCAAGCCAACCCAAACATTTATCACAACCCTTTTTCTTTTATAAAGCCATTTTTCTAACACGGGTTTAAATACCAGTTTTCAAAAGAAGTGTTTCAAACAACTAAAATGTGCGAAAATCAATAAAACAGTAAACCAACACAGCCCAAACATCTGGTGTCACGAGTCTAGAGCCTCTAAATATACAAATCTGACTGTCTGATACAAAACAAGTCTAAAATGCGAAAAACAAGGATAGAGGAAGAAAGCAGGGTTGCGGACGCCATGCAGCTACCTTGCAAATCTCCGGCAAACTCTAATAATGTTGAGGACCCTCACTCTGTTGCTTGGGCACCTGGATCTGCACACACGGTGCAGGGAGTAACGTGAGTATGCCAACTGAGTAAGTAACTAAAGTAAATAAGGTCTGAAAGTAGTGATGAGCAGTTAAAATCATATAAAGGAGTAAATAATAGAATAGCAGATCAAACTCCACAGTTTAAAAACCAGCTTTCAAGTCATAAATCTTCACTTTCAATTGGCATAATTGAAATCATTTACTTAGTAATTTTTCAACAGAGTAATCAGTGAAAATATCATAAATGGGCCCCTCGGGCAAGGTATCACTCAGAATATGGCCTCTCGAGCAGCCTCTCAGTCACTCGTCACTCAGCTCTCGTCACTCAGTACACAATCTCAGCACTCAAGCTCATTAATGTCTCATATTAATAATAATAAACATAATAACTGTTGCGGCGTGCAACTCGATCCATAATTTTTAGTCAACTACGCTCACTGGGGGTGTACACACTTCGGAGGGGCTCCTACAGCCCAAGCGTCATATCACTGCGGCGTGCAGCCCGATCCAATATATATCACTCCAGTATGTAGCCCGATACATATAAGTATCGATGCGGCGTGCAGCCCGATCCATAATAATATATACATATAATCCTCACCATTAGGTCCTCAACCTCTCTCAGTCATTAACCTCACAGCCACTCGGGCATAACAGTAGAATTCAAGGAAACTCAGTCCAAATAGTCCTCACATTTAAGAAGTAGAGTGATAAAACCAGTTTTAAACAATAAATAGGTAAAACATGACTGAGGATATGCTTTCAAACAACTAGAGTGAGGAAAAACAGTAAAAATGACCCTAAGGGTCTCAACAGGTCGGTACAAGGCCCCAAACATGGCATACAGCCTATAATACAGTATAATTGACTAAAGTACGAAATATCATAAGGTTTCAAATCAAATACGCGGCTTAATAGTCGCTACGGGACGGACCAAGTCACAAACCCTACCGGTGCATGCCCATACGCTCGTCACCTAGCATGTGCGTCACCGTATTTATCAAAAAAATGCAAATACTGGGGTTTTGTACCCTCAGTTCCAGATTTACAATGGTTACTTACCTCAAACCGATGAAAATACTACTCGGCGACGTCTTTGCCCCTTGAATCGGCCTCCACTCGCGTCGAATCTATCCAAAATCCGAATCACAGGACCTCAACCAAAAGCAAAAACATGTCCCATAACCTTATTCAAACTTATACAAATCATCAAATCACCTCAAACAACGGATCAACCAAAACTCATCGAATTCAAGTCTAAGTTTCCAAAATCTTCCGAATTCCGTTTTTGATCAAAAACCCAACCAAACCTAGTCTGAATGACCTGAAATTTTGCACACACATCCCAATTAACATAACAGAACTACTGCAACTCTCGAAATTCTATTCCGACTCCTATATCTAAATCTCACCTACCAACCGAAAATCGCCAAAATACCAACTTTGCCAATTCAAGCCTAAATCTACTCCGAACCTCCAAAACATATTCCGATCATGATCCTAAGTGCCAAATCACCTCCTGAAGCTATCAGAACCATTAGAACTCACATCTGAGCCCTCTAACTCATAAGTCAACATCCTGTTGACATTTCCAACTTAAGCTTCCTCAAAAGAGATTATCTCAAACCTTACCAAAACCTCTCCGAACCCAAGCCAACTAACCCGATCACATACAGAAATGATAGACAAAGCAATAAGAAGCAGAAATGGGGGAAATGGAGCGGTAACTCAAGACGACTGGCCGGGTTGTCACAATATTATTTGTGATGTTTCGATCCCTTGAATAAGTTTGGATAAGGTATGATTTAATGGGATCGGGGGCCTCGACTGTGTTTTAGGATGGCTTCGGACCAATTCCCTTTACTTTGTTGTTGTTGGTTTCTGATTTCAATAGTGTGCTTCGCGATCTCATAAGAGGTATCGCGATCGCGAAGGGTTGTTGGAGCTGGAGAGAATTTATTATTCACGATTACGGGAAGGAATTGTGATCGCATTATGGTGGTTTGGTTAATCTCCGCACTTTCATGGTTAGGATCGCGAACGCGATGCGTTAGTAGGGGGCCTGGCTTGGAGGGTTGCTCATTGCGATCACATGAGGCAGTTCACGATCGCATAAGGTATTTGTTCGAGGTTGAAAGTTTTGGCCTTCGCGTTCGCGGAGCTTGGCTTGCTATCACGTAGGATGGTTAGGCAGAGGGTCGTGATCACTAGTGGTACCTTGCGTTCGCCTAGAAGGATTTTCTAAGTGACACTGGTTGACCTTCGCGATCGCGAGGGTGCTTCCGCGATTGCAAAGAGGAAGGACTTGGGCAAAATATAAGTTGCAAATTGGGAATTTGCTTATTTCAACTAATTTCTCTCATGCTAAGGCGATTATAAGCGATTTGGAAGAGCCATTTTCATCATCTATCATGAGGTAAGTGATTCCCACTTGTTATGAGTTAAATACATGGATTATATATGGATTTTAAAATAAAATTTGATAGAAATTGTGGGATTTTGGAAGAAAATCTAGAAATGGTATTTTTGATTTTTGACCATGAGATTGGATATTTAATTGGGAATAAATTATATATTTGAGTTCGTGATTATCACGACCCAAATTCCACTATAAATCGTGATGGTGCCCAATGTCATCGTTAGGCAAGCCAACAATTAAATCATCACATCAATAGTTAATCCAAAATGCATTTCGAAATAATTAAAGAAATAGAAAGTGAAAATCCTTCGTTTATATATAAACTGGATAAACTTAGATAAATCTTTTATTTTCGATTTTAACCTTGATTTTAGTAAATTAGATACATTTGAATCATTTCTTTTTTTTAATAAAATTTCTAATAACTATTTTAATTTGTTACTGCATAATGTTTAACAGTCTTTAGATTTTAAGAATTTAGCTCCAGCAGTGACAGAAAGCACTAATGCATTTTATAGTCCAAACATATAAAATTACACATGACTTGTTGCCACTACTTCTTCTCATCTTTTTTTAGCCGAGGTCCTATCGAAAATAGTCTCTTTGCCTTCTCAGGCTAAGGATAAGAATGTGTACATCCTACCCTCCCAAAATTCCACTTGTAGAATTTCACTGAGTTTATTGTTGTTGTACGTAAAATTACAACGAACAGGGCTGAGAGGCTAATATGGTCAACTTTTGCTTTTATCCCAGGATAACTTATCTCAATATTAATAATTTTACGTCCTAGATGGGAAAAATGATACCAAATTTAAAGAATAAATTAATCCTAAAATTAGTCAATACCGTCAATAAAATAAGATATAAATTTAATTATGAAATATCTCAATCTATCTCATAAACCAAACTAAATTGTAAGGCTCGGAAATAGATCATATGGATATCTATACTATATTAAAAGCACGAAAGTGTAATGATCCAACAAGTCGTTTTAAACATTTGCATTTCGCTCGATAGTTTACAAGCATGAGTAGCTCCGTATGATATATTACGATTTATGTGAATCGTCGGTTTTGGTTTTCAGGTTATTCTGAATTGATTTGGAAGAATGATTCTCAGCTAGAAGCTTTAAATTTGAAAGGTTTGACTGAATTTGACCTTTTAGTATTTGACCTTGAATTAATATTCAGATGGTTCTGTTAGCTCCGTTGGGTGATTTTGGACTTAAGAGGGCGTTCGGATTGTAATTTGGAGGTCCGTAGTAGAGTTTGGCTTGAAATGGCGAAAGTTGGAATTTTGGGAAAATTTGACCAGGAGTAGAATTTTTGATAACGGGGTCGAATTCCGATTCCGAAAATTGGAGCAGGTCCTAATGTCAAAGGTGACTTGTGTGCAAAATTTGAGGTCAATCGGACGTGATTTGATAGGTTTCGATATCGGTTGTGGAAGTTTAAAGTTTCAAGTTCATTGATTTCAAATTAAGGTGTGATTCGTCGTTTCGATGTTGTCATGTGTAATTTGAGGCCTCGAGTAGGACCGTGTTATATTATTGGACTTGTTAGTATATGTGGCCAGGGTCCCGAGTGGCCCGGGTGAGTTTTAGATGGGGTTCAGATCATTTTTATTTCATATTGCATTGCTGAAGATTTCTGGTTCTGGTGTTTCTGCGTCTGCGGAAGAATGGTCGCACATGTGAGTCCGCAGACATAGACGATTTTGCCGTAGAAGCATAGCAGGCTTGGCTGGAGGTAATCGCAGATGTGGAGGAAGAGTTACACCTGCAAGTGCGCAAAAGCAGAATTTGTTTAGCAGGTGCGAGGGGTTGGCTGGTTAGTTGTGGTCGCAGAAGCGAAGAAGTTACCACAGATGCGGTGGACGTAGAAGCGATGGTTTGACCACAAATGCAGAAAGTGCTGGGCAGAAGCTATAAAAATTGAGGGTTTTGTTCTTTCTTCATATTTTGAGATGTGGGACTCGGATTGAGGCAATATTTGGAGCAATTTTCATCACAAGGATTGGGGTAAGTATTCTACCCTTGGTTTTGATCTTATTCCATGAATCTATCTTCATTTTTGGCAATTGGTTGATGAATTTTAAAGAAAAATTGGGGGTTTTGGCTTAAAGTTTCATAATATGAATTTTTATTTTTAAACATCGATTTGGAATCGGAATTGAGTGAAACTAGTATGGTCGGACTCGTAATTGAATTATCGGAATTTGTGAGTTTTGTCGGGTTTCGAGGTGTGGTCCCAAGTGTATTTTTGGATGGTTTTGGGTTTTGATTAAGGATTTATCTTTATCATTTGGAATTGCTCTCTTGGACTTTATTTGATGTATTCGAGTTGCTTTTGGCTAGTTTTGAGCCGTTCGGAAGTCGCTACGTGCGTGATGGAATTCTTGGAGCATCGCTTTGCTTGCTCGGTGTTGGAATTAGCTTGTTCGAGGTAAGTAACTCTTCTAAACTTAGTGTTGAGGGTACAAAACCCCGAATTACGTGTTATGTGATTGATGATGAGGTGACGCCCATGCTAGGTGATGGGCGTGTGGGCGTGCACTCGATGAATTGTGACTCCGTTGTTTAATGGCACTGTTTAGTGGCCCTATTTTGTTGATATCTATGTTTTCACCATGTGATTAAGTAACTCAGTTGTCGATCATGCTAGATATCATGTTTAGGCTTTATGCTAATATTATTAGGACCCATAGTGGTCGTTTCTTACTGTCATCTCACTGATTTCATTGACATTTCGTACTTAGTCATATACATGCATTCATATCATATCTCCGTCTCAGTTATTGTGTATTGATACATCATATCATTGTTGTCGGCTAGTTTCATGACATTGTGAGCCCATGAGTGAGACTAGAGAGATTGATGACTGAGTGAGGCTGACAGCCTAATTATAAGTGACAGTTATGGGATCGGGCTGCATGTCGCAGCATGTTTTATTGATTCGTGCCTAGATTTGACTTATGATAGTGCTTGGGCTGTATAATCCCCTTCGGAGTCTGTATACACCCCCAGTGAGCGTGGTTGATTATATTGAAGGATGGATCTTCCCTGGACATGGATCTTGTCCAAAGCATTTATATACCTGAAGATGGATCTTCTCCATGTGTCCGGATTGGTATTCTTCGGTACTGAGTGATTGATGGTCAGTGATGTATATGTTCCGGGATGGATTTTTCCGGGGCCATATGGACCATATACAGTACCGAGTGGTTGAGCATGATGAGTGAAAAGTGTGAGACAGTGAGATTGGGTACTCTGAGAGCATGAGTACATGATTCATCTCTAAGATACATGGCATTGGCATGCACACATGACATATAGGCATATAGATGGATTTCTCCGCATGTTGTACGGTATCAAGTCATTTGTGACTTTTTACACACATTGATATGTGGGCGTAGAGAGGTATTTCACACTTGTCATCTGGAAAGAAAATGAAACATCTTATTTATTGTGAAACAGATTTTTGGAAGAATTATAGCTTTCAAACTATCTCATCTGTTTCGATGATTTCGATAAAGGATTTGGGTTTTCACTATTATTCTTTACAAGCGGAACTATTTTCGAAAAATTATGAAAAAGCTGAGACTTTTAATTCTGACTTACTTCCTTATTTATATGCTCTACATTGTTATGAATTGTCGTTGGCTATTGGTGTTGGACCCGTCCATGTTCCAGCTCGTCACTAATTTCAACCTAAGGTTAGGTTTGTTACTTACATGTACATGGGGTCGGTTGTACTGATACTACACTTTTACACATTGTATATAGATAGATATTGGATGTTGAGGTTGCTGTGTTCGATGGGAGCTGGATTTGAAGATGTACCTGCATCCCTGTTGTAACTGCCTCCTATTAATGGTAGCCTTAGATTTATAAAACTCTGTTTATGTACTTTTCAAAAAGAAGATGTATTTTCTTCATATCAGTTTTGTAAACTCTATTCTTAGAAGCTCATAATTTGCACTACCAGTCCTTAGAAAAAGTATAAGATTCAGAAAATTCTTTTTGTTAATTGTCTTGTTAATATTATTGGAATTGAATAATTATTAGTTGGCTTACCTAGTGGGTTGCGTTAGGTGCCATCGCGACTAGTGGATTTTGGGTCGTGACAGATTGGTATGAGAGCTCTAGGTTCATAGGTTCTACAAGTCATGAGCAAGTGTCTAGTAGAGTCTTGCGGATCGGTATGATGACGTCCATACCTATCTTCGAGAGGCTATAAGGCATTTAGGATATACTTCTCATCTTTCTTTCCTTATCATGCATCATCGATTCAGCTTGAAGCGTAATCCTTTGAATTCCTTCGACACATTCATATGAGCATATGGGTGCTCGGTATCAACGGTGCATCAACAACTTGTGATTCCATGGATGAGGTGTGAGATGTGATTTCAGTATGCTAATGATGGGCCACTCTGGAGGACTTGAGGCTGGGTTTTGACTATAGCTTGAGCATAGAGATGTTGATTGTGTGAGCACATATTTAGGACTTATATGTCTGGTAGTGTCCCTATTGATAGTATCTGTGGTTGGATGGCTATGTAACAAATATGATGTGACTGCGGGAAGTGTTCAGATGGTTTGAATGTGACGAAAAGAGTTTGATTGAGATGTAAATTGGTGATTGATTTATTATGGATGTGTTGAAGGACCTTTCATGTTGTTTAATTATGGGGTGAAGTAGATTTTTCATGTTTTGTTGATGAGTTCAGAATCAAGAAGATTAAGTAATTACGTAGTAGTTGTGATTGTAGAAGGGTATAGAAAGATATCAGTTTGAGGCTAAGTGGGTGGGTTATCTCATGTGGGGTGTCCTGTGGTTGTGCGATTCCTATGTTGTATTGTTGAGAGTCCTCTTTTACCAGTGAATTATATGTAGTGCAATTTGAGTTTGGGATTGCTTATGAGAGTTGGCTTGACTGTTACAAGGGTGAATGTGAGATTTGTAGATGATTTGAGATAGTAGATGGTTTGTGTTATGTGAACTTATTAAGGATTCAGTTGAATTTCACTACGGTATTATGGTAGTAATGGTGTATGGATATTGTAGGTTATCAGATGCTTTATTCCTTGGCTTTGATCCAAGTGGGGGAGTCTGGTATCGACGAGTTAATTGCATGGTTATGTGTTGTATTGATTTTGATTTGACGTATATTGTGAATCAGTTATGACTTGCAGAGGTCGAGATTGGGGGTGACTCGAGTAAATGAATTTTTGGATAAGGGTTGTATTATTCTTTATGGGTATAGGGGAAACATTGAATGATTGAGTGGTTATTCGTGAAGGATGTAGTTTGCATGGAGTAGGAATTTGCTTGGTTGCTTAAGAGTGTGGATTATCCCCTTGGGTGTTGTTGTCCTAATGGGGTATGGGCCGTTCAGTCCGTTTAGTTAGTTTGATTGAGACTTGAACAGAGTGGAAGACACTCGAGAATAGTTCTAAGGGATTCAAGATTTAAATGTTGCAATTGAGAATTTTGCAGATTTGTATATGGCTAGAATATGAGATTTAAGTTGGATGGTGTTGAGACTTGTGGTATTTCTATACCATTATGGGTTCTATATTTGAGTATCAAGAAGGTGAAGGGGAAAGTTTTAGGTTCACATAAGGTCTCTTCAGAGTGCATGTCTCGATTGTGGTGCGTTGGGGTAGTTAAGAGGGAATTCAACGGCTTATGGGCCTTAGGGCAGTATGGTTTTATGCTAAGGTCTCGTGTGGTGAGTTTTGGTTGAGGATTGTAGTATTAAGGTGAGGAGGAGTATCAATTTGAGGGTAATCCGGAAGGAACTCGGAGAAATAGGACAACTTGGTAGTAGGTCGGATCGACATGGTAATGGGTATGATCGGTTCTTTAGGTAATTACAATGTGGTGAGTCTCTACAGGTATTTGGTGCCAAAATCTTGGGTTTGGCAGTCTGTATAAGTTGGTTGAGATAGAGGGATTCAGTCCTAACGATTTGGTTATATTCAAATGGGTTACGAAGAGCTCTCGATGGTTTCTACCATGGTTCGAGGTATATGTTTCCTACTGGTGTGTGGAACATGTTGCGTATTGGGATTTCCTCCTAGATGGGATCAAATGGAGAGTTCTTAGATAATTAAGCATGTAGTTGCTTGTGAATCGGAGTGGATTACGAAGTTCTCGTATTTTTTATATGATGGAATGGTATATGCGGTATGCGTAGGATTGAGTTTTGCATGTGTAAGGTCACGATTCAGTTTTGAAGGGAAAGGTCATGAGTCCTTAGGTAGCATGGACGGTTTCAGATGATTAGGTAAATGATATCACTATCTGGTATGGCTTGATAAGAGTATACATTTCAGAAGGGGCAATGTGTTTTGATTTGTGGATACTTCATTGGGATTGTGACACTCTTCTGGTTGGTCGACTGCTGATATTCAAATTTTGCTATATTGCACGGAAGAATTTTAGAAGTATTACTTATGGGAGATCGTGTATGAGAGATGTATTAGATATTTGGGCGGTGGAGTTGGGATCGGATATGGTAATTCGTGTGCTCTATGGATTTGGAGACTGGGAGTTCGCATGAGTAGATTATTCCATGGTTATGGGCTGTGAAAATGTGGCGAAAGCTAGTCAGGGGTGGTATATGTTATGGTTAGGTCATTATGGATCTTTGGAGGATTATTTATCTATTTGTGGGTAATCAAAGTCGATTTGGGGTCCATTGGTAGGCCCAATGAGGATGTATATTCTACACCGAGCCGATCCATACTGCTATTATTGAGGGATGTGTCATTCGGTTGTTGTTGAGCTAATTCATGTTCGGAAATAATCTGTGAGTTACTCTTCTATGCTACGAGGAGTTGTGATTCGTTAGTTATATGCCCATATGGTGCAGTTCTATTGGGGTCTTATAGTAGAATTTGAGCGAGAAGGGTATTGGGTATTGGATATTGCATGGTTGATGGCATATTGGTTATGTTCATTCCGGTTTTGTATGGTATTGTGTCATTTGCTTCTCTATGGTTATGGTAATGTACTTTGGGTATTTGATGTCCAAATGCGCTTGGTTATTGATTTTTAGCTGGGTGGCTTGAGGTATTTCATATATACTAGAATTTGGATTGGGTAGCGCATTGCAGCAGAGTCATGTAGACATATGATCCTTTGTATTAGATTCGTGTGTTATGGTTCTACGGTGTGTAATGGGTTTTAAGCATTGTGTTGTGGTGCTTGTTGAGCTTGCGGGACGGTCCTCTCGTTTGAGTCACTTTCCATGATTGAGTACATTTGGGATGTTGCTTGTTGGTGCACGGACTACACAGGTTGTGGCTTTAGATTGTAATGATGTGGCATGTCTATAGAGTAGATGGTATTTGATAATACGAGGTCGTTGATCTAGCATGGGTGCTATCGAATTTGATTGTGGTATATTTGGAAGGACAACATCGGAAGTCGGCTTAGAAATCGGCTATAGTTCTTGTTGATCTGAAGAATGAATATGAGTTCTGCATGTTTCTTTCATCGTCGGCAGTGTACGAAGGTTTTAGAATAAGGTTTTGTTTGATATGAGGTTTATTACCAGTATTGGGTTGTTTTGAGCAGCTACTGTGATTAGAAATTATCGCTATGAGTATTTGAGTTATGTGGTATATCATGTGATTACATATTGGATTATGATTACGGCTTGATACATCTCGTTCAGACTTATTCAGTGTATAGATGCGAGATTCTGATCTTATAGAAATTCTGGATGTTGGAAATTTGGTTCTAAAACTTATGGGCTAGGTCGAAGTAAGAAATTTTCAGTTATGTTGTGTTATCAAACCTATATGGAATAGAGTGATGTGGGATCATCTCCAGGTATATGCACGGTGAGGTTACACGGCTATTTGATGGCTTTAAGAACAACTCTGGGCACGTTCGAGGACGAACGTATGTTTAAGTGGAGGAGGATGTAACGACCCGACCAGTTGTTTTAAGCATTTGCACTTCGCTCGATAGTTTACGGACATGAGTAGCTCCGTATGATGTATGTGATTTATGTGAATCGTCGGTTTTGGTTTTCAGGTTATTCGGAATTGATTTGGAAGAATGATTCTCAGCTGGAAGTTTAAATTTGAAAGGTTTGACCAAGTTTGACTTTTTGTATTTGACCTCGGATTGGATTTATGATAGTTCCGTTAGCTCCGTTGGGTGATTATGGACTTAGGAGCGCGTCCGGATTGTGATTTGGAGGTCTGTAGTGGAGTTTGGCTTGAAATGACGAAAATTAGAATTTTGGGAAAGTTTGACTGCGAGTGGAACTTTTTATATCAGGGGCGGATTCCGATTCCAGAAGTTAGAGCAGGTCTATAATGTCAAATGTGACTTGTGTGCAAAATTTGGGGTCAAACAGACGTGATTTGATAGGTTTCAGCATCGGTTGTGGAAGTTTAAAGTTTAAAGTTCATTGATTTTGAATTGAGGTATGATTCGTCGTTTTGATGTTGTCATGTGTGATTTGAGGCCTCGAGTAGGTCCGTGTTATGTTATTGGACTTGTTAGTATATTTGGACGGGGTCCCGAGTGGCCCAGGTGAGTTTCGAACGGGGTTTGAATCATTTTTATCTCACGTTGCATTGTTGAAGATGTCTGGTTCTGGTGTTTCCGCATCTGCGGAAGAATGGTTGCAGATGCGAGTCAGCAGATGCAGACGATTGGCCGCAGAAGCATAGCAGGCTTGGCTGGAAGTAATCGCAAATACGGAGGAAAAGTTGCACCTGCGAGTGCGCAGAAGCGGAAATTGTTCCGTAGGTGCAAGGGGTCGGTTGGTTAGTTGTGGTTGCAAAAGTGAAGAAGTTACCGCAGATGCGGTGGTCGTAGATGCGACGGTTTGTTCGCAAATGTGGAAAGTGCTGGGCAAAAGCTATGAAAATCAAGGGTTTGTTCTTTCTTCATATTTTGAGATGTGAGACTCGGATTGAGGCGATTTTTGGAGAAATTTTCATCACAAGGATTGGGGTAATTTTCTACACTTGATTTTGATCTTATTCTATGAATCCATCTTCATTTTTAGCAATTGGTTGATGAATTTTAAGGAGAAATTGGGGGTTTGGCCTAAAGTTTCATAATATGAATTTTTAATTTTTGAACATCGATATGGAGTCGGAATTGAGTGAAACTAGTATGATCGGACTCGTAGTTGAATGGGTTATCGAAATTTGTAAGTTTTGTCGGGTTCCGAGGCGTGGGCCCAGGTGTGATTTTTGGCCGATTTTTTGTTTTGATTAAGAATTTGATCTTTATCATTTGGAATTGTTCCCTTGGACTTTATTTGATGTATTTGAGTTGCTTTTGGCTAGTTTTAAGTCGTTCGAAGGTCCCTACATGCGTGATGGAATTCTTGGAGTATCGCCTTGATTGCTCGATATTGGAATTGGCTTGTTCGAGGTAAGTAACTCTTCTAAACTTAGTGCTAAGGGTATGAAACCCCGAATTACGTGCTATGTGATTGATGATGAGGTGACGCCCATGCTAGGTGATGGGCGTGTGGGTGTGCACCTAGTGAATTGTGACTCTGTTATTTAATGGCACTATTTAGTAGCCCTATTTTGTTGATACCTGTATTTTCACCATGTGATTAAGTAACTGAGCTGTCGATCATGCTAGATATCATGTCTAGGCTTTATGCTGATATTGTTAGGACCCATAGTGGTAGTTTCTTACTGTCATCTCATTGATTTCATTGACATTTCGTACTCAGTCATATTCATGCATTCATATTATATCCCAGTCTCAGTTGTTGTTTATTGATACATCATATCATTGTTGTTGGGCTAGTTTCATGACATTGTGAGCCCGTGAGTGAGACTGGAGAGATTGATGACTGAGTGAGGCTGAGAGTCTAATTATGACAGTTTTGGGATCGAGGTTGCACGTTGCAGCATGTTATATTGATTTATGTCTGGATCTAGCTTATGATAGCGCTTGGACTGTAGGAGCCCCTCCGGAGTCTGTACACACTGCCAATAAGCGCGGTTGATTATATTGAGGGATGGATCTTCCTGGACATTGATCTTGTCCGAAGCATTTATATACCTTGAGATGGATCTTCTCCATGGGGCCAGATTGGTCTTCCTCGGTACTGAGTGACTGATGGTCAGTGATGTATATATTCCGGGATGGATCTTTCTTAGGCCGTATAGGCCATATACAGTACCGAGTGGTTGATCATGATGTGTAAAAAGTGTGAGACAATAACATTGGGTACTCTGAGAGTGTGAGTACATGATTCATCTCTGAGATACATGGCATTTTCATGCACACATAACATACAAGCATAGAGATGCATTTCTCCTCATGTTGTACGGTATCATGTCATTCATGACTTTTTACACACATTGATATGTGGGCGTAGAGAGGTATTTTACACTTGCCATCTGGAAAGAAAATGAAACATCTTATTTATTGTGAAAAAGATTTTTTGAAAAATTATATAGTTTTTAAACTATCTCATATTTTTCGACGATTTCGGTAAAGGATTTGGGTTTTTACTGTTATTCTTGAAAAGCGAAACTATTTTCAAAAAATTATGAAAAAGCTTAGAATTTTAATTCTGAGTTACTTCTTTATTTATATGCTCTATATTGTTACGAATTGGTGTTGGCTATTGGTGTTGGACCCTCGACCATGTTGGATAGCTCATCACTACTTTTAACCTAAGGTTAGGTTTGTTACTTACCAAAACATGGGGTCGATTGTACTGATACTACACTTCTGTACATTACGTGTAGATGTTGGCTGCTGAGGTTGTTGTGTTCGATGGGAGCTGGATTCGAAGATGTACCTGCGTCCCTGTTGTAGCTGTCTCTTGTTCATGGTAGCCTTAGATTTATAAAACTCTGTTTATGTACTTTTCAAAAAAAGATGTATTTTCTTCATATCAGCTTTGTAAACTCTATTCTTAGAAGTTCATGATTTGTACTACCAGTCCTTGAGAAAAGTATAAGATTCAGAAAATTCCTTTTGTTAATTGTCTTATTAATATTATTGGAATTGGATAATTATTAGTTGGCTTACCTAGCGGGTTGGGTTAGGTGCCATTACGACTAGTGGATTTTGGGTCGTGACAGAAAACCTTTAACGAAATGTCGTTTGCCTTTTTTACCCCTTAAAATAAATTTTATATTAGATAAAATTGTTATTTTAACGTAATATTTCGGAGTTTTAAATAAACTAATACATTAAATCCTTTCTTATTTGAAGTATGTAGATAAAGTCTTAATATTAAATATCTTGCATAAATCCTTCCTTAATTAATGATGTAACATAACAAATCTATTAACAAAAAAGCAATGTTTGGAAAAGTTTAAGTAAGAAAAACTTTTAACACTTCGGACTCTTTTTTTTAACCACTAAGGACTCCTTTTAGGGTTAGGATTCTTTGGTCTTCGTTAAAGAAATATAATAATTAATTTAACAATAACAACTAACTCAAAAGTAGGAAACTAATATTGCAGAGAATGCAATCTCAAAAGTTCGAAGTATAATAAAAAAAGACGATTGTTTCAATCATCTTATCCATGAAATTATATGAATAGATAAAGATGAGAATGAAGCTAGACAGAAAAATTTAGAGCAAACAGAGTTACAAATTTGATACTCCAAAAAAAGGTAAATGAAAAAACATAACCGCTAAATAAAAAATAAACATTGAAGTTTTTTCCAGGAAAGCTCTTAAATTTTTAAAGGCTATGTATTTTTGCTGAAACTAAACAGATAGCATAATCAATATTCTTCAATTTCAAGAGTTTAAATTTTTAGTTTATATTTCAAATATAATGTTTAACATAATATTCTATTCATCAAGATAGGATATACGCGCAACGCGCAATTGTAGATTTCAAATATTATACAAAAAATCAATAAAAAAATATTATTCGAGTAGGGAAGGAGTTCAAAAATTATTATATTTTTTACATTATTGTAAAAGTACTAAACCCCAATGTGAAAAAATAAAATTATTTTTTTTAATATTGAGAACGAGTAATTAAGTCTAATTACTCCCTCAGTTTCAGTTTATATAAAACTTTTTAGTCTTTCGAGATTCAAACTATATAAACTTTGAACAAAATTTTTAAATATTTTTTAATCATACAACAAGAACAACAACATAACCAGTATAATCCCACAAGTGGGGTCTAGGAAGGGTAGTATGTACGCAGACTTTACCCCTACCTAGTGAGGTAGAGAGGCTATTTCCAATAGTCCCTCGGCTCAAGAAAAGGTGAAAAGAGAGAGAGAGGAAGAAGACGAAGAAGAAAGATGAAGAAGAAAGAAAGAATAGGGGGGACAAAGGACGATAAGGAAAAGGGGAGAAAGACAACTATAGTAACAACAATAACAACAAAAACAAAACCAGTAATAGAAAATAGCATCAAAAAGTAACAAACTGGAACATACGATACACAGAGCGATCGAAAAAAAACAAGGGAGATACTAATACTACTAAAAAAGAACGAAGAACTCTCGACTACCAATTAGCCAACTACCCTAATCTTCGACCTCCACACCCTCCTGTCCAGGATCATGTCCTCAGTGAGCTGAAGTAACGTCATATCTTGCCTAATCACCTCTCTCCAATACTTCTTCGGCCTTCCTCTACCCTTTCTTAGTCCCGCCACGGCCAGCCTCTCGCACCTCCTAACAGGAGCATCCGTACTCCTCCTCTGCATGTTCCCGAACCATCTCAGCCCCAACTCCCGCATCTTGTCCTCCACAGGGGCCACTCCCACTTTGTCCTGAATAACTTCATTCCTAATCTTATCTCTCCTGGTATGCCCACACATCCATCTCAGCATCCTCATTTCTGCTACTTTCATCCTCTGAACATGGGAGTTCTTGACTGGCCAACACTCAGCCACATACAACATAGTAGGTCTAACTACCACTCTGTAGAACTTACCCTTAAGTCTTGGTGGCACCTTCTTATCACACAAAATACCGGATGTGAGCCTCCATTTCATCCACCTCGCACCGATACGGTGGGAGACCTCATCATCAATTTCCCCGTTACCTTAGATTATAGACATGAGATACTTGAAACTATCCCTCATCGGGATGACTTGGGTATCAAACTTCACATCCATGTCCGCTTCATGACTTTCATCACTGAACTTACACTCCAAGTATTCCGTTTTGGTCCTGCTCAACTTGAAACCTTTAGACTCTAGGGTCTGCGTCCAGACCTCCAGCCTCTCATTGACCCCGCTCCTCATCTCATCAATCAACACTATGTCATCGGCAAATAACATGCACCATGTCACCTACCCTTGAATGTGCGGCGTCAATACATCCATCACTAAAGCAAATAAGAACGGGCTAAAAGCTGATCCCTGGTGCAACCCCATCACTATTGGGAAGTGATCTAAGTCACCTCTCATTGTCCTCACCCGAGTCTTAGCACCATCATACATGTCCTTGATTACCCTAGTGTAAGCTACCGGAACGCCGCTAACCTCCAAACATCTACACAAAACCTCCCTCAGAACTTTATCGTACGCCTTTTCTAGGTCTATAAAGACCATGTGTAGGTCCTTCTTTCTCTCACTATACTGCTCTACCAATCTCCTCACCTAGATGAATGGTTTCCTAGTCGATCGCCCCCGCATTAATCCAAATTGATTCTCCAAAAGAGACACACTCTTTCTCACCCTGACTTCCACCACCCTCTCCTAAATTTTCATAGTATGACTCAGTAGCTTGATACCCCTATAGTTATTGAAGTTTTGGATATCACCCTTGTTCTTGTACAAGGAATCATCTTACTCCACCTCCATTCTTCGAGCATCTTATTCGTCTTAAAGATAACATTAAACAATCCAGTAAGCCACTCCACACCTGCACGACCCGCACTCTTCCAATTCTATCGGGATCTCGTTTGGCCCAATCGCTCTTCCCCTGCTCATCTTACGCATCGCTCCCATAACTTCTTCAACCTTAATATGCCTACAATAGACAAAATCACGCAGACTCTCGGAGTGCTCCAACTCACCTAGCACAATGTTTTTGTCCCTCTCCTCGTTCAACAGTTTGTAGAAGTATGTCTACCATCTTTGTCTAATATGGGCATCTTTAATTAATACTATGCCATCCTCGTCTTTGATGCACTTTACTTGGTTGAAGTCACGATCCTTCCTCTCCCTCACTTTGGCTAACCTGTACAACTTCTTGTCCCTACTTTTGCTCCCAAGCTCCGCATACATGCATCCAAAGGCAGCAGTCTTAGTCGCTGTAACCACTAACTTCGCCTCTTTCTTTGCCTTTTATAACGTTCCCAATTCGTCCTCTTTTCCTCCTCGTTTGTGCTCTCAACTAGTTTCAAATAAGCCGCTTTCTTGACTTCAACTTTACCTTGGACCTTCGTATTCCACCACCAATCCCTTACACGTCTCCCAAGGTATCCCTTTGTAACCCCTAAAACCTCTATCGCAACTTCCCTAATGTAGTTCGCTGTCATGGCCCACATCGCAGTCGTGTCCCCGCTACTCTTCCAGGCCTCCATCCCCAACAACCTCTCCCCTAACTCTTGGGCTTTGTCCTTAGTCAAATTTCCCCACTTGACTCTAAGTTGCACACTACTCTCTTCTTTCTATTCCTCTTGATCCCCATGTCCATAACTAGGAGCCTATGTTGGGTCGTAAGGCACTCACTCGGAATGACCTTGTAATCCATGCAAAGACCTCTATCACATTTCCTGCAGAGAAGATAGTCTATTTGGGTCCTGGCCACCGTACTCCGGAAAGTGACCAGTTGCTCCTCTCTCTTTGGGAAGATCGAGTTAATAACCACCAGATCAAAAGCTCCAGGGAAATATTTTTTATCATATTGACATAAAAAGATTGCAGCTTCATAGTATTTCTCGTATTGTTTATCTAAGTTTTAAATTTAAAATTCAAATTAACTTTAAAGGTTCGTCAAATTAACTCTTGACAAGAGAAAATAGAAAGGAGGGAGTAATTAGCAAAATACTCAATTTATTTCTTTTTTAAAATCATCATATAAATATTTTAAATTGATAGAACTCTTAATGCACATAATTTATTTTCACGAGAAGAGCATTGACGGTTAAAACAATAAAAAATAGAGCAACATATTATGCTATAGTTTAACTTATTATTTATTTTTCGTAGTAGGTAACAAAAATAACAAGGATATTTATAAGATATCTATATATGTCCTAAGAAATTACAGTAACGCATATGTAAGACTGAATTTCTTTATTTATTGAACTAGCTATATTGGATCAATATTTATATTTTTTAGGAGCTTAGATCTTTTTCGTTAACTTTTGTTCAATAACTCATGATATAAGTAACACGCGTAATGATATAATTTTAAAAAAAATTATATACGCATGATATAGGTACACACGCAAAGCACGTACTTTAACACTAATTTAATAAGAAATTCATGAACAATGTCCTCTATACATCACACAACACGACAAAAAAAGTTGATGAGAAAAAACAACGAACTTTAAATATATAAATATAAAACAAAACCAAAGTCTCCTTCAATTCCACGTAGGGGAAAAAAAAAGAACCTCTGTGTTTTCCTGTCTCTTTATTTCCAGCTAAAAAATCGTCGTCCAAGACGCCGGATAACTCGGCAGCAAAAATAAAATTATTACTAAAAAAAAGGGATAGCTTGATAGAAAGAAGCTGAATTTATGAGGTTTTGAAGAAGGCTGCGTCATTTAGAAGGTTCTGTATAAGCTCTAGAAGGTTCTTTTATCTGCTGCTGCTATAATATTGTTCCATTCTTTTATTTTCAGTTTTTTTTTTGATTGATTGATGTTAAAAGGTTGATTTGTTGGGTTTGTTGTGGATTCTTGGGTCTGAATTTGGTGCATGTTAGTATTTCAAAATCTTTGGATTTTCTCAGGTTACTGTATGTTTAATTTTGTATACCTAGATTTGTTACTCTAAAAGGTTCCAAATTGGAATGAAAGAAATACTGATTTTTTATATAGTCAACTCCAATTAGTTTGGATTAGTGGCGGTAAAAGCAGTTGTCCATTCATTATTATCCACTAAAAAATAGGTTGTATAATGAACATTTTAAATACGGGTCAAATGTAGATAAGAACGATATTATCTAATGAGTTTAACTTTTATATCGAAAAAACTCAAATTGGTGGTTTCTCAAGTTTGAGAGACTAGGAATTCTCCCAAAAGTGATCATACTCAAAAAGCCATGGATATTATGGATATCCATATTATTAGCTGGTTAATCCATTTTCCATATTAAATATGGGTTGGATAATTTATCCATTTTTGCATTACTCGTTTTCGACCCGTCCATATCTGACCCGCCCCGCCCGCTTGCCACCCCTAATTTGGATGGAGGCTTAGATGTTGATATTTATTTGTTGCTCTTGTTCTAGAGCCTGTTTAGATAAAGCTTCTAAAAACTACTTATTTTGATCGCTTTTATCAAAAGCATACTTTTTTAAGTTGTTCCTCAGATTTTACTAGAAGGGCTGCTGTTTAATAAGTGTTACCTTTTTGCTAAAAAAATTTCAAAGCTGAGACTTTTGAAGGACAAATATGTATGTAGAAGTTGAAGGATTTGTAATTTTCTTGCTGGAAGTAAACAAATCTTGATGAATACGATTATTGACATAACACTAATGTAACTTAACATGGTAATTTGCGGTCAAAGTTTACACACTCTACTTAGTTTGTCAAGTCTTAAGAGTAAAACTTTATTCGTATGCTGGAACTGAAATAAAGATAAGAGAAGTTCAGGCTTCAATTATTCTGCTTAGGTCATACTCTCATGTGTAAGGTGTAGATATTCGGGGCCTTTTGAGTTTCTGAACGAGGTCACAGATGATTAGCAGAATGCAGGACTTGCTTCAAAAAGACTCTGATCATAGTAGCGTCTCAACAGCCCCATCGATCAGTGTTCGACCTAGTTGGCGGACTAGCAAAGAATCACAAATGCAACAATGGTTGACTTTTCCTGGTCCTCAAAATCCCGAACAATTTGGTTTTCATTTTCAAGATCAGGATTCCTCTTCTACTCAGTCAACGGGTCAATCATGCCCTGAAGTTGCTACGGAAGGAGAAAGCAAAATCTATGTGAAAAGCAACATGCCTTTTCAAGCAGGTAATGGTATCGACTTAATTATTTGACATGTTTTAAGATGCAAATATACAGTGTGTAAAAATATTAAAGCTATGGCCTAAACTAAGACAAATGGAGATGGCCTGTGATCTTCTGTGTTCTGCTGGTACTTACTGTACTGTGGTTGAATTTGTGGTGAATACATACTTACTAAGTTGTAATCAGATAAAGTTTGGTTCTTCTTACTTTAGACTTGCAACACGAGAAAGAATGTGGAACGAAGTGTCAAATTGATGGTTTGGTAGGTTGAGATTAAATTGGATTGGCCCTATCCTTTTATTTTAAAGCTGGAAATTGGTCCTTTATGCGTGTCTATGGAAATGACTTATGCCACCTCTCTGTCCTTTTGGTCTTGTACTAGCCATTATTTGGAATCTTAATAACTTGTATAAGATTACAATGTTTTACACCAAATAGTGGTATTTCCATCATCTCATTGATACAAAGGAACATGCACTACTATCTACAATGACAAAACGAACTACATTTTGGCAATGATTAATGCTTAATGTTATAATATTCTTTACCACCATTATAATCAGGAACACATGCCATGGTATTGGATGGGCTAATATCGATGTAATTCTTTGTTGGGACACAATGTTCATCTTGGAAAGATGATGTCCATGCTCAATATACAAATACCCAGTTTATAAGGGCGAGTGTCTACTTTCCATTTTTGAAGTCTTGCGGATGTTTTATGATGGAAAAAGGAAAAGGAAAAAAAAAGGAAAGACTTATTCTTAAAAAACAGATTCCCCCTAGCCAATAGAAAGTTGTTTAAGTTCTTTACTAAATTGGCGGGACTGATAGGAGATGATTTATCCATTTGACATGGATGTAGCTTTATTATTAGTATGTTATATGTTTTGGTTGTGGACTTCATTGGAACCCATGAAATGGGTGAGTTGTGTTTGGATTAATAGTTGTTGAAGAAGATTAGAATTCTGGAACTCATACTCTGGACTTTGTTTTGCTTGTGTTGGACTTTATCGGAAACATCCTCTCTGCTAGTCCAGGGTAGGGATAAGGCTGCGTACATCTTACCCTCCCCATACCTCACTTGGGGGAATAAACCGTGCCGTTGTTGTTGGTCTTGCAAATTTTTTTTAACTTAGAGCTTCAGGTGACCATTGTACCACCTAGTCGTGAAGGATTAACTAGAAATTGAAGAACCTAAGAAACAAGAGAGTTGTGAAATGAAATAATTTTTGTCGTTAACCTTCTCCCTTCAACATCTTAGTTATGCATGCATGTAGTACATTCAATCTAGCCATGTAATCCCATGCTATCTTAGAACTGATCAGGTTATATTTCCTATTTACTCTGTCAGTCTGTCCTAATTGATATGGCTGTTATTCAATTTTGGGGTGGCCCAAAGTGTTTGAGACCATTTGTCTAATAACATTATCTACAACGACTTTTACAACTTTCAAGAATTTACATGCATGTACTAATCAAAAGAATCTCACAAGCATTAACTACGCAATTTAAAAAATTTGATGCGATGTTTTATCTATCAAACTAACTTTACTATATTTTAATATTTTCTTTCTTTGCCACTATGAAAAAAAGGACAGCCCGGTGCACTAAGCTCCCGCTATGTGCGGGGTATGGGGAAGGCTGGACCACAAGGGTCTATTGTATGCAGTCTTATACTGCATTTCTACAAGAGGTTGTTTCCACGGCTCGAACCCGTGACTTCCTCGTCACATGGCAACAACTTTACTAATTATGCCATGGCTCCCCTTCTTTGCCTCTATATAATACTTAATCTAAATTAACATCTTAAACTCTATCTGTCACGACCCTAAACCGGACCCGGTCGTGATAGCGCCTATCGTGAAACAAGGTCAGCCGACACAAACCTCCAAACCAACTAAACAGTTATAATAATTCATTTTTAAGTCATTAATAAGCTATAGATCCCAAAACATAAAGTAGAATAGAACAATGCGGACAAACACAGCCCGACATCGGGGTGTCACCAGTCATGAGCATCTAATATCCGTCTAAGAGAATGAAAAGACAACATAGTCTAATACAAGGCTAGTACAAAGCGAAATAAAGATAGGAAGAGAAGCACTGGGCTGCGAACGCCGAGCAACTACCTAGTCAACTCCGAATAGCCTGCTGGAGAGCAAATCAGCACTCGCTAGCGTGACCCGAGACTCCTGGATCTGCACACAAGGTGCAGGGAGTAATGTGAGTACGCCAACTCAGTAAGTAATAAAAGTAAAGGCAGTTGAGCGATAAGGAAACACGTAGAACCCAGCATAATGCTAAAACTGAATAGTATAAAACCAGTACAATGCAATAAAACATTACAAGCTTGTAAAAACACCTTAATTCAGTGAAAACCTCTTTAAAATATCTTTTAGTAGTTCAAACGAGTGATGAAAACAGGGAGAAAAGGATAGAAACCTGAATCAGCCCCTCGGGCAAAATACCAACAGAACTAGCCCCTCGGGCTATCTCACAATCACTCGTATAAGCCTCTCGGGCCATAACATGAAACAACAACAGCCCCTTAGGCAATATCATATCTCACACTAGGTAACCCCGCTCACTAGGGGTGTACAGACTCCTGGAGGGGCTCCTTACAGCCCAAACGCAATAACAAGTCATCTCGTGGCATAATCAAACAGGCTATCGGCCTCATATCAAGCCACCTCGTGGCGTAACAAATCAGGCCCTCGGCCTCATAATCATGAATCAGTACAATACCGCTGCGGCGCGAAGCTCGATCCCATAATAACCTCACAACATAGGCCCCCGGCCTCACTCAGTCAGAAATCTCTAAAAGCCACTCGGGCATAGTAAAACATGATACTCAACTCACAATATCATTTAAAAATGTCAAAACGCAGTAAACATGGCTGAGTTATGAAAACAGTAGAATACATCATGACTGAGTACAAATATAAAGTCAAAACAATGAGGAATAGTAGTAAAAATTCCCTAAGGTTCCAAAGCAATTGGCACGAGGCCCAAATATGGCATTCAACCTAAAATATGATGATAGAAAACAGTTTTCAATCAAATACGCGGTTTAACAGTCATACGGGACAGACTATGTCACAATCCTTAACGGTGCACGACCCCGCGCTCGTCATCTAGCGTGTGCGTCACCTCAATGTAGCACAACGATATGGAATCCGGGGTTTCATACCCTCAGGACAGCATTTACAATCATTACTTACCTCTATCCGGTCCAAACTCTCCCGCGATGCCTTTGCCCCTCGAATCGGCCTCTGGATGCTCCAAATCTATTCAAAAATAGATTTACACCATCAAAATATGCTAAGGGAACAAAACCCACTCAAAAATAACCAATTTACATCCAAAATCTCGAAATTGGCCAAACCCGACCCCCGGGCCCACATTTCGGATTACGACTAAAATCACAAAACTAGAATCCTTACACTCTTGCGAGTTCATAGACACCAAGAATACCAAAATCCGACCACAAATGACCCCTCAAATCCCTAGATTTAGGTCTCTAATTTCCAAGCCCAAACTTCCAATTTTAGGCTTTAGATTCCACAAATTCCATGATTAATTACGTAGAAACCACATTAGGATCGAGTATTAAGTCCATAAATCTTACCTCCAAGTGTTTTCCCTTGGTTCCCTCTTCAATCCTACTCAAAAACTCCAAAATCGTTCAACAATGGTGAAACTTAGACCCAAAATCGCGAAAATGATCTTTTAAACATTCTACCTAGCTATTCACGATCCTTCTTCGCGAACGCGGTCAACGCCTCGCGTTCGCGAAGCACAAGCTTACGTTGACCACTTATTCCTTCATCGCGAACGCGACACCCCTACCGCGAATGCGAAGCTTCAGCTTATCAAAGCATAGCGAACGCGACTACCAGCTCGCGAACGCGAAGAACAACTCTCCAGATCCCCAGCTGCTCACCTTTCCTCTACGCGAACGCGGCAACACCCTCGCAAACGCGGTGACCACTGACCTCAGCCCTTCGCGAATGCGGGACCACCTTCGCGAACGGGAAGGCCAATTCCACTGCCTCACATCCTAATCCTTCGCGAACGCGGGACATCCGTCGCGAACGCGAAGGTCAAAAGCCTGCAACACCAACAATAGTTTTCTGCAATTATTTCCAACATGAAATGATCCATTCAACCACCCGAAACTCACCCGAGGCCCTCAGGACCTCAACCAAACATGCCAACATATCCCATAACCTCATTCAAACTTGTTCCAACCTTCGGAACACTCAAAACAACATCAAAACACCAAATTGACATCGGATTCAAGCCTAAGAACTCCAAAAACTTCTAAATTCCGCTTTCGATCAAAAAGTCTATCAAACCTCGTCCGAATGACCTGAAATTTAGCACACACGTCACAAATGACACAACAGATCTACTCCAACTTCCGGAATTCCATTCCGACCCCTATATCAAAATCTCACCTATCAACCGAAAAACGCCAAAATTCCAATTTTGCCAATTCAAGCCTAAGTTTACTCCGGACCTCCAAAACACATTCCGATCACGCTCATAAGTTCCAAATCACCTCCCGAAGCTATCCGAACCATCGAAATTCACATCTGAGCCCTTTTCACATAAGTCAACATCCTGTTGACTTTTCCAACTTAAGCTTACTCAAAAGAGACTAAGTGTCTCAAACCTTACCAAAACCTCTCCGAACCCGAGCCAACCAACCTGATAACACATAATACAGCTGAACAAGACAATAAGAAGCAGAAATGGGGGAAACGGAGCGGTAATTCATGAAACGACCGGCCGGGTCGTTACACTGTCAAACTCCATATAAAAATAGGATGAAGGGAATATTTGGTTTACAAGCTCTTCATGAGTATGGATATCTTTTAGCCTCAAATTTGTTTTTGCCTCTGCTTTCACTACTTCCCTTTGGACTTTTAGATACTTCATACTATGGTAAATCTGTTTTGATCATGTTCAGGCTATTCTAAAAGTATTGAAAAGCCTGATGAAGCTCAAAGTGAATCAACGCTGTCGAGTCACGAGCATGATTGCACTTACCAAGGAAACCACAAACAAATCGTGAGTTGTTCTTAATTCTTTTCATATGCTGTAATTTCTGATCAAGTGATGACATCTCACAATGTCATTTCTAGGCTTATGCACCTTTTGCGTACTCTGATCCTTACTGTCATGGTTTACTTGCTGCTTATGGACAATGCTCCACGGTAAGTACATTCATGTTCAACTATACTACTTCTACTGATGACGTGCAGTATTATTTATTTCTAGTTGTTAGTTAAAAGAAAAGGTGAACCTTTTTCTTTCTAGCAGTGTACATTCTTTTTCAAACTGCTTTTTCTTTTATTTTAAATTTTTAACTCTGGAAGATTGTTTGTTTGAACCATTGCCAGTTTAAGTACAGACGGCTCTATAAACAATTAATATTTCTTTAGTAGGCAATTGCTCGTTAAATCTTTTAAATAATATAATTGTAAGTTTTTTATTTGCAAATTAGGATTTCCATCTAAGAATAACTTCTCTGTTAATCTTTTTGATTTAATTATCTGGTTTTTGTGCATATAGACATTTCATTATCTGGTTTTTGTGCATATAGACACTGACCATAGTCAATAACCATTGAAAGATTTAAACCTCCAATGGAAATTTTTTCTCTGTTCTCCTTGATTATTGATTACGGGAGAATAAATTGTGGATCATTCACTGTTCAAGCTGTAAGTCTGACTTTAACTTTCATGTGGCATTTGCTTTTCAAATTTCAAGAACCTTATAAACTTCTAAGTAGGGACCAGCACTCAAAGAATTGATGTATTTTACATATCAAATGTCATCTGTGATTAGTGGACTTAGTTTGATCTCAGGCCTCAGTATTAAGTGTACTTATATATATACCTAAGTGGATTTCTCTTGTATGGAACAGCCCATGATTTGCAAAATCTGATATCAAGTCATTTTTTAAGCCAGTGTTTATTCTTCATACTCGTTGTGAGATACTTATCTATCAGTTTGCTTCAGGTTTATCCACAAATGTTAGGCCCCATATCTGCTCGAGTGCCACTTCCTCTTGACTATCAGCAAGATGAGCCGATATTTGTCAATGCAAAACAGTACCAGGCTATTCTCAGGCGGAGAGAGTACCGTGCAAAGCTGGAGGCTCAGAATAAACTCTCAAAAGGGCGCAAGGTAAGGGTCCCTAATGTTTCAGCATGTGTGTTAGTTGCCCCGGTTCAACCAAGTTACTTATTCACAAAATACTTTCAGCCATATCTCCATGAGTCTCGCCATCGTCATGCACTGAATAGGGCTAGAGGACCTGGTGGACGCTTTCTCAACATGATGAAGCTCCTGGAGTCTGGATCCCCCAATGTGACCTACGTCCTGGATTCCCCAGTATCTAATAAATTGCAGCTGAACAGACAGATAATGGAACCCAAAGTTCATCACTCAAAAAACTTTCAGGAGAGCTACTCTACACCCACTTGCTCTGGTATCTCCAATGGCTCAAACTGTGATGATATCGGCCAGCAGCAACCTTTGAACTACTCTGCCTTCGCCTGATATATTGGTGGAGTAACAGAGCGTGCTGGAGGTGGTACTTGTGGTGATGTCCGACCTTACCTCTCTGTCCTCCGCTAGGGGACTGCGAAAGAAAAGTTCACATCACAAGTCTATCTTTGGCCTCTGTTGGTGACAAGATTGCTAGTGAAAGTGGGAAGTCATCCTTGGCTATGTTAGCATTTGTAGTAAACTATTGGCTACTATTTAGTCCATTAGCTTGCATGGATATTTCTATATATGCTGCTTTAATTCCTCATTTGTGGAAAGCTTATAAATTGGATGATTGCAAATTAACAGTGGCTGCCTTTACTTTTTTGTGGTTTGTACGACCAGTTCTCTAGGAGTTGATTGGTTCTGAAACTAGTACATAGGAAATTGATTTTCTTAAACCCCGATCGCAGTAGGGGCCGATGGGATCATGAAGTATTCCTCCACTCTTAACCAAAGTCTTGGGTTTGGGTCTTGAAATGATTTTTTTTTTTAGGATTTTTTACCTCCTATAGCAAAGGTTAACACCTTATTTATTTTAAATAAATACCATTTAAAAAAATTATATTCTATAGATACCTTTTAAAGTTTATAGCAAAATATTTAATTTTGGTTACTTTCTAGCCCTAAGCCACTAAATACGCTAATTAGTTACACTATTTTTCTTTCTCTCTCTACTTTGATACATCCCATTCTTTTTCCCATCCCATTAAAATTTCCGATCTCCTCCGAAATTGCTCCGGCTCCCGCATCCGACGACTGTCAAGTCCACCAGAACTCTCCCATTTTGCCTTGCATACCGCCGCATAGTAACCAAAATTTCTCAAATATGCCATTACATTCCTTTGGAGTATCGATTTATTCGATTTTGCACATGAAAACACTTCCAATGCCTTAACAATACAAGATGCCAATACATTACGGTACAAATCGAGATCGCTTTGGCCATTGTTTTTAGGATAACCAAAAACAAGATCGGAAAAACTAGGAGAAGCGACATCATCATGATCGGCGTGAGCGCTCTGTTCGCTTCCGCTGCTGAAGTAACCGAGTTCAAGTTTATCACAACTAGGAGAAGCGACATCATCATGATCGGCGTGAGCGCTGTGTTCGCTTCCGCTGCTGAAGTAACCGAGTTCATGTTTTTTCTCATTTGTATTTCAATGTATCCCACTGTATTCTATGTATTTCATTGTATTCACTGTCTCGCTATATGCCATGAATGTATTCATAAGTTTTTTTAATTAATATAATTTATGTATTCAGATGTATTATATAATTTTTCTGAAGATTGCTATGTTTTTAGGGTATTTTTCGCTTGAGAATCTTTTTTATACAAGGAAATACAAAATTTGTGTGTTATAATTGAGTTTGTTGAGTTATATTAGGAGTCTATTATGTTAATTGATTCACTTTCCCTTTTAAAAACAGTGTAATCTCCCATTTCACGCTGTGAATACAGTAAACTGTCCAGCTGTAATCTCATGTTTCACTCCATGAATACAGTCGAATACAACAACTGATTAGCTGGACTTCCCTGATTCACGCCTATTTTTGCTACTGTATTCATGAATACAATAGTTTAAATACATCCAATGCATCTCATAACCACATAAAAGGTATCTATAATCCGTAATATAGCAAATAGCTATAGATGACTAATTACTACTAAAAGATAATGCTTTATGAAAATTTTCCTTTTAAGAATTTATAGGGAGCGGTTTAGCCCATTAGTGGGCCTATTCGACGCGAATTCGAATTAGTGGGGGGCAAGAGAGTTTCGGATACCGAATGGTTAAGAAAAAGAAAGAGTTTCTTATACTAAAGTTTGATTGTGGTAAAGAAGGAAAAAGGAGTAAAACGAGAGGAAGTAAATTTTGAGAATTGTGTGATGTGATTCCTCTACACTATGTTTTTCAAAAGATCGACATATAAAAGTTGTTTACAAAGATGTAACTGAGTTTATAATCCCCGCCTCATGAGTGAGATGATGGATATACTTAAGTCACTTGACGTAGGATAGAGATTTATGCACATTCGATGTTTTCACCAAATAATACTAGTTTACTTTTAATTTTGAATAGCAGTCGATGTTTTAACCAAATAATATTAATCTGCTTTTAGGTTTGACTAGAAGCTGATTTACTTCCATTCGTCAGATTTACTCACATGTAAGAACAACCATTGGCATAATTCTTAGATTCTATATGTCAAACAACCAAAATCAGTAACCATTAGATTTAGGATCACTTCAAATTTAAGAAAATGAACGTGCTTCACAAAGAAGAATCAAATTAAGAATGTTAAATTACTCCTATTCCATATCAGTCTAATGGTTCTAGCTGACCAAAGTTGCTAACAAACATAATCAAATGCCAGTGACAACTCTTATTGTAGTCTTCTGCCTCTATTACAATGTCTTCCCTTTAGATGCACATTGTAAAGTTCCTTAGTCTCACAGCAAAAATGTCAAGTACTCTAAATTAAGCATAAAGAAAGATAGGCTTAATTTGGCAAACGTAAGTAATTATTATGGCTGTACCAAGATTCTTATTGCTTTGGGCTCGTTTGGTACAAGGGCTAAGGGATAATTAATCTCGCAATTATATTTGAAGTGAGTTTATCCCACGTTTGATTGGGACAAAATTGTGGTATAGCTAATCCCGGGATTAGTTATCCCAAGATAATTAATCATGAGATAATTTATTTCCCAACCAAACGATCCCTTAGGGTGTGTTTGGTATAATAGAAAATGTTTTCCGTGGAAAATAATTTCCAAGAAAATATTTTCTTGGAAAGTAATAATCTTATTTATTTTTCGGTGTTTGATACGCAAATTAAGGAAAATAACTTCTCAAGAGTATTCATAAATAATTTATATACAATAAACATGAAGCCATAAACTTTTGAACCAATAACCTTTCAAACCCACAAATTTCACCAACTTCCGAACCGCTAAACTTTCGAAACTGTGAACTTTCGAACCCGTAAACTTTCAACACATAAACCTCCAAACTCATAACTTTGGAACTTGTAAAATTTCAAACCTGTAAACCGAAAGATGAAAAAACTAAAACTGAAAATATATAATAAAAAAAATATATATTTAAATTTTTTTTTCGGGGGGAGGGACAGAAAAACGAAAAAAATAGAAATTTGAAATTACAAAAAAAAAAAGTAAAAAAAAAAAATTGCGGGGTTGGGGGGGGGGGCAGTTAGGGTAGGGTGGGGGTGGGGGTGGGTGGTGCAGAAAAACGATAAAACAGAAATTTTAAAATTACAAAAAAAAATGTATAAAATATTTTTTTTTGTGAGGGGTGGGGTGGGGGTAGGGGTGGGGTTTGGCTAGGGTGGGTGGTGCAGGAAAACGAAAAAAACTGAAATTTGAAAGAAAAACTTTTTTGGAGAGAGGGGGTAGGGGTGGGTAGGCGTGGGGTGGGGTTGGGTGGGTGGGTGTGGGGGTATGGGGTGGGTTGGTGAAGGTGAGGAAGGGTTGGGAAGGCGGAGAAGGAGTTTTGAAAAATGTTTTCCCTTTTCTTGATAAGGAAAACATTTTCCTCCAATTAGAGGAAAATGAGTTCCTAAGGAAAATATTTTTAAAATATTTAAGCCAACCAAACATGAAAAAATTAGAAATCATTTTTCGGAAAATGTTTTTCTTCGTACCAAACACAACCTTAGTCTTTGCTTTTTCATTGTTTTCCGGTACTGCAGTGAAGGCACTGAGCTCAAATTACTATGAGAATACATGCGCATAGACCGAGTCAACCATCACCAAAGTTGTCAAGAAAGCTATGGTGAATGACAAAACAGTTCCTGCTGCTCTTTTTAAGGATGCAATTCCATGATTGTTTCGTCAGAGTAAATTTTCCACTTCTCTGTTTTGCTCTATTTACACATATAATTTTTCGAAGGAGGGGATTCAGTTGAACTTTCTTATCTCAGAACCTGTGTGGCCAAGCTTCTGAAAAAAAAAAGTAATTTTTTTGTCAAAAAATATTTTATGAAAAATTTAGGATGTTTGTGCTTTTGAGCAGAAGCAGAAGTAATTTTTTTATTTTTGGGAGAAGCTATAAATTATAGTTTTTTTCAAGAAGTAGAAGCATAAGCAGAAACAGAAAATTAATTTTCAAGACAAAAATATCCTTACATTGAATTTACATTTTCCAAAGTATCCCTCATTTATTTTCTATTTTCCTTTTCTCATTTTACCATACATTTCGTCTCTTTGTTATTCTAGTATTATATTTTTATTCCCCTTCTCATATTTCTCTCTGGATATTCTCTCTATTATAAATAATTCTCTTCTTTTATATACTGATTTATAAAAGTATATTTTTAATTTATATTGATTGATGTATTTTGATAAAAATCCTCATGTAAACAATAAGTGATATACTATATGCCCAATATTATCGTTATAACTATATTTTATATTGATTAAAATATTTAAATTATATTTTTATTATAATAAATATTTAAATTTATTTATCTCTTTAAATAATATTATTTGCAAAACTTTTATGGTCTTTTTTTGTAATTTGATACTCAAAAGTGCTTTTTGACATGATTGTTCAAACACAATTTGCTTGCAAAAAGTACTACTCAATGAATTGGGGAAACACAAACCGCTACTTTGCAAAAGTACTTTTTTGAAGCATTTTTAAACAAAAATACTTTTAAAAATAAGCAGTTTTTTGCAGCTTAGCCAAACAGGCTCTTTAACTTACGCCCTTGGCTGGAGTTGAAGGCGTTTATCACTTAAGCCAAGCTCGCTTGATAATCATCTAATTTTAGTTTGCCAAGGATGTATTTCTTTTTATTGTGATCATCTTATGCTATAGTTTTGCTTACGATGGACAAGAGATTACTAGTTATATACATAGTAACTAATTATATATGTATTATGTATATGAAAGAGTTGTGATGGTTCTGTGATGCTAAACTCAACAAGAAACATCAAAGCAGAGAAAAATGAACTTCATAACATCTCATTGCACGCATTCTATGTAATATATTGGCGTTGTTAGGAAGCAAATCGAATATTGTGCCCTGGAGTTGTCTCTTGTGCTGATATTTTGGCACTTGCTGCTCGGGATGCTGTTGCACTTGTAAGTTCTATATATCAATAGCTAAACTATTCACTGCTAATTGCTAAAATCAGTGCTAATCTGCACTTGAAGCCTCAAGCTCGATAAGTCCTTCAATGGAGGAAGCTTCTAGAGAGGAGAAGAAGAGAGCGTTTTCAAAGACAAATGGAAACTTCTTTTTCATTATAGGTAATGTGCAGGTAGTTATATATAGCACTGCCACTAACCGACTAACTAATTAACTTAACCAATAAGACGCTGCCACATCATCCTGACTAAATGACTAAACTAACAATTATTGCTAACTAACGATGAACTAACAGACTAACAGTACAAACTAACAATACAAGTCATAATACTTCCCCTCAAGCCGGAGGGTGCAGAATATTTTGCACACCAAGCATGTCTAGAAGAAACAAGTGTTGAGCTTCACACAACTCTTTTTATGAGTAGATAAGCTAATTGGTCTCGAGTATTTAAATAGACTATCTTGTCAACACCATCTTTGATTTTATCTCGAATGAAGTGGCAGAAAATCTCTATATGCTTAGTGTGTTCATGGAAGATGGGATTGGCTGCTATTTCCATAGCAGATTTGCTGTCACTGAAGACTATATCAGGGACTTGAATGGTGTCACGACCCAAATCTACCATGTCATGATGGCGCCTAACGTGGAACTAGGCAAACCGACTCTTTTACCAAAACAACCCGATAATCCAAAATAAAGATTTTTTTAAGCTATTAATTAATAAAACTTTATAATATAAGTCTGAATAACAAAGTGCAGAAAGAAAAGCCCGACATCGGGGTGTCACTGGTCATGAGCATATACTAATAGATAGTCCGATCAAAAACTAAGACTAATACAGTCTGAGAAAAACTACTAATAACAGCTAAAGAAAGATAGGAGGGAGAAGAGCAAGGCTGCGATCGCCATGCAACTACCTTGCTAACTCCACAAATTCGCGGCGGATGAAAAATCAACAATCGCTAGCACATCCAGCAACCCCTAGATCTGCACACAAGGTGCAGAGAGTAATTTGAGTATGCCAACTCAGTAAGTAATCAAAGTAAATAAAGACTGAGCAGTAGGAAGCACATAAATCCACATTATGAAATTTCAGTAAGTACAAACATGCTTTCAAATCAGTATGTGAGTCAAATCATCTCGTTTAAGGATCCAGTTTCGATAGAATCGTTTAAAATATCTTTCGACAGTTTTTCCAACAAAGTGATGAAACAGTGAGTAAAAATAATAAAAACATAAATAGCCCCTCGGGTAAAACATGAATTATAAACAGCCCCTCGGGCAAACCTCACAGTCACTCATATATAGCCCCTCGGGCAGACCTTACAATCGCTCGTAAACAGCCTCTCAAGCACAACATGAATCAAGAACAGCCTCTCGAGCAAAATATCATATCACTCACTCAGGGTACCCACACTCACTAGGGTGTACAGATTCCGAAGAGGCTCGCCCAAGCGCTATAACAAGCCACCTCGTGTCATAATCAATCGGGCCCTCGACCTCACATAATCATGAATCAGTAAAAATATGCTGCGGCGCGCAGCCCGATCCTATAATATCCTCACAAACAAGCCCCGGTCTCACTTAGTCATAAACCTCTCAAGCCACTCAGGCTATCAGTAAAATAGGGTGCTCAACCCAAAATGATATTTTATGCATTAAAACAGGATAATAAAGACTGAGTTATGAAATCAGTAAACACAACATGACTGAGTATAGATTTTAAATCAAACAGTGAGAGGATAATAAGAAAAGGCCTCTGAGGATCCAAACAGTTTTTGGCATGAGGCCCAAATTTGCATTCAACCCAAATTTATAGGAGTTCTTTCTAAAACACAGAATATCATATAGTTTCAGTCAAATACGCAACTTAACAGTTGCTACGGGACGGACCAAGTCACATTCCCAATGATGCACGCCCATACGCCCATCACCTAGCAGGTGTGTCACCTTAAAATAGTAAAATAATGTGAAATCCGGGGTTTCATACCCTCATGACTAGATTCACAATCATTACTTACCTCAAACCGGTCAAATCCCTACTCCGCGACGCCCTTGCCTCTGGAATCGGCCTCCAAACGTCCCGAATCTAACCAAAAGCAATACAATCAAGGAACCAATTCCTTACGAAAAACTATCAATTTATACCAAAAACTCGAAATTCACCCAAACCCGGCTCCTGGGCCCACATCTCAGAATCCGACAAAAATCAAAAAACCGGAAACTCCTTTTACTCACGAGTCTATACATAGCAAATTCATTAAAATCCGACATCAAATGGTTCCTCAAATCCCCAAATCAAACTCTAATCCCCTCAATTTCATCCCTAATTTTCACTAATTTCATGCTTAAACAACTGAAAATTACCATAATCACAAGTATTAAGCTCAAGTAACTTACCTCAATGTAAACCCCCTTGATTCCCTCTTCAAAACCCTCCAAAAAGCTCCAAGTCCGAATAAAAATGGTGAAAATAACTCAAATTTCACGAAGGGTCCAATTTATATCTTCTGCCCAGGCATTTCCGCACCTGCAGCCCTTTTCTTGCACCTGCACAACTGCTTTTGCGGTCCAAACAACCGCACCCACGGATTTTACTTAAAGTTTCAAGACCACATTTGCGCCCCAAGCACCGCACCTGCGGGCCCGCAGATGCGTCAAACTCACTGCATCAGTGGCTCTTCTCTAAGCCCTCAAATTCCGCATCTGCGGCTTCCCTACCGCATCTGCAACCTGCGGTCCCCAATCCCTAGGTGCGGAAACATCAGAAGCAGCAGTTTCAGCTGCACAATTCCATTTCCAATTCCTCCGTTAACTACCTGAATTCATCTCGAGGCCCTCGGGACCTCAACCAAAAATACTAACAAGTCACATATCAACCTTCAAACTTAGTCGAATCTCCGGAACACTCAAAACAACATCAAAACACCCAAATACTCCCAGATTCAAGCCTAAGGATTTCCAAAATTCCAAATTCCGGAAACGATGTCGAAACCTACTAAATTACCTCCGAATGACCTGAAATTTTGCACACACGTCACAAATGATACTATGAACCTACTCCAACTCCTAGAATTCCATTCTGAACCCAATATCAAGATTTCCCTTGCTGGCCGAAAAACGCCAAATTTCTAATTTCGCCAATTCAAGCCTTATTCTACTACAGACCTCCAAATCATATTCCGAACACGCTCCTAAGTCTAATATCACCTCACGGAGCTAAACGAACCATCAGAATTCACATCCGATATCATTTACACACAAGTTAACATCCGGTTGACTTTTCCAACTTAAACTTCTAAATAGGAGACTAAGTGTCTCCTTCCACACCGAAACTACTCCGGACCCGAACCAACCGACATGATACGATGAAATACAGCTTAGGAATACATAAAGAAGTAGAAATAGGGGAAACGGGTCTATAATTTATGAAACGACCGGCCGGGTCGTTACAAATGGCAACTCCTAACTCCATAAATAGACCTAGCAACCAAGTCACCTCTACTACAGCTGAAGCCATGCTTCTATACTTAGCCTCAACAGACCTTCTGGACGCTGTCTGTTGTTTCTTGGATTTCCAAGATATCAAGGATTCTCCAAATTTGATCACATAACCTGTGACTGACCTGCGTGTATTGGGGCATGTAGCCCAGTCTGAATCATACCAGCAACTCAACTTAGTTGCAACCCCATCTTTCAGCCATACACCTTGACCTGGAGCATTCTTTAAGTATCTTACCACTCGAAGTGAAGCTTCCCAGTGTGACCTCTTAGGATGTTGCATGAATTGACTCAAGCTTCGGATTGCATAACTAATGTCTAGCCTTGTAATTTTAACATGCATAATCTTACCAATTAGATTTTGGTACAGAGTAGGAACCTGCAATGGCACATCTCCCACAATGCCAGTGGCCTTGTTATACTCTATTACAGTTAACTTCAGATTGGTTTCTAAACGGGTCATTGCAGGTTCATCTCCACTGAGGCCCATATTAGAGATTAGCTCAAGCACATACTTCATTTGATCTTATATAATACCAGCTTTGGACCTAAGAACCTCAATTCCCAAGAAGTATTTGAGTTCCCCCAAATCTTTCAGCTTGAATTTATGATGAAGCACCTGCTTGGCTTCAGTGATCAAATCCGCATTACTACATGTAATGAGTAGATCGTCTACATAGACCAAAATAACCACTATGCCACCTTTCTTCTTCAAGGTGAACAAAGAATAGTCATGACTATTTTGAGTAAAACCTGCATCAAGCAATGCCTCTGTCGACTTGATGTTCCATTTCCTAGAGGCTTGCTTAAGCCTATATAGAGACTTAAGTAACCTGCAAACCTTCTACTCCTCATATATTCTAAAACCTTTAAGAAGTTCCATGTATACTTCTTCACAAATATCATCTTGCAAGAAATCATTGTACATATCCGTTTGGTATAAAGACCAACCTCTGGATACTGCTAGTGCTATTATTGATCTTACTGTGACCATCTTGACCACATGAGAGAATGTGACATGATAAACAAGTCCCTCTTGCTGAATATACCCCTTGGCAACCAATCTAGACTTGCATCTTTCAACTTCTCCATTGGCATGATACTTGATCGTATATATCCATTTTGAGCCTACAGTATTCTTTCCTGCAGATAGATCAACATTTTTCTAGGTGTGATTATCTCTAGAGCTTGGATTTCTTGCTGCATAGCTTGAATCCGTCTAGTATCTTTGGCTTCTTGCTTGAAAGTCTGTGGTTCCACCAAAGTGGAAAATTTGGAAAAGTAGTTGTAGTAAGTTGGAGTGACATTATTATAGGAGAGATATTTTGCCAAAGGATATTTGTTGGAAACTTTGCTTGGTGTGATGTAATCTTTCATCCAAATAGGCTCTTTGGACTCCCTAGCAGACCTTCTAACATATGCTGGTGGTGCTATTGTTTCTACTACTTGTAAGGTATTCTCTTGTGTAAGTGTAACGACCTGACCAGTCGTTTTACTTTCTAGAACCCTATTCCCCTAAATAAGACTCCTTGTATGTAATTTTACTATTTTATGACTTGCGAGGATGGTTAGTTTGGATTTGGAAGAGTTTGGGTTGAATCAAAACACTTGGTTCCATGGTTTGGCTTTAAAAGGCTAAGTTTGACTTTGGTCAATGCTTTGAGTAAACGACCTTGGAATCAGGATTTGACGGTTCCAATCGGTTTATATGGTGATTTTGGACTTGGGCATATATTCAGATCGGGTTTTGGATGTCCCAGGAGCATTTCAGCACCTAATAGTGAAAGTTGGCTCTTTGGAGGTTTTTAAGTTTTTTAAATTTGGTTTGTGATAGTAAGGTGTATAAAATGTATTAAAATTGAGTAGTATTTTAAGTAAATTGAAATAATTCTTAATTATGTGAATTTTTAATGGAAAATTAATCATGTAATTAAGGAAATTGGTGGATAAAATTTGGATAGGCTTAAAAACCAAAGCGTGACAACAACCCACGTCTTAAGTGATGACTATTAAATTACAAAATAATGTGTCATATTTGGAGGGAACTATTGGCCAAGTAAGACACAAAGAGGGCCCCATAAGCTTACAAACTTAATAGACTTTCTTACCTTATCAATATTGTATATAAAATTGCTAACCAATGGATGAGAGCTCAAAGTTTTTGTTTAAAACTTCATGACATGTCCAGAACTTGAGAATTGGCATTTTTGGCTTCTTTGAACTTTAGACATTCAAGTAGTAATTTGATAATGATTTCTTATTGCAAAGGTTACAAAACAAAGAGAATTCATAACATCTACAAGAATTCCAATGTTAGCAACCAAAATTCCAACGAGATTTCTTAGCACATTAGCAACGTAAGATTTTGCGATTCTAAGGGAGTACGGTGTAACCTTCTCCAAGAATATTATACGGATTTTTACCTACTCTAGGTATGTTGAGGCTATCCATTCTTTCCTTTTGGAATGATCCATACGATGCAAACGAAACGAGAAAATGCACAACTTCCATAAATGACTCTATTCATAGAAATACTAGAGATGCTTATGTTCTTGATTCCCCATGTGTCATATTATTCTATCATCTATTCATGGGTCTCAAAAATACGTAAGTTGGTAAAGTTTATTTCATGATATTAATCATAGGTATAATGGTCTTATGACGTACCGAGAGATTTGATCAATGTATTTCATATGCATTTCATGCATTTATACATGCACATTGACCTATGACTAGATATCGTTATATACACATATTTATATGTATGTGTGTATGTGTGTGTATATATATATATATATATATGTGTGTGTGTGTATATATATATATATATATATATATATGTATGTATGTATATATATATATATATGTATGTATGTATATATATATATATATGTATGTATGTATATGGATATGTGAAAAGGTTACGGCGTTATATACGCACCATCACCTGATCAGTTGGTATACGTTGATGATTTTACCCACAGTGGCTGAGATGATATGATGGGATTCCCGCAGAGGCCTGATGATGTTGTCACGACCCCGGTTTGCCCTCCGTGAACCATCGTGAAGGCACCTAGTCTCTACGACTAGGTAAGCCTAAATTGTGGAAGAAAACCAAATTAGCGTAAATAAAACTATTTAAAACAGAAATAATATAATAAAACTACGTTTTAAAGTGCCGCTCGACATAAAAAATTTAATTCTCAAATCTAATATATATATCTCCCAAAACCCGGAAACCCATGAATCACAAGCTAAGGATCACTGCACAGTACTCTAACTCTAGAATATCTATCAAGGAAAAGAAATACAGAAGGGCAAATGTTTAAAAGCTAGAATAGAAAGGGACTCCTCGATCTGTGAACGCAGCAGATATACCTCGAAGTCGCTGGAGTAGTCGCCTCGCCTCAAGGGTGATAGGATTGAGTTGCAGTACCTGAATCTGCACATGAAAAAGATGCGTAGAAGGGGCATGAATACACCACAACGGTACTCAGTAAGTGCCAAGCCTAACCTTTGTGAGGTAGTGATGAGGAAGGTCATGGCCCTACTGAGATAAAAATAAAGAATATAAGACATGACAGTATAAGATAAGCAATACAGTTGAAAACTAACGATAAGAATTTAATACAGGAAAACAAGGAATTCAATAACTAAAACAGAGGAAAAAACAATCACAAGGAAATAACCGGGGATCTCTCAGTATCCCGAGGATCTCTTCGTACCCTCAATATATACCAAGGATCTTCTGGTATCCTGAGGATCTCTCGGTATCCTCAATGTATGCTATAGATCTCTTGGTATCCCGAGGATCTCTTGGTATCCCGAGGATCTCTTGGTATCCTCAATATATGCTAGGGATCTCTTGGTATCTCGAGGATCTCTTGGTATCCTTAATGTATGATAGGGATCTCTTGGTATTCTCAATGTATGATAGGGATCTCTTGGTATCCCGATGATCTCTCGGTATCCACAATATATGCTAGGGATATATTGGTATCCGAGGATATATGTGCTGGGAATCTCTCGGTATCTCACACTTCAGCTTAAATCGTAAATGCGTACAGGGGATCTCCCAGGATGCCGTTCCGTAGTCCCAAAGTAAAACACACAACAATGGCACAATGAATACTCAAATAAACTCAACTTCATAACAAGGTAACACAGACAATTCTAACTTAGCATGCTTCACGTAATACAAATAAGGCAGTTAAAACAAATAAAGCAATTAAGTCAATTAGACATGCTTCTCTACCTAACAGCATGTTTAAAGGTGCAAGTAGAATAAATAGAAAGGGAAAACACAATTAAAGTTACTTAATGAAAACCGGATTTTCAACAATTAGCACAAGTATGCACTCGTCACCTCACGTACAACGCATTTCAATTATCACAATACCAATCCTAAGGGGAAATTCCCCCACACAAGGTTAGACAAGCTACTTACCTCGAACCAGCTCAATAATAAACCCCACACCACGTTCTTGCCATAAATACTCGACTCCAAATAGCCCAAATCTATTCAATTCAATTGCATAATGTAAATAACACTTCAAGTGATTGATTCTATAATTAAATTCTAAGCTAACACGCAAAACCATAGGTGATGACAGTTCTGGCAAATTTCAAGGAAGCATGGCTCGCTTGTTAGGCTTAATCTTAAGCTTTTCTTAAAATATTTAGTCAATTAGTCTTATTAAGGAACTTCTTAGAAAAGCTGCGAAGACGGGACTAGTTTCAAGAAGAATCCTAAATCGGAAGCTTAATTCGAAAGACGAGAGTAGGCTCGAGAAATTAGGTAAAATGACCAAAACGCCCCTCGGGCCTACGTCTCGGAATCAGGTAAAATTTACATTTCCAAAATCCTCACACTCTTACGTATCTAACCATACTAAAATTATCCCAATCCAATGTCAAATCCCCAATCAAAACTCAAATTCTTGGTCTAAGAACTTTCCCTCAATTTTCATACAAATTCCGAAATTAAATGATGGATTCATGTTTAGATTAATGGGTTACAAGCAAAAAGGAGTAAGGAATCATTACCCCAGAATCGTTACCCAATTGATATCTCTGAAAATCCCTCAAAATCTCGCTCAAATCCGAGCTCCCAAACTCTAGCTTTGATAAAAATGGCTAAACCCTCGACTTTGAAATTTTATATCTGCCCAAGTAAATCCTTCTTCGCGAACACGGAAGGACCCTCGCGTTCGCGAAGCACAACTTTGCTTGGCCTATATTTCCTTCATCGCGAATGCGATGCCCCTGTCGCAAACGCGATAGAAAACTTCTCCCTCCTACGCGAACGCGGGACCCTCTTCGCGAACGTGTAGGCATACGACCTCTCAGCTTCGTGAATGCGGGACAACGTTAAGCTTCCACCAGCCCCAGCTCCTCTTCGCGAATGCGAAGCATTAAGCTTCCACCAGCCCCGGCTCCTCTTCGTGAACGCGAGACCCCACTCACAAATGCGAAGAAGGAAACCAGAACTGGAGATTTGCTACATTTTCTGAAATCCTCTAAGTCCAAAAATGACCCGTTGAGCATCCGAAACACACCCGAGGCCCCTGGGACCTCAACCAAACCTGCCAACCAATCCTAAAACATCATTCAAACTTGTTCCAACCTTCGAAACACTCAAAACAACATCAAAACACCTATTTTTCATCGGATTCAAGCCTAAGAATTCCAAAAACTCTAAAAATACGCTTTCAATCAAAAAGTCTATCAAACCTCGTCCGAATGATCTGAAATTTTACACACACGTCACATTAAACACTATGGAACTACTCCAACTTTAGTAATTCCATTTCTACTCACGGATCAAAATCTCACTATCGAATCGGAAACTTCAAAAATTCAACTTTCGGCATTTCAAGCCTAAATTAGCTACGGACCTCCAAAACACAATCTGAACACGCCCCTAAGCCCAAAATCACCCAACAGAGCTAACATAACCATTAGATTTCCATTCTTAGGCCGTCTTCACACTGTTCCGACTACGACCAACTTTCCAACACTTAATCTCTCATTTAGGGACTAAGTGTCCCAAAACTCTCCGAAACTCAAAACTGAACATCCCAACAAATCAAAATAGCAGAAATAAACTTGGGGAAAACAGTTAGTGGGGGATCGGGGTGTAAATTCTTAAAACAATCGGCTGGGTCATCACATCCTCCTACACTTAAACATTTGTTCGTCCTCGAATGAGCATAAAGACATACCTGAAGTGGTAAAAAGATGAGGGTAATGGTTGCGCATATCCTGCTTGGTCTCCCAGGTCGCCTCCTCGACCGGCTGACCCCGCCACTAAACCTTTACTGCAACAATGTTCTTTGACCTTAGCTTTCTAACCTGCCTGTCTAATATTGCCACTGGCCTCAACATAAGATAGATCTTTGTCCAGCTGGACTGAACTAAAATCCAACATGTGCGACGGATCACCATGATACCTCTGGAGCATCGAAACATAAAATACCGGATGAACTCCTGCCAAACTAGGAGGTAAGGCAAGCTCATAAACAACCTCCTCAACACGCCTCAATATCTCAAAAGGGCCAATAAACCTCGAAATCAACTTCCCTTTCTTCCCAAATCTCATAACGCCCTTCATAGGTGAAACCCGAAGCAGAACCCGCTAACCATATAGGAAACATCACAAATCTTCCGGTCTGCGTAACTCTTCTGTCTGGGCTGGACTGTACGGAGTCTATCTTGAATCACCTTAACCTTCTCCAAAGCATCCTAAACCAAGTCTGTGACCAATAATCTAGCCTCACCCGGCTCAAACCAACCCACCGGGGATCTACACTGTCTCCCATATAAAGCTTCATATGGTGCCATCTGAATGATGGACTGATCACACACGCACATAACATATCCTCAAGAATCTGAATAGTACGCTCGGACTGTCCGTCCGTCTGAAGGTGAAATGATGTACTCAACTCCACCCGAGTACCCAGCTCATGCTGAACGGCCCTCCAAAACCATGATGTGAACTAAGTACCTCTATTTGAAATGATGGACACTGGAATACCATGCAAACGAACAATCTCCTGAATATAAATCTCCACCAACCGCTCCAAAGAATAAGTAGTACATACAAAAATGAAATGAGCGGACTTGGTCAGCCGATCCACAATCACCCAAATAGCGTCAAACTTTCCCAAAGTCTGTGGGAGCCCAACTACAAAGTCCATGGTAATCCGCTCTCACTTCCACTCCAGAATCTCTATCTGCTGAAGTAACCCACCCGGTCTCTAGTGCTCATACTTTACCTGCTGACAGTTGAGGCACCAAGCTACAAATCCAACTATATCCTTCTTCATCCACCTCCACTAGTAGTGCTGCCTCAAATCCTGATACATCTTCGCGACACTCGAATGGATGGAATACCGCGAACTATGGGCCTCTAGGATTAACTCTCAAAGCCCATCGACATTGGATACACAAATCCGACCCTGCATCCTCAATACCCCATCATCACCAATAGTCACATCTCTGGCATCACCGTGCTGAACCTTGTCCTTGAGGACAAGCAAATGAGGGTCATCATACTAACGCTCCTTAATACGATCAAATAAGGAAGACCTAGAAACCATGCAAGCTAGAACCCGACTGGGCTCCGAAAGATCCAATCTCATAAACTAGCTGGCTAAGGCCTGAACATCCATCGCCATAGGCCTCTCCGATGCTGGTAAATAAGCCAAACTCCCTAAACTCTCTGCCCGGTGACTCAAAGCATCGGACACCATATTGGCCTTGCCCGAGTGATACAAAATAGTGATGCCATAGTCCTTTAGCAACTCTAACCGCTTCCTCTGGCGCAAATTTAGATCCTTTTTCTTGAACAGGTACTACAAGCTCTGATGGTCAGTATAAATCTCACAGGGAACCCCGTATAAATAATGGTGCCAAATCTTTGTGGCGTGAACAATGGCATCTAACTCAAGGTCGTGAATATGGTAGTTCTTTTTATGTATCTTCAACTATCTAGATGCGTAGGCAATTACCCTACCGTCTTGCATCAACACCGCTCCGAGGCCAATCCTCAAGGCATCACAATAGACCATATAAGACCCCGAACCTGTAGGTAATATCAAAATTGGAGCTGTAGTCTAAGCTGTCTTGAGCTTCTGAAAGTTCGCCTCACACTCCTCTGTCCACTAAAACGGAGCACCCTTCTGGGTCAACCTGGTCATAGGGGCTGCAATTGATGAAAACCCCTCCACAAAACGACGGTAGTAACCCACTAGGCTAAGGAAACTGCGAATATCGGTAGCTGAGGATGGTCTGGGCCAACTCTGCACAACCTCTATCTTCTTCGGATCCACCTGAATATCTTCACTCGATACCACGTGGCCTAAGAATGCCACTGAATCCAACCAAAACTCACATTTCGAGAACTTAACATATAACTTCTTCTCTCTCAGAGTCTCAAGCATAGTCCTCAGGTGCTACTCATGATCTTCCCGACTCCGGGAATACACTAGAATATCATCAATAAAGAAAATGACGAATGAGTCAAGATACGGTCGGAACACACTGTGCATCAAATGTATAAAGGTTGCTGGGGCATTGGTCAGCCCAAATAACATAACAAGGAACTCGTAATGACCATACTGAGTCCTGAAAGCAATCTTCGGGATATCCGGCTCCCTAATCTTCATTGATGGTAACCTGAGCGCAAATCAACCTTAGAAAACACCCATGCGCCCTGAAGCTGGTCAAACAGATCATCAATACGAGGCAAAGGATAAAGGTTCTTCACTGTAACCTTGCTTAACTGGCGATAATCAATACACATACGTATAGAACCAACCTTTTTCTTCACAAACAAGATAGGACCACCCCAAGGTGATACACTTGGCCGAATAAAACCCTTGTCAAGCATTTCTTGTAATTGATCCTTCAACTCCTTCAACTTAGGAGGATCCATACGATACGGAGGAATAGAAATGGGCTGAGTGCCTGGTAACAGATCAATGCCAAAATCAATATCTCTATCAGGCGACATGCCTGGAAGATCAGCTGGAAACACATCTGGAAAATCCCGTACTACTGGGACTGAATCAACTGAAGGGGTATCAATACTGACATCTCTCACATAAGCTAAATACGCGTCACACCCCTTCTCAACCATATGCTGATCTTTAAGAAAAGAAATAACTCTACTGGGAGTGTGATCTAAAGTACCGCTCCACTCAACATGCGGTACACCTGGCACAACCATTGTCACGGTTTTGGCGTAACAATCAAGAATAGCATAATGGAGCGACAACCAGTCCATGCCCAAGATAATGCAAAATTCACCATGCTGAGCAACAATAAATTGCCTCTGGTCCCAAAACCACTAAGAACAACCAAACACGACTGATAAACGTGATCCATAATAAGAGAATCTCCCACAGAAGTAGAAACATTAACATGGGAACTCAAAGAATCACGAGATACACCCAAATGCGTGGAAATATAAGAAGACACATAAGAATAAGTGGAACCTTGATCGAATAAAACTGATACATCTCTGTGACAAACCAGTATAATACCTATGATGACAGAATCAGAGGCAACAACCTCGATACGGGCATGAAGGGCATAGTATCGGGCCTGGCCTCCCCCTCTAGGGCGAACTCTGCATCCTCAACCTCCACCTCTGGCTGGCTGAGTAGGTGGGGTAGCAACTAGAGCTGTAACCATAGCCTGAGAACTCTATGAGGCATGCTGTGGCTGAGAAGTCTTTGGAGGTGCACTCCTCCCAAGTCTAGGGCAATCCCTAAGCACATGGAATGTGTCACCACACTCAAAACAAGTTCTGGGAGGATGTAGTGGCTGTGACTATCTCGGGCCAAGTCTGCTGGACTGACCTCTGAAAGTACTCCGTGCAGGAGGCGCACTAGATGCCGGTGGTGCATAATAAGGCTCCTGAGGCCTAGGAGGAGCTGGAATACCACTGGCTGCTGGAAGAGCTGAATGAATAGGGTGACTCATATAACCCCTACCATGACGACCTGCTGCTGGGGCACGGGCACCAGAGAAATGGCCCAACTCTCGAGAACTCTTGGCCTCCCTCTCCCTAACATGCATACCCTCAATCCTCCTAGCAATTCTCACCACCTGTTGATAAGAAATATCCATCTCTAACTCACGAGCTATGCTAGACCTGATGTTGGGAATAAGGCCCTCAATAAACCGACGAACCCTCTTATGAATAGTAGAAACCAAGGCTACTGCATGCCTAGCCAAACTAGTGTAACAAACAACATACTCTGAGACAGTCATAGCACCCTGGCGCGAATGCTCAAACTCTGTGCGCCATGCGTCCCTAAGGCTCTAAGGAACATACTCTTTCATGAACAGATCTGAAAACTAAGTCCAAGTCCATGAATCAGCCTCATCTAGACTGTCTAACTCATAGGTGCGCCACCACTCATAGGCGGCTCCTCAAAGCTGGAAGGTAGTGAAGGAAACCCCGCTCGATCCTGATATACCCATGGTACGGAGAATGCGGTAACTCTCATCTAGAAATCCTAGAGAATCCTCCGATGCTAGACCGCTGAATATAGGAGGCTTGTACCTCTTGAACCTCTCAAGCCTCAGCTGCTCCTCCTCGAAAGCCGTTGCCCTGCCCTTTGGCTGAACTGGCACTGCAGGCGGTGCATGAATAATCTCAGAGACCTGCTTAACATGCACTCACTTCTTAGGAGTACGGGCGATAGGAGTTTGTGCTCCTCCCCCGGCCTGAGATGTAGCTGCAGCAAGGGAAAGCAACCCTGCCTGAGCCAGAGTGGTGTACATGCTCATGAACTATGCCAGAGTCTCCTAAGAGCTGGAGTGATAGTAGCAGTAGGCGTGTCAGGTGCCTAGACTACGACTGGAACTACTAGTGGTACCTCAGTAGCAGCTTACGCAAGTGCTCTGGCTGCACCACGTGTGCGCCCTCGGCCTCTACCCCGACCCCGACCTCTGGCGGCTGCAGTTAGGGGTGTTGGTGCCTGATCATCTCAAGTAGCAAGTGTTCTCACCATCTGTGAGAGAATAGAAGACAGAAGTTTAGAATTGTAAGGTCAAAATATCGCACGACAAAGAAATCAAGTGAAGTGGAATTTCCCTAGTAGTTACATAGCCTCTCGTAGATAAGTATAGACGTCTCCGTACCGATCAGCGAGACTCTAATGAACCGACTTGTGATTCATGACTTTTATGAACCTAGAGCTTTGATACCAACTTGTCACGAACCCAGTTCGCCCTCCGTGAACCATAATGATGACACCTAGTCTCTACGACTAGGTAAGCCTAAATTGCGGAAGAAAACCAAATTTGCAGAAATAAAATAATTTAAAACAGAAATAATATAATAAAACAACGTTTTAAAAGTGCCGCTCGGCATACAAAATATAACTCTCAAATCTAATAAATATCTCTACCAAAATTTGGAAACCCATGAATCGCAAGCTAAGGATCACTACACAGTACTCTAACTCTAGAATATTTAACAAGAAAAAGAAATACAGAAGGGCAAATGTTTAAAATCTAGAATAGAAAGGGACTCCTCGGTCTGCAGACGCGGCAGATATACCTCAAAGTCGCTGGAGTAGTCGCCACGCCTCAAGGGTGATAGGACTGAGTCGCAGTACTTGAATCTGCACATGAAAAACATGCACAGAAGGGGCATGAGTACACCACAACGGTACTCAGTAAGTGCCAAGCCTAACCTCGGTAGGGTAGTGACGAGGAAGGTCAGGGCCCTACTGAGATAAAAATAAAGAATATAAGACATGACAATATAAGATAAGAAATACAATTGAAAACTAATGATAACAATTTATTACAGGAAAACAAGGAATTTAATAACTGAAAAAGAGGAAAAAACAATCACACAGAAATAACCGGGGATCTCTCAGTATCTCGAGGATCTCTTAGTACCCTCAATATATACCAGGGATCTCTTGGTATCCCGATGATCTCTCGGTATCCTCAATGTATGCTAGGGATATCTTGGTATCATCAATGTATGATAGGGATCTCTTGGTATCTCGATGATCTCGTGAAATCCTCAATATATGCTAGGGATATCTTGGTATCCCGAGGATCTCTTGGTATCCTCAATGTATGATAGGGATCTCTTTGTATCCCGAGGATCTCTTGGTATACTCAATGTCTGATAGGGATCTCTTGGTATCTCGAGGATCTCTCGGTATCCTCAATATATGCTAGGGATATCTTGGTATCCCGAGGATCTCTTGGTATCCTCAATATACGTATTGGAGATCTCTCGGTATCCCGCACTTCAGCTCAAATCGTAATGCGTACAGGGGATCTCCCAGGATGCCGTCCCGTAGTCCCAAAGTAAAACACACAACAATGACACAAGGAATACTCAAATAAACTCAACTTCATAACAAGGTAACACAGACAATTCTAACCTAGCATGCTTTACATAATACAAATAAGGCAGTTAAAGCAAATAAAGCAATTAAGTCAATTAAACATGCTTCTCTAACTAACAACAGGTTTAAAGGTGCAAGTAGAATAAATAGAAAGGGAAAACACAATTAAAGTTACTTAAAGAAAACCGGTTTTCTAACAATTAGCACAAGTATGCACTCTTCACCTCACGTACAAGGAATTTTAATTATCACAATACCAATCCTAAGGGGAAAGTCCCCCACACAAGGTTAGACAAGCTACTTACCTCGAACCGGCTCAATAATCAATCCCTGACCACGTTCTTGCCACGAGTACTCGACTCCAAATGGCCCAAATCTATTCAATTTAATTGCATAATGTAAATATCACTTCAAGTAACTGATTCTACAATTAAATTATAAGTTAATATGCGAAATTAGGTAAAATAACCAAAATGCCCCTCGGGCCCACGTCTCGGAATCGGGTAAAATTTACATTTCCAGAATCCTCACACTCTCACGAGTCTAACCATACCAAAATTATCCCAATCCAATGTCAAATACCCAATCAAAACTCAAATTCTTTGTCTAAGAACTTTCCCCCAATTTTCATACAAATTCCGAAATTAAATGATGAATTCATGTTTAGATTAATGGGTTACAAGAAAAAATGAGTAAGAATCGTTACCCAATTGATATCTCTGAAAATTCCTCAAAATCTCGCTCAAATCCGATCTCCCAAACTCTACTTTTGATAAAAATGGCTAAACTCTCGACTTTGAAATTTTATATCTGCCCAGGTAAATCCTTCTTCGCGAACGTGGAAGGACCCTCATGTTCGATAAGCACAACTTTGCTTGGCCCAGATTTCCTTCATTGCGAATGCGATTCCCCTATCACGAACGCGATAGCAAACTTCTCCCTTCTACGCGAACGCGGGACCCTCTTCGCAAATGCATAGGCATATGACCTCTCAGCTTCGCGAACGCGGGACCCTCTTCGCGAATGCGAATCATTAAGCTTCCAGTAGCCCCAGCTCCTCTTCGCAAATACGAGTCCCTACTCGCGAATGCGAAGAAGGAAACTAGAACTGGAGACCTGCTGCATTTTCTGCAATCTTCTAAGTCCAAAAATGACCCATTGAGCATCCGAAACACACCCGAGGCTCCCGGGACCTCAACCAAACCTGCCAACCAATCCTAACATATCTTTCAAACTTGTTCCAACCTTTGGAATGCTCAAAACAACATCAAAACACCTATTTTTCATTGGATTAAAGCCTAGGAATTCCAAGAACTGTAAAAATATGCTTTCGATCAAAAAGTTTATCAAACCTCGTCCGAATGACCTGAAATTTTACACACACGTCAAATTAAACACTATGGAACTACTCCAACTTCCAGAATTCTATTCTGACCCTCGGATTAAAATCTCACTATCGAACCGGAAACTTCAAAATTCAACTTTCGGTATTTCAAGCCTAAATTAGCTTCGAACCTCCAAAACACAATCCGAACACGCCCCTAAGCCCAAAATCACCCAACAGAGATAACAGAACCATCGGATTTCCATTCCGAGGCTGTCTTCATACTGTTCCGACTACAGCCAACTTTCAACAATTAAGGTCTCATTTAGGTACTAAGTGTCCCAAAACTCTCTGAAACTCAAAACCGAACATCCCGGCAAATCAAAATAGCAAAAATAAACTTGGAAAAAACAATTAGTGGGGGATCGGTGCATAAATTCTTAAAACGACTGGCTGGTTCGTCACAAATGTTATGAAACATGTACCTATGTACGACATGACATTCATACGCATATGCATGATACTATAATTATTTCATGATTTACACAGTTATTTAGACTTACAGGTTGAGTCAATTACTCTATATTTCTTCCAGGTCTATTATGTACTTATTTATGTGCCTTACATACTCGGTACATTATTGGGACTGACGTCCCTTTTGCCCGGGACGCTGTGTTTCATGCCCGCAGGTCCCGATAGATAGGTCGAGAGCCCTCTAAGTAGGCTATCAGCTCAGCAGAAAATATTGGTGCACTCCATTCGTTTCGGAGTGGCTGTTTGGTTAGTATGATTTAAACGTGTATTGTTTGGTATGGAAGGATTCTGTCTCGACCTTTATGAAAAATTATGTATTCTTAGAGGCTTGTAGACAGATGTCATGTACACAAAATATTGTATGGCCTTGTCGGCCTATGTTCAGTATACGAATGGTTATTTTGGTCTTATATGCTCGTATGTCTTATGTATAAGTTGGTATCATATATTGTACTCTACTTATCTCACGGAAGCCTTCCGACTCGGTTATCTATGATAGTATGACATAAAAAATACGTTATGTTGGTACTCGGTTGAGTAAAGTACCGGGTGCCCGTCGCGTCCCGTCGGTTTGGGTCATGACACCAGCTAAGGAGAGGACCGCATCTTCGAGGTCCTTTCTGCATATGCGAAGCCACAGAAGTGGCTAAATTTCGGCAGATACAAAAATTGCAGAAGGTAGAACCCCAATTTAATGCGGGACTTAGGCATTTTGAGCTCGCTTAATTCATTTCTTGGGCGATTCTTGGAGCTCTTAGAGAGGGGATTTTACCTAACACTTTGAGATAAGTAATTTCTACACAATGTGAGTTAAATACATAGATTATGGATAGATTTAATATGTAAAATTTGTGAAATCTTGGGTTTAGATGAAAAACCTTCAGTTTTAGTAAAAATGGGATTTAACCACGAAAATGGTTATGAAATTTAGTGAAAATCATATATTTGAGTTCATGAGATTATGGGTAACAACTTTCTTCAAAAACTTCAGAAATCCGAGCATGTAGTCCCATGAGTGAATTCTAGGAACTCTTCAATTAGGGGTGGGAAAACCCTTTAATAATTAGGATATGAACTTTTGAATATGTATTGAGTATTTTATATAAAATTTGACTAGTTTCGCATGGTTGGGCACCGAATTGAGGGTTTAAGCATAATTATGGACCGGAAAGTAAACTTTGAGACGAGGTATGTCTCTTTTCTAATCTTGTAAGAGGGAATCAACCCCATAGGTGAACTTAATTAATATGTGCTTCTATTTGTGGAGGCTACGTACATACGAGGTGACGAGAGTCCGTACGTAAATTATGCTTATGTCTGGGTAGTTTTAGGTTTACACCATGCTTTGTTGACACCGTTTTTTGATTATACTTGCTAATTGCCTTGAATAGAGCCGAGATTAAGGATTTCAAGATTTAAAAGTTTCTCGTTGAATTTCTTTTTTTGGAAAGAATTGAGGAATATTATGATAACTTGAGAAATCTATGTTCACCCGTGTCGCAAATATATTCCGTAAGCGAGGTAAATTTCTACTACTCTTAATGGAGCGGGAAGTTCACCTCGGTAGGTTAATAGATGCATCTATGGTTCGTGTTGTTCGACCCTCAGTAGTGCACACAGTATATGTATATGTATTATGGTCGTACGTCCTCGGCATAATTCGTACGTAATAATACTGGGAGCCCAATTATGCTTGATATTATTTCATTGGCTTGAGAGGTTAATTGGTTAAATGATGAAAATTGATTTGGTACTTACTATCAGTGAAAGAATTATTTATTTATGTCTTGCTACCAAGTTCTATTTTCATTTATATACCCCATATTTAATTAGAATTGTTATATATTTTATTGTTGGCTCATAGTAAGTGTCGAAGTCGACCCCTCGTCACTACTTCTTCGAGGTTAGACTAGCTACTTACTAGGTGCATATTGTTTATGTACTCATGCTATACTTCTGCACTAAATGTGCCGGATCTGAGGTAGGTGAATCTGGATATCAGTCTGGCGCGCATCCCTGATTACAATAAGACTTAGCAGTGAGCTGCCTTCCGATCCAGTTCTGCAGCAGCCGAAGTCTTTCTTTTGCTTTATTTTTCTGTCTATTTCATTTCAGACAGTAGTGTAGTATTCTTTTATATATTCTACTAGTAGCTCATACACTTGTGACACCAGGTCTTGGAGATTTATGCTAGTAAACACTTAATGGTTTTGGGTTATTTTACTTATCTTACTTGCTTTCAAAATTTTGATCTCTCATTTTTATTAAATTTTTACTTCTTATTTATGCACAAACTAAGAATCAACTACTTCAAATCCTTAAAAGAAAGGATTACAGAGTTAGTTCACTGTTGGCTTGCCTAGCGGTAACGTTGGGAGTCATCACGGCCTATAGGAGAAATTGGGTCGTGACATTAGGCATTTCTTTTGTTATCTCTTCTTGTAATGTTGTGGCATGTCCCTGCTCATACCTTCAGTGACTGATTCTTCAGACTCAAGGTCATCAACTATATCAGGAGTATCAACACTTGTTTGAGTTGTTATGTGAGGTGTTTGCAGTTCCTGATCTTGTACATTATCAGGCATGTCAAGGAACCAAGAATGATCAGTGTCCAAATTTTCAGCAAAAGGAAATTCTGATTCATTGAAAATTACATCTCTACTTTCAAAGAGTTGCTTGCTATCCAATTCTATCAACAGATAGCCCTTCTGTCTCTCAAAATAACCCATAAGAACTGCAGGTCTAGCTCTTGCAGCAAATTTATCACCTTTAGGTGTAGTCGTCACATAACATAAACATCCTATTACTCTCAAGTATTTCAGAGATAGAGATTTAGAGTATAGCATTTTAGAGGGACTCTTTCCTTTGATGGCTACAGATGGCAACCTATTGATCAAGTACACATCAGTTTTGACACAGATGCCCCATTACTAAATAGGTATTTTCGACTGAAATTTTAAAGCTCTTGCTACCTCTAGTCCACAACACCATTCTGTTGTGGAGTGTGTGTGCAACTACTCTGATGTATCACACCAAGATCTTGCAAGAGTGCTTTACACTGAGAATTAAAAAAAGTTGTTCCACTATCAGATCTTATTATCTTCACCATAGTTCCAAATTGGTTATTTATCATCAAAAGAAAGTTCTTAATAGCAACAATGACTTCTGATTTAAGATGTAGTAAATGAATCCATGTGTAATGACTGAAATCATCCATAATAGTCAAGAAGTAGCATTTCCTATCAAAAGTGGCAACCTTATAAGGGCCCCAAAGGTCCATATGAACAAGAGCAAAGGGAGAATCAGTTCTGGAGTTGCTAGTATGAAACACTAGTCTAGGTTGCTTAGCTAGTGGGAAAACATGACACTTATTCAATAATTCACTATTTACAACACTCTCTAAATTCATGCTCGTCATAGCAGTTGGTGAAGGATGTCCAAGCCTCATATGCCATAGTTTGCAGTCTTCTCCATTCACTGCAGCAACCAACCTTTGTGTTTGCATTTTATTTTTGTCAATTGCTTTTTCAATATGTACAGTCCAACATTCTCCTTCACCCTGTCACTGTAAAGGTCCTAAAATAAAACAAAGCCAGGGAAGAAATTGACTCAACATGGGAGTTCCCTGGTTAACTTGGACACTGACAACAAATTAAATTTGAATTCAGGTATAAACAACAGATTGCTTATGGACTCAGTTCCAAATAGGCAGGATTCACCAACACATGAGATTGTAATCTTATCTCCTGTAGGCAGATGTACATTATCCTTCAATAAGTTTTCAGTTGCTGCTATGTGATGTGTAGCACTAAAATCAACAATCCATTCATTTGTAAAACTACTAGTCGTCAAGCAAGTAGCATTACCTACCATATTAGCTTAGGCATCAGTAGTATCTTTGCTTAGAAATCCTAGGATCTGTTTGTATTGCTCCTCAGTGAAATAGGGTCCTTTTCCAGCCAAAGTAGTCTGTAAATCAGTAGCTGAAGAACTTTGGGACTGAATATCAGCACTTCCAGAATTTCCACAGACATTATTTATAGCATTGATAGATTGTTGATTTCCAAACTGTCCTTCAAAATTGCCATTCCTTGACGAAACTATCCACCAATATTGCTATTGCTAAACTTCTTCTTCCTTTTAAAATCTGCAGGATATCCTATGATTTTTTTTGTAGCAAGTGTCCTTTGTATGACCTCTAAGTCCACAATGCTCACATTGCATAAAAGGTTTCTTTCCCTTGTAACCTTGACCCCTGCTAACTTACATGGCCATTGGATCACCTTTTTTACTAAAAGAGCTCAGGCCAGAAGAGGGATGCTGAGATTCATCTTCAATTATAATAGCATATGCCTGATTAAGAGATGACTCATTGGATTTCAACAAAATTTGTCTCCTAGCTTGATCGTAAGATTCATTCAACCCACTGAGAAATTGTAATAACCTTTGTTGTTGTAGGTGTTCAACATACTCTCTTGAATTAGAAGCAGGCACCATGGCATCGTACTCATTGCACAAACCTTTCAATTTAGTGAAGTAAGTAGAGACAGAATATAGAACCTTCAGATAGAGTAGCAATAGCTTTGTGAATTTGAAAGTTCCTCATGCGATTGACCTTATCAAATCGTTCTCTTAGATATTCCCAAACCAAAAAAGCATTTGAAGCATATGCAATCCCACTAAGGAGTTATGTTTACACCGTGTTCATGAGCCACAAGAGAATCGGTTTCATTACACGTTTCCCACTGTTCATACAACTCTGTCTCACGCAACTCCTTTGTGCAAGTGCCAGTCACAAACCCTAGCTTTCTCTTCCCCAATATAGCACGATCTTCATCGTCCTGCTCCAAAGGCCATAGTTCTCAGATCCTGTTAGTTTCACAGGGATTAGAACAACACCGGGAGTGTCCGATGGACCAAGGTATAATGGATGCGTATAGGGAATTGTTGTTTCTTCCATTGAAGTGCTCAAATTCAAAATAATCACTTAGTAAATGAAGGATCAATAAACTCGAGGATGCTATAAATCACACTAATTAATGTGCGCGAATTATCAGTATCTCCCGCTCTGATACCATGTTAAAATTAGTGCTAATCTGCATTGAAGCCTCAAGCTCGACAAGTCCTTCAAGGGAGAAAGCTTCTAGAGAGGAGAAAAAGAGAGCATTTTCAGAGACAAATGAAAGCTTCTTTTTCATTAGGTATGGTGCAGGTAGTTATATACAAGACCCCCATTAGCCGACTAACTAATTAACTTAACCAATAAGATGTTGCCACATCATCCTGACTGAATGACTAAACCAACAATTACTGCGAACTAATGATGAACTAACATACTAACAACCAAACTTACAGTACAAACTAACAATACAAGTCATAATACTAATAAACATGATATTACTATACAAAATTTCTGCTTCTTTTCCTTTTTCCTTTGAGCTAGGGTCTATTAGAAATATCCTCTCTACCTTCACAAGGTAGGGATAACGTTTGTGTACACTCTATTCCTCTCCCCCCAGACCCCACTATGTGGAATTACACTGGGTTTATTTTTACCATAAAAGATTCCTAGCAACCAAAATAACGCAATATTATTTCTCCATTAATGTGAAATTATTTAATGGGCATGTATATATGCTGTCAGTTTAGAGGTCCCACTTGGGATGTGCCAAAAGTAGAAAAGATGGGAAAATTTCCAAAGATACCGAAACGAGACAATTACCTACTCTCACTTTCAACATTTCTTAACTACAACAAAACTTCGCCCAAAGAGGCCTTTCTTTGGATGATTTTGGCTGCACTTTCAGGTAAGCAATTCCATTCTTCTATTTTGTTGGATGTTTTGGTTGTACTTTCATTTTGACCAATATATAATTATACACAAGCGTGCCCGCATGTGTATATACAAAACTAATATTTACTGTCATAAAATGGTAGCGGGCTTAGACATGCCCTCTTAAAATTCACGATCCACCTCTCTTCTTATCTTCCTAGTTACCTCCAAAAAAAATGTAATATCTCATAGACTGATTACAATGACTCAAAGATTTTTCTTTGGCAGTAACAAATTAAAGTTCTTTCTTATTCTACAGAAGGAGGATACACTCTTGGATTTTCTCGGTGTTCTTCCTTCCAAAATAGAATCCACAAGTTCGACAACAATCACGGCGTTGATCCAACACTACAAACATCATTTTCAGCTAGTCTACAAAATGTTTGCCTCATGCACAACAAGGTAAAAAATGTAGGTGCCACTATGAATTCTACAAAAACATTTTCGACAACGCCTATTATAAGCTACTAATGAAGGGCAATAGCCTTTTCTCTTTTGATTAATCTTTGCTTATGTTTACCGTGAAAATGGTAATAATAGTTAAATTTGATTAAGTGGTTCTAAAAATGCGTGATCTATTTTATGCTAGTTGTAAGGCAGTTGATGCTATGTGAAAGACTTAGAAACAAGATAAGAGCTTAAAGGCGAGATGTTAACCAATCCGAATTGTTGTCGATCAGGGCCTCGAGCTTGCCTATTCAAGGGCCTCGGGGTCGAGTCTGAAGCTCGTATGGGAGATATCGAGGGTGATCGATAGAGACTAACAGTTATAAATAAATCAATGATAGCTCTTTATGGCCAATAATAAGCAATAAATGATGAACTTTAAGTAGAACACAATAAATATGAGCAATAAATGAAGTAATAAGATCAAGAAAATATGTTAGAGAACAGAGAGAATGTTCTAGTATATTTAGTATGGAGCAATAGATGATTATAAAATGACAAGGGTCCCCTTTATATATGAGAGGGAATCCCAATATAGTACAAGTGCATTTATTACAAAGATATGGGATAGTTAGTTGACGCCATGATTCAGGTCTGAACTTAGCTCACTAGACTTTGTCAGCCCTAGTTGTGTGCCTTGGGAACTCCCCACTTTCCCATCATAGCCATTGGTCCACATCGCCCCGAGGTCGAGTATCGATAGCCCTCGAGGGTGAACCTCGACCCTAGTCTCGAACCGTGTGAAATGTGCTTACGAGGCATCTTAACGATGGAAAATTGGACCCTCTGATTTTACCGTATACAGATAGTCCCCGCGTTTCTTAGAGTGAAAGTGATAAGAAATGACCTTGAATTCCTGCCCCTCTAATACTTCCGTAGTGACGGCAGTCATAAAGTGCCAATATACGACGTGCACAAAGCCCCTGAAAGCCTTCGCATTGATCACGACGGTTGGCTGTCCCTTGGCCTCCTTCAGCATGCGTATGGGGCCTCTATAAATACTTATCTTCTCGTTCTTTACAACTCACTGCACCACCAAGCCCCAAAAAGGTTCCTTCTACCTTTACTTTTGTTCTTTCTTCGAAATACAACTTCCCTCTCTCTTTCGGAATTTTTTAGAAATGGCGAAAACTTCCGCCTCTGCTTCTAAGGAGAGCGTGACCTCCTCCTCTTCCCTTCCATCTAAAGGCAAGACATCATTGCCTCCTCATGCTGGGGAATACGTTCCAGATTTGTTTTGCAATGGCTTCCGATTTCAAGGTCGAGAGACCTTCTTCGAAGCCTGGGTGCCATGAGCCTGTGTCTCAGTATATTAGTTTGGTATTAGACATTGAAAGGGTAAGGACTGATTACCGTTGGAGGGACGCGATGCTTGTGGAGATCCCTACTCGAGAGGAGGATATAACGATGTACAAAGCCGATTTCCTCAATGTGTATACTTACCCATTTACCCTTGGGGCGGTGGGGCCATCCTTGCCTCTGATAGACCCCGTGATTCTCAACTTCTTCCAACGGTATCAAGTGACCCTCAGCCAAATTCACCCTTCATTCTAGCATACTATCTATATGATCAGGTACTATGTGAGCATGATTGAGGAGATGCCCTTCACCCTCGATCACCTGATCAGGCCCCCGTCACTTCCGTGAGGGTCTGATTAAGCTCCACTGTCGAGCACCGAGGGTCCTCTTTGCTTGTATCGAAGAAGTTGGGAACGGAGGGTAGATGAGCCGCTTTTTCCGAGTAAGGACTTCAGACCTGATCCTGATAGAAAGGATGCCTATCCCTGAAAGGTGGAATATGGAACGTAAGTAGATACACTATCTAGCATTTCCTTGCTTCTTTTTAGGTACATCTTTCCATGTGCTTAATTTTCTCCACTAATGCAACCGTGGCAATTTATCTTGGCGTGATCACAGACCTCTCGGGTTGGGTCGGTCGGCTGGACTCGATTTTCCCATATGCCGAGCGAGTGTGGCATGACCTATCTCGAGACCATGGTGAGCTTTCGCCCCTATTGCAGTCGTACCTTTCAACTTGAATCGCTACTAATAGCGCTCTCATTCCCTGTGCTTACCCTTATCATTTGCATAGGTCTGGTGGAGATCCCCTTGATGAAGGGAACATCACTTGGTGAAGAGGGTACTTTAGGACCCGATAAAGGGAAGAAAAGACAAAGGGAACCGTCGACTGAACCTTTGGAATCCAAGAAGATCAAGGTGAAAGAAACTAAGGCCGACCCGGTAGCCCTAACTCCTAGAGCAGCTGGAAGTCCCCGAGTTGAAGGCGAAGGGGAAAATAACTTTTTGATAGCGCCCGAGGGAGGGGAAAACCTGACCGATCCTCAGGCCGTAGGGATGGAAGCTCTTAAGATGGAGTCTGATGTTGCCGTGGTCCAACCTCGGGATAAGGAGGCCATTTATAGGGTATCAGGTAATGTCCTCGAGCCGGCTGATGGCCAAAATACCCCTCGAGACAGAACACATTCAGTAGGCGGTTCGGAGGAGCCCAATTCTAGAACTCTTCATGGACAAGAGATGGCCCTGATTGACCTTGCTGGTGTCATTATCGTGAGTAATTCCCCTCGAGGAACGGCCTTACCCCCTAAAGGAATGAAAGATGTCCTGAATGAATGATCTTTCGATGCGGGGGTGCCTATCGGAGTTAGAGAGGCGCTCGAAAAGCCTTCAGCCGCTTCTGAGGGAGTTCCCAAGCTTGATGCTTTGCTCGTTTTCGGTGAGATGAGCAAGCCTAGTAAGCAAGTAGCTTTTGTAAATCTTGTCTGCCGTTCTGATCTTTGTCTTTTTAACATGTCTTTTTCATGGCTTCAGGCCAATGTGCTTTAAAATCAGACTTTTGCCAATTTCAGGCCGAGGTGACCCATCATGAGCATGAGAAGTCTCATCTTGTCGAACAGGTTACATAGTTTCCATTTTGCTATCATTTGAATGTTTTCCAGATCCCAATGTTTTAACATCCTAGATTTGATTCATGCAGTTTGAGAAGGAAGGTGCCCTGCTGAGGGAGGGGCTCTGAGCTAGAGACTCTGAAGTCTTTGAACTCAAATGGCATGTGAGAGAGATAACCTCTGATAAGGATACCCTTCAGGAAATATGGCCTCAATCGGGCGTCAACTTCAAGACGCGAGGGCAGATAGTGACAAATATAGAGGTCTCCACTCTGAGTTAGTAGCTGCACTATCTGGGATTAAAACCGAAGTCGAGGCGCTTATATATGCTCATACAGAGGGTGCCGTTGTAATAAATGCTCACACTGGAGAGTGCCTTAGTATGCCAAACTGAAATTGACTCGAGCCGTGGAGCACGCTTGGTTAGAATCTCAGAGGAGAACTCTAGAGGACATACATGTAAGGGATATCAATTTGTCTGCCGAGCTCGAGGGGGTGAAAACCCTGGAGAAGAGAGCTACTGCCTTGTTTGCTTCTGGAGATGCGCCGGGTAGTGGTTTAGAAGATGATAAGAATGGAAACGGGATTCCCCAAAGGGATGAGGTCATCGAAGGTCCCGGGGCTATAGCCGGAGCCGTTGGGGAACAGCCTCTGGCGGAGTCGTCAGAGATACAGGCTTGATGATGGATTGAGGTTCTGTTTGGCCCCTTTTTTCTAAAGATTTTTCAAAAGCCTTGTAAATGTACCTCTTCGAGCCATATGTATAATAGGCTTTTCGTTTTTTGTCATTTCCTTTCTCCTTTGCCTTTTGAGAATAATAAGCGATACTTTTGACAATAGATTCGAGATCTTAGACCTTGGCTTATACCTTCGGGTTTTTGCTATTGCTGAGCAGCCCTTGATGGTCGAAAGTCGGTCCCCGAGTGTTCTCGGGTTAGGCTTGTTTTTTATATGTTGGGTCACCATGATCTACGACTTTAGCGCTAGCGGTAGTGGTTCTTATGAGTTTGGTCGGTGCGACCTTTAATTTTAGTGCTAGCGACAATGGCTCTTACACGTTTGCTCTTAGGCATATTCAATTAACTATTTTGGGTTCAGTCTCCAAATCGGGTTTCAACTCGAGCTCATTCGACCCTCAAGTTTTTGAATTGCAAGCTCACCCTTAGGCTCTTACACATTGGTTGGTGCGACCTTATGTGTGGGCTGGCAACAATGGCTCTTACGCCTTGGGTCGATGCGATCTTTTATGTGGGTTGGCGACAATGGCTCTTATGCCTTGGGTCGATGCGACCTTTTATGTGGGCTGGCGATAATGGCTCTTACGCCTTGGGTCATTGCGACCTCTAATATATGCTTTAATTTTTCCTCGTTAAGGACTTTTTGAAATAATGTTTGCCTGACTCTTCGATGGTTTAATAAAAAACATCAATTGTGAGTCGTTATATGGTGATGATCGAGCACCTCGGGAGGTTTGGATCGGAGGTTGAGTATCTCGAATCCAGTATTTAGGAGCTGACGTGGTCGAAGCTTTTTTGCCTATGTCGAGGGTAGCCTGTTTAACCGGTTCTTTTTGAAGTATATTCAAAGTGATTGAAGGCCTGTGATTTTATAGTGACGGTCGGGCGTCCCTGAGTCGTGTTAGTTTGGTTGGTACATCCTTATGACCGGAGTCATTTATGTTTGGCCGGAGCCTTTAAGTCCTGAGTGAAATAGTTTCGGCGTCTATATCGAGGGTATGCCTTTTTAGGGGTCTTACAAGTTCGATATATAGCCTAAACTTTGAGATTAGGTTTATGACTTTAGTAAGGTCTTACAAGTTTTACATGCCTTTGAGGTCTTACAGTTATTGTCACTTGGAACAAGTGTGGTTCATGCCTTGCTTGAGGTCTTACAGATATTGTTGTTGCCTTATATAGGTCTTACGAGACCGAGTCTGCCCGCTTGGGGTCTTATGGCCTCGGGTTTTTAATGAGTGGTGATTGGCGACAGTCCCTGAGTCATCGAGGGTACCTTGGCTCGGGAGCCATTACTTGTAAACTTGGTATTGCCTCACTAAGGGGTCGACCGTGCATTTTTAGAAATTTTGACGTCAGTCCCCGAGTGTTCGAGGCGCCTTTCGGCTTTGGAGCCATTTTGTGATCTTGTGTTGCCTCATTAAGGGATTATGAGATCGCGTCTACCCGCTTGGGGTCTTATGGCCTCGGGTTTTTAATGAGTCGATGGAGATGGCGATTGACGACAGTCCCTGAGTCATCAAGGGATTCTTGGCTAGGGAGCCGTTACCTGTGAACTTGGTATTGCCTCATTGAGGGCTTGAAATTTTGTAGTTTCTGACCCGAAGGTCGTGTATCCTTGAGTTTTCGATGACAGTCCCTGAGTGTTCGGGGCGTTTTTGACTCTAGAGTTGTTTATTGCAAAAAATGTCGAGCTTCCTTGACACACAAAATGCTTTTGGGAAGTATTCTTTGATTACTTAGTACAAGTATACATGTCTTTGCTGTTTGAAGGCCCAGTTTGTTCTATACGGTCACGGTTCGCTCGACCGTTTGGCCCAGTACATTATTTTCCTATCGAGACCCTTCTTGACATATCTTGGCTTCTTTGAGTTGGTGACCTTCCAGGGGGATTCCCCCCAGTATTCGAGGTTGATTGCAAAATAAGCCTTGAATACTTGTTGAGTCTTCTATAGGTAGCATATGGGTATTGCCTCGTTGAAAACCTTTCTGGTAAAACCTTTCCAGGGACAAAATCCGGTCAAAGGAAAAGAGTGCAATGCATGCCTTAGCAGTAGTATCGTTTCAGCATTGGTATGTTCCAATTGCTTGGAAGCTACTCGCCTTCCACGGTACTGAACTTGTAGGACCCTTTGCCGATTACTCCAAGGACGCATTACGGTCCTTCCCAATTTTTGTCTAGCTTTCCTTCATTAGGGTTTCGGGTGTTGAGGGTGACTTTCCTTTGGACCAAGTCCCTGACTCTAAGATGTTGGAGGTTTGTTCTCCTATTATAATACCTTTCGATCCTTTGCTTTTGGGCGGCCATTCGGACCAGCGAGGCATCTCGCTTTTCATCTAATAGTTCTAGGGTCGTAGTCATGATCTCGTTGTTCGAGCTCTTAGTGGTGTGTAGGAATTGGGTGCTTGGCTCCCCGACCTCCACTAGTATCAGAGCCCCGGCTCCATACACCAGAGAGAAATGCGTTTCCCTTGTGCTTGATTTTGAAGTTGTTCGGTATGCCCACAGTACTTCGGGCAATATTTCTCTCCATTTTCCCTTAGCGCTCTCCAACTTCTTTTTTAAGTTTTGGATGATGGTTTTGTTTGTGGACTCGGCCTGGCCGTTTGCACACGGATGGTAATGTGTCGATAGGATTCTCTTGATTTTGTGGTCCCCAAGGAACTGTGTTACTTTACTTCCGATGACCTGCCTCTCATTATCGCATGTTATCTCAGAAGGGTCCCGAATCGGCACATAATGTGATCCCAGATAAAGTCAATAACTTTTTTTTTCTGATCTTCTCAAAGTCCTGCACTTCCACCAATTTTGAGAAATGTCACACCTCCTTTTTTACCACCCCCGGAAGGGTGTATGGGAGTTTTTTCCAATTTAAGCAACAATCGAAACATGATTATTTATTTAAAATCAAAGTCACCACTTGGGATAATTTATGGTGTCCCAAGTCACCGGTCTAAAATCTCGAATTGAGGAAGTTGACTCTTATTTATGGTCCGCGAACACAAAAATCCGGATAAGGAATTCTGTTAACCCAGGAGAAGGTGTTAGGCATTCCCGAGTTCCGTGGTTCTAGTACGGTCTCTTTGATTATACTTGGCTTATTAAGATTGTCTAATTACTCATTTTAGAACCTATGTGTTTTTGCCCCTTTTAATTAAAAAATTATCTTGAAATGGATCACGCGTACGTGTACCCATTTGCTTGGCGCGTCAAAAATCATGTCACGCGAACGTGTCCATAATTAATAATGCTTTGTTATTATTAAGAAAGGTTTGGCCAAAGTTGCACGAACGCATACGCCGGTTCTATTTTTTAGAAATCGTAATCATGTCACGCGAACATGTCCACAACCATGATGGTATATTAAACGTGCCTAAAGCAAACTACGAGCATTTGTCATTTTTTATATCGAGGTTATGAAATTAATATGAGGGCCATGTATGATTAAATTGTGGATGGCACACCTCAGACTATATGAACTAAATTAAATTAGTGGCCTATTAACAACGATTTTATTATTAAGAATGTTTGACCAAAGTTGCGCGAACGCATACTCTGAATTGGTTTTTAGAATCGAAATTATGTCACGCAAGCATATACATAATCACGATATTATTTTAACGTGCCTGAAAGCCTTTCTACGAATATCCATTTTAAATAACTAGTTATGATATTTATTAGGGCTATGGGTGATATAATTAAAATGACATACTTCAATTTGTTGGTAAGGGACAAAACTTGATTCAAACAACTTACTAACATTTGTTAAGGAAAAAAGCTTGAACCATCAGTGAAAGAGCTTGAAATACATGTTAGTCCTTGCATTATTTTTTTGGGCCAACTACAAACCCAAATTATGTATAGAAACAATAGAAATAAACGAGGACAAAGGGGGATTGGGCTTGACCAAGAGGTATAGAGGAGTATTGGGCTCAATTGAGCCCAAAAAGTGAAACTGGGCAAAGGGTTGATAAGCTCTAAACAGGCCAGTAAGAACCAGGCCCAAATGATGCTCGATCATGCCTTGGCCTTGAGGCCCGCATACATTACACCAAGCAGACAATTTAAACTTACAAGAAACCCAAATGAACTTGAAATTGAGCCTATAGTGCATCTGAAACCCAGAAATGGAAATAAAGACAATGAAACGCCATTTGGACCTGGTCCACATGAGATGGGCCAAGATAAAGCCCAACAACACCTAAACAAAAGAGGGCCTTCAACATGAAGGCCCTTCTTAGGCTCGATCCCCCTAACTCATTAGGACCAAACGATCAGCAACGTCCAGGCGATGTACTAACTTCTGATGATTTAACATTAACAATGACAATGTACGACAATTCATATATTCCAACTACTTTAACCAAATCTAAAGGATCGAGCCTTATGAATACTGATGTATTTACCTTGAAAATGGTGACAACAATTAAATTTATAAATGGGATTCTAAAAATACGTAATTTATTCTCAAGCTAGTTGTTAGAGCAGTTGATGCTAAGAACGTGAAGTTTAACGATGAAATGCAAGCTAAAACAAGACAGTAATCAAACCAAAGAGGCTTGTTGCCCGGTTGCAAAACCGGTCGATAAGGACCTCGGGGTCAGGACTCGAATCGAGCTCGAGCTATCGGGGGCAACTAGGAATAGGATAACAATTAAGGATACAATCAAGAAAGGCTCTTTATGGCCAAAGTTGCACAATATAACATGAAATGAGTAAGAAGAGAATAGATGTTAAAGCGGCCTCGATCCAGTGAGACGAACAAAATAGGAGAAATAAAGAGAGAGGGAGAGAGATATTATTGCTTTCATGGAGAAATGGAGCAACCTCGGCCCTTTACAAAGTGGTATGGGTTCCCCTTATATAGGCGAGGGAACACGACATGGTACAAATAAGTGGAGATTAAACACAAAGTACGAAGATGGGATGGTTTGACGTGATGCCTCAGCATAAGCTTTGGATAGGCCAGGCCTGTTAGACGTAGCCATGTGCCTTGGGGGTTTCCCCCTCCGTCCTGGCTTCAATCTTCATTTCCTCCGAGTCAGACTCCGACGAGCCCTGAGGTCGGGAACTTAGTCGTGGCCTCTCGCCCTCAGGGTCCCAAGGTATGCTCCCGAAATGTCCCGACAGCGAGAAATCAAGTGTTACAACCCATATACACACGCGTTAGTTCATGACATATATTAGTTAACATAAATCCAAGAAGGAATTACATTTGATATGATAAGAAGTTAATCCTATTGGTCTTAAGTGATACAAGGGTGTATAAGGGTGATTAACAAGTATTAGAAGTTAAACGAATCAATGATGTTGTAACTCGTATTTTCAGGTAAACCTAGAGGTTATTAATACACTCAAGAGGTCATGTATTAAGTTATTTGAATCATATAATATCCATATCATAAGTCTTGAAGTCAAATGAGTTATGAAACAAAAGTCGACAAACGTTGTCGTAACTTAGGTTCATAATTTTACTTAAACATTAGGTTAAATGTTTCTAAGTTTTTCTCCTAATTTACAAGGAATTACGGGGTGATCTACCTACCAAATTAAATATCTATGAGTCTAGTTTCCAACGCATTAAACCATTTGTCAATACGATCTCGGAGTATAGAGATATTCATATTTTCGCAAGCCTGCGCAGATTGGTAGATGACAAGTAGGTGCATCACCTACTTGCCAAAATGATAGGACAAAATTAAAAGACCTAAGTCGGCCAAGAGAGGACTTTTAAGGGGTTATGAACTCAGTTATTTCATCCATATTTCAGACCCTCAAAACCAAAGTTAACCCCTGCAACTCCTCCCCAAAAATCCCACACAAACCCTAATCGATTTTCCCTCTCTTTCAAGTTCTATTTGAAGGTAAAACCTAGAGTTTGAAGAACCAAGGGAAGGGCTGAGTTATCCAACAAGTAAGGTAAGTTACTGGCATCTTTAATACATTTTTCTCTGCTGTGAATTCATGGTAATTCATTCTATACATGTAAGAACTCACGGGACGGTGATCGGAAGCCGTGAGTTCGAGTTATTCACTTGTAGCGGACTGTTTTGTGTTGATATTGGGCTGCGTGTTTTACCACTATTTTGTGGAGTTTTGGAGGTGTAAGGGTGTGGAGAAACACCATATATATGTATAGTTCTGGGCTGATAGTTATTCGTAACATTTCCGGGTCGTTTGACACTACTACGGTCCGTCGTGTGTATGATGTAATTAGGTTGTACGTGGACTGTTTTGGGAGGCTCAATATGTTTATTATTGATGTTTTTTGGTGATTGTTTTGAATGGTGTGAAGTCATATATATAGGGGAGGTTCTGTCCGTTTCAACGTAAAATAGGTTGTGGTCGATACATAATAGTTATGACGCTTAAATGATAACGATAGTATCGTTTCTCTTATTGTAGACTAAGGAGTTGTGACAATTGCATAGCTTGTGATTGGGGCAGTATATACAAGGTATGTGAGGCTATCCCTTTTCTTCTTTTGCACGACTCCGATTGTACATAATGTAATGAACGAGCTTCCAAAGATACTCTACTCTTAGAAGCTAGCAGTACTTACATTGCTTTCCCTCTTATGGAACGATTGATGTTAATGTTGCTTCTCTTATTCTTATGTTATCAATGTTGTTGGTACTTCCTGATTCTTATAAGGTTCGTAATGAAGAGTTGGTCCTAATAACGTGTACAGAGGATACCGACCTTACGTCACTCCGAAAGGTTTAGAATGTGATTCCATGAGTCGAGCATGCATTATATATATGTATCTATTTTACTCTACCGAGCCGCGCTATAGTCGGCCGGGTACGGCACATATTGTGCAACCACTGATCAGTTGGGTTTTACCGAGCTCCACGTGGTCGGGTACGATTCTACCGAGCCTTATGACGGCCGGGTACGTTTTTACCGAGCCTATTATGGCTGGGTACGATATGATGATGATGATGCCCACAGAGGCGTATGTTTTAAAAGTTTATGTATACATACATATGTATCATGCATTTCATGTCAGTAGCCCTCAGAGGTACTCAGATGTTCCAGGTTGTATATTTTCAATCCCTGCTTACATTACTGTTCGTATTTATGGTTCCCTACCGTACATACTCAGTACTTTATTCGTACTGACGTCCTTTTGTTTGTGGATGCTGCATGTCGTGCTGGAGGCCCTAATAGATAGGCAGGTGCAGCTTCCCCACCATAGTAAGTTGTCCAGTTCAGCAGTGATTGGCGAGATTCCTTCTCTGGACTTGTCGTGGTCTTGGTATGCATTTTTGTTATAGACATTATGGGTATGTCGGGGCCCTGTTCTGGCTATGTTGCAACACTTATGTTCATTTAGAGGCTCATAGACAAGTGTCGAATCATGTATAGTTTAGTATGCCTTGTCGGCTGGTTTTTGTTGTATAGTCTTTCATGGTAGCATGGTAGCTCGTACCTTATATGTAGTTTCTTGATTGTATGGTCATCCCCTGCTATGTATGTTCATGCCATCATATTTTATTGTTGGTTGTCCATGATCCATGTCTACCATTTATACTGATCTCGTCAACCCTAAAAGATAACAAAAAAAAGGTTAGATAAAATGTACGATGGTGATCGGCAAGTATGGTCGGGTGCTAGTCATGGCCCTCCAGTTTGGATCGTGTCATCAAGTCTTCTGATTTCTCCGCATACAGATAGTCTCCACGTTTCCCATAATGAAGAGATGGGAAATGATTCTGACATTTGACTCCTTCAGCTTCTTTCAGCGACGACATACCGATGATGCGACTCCTGGCCTGAGCTTCGTGGTGATTGGACCTCCACGGTCTTGTGCTTTTCAACTTCATTCATTGAATATACATCTTTCCGTTCCTTCGCTTTGGGCATAGACTCCTATAGGCTTTTGCAAGTTGTATGTAACGACCCCTCGAGGGCTGCTTGTACACAAACCTTTATGAATAATAATTTACCCTATTGATTTTTGCTTTCAAACTTTGCTTTGTTTCTGTATGCTATCATTTTGTTCGGGGCCCTTTGAACACTTTCTTTTATTTGCTGGCTATTGATATCAGGCTTGGGCATGGGTATCCATCCCGGTGTTCTACTGATCAGCATAGCTCTCATCTGAACCCATCATCGTACTTCGGACCAATCTTGGATTGATCTGATAGGTTCGGGCTATCGAGGACCTCCGAGTTGTTTGGAGATCATGCGTCGAATTCTGGGACCTTCGGGAATGTTACCCTAGATAAAGGTCATCTTTGGGTACCCCGGGGGGCCCTATTGATCTTGATATAGATAGCCCCTTTAAATGTATAGGATAGACTTATGCTGAGGAGTTTGCCTGTATTCGGGTGCTTCCTTGGACCTTCATGGAGCTTTCGCGATCGGAGCTTCCTATGTTTATTCCTCTTTTCAGAAAGAGGGGATCATGAGACTAGGTACTTGCCTTGCGTCAAGTGTTGGCATTTAAAGTTTCCCGAAGTCCAACTTCTTTGGGCCGGGGGTTCTTGACGTAGAGTGCTATCTTGAGCTCAGAGATAATACGAACGACCCCTCGAGTGTTGACTCCTCGTTGAAGGATGCTTTCTGGATCGGGTATTGAATCGTCGATCTGTATCGAGAATGTTGGCTTCCCGGGGCCTGCCTCAGGCAGGCAAATCGTCGCTGCTTCTCGCATATATGTGGGGTGGCTTCGGCTTTTTTGCAAGACTTCACTATTTTTATATAGCCTCCTTTCTGCTTTGGCACGGGTTACTTCATCTCTTTAGGCGCAAAAAGTGTTGGTGCGCACGCTTGCTTTGACCTGTTAGTTTCACCATAGTCATGGAAACCATTTTGAGGCCGATCCGGTAAGGGACCGGGGGGTGGTGCTACTGCTCCTGGTGCTCAGGAACAGAGGGAGTTCGCTCTGGAAATGGTGTACTTGATAAGAGAGGAATACCTGGAGATGGCGAGGAGATACTGCGGGTGGAGTGAAGGGATAACACTGCAGGTACTTTCCCCAGATGAGGGCATTGCGGACTCTACCGATGGATTCTTGAGCGTATACCTATACCCTTTCGCATTTGGCCCCCTGATAGGGTCGTTCTTGATTTTTTCTTGAAGTATCGGGTTACCCTGGCACAGATTCATCCGTCATTTTGGCGAACGGCGTTGATGATAAGGTTCTTCGCGGAGAAGGCCGGGTTTGAATTCACGCTTGATCACCTTGTCAGGCTATATCGGCCCTTTCATCGTCGAGGCCTGCTAACTCTGAAATGTCGCTCGTCCACACCCTTTGTTATTGATGATGAAGAAAGAGGGGATCGAGAGTGGGCGAGTTGGTTTATCTGGGTCCAGACGACCGACATTATCCCTGTGGAGTTTTTGCCATTTCCCGAAGGGTGGAATTATGCACGTGTATGAGGCATTTGGTGCTTTTTCAGATTTCACCTATAGCGAAAATCAGCTGAGTAATAATGTTGTCTCCCTTGTTGCCGCAACTTCGTGGTCGCCGAGTGAAGTCCATGATCTGCCTAACTGGGTCCGGAAGCTGGTGACCCATTCATCCTGTGACGAGCGCAGGTGGCGAGCTGTACTTCGTACTGGATGGGGAGCGCAATACCAAAGTATATGCGTATGCTGCCTTTGCCTTGCCTTATTATACCCGAGGTAATATCTTCCCCTTCCGTTTGTGCTGGATTCGCCGTTTGCAAATATTGGGAGGTTCCTTGGGATGGGGCACCCGCGGTGTGATGGAGCCTTTAGTGGTGCTGGTCAGGCTCACATTTTCGAGGAAGGGGCGTCGCCCAGGTCCGCTGCTCCCGGAGCGCCTGATTCACGGCCGGCGATTCCTTTGAGCGAATACGTCGTGCCCGAGGTCGGTTATTCTGGGGCAAGATCAAGAGGAGTGTGTTCTGACTTCGAGGAAGTCCGTCGGCTTCAATTTGTGGTGAGTTCATGTACAGTTTCCCTGTGCCCCATGCCCTCCTCCCTCTATTGAACCTTCCTTGTACAGTCCTGTGATAGGCTTAGGTCTGAGTTGCACCGTCAAGGGGCCAAGCTTCAGAAAATTCTAGATGAGGGCGAATCCCTTAGGCTCCTTAGCAAGGAGAAGGAAGTTGAGCTACAGCATTGGCGATATGAGGCGCACCAAAGCTCAAACTATGAGAGCTATTTGATGGAGCAGGTAACTTTCTGTAGTATGTGCTTCGCTCCTTTCTAATCATTAAGGCTAACTGTTGATACCCAATTTCTCCCTGTATATTTTTTATATGCAAATTACCTTTCAAATAGCATATGTATGCATATATAAGTATGTCCAAGGGTTTTCATATTTTTCATAAATGTTTAAAGATTTTTAGTCCAATTTATTGCCCTATTTTATCAAGAAAAACCCAATAATTATTCCCCAAATTGTCATTTTTGGCAATTCACTTATTAGATTCTCATATTTATACTAAAATATAGCTAACATAATTTTTGCATAATTTTAAAAATTTATTTAGTATTTGTAAAGCTAAATTACATATTAATTGCAATATTAGCCTATTTTAAGATTTAATTATGTTTATAATTATAAAATTGACTCCAGTATTTTTATTTTTATAATTATATATTATTAATCATTTTAGTACCTTTAATTTATTTCCAGAAATTATTTTACTATTTTTTATAAAATAAATAACGGAAAATGGATATATAAATGTTAGCCCATTTGTATTTCAATTTTGGCCAGATTGGGCACCCCTAATTGAACCCAATTTCAGATCCCATTATCCGGCCCAAATCCTAAATTTACCCGACCCACGACCCTTTTAATAACCCGCCCGGACCCCCCTTTCAATCCCAACTGTTGATCATTTAGATCAACGGATCATACTCACCCTTTCCTTTTTAATTTCCCAATACCTCCCAAACCCTAATCATTTCTCACCGGTAGCCGCCCCTGGATTCCCCCTCTTCCAAATTCTCTCTCAGAAACCATAGCCACCTCCCTCCACTTCCACCCTAAAACCACCGGAATCCATGGCTTCCAAGGCCATAGAAGTCCTATACCGGCCTCTTATAACTCCTACACGCTTGGTTACTGAAGTTTCAAGGCTAGACCACGAAGAAGCTTGGCCCAGAGCTTGTTTGACTCGAGTTCTATGGCCATCTCTGGCCTTGCTCCGGCAAGCCATGGCTATTCGAGCCTGATCTCGACTTCTCCTGCTCAGATCAACGACTCTCCAAGCCTTTCTCACCATCTGGGTTCTTCTGAAACCCTAACTTTTGAGGTTCTTCTGATTTCTTTAGATCTGTTCTAGATCTGTGTTTTCCCTAAACTTTTAAACAGTTTCTCGAGATTTCTTTCAACAAACTATGCTTTCAAAACCTTTATCTTTCCGATTGAGGGTTTTTGTTAAGTTATTTAGATGCTTCTCTGATTTTTTTTTCTCTTGTGTGTTTCTTCTACTATGTTTCTTATTAGTTTTTTCTATTGTGATTTTTATGTGTCTCTCCTACTGTGTTCTTACGAGTTCTTCTGTTGTGTCTTCCTATGTGTTTCTTCTACTATGTTCTTATGAGTTCTTTTACTGTGTTTCACATATTGTTCTTTTACTATGTTTCTCATGAGTTTCTTCCACTGAAAGATGCATGTTAAAGGTCTTCGTTCCTTTCTGAGATCTCTCAACTTGTTTCGTTAGTATCTTTTCCTTGATTACTTGTCCTTTCATCTCTACGCTCGATTGATGGCAGGAACCCTAGAATTTGGGGATTCATTCGAGATTTGAGACCATTGGATAAGTGATTTGTTTGTTCTTCATCTCTGAACTTGTTTGATTTAAAAAAAAACCAAATTCTTTGAACCTATTTCGAGTTTCTGAAGTTATTTCATCTACTACTCGATTAGGCTTCCAAAGCTTTGTTTCGACCTTCGTTTGTTTATATGGTTCTGATTCCCTGTTTAACTCTTCTAAGGTCTTTCTACTGGACCCTTTGTATGCTATTTGATACTCTCTCTCTTCTATATTGCTGAGTTACTAAGACTGACCTATGTGACTACCATGTTCCTATAGTCTACTACTTATTGATTTTGCAATTGCATGGCGTTTTCTTTGTCCTAAATTCAGCCTCACATACTTGTGTGCTCTTTATATGTGCTAAACTTCCCTTTAAAATGGCTTTCAATTTCTGATTAATTTCAGACTTCCTTTGTGTAAGCTTGATTAATTTCTTTCCTTGTTTGCTGATTTCCCTGTTACTTGGTCGAAAACTTTCCTTACCCTTTCTGACTTGGTTTATTCATGGACTAGTAATTACAAATCTCTGACTCCTTGATTTACTATGTACTAATTGATTTTTACCTTATTTATTTAATCGTGTATTTCAAATTCATCCCTTAAATAAACTCCTATGTATCCACCCCTAATTGCCTACTTTGCACAAGATGCTTACTTGATCCCTTTCCTTAAATATCTTTGTTCATTACCGTTAAGTTTAAACTCATTAATTAAAGGAAGCCTTGTACTAATTGATTTTTAATTGATACCCAGTTCCTTAATTATTTTCTTACCTTCTTTCCGCCTGTTTTCACACTATAAATACCTGCTCTTCATTGACACAAACAGACCAACACTCATAGTCTTTCTGAACTTATACCCATACTCGAAAGTATTTTCTCTTGTTACTTGTACTGTGGCCTGTTTGCAAGTCCTGTTGCCTGCTTTTCTCTATTTTCTTCTTTGAAACTTGTATGTCCTGATTTAAGGTTTTCAGCACCACAACAATGTGTTTATTTACTACCTTTGTATGCATGTCTGCCTACTTCTTCTGTATAGTTCAACACTCACTCTAGCATGCTTAAATTTCTTTCTTCCTGTTCTATTATGAATCCCAAACCCCTACCCATATGTGTTCATGTTATGGTTTGAGGCACGACAATACTACAAATTATTGTCTATGAATCAAACTTGATCCCCTGGGATCCTAGCCTCTAATAATGTGTGTCCTAGCAAGCTTATAGGTATGCTAGCATTCTCCATTGCTGGGCATGCCTAAAGCCTGCCCCAACCTAAGCAATAGGCTCTTCACAATCTCCCTATTCCCCTGGACCCCTTATGGGTAATTATTTGTAGCTGTTTCCATCTCCTTTCCCCTTTTTAACATTCTGTTCTTCACTTGCACACTTTCTTAGTCTTTAAGTTCTACCTCCCCCCTCTTGTGAGCCTTGCCTTGGGACCCTTTGAGCTCCCTCTGAACTTGGACACTTGAGGGTTGGTCCTTCCACACTACACTTATCCCTGTTCTAATAATACATTTAGGTGTGACCATTTCCCGGAGTCCCATTGAGGCTCTTAGGGAACTTTGACCCACTCAAATGGGAGAAAGGCTTTGGATCATGATCTCTTGGAGTTGGTTACACAGTGAGGAAGTCAGAATCGGGCTTCCTTTAGTCGTACTTTTATTTATATTTTTATGATGTATTCTTGTTTTATTCCGGCCTGTAATAATTTGTAATAAACTCTTGGAATTGGTTAGTGAAAAAGGGCGGGTAACTAAGTATGCAAAGGGTAGATACTATGTCTATGGGTATTTTAAATTCTGCATATTCAAATGCATATAGACATCATGCCTATAGGTCATTCTGAATTCTGCATTTCCAATTCTCATATAGAAATCATGTCTATAGGTATTTTGAATTCTGCATATTCAAATACATGTAGAGTCATACCTATAGGATTGTTCAATTCTGCGTATTCAATTACACCTAGATACCATGCGCATAGGCCTTAAGCAAAATTTTGCAAACTAGATACCATGTTTGTAGGATTAAAACCGGTCTTATGCATTTAGATACAATGCCAATAAGGTTTTCTGCATTTTTACACCATGTCTACAACGTTCAAAATCACAATGCGTAGAAAGCATACTTATAGTAACTCCTAATCGAATCTGAGTCGCTTCATTCACGTTAGAGCTAAAATTGGTAATCACGGGACTGTCAGTTGCAGAACTTGTAACCAATTCATTAAGACATGCCTCTCTTTTAGCAATCTGATTGCCCTTATTTAGCGAGTTTAACCAGTATGTTTCAGACCCTACTATTTTATTGTTTTTCTGAATCCAATAGATATTATGCCTATAGGATCCTTGTCCAACGCTTAGGCAAGCCTTAGGATAAAATTATAAGTTGAATCTGTTTCTATTAATTATTACAACCAGCAGGCAGGCCTGATTCAGACTTCATATCTGAGTTATGTAATAAACTAAAACTGCCTCAGTAATCGTCCTTCTTCATCTATAATAATCAGACCTAAACAGTATGTGTAATTCGTGCTGATTAGGTGCTTCTTTGTTCAGGGAGGTATATCTGAGCTTCTGCTTGTTATGTGCTTTCCCCCAACTTGCAATACGTATTTTGTATGTCGCCTTAGAGTTTTTTTACTTTTGAAAACTACAAATAAGCTCAATATCCCTCCCTTTTAGGATTAATACTTCTAAATGCCTCCGGGACTGATAAGATTGGGACGGGTAATAGCATGCAATAAGTAAACGAGACCAACCCGCGCTTTAAATACCTTAACGGGGTGGGAAGGGTAGATATGGATATGATTACCATGCGATAACGTCACGTGTAGCCCCTTATTGAGGAGTGATTACCGGACGTTGTGTGGGGTGATCCATATTTTTAGTAAACCTAGGACCCCCTTTCCTTTATTCTTATTTCTTTAACATTTTCATTCTAGAATCAGCTTCCTCAAATTGCTCTCTCAAACTTTGTCTATTTTCAAACCTTTATATGTGAAATCCCCTCCTATTTGAGCTTTATTTATCTATATGTTAATTGTACCCTAAACTCACAATAATTGTCTGGCCGGGAACCACACTAGTGGATTCTGAGGGGTGCCTAACACCTTTCCCTTAGAATAATTTCAAGCCCTTACCTAATCTCTGATTACTCAAATCAAACCCTCTTGGTGTCCTAATGCACCCTAATCATTAGGTGACAACTCTTCAAATCAAACCCAATTCCCAAAAGGAATGAGTTGTTCTCCCAAATGTCATGAACCCGATTCCGCGAGGAAAAAGGGGGCGCGACAACATGGTGACTCTGCTGGGGATTTTCAGGATTTTACCATTTCAAACTAATATTGTGAATTTATACTTCTTTATGGGAAATTACTTGTTTAATTCCTTTAAAGCATTCAATTCCCTTTTCAACTGCAAAGACTGACTTGTCTGCTTGTTTCTTTCCTTTACTGCTTTCCTTTACTATTGCTTTAAATTATGAAACTGTTGTATTTACTGCTTTCTTAGACGTGCAAATACGTGACAACATGCCTTTAATTGTTGCATAATCATGTTCAACATTATATTCCACTCGTGCCAAACAAAATACCATAGCAACGCTTATAATGAGTGGTTGCGCTCTTCCGATATTATCACCCCCTAAATCCGGAAAAGGCGTATTTGTGGTAAAACCAGTCGATCAACGGTGTAGTTGACGGTTCCGTGCCTTTCTCCCTTAAGTTGACCGCTCAAGGGTACCAGTCTAAAACCCCATAGAAACCTTACTCTGTTTAAATTGTGCATGCATCATGGTTAAACCTAGCTGAGTCAGTTATGTTGTCCATATAAGGACTTTTTAAGGTAGCCTTGTCCAAAGTCCACTGGGTTTCCCCAAAACCCAAATAGACACTACCACGTTCTGTGCATTAATTTGGAAAACTAAATGTTTTTATGCTAATTGTTGATATTATATAGTCTAGTCCGGTGGGGGTATGGTCTTAACCCTTTTGTTTTGCAGAAAATGAAGAACCAGGTCCCCAGCTTCGGTATGGTTAGCAGACCCTCATTTTTGCTAGACTGGTGGAGGAGACTTCCATCAAATGACCAAATCAATGAGTGGAAAGAGAGGGCCACCAAAGCTAGCGAAAAGTTGGAATATCTAGAATACAATCTGCTGGAACTGGAAGGAAAAGTGAGGAAGAGAGTCGCCGACTGCTAGAATGCTGAGGAAAACGAAGGAGAACACCTGACAAAGGCATTTTTACTGGTGAACCTACGCGAGCTAGAGGATTTGATCAACGAGAGCATTCAACCCGAGGAAGGTCCTTCTAGGACCAAATAGATAGGAGTTTTTCTTTTCGCTTTATAAAATGTAATAAGGCCAATTGCCATTAGTGTTTTTCATTTCTTGTTTGTCTAGTGTCGATTTGGGATCTTTCTACTTTTATTAATAAAATGAGGCATGTAGCATTTTAAGTTCTCGAAATCAATTTGTCGCTAGGCCTACCTTGGGCACAAAGAGGTCCCCCAAATTAGGACACGATTTACATTCTTGCGCTATGTGTTTAAATATCGCAACATTTTCTTATAATCCTCACTATCTTGTTACCTTTTGGTTTTTACTTTTTGTTTATTTATTCCCTTCCCCAAAGGTTAGTTCGTGCACTCTGGGAACATCATCTTATTCCACGAGATCCAGGGGCCCTCCACCCACTCCTCCTCTCAGTCCTGTCAAAAACAAGAACAAAGGGAAGATGGAAGATTTGAACAACGCCAAAAAGGAGAACTCAACTAAACGGGTATAGGTCACTCACGGTCATGGTACTCAGGTTTCCAAAGAAAATGCATCCCAACATAAACAAAAGCTGTTGAAATTCCAAGAAGAACTTGATCAGGTTCGCAATCTGGCAAATCTGTCATTTTCCCTCACCGCTCCAGATGTCAATTTCCCAAATGCTCAGAACCCCACACCTACACAAAATATCCCGAAGCAAAAAAACCATCCCGCTCCTTACCACCACTACAACACCTGCCATACTTCCAACAATACTCCACTACTCATCCTAGAACCCCAAAATTTCACAAATGACCACTTCCACACCCTTCATGACACCCCCATCTACGTGGAGATCATGCCACACTCCACCCAACCCATATCAAGTACACCCGAGTCTGATGATAAAGAATTGCTCATCAGGAACCTGGCTGAAGAACTTAAGAAACTGACTAGCCGAATTCAAGGCGTCGAAGGAAGTAAAGGAATTGAAGGGCTGAACTATGAAGATCTTTGCATATAGCCCGACGTCGAACTGCCCTAGGGGTAAAAACCTCCTAAGTTCGAGATGTTTGATGGTACAGGGGATCCAAGAGTACATTTGAGAACATACCGTGACAAGCTAGCTGGAGTAGGAAAAGACGAGGGAATCCGCATGAAGCTGTTCATGACGAGTCTGAAAGGAGATTCTCTATCTTGGTACATTAGCCAAGATCCGAAGAAGTGGTCAAGTTCGGTAGGCATGGCATCCGATTTTATGGATAGGTTCAGGTTCAACACAAAGAATGCGCCGGATGTATTCTACATTTAGAATCTAAAGAACAAACCTACAAAAATGTTTCGCGAGTATGCTACTCGTTGGAGGTCCGATGCTGCTAAGGTCAAGCCAGCCCTAGAAGAGGAACAAATGAACAAATTCTTTGGTCGAGATCAGGACCCGCAGTATTATGAACGACTAATGATGATCGAGAGCCATAAATTTTCCGACATTATCAAGCTGGGTGAAAGGATTGAAGAGGGCATCAAAAGCGGTATGGTTACAAAATTTGAGGCCCTATAAGCCACAAATAAGGCTTTACAGTTCGGTGGTGTGTCCAAGAAAAGGGACGTAGGAGCCGTCATGGTGGCACAGAGAACCAAATCTCCCATTAGATACCAAACCTACCCAGTGCCTCCACTCACATATCAGCCTACTCCAAACTACCAAGCACCCTCACCCTCTTACCAAACTCCACCATCCACTTATCAGTAATCTCCACCTCCCATATATCAACCTACTTCACCAAGATATTCCCAACCTGCACATGTTTACCAGGCCTACAACACTCAACCATCCCACCATCAATCACCTCCTACACGCCAAAACATCCCTAGACCTCGACCAAATTTTGACCACAGACCTCCTAAATAGTATACAGCCATTGCTAAACCCATTGACCAGTTATACGAGAGACTCAAAACCGCTAGTTATGTCACCCCTATCCCTGCCATAACCCCTGAGAACTCTTCTCAATGGGTCAATCCAAACAAATCCTGTGCATACCATTCCGGTATGAAGAGGCACACCATCGATGATGTCGTTCTTTGAAGGACAAGATCCAGGCTTTAATTGACAACAAGATTATTGTGTCAAAGGAGCCCGCTCCGAATGTCCGCAATAACCCTCTGCCAGACCATAAGGGTGGAGGCGTTCACATGATCCAAATAGAGGATGATTGGGATCCAGAGGGGTCGATTGGGTTGATCACAGAAGGTGATGATCCAAAGAAACCAATAGTTACTCTTAATCCAATCATAGTACAAATTCAACCATCTGGGGACGTTGAGGTGAATATGTCATGCCACTTGAGACACCAGCGCTAATTGAGGTCGAATTCATGTCTCCAACAAACGCACCTACACCATTCGATGTTGCAATTTTACCACCCAAAGCACATGCTCCGTTCGAAGTGAAGATGTCCATGCTGATCCCAGTGGCGATGTCAGCCGTAACACCATTCTATACTGAGGTTATACCATGGGACTATACAGCCGAGGCAAGGAGGAAGGGCAAGGTTAGGTTCGAGAAAACTGTCGCCGCACAGGGTATGACGAGAACTGGTAGGGTATATACCCCAGAACACCTAGCTGAGTCAAGAAAGCATGGCTCCAATCGATCACCCATCATTGAGACAGGTCCAGATGATCTTTGGAGAAAGATACAGGCCAAGGAATACTCAGTCATCGACCAGTTGAACAAGACACCAGCGTAGATCTCCATACTTGCTTTGCTACAAAATTCTAAGGCACATAAGTATGCTCTATTGAGAGTGCTAAGTGAAGCATACGTGCCAAGCAACATTATTGGTGGAAAAATGGCTAACATGGTCGAACAGGTATTGGAAAGTCACAAAATTACTTTTTATGAGGATGAGCTACCGCTGGAAGGGTTAGGTCACAACAAAGCACTGCACATCACTGTGCAATGTGAAGACTACTTTATCATCAGGATCCTGATTGATGAGGTTTCCAGCCTCAACATTTGTCCACTGGTAACACTCAAGAAATTGGGCAAAGGATTGCACGAGATAAAGGATAGAGCTATCAACGTGAAAGCCTTCGACGACTCCCAAAGATCCACCATTAGGGAGATTAGTCTGTGTTTGCAAATGGGGCCAACTTGGTTCGATGTTGACTTCCAAGTGATAGACATACCAGCATCTTACAATATGTTGCTGGGACGACCATGTATTCATGTTACTAGGGCTGTGTCATCGACACTGCATCAGGCGGTGAAATTCGAATGGAACCATCAAGAGGTAATCATTCACGGCTACGGAAGCAATCCTATATACAGTGGCTAGACCATTCCGTCAATCGAAGGAAGAAAGAAACTAGGAGGAGAAATTTACCATCACATTGAAAGGGTGAATGCTGTTGACAAAGACAAATGGTGTGATAACAAGATCGAGTGTATACTGAATTGGTGCGGGCATGAACCTGGCAAAGGGATCGGTAAAAACCTCCAAGAAATCGCTAAGCCCATAAAACTCAAGAAACATGGCACCACCTTCGGTCTAGAATATGAGTATACCTGGGAGGAATTCAACAGCTGGTCGCCACCATGGCACGGTCCTTATTATCTGCTGGAGCACCCGATACCGCATTTGGAGCAGACTTTTCAACCGGCCGATGTTATCTACGGATCAGAAGAAGAGGAAGCACTGGTAGCTGTAAGGAACTTGTTCTTAGAGGACAATGACATGGATTGTTGTGTTGTTCTCGAGGAGGAAAGGGAGGAAGGCCCTTCCATACAGGCCGTAAGCAGAGGGGTCCGCCTCAATAACTAGACCATTAGGACAACCAGAGCCCGACAAGCCTCGGGGTAGCAAGGCTAAAACAAGCACTATTTTAATTTACTAAAAGATTTTATTTTTCCCATGTTTTCAATTCCTGCAATAAGATCTCCAATGTTTAAAACAATTATGCAATTTATCAAAGCATTTTGATTTTTCTTATGTATCAACACTTATTACTATTGTTTTCTCTCATTACTTTACTTATACAACATTACTATTACTTATCATGATGAACCGATGACTGTGACATGCAACAAGAAAACACAACAAACGGATATAGATTCAGAGGAAGATGATATACCAGAAGAGATTGTTAAAGAAATCGAAAATTTTGAGAACAAACCTAAGTCCAACTTGGACGAGATTGAGATCGTTAACCTGGGAGATGCGGAGAATGTCAAAGAAACACAAATCAGCATCCATTTGTCACCGTCAGAAAAGGAAGAGTACACATAATTTCTAAGGGAATATGAGGACATATTCGCCTGGTCATACGATGACATGACTGGTCTGAGTACATTTATTGTGGCTCACAAACTGCCAACCAATCCAACATGTCCACCAGTAAAGCAAAAGCTCAGAAAGTTCAAGCCTGATATGAGTCTGAAAATCAAGGAAGAAGTCACTAAGCAGGTCAAAGCTAAAGTTCTCAGGGTAGTAGAATATCCAACATGGTTAGCCAACATTGTGCCAGTACCAAAGAAGGACGGGAAGGTCAAAGTCTGTGTCGACTACCGGTTTCTCAACCGGTCCAGTTCGAAAGACGACTTCCCTTTGCCGAATATACACATCCTGATCAACAATTGCGCCAACCATGAGCTGCGGTCATTTGTAGATTGTTTTGCTGGGTATCATCAGATCTGGATGGATGAAGAAGATGCTGAGAAAACGGCTTTCATTACACCATTGGGGATGTACTGTTACAAGATGATGCCCTTTGGATTAAAGAATGCTTGGGCCACCTACATGAGGGCCATGACTACCATTTTCCATGATATGATACACAAGGAGATAGAGGTATACATAGACGATGTTATCATCAAGTCCAAAAAAGCCACTGATCACATGGAAGATTTGAGGAAGTTCTTCAATAGATTGAGAAGGTACAACCTGAAATTGAATCCCGCAAAGTGTGCATTCGGGGTTCCTACTGGGAAACTACTTGGGTTCATTGTGAGTCGCCGAGGAATAGAACTGGATCCATCAAAGGTCAAAGCTATTCAAGAATTGCCACCGCCAAAGAACAAAAAGGATGTGATGAGTTTCTTGGGGAGACTTAACTACATCAACCGGTTCATAGCATAGTCTACGGTTATCTATGAGCCAATCTTTAAGATGTTGAAGAAGGACACCGCTATCAAATGGACTGATGACTGCCAAAAAGCTTTCAACAGAATCAAGGAGTACCTGTCAACACCACCTGTTTTGGTCCCGCCAGAGCCAGGTAGACCTCTATTACTCTACCTTGCAATATTGGATGGAGCTTTCGGTTGCATTCTGGGGCAGCATGATGAAACAGGGAGGAAAGAGCAAGCCATCTATTACCTCAGTAAGAATTTCACCCCGTATGAGGACCGATATTCTCTGTTAGAGTACACTTGTTGTGCTTTGACTTGGGTAGCTCGGAAGTTGAGGCACTACTTTTGTGCCTATACTACATATCTCATATCAAGGATGGATCCTTTAAAGTACATCTTCCAGAAGCCCATGCCCACTGGCAAGCTAGCCAAGTGGCAAATCCCGTTGAGCGAATTTAACATTGTTTACGTCACTCAGAAGGCAATCAAGGGACATGCACTAGTAGATCACCTTGCTGGAAACCCCGTGGACGGAGAATACAAACCCCTAAAAACATATTTTCCTGATGAAGAGGTATCGTTCATAAGAGAAGACATTGCAGAATCCTATGACGGTTGGAGAATGTTTTTCGATGGAGCAGCAAAATTCAAAGGAGTTGGCATAGGAGCACTCCTAGTATCAGAAACCGATTAGCATTATCCGGTATCCGCCAAGCTCGGGTTTCCCTGCACCAACACCATGGCCAAGTATGAAGCCTGCATCCTAGGGCTCAAAATGGCCATTGACATGAACATTCAAGAGTTGTTAGTGATCGGAGATTCAGACCTACTTATACATCAGGTCCGGGAAGAATGGGCAACCGAGAACTCCAATATACTCCCGTATCTGCACTATGTACAGGAATTGAGAAAGAGGTTGACAAAAATGGAATTCCAATATGTTCCCAGAGTCCAGAACGAGTTCGCCAATGCATTGGCGACCCTGTCCTCTATGATACAACATCCAGATAAAAAATTCATTGATCCTATTCCGGTAAAGGTCCATGATCAGCCAGCCTATTGTGCTCATGTTGAAGAAGAAGCAGACAGAAAGCCTTGGTTTCATGATATCAAGGAATACTTGGCGAAAGGAGAATACCCGAAATTTGCAAATCCTACCCAGAAGCGCACACTTCGGAGGTTATCCAATAATTTCTTTCACAGCGGAGGAATCCTGTATAGGAGGACTCCTGATTTGGGATTACTAAGGTGTGTCGACGCAAAAGACGCATCCAAGCTATTAGAGGAGATTCATGTAGGGACCTGCGGTCCACATATAAACTGTTTCGTCGTAGCAAAGAAGATACTCCGCGCTAGTTACTTTTGGATGACTATGGAAACGGACTGCATCTAGTATGTCCAGAAATGCCACCGCAGTTAGATACACACAAACATGATAAAGGTACCTCCAAACGAGCTCAATGCAACAAGCTCACCATCGTCATTCGCCGCCTGGGGAATGGATGTTATTGGACCAATCGAACCTGCCGCATCAAACGAGCACATGTTTATCTTGGTAGCATTTGACTATTTTACCACATGAGTTGAAGTAGCATCTTACAGAGCAGTAACCAAGAAGGTCGTGGCAGACTTTGTCCGCGACTGCATTATTTGTCGATTCGGGATTCTACAGTCAATCATTACCGACAACGTCTCCAGCCTCAATAGTGACTTCATGAAAGCCATGTGTGACACTTTCAGGATTAGACATAACAATTCTACAACCTACAGACCCCAGATGAACGGAGCAGTAGAAGCCTCCAATAAGAATATCAAGAAGATATTGAGGAAAATGATAGAGAAGCATAAATAGTGGCACGAGAAGTTATCATTTTCTCATTTGAGGTACCGCACCACAGTCCGCACATCAACTGGGGCAACCCCCTATATGCTGGTTTATGGTACAGAAGCAGTCATTCCCGCCGAGGTAGAAATTCCCTCCCTAAGGATCATACAGGAAGTTGAGCTCGACGACACAAAGTGGGTGAAAAATCGTTATGAGCAGCTAGCCCTCATAGATGGAAAGAGGATGAATGCAGTTTGCCATGGTCAATTCTATCAGAACAGAATGTCCAAAGCCTTCAACAAAAGAGTCAAGCCAAGACGGCAGTTGGTGTTAAAGAAAATCTTTCCATATCAAGATGAAGCCAAAGGGAAATTCTCTCCCAACTGGCAGGGTCCATACATGGTTCACCGAGTTCTGACAGGAGGAGCCCTCATACTTGCAAAAATGGAAGGAGAAGTCTGGCCAAAGCCAATTAATTTAGATGCAGTCAAGCGTTACTATGTGTAATCTTTATGTTTTCCTATATGATGTAATTTGAACTACGCCTGACCTGATTCCCATTTAAGAGGGGATACGTAGGCAGCCCTATGGGTCTGGTCACAATGCAATAAAATTTCATTCCCCTCCCTCCCCCCCCCCCCCGCAATTGAAAACTGGGGCAGAATTTTGAGGAGGACCCTTAAAATTCCGAAGTAATTTCAGCCAATCATCGCAAACAATAGTCAAAAGCATCAACCCAGTAAACTGGGGCAGAATTTTGAGGAGGACCCTCAAAATTCCGTAGCAAGAAGGGTTGCAATGTCCTAAACCACGTTGCAGTCATCGGTTCATCTAAAGAAAATACTCTTAATCATGTATTTATTTTATATTTTACTGAACCATGCATGTCTATTTCTGAAGTCGCTTTGTTTAGAAATGCTACCCAAATGATACATGCAGTATCACTGGATCAGAATCGAGCAGATCGAGCAAAGCCAGCGGGGTTACGAACTAACCTTCCCCTCTACAAAACTCACGATATTTCTTTGGATGCAGGCACTTGAGTTGCAAAATCATCAAATATGCTATACACTCACAGACTCACATTGTTCAGAAATACAACTCTCAGAACCATTGCACCTACTCACAGTTGCTATCCGCATGCAGTGTCCCCAGTAGGCACAATGTCCTCAGCAGCCATAATATCGCAATCAACTATCAGCTAAGAAAACTCTCCTACTACCTGCCTTTTATTTCTTGCATGAGGCTACCATTCTGTCTTCCAAGGTTAAGCTCTACCTCCGTCTGCATTCTTGCATTGCATGAGGCTACTATTCTGCCTTCCAAGGTTAAGCTCTACCTCCATCTGCATTCTTGCATTGCATGAGGCTACTATTCTGCCTTCTGATGTTAAACTCTACCTCTATCTGCATTTTTCTACATTGCATAAGGCTACTATTCTGCCTTCTGAGGTTAAGCTCTACCTCCACTTGCATGGCTGAAAGATCACCACCTCATTTACACATGCATGGTTGAAAGATCGCCGCTTTATTGACACTGGCATGGCTGAAAGATCACCGCTTTATTTCCACTTGCATGGCTGAAAGATTGCCGCTTTATTTCCACTTGCATGGCTGAAATATCGCCGCTTTATTGACACTTGCATGGCAGAAAGAACGCCGCTTTATTTCCACTTGCATGGCTAAAAAACCGCTGCTTTATTTACATTTGCACGGCTGAAAGATCGCCACCTTATTTACATTAGCATGGCTGAAAGATTGCCACCTCCTTCATTTGCATAGGATGAAAGATCGCCAAACACTGCATCTCATGGGCTGAAAGATCGCCAAATTGTCCAAAGGCATCATTGTTCGGAGTCACCATTTTCATAGCCCGAGAACGCCATGCCATAGCCAGAGGACCCCTTTTAATCTTTTGCATATCATTATTCAAAGGCATCATAGTTCGGAGGCATCCTTCGCATAGCCCGAGAGCATCGTTTCATGGCCTGCGAATCCTTTATTATACACTTCATGGCCCAGGACATCATGGTCTGAGGATGTCATCCTAACCGTCCAAATACAGCACTCATGGTTAGACGGGAACTTGCATTATGTTTAAATTTACGCACAATATACGCTCATATTGCTCATTTGCAGGTAAACCGGTGAGCAGCGACCATCTCAGCAGGAGCAATCCCGCTCCCATTCCGACATCCCTACTAGACTTTAACCATTCACCCGACCTAAATACAGTGTCCGTTCTCGAAAGCCCCCATCGGCATGCTCCGCCGACGGATCCTGAACTACATCTGGCTGGATTCTTCAAAGACCAGGGATATGTAGGCAACTCAGAAGCCATAGCACGGCCAAATCTCTTCAAACCATTTCATTCGGTCAAAATTGGCCATCATATCTTTACCCGACAACTCTTTTATACTTTCCGGGTAAAGAGGGGCAGCTGTTGATACCCAATTTCTCCCTGTATATTTTTTATATGCAAATTAACTTTCAAATAGCATATGTATGCATATATAAGTATGTCCAAGGGTTTCATATTTTTCATAAATTTTTAAAGTTTTTTAGATCAATTTATTGCCTTATTTTATCAAGAAAAACCCAATAATTATTTCCAAAATTGTCATTTTTTACAATTCACTTATTAGGTTCTCATATTTATACTAAAATATAGCTAAAAAATATTTTGCATAATTTTACAAATTTATTTAGTATTTGTAAAGCTAAATTGCATATTAATTGCAACATTAGCCTATTTTAAGATTTAATTGTTTTTATAATTATAAAATTGACTCCAGTATTTTTATTTTTATAATTATATATTATTAATAATTTTAGTACCTTTAATTTATTTCCAGAAATTATTTTACTATTTTTTATAAAATAAATCATGAAAAATGGCTATTTAAATGTTAGCCCATTTGTATTTTAATTTTGGCCAGATTGGGCACCCCTAATTGAACCCAATTTCAGATCCCATCACCCGTCCCAAATCCTAAATTTACCCGACCCACGACCCTTTTAATAACCCGCCCGATCCCCCTTTCAATCCAAGCCATTGATCATTTAGATCAACGGCTCATACTCACCCTTTCCTTTTTAATTTCCCAATACCCCCAAACCCAAATCATTTCTCACCGGTAGCCGCCCCTGGATTCCCCCTCTTCCATATTATCTCTCAGAAATCCTAGCCGCCTCCCTCCACTTCCACCCTAAAACCACAGGAATCCATGGCTTCCAAGGCCATAGAAGTCTTATACCGGCCTCTTATAACTCCTACACGCTTGGTTACTGAAGTTTCAAGGCTTGACCATGAAGAAGCTTGGCCCAGAGCTTGTTTTATTCGAGTTCTATGGCCATCTCCGGCCTTGCTCCGGCAAGCCACGGCTATTCGAGCCTGATCTTGATTTCTCCTACTCAGATCAACGACTCTCCAAGCCTTTCTCACCATCTAGGTTCTTCTGAAACCCTAACTTTTGAGGTTCTTCTGATTTCTTTAGATCTGTTCTAGATCTGTGTTTTCCCTAAACTTTTAAACGGTTTCTCGAGATTTCTTTCAACAAACTATGCTTTCAAAACCTTTATCTTTCCAATTTAGGGTTTTTGTTAAGTTATTTAGATGCTTCTCTGATTTTCTTTTTCTCTTATGTGTTTCTTCTACTATGTTTCTTATTAATTTCTTCTATTGTGATTTTTATGTGTCTCTCCTACTATGTTCTTACAAGTTCTTCTACTGTGTTTCGCATATTGTTCTTTTACTGTGTTTCTCATGAGTTTCTTCCACTGAAATATGCATGTTAAAGGTCTTAGTTCCTTTCTGAGATCTCTGAACTAGTTTTGTTAGTATCTTTTCCTTGATTACTTGTCCTTTCATCTCTACGCTCGATTGATATCAAGAACCCTAGAATTTGGGGATTCATTCGAGTTTTAAGACCATTGGCTATGTGATTTGTTTGTTCTTTATCTCTGAACTTGTTTGATTTCAAAAAAAACTTCTTTGAACCTATTTCAAGTTTCTGAAGTTATTTCATCTACTACTCGATTAGGCTTCCAAAGCTTTGTTTTGATCTTTGTTTCTTTTTATGGTTCTGATTCCCTGTTAAACTCTTCTAAGGTCTTTCTACTGGACCCTTTGTATGCTATTTGATACTCTCTCTCTTCTACATTGTTGAGTTACTAAGACTGACCTATGTGACTACCATGTTCCTATAGTCTACTACTTACTGATTTTGCAATTGCAATACGTTTTCTTTGTCCTAAATTCAGCCTCGCATACTTGTGTGCTCTTTATATGTGCTGAACTTCCCTCTAAAATGGCTTTCAGTTTTTGATTAATTTCAGACTTCCTTTGTGTAAGCCTGATTGATTTCTTTCCTTGTTTGCTGATTTCCCTGTTACTTGGTCGAAAACTTTTCTTAGCCTTTCTGACTTGGTTTATTCATGGACCAGTAATTACAAATCTCTGACTCCTTGATTTACTATGTACTAATTGATTTTTACCTTATTTTTGAATCGTTTATTTCAAAATACTTCCCTTAAATAAACTCATATGTATATACCCCTAATTGCCTACTTTGCACAAGATGCTTACTTGATCCCTTTCCTTAAATAATTTTGTTCATTACCGTTAAGTTTAAACTCCTTAATTAAAGGAAGTCTCGTACTAATTGATACCCAGTTCCTTAATTATTTTCTTACCTTCTTTCCGCCTGTTTTCACACTATAAATACATGCTCTTCATTGACACAAACAGACCAACACTCATAGTCTTTCTGAACTTATACCCATACTCGAAAGTATTTTCTCTTGTTACTTGTACTGTGTCCTGTTTGCAAGTCCTACTGCCTGCTTTTCTCTATTTGCTTCTTTGAAACTGGTATGTCCTGATTTAAGATTTTCAGCACCACAACAATGTGTTTATTTACTACCTTTGTATGCATGTCTACCTACTGCTTCTGTATAGTTCAACACTCACTCTAGCATGCTGAAATTTCTTTCTGTCTATTCTATTATGAATGCCAAACCCCTACACCTATGTGTTCATGCTATGGTATGAGGCATAGCAATACTGCAAATTATTGTCCATGAATCAAACTTGATCCCCTGGGATCCTAGCCTCTAATAATGTGTGTCCTACCAGGCTTATAGGTATGCTAACATTCTCCATTGCTGGGCATGCCTCAAGCCTGCCCCTGCCTAAGCAATAGGCTTTTCACAATCTCCTTATTCCCCTGGACCCCTTATGGGTACTTATTTGTAGCAGTTTCCCTCTTCTTTCCCCTTTTTAGCATTTTGTTCTTCACTTGCACACTTTCTTAGTCTTTAAGTTCTGCTCCCCCCCCACCCCTCTTGTGAGCCTTGTATTGGGACCCTTTGAGCTCCCTCTGAACTTGGACACTTGAGGGCTGGTCCTTCCACACTACACTTATCCCTGTTCTAATAATACATTTGGGTGTGAGCATTGCCCGGAGTCCCATTGACGCTCTTAAGGAACTTTGACACACTCAAATGGGAGAAAGGCTTTGGATCATGATCTCTTAGAGTTGGTTTACCTCATAACTCAATGAGGAAGTCAGAATCAGGCTTCCTCTAGTTGTACTTTTATTTATATTTTTCTAATGTATTCTTGTTTTATTCCGGGATGTAATAATTTGTAATAAACTCTTAGGGATGGTTAGTGAAAAAGGGCGGGTAACTATGTATGCAAAGGGTAGATACTATGTCTATGGGTATTTTGAATTCTGCATATTCAAATGTATATAGACATCATGCCTATAGGTCATTCTAAATTCTGCATATCCAATTCTCATATAGAAATCATGTCTATAGGCATTTTGAATTCTACATATTCAAATACATGTAGAAGTCATACCTATAGGATTGTTCAATTCTGTTTATTCAATTACACCTAGATACCATGCGCATAGGCCTTAAGCAAAATTCTGCAAACTAGATACCATGTTTGTAGGATTAAAACTAGTCTTATGCATTTAGATACTATGCCAATAAGGTTTTCTGCATTTTTACACCATGTCTACAAGGTTCAAAATAAACAACGCGTAGAAAGCATGCCTATAGGAACTCTTAATCGAATTTGAGTCGCTTCATTCACGTATAGAGCTAAAATTAGTAATCACGGTTACTGTCAGTTGCAGAACTTATAACCAATTCATTAAGACTTGCCTCTCTTTTAACAATCTGATTACCCTTATTTAGCGAGTTTAACCAGTATGTTTCAGACCCTACTATTTCATTACTTTTCTGAATCCAGTCGATATTATGCCTATAGGATCCTTGTCCAACCCTTAGGCAAGCCTTAGGATAAAATTATAAGCTGAATCTGTTTCTGTTAATTATTACAACCAGCAGGCAGGCCTGATTCGAACTTCTTATCTGAGTTATGTAATAAACTAAAACTGCCTCAGTAATCGTCCTTCTTCATCTATAATAATCAGACCTAAACAGTATGTGTAAGTCGTACTGATTATGTGCTTCTTTGTTCAAGGAGGTATATCTGAGCCTCTGCTTGTTATGTGTTTTCCCCCAGCTTGCAATACGTGTTTTGTATGTCGCATTAGAGTTTTTTTAAATTTTGAAAACTACAAATAAGCCCAATATCCCTCCTTTTTAGGATTAGTAGTCCTAAATGACTCCGGGACTAATAGGATTGGGATGGGTAATAGCATGCAATAAGTAAACGAGACCAACCCGCGCTTTTAATACCTTAACATGGTGGGAAGGGTAGATATGGATATGATGACCACGCGATAACGCCACGTGTAGCCCCTCATTGAGGAGTGATTACCAGATGTTGTGTGGGGTGATCCATATTTTTAGTAAACCTAGGACCCCCCCCCCCTTCCTTTATTCTTATTTCTTTAACATTTTCATTCTAGAATCAGCTTCCTCAAATTGCTCTCTCAAACTTTATCTATTTTCAAACCTTTATATGTGAAATCCCCTCCTATTTGAGCTTTATTTGTCTATATGTTAATTGTACCCTAAACTCACAATAATTGTCTGGCCGGGAACCACACTAGTGGATTCTGAGGGGTGCCTAACACCTTCCCCGTGGAATAAGTTTAAGCCCTTACCCAATCTCTAGTTACTCAAATCAAACCCTCTTGGTGTCCTAATGCACCCTAATCATTAGGTGGCGACTCTTCAAATCAAACCCAATTCCCAAAAGGAATGAGTTGTTCTCCCAAATGTCATGAACCCGATTCCGCGAGGAAAAAGGGGGCGCGACACTAACCCCTTTTTTGTATCTGTTGCAGAGAAAGGCGGAGGCCTTGGAGTACCTCAAAGGCGACGTCAACCATGTCAGAGTTGCTTGCGGGGATCTAAAAGATCAAGTGCAGGCTCGAACTTTGGAGGAGATAAGTGCCTCGGCTAAGGTTCCTACCTTCGAAGTCCAACTCCGTTTGACTCATGACATTGCCAAAGTTCAAGTAGATATGATTGGGAAACTCGAATCTGATCGCTCTAAGGTTAGAGCCGAGATAATTGATGCCCGGGCAGAAGCGGCTCTAAACCGAACCAAGGCTGACCGTGAGATGGCGATTCGTATGAAGGATGTTGCTGATGCATAAGTCGAGTTGAAGCGATCCCTCAACTGGGGGAAGAGGATCGACGAATATGCTCGTTGTAGATCCCGAAGAGAGGCACTCGAGGAGGTCGGTGCAATGGGTTTTGTCCTCTCAGAGGAATTGGCTCGAGCAAGGGCGGAAGAGCGTGACGCTCAGTTATTTCTTGTTGACATTGCGGAGGGCGAATTCGACAAGCTGTAGCCCTTTAGCGCCGAGTGTAGACTTTGCCCTTTTGTCGCTCTAGATTTTGCCATTTTTTCTCTTTAGATTTCGCCATTTTGTCGCTTTGCCTCTGATATGTAGGGTATGCCTGTATATGGAGAATGCGCTTTTTTTTGCGCATGTAATATATAAGAAGAAACTTGAGGCTTTATTTCTTCTGTACCTTTTTTTTGTTGTTGCTTTCGATCGGGCAGGCTGATTTTGGTGTTTGGCGAGGTCTTCATACGTCTAGAATGGATCGGACAGACCCGGGGGCTCTTAAGTGCGATCCTTGGCGCGAGCAGGTACTGGGGCCTCCGTGCTTGGCCCGGGTGTTTAGACTTAGTCTCCTAGTCGGGCTCCAACTCGAGCCTTCTTGTCCTCGAATTTTATGTGCCCATGCGGACAGGTAGTAATGGTTTTTATCTCTTGCCCTTGGGCATTTGCCGTTCTAACTATTTTGGGTCCAGTCTTCTAGTCACATTGTGACTCGAGCTTCAATTGACCCTCAAGCTCTTTCCTGCCTGCATGGGCAGATGATGATGGCCCTTTATGCTCTGGGTCGAAGTGACCTTACGGGCGCGTGGCCCGACGGTTTACTCGGCTGGCGAAAGTGGCACTTATGCCATGCCCTTAGGCGTATTGCAGTTTTCAGGTCTAGTCTCTGAGTCACGTTGCGATTCGAGCTGTAATCGACCCTTAAACTTCCTCAATTTCCTAGCCGGCGATAATGGCACTCATGCTCTTAGGCATATTGCAGTTTTCGGGTCCAGTCTCCGAGTCACGTTGCTATTCGAGCTGTAATCGACCCTTAAATTTCCTCGATTTCCTAGCCAGCGATAGTGGTACTTATGCCATTTAGTCGTTGAGACCTTTCAGTATGTGGCCCGGAGGCTTGCATAGTTAACTATTTTGGATCCGATCTCCGAATCAGGTTATGATTCGAGCTCATTTTAATTCTCAGTAGTCAAATTATTTTAGCTGGAGACAATGGCTCTTACGCTATTTGGTCGTAGTGACCTTTCAATATGAGGCCCATAGGCTTGCTTAGCTGGCGACAATGGCTCTTACGCTGTTTTTGCCTGTGGGATTTTTTGTATGCGTTGTTTCGCTCGTTAAAGTCTTTTTAGAGTATTTTTACCTGACCCGTCGTCGGTTCCAGAGGAACCTCGATTTCAAGTCGTTGTCGGTGATGTTTCGAGCACCTCGTAAGGTTCATAGCTCGTAGGTCAAGTAGATCGATGCTCTTGCGGTTTGGAGCTGACGTGGTCAGAGCTCGTTTTTGCCTATTGAGGGAAGTCTGTTTTAATCGGTACTTTCCGAAGTATATTCGAAGTAGTGGCCTGTGATTTTTAGCGATAGTCGGGCATCCCCGAGTCGCGTTATTTTGGCTCAGCCTTTTGACCGTAGTCATGTGCGTTTTGCGTAGCCATTTTTGATCCTAAGCGATAGTTTAGGCGTCTACACCGAGGGTATGCCCTTTAGGGATTCTTACAAATGTGATCTATAGCCTAAACATTGGGGTTTTCATGCATGTTGAGGTCTTACAGTTTGTCATGCCTATTGAGGTCTTACAGTTTGTCATGCCTATTGAGGTCTTATAGTTTGTCATGCCTATTGAGGTCTTACAGTTTGTATGATGTAGAATAGATCTGGTTATGCTGAGTCTGCCCGCTAGGGGTCTTACAGTTTTGGCTTTTCCAGTGCTCGGCGATTGGAGACAATCTCCGAGTCATCGAGTTTGTTTAAGATGAAGACCGCTTCTCGTGAACTCGGAGTTGCATTGTGAGGGCTTTGTGAGCCCGGGGTTCCGACCTTGGGGCCGTGTGGGCGTTGAACCATTTAAGTCTCCGAGTATCTCGGGACGTATTTAGTGGAGAGGCCTTTGCTGCGAATATGCCGAAATAGCCTTTTTCGAAGTATGAAATGCCGAAAAGATATTCTTTATTGCTTGGCGTAAATATAGGTTGTAAATACATGTCGTCTCGTTGCTGTGAGCTCAGCCCGCATGGGTGCGGCTCCTATGATCATCTGATCTATTTACATGATTCCATTTTTAAACTTAGCTTGCCATTTATTGGCCCTTCCGAGGGGACGGTATCCTTAAGAGAGGGCCATCGCACGTCATCTGACTATAGAAGAAAAGGCCCGCGATTTTGTCGAATCCTCTTCTGGGGGGTGTGTTGCTCTGCTAATAATCTTGCTGGTGGGGCCCTCTTTAGGTTGGAAGTCCAGTCGAGGGAAGAGAGCACGGCGGGCCCCGTAGAGGCCTCGGATCTCCGAGTGGAGTTAAAACTTATGAATGCCTCGGATCTCCGAGTGGAGTTAAAACTTATGAATGCCTCGGTTGACTGCCTGCATATAGGTTAGCAAAATAAAAGAAACAACAAGGGAGCGGAGTAGTTCTTCCCTGCTGCGGGATATATAGGCGACGTTTCGAGGCCTGGTATGTTTCTGCCGTTTTGAGGCGCAAGCCCTTAATACAGCCTTCTGCAGTGTTCAACCAGGCTTGGCCGAAGATGGGGTTCTGCTCACCCTTTGATCCCTTTGAGGGTGGAGGCATTGATGTCGGCGATGGGTCATATGGTGAGAGATTTCCTCTCGTTGCGTGTATCGCAGGCTCGACATTCTAGCCCGAGCTCTGGCGGGCTGTATAGAGGGAGGGGCCTTCCTGATTGTTGTGGCGATCAGTGTCTGGAATCCATCAAAGATTCGAGGTGTGGGAGTGATTTGGTTTGTTAGTCCGAACCGCCCCATTAGCTTTGCCCTCACATTGTCAGTATAATTGATCGAACCATCTGCACTCGTGAACACATTTTTATTTGAAATAGGTCAAATAAGGGAAGGGGTTACCAATCGCGTTAATACGAGGTTGAGGCAAAGTCTCGGCATCTCTTTCCTTGGATGCAAGGGTGTCCTTTGGGTATATTCCCCGGACCCGTTTTTCCCCAGCGATGAGCCCTTTCACTCTGCATTTTATGGATCTTTGAAGGGTGCCACCTCCCTTTTACTATCATGGCAATACGCTGTGGCTTGGCAACTTCATTATTCCCGATCTCCTTCCTCTCTTGGAGCTGGATCCAAGCCTGACCGCTCGATGATACTTAGTGGCGATCTCTATTGAATAGCACAGTTGTCGTTCTTTTGAGCCGGTGACTGCGCGCGCCCTGCAGTTCCTGTGCTAGGCCATAGTTCCCTTGAAGGTGTCTTGTTCGAATAGGTCTGAGTTGCCTGGCATTCCCGGTTTTGCTTATGGTGATCACGATGTTTGGTATAGCAATGCTAAAATCGTACTCGACTGGGCGGGGTTTCCCTGCTAGTTGTGCCTTGTTGAATCTGGTTCCATTGGAGGTTCCTTGAGGGTGCTATCCTCGGGCTATTTCCCTATTGTTTCGAGGTAGGTTGCATCTCGAGTCGTTCCTTCCATTCGTAGCGCATGGATGATACCTCCTTCCGTTTGGCATCAGCTTCTTTGTCGGGAGTCTGCTTGGATATACCGAGCCCGAGGAGGTTCCTGGATGGTTGTCCACGGCCCCGATTCGTGGACAGTGCCGGGTGTGGGCACTCCAACCAGACCTCGGCTGGGTATCTGATGAGGCTTTGCTTGAAATGTCTTGGAGTCATCGGGCATGCTTCGTTCAGGCCTCTGGTGAAGTACTGTATTGCCCGATCATCTGAAACTGGGAGCGATCTCATTCGTCCTATCAAGGAATGGGGTGTGGCTTCCCGCGGTATTTCATTTCTTCTTCATTTGGCCTCACGTGTATCGGTCCCTCTCGGTACTACTTTGATGGCATAGGCGCGTGCTTCCGTAGAGGACCACGCTGGTATGGTAAGCGAGCCTGTGAGGTCAGGTCCCAGGCGGTGGCACTGCGTCATGGTTTCTTTAGAGAGAGTTTCTTCAAAATTCCTCAATAAGACGGGATCAAACTCATCATCTTGGAGGTCACTTCCTTTGAATGAGCTCGCGTAAGTGGTGGTGCACCCATAGGGATCTGAGGTCCTGTCACACCTAGGGAGTTTTGGCGTTCCGGATTTTTGTGAAGAGAGTTCCGGGACCGTTTCCTTGGGAGACGGTTGCTGTAAGAGCTTCCAAGAACCTGATTTGATCCTTTCAAGAGATTCCCAAGCAACCTCACTGCGGCGGGTCCAGTTATCGATCCGTCGTTACTTGATATCTCGGGTACCAGCTCGGCGTAAGGAGGTGTTTTCGGCGCTACTGCGTTGGGAGTCTCGGGGCGACATTGTAGCTGAGCGATAGCCAACTGTCGTGCCTGTAACATTTATAAAATAACATGAAGATTAACTTCCTGTTCTACCCAGGCCGGGGTTTTTTGAGCTTCATGTCGGTCAATGCGTTGTATGCTGTCATCAGTGCACGAGGCTTCATCGACCTATTTTGCGCCTTGCAAGCTCGCGTCCGCTTGAATCGAGCTAAATGCATTATCGGGGTCCTGCGGTGTCGCGTTAACCTCTAGAGCAGCCATACTATTTTCGCCGTGGTTTACGGGGTAATCATTCTCGATTTTCCTTACCGAACCGGACATTAACCTGAAATCTAAAGATCCTGGGCAAGAAAAAGTGTGAAAGATAATGTGCGTTTGTGTGACAAAACTAGCAAGAAAATAATCACTATTATTTTTAGCCCCACGGTGGGCGCCAAAATGTTTACCGTGAAAATGGTGACAACAATTAAATTTGTAAATGGGATTCTAAAAATATGTGATCTATTCCCGAGCTAGTTGTTAGAGCAGTTGATGCTAAGAACGTGAAGCTTAGCGATGAAATGCGAGCTAAAACAAGACAGTACTCAAACTGAAGGGGCCTATGGCCCGGATGCAAAGCCAGTCGATAAGGACCTTGGGGTCAGGACTCAAATCGAGCTCGGTCTATCGGGGGCAATCGGGAATAGGATAACAATTAAGGATACGATCAAGTAAGGCTCTTTACGGCCAAAGCTGCGCAATATAGCATGAAATGAGTAAGAAGACAATAGATGTTAAAGCGGCCTCGAGCCAGTGAGAACGAACAAAATAGGAGAAAGAGAGAGAGACAGAGAGAGAGATATTATTGCTTTGGTGGAGAAATGGAGCAACCTCAGCCCTTTACAAAGTGGTATGGGTTCCGCTTATATAGGCGAGGGAACACGGTATGGTACAAATATGTGGAGATTAAACACAAAGTACGGAGATGGGATGGTTTGACGTGATGCCTCAGCATAGGCTATGGATAGGTCGGGCCTGTCAGACGCAGCCATGTGCCTTGGGGGCTTCCCCTCCGTCCTGGATTCGGTCTTCGTTTCCTCCGAGTCGGGCTCCGACAAGCCCCGAGGTCGGGAACTTGGTCGCGGCCTCCCGCCCTCAGGGTCCCGAGGCATGCTTCCGAAATGTCCCGACAGCGAGAAATCAAGTCTTCTGATTTCGCCACATACATGATGTAAATGTGTAGTACACTTACCCTAACTTTAAGTAACTTTGACACCTATCAGAACTCAATTGAAAGTATTTGTCCATACCAATGTGCACATACAATCATAATCTAATACAGTCCCCTAATATTACAGTTCTTTCAAATTGTAACAGAAGTTATTCAACACATAAAAAATACTAGACCACCTCCAACTTTCAACTTATGACTGATTGAATAGAGACTAACATCACATCTATAGAGGAGGGAAGCAAGTTGAACAAAGAGAGGGAATACTACCGTCGAACAGGTATTGGAAAGTCACAAAATTACTTTTTATGAGGATGAGCTACCGCTGGAAGGGTTAGGTCACAACAAAGCACTGCACATCACTGTGCAATGTGAAGACTACTTTATCATCAGGATCCTGATTGATGAGGTTTCCAGCCTCAACATTTGTCCACTGGTAACACTCAAGAAATTGGCCAAAGGATTGCACCAGATAAAGGATAGAGCTATCAACGTGAAAGCCTTCGACGACTCCCAAAGATCCACCATTAGGGAGATTAGTCTGTGTTTGCAAATGGGGCCAACTTGGTTCGATGTTGACTTCCAAGTGATAGACATACCAGCATCTTACAATATGTTGTTGGGACGACCATGTATTCATGTTACTAGGGCTGTGTCATCGACACTGCATCAGGCGGTGAAATTCGAATGGAACCATCAAGAGGTAATCATTCACGGCTACGGAAGCAATCCTATATACAGTGGCTAGACCATTCCGTCAATCGAAGGAAGAAAGAAACTAGGAGGAGAAATTTACCATCACATTGAAAGGGTGAATGCTGTTGACAAAGACAAATGGTGTGATAACAAGATCGAGTGTATACTGAATTGGTGCGGGCATGAACCTGGCAAAGGGATCGGTAAAAACCTCCAAGAAATCGCTAAGCCCATAAAACTCAAGAAACATGGCACCACCTTCGGTCTAGAATATGAGTATACCTGGGAGGAATTCAACAGCTGGTCGCCACCATGGCACGGTCCTTATTATCTGCTGGAGCACCCGATACCGCATTTGGAGCAGACTTTTCAACCGGCCGATGTTATCTACGGATCAGAAGAAGAGGAAGCACTGGTAGCTGTAAGGAACTTGTTCTTAGAGGACAATGACATGGATTGTTGTGTTGTTCTCGAGGAGGAAAGGGAGGAAGGCCCTTCCATACAGGCCGTAAGCAGAGGGGTCCGCCTCAATAACTAGACCATTAGGACAACCAGAGCCCGACAAGCCTCGGGGTAGCAAGGCTAAAACAAGCACTATTTTAATTTACTAAAAGATTTTATTTTTCCCATGTTTTCAATTCCTGCAATAAGATCTCCAATGTTTAAAACAATTATGCAATTTATCAAAGCATTTTGATTTTTCTTATGTATCAACACTTATTACTATTGTTTTCTCTCATTACTTTACTTATACAACATTACTATTACTTATCATGATGAACCGATGACTGTGACATGCAACAAGAAAACACAACAAACGGATATAGATTCAGAGGAAGATGATATACCAGAAGAGATTGTTAAAGAAATCGAAAATTTTGAGAACAAACCTAAGTCCAACTTGGACGAGATTGAGATCGTTAACCTGGGAGATGCGGAGAATGTCAAAGAAACACAAATCAGCATCCATTTGTCACCGTCAGAAAAAGAAGAGTACACATAATTTCTAAGGGAATATGAGGACATATTCGCCTGGTCATACGATGACATGACTGGTCTGAGTACATTTATTGTGGCTCACAAACTGCCAACCAATCCAACATGTCCACCAGTAAAGCAAAAGCTCAGAAAGTTCAAGCCTGATATGAGTCTGAAAATCAAGGAAGAAGTCACTAAGCAGGTCAAAGCTAAAGTTCTCAGGGTAGTAGAATATCCAACATGGTTAGCCAACATTGTGCCAGTACCAAAGAAGGACGGGAAGGTCAAAGTCTGTGTCGACTACCGGTTTCTCAACCGGTCCAGTTCGAAAGACGACTTCCCTTTGCCGAATATACACATCCTGATCAACAATTGCGCCAACCATGAGCTGCAGTCATTTGTAGATTGTTTTGCTGGGTATCATCAGATCTGGATGGATGAAGAAGATGCTGAGAAAACGGCTTTCATTACACCATTGGGGATGTACTGTTACAAGATGATGCCCTTTGGATTAAAGAATGCTTGGGCCACCTACATGAGGGCCATGACTACCATTTTCCATGATATGATACACAAGGAGATAGAGGTATACATAGACGATGTTATCATCAAGTCCAAAAAAGCCACTGATCACATGGAAGATTTGAGGAAGTTCTTCAATAGATTGAGAAGGTACAACCTGAAATTGAATCCCGCAAAGTGTGCATTCGGGGTTCCTACTGGGAAACTACTTGGGTTCATTGTGAGTCGCCGAGGAATAGAACTGGATCCATCAAAGGTCAAAGCTATTCAAGAATTGCCACCGCCAAAGAACAAAAAGGATGTGATGAGTTTCTTGGGGAGACTTAACTACATCAACCGGTTCATAGCATAGTCTACGGTTATCTATGAGCCAATCTTTAAGATGTTGAAGAAGGACACCGCTATCAAATGGACTGATGACTGCCAAAAAGCTTTCAACAGAATCAAGGAGTACCTGTCAACACCACCTGTTTTGGTCCCGCCAGAGCCAGGTAGACCTCTATTACTCTACCTTGCAATATTGGATGGAGCTTTCGGTTGCATTCTGGGGCAGCATGATGAAACAGGGAGGAAAGAGCAAGCCATCTATTACCTCAGTAAGAATTTCACCCCGTATGAGGACCGATATTCTCTGTTAGAGTACACTTGTTGTGCTTTGACTTGGGTAGCTCGGAAGTTGAGGCACTACTTTTGTGCCTATACTACATATCTCATATCAAGGATGGATCCTTTAAAGTACATCTTCCAGAAGCCCATGCCCACTGGCAAGCTAGCCAAGTGGCAAATCCCGTTGAGCGAATTTAACATTGTTTACGTCACTCAGAAGGCAATCAAGGGACATGCACTAGTAGATCACCTTGCTGGAAACCCCGTGGACGGAGAATACAAACCCCTAAAAACATATTTTCCTGATGAAGAGGTATCGTTCATAAGAGAAGACATTGCAGAATCCTATGACGGTTGGAGAATGTTTTTCGATGGAGCAGCAAAATTCAAAGGAGTTGGCATAGGAGCACTCCTAGTATCAGAAACCGATTAGCATTATCCGGTATCCGCCAAGCTCGGGTTTCCCTGCACCAACACCATGGCCAAGTATGAAGCCTGCATCCTAGGGCTCAAAATGGCCATTGACATGAACATTCAAGAGTTGTTAGTGATCGGAGATTCAGACCTACTTATACATCAGGTCCGGGAAGAATGGGAAACCGAGAACTCCAATATACTCCCGTATCTGCACTATGTACAGGAATTGAGAAAGAGGTTGACAAAAATGGAATTCCAATATGTTCCCAGAGTCCAGAACGAGTTCGCCAATGCATTGGCGACCCTGTCCTCTATGATACAACATCCAGATAAAAAATTCATTGATCCTATTCCGGTAAAGGTCCATGATCAGCCAGCCTATTGTGCTCATGTTGAAGAAGAAGCAGACAGAAAGCCTTGGTTTCATGATATCAAGGAATACTTGGCGAAAGGAGAATACCCGAAATTTGCAAATCCTACCCAGAAGCGCACACTTCGGAGGTTATCCAATAATTTCTTTCACAGCGGAGGAATCCTGTATAGGAGGACTCCTGATTTGGGATTACTAAGGTGTGTCGACGCAAAAGACGCATCCAAGCTATTAGAGGAGATTCATGTAGGGACCTGCGGTCCACATATAAACTGTTTCGTCTTAGCAAAGAAGATACTCCGCGCTAGTTACTTTTGGATGACTATGGAAACGGACTGCATCTAGTATGTCCAGAAATGCCACCGCAGTCAGATACACACAAACATGATAAAGGTACCTCCAAACGAGCTCAATGCAACAAGCTCACCATCGTCATTCGCCGCCTGGGGAATGGATGTTATTGGACCAATCGAACCTGCCGCATCAAACGAGCACATGTTTATCTTGGTAGCATTTGACTATTTTACCACATGAGTTGAAGTAGCATCTTACAGAGCAGTAACCAAGAAGGTCGTGGCAGACTTTGTCCGCGACTGCATTATTTGTCGATTCGGGATTCTACAGTCAATCATTACCGACAACGTCTCCAGCCTCAATAGTGACTTCATGAAAGCCATGTGTGACACTTTCAGGATTAGACATAACAATTCTACAACCTACAGACCCCAGATGAACGGAGCAGTAGAAGCCTCCAATAAGAATATCAAGAAGATATTGAGGAAAATGATAGAGAAGCATAAATAGTGGCACGAGAAGTTATCATTTTCTCATTTGAGGTACCGCACCACAGTCCGCACATCAACTGGGGCAACCCCCTATATGCTGGTTTATGGTACAGAAGCAGTCATTCCCGCCGAGGTAGAAATTCCCTCCCTAAGGATCATACAGGAAGTTGAGCTCGACGACACAAAGTGGGTGAAAAATCGTTATGAGCAGCTAGCCCTCATAGATGGAAAGAGGATGAATGCAGTTTGCCATGGTCAATTCTATCAGAACAGAATGTCCAAAGCCTTCAACAAAAGAGTCAAGCCAAGACGGCAGTTGGTGTTAAAGAAAATCTTTCCATATCAAGATGAAGCCAAAGGGAAATTCTCTCCCAACTGGCAGGGTCCATACATGGTTCACCGAGTTCTGACAGGAGGAGCCCTCATACTTGCAAAAATGGAAGGAGAAGTCTGGCCAAAGCCAATTAATTTAGATGCAGTCAAGCGTTACTATGTGTAATCTTTATGTTTTCCTATATGATGTAATTTGAACTACGCCTGACCTGATTCCCATTTAAGAGGGGATACGTAGGCAGCCCTATGGGTCTGGTCACAATGCAATAAAATTTCATTCCCCTCCCTCCCCCCCCCCCCCCGCAATTGAAAACTGGGGCAGAATTTTGAGGAGGACCCTTAAAATTCCGAAGTAATTTCAGCCAATCATCGCAAACAATAGTCAAAAGCATCAACCCAGTAAACTGGGGCAGAATTTTGAGGAGGACCCTCAAAATTCCGTAGCAAGAAGGGTTGCAATGTCCTAAACCACGTTGCAGTCATCGGTTCATCTAAAGAAAATACTCTTAATCATGTATTTATTTTATATTTTACTGAACCATGCATGTCTATTTCTGAAGTCGCTTTGTTTAGAAATGCTACCCAAATGATACATGCAGTATCACTGGATCAGAATCGAGCAGATCGAGCAAAGCCAGCGGGGTTACGAACTAACCTTCCCCTCTACAAAACTCACGATATTTCTTTGGATGTAGGCACTTGAGTTGCAAAATCATCAAATATGCTATACACTCACAGACTCACATTGTTCAGAAATACAACTCTCAGAACCATTGCACCTACTCACAGTTGCTATCCGCATGCAGTGTCCCCAGTAGGCACAATGTCCTCAGCAGCCATAATATCGCAATCAACTATCAGCTAAGAAAACTCTCCTACTACCTGCCTTTTATTTCTTGCATGAGGCTACCATTCTGTCTTCCAAGGTTAAGCTCTACCTCCGTCTGCATTCTTGCATTGCATGAGGCTACTATTCTGCCTTCCAAGGTTAAGCTCTACCTCCATCTGCATTCTTGCATTGCATGAGGCTACTATTCTGCCTTCTGATGTTAAACTCTACCTCTATCTGCATTTTTCTGCATTGCATAAGGCTACTATTCTGCCTTCTGAGGTTAAGCTCTACCTCCACTTGCATGGCTGAAAGATCACCACCTCATTTACACATGCATGGTTGAAAGATCGCCGCTTTATTGACACTGGCATGGCTGAAAGATCACCGCTTTATTTCCACTTGCATGGCTGAAAGATTGCCGCTTTATTTCCACTTGCATGGCTGAAATATCGCCGCTTTATTGACACTTGCATGGCAGAAAGAACGCCGCTTTATTTCCACTTGCATGGCTAAAAAACCGCTGCTTTATTTACATTTGCACGGCTGAAAGATCGCCACCTTATTTACATTAGCATGGCTGAAAGATTGCCACCTCCTTCATTTGCATAGGATGAAAGATCGCCAAACACTGCATCTCATGGGCTGAAAGATCGCCAAATTGTCCAAAGGCATCATTGTTCGGAGTCACCATTTTCATAGCCCGAGAACGCCATGCCATAGCCAGAGGACCCCTTTTAATCTTTTGCATATCATTATTCAAAGGCATCATAGTTCGGAGGCATCCTTCGCATAGCCCGAGAGCATCGTTTCATGGCCTGCGAATCCTTTATTATACACTTCATGGCCCAGGACATCATGGTCTGAGGATGTCATCCTAACCGTCCAAATACAGCACTCATGGTTAGACGGGAACTTGCATTATGTTTAAATTTACGCACAATATACGCTCATATTGCTCATTTGCAGGTAAACCGGTGAGCAGCGACCATCTCAGCAGGAGCAATCCCGCTCCCATTCCGACATCCCTACTAGACTTTAACCATTCACCCGACCTAAATACAGTGTCCGTTCTCGAAAGCCCCCATCGGCATGCTCCGCCGACGGATCCTGAACTACATCTGGCTGGATTCTTCAAAGACCAGGGATATGTAGGCAACTCAGAAGCCATAGCACGGCCAAATCTCTTCAAACCATTTCATTCGGTCAAAATTGGCCATCATATCTTTACCCGACAACTCTTTTATACTTTCCGGGTAAAGAGGGGCAGCTGTTGATACCCAATTTCTCCCTGTATATTTTTTATATGCAAATTAACTTTCAAATAGCATATGTATGCATATATAAGTATGTCCAAGGGTTTCATATTTTTCATAAATTTTTAAAGTTTTTTAGATCAATTTATTGCCTTATTTTATCAAGAAAAACCCAATAATTATTTCCAAAATTGTCATTTTTTACAATTCACTTATTAGGTTCTCATATTTATACTAAAATATAGCTAAAAAATATTTTGCATAATTTTACAAATTTATTTAGTATTTGTAAAGCTAAATTGCATATTAATTGCAACATTAGCCTATTTTAAGATTTAATTGTTTTTATAATTATAAAATTGACTCCAGTATTTTTATTTTTATAATTATATATTATTAATCATTTTAGTACCTTTAATTTATTTCCAGAAATTATTTTACTATTTTTTATAAAATAAATCATGAAAAATGGCTATTTAAATGTTAGCCCATTTGTATTTTAATTTTGGCCAGATTGGGCACCCCTAATTGAACCCAATTTCAGATCCCATCACCCGTCCCAAATCCTAAATTTACCCGACCCACGACCCTTTTAATAACCCGCCCGATCCCCCTTTCAATCCAAGCCATTGATCATTTAGATCAACGGCTCATACTCACCCTTTCCTTTTTAATTTCCCAATACCCCCAAACCCAAATCATTTCTCACCGGTATCCGCCCCTGGATTCCCCCTCTTCCACATTATCTCTCAGAAATCCTAGCCGCCTCCCTCCACTTCCACCCTAAAACCACAGGAATCCATGGCTTCCAAGGCCATAGAAGTCTTATACCGGCCTCTTATAACTCCTACACGCTTGGTTACTGAAGTTTCAAGGCTTGACCATGAAGAAGCTTGGCCCAGAGCTTGTTTTATTCGAGTTCTATGGCCATCTCCGGCCTTGCTCCGGCAAGCCACGGCTATTCGAGCCTGATCTTGATTTCTCCTACTCAGATCAACGACTCTCCAAGCCTTTCTCACCATCTAGGTTCTTCTGAAACCCTAACTTTTGAGGTTCTTCTGATTTCTTTAGATCTGTTCTAGATCTGTGTTTTCCCTAAACTTTTAAACGGTTTCTCGAGATTTCTTTCAACAAACTATGCTTTCAAAACCTTTATCTTTCCAATTTAGGGTTTTTGTTAAGTTATTTAGATGCTTCTCTGATTTTCTTTTTCTCTTATGTGTTTCTTCTACTATGTTTCTTATTAATTTCTTCTATTGTGATTTTTATGTGTCTCTCCTACTATGTTCTTACAAGTTCTTCTACTGTGTTTCGCATATTGTTCTTTTACTGTGTTTCTCATGAGTTTCTTCCACTGAAATATGCATGTTAAAGGTCTTAGTTCCTTTCTGAGATCTCTGAACTAGTTTTGTTAGTATCTTTTCCTTGATTACTTGTCCTTTCATCTCTACGCTCGATTGATATCAAGAACCCTAGAATTTGGGGATTCATTCGAGTTTTAAGACCATTGGCTATGTGATTTGTTTGTTCTTTATCTCTGAACTTGTTTGATTTCAAAAAAAACTTCTTTGAACCTATTTCAAGTTTCTGAAGTTATTTCATCTACTACTCGATTAGGCTTCCAAAGCTTTGTTTTGATCTTTGTTTCTTTATATGGTTCTGATTCCCTGTTAAACTCTTCTAAGGTCTTTCTACTGGACCCTTTGTATGCTATTTGATACTCTCTCTCTTCTACATTGTTGAGTTACTAAGACTGACCTATGTGACTACCATGTTCCTATAGTCTACTACTTACTGATTTTGCAATTGCAATACGTTTTCTTTGTCCTAAATTCAGCCTCGCATACTTGTGTGCTCTTTATATGTGCTGAACTTCCCTCTAAAATGGCTTTCAGTTTTTGATTAATTTCAGACTTCCTTTGTGTAAGCCTGATTGATTTCTTTCCTTGTTTGCTGATTTCCCTGTTACTTGGTCGAAAACTTTTCTTAGCCTTTCTGACTTGGTTTATTCATGGACCAGTAATTACAAATCTCTGACTCCTTGATTTACTATGTACTAATTGATTTTTACCTTATTTTTGAATCGTTTATTTCAAAATACTTCCCTTAAATAAACTCATATGTATATACCCCTAATTGCCTACTTTGCACAAGATGCTTACTTGATCCCTTTCCTTAAATAATTTTGTTCATTACCGTTAAGTTTAAACTCCTTAATTAAAGGAAGTCTCGTACTAATTGATACCCAGTTCCTTAATTATTTTCTTACCTTCTTTCCGCCTGTTTTCACACTATAAATACATGCTCTTCATTGACACAAACAGACCAACACTCATAGTCTTTCTGAACTTATACCCATACTCGAAAGTATTTTCTCTTGTTACTTGTACTGTGTCCTGTTTGCAAGTCCTACTGCCTGCTTTTCTCTATTTGCTTCTTTGAAACTGGTATGTCCTGATTTAAGATTTTCAGCACCACAACAATGTGTTTATTTACTACCTTTGTATGCATGTCTACCTACTGCTTCTGTATAGTTCAACACTCACTCTAGCATGCTGAAATTTCTTTCTGTCTATTCTATTATGAATGCCAAACCCCTACACCTATGTGTTCATGCTATGGTATGAGGCATAGCAATACTGCAAATTATTGTCCATGAATCAAACTTGATCCCCTGGGATCCTAGCCTCTAATAATGTGTGTCCTACCAGGCTTATAGGTATGCTAACATTCTCCATTGCTGGGCATGCCTCAAGCCTGCCCCTGCCTAAGCAATAGGCTTTTCACAATCTCCTTATTCCCCTGGACCCCTTATGGGTACTTATTTGTAGCAGTTTCCCTCTTCTTTCCCCTTTTTAGCATTTTGTTCTTCACTTGCACACTTTCTTAGTCTTTAAGTTCTGCTCCCCCCCCACCCCTCTTGTGAGCCTTGTATTGGGACCCTTTGAGCTCCCTCTGAACTTGGACACTTGAGGGCTGGTCCTTCCACACTACACTTATCCCTGTTCTAATAATACATTTGGGTGTGAGCATTGCCCGGAGTCCCATTGACGCTCTTAAGGAACTTTGACACACTCAAATGGGAGAAAGGCTTTGGATCATGATCTCTTAGAGTTGGTTTACCTCATAACTCAATTAGGAAGTCAGAATCAGGCTTCCTCTAGTTGTACTTTTATTTATATTTTTCTAATGTATTCTTGTTTTATTCCGGGATGTAATAATTTGTAATAAACTCTTAGGGATGGTTAGTGAAAAAGGGCGGGTAACTATGTATGCAAAGGGTAGATACTATGTTTATGGGTATTTTGAATTCTGCATATTCAAATGTATATAGACATCATGCCTATAGGTCATTCTAAATTCTGCATATCCAATTCTCATATAGAAATCATGTCTATAGGCATTTTGAATTCTACATATTCAAATACATGTAGAAGTCATACCTATAGGATTGTTCAATTCTGTTTATTCAATTACACCTAGATACCATGCGCATAGGCCTTAAGCAAAATTCTGCAAACTAGATACCATGTTTGTAGGATTAAAACTAGTCTTATGCATTTAGATACTATGCCAATAAGGTTTTCTGCATTTTTACACCATGTCTACAAGGTTCAAAATAAACAACGCGTAGAAAGCATGCCTATAGGAACTCTTAATCGAATTTGAGTCGCTTCATTCACGTATAGAGCTAAAATTAGTAATCACGGTTACTGTCAGTTGCAGAACTTATAACCAATTCATTAAGACTTGCCTCTCTTTTAACAATCTGATTACCCTTATTTAGCGAGTTTAACCAGTATGTTTCAGACCCTACTATTTCATTACTTTTCTGAATCCAGTCGATATTATGCCTATAGGATCCTTGTCCAACCCTTAGGCAAGCCTTAGGATAAAATTATAAGCTGAATCTGTTTCTGTTAATTATTACAACCAGCAGGCAGGCCTGATTCGAACTTCTTATCTGAGTTATGTAATAAACTAAAACTGCCTCAGTAATCGTCCTTCTTCATCTATAATAATCAGACCTAAACAGTATGTGTAAGTCGTACTGATTATGTGCTTCTTTGTTCAAGGAGGTATATCTGAGCCTCTGCTTGTTATGTGTTTTCCCCCAGCTTGCAATACGTGTTTTGTATGTCGCATTAGAGTTTTTTTAAATTTTGAAAACTACAAATAAGCCCAATATCCCTCCTTTTTAGGATTAGTAGTCCTAAATGACTCCGGGACTAATAGGATTGGGATGGGTAATAGCATGCAATAAGTAAACGAGACCAACCCGCGCTTTTAATACCTTAACATGGTGGGAAGGGTAGATATGGATATGATGACCACGCGATAACGCCACGTGTAGCCCCTCATTGAGGAGTGATTACCAGATGTTGTGTGGGGTGATCCATATTTTTAGTAAACCTAGGACCCCCCCCCCCTTCCTTTATTCTTATTTCTTTAACATTTTCATTCTAGAATCAGCTTCCTCAAATTGCTCTCTCAAACTTTATCTATTTTCAAACCTTTATATGTGAAATCCCCTCCTATTTGAGCTTTATTTGTCTATATGTTAATTGTACCCTAAACTCACAATAATTGTCTGGCCGGGAACCACACTAGTGGATTCTGAGGGGTGCCTAACACCTTTCCCGTGGAATAAGTTTAAGCCCTTACCCAATCTCTAGTTACTCAAATCAAACCCTCTTGGTGTCCTAATGCACCCTAATCATTAGGTGGCGACTCTTCAAATCAAACCCAATTCCCAAAAGGAATGAGTTGTTCTCCCAAATGTCATGAACCCGATTCCGCGAGGAAAAAGGGGGCGCGACACTAACCCCTTTTTTGTATCTGTTGCAGAGAAAGGCGGAGGCCTTGGAGTACCTCAAAGGCGACGTCAACCATGTCAGAGTTGCTTGCGGGGATCTAAAAGATCAAGTGCAGGCTCGAACTTTGGAGGAGATAAGTGCCTCGGCTAAGGTTCCTACCTTCGAAGTCCAACTCCGTTTGACTCATGACATTGCCAAAGTTCAAGTAGATATGATTGGGAAACTCGAATCTGATCGCTCTAAGGTTAGAGCCGAGATAATTGATGCCCGGGCAGAAGCGGCTCTAAACCGAACCAAGGCTGACCGTGAGATGGCGATTCGTATGAAGGATGTTGCTGATGCATAAGTCGAGTTGAAGCGATCCCTCAACTGGGGGAAGAGGATCGACGAATATGCTCGTTGTAGATCCCGAAGAGAGGCACTCGAGGAGGTCGGTGCAATGGGTTTTGTCCTCTCAGAGGAATTGGCTCGAGCAAGGGCGGAAGAGCGTGACGCTCAGTTATTTCTTGTTGACATTGCGGAGGGCGAATTCGACAAGCTGTAGCCCTTTAGCGCCGAGTGTAGACTTTGCCCTTTTGTCGCTCTAGATTTTGCCATTTTTTCTCTTTAGATTTCGCCATTTTGTCGCTTTGCCTCTGATATGTAGGGTATGCCTGTATATGGAGAATGCGCTTTTTTTTGCGCATGTAATATATAAGAAGAAACTTGAGGCTTTATTTCTTCTGTACCTTTTTTTTGTTGTTGCTTTCGATCGGGCAGGCTGATTTTGGTGTTTGGCGAGGTCTTCATACGTCTAGAATGGATCGGACAGACCTGGGGGCTCTTAAGTGCGATCCTTGGCGCGAGCAGGTACTGGGGCCTCCGTGCTTGGCCCGGGTGTTTAGACTTAGTCTCCTAGTCGGGCTCCAACTCGAGCCTTCTTGTCCTCGAATTTTATGTGCCCATGCGGACAGGTAGTAATGGTTTTTATCTCTTGCCCTTGGGCATTTGCCGTTCTAACTATTTTGGGTCCAGTCTTCTAGTCACATTGTGACTCGAGCTTCAATTGACCCTCAAGCTCTTTCCTGCCTACATGGGCAGATGATGATGGCCCTTTATGCTCTGGGTCGAAGTGACCTTACGGGCGCGTGGCCCGACGGTTTACTCGGCTGGCGAAAGTGGCACTTATGCCATGCCCTTAGGCGTATTGCAGTTTTCAGGTCTAGTCTCTGAGTCACGTTGCGATTCGAGCTGTAATCGACCCTTAAACTTCCTCAATTTCCTAGCCGGCGATAATGGCACTCATGCTCTTAGGCATATTGCAGTTTTCGGGTCCAGTCTCCGAGTCACGTTGCTATTCGAGCTGTAATCGACCCTTAAATTTCCTCGATTTCCTAGCCAGCGATAGTGGTACTTATGCCATTTAGTCGTTGAGACCTTTCAGTATGTGGCCCGGAGGCTTGCATAGTTAACTATTTTGGATCCGATCTCCGAATCAGGTTATGATTCGAGCTCATTTTAATTCTCAGTAGTCAAATTATTTTAGCTGGAGACAATGGCTCTTACGCTATTTGGTCGTAGTGACCTTTCAATATGAGGCCCATAGGCTTGCTTAGCTGGCGACAATGGCTCTTACGCTATTTTTGCCTGTGGGATTTTTTGTATGCGTTGTTTCGCTCGTTAAAGTCTTTTTAGAGTATTTTTACCTGACCCGTCGTCGGTTCCAGAGGAACCTCGATTTCAAGTCGTTGTCGGTGATGTTTCGAGCACCTCGTAAGGTTCATAGCTCGTAGGTCAAGTAGATCGATGCTCTTGCGGTTTGGAGCTGACGTGGTCAGAGCTCGTTTTTGCCTATTGAGGGAAGTCTGTTTTAATCGGTACTTTCCGAAGTATATTCGAAGTAGTGGCCTGTGATTTTTAGCGATAGTCGGGCATCCCCGAGTCGCGTTATTTTGGCTCAGCCTTTTGACCGTAGTCATGTGCGTTTTGCGTAGCCATTTTTGATCCTAAGCGATAGTTTAGGCGTCTACACCGAGGGTATGCCCTTTAGGGATTCTTACAAATGTGATCTATAGCCTAAACATTGGGGTTTTCATGCATGTTGAGGTCTTACAGTTTGTCATGCCTATTGAGGTCTTACAGTTTGTCATGCCTATTGAGGTCTTATAGTTTGTCATGCCTATTGAGGTCTTACAGTTTGTATGATGTAGAATAGATCTGGTTATGCTGAGTCTGCCCGCTAGGGGTCTTACAGTTTTGGCTTTTCCAGTGCTCGGCGATTGGAGACAATCTCCGAGTCATCGAGTTTGTTTAAGATGAAGACCGCTTCTCGTGAACTCGGAGTTGCATTGTGAGGGCTTTGTGAGCCCGGGGTTCCGACCTTGGGGCCGTGTGGGCGTTGAACCATTTAAGTCTCCGAGTATCTCGGGACGTATTTAGTGGAGAGGCCTTTGCTGCGAATATGCCGAAATAGCCTTTTTCGAAGTATGAAATGCCGAAAAGATATTCTTTATTGCTTGGCGTAAATATAGGTTGTAAATACATGTCGTCTCGTTGCTGTGAGCTCAGCCCGCATGGGTGCGGCTCCTATGATCATCTGATCTATTTACATGATTCCATTTTTAAACTTAGCTTGCCATTTATTGGCCCTTCCGAGGGGACGGTATCCTTAAGAGAGGGCCATCGCACGTCATCTGACTATAGAAGAAAAGGCCCGCGATTTTGTCGAATCCTCTTCTGGGGGGTGTGTTGCTCTGCTAATAATCTTGCTGGTGGGGCCCTCTTTAGGTTGGAAGTCCAGTCGAGGGAAGAGAGCATGGCGGGCCCCGTAGAGGCCTCGGATCTCCGAGTGGAGTTAAAACTTATGAATGCCTCGGATCTCCGAGTGGAGTTAAAACTTATGAATGCCTCGGTTGACTGCCTGCATATAGGTTAGCAAAATAAAAGAAACAACAAGGGAGCGGAGTAGTTCTTCCCTGCTGCGGGATATATAGGCGACGTTTCGAGGCCTGGTATGTTTCTGCCGTTTTGAGGCGCAAGCCCTTAATACAGCCTTCTGCAGTGTTCAACCAGGCTTGGCCGAAGATGGGGTTCTGCTCACCCTTTGATCCCTTTGAGGGTGGAGGCATTGATGTCGGCGATGGGTCATATGGTGAGAGATTTCCTCTCGTTGCGTGTATCGCAGGCTCGACATTCTAGCCCGAGCTCTGGCGGGCTGTATAGAGGGAGGGGCCTTCCTGATTGTTGTGGCGATCAGTGTCTGGAATCCATCAAAGATTCGAGGTGTGGGAGTGATTTGGTTTGTTAGTCCGAACCGCCCCATTAGCTTTGCCCTCACATTGTCAGTATAATTGATCGAACCATCTGCACTCGTGAACACATTTTTATTTGAAATAGGTCAAATAAGGGAAGGGGTTACCAATCGCGTTAATACGAGGTTGAGGCAAAGTCTCGGCATCTCTTTCCTTGGATGCAAGGGTGTCCTTTGGGTATATTCCCCGGACCCGTTTTTCCCCAGCGATGAGCCCTTTCACTCTGCATTTTATGGATCTTTGAAGGGTGCCACCTCCCTTTTACTATCATGGCAATACGCTGTGGCTTGGCAACTTCATTATTCCCGATCTCCTTCCTCTCTTGGAGCTGGATCCAAGCCTGACCGCTCGATGATACTTAGTGGCGATCTCTATTGAATAGCACAGTTGTCGTTCTTTTGAGCCGGTGACTGCGCGCGCCCTGCAGTTCCTGTGCTAGGCCATAGTTCCCTTGAAGGTGTCTTGTTCGAATAGGTCTGAGTTGCCTGGCATTCCCGGTTTTGCTTATGGTGATCATGATGTTTGGTATAGCAATGCTAAAATCGTACTCGACTGGGCGGGGTTTCCCTGCTAGTTGTGCCTTGTTGAATCTGGTTCCATTGGAGGTTCCTTGAGGGTGCTATCCTCGGGCTATTTCCCTATTGTTTCGAGGTAGGTTGCATCTCGAGTCGTTCCTTCCATTCGTAGCGCATGGATGATACCTCCTTCCGTTTGGCATCAGCTTCTTTGTCGGGAGTCTGCTTGGATATACCGAGCCCGAGGAGGTTCCTGGATGGTTGTCCACGGCCCCGATTCGTGGACAGTGCCGGGTGTGGGCACTCCAACCAGACCTCGGCTGGGTATCTGATGAGGCTTTGCTTGAAATGTCTTGGAGTCATCGGGCATGCTTCGTTCAGGCCTCTGGTGAAGTACTGTATTGCCCGATCATCTGAAACTGGGAGCGATCTCATTCGTCCTATCAAGGAATGGGGTGTGGCTTCCCGCGGTATTTCATTTCTTCTTCATTTGGCCTCACGTGTATCGGTCCCTCTCGGTACTACTTTGATGGCATAGGCGCGTGCTTCCGTAGAGGACCACGCTGGTATGGTAAGCGAGCCTGTGAGGTCAGGTCCCAGGCGGTGGCACTGCGTCATGGTTTCTTTAGAGAGAGTTTCTTCAAAATTCCTCAATAAGACGGGATCAAACTCATCATCTTGGAGGTCACTTCCTTTGAATGAGCTCGCGTAAGTGGTGGTGCACCCATAGGGATCTGAGGTCCTGTCACACCTAGGGAGTTTTGGCGTTCCGGATTTTTGTGAAGAGAGTTCCGGGACCGTTTCCTTGGGAGACGGTTGCTGTAAGAGCTTCCAAGAACCTGATTTGATCCTTTCAAGAGATTCCCAAGCAACCTCACTGCGGCGGGTCCAGTTATCGATCCGTCGTTACTTGATATCTCGGGTACCAGCTCGGCGTAAGGAGGTGTTTTCGGCGCTACTGCGTTGGGAGTCTCGGGGCGACATTGTAGCTGAGCGATAGCCAACTGTCGTGCCTGTAACATTTATAAAATAACATGAAGATTAACTTCCTGTTCTACCCAGGCCGGGGTTTTTTGAGCTTCCTGTCGGTCAATGCGTTGTATGCTGTCATCAGTGCACGAGGCTTCATCGACCTATTTTGCGCCTTGCAAGCTCGCGTCCGCTTGAATCGAGCTAAATGCATTATCGGGGTCCTGCGGTGTCGCGTTAACCTCTAGAGCAGCCATACTATTTTCGCCGTGGTTTACGGGGTAATCATTCTCGATTTTCCTTACCGAACCGGACATTAACCTGAAATCTAAAGATCCTGGGCAAGAAAAAGTGTGAAAGATAATGTGCGTTTGTGTGACAAAACTAGCAAGAAAATAATCACTATTATTTTTAGCCCCACGGTGGGCGCCAAAATGTTTACCGTGAAAATGGTGACAACAATTAAATTTGTAAATGGGATTCTAAAAATATGTGATCTATTCCCGAGCTAGTTGTTAGAGCAGTTGATGCTAAGAACGTGAAGCTTAGCGATGAAATGCGAGCTAAAACAAGACAGTACTCAAACTGAAGGGGCCTATGGCCCGGATGCAAAGCCAGTCGATAAGGACCTTGGGGTCAGGACTCAAATCGAGCTCGGTCTATCGGGGGCAATCGGGAATAGGATAACAATTAAGGATACGATCAAGTAAGGCTCTTTACGGCCAAAGCTGCGCAATATAGCATGAAATGAGTAAGAAGACAATAGATGTTAAAGCGGCCTCGAGCCAGTGAGAACGAACAAAATAGGAGAAAGAGAGAGAGACAGAGAGAGAGATATTATTGCTTTGGTGGAGAAATGGAGCAACCTCAGCCCTTTACAAAGTGGTATGGGTTCCGCTTATATAGGCGAGGGAACACGGTATGGTACAAATATGTGGAGATTAAACACAAAGTACGGAGATGGGATGGTTTGACGTGATGCCTCAGCATAGGCTATGGATAGGTCGGGCCTGTCAGACGCAGCCATGTGCCTTGGGGGCTTCCCCTCCGTCCTGGATTCGGTCTTCGTTTCCTCCGAGTCGGGCTCCGACAAGCCCCGAGGTCGGGAACTTGGTCGCGGCCTCCCGCCCTCAGGGTCCCGAGGCATGCTTCCGAAATGTCCCGACAGCGAGAAATCAAGTCTTCTGATTTCGCCACATACATGATGTAAATGTGTAGTACACTTACCCTAACTTTAAGTAACTTTGACACCTATCAGAACTCAATTGAAAGTATTTGTCCATACCAATGTGCACATACAATCATAATCTAATACAGTCCCCTAATATTACAGTTCTTTCAAATTGTAACAGAAGTTATTCAACACATAAAAAATACTAGACCACCTCCAACTTTCAACTTATGACTGATTGAATAGAGACTAACATCACATCTATAGAGGAGGGAAGCAAGTTGAACAAAGAGAGGGAATACTACCAAGTAAAGAAGAGAAAAAAAATATTAAGAGATGGATCTGGAGTACACATCCAATCAGCATGTTATAACTTCATGTTTTGCATTTCAAAGGTTATGAAAGGTACCTGGGTACAGCAATCAGGAAAAAGAATGCTGAGATCAGCTAGACAACAGCAACAGAAAAGCAACAGAAAAAATACAGCAGTGAGAATCAAAATTCAGCTTCAGAAACCAGCCATTATTCAGCCTAGAAAAACATAGAATCCATGAAAAACCCTTTTAGAAACTCAAAAGAAAACCAGAGAGATTAACCTAGTGAATGCAAAGAATTCTAATGTTGTTTTTTTTATGATTTTTTAGTGCAGAGAATAGTCCTTGAAATTTTTTTAAATGAAGGAAATGCAGCCTCTTTATAGGCCTAGGAAAAATGCCATGTGCTGAAACAGAATGGGAAAAAATTCTCTTCAGCCAAAGAGCATATTTTTTACAAACTTGTACAGCTGACTTTTTCTCATTGGTCTCAGCACTTCAGCTAACTAAATGAGGCCAGCTGCCCTCTAATCTAGAACCATCTAGATGGTCTTTATCCTATTATACATACCCAATCATTCAAACAAACCCCTCAAGTTTCTCTTTTGTGCAATTAAGACCCTAGGAGTTCCTACTAATTAACAAACTAGGACTAACAACAAAACCCAGAATCAAAGAAATAATGAAAATCAAGAAAACAAATACTAATTCACTTTAAACCTGTAACTAAATCTGAATCCATTTATCAATGAACTTGAAATCAAAATGGCACACACAGGAACACTTGAATCTAATATGAATCTGGAATTCCTAACCAAAGGGCCATTCTACGAGAATTAGACCTTGTCCGGGAACCAAATAACAACAAGAAACTAATATGCACAATTTTGGATTAAATTAACTGGACACAATACTAATAAACCCTAAATACTAGCATGTCGCAATTTCAATTTCCCTAATGAACAAACAACTAAGCAGAATCAAAACTATGAACCACCAAAAATAAAATCTAAACATGGTGATAACTAAACATGCGGCCAAATCAACAATAACATGCAGAAAACAAAATCGAACAAGGAAAAAGAAAAGAAAATTACCTTTACTCTCCCTTTCAATACTGGAATTCTCCCTCAATCCACAAACCAAAAAGTGAACTCGAACTACCATTAATCGACAGTTGTTATAAGAACAATCAACTAACGGATGTTCTGAGTTCACTCAAACATCACACAACCAAAAGAAAAACGAAAAGGGAAAACAAAAATCAGGGCTTAACATTTCATATTCGAGATTTGAACAATTTGGGGGTTTTTTCGGGGAAATTGGTGATAGAAGTGGGAAGAGGAAAGGACAACAGTCGCTTTGTATCGATTTGGGGAAGTTTGGAGGGATTAGAGTTTTGGGATTCCGAGCTTGGATCTAAAATCGGGGGAGTTTAAGAGGGGCTCTAGGGAAATGGGTTAGAGATTTGGGATGAGGAGATGAAGGGGATTCTAGGATATGAGTGATTTTTGCCTGTTTGAATACTCTGTGGGAAGCATTTTTGAAAGATTTGACCATACCCTACTTCCAAGGTTGCCTACATATCCTTGGCTATAAAGGAATCAGGTCAGTATAGTTCAGGAAGTTTTGGTAGCTGGGACTACCAGGAAGTTGTAATTTCACTGTTGCTGTTGCTGCTACTGCTTGTTGAACCCCTTATTACACCAAGGCGAAATAAAAGAAACCAGACTAAACTATGATCTATGAATTACAAAGATCATATCTATATATCTTCAAACTTGATCTCATAGCTTCTACATGCTCTGATGACTTGTACTCTCTATGTGAGCTTCCTTTGTTGCTGGCTTGAATTGCATTCTGAAGTGGATTCCCTTATCCTTCAGGTAGGCACATGATTGCCAATACTCGAACTGTCTTCTTTTAGAACTTGAATTGTCTTCCCTTGCTCTCTAGGTGGGAGCCTGATTGCCAAAACTTTAATTGTGTTCCCTTGCTCTCCGGGTGGGCGCCTGATTGCCAAAACTTTAACTGTACTCCCTTGCTCTCCAGGTGGGCGCCTGATTGCCAATACTTTAGTTGTTTTTCCTCGGAACTTGATTTGTTTTCCCTTTGTTCTCCAGGTGGGCTCCTGATTGCTGTCTTCCTTTGAACATTGCTACTTTCCCTTTATTCTCCAGGTGGGTGCCTAATTACCAATATTTGAATTATCTTCCTTTCCTCCGAAACTTGAATTATTTTCCCTTTGTTTTCTAGGTGGACGCCTGATTGCTGAACTTGAACCGTCTTCCTTGAAACTTGAACTACTTCCCTTTATTCGCCAAGTGGGCGCCTGATTTCCATCAATTGAACTGTTTCTCCTCGAAACCTGAACTGCTTCACTTTGTTCTCCAGGTGGGAGCCTGATTTCCATCACTTGAACTGTTTCTCCTCGAAACTTACACTGCTTCCCTTTGTTCTCCATGTGGGTGCCTGATTACCAACACTTGAATTGTTTTTCCTTTGTTCTCTAGGTGGGCGCCTGATTTCCCTCACTTGAACTATTTTTCATTGAAACTTGAACTGCTTCCCTTTGTTCTCCAAGTGGGTGCCTGATTACCAACATTTGAATTGACTCCTCTGAAACTGTTGCTTTACCAACTGCTTCCCTTTGGTCTCCAAGTGGGCGCCTGATTACTAACATTTGAATTGACTCCTCTGAAACTGTTGCTTTCCTTTTGTTCTCCAGGTGGGTGCATGATTACCAATATTTGAATTGATTTCCCTTTGTTCTCTAGGTGGGCGCCTGATTTCCATCACTTGAACTGGTTTTCCTTGAAACTTAAACTGCTTCCCTTTGTTCTCCAGGTGGGTGCATGATTACCAACATTTGAATTGATTCCTCTGAAACTGTTGCTCTCCCTTTGTTCTCCAGGTGGGTGCCTGATTGCCGAACCTGAATTGTCCTCTTCTTGAAACTGTTTTTCCTTTGAACTGTCCTCCCTTGTTTCTCCAGGTTGGTGCCTGATTGCCAAAGCTTTAACTGCTTTGTATTCTTGACACTCGTGCTGTCTTCCCTTGTTCTTCAGGTGGTCACCTGATTTCAACAAAACAGACAAATCAAAAGAAATTTTCCTGCCCCAGTTTGGTATCTGTAACTGTTAACCGATTCTTGTTATCAAAATAAATTCTAAACTAAATTCCTTTATCTTTAAAATTTCAAACCAAGCCTTATCTAAGTGAAAATTTAAATGCCAAATTACACTTCCCAAAAGTAAACCTCTCATTAGACCTTGTCATTTGCAAGAGCCTCAAAATTTACTAAATCCTATTATCCAAGAGGGTACTAACACTTACTGTTGAGCTTGTCTGAAGCTTGCTTTCCTTACGGAGGGTTTCTCCTAAACAAACGAAATTTTTTGCCCCTGTTTCAATCAAAGAAAAATCTTTATCAGTTTGAAAATGTGGTGGTTAGTTTGCGGCATTCTTGCTGAGGGTGGCCTCCCCATTGCCGTGTTTTGCTCTAACTGGCTGCTTTGAACTAACCAAGAATTGTTTGCCTTTCCGTCTGAATTTTAACCCACAGGACCTTGAATGACCTGAATGCTCTACACCCAAACTACTATTTTATATTTCTGTCCTTCCAATTTGAACCTCTGTATACTCTTGAAAATGTACTAACCACTCGACTTCTTGAACTTTCATTAACTCCATACCTTCATTTTTGCATCATGTTATTTATGGCATGCTTTGGACACACTGTGCTTTGTGCAATTTGGTAGTTGGAAGATAGCAGAATTAATAGTACAAACATAATATCTTTTTCCAATCTTCAAAATATGCCAAGTACAAACAGCAATTTAGACAGACCAAAGAAATCATACATAATATCTTTTGACTGCATCAGAATTAATAGTCATATCTACACATTTGCCTTCTATGTTTGTTAAATACAATGCACCATTGGACAACACTCTTGTTACAATGAACGGCCCCTGCCAATTTGGGGCGAACTTGCCTTTCGATTCAGCCTGATGTGGAAGGATGTGTTTCAATACCTGCTGACCCACTTCAAATTTCCGCAGACGTACCTTTTTATTGTATTCTCTCACCATTCTCTTTTGATACAACTAGCCATGACACATTGCTGCCAATCTATTTTCATCAATCAAACTTAATTGCTCCAGATGGGTTTTGACCCACTCAGCATCATCAATTTCGGCTTCAGCAACAATCCGAAGGGATAGAATGTCAACCTCTGCAAGTATCACTGCTTCTGTGCCATATACCAACAAATAAGGAGTTGCACCTACTGAAGTGCGGATAGTAGTGCGATAACCCAACAATGCAAATGGAAACTTTTCATGCCATTGCCTGGAACCCTGCACCATTTTCCGAAGTATCTTCTTTATATTCTTGTTGGCTGCCTCGACTGCTCCATTTGTCTTGGGGCGGTATGGGGTGGAATTGCGATGCGTAATCTTAAACTGTTGACACACTTCTTTCATCAGATGACTGTTAAGATTATCCCCATTATCTGTGATGATCACCTTTGGGATTCCAAACCGACAAATAATATTTGAATGAACAAAATCGACCATTGCCTTCTTGATCACAGATTTGAAAGTTTTAGCTTCAACCCACTTAGTGAAATAGCAATGGCCACCAGAATGAACCTGTGTCCATTAGATGTTGCTGGCTCAATTGGTCCGATGACATCCATTCCCCAAGCAACAAAGGTCCATGGTGCAGATATTGTGTCAGCAACCTCATTGTGGATCCTGGGGATATGTCTGAACTCCACTGATCTGAACCGCTTATAGAGATCCTGCAAACATTGTCGATATGGTATGAGTTTCAAATCTCGGGTCTCCTATTCCCCCTGGATCTGGTGCACTAACAGATCTGAATCCCCCAAAACCAACACTTCTTGGACTCCCATGTCTACGGCTAACCTTTAGCCCAACATGCACGCTTCGTACTTGGCCATGTTGTTGGTGCAACAAAACGAAGCTGAGCTGTGATAGGGTAGTGGTGCCCTATTTCAGAAATAAGTACAACGCCTATTCCAGCACCTTTCATGTTAGCGGCCCCATCAAAGAAAAGTTTCCAAACAGGCTTTTCATCCTTCTTGGCCTCATCAATATGCATTTCCTCATCATCAGGAAAGTAAGTCTTCAAAGGCTCATATTCTTCATCCACCGGGTTCTCGGCCAAGTGATCGACCAAAGCTTGAGCTTTCATCGCCGTCCGAGTCACATATACGATGTGAAACTCTATGAGAAAAATCTGCCATTTTGCGAGCCTTCTTGTGGCCATGGGCTTCTGGAAGATATACTTTAATTGATCCAAGTGAGAGATGAGGTAAGTAGTGTACGAAGACAAATAATGCTTCAGCTTCTGTGCTACCCAAGTCAGGGCGCAACATGTCATCTCAAGGGGAGTATACTTAACCTCATAAGATGTGAATTTCTTGCTAGGAAAGTAGATGGCTTGCTCTTTCCTGCCAGTGATGTCATAATGACCCAATACAGAACCGAATGAGTTATCCAAGACTGTCAAATAAAGAATCAAAGGTCTCCCAGGCTCTGGCGGGACCAACACAGGTAGGTTTGATAAATACTCTTTGATCTTATCAAATGCTTCCTGGCACTCATCAGTCCATTTGACCGCATCATCCTTCTTTAGCAGCTTAAATATGGGCTCACAAGTTGTCATGAGCTGAGCAATAAACCTGCTGATGTAGTTTAGTCTCCCTAGCAGACTCATCACCTCAGTCTTGTTCTTTGGAAGTGGCAATTCCTGGATAGCTTTGATCTTTGACGGATCCAATTCAATGCCCCGCCGATTGACTATGAATCCCAACAGCTTCCCGATGAAACACCAAATGTGCACTTTGCAGGATTGAGCTTAAGATTGTACCTATAGAGCCTTTGGAAAAACTTTCTCAAATCTTTGACGTGGTCAGACTGCTTCCTGGACTTTATGATCACATCATCCACATAAACCTCGATCTCCTTGTGTATCATGTCATGGAATATGGTTGTCATTTCCCTCATGTAAGTTGCCCCAGCGTTCTTCAATCCAAAAGGCATGAACCTGTAGCAATATGTTCCCCACAGCGTGGTGAATGCTGTCTTTTCCGCATCCTCCTCATCCATTAAACTCTTATGATACCCCACATAACAATCCACAAAATACTCAATCTCATTCTTGGCACAATTATCGATCAAAATTTGAATATTTGGTAGTGGAAAATTGTCCTTTAGACTAGCTTTGTTGAGGTCACGGTAATCAGCACACACTCTGGTCTTACCATCTTTCTTTGGCACAGGCACAACATTGGCTAACCACATGGGATATCGTGTGACTTGAATGACCTTTGCATCAAGCTACTTTGTGACTTCTTCTTTAATCTTCACACTCATGTCAGTTTTGAACTTTCTTAGCTTCTCCTTAACAGGGGGGAATGCTGGATCAATTGACAATTTGTGGACCACTAAATCGGTACTCAAGCCTGGCATGTCATCGTACGACCATAAAAAAATATCCTTATACTCGAATAACGCTTTAATTATTTCTTCCCTGATTTGCGGTTCAAGATGGATGCTTATCTTAGTTTCTCGAACATTATCTGGGTCCCCTAGATTGATTGCTTCTATTTCATTTAGATTAGGCTTGGGTTTTTCTTCAAAATGACTTAGTTCCTTACTAATCTCTTCAAAGGCCTCATCCTCATCATATTCTGATTCATCATCACTCTCTATTTCATGGATTATTATTTCAAAATTAGATGGACTTTTAAGACTTGGCCGAAGATTCCTCATGCATGCCATGTCATTGAAACCAGCATAAAAAGAACTATACAAAGAAGAGAAGAAAACAAAAATAAGAACTATCAGGAATGATGGAGAAGGGAAATTGCATTTCATTAAAAATAAAAGATAACAGGGTTTGTACATCAACAAGCGAAAAATAAAAATCTGGGTCACAACCCTGGAATGACCCAAATAGAAAGGAAAACAGAACAAACTACCAAGAATCCTCCCGAGTAGGGAGAGGAGTAGCCTTCCAATTGTTAAGCTTTACATTCGGCTCGACGAACTGCACGTCCGCTTTGCTCTCCTTCTCCAACTTCTACCATGTTCACATCATCAAACAATCTCTGGAACCTTTCAATTATCTCTACATCAATGTCAACCACAAAACTTGGGACTGTCGTCACTGGGCGTTTCCTGGCACTGGGCTTGACAAAAGACCTGGAAAGATGCGGGATAGGCTTTGGAAGTGCCCACGCCTTCTGTTTTAACCTTCTAGCCCTTTTCACATCCGCCACTGTGGGTTTGAATCCAAAACCGAACGTACCCAAGTTTTCAGGGAGGGAAACTGGCTGTATGATAACCTGCAAGGATGCACCTAGACCTTTACCTAGCACAAAACCATTTTTTAACATATCGGAGGCCACCATGACGGATACAGAGGCTATCTTTGGAGTCGGAACATATTTCCCTTCTGGAACCTTCTCGACCGGCACCGTTTCAAAAACTTGATAGACCTAGGGCCCTTTGTCATCTTCAGCCTCAATAAACGGGATGGAGTCATCACTATAAGCACACAAATTCTCCTCACCATGCACGATGATCTCCTGTCTATCCCATTCGAACTTGACCATCTGGTTCAGAGTGGACGGGACTGCTTTGGTGGCATGAATCCAAGGCCGACCTAGCAGCAAATTGTAAGAGACAGCTACATCCAATACCAGGAACTCCATGGTGAATTCCACCGGTCCTATTGTCAATTCGAGCACTATATCACCAACTGAATCTTTCCCTCCACCGTCAAATCCCCGAACGCATATGTTGTTTTTGTGAATTCTCTCATCATCCACTTTAAACTTGTTTAGAGTAGAGAGAGGGCAGATGTTTGCACTGGAACCATTGTCAACTAACACCCTGGTGACTATAGAATCTTCACATTTTACCGTAAGATAGAGAGCTTTGTTGTGTTCAGTACCTTCCACAGGCAACTCATCATCAGAAAAGGTTGCCCTATTCACCTCAAATATTTTGTTAGTGATCTTCTCTAGATGGTTCACTCGGGAACATGAGCCTCGTTCAGAATTTTCATCAGGGCCCGACGATGCTCGTATGAATGGATTAGCAATGATAACAAGGAAATCTAAGCGGGCGTCTTTCTCAGCTGCTCCACGATGGAATAATCTTGACCTTCATATTTCTCAGAAACTCATCTGCCTCTTCTTCAGTGACTACTTTGTTTACTAGAACTAGGTTATCTCTGGATGTTTTAGCTTTCCTTAACTCTTTCGGGGCAAAGCATCTCCTCGAACGAGTTAATCCCTGGGCCTCATTGACTTCTTCTTTCACTTCCTTTCCCTTATGTGTCACTATCACCCATTCATAGTTCCATGGGATAGCCTTGGTGCTGATTATTGGGTTATAGCCTTGATGATGACAAGATCCGTACGGGCACTCTCTACAATTATGATAGGCTTATTTGCCACTCCTGGCACAACCACTTTTGACTTTTCTTGCTTTGCCCGCAACGTCACTTGGGTATCCTTTCTTGACTACCACAGATGGTTCACCGTCTGTCCTGCTCAACTTGTTCACTGATCCTTCAACTGTTGGTTTTTTAACTGGCTTGACCTCACTGGATCGAATCATCATGACGGTCTGTGAAAGCTTCTTGGGCTCCCCTCCCTTATGTATTATCTCGATCATGTTTATTTCCTCATGGGTTGGCAATGGGTTCTGGTTGATGTTGGGTGCCTCTGGAGTCTGGACTTCAATCCGAATTGTGTCAATGAGCTCCTGGACGGGATTTTTCAAGTGCTAGCACTTCTCTGTATCATGCCTCAGAGTACCAGAACAATATTTACATCTCAAGAAGTAATCAAGTTTCTTTGGATGAGGGTTTGGCAATTTCGACTCAATTGGCCTCAGCATATCCAACTACCTCAATTTATAGAATAAGCTGGTAAAGACTCCCCCAACGGGGTGAAAGTTTTCTTCCGCTGCAGCCTCTCATTTTTGAATGCTAGATTGGGTCGGAAACCTAGGCCGGCAGGGTTTCGGTGGGCTCGTAGGGGTGAGTAAGCATTTTGTGGAGCTGGGTAGGTGTTTTGTGGGGCTGGGGCACGCCATTATGAGTAGGCAAGAGGTTGGGTATATGTCTGGGCATGGTGGATAGAAATATGAGGGTATGGTGATGGGAAGTAATGCTGGGACGGATTATATGGGGTTTGAGTATAGGTTCGGAGATGGGGTCGAGGTTGAGTATAGTGGTGTGATGGGTCCCTTGGTCCAAACCATGATCTTGAATCAATCGTTGCCACATCATCTTTCTTCTTCTTTCCGATCACTCCTCCGGTACCATCCTGAATGGCTTGGGTAGTTACTTTGATAGCCGAGTAACTCATGATTTTGCTTGATTTAAGCCCTTCTTCTACCATGTCACCCATCTTCACTACCTCGTTGAAAGACTTTCCTATGGTCGATATCACATAGCCAAAGTAAGTAGGCTCCAAAGCCTGCAGAAAGTACTCCATCATTTCACTCTCCTCCATCGGGAGGTTAACTTTTGCAGCTTGTTCTCTCCAGTAAAAACCATATTCCCTGAAACTTTCACTAGGCTTCTTCTCGATCTTGGTCAGAGACAAACGATCCGAAACAATTTCGATGTTGTATTGAAAATGACGAGCGAATGCTTGGGCCAAATCATCTCAAGTATACCATCTGCTATGATCCTGATGAGTGTACCACTCCAGCGCTGCGCCACTCAGACTCTGGCTAAAGTACGCCATCAACAGCTCATCTTTCCCACCAACGCCTCTCATTTTTCTGCAGAATCCTTTCAAATGGGCCACTGGGTCTCCGTGCCGGTCATATAGATCAAATTTAAGCATCTTAAATCCCACCGGCAACTGAATATCGGGAAATAGACACAAATCTATGTAGGCTACACTCACCTGGCCTCCTAATCCCTGCATGTTTCTGAATGACTGTTCCAGGCTTCTAACCTTCCTGAACATCTCCTCCTGTTTTGGGTTTTTAGGTGGTTTCTCGGTCTCAATTGGGAGGTCGAAACGAGGAGTATAGGAGTAATGTTCTGGGGCTTTGAAAGTAGACTGCGGGGGATATTATTGGTTATCTTTGGTCTGGAATAAGGGATCACTGGAGGATCGATGGAGTACAGCGGATGGGGGCACCACGAAAATAGGGGCGGCTAGTGTAAGGGGGTATGGGATTGGTTTGGGTGGTGGTGCTTGTGGGGTTTAGGAAGAGGTGCTTTGGTAGTTGTGGTAAATAGGAAAGCCTGGAGATGAATCAACAATGGGAGGTTCTTAGGATTGAGCCAGCGGCGGGACAAAAGCAGGGTTGGCGGGGTATGATGGTGGTGGATGCCCTTTCACCCATGCCTGGTATATATTTGTCATCTGGTGTTTCAACTTATATAATTCCTCTTCCAGATTAACATCAGATTCTTCCCCTTCCCTTGACAGATTAATAATACTTGCATCCAATTCTTGTCCAGCCATGATCAACTTGTCTTTGGATCTGGTGTTGTACGGGTGAGTTGCTAGAATGACAAACAAACTAACCACCTTCCTGAACTTGATGACAACAACAAACTTGTTAGCGATTAAAGCTTAACAAATAGGCAACCACACATTGGGGATACAATGCACCTAAGCTGTTAACCGTTTCTATTATGCATTTGAACGGTCGCTTGCATCATCCCAGCTTTCACTAATTGCAATTTCTGTCTCTCTTTTCTTTTTTCATTCCTGCTTTTCCTTGCTTGACTCTTGTTTTTATCCTTTTATTCTCTCATTTCTCTTTTTTTCTCTTGTTTTGCCATTGTTTCCTTCCCATAGTTTTCTTGTTTTCTCTCCTTATTTTTTCCTCTTTTTCCTTTTATTTTCTTTTTCATAGATATGATCGAATCCTATGGGGATTGCCTACGTATCATGACGCAGTATGAATCAGACCAAGCGTAGTTCTGGGAACATGTGCAAAATAAATAATAAAATAAAAAAACATTTTTTTGAGGGTTTTAAAATTTCATAAAAAAATAAAGTAAAACATCTTGATTATGACAACTTCCCCTACAGATTTAAACATAAAGACTAACAGACTCGATGAGTGGACTGACAACTTCAAAAGAAAACTGAAAATACTGACTCGAACTGAACTAACAGAGTAACAATATAGACTCGAAAATAAACTAATAAAATAGACTCAAACAAACAAAGTCAAGAATACATAAGTGCTTCAACTGCTACTCTAGTTGGCCTTGTTGTAGGCCTTTGCGCCATGTCTTCTTGGAGGCGAAACAAGTCATCCATGATTTGTCGGACAAAAATCATAACTGAAGCGAAGAACATGGATCTGGTCATGTCTTCATACTCGTTGCATTTCATCACAATGTAGTCCGCAATCCTCCTAACCCTTTCTCTGATAATACCCTTCTCCTGTAACAACCGTTCAATCTGCTGAGATCTGACATCCAAAACTTTTTCAGCTGTGTGATTTTGCTCTTGAAGTTGCTGCAGGTCTTTCTCTATCTGTGACATCAGGGCATTGCAGTGTTCCCGCTTTGAAGTCTCTTGCCTGGTTGGCCATTTCATTTTCAAGGACATTGACCTTTTCCTTTATACTCACCATTCCCTTGGCATACTTCTCCTTCAGTTGCCGAACGAAGCTGGCCCATCCCTCTGCATTCTTAGCTAACTTAGCTCGGGCATTTGCTAGCTCCGCTTCAGTCTTTAGCAAATCATCCTCAAAATCACGTACTTTTTGCATAAGGTTATAGATGAGCTTTTCATCCTTTCTGCTCCTGCCCAGGTTCTTAATTGCTATTCTCATTTTTCGAACTTGGGCTCGGAGGGCTTCATTCTCTTAGGCCAACTTTATTCTTTCTCCTTCGGCTTCTTGTGCTCGAAGATCATTGCTGAATTCCATGTTCCTCAGCTTCTCTTTCAAGGCGTGAATCTCGGCTTGATATTTCTTCTCCTTTTCTCCCCAGGCCAACCTTTCTTGGATTTTGTCGTTAAAAGCTAGAACATGAGGTCTCTTGGCAGGCCTCTCGGGCTCAGGCTCGAGCTCAGGTTCTGGCTCATTGCTTACACAAGACCTTTTCTCAAACCATGCAGCATAATTTGGATCCACTTCCCCTTTTGCAACATCTGGTACCTGGGTGCCATTCTTCAGATATCGGCAGCCATTCCAATCCTGCTGAACTAAAGCCTCGGGCAATGCAGCTTCTGGATGTAGCTCGATGACTTGGGTGGTTAGATCTGCATCTTCGGGCACAATCTGATATCTTCCCAACTGCCTCAAGACCCTTTGCAGTGCATATGGTTGGATACTCCTTATACCCATCAACCTCAGGTAACCCTTGGTAGCCGTCATGTTTATGGCTTCTGTCATCGGGAGGCATCCTATAGTCCATTCGACATGACTTGCTTTGAGAGCCTTCAAGTGGGAGACCCAGGCTTCATACCCTTCTGGCACGTTGTAGTCTTTCACCCTTTCCTCATAACTCTCAATGAAGTTATCCGAGCTCGAGCCATAACTCATGAACTTGGGGTGATGGTGAAGATGCTCGATCAACCACATTTGTAGAAGGATATTTCAACCTTCAAAGAATTGAGCCCCAGCTTTGCATAATGTCAATGCTCGATAAATATCTTCCAGCACTAACGGGACAAGTGTATGATCTTCCTTAGTAGTGAGGATTTGTGCAATTCTGACCATACGAGTATCTATTGTCCCTTCCTCATTTGGAAAAACCATGATCCCTAAAAATGCCACAATAAAGCTTCCCGTGGTTTGATTTCCAAAATGTTTATAAGGGCACCCAACTATTTTTTCACCCACTTCTGACCATCTTCATCTAGATCATTCCACCACATACGCAACTGCAACTAAGCCTATTTTCTGACCACTTCTGCCGAGTCTTGGGCAGTGTTGATTTATGATGGGTCCTGGACAGTATTCATTTGCACCTGTGGAGGGTTAAGGTTAGGTTGACTCGGGTGGACCTTTTTTGTAAAATAGATTTTTTTTCAAAAAGAAAAATAAAGGACCATGACTCCCTTCCCCTACATGCTAATTTTAGCAAAAGTGATCGTTTTGCAAACGTGGCCCCTTCCCAATTCCAAATGAATTTTGAGGCCGGGGAGGACTACTTTATGGGGAAAATGACACTTCACCAACAGAATTGTCCATTCATTTACGAAAATAGCCCTTCGACAACTAAAGATACTCTAAGGTTATCTCGGCAAGAATAGTTTAAGACATTACCGAAGCTAGATCGGTTTATTTTGACCAAAACTCCCAAACTACTTTTTTTGACCATTGACTCTCTTTTTTCTCTTTTTGTTTCAAAAATATGGCCGAACCATATCTAGGTTACCTATGTATCCCACATCCGGTGAGAATCAGACCTGCGTAGTTCGGTCAATTTTAACACATTTGAAAAGGACACAAAATTTGACTCTTTTGAAATGACTCTCTTTCTTTTCCTCTTTTTTTTTTTGAAAAATTTTGACAGAGTTTCGGGACATTTCCAAATACTGGGGATTTTTCAAAACCGGGCTTTCTTTCCTTCCCTACATCACTCTTGGTTTTTCTCTTGCTTTATTTTTCCTAGCCGGTCATCATGCAAGCCAAAACAAATAAATGTTCACATAGCACATAGGATGCATTAGGACGATCTGTTATTTTGGGCACACTTGCCCAAGACGGACCAAACTCCTGTGTTGAGTCCCCTAAGTCAAATGCACGTGATGCAGACAAGCGTTCCTACTAGGAATCCGGTATTAGGCTGTGTTTTCTAGGTTTAAATCTTGGGGTTTTGTTCTAGACTTGGGTTACCCGAGCGGATAACTGGGGCCGAAGAGAGGGCGGCGTACCGGGAGCACTAAAGTCTACCCGCCCTTATCACTAGCCCAGCCTCGTTCTATTTGGTATAATTTCTACAGAAAAAGTAGGCCACGCGAACATGTGCACCATTTTCAGAAGACTCAGAGGGGTGGCGTAAGAAGACAGTTATATACAATTCAAACAATATTAAAGCAGTAAACAGATAGCATTTAGCACAAAAGGTTCACAAAATATGGTAATATCAACAAATAAATAAAGCCAAATAAATCTTATTAACAAGCTCGAATTATTGAACCCTGAACCAGAGATTCTGGGTTCTTATTCCCAGCAGAATTGTCAAAGCTGTCACACCTCCTTTTTACCACCCCCGAAAGGGTGTATGGGAGTTTTTTTCAATTTAAGTGACAATCAAAACGGTATTATTTATTTAAAATCAAAGTCGCCACTTGGGATAATTTATGGTGTCCTAAGTCACCGGTCTAAAATCCCGAATCGAGGAAGTTGACTCTTATTTATGTTCCGCGAACACAGAAATTCGAGTAAGGAATTCTGTTAATCCGGGAGAAGGTGTTAGGCATTCTCGAGTTCCGTGGTTCTAGCACGGTCGCTTCAATTATACTTGGCTTATTAAGATTGTCTAATTACTCATTTTAGAACTTATGTGCTTTTTCCTCTTTTAATTAAAAAATTATCTTGAAATGGGTCACGCGTACGTGTACCCATTTGTTTGACGCGTCAAAAATCATGTCACGCGAACGTGTCCATAATTAATAACGCTTTGTTATTATTAAGAAAGGTTTGGCCAAAGTTGCGCGAACGCATACTCTGATTTTATTTTTTTAGAAATCGTAATCATGTCACGCGAACGTGTCCTCAACCACGATAGTATATTAAACGTGCCTAAAGCGAAATATGAGCATTTGTCATTTTTTATTTCTAGGTTATGAAATTAATATGAGGGCCATGTATGATTAAATTGTGGATGGCACACATCGTACTATATGAGATAAATTAAATTAGCGGCCTATTAACAACGATTTTATTATTAAGAATGTTTGACCGAAGTTTTGCGAATGCATACTCCGAATTGGTTTTTAGAATCGAAATTATGTTACGCGAACATATACATAATCACGATATTATTTTAATGCGCCTAAAAGCCTTTCTACGAATATCCATTTTAAATAACTAGTTATGATATTTATGAGGGCCGTGGGTGATATAATTAAAATGGCATACTTCAATTTGTTGGTAAGGGACAAAACTTGATTCAAACAGCCTTCTAACATTTGTTAAGGATAAAAGCTCGAACCATCAGTGAAAGAGCTTGAAATACATGTTAGTCCTTGCATTATTTTTTTGGGCCAACTACAAACCCAAATTATGTACAGAAATAGTAGAAATAAACGAGGACAAAGGGGGATTGGGTTTGACCAAGAGGTATAGAGGAGTATTGGGGTCAACTGAGCCCAAAAGGTGAAACTGGGCAAAAGGTTGATGAGCTCTAAACGGGAAAGTAAGAACCATGCCCAAATGATGCTTGATCATGCCTTGGCCCTGAGGCCCGCAGACATTACACCAAGCAGACAATTTAAACTTACAAGAAAACCAAATGAACATGAAATTGAGCCTAATGTGAATCAAAATCTAAATGTAATAAAACTTGAAACTTCAGTTATTTTAAACTATCATTAAAATCTAGCAGCCGAAATTACTTCTAGTGCATCTGAAACCCAGAAATGGAAATAAAGACAATGAAACGCCATTTGAACCTGGTCCACCTGAGATGGGCCAAGAACAAGCCCAACAGCTTCTAAATAAAAGAGGGCCTTCAACATGAAAGGCCCTTCTTAGGCTCGATCCCCCTAACTCATTAGGACCAAACGATCAGCAACATCCAGGTGATGTACTAACTTCTGATGATTTAACACTAACAATGACAACGTAAGGCAATTCATATATTCCAACTAATCTAACCAAATCTAAAGGATCGAGCCTTATGAATACTGATGTAAACATGCAGTACACTTACCCTAACTTTAAGTAACTTTGACACTTATCAAAACTCAATTGAAAGTATTTGTCCATACCAATGTGCACATACAATCATAAATCTAATACAGTCTCTAATATTATAGTTCGTTCAAATTGTAACAGAAGTTATTCAACACATAAGAAATACTAGACCACCTCCAACTTTCAACTTATGACTGACTAAATAGAGACTGGCATCACATCTTTGGAAGAGGGAAGCAAATTGAACAAATAGAGGAAATACTACCAAGTAAAGAAGAGAAAAAAAACATTAAGAGGTGGATCTGGAGTACACTTCCAATCAGCATGTTATAACTTCAATTTTGCATTTCAAAGGTTATGAAAGGTACCTGGATACAACAATCAGGAAAAGAAAAATGTTGAGATCGGCTAGACAATAGCAACAGAAAAACAGCAGCAAAAATACAGCAGTGAGAATTGAAATTCAGCTTCAGAAACCAGCCATTATTCAGCTTAGAAAACGATAGAATCCATGGAAAACCCTTTTAGAAACTCAAAAAAAAATAGAAAGATTAACCTAGTGAATGCAAAGAATTCTATTGTTGTTTTTTTATGATTTTTTTAGTGCAGAGAATAGTCCTTGAAATTTTTTTGAATTAAGGAAATGCAGCCTCTTTATAGGCCTAGGAAAAATGCCATGTGCTGAAACAGAATGGGAAAAAATTATCTTCAGCCAAAGAACATATTTTAAACAAACTTGTACAACTGGCTTTTTCTCATTTGTCTCAGCACTTCAGCTAACCAAATGAGGCCAGCTGCCCTCTATTCTAGAACCTTCGAGCTAGTCTTTATTCTATTATACTTACCCAATCATTTAAACAAACCCCTCAAGTTTCGCTTTTGTGCAATTAAGACCCTAGGAGTTCCTACAAATTAACAAACTAGGACTAACAACAAAACCTAGAATCAAAGAAACAATGAAAATCAAGAAAACAAATACTAATTCACTTTAAACCTGTAACTAAATCTGAATCCATTTATCAATGAACTTGAAATCGAAATCACACACACAGGAACACTTGAATCTAATATGAATCCGGAATTCCCAACCAAATGGCCATTCTAAGAGAATTAGACCTAGTCCGGGAACAAAATAACAACAAGAAACTAATATGCACAATTTTGGATTAAATTAACTGGACACAATACTAATAAACCCTAAATACTAGCATGTCGCAATTTCAATTTCCCTAATGAACAAACAACTAAGCAGAATCAAAACTATGAACCACCAGAAATAAAATCTAAACATGGTGATAACTAAACATGCGGCCAAATCAACAATAACATGCAAAAAACAAAAGAACAAGGAAAAAGAAAAGAAAATTACCTATACTCTACCTTTCAATACTGGAATTCTCACTCAATCCACAAGCCAAAAAGTGAACTCGAACTACCATTAATCGACTGTTCTTAACAAGAACAGTCGACTAACGGATATTTTGAGTTCACTCAAACATCACACAACCAAAAAAATGAAAAGGAAAAACAGAAATCAGGGCTCAACATTTTCAGATTCCAGATTTGACCAATTTGGGGGTTTTTTCGGGGAAATTGGTGATAGAAATAGGAAGAGGAAATGACAACAGTCACCTTGTATCAATTTGGGGAAGTTTGGAGGGATTAGGGTTTTGGAATTCCGAGTTTGGATCTAAAATCGGGGGAGTTTGAGAGGGATTCGAGGGAAACGGGTTAGAGATTTGGGATGAGGAGATGAAGGGGATTCTAGGGTGTAATTTTGGGGCAGACTGGGGTTGCGCCGCCGGCCGGAGATAATGGGGATTTTGGGGCGGCAGCTAGGGTTATTGTGTTAGAGATGAAGAAGACGAGGGATGGGTCTCTAGGTTTTGACCATGGTTCGGACAGTTATATAGTTGGGGGTAAGGAGTTCTGGTCCGTCCGATCAAAGGAGATCAACGGTTGAGATAGGGGTTCAAAACGATGTCGTTTGGAAAAGACAGGAGATCTGGACCGGGTTAAATGGGATTGGGCTGGGCGGATGGGTGAGGAAAAATGATTTGGGATTTGCATTTTTGGTCCATTACACAACATCACTGTTTTTTAATTCTCTTTTCCATTTCATTTTTCTATTTTTTTCTATTTTTCTCTTTTCCTATTTTAATTAATTCAAACCTAAATTAAACTCCTAAAATAATTATTTTGAAAAAATAAAGACTAATCAACTACTAAAATATTCATGAAAATTAATTACTCCTAAATTAAGAGAGGAAATTACCAATTTTAGAATTAAAAGGCTAAAATACAAAAGTTGGCCAATTTTTGTGATTTTTATTTTTTAACAAAAAAATAACTAATTAATTAACTTTAGACTAAAACCTAAATGCAATGCATGATATTTTATACTTTTTTATTTAATAAAATAAACATGCATAGAAAAATGCAAACAATTAACAAAAAATCCTACGAAAAATCTACGAAATTGCAAATAATGGGAAAAAATTATTTTCTTGAATTTATGGGAGTAATTTATATAGGGAAAAAATCACGTTCTCACAGCTGCCCCTCTTTGCTCGGAAACATGAAGAGTTTTTGTGCAAAGATAAAATGAGCGGATACGAGCGATTTTTGCCCGTTTGAATACTCCGTGGGAAGCATTTTTGAAAGATTTGACCGCACCCTACTTCCGAGGTTGCCTTCATATTTCTTGGCTATAAAGGAATTAGGTCAGTGTAGTTCAGGAAGTTTCGGTAGTTGGACTACCAGGAAGCTGTGATTTCACTGTTGCTGTTGCTGCAACTACTGCTACTGCTTGTTGAACCCCTTATTACACAAGGGCGAATAAAAAAAACTAGACTAAACTATGATCTATTGATTACAAGGATCCTATCTATATATCTTCAAACTTGATCTCGTAGCTTCTGCATGCTTGCTGACTTGTACTCTCCATGTGAGCTTCCTTTGTTGCTGGCTTGAATTGCATTCTGAAGTGGATTCCCTTATTCTTCAGGTAGGCGCCTGATTGCCAATACTCGAACTGTCTTCTTTCGGAACTTGGACTGCCTTCACTTGCTCTCCAGGTGGGTGCCTGATTGCCAAAACTTTAATTGTACTCCTTTGCTATCCAAGTGGGCACCTGATTGCCAACACTTTAGTTGCTTTTCCATGGAACTTGATTTGTTTTCCCTTTGTTCTCCAGGTGGGCTCCTGATTGCTATTTTCCTTTGAACATTGCTGCTTTCCCTTTGTTCTCCAGGTGGGTGCCTGATTACCAACATTTGAATTATCTTCTTTTCCTCTGAAACTTGAATTGTTTTTCCTTTGTTTTCTAGGTGAGCACCTGATTGCTGAACTTGAACCGTCTTCCTTGAAACTTGAATTGCTTCCCTTCGTTCTCCAGGTGGGCGCCTGATTACCAATATTTGGATTGCGTTCCCTTTGTTCTCTAGGTGGGCGACTTATTTCCATCACTTGAACTGTTTCTCCTCGAAACTTGAACTGCTTCCCTTTTTTCTCCAATTGGGTGCCTGATTACCAACACTTGAATTGATTTCCTTTTGTTCTCTAGGTAGGTGCCTGATTTCCCTCACTTGAACTGTTTTTCCTTGAAACTTGAACTGCTTCCCTTTGTTCTTCAGGTAGGCGCCTAATTACCAACATTTGAATTGACTCCTCTAAAACTGTTGCTTTCCCTTTGTTCTCCAGGTGGGTGCCTGATTACAAACATTTGAATTGCTTTCCCTTTGTTCTCCAGATGGGCGCCTGATTTCCCTCACTTGAACTGTTTTTCCTTGAAACTTGAACTGCTTCCCTTTGTTCTCCAGGTGGGCACCTGATTACCAACATTTGAATTGACTTCTCTGAAATTGTTGCTTTCCCTTTGTTCTCTAGGTAGGTGTCTGATTACCAACATTTGAATTGCTTTCCCTTTGTTCTCCAGGTGGGCGCCTGATTTCCCTCACTTGAACTGTTTTTTCCTTGAAACTTGAACTACTTCCCTTTGTTCTCCAGGTAGGCGGCTGATTACCAACATTTGAATTGATTCCTCTGAAACTGTTGCTCTCCATTTGTTCTCCAGGTGAGTGCCTGATTGCCGAACCTAAATTGTCCTCTTCTTGAAACTGTTTTTCCTTTGAACTGTCCTCCCTTGTTTCTCCAGGTGGGTGCCTGATTGCCAAAACATTAACTACTTTGTATTCTTGACAATCGTGTTGTCTTCCCTTGTTCTTCAGGTGGCCACCTGATTTCAACAAAACAAACAAAACAAAAGAAGTTTTCCTGCCCCAGTTTGGTATCTGTGAGTGTTAACTGATTCTTGTTATCAAAATAAATTCTAAACTAAATTCATTTATCTTGAAAATTTCAAACTAAGACTCATCTAAGTGAAAACTTAAATGCCAAATTACACTTCCCAAAAGTAGACCTCTCGTCAGACCTTGTCATTTGCGAGAGCCTCAAAACTTACTAAATCCTGTAATCCAAGAGGGTACTGGCACTTACTGTCGAGCCTGTCTGACGCTTGTTTTCCTTAAGGAGGATTTCTCTGAAACAAACGAAATTTTCTGCCCCTATTTCAATCAAAGAAAATCTTTGTCAGTTTGAAAATGTGGTGGTTAGTTTGCGGCATTCTTGTTGAGGGTGGCCTCCCCATTGTCGTGCTTTGCTCTAACTGACTGCTTTGGACTAACCAAGAATTGTTTGCCTTTCCGTTTGAATTTTAACGCACAGGACCTTGAATGACCTGAATGCTCTACACCCAACCTGCTATTTCATATTTCTGTCCTTCCAATTTGAACCTCTGTATATTCCTGAAAATGTACTAACCACTCGACTTCTTGAACTTTCATTAACATCGTACCTTCATTTTTGCATCATGCTATTTCTGGCATGATTTGGCCGCACTTTGTTTTCTACAATTTGGCAGTTAGCAGTAAGCTTTGCAATCCTTTCTTTTGCTTAGTAGGTTTAACATTGAAAGAGCTCTAGAGGGATAAACCCAAAAAGAAATGAAATGCAATAACTTCGAGAGTTATGAATAGTGAAGAAAAATCAAAATAGAATGACTGTTTGAGGAAGTAAAGAAAGAGGGACTTATCTGAGTGAAGCTGCTGGCACCAATGATCATGACATGAATTTTGGATTAATCAGCCTAATCCATTTAGTCAATCCTCTTTCAGTCTTTACACTTTGGGCCTGGGGTTCCCATAATCTGATTCCTTTGCAAAGTCAACAACCTTATTCGGCTTGTAGTGTCCTGATGGGTTTTTACCAGCAAACCTCTCTCATTTATTCGTCTCTCAACTCACCGTCGCCTTATGGTGCTCATGAAGGTTTTCACCAATAAGATTCTCTCATTTTTAAATTTCTCTCAGCTTTTCATCGCCTTACGATGCCCGAGAGGGTTTTCACCAATAAGACTCTCTCATTTTCATCTCATTTTTCATTTTTCTTGCTTAGAACGGAGTGTTTCCCCTGATATGAATCACATCTACTTCCTCGACTTGGCATCTCTCGAAGACTGATCGGAAGGTCTTTCTTTGGACCGTAATGTGGGCTTTTGGATAGGGTTAGAAAGAAAGGGTATCACAAAGGCTCAAAACAACTTGAATGGGTTCAAAATTACAACTCTTGGAATCAGATTTCTTAAAACAAACACAACTTTCTGCCCCAGTTTCTTTGCTTGGGGACTTTTGAAATTTTATTTTGATGGGACCGAACCGTGAGGCTGCCTATGTATCCTTAAAAGGAACCAGGTCGAACGTAGTTCATGTCATAGGGATTACTTTGTTGTTGTTACTTATCTCTTTTCCTTTTCTTTCTTTCTTTTTCCTTTTCTCTTCTCTTCTTTGTTTTCTTTATTTTCTCTCTCTTTTTCTTTTTCCTTTATTTTCTTTTCTTTTCTTTATTTCTTTTTTTTCATTCTTTTCCATTCTTTTCTTTTTCTTTTCTCTTCTTTTTTTCTTTTTTCCTTCTTTACTGATCTTTTGAATCCGTGATCCTAAATTTAGCTAATGATTCCAAAAGAGGGTATGAAAGGAAATAAATAAGGCTCAAAAGGGTATCAAAGAATAAAGTGTTTAGATAGCAGAATAAAATGTCTTTGTTATTCCAATCTTTAAAATATGCCAAGTATAAACAACAATTTAGACAGACCAAAGAAATCATACATAATATCTTTTAACTACATCAGAATTAATAGCCATATCTACATATTTGCCTTCTATGTTTGTTAAATACAATGCACCATTGGACAACACTCTTGTTACAATAAACGGCCCCTGCCAATTTGCGGCAAACTTGCCTTTCGCTTCAGCCTGATGTGGAAGGATGCGTTTCAATACCTGCTGACCCACTTCAAATTTCTGCGGATGCACCTTTTTGTTGTATGCTCTCGCCATTCTCTTTTGATACAACTAGCCATGACACACTGCTGCCGATCTTTTTTCCTCAATCAAACTCAATTGCTCCAGACGGGTTTTGACCCACTCAGCATCATCAATTTCGGCTTCAGCAACAATCCAAAGGGATGGAATTTCAACCTCCGTGGGTATCACTACTTCTGTGCCATATACCAACAAATAAGGAGTTGTACCTACTGAAGTGCGAACAGTAGTGTGCAAAGGGAAACTTTTTATGTCATTGCCTGGAACCCTGTACCATTTTCCGAAGTATCTTCTTTATGTTTTTGATGGCTGTCTCGACTGCTCTATTCGCCTTGGGGCGGTATGGGGTGGAACTGCAATGCGTAATCTTAAACTGTTGACACAATTCTTTCATCAGATGACTGTTAAGATTATCCCCATTATCTGTGATGGTCACCTTTGGGATTCCGAACCGATAAATAATATTTGAATGAACAAAATCGACCACTACCTTCTTGGTCACAGATTTGAAAGTTTTAGCTTCAACCCACTTAGTGAAATAGTCAATGGCCACCAAAATGAACCTGTGGCCATTGGATGTTGTTGGCTCAATTGGTCCGATGACATCCATTCGCCAAGCAACAAAGAGCCATGGTGCGGACATTATGTGAAATTCAAATGGTGAAGAATGAATCAAATCTCCGTGTACTTGACATTGATGACACTTGCGCACAAAGCTGATGCAATCTCACTCTACGGTGAGCCAATAATAACCTGCTTGAAGAATCTTCTTTGCCAGAACATACCCACTCATATGCAGCCCGCAAACCCTGGAATGCACTTCGGTCACGATAATCGTGTCTTGTCTAGCATCTATGCATCTTAATAATCCGAGATCTGGAGTTCTTTTGTACAAAACTCCTCCATTGAAGAAAAATCCGCCTGCCAAACGTTGAATTGTTCTCTTTTGATCCTCCGTGGCTTACTAGATATACTCCCGACCTTATGTACTCCCTGATATCGTGGAACCAAGGCTCACAGTCAAGTTCTTCTTCCACCATGTTAGAGTAAGCATGCTGATCGCGGACCTGAATATGCAAAGGGTCAACATAAGCCTTATTTGGATAATGTAACATCGACGCTAGAGTAGCCAAAGCGTCAGCAACCTCATTGTGGATCCTGGGGATATGCCTGAACTCCACTGATCTGAACAACTGATAGAGACCCTGCAGACATTGTCGATACGGTATGAGTTTCAAATCTTGGGTCTCCTGTTCCCCTTGGATCTGGTGCACCAACAGATCTGAATTCCCCAAAACCAGCACTTCTTGGACTCCCACGTCCACGGCTAACCTTAAGCCTAAAATGCACGCTTCATACTCGGTCATGTTTTTGGTGCAATAGAAACGAAGCTGAGCTGTGACAAGGTAGTGGTGCCCCATTTCAGAAATAAGTACATCTCCTATTCCAATGCCTTTCATGTTAGCGGCCCCATCAAAGAAAAGTTTCCAACCGGGCTTTTTATCCTTCTCGACCTCATCAATATGCATTACCTCTTCATCAGGAAAGTAAGTCTTCAAAGGTTCATATTCTTCATCCACCGGGTTCTCGTCCAAGTGATCGGCCAAAGTTTGAGCTTTTATCACCGTCTGAGTCACATATATGATGTCAAACTCTATGAGCAAGATCTGCCATTTTGCGAGCCTTCTTGTGGGCATGGGCTTCTGGAAGATATACTTTAATGGATCCAGGAGAGAGATAAGGTAAGTAGTGTAGGACGACAATAATGCTTCAGCTTCTGTGCTACCCAAGTCAGGGCACAACATGTCCTCTCAAGGGGAGTATACTTAACCTCATAAGATGTGAATTTCTTGCTGAGATAGTAGATGGCTTGCTATTTCCTGCCAGTGATGTCATGCTAACCCAATACACAACCGAATGAGTTATCCAAGACTTTCAAATAAAGAATCAAAGGTCTCCCAAACTCTGGCGGTACCAACACAGGTAGGTTTGACAAATACTCTTTGATCTTATCAAATGCTTCCTGGCACTCATCAGTCCATTTGACCGCAACATCCTTCTTTAGCATCTTAAAGATGGGCTCAGAAGTTGTCGTGAGCTGAGCAATAAACCTGTTGATGTAGTTCAGTCTCCCTAGCAGACTCATCACCTCAGTCTTGTTCTTTGGCGGTGGAAAATCCTGGATAACTTTGATCTTTGACAGATCCGATTCAATGCCCCGCTGACTGACTATGAATCCCAACAGCTTCCCCGATGAAACACCAAATGCGCACTTTGCAGGATTAAGCTTAAGATTGTACCTGTGGAGCCTTTGGAAAAACTTTCTCAAATCTTTGACGTGGTCAGACTGCTTTCTAGACTTTATGATCACATCATCCACATAAACATCAATCTCCTTGTGTATCATGTCATAGAATATGGTTGTCAATGCCCTCATATAAGTTGCCCCAGCGTTCTTCAAACCAAAAGGCATGACCTTGTAGCAATATGTCCCCCACGGCATGATGAATGTTGTCTTTTCCGCATCTTCCTCATCAATTTAAATCTTATGATACCCCGCATAGCAATCCACAAAAGACCCAATCTCGTTCTTGACACAATTATCGATCAAAATGTGGATATTTGACAGTGGGAAATTTTCCTTTGGACTGGCTTTGTTGAGGTCACGATAATCAACACACACTCTGGTCTTACCATCTTTCTTTGGCACAGGCACAACATTGGCTAACCACGTGGGATACCGCGTGACTCGAATGACCTTTGTATCAAGCTGCTTTGTGACTTCTTCTTTAATCTTCACACTCATGTCAGTTTTGAACTTTCTCAACTTCTGCTTAACAGGGGGAATGCTGGATCAATTGGCAGTTTGTGGACCACCAAATCGGTACTCAAGCCTGGCATGTCATCGTACGACCATGCAAAAATATTCTTATACTCAAACAATGCTTTAATTATTTCTTCCCTGATTTGCGGTTCAAGATGGACGCTTATCTTAGTTTCTCTGACATTATCTGGGTCCCCTAGATTGATTGCTTCCATTTCATTCAGATTAGGCTTGGGTTTTTCTTCAAAATCACTAAGTTCCTTACTAATCTCTTCAAAGGCCTCATCCTCATCATATTTTGATTCATCATCACTCTCTATTTCTTGGATTATTATTTCAGAATTAGATGGACTTTTAAGACTTGGCAAAGATTCCTCATGCATGTCATATCATTGAAACCAGCATAAAAAGAACTGTACAAAGAAGAAAAGAAAATAAAAATAAGAACTATCAGGAATGATGGAGAAGGGAAATTGCATTTCCTTAAAAATAAAGGATAACATGGTTTGTACATCAACAAGCGAAAAATACAAATATGTGTCACAACCTTGGAATGACCCAAAAAGAAAGGAAAACAGAACAAACTACAAAGACTCCTTCCGAGTAAGGAGAGGAGTAGCCTTCTAATTGTTAAGTTTTACATTCGGCCCGACGAACTGCACGTCCGCTATGCTAGAACCTTCTCCAACTTCAACCATGTTCACATCATCAAACAATCTCTAGAACCTTTCAATTAACTCTTCATAAATGTCAACCACAGAACTTGGGACTGTCGTCACTAGGCGTTTCCTGGCGTCGGGCTTAACAAAAGATCTGGAAAGATGCGGGATAGGCTTCGGAAGTGCCCACGCCTTCTGTTTCAACCTTCTAGCCCTTTTCACATCTGCCGTTGTGGGTTTGAATCTAAGACCGAACGTACCCAAGTTTTCAGGTAGGGACACTGGCTGTATGATACCCTGCAAGGACGCACCCAGACCTTTACCCAGCACAAAACCATTTTTCAATATTTCGGAGGCCACTATGACGGATGTAGAGGCTATCTTTGGATTCGGAACATATTTCCCTTCTAGAACCTTCTCAACTGGCACCGTTTCAAAAACATGATAGACTCAAGGCCCTTTGTCATCTTCAGCCTCAATAAATGGGATGGAGGAATAACTGTGAGCACATAAATTCTCCTCACCCTGCACGACGATCTCCCGTCTATCCCACTCGAACTTGACCATCTAGTGTAGAGTGGACGAGACTACTTTGGCGGCATGAATCCAAGGCCGACCTAGCAGCAAATTGTAAGAGACAGCTACATCCAGTACCTGGAACTCCATGGTGAATTCCACCGGTCCTATTGTCAATTCGAGCACTATATCACCAACTGAATCTTTCCTTCCACCGTCATATCCCCGAATGCATATGTTGTTTTTGTGAATTCTCTCTTCATCCACTTTCAACTTGTTTAGAGTAGAGTGAGGGCAGATGTTTGCACTGGAACCATTGCCAACTAACACCTTGGTGATCACAGAATCTTCACATTTTACCGTAAGATAGAAAGCTTTGTTGTGTTCACTACCTTCCACAGGCAACTCATCATCAGAAAAGGTAACCCTATTCACCTCAAATATTTTGTTAGCGATCTTCTCTAGATGGTTCACTGAAATTTTGTCGAGAACATGAGCCTCGTTCAGAATTTTCATTAGGGCCTGACGATGCTCATCTAAATGGATTAGCAATGATAACAAGGAAATCTGAGCGGGCGTCTTTCTCAGCTGCTCCACGATGGAATAATCTTGTACCTTCATCTTTCTCAGAAACTCCTCCGCCTCTTCTACAGTGACTGCTTTATTTACTAGAACTGGGTTATCTCTAGATGTTTTAGCTTTCCTTAACACTTCTGGGGTAAAGGATCTACTCGAACGAGTTAATCCCTGGGCCTCATTAACTTCTTCTTTCACTTCCTTTCCCTTTTATGTAACTATCACCCGTTCATAGTTCCATGGGATAGCCTTGGTTCTGATTGCCGACAACTGGGTTACAAGCTTGATGATGACAGGATCTGTACGGGAACTCTCTGCAATTACGATAGGCTTATTTGCCACTCCTGGCACAACCACTTTTGACTTTTCTTGCTTTGCCGCAACATCACTTGGGGCTCCTTTCTTGACTACCACAGATGGTTCACCGTTTGTCCTGCTTAACTTGTTCACTGATCCTTCAACTGTTTGTTTTTTAACTGGCTTGACCTTACTGGACCGAATCATCATGATGGTCTGTGAAGGCTTCTTGGGCTCCCCTCCCTTATGTACTATCTCGATCATGTTTTTTTCCTCATGGGTTGGCAATGGGTTCTGGTTGATGTTGGGTGCCTCTGGAGTTTGGACTTCAATTCAGTTTGTGTCAATGAGCTCCTGGATGGGATTTTTCAAGTGCTAGCACTTCTCCGTATCATGCCCCGGAGTATCAAAACAATATTCACATCTCAAGGAGTAATCAAGATTCTTTGGAGGAGGGTTTGGCAATTTCGACTCAATTGGCTTCAACATATCCAACTGCCTCAATCTATGGAATAAGTTGGTATAAGACTCCCCCAACGGGGTGAAAGTTTTCTTCCACTACAACCTCTCATTTTTGAATGCTGGATTGGGTCGGAAACCTGGGCCAGCAGGGTTTCGGTAGGATCGTGGGGGTGGGTAAGCATTTTGTGGAGCTGGGTAGGTGTTTTATGGGGCTGGGGCACGCTATTATGAGTAGGCAGGAGGTTGGGTATATGTCTGGGCGTGGTGGACAGAAATCTGAGGGTCTGGTGATGGGAAGTAATGCTGGGATGGATTATATGGGGTTTGAGTGTAGGATCGGTGATGGGGCCGAGATTGAGTATAGTGGTGTGATAGGCCCCTTTCTTCCGCTACATCCTCTTTCTTCTTCTTTCCGATTACTCCTTCGGTACCATTCTGAATGGCTTGGGTAGTTGCTTTGATAGCCGAGTAACTCATGATTTTGCTTGATTTAAGCTCTTCTTCTACCATGCCACCCATCTTCACTACCTCGTTGAAAGACTTTCATATGGTCGATATCAGATGGACAAAGTAAGTAGGCTCCAGAGCTGGCAGAAAGTACTCCACCATTTCACTCTCCTTCATTGGGGGGGGTTAACTCTTGATGTTTGTTCTCTCCAACAAAAACCATTTTCCCTGAAACTTTCACTAGGCTTCTTCTCGATCTTGGTCAGAGACAAATGATCCGGAACAATCTCGATGTTGTATTGGAAATGACCAGCGAATGCTTGGGCCAAATCATCCCAGGTATACCATCTGCTATGATCCTGACGAGTGTACCACTCCAGTGCTACACCACTTAAACTCTGGCTAAAGTACGCCATCAACAGCTCATATTTCCTACCAGCTCCTCTCATTTTACTGCAGAATCCTCTCAAATGGGCCACCGGGTCTCCGTGCCCGTCATATAGATCAAATTTAGGCATCTTGAATCCCACCGGCAACTGAACATCGGGAAATAGACACAAATCCTTGTAGGCTACGCTCACCTGGCCTCCCAATCCCTGCATGTTTCTGAATAATTGTTCCAAGCTTCTAACCTTCCTAAACATCTCCTCATGTTCTAGGTTTTTAGGTGGTTTCTCGATCTCAACTGGGAGGTCGAAACAAGGAGTATAGGAGTAATGTTCTGAGGCCTTGAAAGTAGGCTCCGAGGGATAGTATTGGTTATCTTGGGTCTGGAATAGGGGCTCACTGGAGGATCGACAAAGTGTAGCGGGTGGGGGAACCACGAAAACAGGGGTGGCTGGTAGAGGGGTGTATGGGATTAGTTTGGGAGGTGGTGCTTGTGGGGTTTGGGAAGCGGTGCCTTGGTAGTGGTGGTAAATGGGGAAGCCTGGAGATAAATCAACAGTGGGAGGTTCTTGGGATTGAGCCAGCGACGGGACGAAAGCAGGGTTGGCGGGGTATGATGGTGGTGGATGCCCTCTCACCCATGCCTGGTACATCTCTGTCATCTAGTGTTTCAACTTATGTAATTCCTCTTCCAGATTAACATCAGATTATTCCCATTCCCTTGACGGATCAATAAAACTTGCATCCAGTTCTTGGCCAGCCATGATAAACTTGTCTTCGGATCTGGTTGTACGGGTGAGTTGCCAGAATGCCAAACAAACTAACCACCTGCCTGAACTTGATGACAACAACAAACTTGTTAGCGATTAGAGCTTAACAGATAGGCAACCGCACGTTGGAGATGCAATGCACCTAAGCAGTTAAACGTTTCTATTATGCATTTGAACGGCCGCTTGCGTCATCCCAGCTTTCACTAATTGCAATTTCTTTCTATCTTTTCTTTTTTTATTCCTGCTTTTCCATGCTTGACTCTTGTTTTTATCCTTTTATTCTCTCATTTCTTTTTTTTCTCTTCTTTTGCCATTTTTTCCTTCCCACAGTTTTCTTGTTTTCTCTCCTCTTTTTTTCCTTTTTTTCTTTTTCATAGATATGATCAAATCCTATGGAGATTGTCTATGTATCATGGCACCGCATGAATCAGACCAAGCATAGTTTTGGGAACATGTGCAAAATAAATAATAAAATAAAAAAACATTTTTTTGGGGTTTTCAAATTTCATAAAAAAATAAAGTAAAACATCCTGATTACGACAACTTCCCCTACAGATTTAAACATAAAGACTAACAGACTCGATGAGTGGACTGACAAGTTCAAAATAAAACTTAAAATACAGACTCGAACTAAACTAACAAACTGACAATACAAACTCGAAAATAAACTAACAAAACAGACTCGAACAAACAAAGTCAAGAATACATAAGTGTTTCAATTGCTGCCCTAGTTGGCCTTGCTGTGGGCCTTTGCCCCATGTCTTCTTGGAGGCGAAACAAGTCATCCATGATCTATCGGACAAAAATCATAACTGAAGCGAAGAACATGGATCTGGTCATGTCTTCACACTCGTTGCATTTCATCACAATATAGTCCGCAATCCTCCTAACTCTTTCTCTGATAATACCCTTCTCCTGTAACAATCGTCCGATTTGCTGAGATCTGGCATCCAAACTTGTTTAGCTGTGTGATTTTTATCTTAAAGTTGTTGCAGGTCTTTCTCTAGCTGTGACATCAGGGCACAACAGTGTTCCCTTTCTGCTTTGAAGTCTCTTGCCTGCTTAGCCATTTCATTTTCAAGGACATTAACCTTTTCCTTTATACTCACCATTCCCTTATCATACTTATCCTTCAGTTGTCGAACGAAGCTAGCTCGTCCCTCCGCATTCTTAGCTAACTTAGCTCGGGCATTTGTTAGCTTCGCTTCAGTCTTTCGCAAATCATCCTCAAAATCACGTACTTTTTGCGTAAGGCTGTAGATGAGATTTTCGTCCTTTCTGCTCCTACCCGAGTTCTCAACTGCTATTCTCATTTTTCAAACTTGGGCTCGAACGGCTTCATTCTCTTAGGCCAACTTTCTTCTTTCGCCTTCGGCTTCTTGTGCTCGGAGATCATTGTTGAATTCCATGTTCCTCAGATTCTCTTTCAAGGTGTGAATATCGGCTTGATATTTCTTCTCCTTTTCTCCCTAGGCCAACCTTTCTTGGATTTTGTCGTCAAAAGCTTTAACATGAGGTCTCTTGGAAGGCCTCTCAGGCTTAGGCTCGAGCTCAGGCTCTGGCTCGTTGCTTACACAAAACCTTTTCTCAAACCATGCAGCATAATTTGGATCTGCTTCCCCTTTTGCAACATCTGGTATCTGGGTGCCATTCTTCAGATACCGGTAGCCATTCCAATCCTGCTGAACTAAAGCCTCGGGCAATGCATCTTCGAGATGTAGCTCGATGACCTAGGTGGTTAGATGTTCATCTTCGGGCACAATCTGATATCTTCCCAACTGCCTCAAGACCCTCTACGGTGCATATGGATGGATACTCCTCACACACATCAACCTCAGGTAACCCTTGGTAGCCGTCATGTATATGGATTCTGTCATTGGGCGCCATCCTATAGTCCATTCGACCTGACTTGCTTTGAGAGCCTTCAAGTTGGAGACCCAGGCTTCAAACCCTTCTGGCACGTTGTAGTCTTTCACCCTTTCCTCATAACTCTCAATGAATTTATCTGGGCTCGAGCCATTACTCATTAACTTGGGGTGATGGCGAAGATGCTCGATCAACCATATTTGTAGAAGGATATTTCAACCTTCAAAGAATTGAGCCCCAGCTTTGCATAATGTCAATGCTCGATAAATATCTACCAGCACTAACGGGACAAGTGTATGATCTTCCTTGGTAGTGAGGATTTGTGCAATTCTAATCATTCGAGTATCCAATGTCCCTTCCTCATTTGGAAAAAACCATGATCCCCAAAAATGCCACAATAAAAGTGAACCGGCAATGAGTTTGCCAAAGGCCCTTATCTTATTTGTTGCTCAAACAGCTGAGTGCCCGAACCTGAAGTACAAGAAGTAGAAAGAACAACACCCTTTGCTTACATGGGCCTTCTTCATCTGTTTGCTGATATTTAGGAGGTCAAAAAACTTGTGTACCGAAGGAGTCCTCGGAAATATAAGTTGCCGCTTCCTCAAATCCTGGCCAAACTCAATGTACCTGGCCATTTCCTCCAAAGTAGGGGTGATCTCAAAGTCCAAGAAACGAAACACATTGTGGGCAGGGTTCCAAAAAGTTACCAAAGCCTTGATTAAATCTTCTCGTGGTTTGATTTCCAAAATGTTTATAAAGGCACCCAACTGTTTTTTCACCCACTTCTGACTATCTTCATCTAGATCATTCCACCACATATGCAACTGCAACTGAGCCTGTTTTCTTACCACTTCTGATGAGTTCTGAGCAGTGTTCATATGTGACGGGTCCTAGACAGTATTCATTTGCACCTGTGGAGGGTTAAGGTTAGGTTGACTCGGGTGGACCGTTTTTGTAAAATAGGTTTTTTTTTCAAAAAAAATAAATAAAGGACCATGACTCCCTTTCCTTATATGCTAATTTAGCAAAAGTGACCGTTTTGCAAACGTGGCCCCTTCCCAATTCCAAATGAATTTTGAGGCCGGGGAGGACTACTTGATGGGGGAAAATGACACTTCACCGATAGACTTGTCCGTTCTTTTACAAAAATAGCTCTTCAACAATTGAAGATACTCTAAGTCTATCTCGGAAAGAACGGGTTAAGACATTACCGAACCTGGATCGGCTTATTTTGACCAAAACTCCAAACTACATTTATTTGACCATTGACTCTCTTTTTTTCTCTTTTTTTAAAAAAATAAGGCCGAACCTTATGTAAGTTGCCTACGTATCCCACATCCGGTGAGAATCAAACCTACATAGTTCGGTCAATTTTGACACATTTGAAAAGGACACAGTATTTGACTCATTTGAAATGACTCTCTTTCTTTTCCTCTTTTTTTTGAAAAATTTTGGCAGAGTTTCGGGACATTTTCAAATACCGGGGATTTTTCAGAACCGGGCTTTATTTCCTTCCCTACATCACTCCTGGTATTTCTCTTACTTTATTTTTCCTAGCCGGTCAGCATGCAAGCCGAAACAAATAAATGTTTACCTAGCACAAAGGATGCATCAGGATGGTTTGTTATTTTGGGCACACTTGTCCTAGACGGACCCAACCCCTGTGTTAAGTCCCCTAAATCAAATGCACGTGATGCAGACAAGCGTTCCTACTAGGGATCCGGCATGAGGCTGCATTTTCTAGGTATAAATCCTAGGGTTTTGTTCTAGACTTGGGTTACCCGAGCGGACAACTAGAGCCGAAGAGGGGGCGACGTACTGGGAGCACTAAAGTCTACCCGGCCTTGTCGCTGGCCTAGCCCCATTCTATTTGGTGTAATTTCTACAGAAAAAGCGGGCCACACGAACGTGTGCACCATTTTCAGAAGACTCAGTGAGATGGCGTAAGAAGAAAGTTATATACAATTCAAACAATATTAAAGCAGTAAACAGATAGCATTTAGCATAAAAGGTTCACAGAATACGGTAATATCAACAAATACATAAATCCAAGTAAAATCTTATTAACAAGCTCGAATTCTTGAACCCTGAACCAGAGATTCTGGATTCTAATCCCCAGCAGAGTCACCAGAGCTGTCACACCTCCTTTTTACCACCCCCGGAGGGGTGTATGGGACTTTTCTTCCAATTTAAGTGACAATCAAAATGGAATTATTTATTTAAAATCAAAGTCGCCACTTGGGATAATATATGGTGTCCCAAGTCTCCGGTCAAAAATCCCGAATCGAGGAAGTTGACTCTTATTTATGTTCCGCGAACACAGAAATCCGGGTAAGGAATTCTGTTAACCCGAGAGAAGGTGCTAGGCATTCCCAAGTTCCGTGGTTCTAGCACGGTCGCTTTGATTATACTTGGCTTATTAAGATTGTCTAATTACTCATTTTAGAACCTATGTGCTTTTGCCTCTTTTAATTAAAAAATTATCTTGAAATGGGTCACGCGTACGTGTACCCATTTGTTTGGCGCGTCAAAAATCATGTCAAGTGAACGTGTCCATAATTAATAATGCTTTGTTATTATTAAGAAAGGTTTGGCCAAAGTTGCACGAACGCATACTCCGGTTTTATTTTATAAAAATCGTAATCATGTCACGCGAATGTGTCCACAACTACGATAGTATATTAAATATGCCTAAAGAAAACTATGAGCATTTGTCATTTTTTATATCTAGGTTATGAAATTAATACGAGGGCCATGTATGATTAAATTGTGGATGGCACACCTCGGACTATATGAACTTAATTAAATTAGCGGCCTATTAACAACGATTTTATTATTAAGAAAGTTTGACCGAAGTTGCGCGAACGCATACTCTGAATTGGTTTTTAGAATCGAAATTATGTTACGCGAACGTATACATAATCACGATATTATTTTAACGCGCCTGAAAGCCTTTCTACGAATATCCATTTTAAATAACTAGTTATGATATTTATGAGGGCCGTGGGTGATATAATTAAAATGGCATACTTCAATTTGTTGGTAAGGGACAAAACTTGATTCAAATAGCCTACTAACATTTGTTAAGGAAAAAAGCTCGAACCATCAGTGAAAGAGCTTGAAATACATGTTAGTCCTTGCATTATTTTTTTGGACCACCTACAAACCCAAATTATGTACAGAAACAGTATAAATAAACGAGGAAAAAGGGGGATTAGGCTTGACCAAGAGGTACAGAGGAGTATTGGGCTCAATTGAGCCCAAAAAGTGAAACTGGGCAAAGGGTTGATGAGCTCTAAATGGGCCAGTAAGAACCAGGCCCAAATGATGCTCGATCATGCCTTGGCCCTGAAGCTCGCATACATTACACCAAGCAGACAATTTAAACTTACAAGAAAACCAAATGAACCTGAAATGAGCCTAATGTGAATCAAAATCCAAATGCAATAAGACTTGAAACTTCAGTTATTTTAAACTATCATTAAAATCTAGCAGCCGAAATTACTTCTAGTGCATCTGAAACCCAGAAATGGAAATAAAGACAATGAAATACCATTTGGACCTGGTCTACCTGAGATGGGCCAAGATCAAGCCCAACAGCCTTTAAACAAAAGAGGGCCTTCAACATGAATGCCCTTCTTAGGCTCGATCCCCCTAACTCATTAGGACCAAACGATCAGCAACATCTAGGTGATGTACTAATTTCTGATGATTTAACACTAACAATGACAACGTAAGGCAATTCATATATTCTAACTAATCTAACACAATCTAAAGGATCGAGCCTTATGAATACTGATGTAAACGTGCAGTACACTTACCCTAACTTTAAGTAACTTTGACACTTATCAAAACTCAATTGAAAGTATTTGTCCATACCAATGTGCACATACAATCATAATTCTAATACAGTCCCCAATATTACAGTTCTTTCAAATTGTAACAGAAGTTATTCAACACATAAGAAATATTAGACCACCTCCAACTTTCAACTTACGACTGACTGAATAGAGACTGGCATCACATCTATGGAGAAGGGAAGCAAATTGAACAAATAGAGGGAATACTACCAAGTAAAGAAGAGAAAAAAAACATTATGAGATGGATCTGGAGTACACTTCAAATCAGCATGTTATAACTTCATGTTTTTCATTTCAAAGGTTATGAAAGGTACCTGGATACAACAATCAGGAAAAGAAAAATGCTGAGATCAGCTAGACAACAACAACAGAAAAACAACAGCGAAAATACAGTAGTGAGAATCGAAATTCAGCTTCAGAAACCAGCCATTATTCAGCTTAGAAAACCAGAGAATCCATGGAAAACCCTTTTAGAAACTCAAAAGAAAACCAGAGAGATTAACGTGGTGAATGCAAAGAATTCTAATGTTGTTTTTTTTGTGATTTTTTAATGCAGAGAATAGTTCTTGAAATTTTTTTGAATGAAGGAAATGCAGCCTCTTTATAGGCCTAGGAAAATGTCATGTTCTGAAACAAAATGGGAAAAAATTCTCTTCAGCCAAAGAGCATCTTTTTAACAAACTTGTACAACTGGCATTTTCTCATTGGTCTCAGCACTTCAGCTAACCAAATGAGGCCAGCTGCCCTCTATTCTAGAACCTTTCAGCTGGTCTTTATCCGATTATACTTACCCAATCATTGAAACAAACCCCTCAAGTTTCCTTTTTGTACAATTAAGACCCTAGGAGTTCCTACTAATTAACAAACTAGGACTAACAACAAAACCCAGAATCAAAGAAACAATGAAAATCTAGAAAATAAATACTAATTCACTTTAAACCTGTAACTAAATCTGAATCCATTTATCAGTGAACTTGAAATCAAAATGACACACACATGAACACTTGAATCTAATATGAATTCGGAATTAAAAACTAAAGGGCCATTCTCAGAGAATTAGACCTAGTCCGGGAACCAAATAACAACAAGAAACTAATATGCACAATTTGGATTAAATTAACTGGACACAATACTAATAAACCCTAAACACTAGCATGCCGCAATTTCAATTTCCCTAATGAACAAACAACTAAGTAGAATCAAAACTATGAACCACCAGAAATAAAATCTAAATATGGTGATAACTAAACATGCAGCCAAATCCACAATAACATGCAGAAAACAAAATCAAACAAAGAAAAAGAAAAGAAAATTACCTATACTCTCCCTTTCAATATTGGAATTCTCGCTCAATCCACAAGCCAAAAAGTGAACTCGAACTACCATTAATCGACTGTTCTTAACAAGAACAGTCGACTAACGGATGTTTTGAGTTCACTCAAACATCACACGACCAAAAAAATGAAAAGGGAAAACAGAAATCAGGGCTCAACATTTCAGATTCGAGATTTGGACAATTTGGGGGTTTTTCCGAGGAAATTGGTGATAAAAGTGGGAAGAGGAAAGGACAACAGTTGCCTTGTATCGATTTGGGGAAGTTTGGAGGGATTAGGGTTTTGGGATTCCGAGTTTGGATCTAAAATCGGGGGAGTTTGAGAGGAATTCGAGGGAAACGGGTTAGAGATTTGGGATGAGGAGATGAAGGGGATTCTAGGGTGTAATTTTGGGGCAGATTGAAGCTGCGCCGCCCGCCGAAGATAATGGGGATTTTGGGGCGGCGGCTGGGGTTCCTGTGTTAGAGATGAGGAAGATGAGGGACGGGTCTCTAGGTTTTGACTATGGTTCGGACAGTTATATAGCTGGGTGGTAAGGAGTTCCGGTCCATCCGATCAAAGGAGATCAACGGTTGAGATGGGGGTTCAAAACGATGTCGTATGGTTAAGAAAGGGGATCTGGACCGGGTTAAATGGGATTGGGTTGGGCGGATGGGTGAGGATAAATGATTTGGGCTTTGCATTTTTGGTCCATTACACAAAGCCCTGTTTTTTAATTCTCTTTTCTATTTCTTTTTTTTATTTTTTTCTATTTTTCTCTTTTCCTATTTTAGTTAATTCAAACCTAAATTAAACTCCTAAAATAATTATTTGAAAAAATAAAGACTGATCATCTACTAAAATATTCATGAAAATTAATTACTCCTAAACTAAGAAAGAAAATTACTAATTTTAGAATTAAAAAGCTAAAATGCAAAAGTGGGCCAAATTTTGTGATTTTTATTTTTTAACAAAACAAATAACTAATTAATTAATCTTGGAACTGTAGACTAAAACCTAAATGTAAAGCATGATTTTTTATACTTTTTTTATTTAAATAAAATAAACAGGCACAGAAAAATGCAAACAATTAACAAAAATCTACGAAATTGCAATAATGGAAAAAATTTATTTATTTGAATTTATGGAAGTAATTCATATAGGAAAAAAATCACGTGCTCACAAGAAATAGTCAGTCATAAATAAAATAAATTTAGCTTTACCTTGTGCCATTGGTAGGGGTCCGACGATGTCCATTCCCCATTTCATGAATGGCCATGGCGATAAATCCAAATGTAGCAGTTTGCCGGGTTGGTGAATCATAGGGGCAAATCTCTGGCATTTGTCGCACTTTCGGACGAATTCCTTAGTGTCTTTTTCCTTGTTGTCCCAATAGTAGCCTGCCCTGATCACCTTTCGGACTAAGAAATCGGCGTCGGAGTGGTTTCCACAAGTACCCTCGTGAATTTCTCGGAGTACATAGTCCGTGTCTCCTAGCCCTAGACATACTGCTAGGGGGCCATCGAAAGTTCTTTTGTATAGAGTCCCGTTTTTAGCGAGCGAGAACTAGGCTGCTTTGGTTCGCAGGGCCCTCGATTCCTTTGGGTCCGTGGGTAATTTTTCGTCTTTCAGATAGCTCAATGTATTTATTTCTCCAATCCCATGTTAGGCTAGTAGAATTAATCTCGGCATGACCTTCCTCGACCACTGATTTGGACAGCTGAATAACAACCCCCCGGGAGTAGATCGTCTTCTTCAACAGATGATCCTAGGTTTGCGAGGGCGTCGGCCTCGTTGTTCTACTCACGAGGTATGTGGACCAGGGTCCATTCTTTGAAACGACATAATGTTTTGTCCAAATACCTTTGCATCCTATCTTCTCGGACCTTGTAGCTCCCATTTAGCTGGTTTACTACCAAAAGTGAATCACATTTTGCTTCGACGATCTCAGCTCCCAAGCTTTTGGCCAATTCTAGACCTGCAATCATAGCCTCATACTCGGCTTCATTGTTAGTCAATCTTGCAGTTTTTATATATTGCCTAATTATGCCACCTGTAGGCGGCCTCAAGACTATACCGAGCCCGGATCCTCTACGTTTGTGGCGCCGTCGGTGAACAAGGTCAATACCCTAGAAGATGTGCTTGATTTTAGTAAGAGTTCCTTTCTACCTCGGGCACGAGGGAGGGTGAGAAGTCGACCACGAAGTCTGCCAGAATTTGGGACTTGATGGTCGTTCGGGGTTGATACTCGATATCATACGCCCCGAGTTTGATAGCCTATTTGGCCAATCGTCCTGATAGTTCAGGCTTATGCAATATGCTTTGGAGAGGGTACATTGTTAAAACGCAAATGCGGTGGCATTGAAAATAGGGTTTCAGTTCTCGCAATACGCTTATTGATGCAAGAGCTAATTTTTCTAGGTGCGGATACTTGGTTTTGGCATCCCCCAGGGTCCGACTTACATAATATACAGGAAATTGCGTACCTTGCTCTTCCCGAACCAGCACACCGCTTACCGCTATCTCGGATATGGCCAAGTATAGATACACCATTTCATCCTCTTTTGGCATGCGGAGCAAGGGCAGACTAGTCAGATACCACTCTAGTTCATCTAAGGTGTGTTGGCATTCTAGAGTCCACTCGAAGTTTTTTTTCTTTTTGAGTAAAGAGAAGAAATGATGACTCCTGTCTGACGACCTTGATATGAATCTGCCCAGAGCCTCTATTCGCCCTGTCAGCCCTTGCACGGCCTTTACATTATTTATCACCGTGATTTCTTCGATGGCCTTGATTTTCTTGAGGTTGATCTTGATCCCCCTGTTCGACACCATGAAGCCTAAGAATTTGCCTGAACCCACTCCGAAGGCACACATCTCGGGGTTAAGCTTCATGTTGTAACTTCTGAGGATGTCAAATGTTTCCTGCAAATGAGTCAAATGGTCCTCTGCGCGCAGGGATTTAACTAGCATGTCATCAATATAAACTTCCATGGATTTGTCTATTTGATGCTCGAACATTTTATTAACTAGACGTTGGTATGAAGCCCCGGCGTTTTTCAGCCCGAAGGGTATTACATTGTAACAGTAGGTACCATACTTCGTGATGAATGGAGTTTTTTCCCTGTCCTCGGGGTTCATCTGAATTTGATTATATCCCGAGTACATCGAGAGAAGTGAGGGTCTTATGGCCGGCCGTAGCATCGATTAGACGATCGATGTTAGGTAATGGGAAAGAATCCTTGGGGCACGCCATATTTAAATCTTTATAAACTATGCACATTCTTAACTTGTTTCCTTTTTTGGGCACTACCACTATGTTGGCCAGCCATTCGGGGTACTTTACCTCTCTCATAGACCCTATTTTAAGGAGTTTCATTACCTCGTCCTTGATGAATGCATGTTTTACTTCGGACTGGGGTCTTCTTTTTACTTCACCGGTTTAAACCTGGGGTCGACACTCAATCGGTGGGTGGTTATTTTCGTCGGGATTCTTGTCATATCTAAATGGGACCAAGCGAAACAGTTGATGTTGTTAATAAGGAATTGAATGAGTTTTTTCCTGAGTTTGGGGGTTAATCCCGTTCCCAGGTATACCTTCCGATCCAGGAGATGATCGATCAAAACAGCTTGCTCCAATTCTTCAATTGTCGATTTCGTTGCATCCGACTCTTCGGGGGAAACAAAAGTTCGAGGGGCGAGGAAATCTTCTTTATCGTCCTCAGGGGTCTGTATGCTTCTAGACTCATCCAAGGTGGAGCGTATGGGGCTCGGTGCCTCTTGGTAAACTGTGAACATTTCTTTTGCCGCATGTTGCTCTCCATAAATGGTTGTTATACCATCTTTTGTTGGAAATTTTATCATCTGGTGCAGAGTTGACGGCACCGCCCTCATGCTGTGTATCCACGGCCTGCCAAGCAATGCATTATACCTCATGTCACCAACGATGACGTGGAACTTGGTGTTCTAAACTGTACCGGACATGCCAACCAGGAGGACGATCTCTCCTTTCGTTATCTCGCCGGCCATGTTGAAGCCGTGGAGGACCCGAAAGGCGGGTATGATCTGATCGAGCAACCCAAGCTTTTCTACTACCTTTGACCTGATTACGTTGGCCGAGCTACCTGGATCCACGAGCACACGTTTAATTCGAACGTTGCTTGAAAGAAACGAAATTACCAGCGCGCCGTTGTGTGGTTCTGCCAAGGTCTCGAGATCCTCCTCACTGAATGCGAGGGTGTCTTCGGTCATGCGGTCTCGGATCGGCCCCTCGATTGCAGTGGATATTTTTATCCGTTTGATCACGGGGCCTTGGGGGATGTCGGTCCCCCCGATAATCATATGAACGACATGCCGAAGAATCTCTCTTTTTGCCCAGGTTGGATGTTTCCGGGTTTTCCGCTGAATTTCTCAGTGCGCTCCCTGGTTAATGTGAGGATCGGCGTTAATGCCATAGGTGTCGCACGAGGTCGTACCCTTGGGAATCGGCTCCGGTATGCTCTCAGGGTTTCGTGGTGGCACACTCATACCTGGAATAACCGTACCGCCTTTCCCATAGTTTTTGAGGCTGTTGTTTTCGGGCACACTTACTGGTTTAGGCATTTTGACCTGAAATCAAAGATCTTGGACAAGAAAAAGTGTGAAAGATAACTTGCGTTGTGTAGTAAAACCAACAAGAAAATAATTACTATTATTTTTAGCCCCACGGTGGGCGCCAAACTGTTTACCGTGAAAATGGTAATACCAATTAAATTTGATTAAGTGATTCTAAAAATACGTGATCTATTTTTATGCTAGTTGTAAGGCAGTTGATGCTATGTGAAAGACTTAGAAACAAGATAAGAGCTTAAAGGCGAGATGTTAACCAAACTGAATCGTTGTCGATCGGGCCTCGAGCTTGCCTATTCGAGGGCCTCGGGGTCGAGTCTGAAGCTCGGCTGGGAGATATCGAGGGTGGTCGATGGAGATTAACAGTTATAAATAAATCAATAACGGCTCTTTATGGCCAATAATAAGCAATAAATGATGAACTTTAAGTAGAACACAATAAGTATGAGCAATAAATGAAGTAATAAGATCAAGAAAATATGTTAGAGAGCAGAGAGAATGTTCTAGTATATTTAGTATGGAGCAACAGATGATTATAAAATGACAAGCGTCCCCTTTATATATGAGAGGGAATTCCAACATAGTACAAGTGCATTTATTACAAAGGGGAAGGGACAGCTAGTTGACACCATGATTCGGGTCTGAACTTAGCTCACTAGACTTTGTCAGCCCTAGTTGTGCGCCTTGGGAACTCCCCACTTTCCCATCATAGTCGTTGGTCTGCATCGCCCCGAGTTCGAGTATCGATAGCCCTCGAGGGTAAACCTCGACCCTAGTCTCGAAACTTGTGAAATGTGCTTGCGAGGCATCTTAACGACGGAAAATTGGACCCTCCGATTTTGCCGTTTACAGCTTACAATTTCAAGGACCAAAAAACTAGTTTCAAAATATGATGGCTCTCAGGAGTTCTTCAAAGTATTTGCAATATCTATGATCAAGATTAGAAGCATCAGTGGTAATGGACAAGAAATTAGGCTGGACTACAGATTTCCTAGATGATGACCCTGGCTACACTTAAATTTGTTATTTCTTGTTAAAACATTTATTTAACAGGCTCAGGCCGTTCACGAATAATATAAATTTGGTGCAAGTATGTTTGAGTTCTGTTAGTTAGTAGATATATATTACTTGAACTATCTCCAGATTTTTTGTCCTCACAAAACAAATATTTAACAGTATTTTCTCGATTTTTAACCAATTGCAGACGTTCTTTTGAATTATTTCTCATAATTAAGAAATCACGAATTTCCAACCGTGAAAAACCAAAATTTGTAGTTACAACTATTTTTTTTGTTTTCAACAAAATTTCAATGAGATGTCATGTAGTCCCTTCTATTATATTATTTGAGATTACAACAAACAACCAATATTCTTAATGAATAAAATTCAAGTTTTTCATTTGACCAACGAAAAAGAAAACAATTCTAGTAATTTGGATAATTCAAGTTTTTCATTTGACCAACCAAAAAGAAAACAATTCTAGTAATTTGGATAAGCACATATAAAGATGAATCTCAAGACTTTCAATCGAACAGTGGAAAATATTTCCCAAACAAGAAATATAAAATTCTGAACTATATCTCCGTATAAGCAGCGACCCTTCCGGCCGGGACCCCGCATACAGCGGGAGCTTAGTGCACCGATTTCCCTTTTTTTTTACTTAAATACTTAAAATAAAATAAAAAATTACATATTTTTTAAAAGTCATTTTTCAACAAAATATTTCCCGTGAGAACATTTACTTTCATGCCTGACACAAACCCACATAGGTTTACTCCTTCTAACCCGATTCTTATTATTACCATTAATATGATCAAATCGAGCCCCGTAACATCACTCTGTCATCTTCATACTCATTTGGCGATTTTAGGTTCTGACACCAATTGTTGGCTAAACCAACCTAAAGATACTTTTAACATGGTGAGGTGATTAATACAAAAGGGACTTTTGGGGGGTGGTCTTAGCGAAATGTCTCAAAATAGGCAGTATTTCAAAAAATGAGCCCGGAACCGCACAAGCTCTTTATGTGTTTTTCTACCAGATTAAATTGTTCATTGAAATCTATTGAATTGTTATTCTATCACACTTCAGGATTTTTGTACCAATCCGGTAGAGTTGATGTTATTATTACTCTACCTATATGTTAAGTTGTTCATTGAAGTCTATCGGATTGTCATACTTCTGCTCTTCAGGGATATTTCCGCTACCGGATCGGTAGAGTTGATGTTATAGTTTGTCTACCTATCTGTTAAGTTGTTCATAGAAGTCTACCGGATTTGCATACTTTTTCCGGGTTGTTTTAACGAAGTGTTCTTCGAATTTGCGATTTCAATTTCAATCAAAAAACCCCAAATCTATTCCAAATGATCTCAACTTTGAAACAAAGCTTTCAAATACCAGCACAAACAATCATTAATTTAGTCGAATAACACCAAATTAAAAAATACCCAACACTTTCTAAGGTCCAACAATAGAGTCTTGAGATTTTCACGGCAAATCACAAAAAAACTATGTTTGAACTAATAGCTTAAGCATAAATTATCAACATTCAAACGATTTTAACAATAATCAATCATTACCTTTTATTTTTCACCATCAAATAAGAATTTTCAGCTTTAAAAATTAAAGAACTATGATGTTCAAGTAAAAAAGGAGGATGTATTGCTAAGACCATAAAAAATTGGGACATTTCACCAAGACCATCCCCTTTGGGGTTTCACGCCGTACTAATTTATGAATATGTTGTGATATTGTCCTCTTTAAGCTTTGCCACGCGACTTCCCAAAAGCCTAACACTATTAATAAATCCCTACAGTTTATATGTGAATTTTCAAATTTTTCAACTACCAAGGTGGCACTTTGTTCATAGAATCAACCATTTGACTCATACCAAAAGCGATGGTGTACTCTATACTCTCTACTCTCTAGATAATTCTCCTCTCAGCGCACATTAGTGGTGAAACCTATCGTACACCTATGCCAGAAATAGCTAGGGCAAGACGTAAAAAGCTGCAAACAAAATTCAATTATCAAATATGAAGATAGCAAAGGTGAATCATAGAGAAATTAAGAAGCCTGAGCTATTGGAAAATCGATCGGGAACATGGTCTATTCAATTGTCAACTGGGATTCCAAGAAACAATGATGAGGGCACGCACACTCCGCCCATAAGGGGGCAAGGAAGCTATAAGTGATTTACTAGGGAATGATGACACTATAGGGATAGTAGCTCCTGTATCGGGGATAACTAAGCTTATCTAAACAAAGGGTTACGAATAGCGGAGACAATGGAATTGTAATGCAATTGAAGGAAACTCAAAGTCCATGTCTGAGTCCGGAAGAGCTATTCCTGATAAGTTTCAGCAGGAGACCCCTACTGAAGAGATAATGAAGCTTGATCAGACTGATGCTAACAAATGTGTCCCTACCTGGGCGAATACTGTCACCGGGAATAAGTTGGCTTCTAGGGGAATGAAATTGGACTTCATAGCTCCGATGATACAAGAAAGGGAGATAATTGTGGAATTGAACCAAGAGGAGATTGAAGAAGAAAATTAGAAGTGGGAGCATGCTATTATCTTGTATGTCATTGGCATTTCACCAACAATTGGAGTTGTTGAGAAATTCCTTTTTGCTCAATGGAGGTTCGCTCAAAAATCACAAATCTATTATCACAATTAAGACTATTTTGTTATCCGGTTCAGCTGCTATGAGGAAAGGAATGAGGTATTATTCTCTGTTCCACAAACAATTAACAATAGGCCTGTGATAATGAAGCCATGGAGTTCTGAATTTAATTTCTATGATGGAGTGCTACGAACTGTGCCATTATGGGTAAAATTTTGCAATTTGCCACTTAATTATTGGGGAATGCGGACTATTAGTCGTATTGGTAGTAGCCAAGGCAAACCACTTTTTGTAGATGAGTGTACTACTTTAGTCGCTCGTATCTCGTTTTCTCGAATGTTAATTGAGGTCGACATTACAAGACCCCTGCCAAAAAAGGTGAATATGAAGGATCCTAGAGGAAAGATATTTGAGCAGGAGATAGCTTATGATTGGAAGCCAGAATGTTGCTCAACATGTCTAACCATTAGGCATGTCGAGTGATTGAAAAGAAGCCTAAGCTAGCTAAAGGAAAGAATGTCATCACCAAACAGGTTCGACAAATGTTGTGAATCAGTGGCAGTTATTCGAAAGGTGACACATGTTCAACAACAGGGGATACAAAAGCAACGAAAACAACCAGCGAAGGTAGCCAAGGAAACAATAATAATGAACAACCTCAAATAGAAGGGTGGAAAGTTGTTACAGGGAACTCATCTGATAATTCAAATAAAATAGCGAGTAATGAAGGTGAAAACATTAGCATAAAGAATGGATTTAGTCCATTAATTGAGCCAACATGCGATCATACTTTGCAGGTTCGTCAATCATTTGAAAGGGGACAAAGTAGCCAGATAGGAGCTAGGGATAACACATTTTCTCTATTTGTTCCAGAGTAGCCAGATAGGAGCTGGGGATAACACATTTTCTCTATTTGTTCTAGTATGACTTTGATTACTTGGAATGTAAGAGGAATGAATAAGTCGCATAAGCAAAAGGAGATAAAGGGTTTTTAAGGGAGAATAAATTGGGCTTTATGGCTGTATTAGAGCATAGAGTTAAAACAATGAAGGAGGCTAAAATAATTGCTAAGATTGTGAGAGGATGGAGCTGGATTTCTAATGCTACAAGTACCAGCAAGGGAAGAATTTGGGTCTTTTGGGATCCTAATATTTTTGACTTTAATGTGATAGACATAAGTGCTCAATGCATCCATGGAATGGTGAGAATTTATGCAACCAACTTGTTGTTTAATTTCACTATTGTATATGGATACCACACAATACAAGATAGAAGGGGTTGATGGGAGAGACTCAGGGAACTAGCAGGAGTACAACAAGGCCCTTGGCTGGTAATGAGTGATTTCAACACTATATTGTATGTTGAGGATAGACAATTTGGGGCTTCTGTACAAGAAGCTAAAATTAGAGATTTTAGATAATTTTTGTGTGACACTGGTATGACTGAGTTATAATACACTGGCAGGGACGATGCCTGGACAACAATAGTGTATATGGTTGGATCGATAGGGTTATAATGAATGCAGAATGGATGAACTTATGGCCAACTTGGAAAGTTATAGTGATGGAGCCTTTCTTTTCAGATCATTCCCCTTTAAAACTTACTACTGAAGGGATGCAGGGGAAGGTGCTAGGTCATTTAGATTTTTCAATTACCAAGCAGAGCATCAATACTTCTTACTGATGTTTTATACTTTAATACTACACAAGAGGGGAGGTGATTTGTGTGGTGTTCAATTTTTGCGTGCACAGATTATAGAAAGACCTGGTTCTTCTATGTATTTCTCATACTACTGTTGCGGAAATAATAAATACAAAAAGTAAAGGACACAAGTATTTTTACGTGGAGAATACCCGGTTCAAAAGGTAAAAAACCATGACTTACTACTCAGTAGGATTTTCTCCAACACTTCACTAAATCACTGAGCCAAAACAGTATTTATAAAACTCTTTATAAACCTAAGGATTACCTATAATCCCTATGTGGAAACCAGCCTCTAACTGTTACGACAAACTTCAAGTTAACTCTAACTTGAATACAATAGTCAGAGTACCTAATACAATTACTTCTAGATAAAGCTTAAAGGTACAATTTGAAATACCTACAACAATGAAACTAGAATAGAAGACAAACACTTGGAACTAGTTCTTCTATATAGTTCATGTAGCTTCAGGTTCACACACTTGAATCACACAAGAATTGCTTGCAAAATGCCTTGCTATTTTACTCTCAACTCACGTTTAACTTCAGCATTTGTGCATACATGTAAAGTGAGAACATCCTTAAATATATAGAGTTAGTAGAATAGGAAATAACTAGAGTTCTAATGCTATCCTCTTCCTTGGTGGAAGAGTTCTAAATATCTTTAACTTCTAACTCTTCCCTTATCTAGGGTAGAGTTATCTTCAAGTAAGGAATCATTTTCCTTATCAATTATGCAATCTTTCATTCACGATATATCAGATATAACCACTTAAGCTTACTCATTCACGTGCATGCCTTGTGCTTGAATCTGCCCGTGTCTGTGTACACTGTATATGGACCTGGTTCATGCTTGAGCCCCTTCCCTTATCTAGGGTAGAGTTCTCTTCAAGTAAGGAATCCTTTTCCTTATCAATTATGCAATCTTTCATTCATAATATATCAAATATAACCACTTAAGCTTACTCCTTCACGTGCATGCCTTGTGCTTGAATTTGCCCATGTTTGTGTACACTGTATATGGACCTGGTTCATGCTTGAGTTTCTTCCCTTATCTAGGGTAGAGTTCTCTTCAAGTAAGGAATCCTTTTCCTTATCAATTATTCAATCTTTCGTTCAGGATATATCAGATATAACCACTTAATCTTACTCCTTCACGTGCATGCCTTGTGCTTGAATCTGCCCGTGTCTGTGTACACTGTATATGGACCTGGTTCATGCTTGAGTTCCTTTGCCAATCATCAAAACAAACTTCACTTGGACCAACATTTACCATTTATTAAAGACTGTTGGGATAGTATTGGTACAAATATACGTATGAGGCAGGAGTGGTATAAGCGCAAGGAGGTGAAGCAAGATTTGAAGAAATTGAACACATGACAATTTATAGGGGTAGACAGGAAGCTAGAAGAAATAAGATAGATCTCCGGGTGGTACAACAACAAATGGGAATTCACTTGCTACATGCTAATTTAATAGAAGAAGAGAAGGAGCTGAGAGTACAGTTAGAGAAATAGGGAACAATTGAGGAGAGTATATACAAGCAGAAATCTAGAATCAAATGGCTTGAGTTAGGAGATTCTAACTCTGCTTATTTCTTTGCTAACATGAAGAATAGGTGTGGGTGGAACTCCATTAGGATTTTACAGTCACTCCAAGGGGGATTGCTACACACTGAAGCTGTTATAACGGAAGAAGTGGTGGTTTTTTATAGGAGTCTTCTGGGCACATCTGCTGAGCTTTACTTGCAACTAATCCTACAGTTATTCAAGATGAGACTATTCTTAACAGAAGTCAGCAGAAGTAGTTAATCAGTCCGATTAGCAGTGAGGAAGTAGTTTAAGCACTTAACAATATTGATGATATGAAGGCCCCTGAGTGTGATGGGCTTAATGCATATTTCTTCAAGAAAGCCTGGCCAATTATAGGTGATGAAGTTACACAAGTTGTTCTTCACTTTTTTATATAAATAAGATGTTTCAGCCCATAAATTGCACATCAGTGACATTAATTCCCAAGGTCAAGAACCCTTCAACTGTCAAGGACTTTAGACTTATATATTTGTGCACGACAATATACCAAATCATCTCTAAAATCCTAACCATAAGACTACAAGGAGTTATGGATGATCTTGTTGATAACTGCCAATCAGCTTTTGTCCTAGGGAGAGTCATTACAGACAATATTATTATGGGGGCATGAACTATTTAAAGGGTATGAAAGAAAGGGTTTATCACCTAGATGTATGATGAAGCTAGACATGTAAAAGGCATATGATTCCTTGGAGTGGGTATTCATAGAACAAATACTTATTGGGTTGGCTTTTCCTGAAATATATATTAAATGGATCATGAGTTGTCTGAAGACAGTGTCTTACTCTATTCCTATAAATGGGATGCCGACTATACCATTTGATGCCAAGAAAGGCCTGAGGCAAGGGGATCCATTATCCCCTTTCTTGTTTGTACTAGCGATGGAATATTTAACTAGAGTGCTGAAAACCTTAAGACATAAACCAAATTTTAACTACCATCCTAGATGTAGCAAAATGCAGATAGTGTAATTGGGCTTCGCTGATGACCTTCTGATGTTTTATAGGGGTGATGTGATATCAGTCAAACTGATATATGATTGTTTTTCAACAATTTTTATTGTCTCCGGGGTTGATTATTTACCAGGCCAAAAACTCAAATCTTCTTTGCAAGGGTGCCCGAGGATATTCAGATAGAGATTCTTAGCTTGCTGGGATTTTCTAAAGGAGCACTTCCATTCATATACTTAGGGGTGCCATTAAATTCCAAAAGATTGACAGTAATACAATGTCATCCTTTGCTTGACAAGATGGTTGGAAGGTGTAACGACCCAGCCGGTTATTTTAAGAATTTACGTCCCGGTCTCCTATTAATTGCTTTCTCCATGTTTATTTTTGCTATTTTGAATTGTCGGAATGTTTGATTTTGAGTTTCGGAGAGTTTTGGGACACTTAGTCCCTAAATGAGAGCTTAAGTTTTGGAAATTTGACTGTAGTTGTAACAGTGTGAAGACGGCCTTGGAATGGAATTCTGATGATTCCGTTGGCTCCGTTGGGTAATTTCGGGCTTAGGAGCGTATTCGGATTATGTTTTGGAGGTCCGTAGCTAATTTAGGCTTGAAATACCGAAAGTCGAATTTTGAAGTTTCCCGTTCGATAGTGAGATTTTGACCCGAGGATCGGAGTGGAATTCTGAAAGTTGGAGTAGCTCCATAGTATTGAATGTGACGTGTGTGCAAAATTTCAGGTCATTCGGACGAAGGTTGATAGACTTTTTGATCAAAAGTGTAAATTGAGAGTTTTGAAGTTCTTAGGCTTAGATCCGTGGTTGATTCGTCGTTTCGATGTTGTTTTAGATGTTTTAAGGATTGGTATAAGTTTGGACAGTTGTATTGGACTTGGTTGTGCCTTTGGTGGAGGTCTCGGGGGCCTCGAGATGATTTCGGTTGGTTGACGGATGGATTTGGAATTTGGAGTTGTAGCTGAAGTTATGACTGTTGTCATAACTGCATCTGCGGTTGAGAGGCCGCAGGTGCGACTCCCGCAGAAGCGGCCAAATAAGGAAGGGTCAGGAGCCGCAGAAACAGCAGATGTACCGCACCTACGTGACCGCAGATGCGGATTCTAGGGAGCAGGTGTGGTGAAGAGGTTTTAAGTGGAATTCACAGGAGCGGTCCTCTTGACCGCAGAAGCGGTACCGCAGAAGCGGTACCGCAGATGCAGATTTGCTGGACAGAACATATAAATAGTTGCCTTCGCGAATTTGAGTTATTTTCACCTATTTTCAAACGGGAAGAAGCTTTGAGGAGCATTTTCAAAGGAGGTTTTCAGAGGAATTCATTGGGGTAAGGTCTTTGGTCCCTAAACTCGTTATGAGGTGATTTTTATCATTATAAGCACGAAAATTTAAGGAAAATCAGTGGTAAATTGGGGGTTAGGGCTTGATTAATTAGAGACTTTTGAGTGACAATTTGAGGGACCATTTGAGGTTCGATTTTGGTACTTTTGGTATGACTAAACTCGTGAGAGTGTGAGCATTCTGGAAATATAAATTTTACCCGATTCCGAGACGTGGGCCTGAGGGGTGTTTTGGTCATTTACCCAATTTTGTGTATCAACTTAGAATTTCTTTGTAGAATTAGTTACTTGAAGTATTATTTACATTATGCAATTGAATTAAATAGATTTGGACCATTTGGAGTCGAGTACTCGTGGCAAAAACGTGGTTTCAGGTTGACTTTGAGCCGGTTCGAGGTAAGTGGCTTGCCTAACCTTGTGTGAGGGACCCTCCCCTTAGGATTTGGTATTATTGATAATTGAAATGCCTTGTACGTGAGGTTATGAGTGCGTACTTGTGGTAATTATTGAAAATCCGATTTTCATTAAGTAATTACTAGTATGTTTCCTCTTCCTGTTTATATTACTTGCAATTTAAGTCTGTTATTAGCTTAGGAAAGCATGTCTAATTGACTTAATTACCTTATGTGTTCAAACTGCCTTATTTGGATTATGTGCAACATGCTAGGTTAGAAATACCTATTTTACCTTGGTATGAAACTTGAATTGAACTTTGCACTCTTCTTGTTGTTGCTGTGTGTTTACTTTGGGACTACGGGACGGTATCCCGGGAGATCCTCCTGTATGTTTACTTTGGGACTACGGAACGGTATTCCAGGAGATCCCCCTACACATTTACATTGGAACTACGGGACTACATCCGGTAGATTCCCCCTGTACTGAGTATTTATATTTGGGACTACGGATCGGTATTCCGGGAGATCCCCTTGCATTATGTGTTGGACTACGGGACGGTATCCCGGGAGATCTACCGGATATTTATATTTGGAACTACAGGACGGTATCCTGGGAGATCCCCGGTTGTTATCCTTGTATTGAGCCGTATTTCTTTCTGTGCTTACTTGGCCTCTGTTGTAGTTGTTGCTATACTTTATATCCTGTATTATTTTACTGTTGTACTTATTTATATTGTTTTGTTCTACACTGTCAAACCTTATATTTTATCTAACCTCAGTAGGATCCTGACCTTCCTCGTCACTATCCGACCGAGGTTAGGCTTGGCACTTACTGAGTACCGCTGTAGTGTACTCATGCCCTTTCTGCGCATGTTTTTCATGTGCAGATCCAGGTACTTATACTCATACTTATCACGCTTGAAACGAGGTGCTTGAAGAGACTCCGAGGTATATTTGCCGCATCCCTTTCTACTCTCCCTTTTGTATTAGCCCTTCTGTATTTTCGTTTCTTTATTAGACATTCTGGAGTTAGATGCTTGTAGACATTCAAAGGCTTGTGATCATGAGATTCCGGGTTTTGGAAAATGTATTAGTTTTTGAGAGTTGATATTGTGTATGCCGAGAGGCACTTTTAAACGCTGTTTTATTTTACTATTTCAGATTTAAATTGTTTTTCTTCCGCAAATTGGTTTATCTTTCGCATTTTTAGGCTTACTTTGTCGTAGAGACTGGGTGCCGTCACGATAGTTCACGAAGGGCGAACCGGGGTCATGACAGAAGGGTTACCTCTTGGACTACAAAATACTTGTCTTATGCAGGGTGAGTCAGCTTATTGAAAGTATTTTATTTTCTGTACAGGCTTTCTGGTCACAAATTTTTGTATTACCTAAAAAGATTATTACATTGGTTGAGACTGCATGTACGAAGTTTTTGTGGACGGGTGGAAATGAATTAAGCATGAAATTTTTATTATCTTGGGATAAAGTGTGTTTACCTAAGTCGACTGGTGGACTAAATGTGATAGATATAGCATTATGGAATAAAGTAGCAATTTGTAAGCATTACTGGAATCTCCGTAAGAAGAAAGATAGACTATAAATTCAATAGTTTACATACTTATTACATAAAAAGAAAACCTTTTTGGGGAATATATGCTAAAAAACATTGTGGATGGTGAACAAAATCCTTAAAGCTAAAGAGTTCTTGGAGCAAGCAGGCATTTCATTTGATGAACTAATGAAGATACAACAGTTCTTTATTAGGGAGCTGTATATAAAGCTAAGAGGGGAGTTTCAAAAGGTTCCATGTAATAGAGTAGTTTATAATAATATGGAATGTCCAAAATGGATCTTTTTGCTTAGAATGGTGGCCCATGAAAGGTTATAAACCAGAGATAGACCGGTAAAATGGGGAGTGACGAGTAATATTATATGTCCTTTATGTGATGTAGAAGTTGAATCTGTAATCCACTTATTCTTCAAGTGCTCATTTGCTGCTTCAATATGGAATCAATTGCTAAGATGGTAGGGTGTGGATAGACAAGCAATGGGGTAGGTGGATGAGAAAGCTTGGGCGATCTAGTTCATGAATGGTAAAAATGACAAGGCAGAGATCTATAGAATGAGTTTGGCTGGATGTGCATAGTATGTCTAGCAAGAAAGGAACCAACGGCTATTTCAAGGTAGAAGGAGAGAAGATGCTACTCTGGTGAGACATATTGTTCAAGATGTACATGTTCGAGGTGCAGGCAGTAGCAGAATAGCAGGTCATTTAAACAGAATAAATTACTATCCTTAGTTGCTGCTAGTTATGAATGTAGTAGTTATGACTGTTATAAATTTTGAAGCTTTGTAGTTGGGTAGATCATAGAGAGGGGCATTCTTGCCTACACTGAGGGATTTTTAGAATTGCTTGTAAATACTTCTTTTTCACTGGTATATAAAATCTCTAAATACCCAAAAAAAAATGTGGTGCTTAGCAAATTTAAAGAAATAAGCATATTTAAAGGACTATTTTAAACCTACCCCAAATATCATTATAACTCAAGTAATACAGGGTGTGTTTAGTATGAACTAAAATACATGGAAAATATTTACGTTTTCATGGAAAATGAATGGTTTTGTCACTGATTTTTTCTTATTTGGTTGGTGAGTGAATTTTTTTTTTCTGGAAAACATTTTCTAGTGTTTGGTTAGAGAGTAGAAAAATATTTTTTATGCTACTCTCCTCACCCCCTCCCCCTTCCCTAAGTCCCCATGTTTTCTTGTTCCTTCCACCTCCCCCCTCCTCCAAATACCCAATATTTTCAGGACACTATTTTCTTCAAAAATTTAATTATTCTTCTAAAAATTCACACAAACCCAAAGGAACTAATATGCTGCTTTACTTTATTACGCAAAAATAACGTTGAAATTTTTGTTCCATAACTAAACAAAAATACTCTTTCTACAACATGAAAATAAAGTATTAAAAGAAAAAACTTTTTTATATCATGAAAAGAAATACTCATTTTGTTGAAATGAAAAAAAATTTACATCATGCAAAGAAAATACTTTTTTGGTTGAAATAAAAGAAAATACTTTTTCTACATCATGAAGAGAAAGAGTTTTTTTTGTTAAAATGAAAGAAAAACGTAAATCATACAAAAATACTCATTTGTTGAAATGAAAAAAAAAATCTATCTATAACATGAAAAGAAAGTATTATTAATAATACTAGTAGTCGTACCCGCGCGATGCGCGGTCAATATTAAAAAAAATATTAATTAAATTAAATTATGATCAGGCTTGTTTGATCCTATTAGATCGTATTGCTTTAATAAAATTCAATTGTCATCTTGTTTGTCAATACGATATACCCAATAATGAAATCTCTATTAAATCAAACGTACTTATATAGTCAGTGAATAACTTTTTTGTTCTATTTTTCTTTATTATATTAAACAATATTTAGTATTCGCTTTCTTTTTTTGTAATATATGAGAAGATATATAATTTATTACTATTGAATTTTTTTTATTTTAAATTTTATTATGTTGTTCTTAATAATATTATCTAAATTTTAGTGAATAAAATCTATGTTAAACTAACGGGACTTATACAGGCAGCGCATCGAATAACGTTTTTGTTATGTATTTTTCTTTATTATATCTTTCAATATTTAATACTATTACTTTGTTAATAGAAAGTTTCATTAGCATATTACGTTATTTAATATTTTTCTCTGAAGTTTTTTTATTACTTTATTTTTGTTTTTTTATATTTAAATAATTTTAAAACTACTCCCCAATTTGAATTGGTAATTTATTATATATGTAGGAAACCTTTGAAGCAAAGGTTCGGTCAAATCTTTTTCAAAAATGCTTCACACGGAGTACTCGGATGGGCAAAAATCGCTCGCTTTATCTTTGCACGAAAACCCTACGTGTCTTCGGGCAAAGAGGGGCAGCTGTAAGCACGTGATTTTTGCCCAATATGAGAATTACTCCCCAAAAATTCAAAAATAAAATAATTTTCCTTGGTGTGCAATTTTGTGATATTTTGTGATATTTTGAATAATTATTTGTATTTGTCTGTGCATGTTTATTTGCTAAATTAATAAAAAATACAAAAATATGTCGCATTTTGCATGTAGGATTTAATTCTACAATTTGTTAGTAATTAAGTTTGTTTACAAAAAATAAAAATTTACAAAAATAGGCATCGTTTGCATTTTTAGCATTTAATGTCCAAATATACAATTTTATGCTTAATTATTACTTAATTGTGCGTTAATTGTTATTGGGAGTTAATTTGCGCTTTTATAACTTAATTTAGTTCTTAATAATAATTCAAGTATTTTTATAATTTTAGTTTTAGAAAAATAAAAGAAGAAAAGAGAGCAAAATATAAAGAAAGTCGGAATTGGGTCTCTTCTTCGATTTCAAGCCACAGGCCCAAAAAATGGCCCAATCTTCCCAAACGACCCAGTCCATTTCAAAATGGGCCGACCCAGTCCATAACCCAACACCCTTATTATCTTGCATTTCAAAAATAAAACAAAAACAAAAAGAAAAAAAAATCAAAAAACCCTAACCTAAACACTAAACTACCCGCCCCCCCTCACTTTGCTTCATCTTCTCCAACCTCCAAACCCCACCTCCCATGGCTTCCCTTTGCCTTCAACCTCAAGCAGCCATGGCTACACACACACACGCACGTCACCCTCACGACCCCGACTCGACTAAACGACCCCAGCCCTATCCGCCATTCATGAAGCTCGTCGAGCTCAAGCTTGAGCTCGACGTCCATGGTTGCCTTCAACCTCAAGTCCAAACGACCAGCCATGGCTGACCCTACTGCTTCTTCTTCCTCACTTCAATACAAATGTCACTGCGTCATTTCCTCCTCCAAAAAAATAAAGACTTCCGCCATGGCTGCTGTCGCGACTGCTTCTTCCGACTCCGTCGCCGCGGCTGTCGCGACTACTTCTTCGCCGTTCCAACTGCTCCAGCTCCTGCCTCGTCGAGCTGCTGCTGCTCGGCGTCGACCAGTTGCTGCTCCATTCCAGCTTGAGCTCACCATTGCAGCTGCTTCATACTGCCTTCACGTCGAGCAAATGACGAGTTGCTACTGCCTCACTAACGTTGTGGCTGCTTCTTCATCTTGCCTTCGTCTTCATCGTCATTTGTTCGAGCTTTGGTCGAGGCTCGTCAAAACAGTCCCTACATAGTCAAGTTCGTCGTTTGTTTAGTCGAGTTCGTCGTTGATTCATCTCCGGTTAGTTGTTTTTGAGTTTTATTTTTGTCCATATTTCGTTTTTATATTTCTCGAAGTTAAAATCGTTAAATATTTGATTCTTGTTTTGTTCGTTGTTCATCGTTGAAATAATTTTCTAGTGTGTTCATGTGTTTTGATTGAATTAATTTTCAGATTTCAAATGGAAAGTTAATTAGTGATTTTCCATGTTTATTTCATGGTTGTTTTATTGTTTAGGTAAGAATTTGTTAGTTTGATGTTTGTTAGATTCAAATTGAAATTTAATTGATTATTTCTTCAATTTGTTTCATGTTGTTATATATTTTCCAGAAATTATTTATGTTGGTTTAGTCATTTAATCCGTCATGTTTGTTGTTTTAAAAAAAATAGATTCATTCATGTTCATACTTTGTTTGGTTGATCTTGAATCCGAAATTTGTATAGTTTGATTTCTTGTTTATCATTTATGATTATTTCTTGAATTTGTCTCATAATCTTGTCTAAGTTTAATATAGGAATTGTTGGTTGTAATGTTGTTAGAGTTAATTTTAAGTTCAATATGATTGAATTTAGAAATCTAAATATACTTGTTTGTTGTTGTTGTTGAATCCGAAAATAGGATTGTTTGTTGCTAAAATATTGTTCAATCAAATTTTAGTTGTTCTTTGTTGTTCAATTTGTGTTCATGTGATTTGTTGTTGAAATGTTGAAGAAATCATGTTCATGTGATTTGTTGTTGAAATATTGAAGAAATCATGTTCATGTGATTTGTTGTTTAAACATTGTTAGAAATTGATCATATTGTCTATATTTTGGTTAAGTTTGATTAATTGATTGTTATAGTTGATGGGGTAGTTTGGTAATTTGTAGTACGTTCAGGGGTAAAATGGTAATTGCAATAAGGTCGGAGGGGTAGTTTAGGAATTGTACATTTTGTAATATTTTATGTGAAGCATGGGGGACAAAATGAAATGGGGTGGGTTGTGATATAGTTATTTAATATAAAGGGGGACAAGACAAATTTTAGTGTGGGAGAATCTTGTATTTGTTTATGTTAGGCATGAGGGACAAAATATAATGGGTGGTATGATATATTTATTTAATGTAATGGGGATGAGTTGGAAGATAATGGGTTTGGTAGAGAAAATGGGTTGATTTTAATTGATTAAAAGATTTATGAGATGTGATATAAGTAGAAGTCTTGAAATCAGATTTGAGGGAACACAAAAAACACACAGACAGATAGAGAGAATACAGATAAGAGAACTAATCTGAATATAGAGAAGAACAGAAAGAAAATAAGAGAGAGAAAAAAGGGCTGAACATTTAGGAGAGAGAAAATTCCGAAAAATATTTAAACTTAAAAAATAAAAAATAAAAACTAAAAAAAAAATCTTCTGCTTTCTTTCATTGTTTGAAATCAGAATTAATTGTTGTTTCATCAAAGCTTGAAGCTTTTGTTTTTTGGGATTACTGCTCCACTGGTTTGCAAACTCTGTTCCTGGGTTGTTACTGCTGCTGGACTGTTGTTGCTGTGCTGTATTGTTATTACTGCTGCTGATTCTCATCTTTATCTTCTTTTGTTTCCAATATCAGGTACACAACTGTAATTTTGGCATTTTGTAAGCCGAAATGAAGAATGGAGTGTTAAATTTTTAATTTAGTTTTAATTTTTTTTGTATTGTATTTAGATTATTCATGTATTATTATTCTGTAAATCACTGTCATTTGGCATAATTAGGCATGTTATAGCGATATATTAAATAACGCCTTAACCGGATTATTAGGAAATATATTTAAGCCTGATTACTAATTAAAACTGTTTAATAATCAAAATAGAAGAAATAACGTAAAAAATGGCGTTATTGAATCAGTTTGGCAAAAATTGACTGAGTTCCTTATTCATAAGGTTTTTTGTCAACGTAAGGTTTTTTGTCAACGTTAAGTTAATCGGAATCATGTAGTTAATTTCAGTTAAAACATGAATTAGTTTGCCAATCAAGTATTAGGACATGATGTGAATTAAAACAAGGTTAGTTAAGGTTAAATTGTTTAATTTTTAGAAATATGGTTTAGTAACCAAGTTTTTTTTTTCCAATTTTCAGTATTTGCAAATAATTAATTTCAATAAACTTAAATCATACTAACAATATGAATTTTAATCCAACTATGGGATAATTAGTTTTTTTAATTATTTTTTGACAATTCCATGTTGTTTGTAATTATAATTTTAGTAATATTACTTTCCATTAATATTCGTTTTAAATTAGTAATTAATATGTTATTTTTAAGTATGTAGAGATTGACTTCATAATTATATACAAACTTAGTAATAATAAAGATGTAGTCATTAAAGGGTATTCATAAAAATAAGGGAGGATCTCGCTAAAAAATAAATAAATATAAATAATACAAAAAATTGCAGTCCTCCAATCTTATTTTTTTTTAATATAAGAAAATACCTAGATTCCGAGATGGGCGATTTAGTAAAATTCACAGTCCTACATAATAGTATCATAACGCGTAGTATTTTGGCGCATATTTAATAAGGTTATTTTCTTAAATACGGGTGTACATTTATGTAACCCAAATCACGATCTTGACGAAGTCAAAATGCGTCAAAAAAATCACGTGTGCACTGGTTGTGGCGTGGTTCGAGATGCGTTTTCACGACGTTGCAATTTTGTATAAAATAAATAATGATAAAAGCGGTTTTAAAAGTTAAATTTGCATATAAGTTCTTAATTGTTTAAAAATCAGATAAATGAGCCAAATATGACAATTGAGCGACCGTGCTAAAACCACGGAATTCGGGAATGCCTAATACCTTCTCCCGGGTTAACAGAATTCCTTATCCGGATTTCTGGTTCGCGGACTGTAATACAGAGTCATTCTTTTCCTCGATTCGGGATTAAAATTGGTGACTTGGGACACCCTAAATCTCCCAAGTGGCGACTCTAAAATAAATAAATAAATCCCGTTTCGATTGTCCTTTAATTGGAAAGAACTCCCTACGTACCCCCGCGGGGGCGAAAAAAGGAGGTGTGACAGTAGTTACTTTTTTATATATTTTTATTTTCATTTTCTAATTATAGTTAATTATAAGATAACTATTTTTATTTTAAAATTATTTTAAAACTCCAACTTGAAACTACTCCCCGATTTGAATGGGTAGTTTTTCTTCTTCTTTTTTTTTTTATAGATTTTTTTTTTGCTTTTTTATTTTAAAATAATCTAAAAACTCCAACTTGAAACTACTTCCACCCAATTTGAATGGGTAGTAATTTTTATATTTATATTTTCGTTTTTTATATAGTTAATTATAAGATATCTATATTTATTAATTCAAATAAAGTAATCAATTAATATATATATATATATATATATATATATATATATATATATATATATATATATATGGTAGTTTTATATTTTTTTATTATTTTCATTTTTTATATATATTTAAATTCAAAAAGAATAACCAATAATTAATTATTAACTAAATAATAAATTTAGTAACTAATTATGTCATGTGGCTTTTTTTTAGGCTGCCACTTGACTTAACGAAAGGGCTTTTTCCTCTCCTTTTAGTAATATATAGATTCTGTTGTTCTTAATAATACTAGTAGTCGTACCCGCGCGATGCACGGTCAATATTAAAAAAATATTAATTAAATTAAATTATGATCAGGCTTGTTTGATCCTATTAGATCGTATTGCTTTAATAAAATTCAATTGTCATCTTGTTTGTCAATACGATATACCCAATAATGAAATCTCTATTAAATCAAACGTACTTATATAGTAAGTGAATAACTTTTTTGTTCTATTTTTCTTTATTATATTAAACAATATTTAGTATTCGCTTTCTTTTTGTAATATATGAGAAGATATATAATTTATTACTATTGATTTTTTTTATTTTAAATTTTATTCTGTTGTTCTTAATAATATTATCTAAATTTTAGTGAATAAAATCTATGTTAAACTAACGGGACTTATATAGGCAGCGCATCGAATAACGTTTTTGTTATGTATTTTTCTTTATTATATCTTTCAATATTTAATACTATTACTTTGTTAATAGAAAGTCTCATTAGCATATTACGTTATTTAGTATTTTTCTCTGAAGTTTTTTTTTATTACTTTATTTTTGTTTTTTTTATTTTTAAATAATTTTAAAACTCCAACTTAAAACTACTCCCCAATTGGAATTAGTAATTTATTATTTTTTTAATTTTGTTTTTATATTAAAACTCCAACTTGAACTACTCCCCAATTTGAATGGGTAGTTTTTTTTCTCTTTTTTTTTTGTTTATTATAGCTTTTTTATTTTAAAATAATTTAAAAACTCCAACTTGAAACTACTCCCACCCAATTTGAACGGGTAGTTACTATTTTATATATTTATATTTTCATTTTCTAATTATAGTTAATTATAAGATATCTATTTTTATTTTATAATTATTTTAAAACTCCAACTTGAAACTACTCCCCGATTTGAATGGGTAGTTTTTCTTCTCTTTTTTTTTTTGTTTTTTATAGTTTTTTTTTTTGCTTTTTTATTTTAAAATAATCTAAAAACTCCAACTTGAAACTACTTCCACCCAATTTGAATGGGTAGTTTTTTTTATATTTATAATTTCGTTTTTATATAGTTAATTATAAGATATCTATATTTATTAATTCAAATAAAGTAATCAATTAATATATATATATATATATGGTAGTTTTATATTTTTTTTATTTTCGTTTTTTATATATATTTAAATTCAAAAGGAATAACCAATAATTAATTATTAACTAAATAATAAATTTAGTAACTAATTATGTCATGTGGCTTTTTTTAAGCTGCCACTTGGATTAACGAAAGGGCTTTTTCCTCTCTTATTAGTAATATATAGATTATCTAAATTTTAGTGAATAAAATCTTTGTTTAACTAACGGGACTATGCAGGCAGCGCATCGAATAACTTTTTTGTTATGTATTTTTCTTTATTATATTTTCAAATATTTAATGCTACTACATTGTTAATAGAAAGTTTCATTAGCATATTACGTTATTTAATATTTTTCTCTGAAGTTTTTTTTATTTCTTTATTTTTATTTTTTTATTTTCAAATAATTTTAAAACTCCAACTTAAAACTACTCTCCAATTTGAATTGATAATTTATTATTTTTTTAATTTTGTTTTTTATTTTAAATCTCACATTTGAAGCTACTCCCGATTTGGATGGGTAGTTTTTCTTCTCTTCTTTTTCGTTTTTTATAGCTTTTTTTTTTGCTTTTTTAAAAAAATAATTTAAAAGCTCAAACTTGAAAATACTCCCGCCCAATTTGAATGGGTAGTTATTTTTTTATATATTTATATTTTCGTTTTTATATTATAGTTAATTATAAGATATCTATATTTATTAATTTAAATAAAGTAACCAATATATATATATATATATATATATATATATATATATATGGTAGTTTTGTATTTGTTTTATTTTCATTTTTTATATATATTTAAATTCAAAAATAATAACCAATAACTAATTATTAATTTAAAATAACTACCAATTTGAATGGGTAGTTATTTTCTTATATATTTATATTTTCATTTTTTTATTATAGTTAATTATAAGATATCTTTTTTTATTTTAATTATTTTAAAACTCCAACTTGAAACTATTCCCCGATTTGAATGGGTAGTTTTTCTTCTGTTTTTTTCCGTAGTTTATAGCTTTATTTTTTTTTTGCGTTTTGATTTTAAAATAATTTAAAAATTCCAACTTGAAACTACTCCCACCCAATTTGAATGGGTAGTTATTTTTTTATATATTTTATTTTTATTTTTTTATTATAGTTAATTATTAATATAGATATAGATACGAAATCTATATTTATTAATATAGATATATTTAAATTAAAAAGAATAACCAATAACTAATTTAATAACTAATTATGCCATGTGTCATTCTATTGTTCTGCCATTTGGCTTCATGAGGTGCTTTTGTCTTCTGCTTTTAATTATAGATAGATAAGAAATCTATTAATATAGATATATTTAAATTAAAAAGAATAACCAATAACTAATTTAATAACTAATTATGCCATGTGTCATTCTATTGTTCTGCCATTTGGCTTCATGAAGTGTTTTTGTCTTCTGCTTTTAATTATAGATAGATTTTTATTTTTTTATTATAGTTAATTATTAATATAGATATAGATAAGAAATCTATATTTATTAATATAGATATATTTAAATTAAAAAGAATAACCAATAACTAATTTAATAACTAATTATGCCATGTGTCATTCTATTGTTCTGCCATTTGGCTTCATGAGGTGCTTTTGTCTTCTGCTTTTAATTATAGATTATAGATTATTTATGAATACTCTTGAGAAGTCATTTTCCTTAATTTGCGTACCAAACACCGGAAAATAAATAAGATTACTACTTGTTTTTTATATATATTTAAATTCAAAAATAATAACCAATAACTAATTATTAATTAAAAATAACTACCAATTTGAATGGGTAGTTATTTTCTTATATATTTATATTTTCATTTTTTTATTATAGTTAATTATAAGATATCTTTTTTTTATTTTAATTATTTAAAACTCCAACTTGAAACTATTCTCCGATTTGAATGGGTAGTTTCTTCTGTTTTTTCCCCGTTTTTTATAGCTTTTTTTTTATTATAGTTAATTATTAATATAGATATAGATAAGAAATCTATATTTATTAATATAGATATATTTAAATTAAAAAGAATAACCAATAACTAATTTAATAACTAATTATGCCATGTGTCATTCTATTGTTCTGCCATTTGGTTTCATGAGGTGCTTTTGTCTTCTGCTTTTAATTATAGATTGATAAGAAATCTATATTTATTAATATAGATATATTTAAATTAAAAAGAATAACCAATAACTAATTATGACATGTGTCATTCTATTGTTCTGCCATTTGGCTTCATGAGGTGTTTTTGTCTTCTACTTTTAATTATAGATAGATTTTCATTTAGGATAGAGGGTGAAGGGGTGAGGGGTGGGTAAGTGGCGGTGGGGGTTAGGGTAAGGTGGGTGGGTTAGTGGGGATGAAGAATATGGTGGGAAAGTTAAGAAGAAGTTTTGAAAAATATTTTTTCTTTTTTTACTAGAAAAATTTTTTTTCTCGGAAAATAAATTAATAAGAAAAATATTTAAATCAACCAATTGAAAATATTTTTTTAGCGGACACACCCATAAAATTTCCCTAGAAATCGCCGCTAGAGCACGTCACTCTATTTTAGGTCCAACGTACGAGAAACCTCGGTACCACTTCTCTCTTTCTATACGTGTCTCTCCAATTACTCAAATTCTAACATTCCTAAACCCTAAACCCTAATCTTAGAAGTAAATCCGAACGGCCATGGCACATCACGCCGGAGACAACGACGGCGACGGCCAGAAACGGCGGCTCTATAACCCATACCAAGATCTCCAAGTCCCTATACAAAACCTTTACAAACTCCCCACCTCCCCTGAATTCCTCTTCCAAGAAGAATCTCTCGCACAACGCCGATCATGGGGAGAAAACCTAACGTACTTCACCGGCATCGGTTACCTCTCCGGTTCTGTCCTCGGCGCCGGTAAGGGATTCATCGAAGGCGTAAAAGCTTCCGAGCCAGGGGATACCTTAAAGCTCCGGGTTAACAGGATCTTAAACGGGTCAGGTCATACGGGAAGGAAATTCGGGAACCGGGTCGGAATAATTGGGCTGATTTATGCGGGTATGGAGAGTGGAATGGTGGCGATTAGGGATACGGATGATGTGATCAATAGCGTGGTGGCGGGTTTAGGGACTGGAGCTTTTTATAGGGCAGCGGCGGGGCTGAGATCGGCGGCTGTTGCTGGGGTTATTGGTGGTTCTGTTGTTGGCCTCAGTGTTGCAGCGAAACAGGCCGTGAAACGATACGTACCCATCTGAGCTTTTGTTGGTAGATTTCTGTTGTTACTGAAATTTTAGATGATACGTTGCGAAATTGTTTTCAAGCTGAGCAGTAATGTAATTATTTCATGAAAAGTTGCATGCTTTCTGGATGTATTTACATGTTTTTTTAATAGATATTCTGAAGTTAGGTATGAAAGACACTTGTATTGTATGATTAGTTAGCTGCTGCATGCCATCAAAAGTGCACCTTGAATAGAAATCACTTAATGTTTTTCGCCTCTATTGAGATTTGAACTTAATATCTCATTGTTCTCCTTTCCTTCATTGACTACTGGCATCACACCTCGGGTGCTATAATTATTTCATGAAAGTTGTATGCTTTCTAGAGGTGTTTCCTTATCTTCTGAACATATACTCTGAAATTAGGTTTAAAAGAGACTTGGTATGAGTAATTTACAAAACAGAGATTTGCTAGTGAATATAGCACCTTCAAATGGGGGGATTTGCATCTATACCCGCTTTTTGTGTCATGTTTTAACTTGTGCCTGCTTTGCAAAAAAAATTGCAAGCGTACCCGCTTTTTCACATAACTTCAGCATACGGGGCTGAAGTAGCAAAGACAATCACGCAAAACCTCAACATTCTAGTAGCCGGGCCTGATGTTCAGCTCTAGAGCTGAAGTTTTTGTTTTGTAACTGTCGAACTTCAGCTCTAGAGTTGAAGTTTTTGTTTGTAACTGGCGAAGTTTTTGTTTGTAAGCTTAAGCTCTAGACCTGAAGTTTTTGTTTTGTAACTGTCTGTAGTTTTTGTTTGTAACTGGCAAGTTTTTGTTTGTAAGCTTCAGCTCTAGAGCTGAAGTTTTTTCTTTGTAACTGGGGAAAGTTTTTGTTTGTTTATAATTTCATTTGCCACACCATCTTGACCAAACTGAAAGAAAATTAATTAGAGACAACAGGAGAACAACTGCACCACAAACTTGCAAACTGTGTTAGATTCTTTACTTTGCATAGGATCCACGAAACACTGTAAATATCCTCAGAGAAATTAGAGAGGCAGATTCAATCCATCCATTCATTCATTCATTCATTCATTCACTTTTTGTCCTTATACAGAACTGTACGATTATTTGCCTGAGTAGTTTCATGACTTTTACTGCTGCTACTTACCAGATTAGGTAATTACGAGTTGTAATTAATCAAACAAATCACCAGTTTTGTGTGTGTATATATATATATATATATATGCATTGTCACGTGATAGGAAGTGACGAAGAAAGCAAATTGGTTGTTATGTATAGGTTGGCGTGAAAATTTATAGGACTCACAGGAGAAATAAGAAGAATTAGATAGGGATGAACCTTACTTCTGGAAAAAGAAAAGATAAAACTTTGAAGAGGAGAAGGAGGAGAAGAAAGGGGCCTGAAGTTGTTTAAAAAGTGGGTACAAGTTAAAAGTTTTTAAAAAAATGGGTATAGGTTAAATGAGGGCAACCAAATAGAGCGCCCTATGCAATTTTTCCCTTCAAATGGTTGTTCCCTTACTTTGTGTTCTCCGTCAATTGTCTGTGTTTATTACAGATTTGTGCAAAATTTCAAGAATGCATCTTTAGCCATTGCACAAAATTTCAAGGATGCACCTGTGTAGGAGTGGCAAACAGGCAGGGTGGGTCGGATATGGTTCGGGTCGAAAACGGGTAATGAAAAACGAATCAATTATCCGACCTGACGCATATTTAATACGGACAAAAAACGGGTTAACCGGCGTATAATATGGATAATCATATCCATATGATCACTTTTGGGAGAATAGTCTCCCTAAAATCCCCAATTTGAGGCTTTAGACCCATTGGTTCTTATCCATATTTGACCCATTTTTAAAAAGTTCATTATTCAACCCATTTTTTAGTAGATAATATGGGTGGTTAATTGTTTTCTTTTAACCATTTTGCCACCCCTACACCTATGTAATGGTGCTCTGCTACTAGTTTTGTACCAATTGTTAGTTACTGAAAAAGCTGTACAGTAGATAGCATTTGGACAACTAAATTCAAGTTGCACTTTTTGATGGCATACAGTAGATAATTATTTTTGCTGTAGTCATTTTGGGTTCTTGAGAAGTAGTAGTTGCCATTTATTCTTTGATGGTCAACGTCTGGATTATGATCTATGAACTCATTGAAATCACTTGCTTTGACAGTTACAAGAGTGTTAGTTCTCTTGCTGATCAATTTTATGCATGTATCAGTTCCCAACTCGTTTGAGAACGAGGCATAATAGTAGTTGTTATTGTATATGAACTGTGACAATTATACTTTCTTGTTTTGCAGTTGGGTTAATTGCTTAATCTTCCCAGTAGGATCGCTGTTTATTTGTTTGACAGTGCATATGGTCTTTTTTTTTTTTTTTAAATTGGCTTATATATGGAAAAATAGCACGGGCTAGCCAGTTTTCGGACTGGTCATTGAAAAATAGCCAGCATTTTCAAAGTTATTGAAAAATAGCCACTATTTTGCTGCAACACGGAAAGTTTCAAGGATAATATACTGGAGATCGGTGCACCTGTGTATGAACTTCCAGCATATTATGCTGGAACTCCGACACGCAGAAAGTTCCAGCATAATATACTGGAGATTGGAGCACCTGTGTATGAACTTTCAGCATATTATGCTGGACCGATATATTATACTGGAACTCCAGTATACTTATGCCGGAACTCCAGGATAATATACGGGAGTTCTAGTATAATATGTTAGAATTCCAGTATATTATGTTGGAGTATTTTTCGGATTTTGAACAATATTTTCGTTTAGATTTATCTTTACATGAAAAGTGACCAAATTTAGATTACTTTTGAAACTGTGACTATTTTTGAATGACCACTTGTAAATCTGGCTATTTTTGAATTTCTCCCCTTATATATTGATACGATTTTTAAGGGCTTGTACTAAATGTGAGTAGAGGATTTGGAAATCATTGTCCGAGCAGTAATGTTGTCTTGAATTTTTGTTTTTTGTTACTGCTTCAACAACCATCGCATGTTCTTTTTCAAATCTTAGAACATGTTCCGAACTCATGTTCAAAGTTCTTGTTGATCAAGTTCCACCACTCATTAACTGTTTCTGAGAAAGTGATCATTTCTTGAAATATTGGATTGAACAGTTTGGAGCTCATACAAGAGCATGCTATTTCCTGCAGAGCTTGTTGGTGATGTTCTATATTGTAGTAATTATTTTGGTGTTTTCTTGCTATTAATTTGAAAGAAACGAACAATTTAAGTCCAAGGACGTAATCTAGTGGTTAATGAAGTGGTGCAAACTTTGGAGATCAGGTTCATATTTCAATAAGGCATAAAATTTTTAGATGATTTTTTCCAATCTGCTTAAGCCTTGGTGTCAGAGTTAATCGGTATTTGTGCTCGGCAAGCATCTGGTGGAATAGTTGAGGTGTAAGCATCCTGCCCTAGAGGCTATCGTTATAGGAAAAAACTGAAAATTTTAGCTCGTTTTCTCTTATATTGGTAAGAAGATAATGTATAAATATATGACATCTTAGATATGTGTAAAAGCACGCAGAAACTACAACTACTGATGTCAACCGAAAAAAAACCTTTTTGTTTTTAGCATAATGAAGTATTTGGTAAAAGTTCAAGGGAGTGATATGATGAATTTCTATTCACTTGAGTGATTGCTGTGTCCGCGCTTCAGATAAGACTGTCTTAGGTATTATAATGCTAATTATTACGATGCAAATTACATGATGCCTTTGCTGTTAAGCATGTGAAATCTGGCATTATGGTATCTCTATTTCATATTTATCGAAACTTAGCCCTCAACACTATTTGCTTTCACCTCCTCGCCCCTCCCCCCAACCCCCCAAGAGTTTAAGAGAGAATGAAGTTCTATGTTTAATCAGGTTTTAATATATACAAAATATATGTCTTGTTAACTAAGAAAGCTATTGTAGAAAATAAGGCAACCACTACTATAGTCTCCTAAACATATATAACTTCCTAAAATAAACACGAAATATATTACACCATATTTACAACTATGTTATATCTCTGAATACTCCCCCTCAAGTTGGAGCATGAAGATCGCGAATGGCCAACTTGCGAAGTAGGTACAAAAATTGTTGTTTCCCAAATGCTTTAGTAAATATGTCTGCTAGTTGTTCAGAAGTGCGCATATGAGATGCAACAACGTTACCAACTGTTATTTCATCACGTACGAAGTGACAATCAACCTCGATGTGCTTTGTACGCTCATGAAAAACTGAATTTGCAGATATATGTAGAGCAGCTTGACTATCACAATATTAAAGAACAAGATCCTTGTGAAAGACACCTAAGGATCGTAATATAGCCTTGAGCCATTTTAACTCACACACTATTGTCGCCATAGAACGATATTCCGCTTTGGCCGAGGAGCGAGAGACAGCATGTTGTTTCTTGGTTTTCCAAGAGATAGGTGAATTTTCCAGTAGACTAAAATAACCAGTTAAAGAACGCTGTGTCATCGGACAACTTGCATAATCAGAATCACAATATGCATGTAAGAGCAATTGCTATCAGCTCGTAAGAAAATTCTCAGTACATGCAATGCTTCCCCCCAATGTCTCTCTTTTGGACAATGCATGAACTGAGCTAATATATGAACTAAATAGCACAGCTCGGGACGAGAGATGGTCAAATAAATTAGTCAACCGACCAATCATCTATATTTTTCAGGTTCAGCAAATTCATTACCATTCTCCAATGCTAGCTTATGATTCTGCTCAATAGGAAAGCTAGCAGGTTTGGCTCCAAGAAGTCTAGTTTCACTCAAAATATCGACTGCATATTTTCTCTGACAAAGAAACAGATCATTTATACCTCTAGCCACTTTATCCCCAAAAAATATTTTAATGGCCCAAGATCTTTCATGTGAAAGCAACGATGCAAATATTGTTTGAAGTTAGCAATAACACCAGAATCGTCTCCGCCAATGATCAGATCGTCGACATAAACAAGAACATGTATAATGTTAAACCATTCTTTATACAAGAGAATAAAGAATAATTTGCAAATGATTGCACAAACCAAATGTCCTTAAGGCAGTAGCAAGTTTAGCATACCAATTTCTTGGAGCTTGTCGCAATCCATATAAGGATTTGCGAAGGCGACACACTTTTCCTTGAGTCGAGGTCTCAAATTCGGCTGGAAGTTGCATATAAACTTCTTCATCTAGATCCTCATGCAAGAATGCATTATGAACATTCATTTGATGCAAATCTCATTTTTAGCCGCAGCAATGCTAAGAAAAACTCGTACAATTACCATTTTCGCCACCGGAGTGAAAGTTTCATTGTAATCAATTCCAGCCACCTGCTTGTTACCAAGAACCACAAGCTGAGTTTTAAATCGCTCAATTGTATCATCAGAATTATATTTGATTTTATTTTACTGGATTTTTGTTATTGTTGTTGTTGTACTTGCATCTGATAGTCTTCTTTCCCGGGGGAAGAAACTCTAATATTCATAAAGCATTCTTTTCCAATGCGTCAATTTCTTCTTTCATAGCACGTTGCCAAAGTGGATCACGCACAACATCATAAAACCTTGTGGGTTCAATACCTGCAGTAACAGCTGCCAGAAAGCTCTTGTGTCTAGAAGAAAATTATTGCAAGTCACATAGTTAGCTATGGGATACGGCGTACCTGAAAACTGTGAATGAATGGGTGATGAGCTTTGTGTTGGGGTATCTATGCACATAGTAGTATGACACTGAGTTATGTAACATACATAATCTTTTAATCTGATGGACGGTCCCGATGTCCTCGACCAAGAGCTTCACCCACAATAGTAATAGTAGTAGTAGGAGTCTCTGTATCCACAATGGTAGAACTTGTGTTCATATTTTCCTCCTGAATGGGACTAGGAGAAGTAACATCTACTCCTCATTTCTTTCATTTACGTTAGGCTCAATATGAAAACTCCCCCTTGAGTGAACAGAGGGTGAGTGATCATATTGCATAATATGATCATTAGTGGGGGAAGCACCAGAGGAATCCAGCGGAGTGGTAGGCTCAGAGTCAAACACTGAACTAACATAAGGGAAGACTTTTTCATAAAAAATAACATCATGAGACACAAAAGAATCTCCAGTCTCTAAATCATAGACACGCCATCCCTTCTTCCCGAAAGGATATCCAACAAAAATAAATCGACGGCTCCCAGAGCTAAACTTATCTTTTTCACGGGACCTAACATGAGCAAAGCATAGACAATTAGACATCCAGATACTTTTAGAGGCTTATAGGAAGGCTCTTTAAAAATTAACTCGTACGGAGTCTTTCCATTCAATATGGGAGTAGGAGTATGATTAATAAGATAAACTGCAGTCAAAACACATTCTCTCAAAATGAGAATCGGCAAATTAGCTTGGAAACAAAGTACAACATTCAAAATATGACGATGCTTCCTTTCCACTCGTCTTTGCTGAGGTTTATCAACAGAAGGTGTTTGATGGACTATTCCCTGCTCCGCATAGAAAGTATGAAGACAAGTGAGCTCCTTACCGTTGTCGCTTCTAACTATTTTCACCCTTTTCTGAAACTGAGTCATAACCATGGAACAAAATTGTTTTATTTTATTTTCAACCTCACTTTTCTTGGCCATTAAATAGACCCACACACCACGAGAAAAATCATCCACAATAGTAAGAAAATATACAACGCCACAAGTAGAAGGAACACGATAAGGGCCCCACACATCACAATGGATTGATTCAAATAAATCAGTACTTTTATTCATACTATTAGGAAAATTTTCTCTTGTTTGTTTTGCTCTTAAACAAACATTACATAACTCATCTGTTCTACTATGACTACTGATTCCAAGAATAAGAGAAACTATCTTATTAGAGGGATGACCAAGCCGACGATGCCATAAATTAAAATTATCCACCTTATGGTTGCTATTTGCGTGTGCTCGAGCCACTGACTTCAAATAATATACCCCATCGCATTGCTTACCCACACCAGTCACTATCCTCAAAGTCCGGTCCTGTATCACACAAAGCATGTCAGCAAATATGACTAAGCAATTATTTTCATTAGCGACCTTAGACACAAAAATTAAATTGCATTTTAGTTGAGGTACATAAAGAATATGATGCAATTTCAGATTATTTTCGAATATAACAGTCCCCGACTTCGAAGCCGTAGTCGTGGAACTGTTTGGAAGGCCTACTAGATATAGTGTCACATCATACAAATCTGTAAATAACTTGGCATCACCACTCATATGGTGAGATGTCCCCGAGTCGACAGTCCAACGAATTCCAAAAGCGTTACCTAACAATTTATCATGGTTCTTATTGTGGGAATTAAGCATGGAAACCAGTGCACTCCACTGGTCATTGGATAATCCCGTCCAAGCATTAACATTTGCCTCTATTTTACTATTTTACTCAGTTTCTTGTGTAGCATTAGCAACTGCTGTAATCCCATGTCCAGTGCCACCATGTCCATAATTACCAAAGTTTCCAGATCGTCCACCACGACCACGTCCAGTAGTCCTTCCTCCTCCTCGTCATGTACCTCACCATTCAGGATACCCGATCAATAGAAAACAATCTTTCTTTTCATGTCCAAGTTTCCCGCAATTACCACATGTTGGTTTATCCAAATTATTAGATGTTCTGCCATTGTAGTTGATGCGAGCATTAGACAAGGACTGCACAGCAAAAGCAACAGAGTTTGCACGCTCCTCCTTAGCTCGAGCAACGTTCCGATGTCGCTCCTCTTGTATAATCATGGCATAAACTCGATTCAACGCAGGTAGGGATGCCATGATTAATATGTTGGAACGTGTAGTCCCACACACCACATCATCAAGTCCCATTAAGAACTTATATACTTTCTCTTTTTTGCGTTCTTGTACCAGTTCCTTTGCTGCCCCACACCTACACCCAGCACATGTACATATCGGATTCTTTGTGTAACCAATAAGTTCTTCCCACATGCTCTTCAATTTACCATAGTATGCAGCAACGGTCTGTCCTCCTTATTTACAAGATGCAAGTTCGTTTTTCAACTGGTGTATTCTCATGTCATTACCAATTTAGAATCGTTCTCTCAAGTCTTCCCATAGTTCTTTAACAGTTTCCATGTAAGAGATCGTAGAACGAAGTGGCGGATCTATGGTGTTAAAGACCCAAGCAACCAATAGCGAATTGACGGCATACCAATCATCGAGTTCAAATCCTTCTTCCTTAGGATTTGTAATCATTCTGTCAATAAAACCCAATCTCTTTTTGGCTATAAAAGCGTTTCTCACGGCCTTAGCCCATTCGTCATAATTGTCGCCCTTCAAAACCACATGAGTTATGCATATTCCTGTATGGTCTGCCGAAAGCAAGAAATATGGCGATAATGCTTCGTGATCCACTGTCTCTGTCTCCATCCTTCTTCTTGTCGTTGCCGGCCATCTCACCCAATTTCTTCTGGGTTATGGCTCTGGTACCATGAAGAGTTTAAGAGAGAATGAAGTTCTCTGTCTTCTATTAAATAATCAGGTGTTAATGTATACAAAACCTATGTTTTGTTAACTAAGAAAGCTATTGTAGAAAATAAGGCAACCACTACTATAGTCTTCTAAACATATACAACTTCCTAAAATAAACCCAAAATAATATTACACCATATTTACAGCTATGTTATATCTCCCAATACCCCCACTTTCCAAGTTTAAATTTTAAACTTCTAAAATTGGGAATATTTATTATTTAACCATAATTAAGTAATAAAAGTGTTAATGTATATATTGAATTTATTGATGTGATGTAACCATCGATTCTGTTGAGTAGATTATCTACCATCCCCTAAGGGAAAAATATTTACATGTGCATATGTTTTCATTCAGAATGAATTTCTCATCTACCAAAAAAAAAGGGTACTTATCGGGAGTTTAAGCTGACTTTAATGAGCAATACTTCCACCTTAGATTGCTTTCTAAAATGCGTGCTATCTATCTTTTAGTCTATAAAGGCTCAAACTATTTTACCCCACAACTTATTCCTCGCCCCTCATTATCCACAGTTATACTTTCTGAAAAAAATAAATGAATGATGACATGTTTGACGCGATGTTAATTCGGTAGCACTATTAATATATTACTATTTTTAAAGATATATATATATATATATGTATATACAGAATTTTTGCGGAATTATGCGGATGCCGGTCAGCAGTCCTCATTGACCCATGCAGCTCGCAAATGGTGGTAATATTAACTTAAAATCGGATTCAAGATCTAAAATTTTACTACAAATATTACAACAGACTACACTATTTATAAGTAATAACTGAAGACTTGCCAATATATATGAGGATTATTAAAACCTTTATATAGAGTTCGCATAAGAAAAATTAATATTCGGTGTACATCTTGCACCTATTACTATCGGAGTGACATAACTCCATTAACGAAAAGAATCATGAAAAAGTAAAAGAAAAAGGGAAAAGGAGGAAAAGCTAATCAAGAATAGAATAAAAAGATAAAGCCACCTCTACCTTTTCTACATAAATCCATAGTTACTCAAAACCAAATCTCGAAGCAAAGCCTAATAAGTAATAACCAATCCTTTCTTTTTCCTCCCTCTAAATCCCTGCCTCTTCCTCTAAACTCAAACCCCATCACAAATTAAACCTCTCATTTTCATTCCTAATAATGGAAAATTTTAGATCAATGTCAACAAGAGAAGGAAGAATGCAAAAGGCAGCAGCAACACCAACAAACATGCAAGATTTAAGGAGTTATAGTACTTCTCATGTTCCTTATTTTTCTATGGATAAGGAAGTGAATAAGGTGAAAAAGAGCAATAATAATAAGAGCAAAGTGATGTCATCTTCATCTATAAAACGGTGGAATTTGAATGATCTTGAATTGCAAAGAAAGAGAAGAGTTGTAGGATATAAAGCTTATGCTATGGAAGGTAAGATGAAGGGTTCATTAAGAAAGAGCTTTAGGTGGATCAAAGATACTTGTAACCATGTTGTCCATGGATGGTGGTGATCAATGTGATGGAAACGTTACAGACTCTTCAAAATGTGGTTGCACCTGTGTCGGATTCTTCAAAATATACTACTTTTGGAGGATCCCAATAACATTTTGGAAGAGTATGAGCAACAGATATAAACAACGGAAGAAAAAAAGCTAGGATCACTTGCATCATACTTTGTTAGTACGGCTCTTGTCATTTCTTTTCACGTTTAAGCATTTACATACAAATTTTTCCTTTTCAACGGGAAAAAGAAGAGCAAATTTATCAGATATCTGGAGATAGTTATGGATCTTGCAGAAAAAACATCACTTTATGTAATAGGTCGATCAATCTCTCAATCGAGAACAACATGAAGGAGTAATTTGGAAATGGGAAGCTTGTTATCTTAAAAAAAATTGTTGAATATTATTTTGAAAGACATGTACGTATGTACATCTAGTTCAATATTATATGCCAATTTTGCCAGTCGAATTTGACACTTTTTTTATGTTGAGATTTGAGTTTACGTTCTATCCATAGTTAAATTCTAAAATTATTACACTATTTAATGTTCTTTCCGTTTCACTTTACCTGGCAAAGTTTGATTCAGTTTGGAGTTTAAGAAATAAAGAAAATTTTTAAATCTTGTAATCTAAAATAAGTCATAAATATTTGTGTAACCCTAAAAGTTTCTGGTAAAATAAAAAGTTAGAGTTATATTATTTTTAAATTTATAAAACTAATTTTTTTTTTGTGACAGACTAAAGATAAAATTTTGCCAAATAAATTGAAAGAGAGTACAATAATATCACTCAGAGTCAACAATGGATGAGTAATCTATTAACCCGATCGAATTACAGAACATATTAGAAAGTTTCACACTGTATGAACGGTAAATTCTTATACTTCAGTCTGTGAATCTCTCTTTACTAACATAAAAAGATCACTTATACAGTAAATTACAGGATAATCTCTATCATTATAAGTTGGTAATCGACAAAGTAGTACTTAATTAATTTACTATATACATATTAAGATATTTACGGGGGTCATTTGGTTCTAAAGAGAGTTATCTAGGGATAAATAAAATCAAAATTATAATCTTGGGATAGTTATCCCATATCTAATACTCCTATATGGGTTAGTTAATACCATCATTTTAGTATAAATTTTTTACCGGTATCATTAATACCCACAATCTGGGGCGTATGGACATTATACCATGCGGTGTCATGGGACACCGCTTGTTCAAAAAATTTCACTAGATATTTATAAGAAAAATCAAAATATTGGGGATACGTATAGAAAATGACATCGCTTATTATTATAGTAATCTGTTCCTATGTCCATTTCTTCAAATTATGGTACCACTTATGTAAAATCGTGCATACGCTACTGCTCATAATCAAACACTAGATAAATACAATCTCAAATTCTATTTCAAGATTATAATCCTAGTCCCAATAACTGAACGATCCCTAATAATGTAAATTTTTTATACTACTGATACATATTCCCTCCGTTTCAAATTATATATTGTATTTTTCTTTTACATGTCTCTTATGAATATATTAACTAGGATGAGTTCTTAACTATTTTATTCTTATTTATTTCTTAAGATATAATCTCTCTTTATTGAATATTTACTCTGTTTATGTGTTATCTCAATCTTCAAAAATAATTACTACTAAGTATAAAATAGAAGAAAAATAATTAATTTTATTTTGCACTTCTAAAATGACATACAACTTAGAGACATTTATTTAAGACATTACGATATATAATTTGAGATGGAAATATTATAACTTAACAAATCAATATAAACCAATGTTGTACTCCCTATTGGAGTTGTTGTCTTTAGCTCAAAGAAAGAGTAACGGACAGAAAGTGAAAAAGAGATCTTTGAAGATTTGCAGTGGTGACAGTGAGCGAGGTTTCTCTTAACCCTCCTCTCTATTGGAACTTGGAATGAAGTCCTATTCCTAAGTCTTTGGAGTAAGCAATAGGCTTCTCAAAATATGTGCATTTGCAATTAGTACTAGGAAATCTTCAATGAGTTTCAAAATATGCCCATTATACGACACTTGGAAATTTATTGAAAGTTGGAATTGTTATCCCTCTCATGTTTTATGTTAGAATTCCCATGCAAAATCCGATGTCTTAGCTAAACCTCTCCATAACAGTAGCGTATATTCCGATATTTTTTGGATGCTATATTGAAATGTTGTTATACAGGACATATGATATAGCATAACATAAAGATCGGCTTCGAAAAAACTTCGTTTTTATAGTGAATGACTGTTATATAATGATGTTGTTAATTATTATAGAGAGATCTGACTGTAGTTGTTTCTGGTCTCTTTTACTTGTCATATTTAACCTTAAGTAGAAGCCTAATTTGATTAAATTATCTTTATATATTCTTTTTTCTTTGGTTTCCCACGAGTGTCTGGTACCGACAATGAGATACGACTAAATCTGAATTCGCACAGTGAAGTCCTATATTAAGAGTGAAACGCTCCTTAACGAAGGTGACTCTTTGTAACGACCCGGTCGGTCGTTTTGAGAGTTGTAGCCTCGTTCCCCCATTTTCGCTTCTTTTGTGATCTACAACTGTATTTTGACTTATCATGTTGGTTGGTTCAGGTCCGGAGTGGTTTCAGAATGAACTGAGATACTTAGTCTCTTAATTGGAAGCTTAAGTTGGAAAAGTTGACCGGGTGTCGACTTATGTGTAAACGACTTCGGACTTGAATTTTTATGATTCCGTTAGCTCCGTCAGGTGATTTTGGACTTAGGGGCGCGCCCAGATTGTGTTTTGGAGGTCCGTAGTAGAATTAGGCTTGAATTTGCAAAAGTAGGAATTTTGGAAAGTTTGACAAGGAGTGGACTTTTTGATATCAGGGTCGGATTGGATTTTCGGAAGTTGGAGCTGGTTCGTGGTGTCATTTATGATTTGTGTGCAAAATTTGAGGTCAATCGGACGTGATTTGATAGGTTTTGGCGTCGTTTGTAGATTTTGGAAATTTCAAAGTTCATTAGGCTTGAATCCGTATGTAATTCCTGTTTTTGATGTTGTTTGAGGTGATTTGAGAATTCGACTAAGTTCATATGATATTTTGGGACTTGGTGGTATGTTTGGTTGAGGTCTCGGAGGTCTCAGGTGAGTTTCGGGTGGCCATCGGATCATTTTGAACTTAGCTTGTTAGCTGAAGTTTCTGGTTTTAGCTAGTTCTGGTTTCCTTGTACGCGATCGCATGAATTCATTCGCTATCACACAAGCTTATTTGGGGCAGAGGTGAATTTGTTCTATGCGGTCGCGGAGTCAGGAACGCGATCGCATAAGTGTGATAAGTTGTGCTTCGCGAACGTGTGGCTAAGGCCGCGTTCGCATAGAAGGATTTGAGCAGAGGAGGAGGCGAGGCAATTGGTCTACGCGATCATATGAAGCTGGATGTGATCGCGTAGGTTTGAGAGGCAGTATTCCGCGATCGTGTAAAGGTATCTGTATTCGTAAAAGGTAAGCTGAGGGGCGGGCTATTTAGTGCTTCGCGATCGCGAGGCTATTTCCGGGATTGCGATGAAGGTGTATCTGGGCAGATTTAAAATATTCAAAACGAGGGTTTCGAGTTCATATCATAAAATTGAAGTGGGAGCTCGGTAGAAGGCGATATTTTGAGAGATTCTTGCGTGGGTGTTTGGGGTAAGTGATTCCTATCTAATTTTGGTCAAATTTCATGATTATGTCTGTAATTCCATCATTTAATTTGTGATTTGGGATGGAAAATTGGGGAAAAAGAGGAAGTGTTCTTGAGATGGATTTTTGAGGGTTTGAATGAGATTTTGTTATCGGATTTGAGTAAATTTGGTATGGTTAGACTCGTGAGTGAATGAGCTTTCAGGTTTTGTGATTTTTGTCGGATTTCGAGACGTAGTCCCAGGGGCCGGGTTCGGGCTGATTTCGGATTTTGCTATAATTTAGTACTTTTCTTGTGAAATTGCTCCCTTTAGCCTATATTGATTGTATTGTACTACTTGTGGCTAGATTCGGGGCATTTGGAGGCTGACTCGCGAGACAAAGACATTTTGGATTAGCATTTTACTCGGATTGAGGTAAGTAACAGTTTTACATCTGGTCCTGAGGGTATGAAACCCCGAATTTTTGTGTCATGTGATTATTTTGGAGGTGACGCACATGCTAGATGACTGACGTGCACTGAGAGGATTGTGACTTGGACTATCCTGGGAAGCTGTAAAGTTGAATAACTTGTTGTTAACTATGTGTTTCTCCCAGTGTTATAGAAATTGGACAAAAATCCATGTTATAAATCATGCTTAGACTATATGACGTCACTGTTGGGACCCGCTGTGGTCATGTACTTGTTGAATTAGCTGCTATTGCTGTTTTGTACTCAGGGCCTTAGGGATATATATATGTATGTATATATATATATATACACACACACACACACACACACATATATATATATATGGTCCGGGATAACGCTTGGGCTGAAGGAGCCCCTCCGGAGCCTATACTTGCTTTCATTTGTTATTGCGCTTAGTTGCTATCTATCATTGTTTTGAAATTTTCTGGAAGATTTTGTATCCGGTTTTTACTTGAACTTGAAACTATATAAAACTGATTTGACTTAATTTGCCGGATTTGAAAGCATGTCTACCCCTTGCCGAAATTACTGAAAATGAACTATAATTGTGTAGCTCATCACTTTCTTCGGTTCCTTATTTATTATTGTCACTTACGGAGTTGGTTGTACTCACGTTATACATGCACTTCATGTGCAGATCCAGGTGTTTCTGGACATGGTGGGCATTGATCTCGTGATCGATTGATTGTCAGAGATTTACGAGGTAGCTTCTTGGCATTCGCAGTCCTTATTTATCCCTCTTTGATTTCTCATCTATTTGTAATTGATACAGACTCTTGTAGACACAACTCCTCCGGCTGGTTGTTTAGTTTGCTCATGACTTAGTGATACCCCGATATCGGGGCTATTTTTCTGCCCTTATGTTTGGGTTTACCCTATTTTTATGAAAAACTCCGGTTATATTAAAATGTCTTAATTTATTTCTGTTAAATGTTGAAAGTGTTTTGGGAATGTCGGCTTGCCTAGTTCCACGATAGGCGCCATCACGACAGGTTAGGACTTGGGTCGTGACAAGTTAGTATCAGAGCCTAGGTTACATAGGTCTCACGAGTCATGAGCAGGTTTAGTAGAGTCTTGTGGATCGGTATGAAGACATATGTACTTATCTTCGAGAGGCTGCCGAACCCTTAGGAAACTTCACATTCTTGAATTCTTATCGTGCGAACCTGTTGATACTAGTGACTAAACTTATGTTACTATATTCTCCCACAAATAGTGAGGACACGTACTACTGGGCAGGACGGACATCCACCGGTACCACCAGGCATGGCCGTGAGAGGCCGTGGTAGGTGCGGAGGTGCAACTCACACAATAGCTAGGGCAGTACCTGCAATCTACCAATTGCCCCAGTTGGATTAGGTCCTAGTTATGGATGCACCAGTGGGACCACCTCAGGCACCAGTTGATTCCAGGCCTTCAGGAGGCCTTAGCTCGGATCCTGACCGTGTGCACCAGTCTTGCTCAGGCGGTCTCTGTTTCGATCGCAGCAGCCACTTCTCAGGCTGGGGGAGGTACTCAAACTCCCACCACCCGCACACCAGAGTAGGTGATGCAGGGACTCCAGACACCGGGGCACCACCAGCCCAGCTGGTTGCAACTACTCAGTACTATGTAGTTCCTGTCATGCCTGATGATGAGCAGCGTAGATTGGAGAGGTTTGGGAGACTCCAGCCTCCAACGTTCAGTGGTACAGAGGGAGAGGATGCACATGGCTTCTTGGATAAGTGTTAGAGGATGCTCCGTACAACAGGTATTCTAGAGAACAGTGGGGTGTCGTTCACTACTTTTCAGTTCTCTGGAGCTGCCTTCACCTAGTGGGAGGCTTATGAGAGGTGTAGGCTAGTCGGTGCAGTGCCACTTATATGGCAGGAGTTCTCCGCTCTCTTCTTGGAGAAGTATGTGCCATAGTCTCGCAGAGAGGAGCTGCACAGATAGTTCGAGCAGTTGCGTCAGGATGATACGACTGTGACATAGTACGAGATAATATTTTCTGAGTTAGCCCGTCATGCGGTTTGGTTGGTTCCCACTGATAGGGAGAGGATCAGGAGGTTCATTGATGGCCTCACATTTTAGCTGTGGGTACTTATGACTAGAGAGGGGGTATCTGGTACTACTTTTGAGGAGGTTGTTAACAATGCTCGGTGATAGAGTTGGTCCGCAGCCAGGACCGAGTTGAGAGGGAGGCCAAGAGGTCTCGTGGATCAAGTAGTTTTGGTGGTATTTCTTCTGGGGGTTAATTCCACCATGGCAGGGGTCGTCCCTACAGGCATGCTTAGACGGCTCATCCAATTCACCGTGGAGCATCATCTGGCCATGATTCACACAGTTCTCATCAGGGTCACTCATCTCTCAGTGCCCTTCCAGCTCAGAGTTCGTCCCGTGCTCTATCGGTTCAGGGCTCATTTGTGCCAATCCTTCTACCAGTTATCCCGGTGCTCGGGGCTCCCTTTAGTCCCCACCACCAGCACCTAGGAGTTCCTACGAGTGTGGAGAGTTTGGTCATATTAGGAGGCAGTGTCCCCGCCTAGTGGGAGGTCCAGCTCAGCAGATGAGCCAGCCTATGAGTTCAGCACCAGTTACTTCACCACCCGCCCACCTAGATCGGGGTGGAGCTCAGTCAGCTAGGGGTCGCCCTAGAGGGGGAGGCTAATCAGGTGGCGATCAAGCCCGTTTCTATGCACTCCCTGACAGACCAGATGTTATTGCTTCAGACACAATGATCACAAGTATTGTCTCAGTATGTCACCGAGATGCTTCTATATTATTTTACCCTGGTTCTACCTATTCATATGTATCATCGTATTTTGCTCATTATCTGGATAAGCCCCATGAGTCTTTAGTTTCATCTGTTCATGTATCTACACTGGCGGGCGATATTATTTTTGTGGACCATGTATATCGGTCGTGTGTAGTGACTATTGGGGGATTGGAGACTAGAGTTGATCTTTTGCTGTTGAGTATGGTTGATTTTGACGTGATATTGTGTATGGATTGGTTGTCTCCATGTCATCCTATTTTGGATTGTCACACTAAGACCGTGACATTGGCGATGCCGGAGTTGTCATAGATTGAGTGGTGAAGTTTTTTAGACTATGTTCCCAGCAGAGTGATTTCATACTTGAAGGCCCAGCGGATGGTTGAGAAGGGTTGTCTTTCTTACTTGGCCTTTGTAAGGGATGTTAGTGCTGAGACTCCTCCTATTGATTCTGTTCCGGTGGTGCGAGATTTTCTAGATGTGTTTCCTGCAGACCTACCGGGCATGCCGCCCGATAGGGACATTGATTTTGGTATCGACTTGGTGCCGGGCACTTAGCCCATTTCTATTCCTCCGTACGGTATGTCACCGGCTGAGTTGAAGGAGCAGCTTCAGGAACTCCTTAAGAAGGGGTTTATTAGGCCTAGTGTATCACCTTGGGGTGCACCTGTTCTGTTTGTGAAGAAGAAGGATGTCACTATGAGAACGTGCATTGACTACATGCAGTTGAAGAAAGTCACAATCAAGAACAAGTATCCTTTGCTACGTATTGATGATCTATTTGACCAGTTTTGTCATGACCCAAAATACATTAAAGGTCGTGATGACGCCGGACACCACTGTCAGGCAAAACAACACTAAATAGTTAATTAAATTCTCATTTTGATATGTTTTTTAAATCATATTCCTTCAACTTAACTAGTATAAATTGAACTTTACTGAATACTAATAAGGTTTTCCAATTTCAATACTGAATATCCTATAATCATCCCAAAACTCGGTGTCACAAGAGCATGAGCATTTATTAGGAAATAAAATAAAATATAATAATTGTGTGGAATACGAATTTGGAAGGAAAAGAAAATACAAGTACTTTGAAGGAGACTCTGCTGGCTGCGTATCGTCTCATAAGATGCAACTCACCTAAGTTCCAGCATCAACCACGTTGATGTGCCCACAAGGCCACTGAACATACATGCCTGTACAACAAAATGTACAGCAAGTGTAGTATGAGTACAAAAATAATGCGTACCCAATAAGTATCCAGTCTAACTTCGAAGAAGTAGTGACGAGAGTTCATCTTCGACACTTACTAGTGGTCTAATAATATCAGGGACAGTAAAAAGGTAAATAAATATGAGGCAGTGTAAATAAATAAAATAAACAAGTATAAAATATGTAGTACAATTCCCCTTTTTACAATTAATTCAAGCTTTCAACTAGCAAATTCCCTCCTTAACCGGAGCAGATATATATATATGGTGGATTTCATCAAAAAGTTTGTCATAATTCAAATCAGGGTAAAAACCCACAGCTACACTGCCTTCTTGCCAAATATTATGCACGATTCTATGAGGATATTTTATAGGAAATGCCGAGACGTATGGCCTGATCCAACATAAAAGTAAATTGTGCATTGCCGAGGGTCGAACGACACGAACCATAGATGCATCTATTAACCTGCCGAGGCGAATGACCCGCTCCCGTGAGAGTGTGGTAAATAAATCCTGCCGAGGCGAATGACCCAATCCCATAAGATTAGTAGAAGGAAATACCCCGCTCACGAATCATATGTGCGACGCTGACAAATATAAATTTAAGGAATCACCCCGCTCGCGCATCATACTTGCGACGCGGTCAAATATAAATTTAACATTAAATCATAACCCTTTTCTTGATTCTTTTAGAAAAATAAAGACAATTCAACTTGAAGCATTTTAAATACTTAAAGATCCTCAACTTAGTTCCATTTGATAAAATTAACAAATATAATCAAGTAACGGTGTCCACAAAGCATGGTGTAAACCTAAAACTACCCGGACATAAACATGAATAGTAGCTACGTATGAAATCTCGTCACCTCGTGCGTACATATCCCCCACAAATAGAAGCACATATTAAATTATTTCACCTATGTGGTAAATTCCCTCTTACAAGGTTAGAAAGGAGACTTACCTCGCTCCGAAACTCCATAACCGGCTCCCAAGCCCTTCTGATGACTCAAACCGATGCCCAACGCTCTAAAACTAGCCAATAAAGGTACAAACCCATAAATTATGTACTCTAATACTCTTTAAAATCCAATTTATAACAATTCTCAACTCCGCTCGAAAAGTCGATAAAATCACCCTCGGGACCACGTGCTCGGATTCCAAATGTTTTCGAAGATAAACTTTACCCATAACCCCACGAACTCAAGTATATAATTTATTTCCAATTCCATGCCCAAATTCGTGGTCAAAATCCAAAAATACCAATTTCTAGGTTTTTCTTCAAAACCCCAAATTTTCCTTTAGATTCTCATGAATTTTGATGTTAAATCTAAGGTATAATTAGAAAATATAACTGAAAATTGGTTAGAGGCACTTACCCAATAATTTGATATGAAACTCCTCTCTTAAAATCGTCCACTCTCGGATCTAGGGTTCAAAATATGATAAAATGAAGCAAAAACCCGAGTTACATAGCTGAAAACAAGCTGCAGATGTCGCATTTGCGATCCAGAAGAAAGCCATCTCAATTGTGAACAAGGAAGGGTTGGAAAGTGTCACTTTTGCAACAAAAAGTTACGCAATTGCGAACTGGGCATCACAATTGCGATAGAGATGTTCGCAATTGCGACTACACCAGAAGCTAGCAGTTTTTTCGACAGGAAAATGAGCATAACTTCCTCATACTATGTCTAAATTCGACAATTCTTTCTGCTATGGCTCCGCAATTACGATACGGATATAATGGTTCAATAAAAACTGAATTTGGAGCTCATTTTCTTAATATGATACCCTTTATGCCCAAAGAAACAATGTTGAAACATCAAATAAGAGAGCGATACAGCCCAAAACACACCCGAGGCCGCCGGAACCCTGTCCAATTACACCGACCCGCTCCATAACATAACACAGACCTGCTCGAGGCCTCAAATCATACCAAATAATATCAAAACTGCTAATTTCGCATCGATTCAAACCTAATGAACTATTGAACTTCTAACTTGCACATCCGATGCCGAAACCTATCAAATTACGTCCGATTGATCTCAAATTTTGCAGGCAAGTCATATTTGACATTACAGACCTACTCCAAATTCCAAAATCCGAATCCGACCTCGATATCAAAAAGCCCACTTCCGGTCAAACTTCTAAAAAACCTTCAAATTTCTAACTTTTGCCAAATGAGCCCAAAATGACCTACGAACCTCCGAATCCACTTCCGGACGCGCTCCCAATACAGAATCACCATACAGAGCTATTATCAGACTCGGAATCCTAAACGGACATCGATAACATTGAAATGCACTTCAACCCAAATTTATGAAATTCTTCTAAAATGCTAACTTCCACAATAGGTGCTGAAATGCTCCCGAATCATCCAAAACCCGATCCGAACATATGCCCAAATCCGAAATCATCATACGAACATGATGGAACCTTCAAATCTAGATTCCGAGGTCGTTTACTCAAAAATCCAATCTTAGTCAAATTCTTCCAACTTAAGGTTTCCGAAATGAGAATTCGCTTTCCAAATCGACTCCGAACTTCCCGAAATTCAATTCCGACCACACGTACGAGTCATAATACCTGAAATGAAGCTACTCATGGCCTCAAACCGTCGAACGACATGCTAGAGCTCAAAACATCTGGTCGGGTTACTACATTCTCTCCCACTTAAACATATGTTCGTCCTCGAATTTGCTAAGAACTGCGCCGGAGTTGTCTGGAATCACCTCGTGCCCCTACCCGTGCTACATAACTCAGTTGAGCACATTTGCTCGAGCAAATCTGAAGATTCCCCCTTTTATTAGTCGAATTAGTCTTAGAGCCAAATTCCAACATCCGAAATTTTCCACCAGGCCCGCTTTCAACATACGAACACCGTATCATTCACTACCTACTGTACCAAAACATGATTGCATAGCTTTGATGATTTCACACCATGCACCACATAATTCACGTGACCATAATATCATTCTTTGATGCCAATAGCCGAAATTCTACGAATCGTATGCCCACAACACACCTCATGACACATATAAGTCCTGTTCCAACTCCTGCAATACCGCTACGATGGAAGAGATGTGTAGAAATTCATAACCAACTGCAGAGTCAACAAATCATTGAATCTCTCCTCTTGACTAGAATCATCACCTTATTATGAACCAAATAATGGTATTTGCTCTTTAATATACTTCATATAATCTGATCGCACTAATCCCAGATCCAAAAATCTCGTCTCACACAATACGAGCTACTCTGGCAATAAGCCACCCCAGACACGACCAAAAGTCTCATATGATGCCAAAATGTGCCAACAAGCTACCAACTCGAATGTGATACATAAGGAAAACGAGCTCTGGAAGGGACTACTCAACCAACATAACTAATTGAACAACATATAGGATGTTATGAACCTTCCTCAGAAAATGAGAAACAAAACACACAAAAATAAACATAGGGAACTGTACTCAACATCACACTGTTGCGGCGTGCAACCCGATCCAAACAATATACCTATGGAGGCATGCCACCCGATCTACAAATAAAATCTATATAAGGAGATACTTACCGAGATAGAATGCTCATTACTACAAATATTCGAATATCGGCCACAAGCACGCTAAGTGCATAATACCATCCCTAGCAGACAGATAGCGCCCTATGCTACAAAACTCAAGCACAACTAAGGTGCGATATATGATCTGAATCTCGAGAGCCATTATGCTCACATAACACCATCGCTACGTGGAACCTCAATGCATAAGAAACTTATCAAGCCGTTTCACAACTCACATGGCACAATATAGTATCACATGAAATAGCCAATGACAATACGACATCCAGTGTCCGAATACTCCTCCATAAGAAGCGCTATGCTAAAATGAACATATCCGTCCTAATATAGAGCCCATATTCATATTTAAATCCATCTACGGACCTCAAACCGATTCTAATTGCACTGTACTAGGCTAATAACCTTTCAAGGATCCATAATAACCCTTTTTTCCCATAACACACAAGAACAACCATCATAACCGGAACAAACTTCCACAGTCTACAACCAAATGAACCAAGCACCCTCCAAGCATAAATTCTTGAGTTAGCAATATTACCACAATCTTCATACTCGTTGTCAATCTTCACTCAATCAAGTGACTACATGCCACTCTTATACAATCTTCCCCTAGGACATGCTCCCACGACCTTCCGCACTAGGTAACTAGTTCGCACATCCATACCATCGGCCGCACTAAAGTTGTAAAGCAATCAAGAATCCGCAACCAGGACGCAAAGCCTCTTACACAAGACACCGATCTCAGGTGACGGTGAATACAATACCAGCTTACTCTAAATATCTAAATTCTTTTCCCGCTCATCCGAGCTCGTGACATTCTTGTAAACACCGAACCGCAACCTTGATCCTCAACTTTCAAATTTTATGTCGCTCATTGCACCTAACAAGCCAATTCAACCATTGCTAACTGATTCGACTTCTTCTAATTTATTCTGGGCTTGACTTAGGAATAATAATAGCCACATTTCAAACATCACGAACCATCTCATAACCTCCTTGCTTGCATATCCGCGTCTTCAACTAGTACACTTATTCTGATAATCTCTCCATGAACCTGAAGTCATTTTCTCCCATTCCTCTCATGCTACACCGTACGCCAAAGATGGCACAGAACACTCCAAGCCTTTTTTCATACTCCATTGCAAAAGTTCGATACTCAACCATACTATGGGCACCACACTTATAACCTTTGAATCCACTAGGACCGTTATTGAGAGTCACCCACTCTGACTTGGTCCCGAATATAATCAACTACAAGGCTCTTCTAACACATGAACACCCTCTCAATGAAGCACCTATCTGAATCACTTCCCTTATAAATCCCTCTGTACGAAGCATAAATTCTCAATCTTCCCAAACCCTAAACATAAGTCAATAAGGCCAATTATAGCACACATTTATCAAATCCTTTGCTCAAATTACCACTTATGTTCTCTTCCCTTAGCTGTAATAACCCACCAATATGCCGATAACCAAAAACTTCATAAGTAGATAACCATGCAACCCAATCGTAGGCGGTGGGACTCTCTTGCTTAGCTTGGAGCCACCTATTACATAACTCTGGAACCCACCAAGATTCTTCCTTCATCGTCGACTTGATCTTGCACAACCAACTCGCCAAATTCCTCGAAATCCTTCTATTTGACCTTTCATGAACACTATGAATCACAAACCACAATCACATATTTGACCTCTTACCGGAAAGCCAATAGAATCCTTCGTAGAAGCTTCGTCAACACCACGCGACCACTAGCCTACTCATAGGAGATAACCCACATGTGGAAATTACATGCCGACATATTCCAACGTCGCTGCACTGGGTACAATTACTACAAGATCAGTAACCCATCCTGAGCTTGTGCTCATTCACTAGCCGTACAAGTCTGTTCACTCCTAATGGACGTCAACTAAAGGTGTGATAATACATTCCAATCCAAATTCATGTTGCATCCTTCTTCATATCAAACAACTCCTTTCTGTCGCATCCAATCTCTCCCCAGTAGGCAGCTAACATTCCAAATTAAGCCCATAGACCTAGTCATTATCTGCCATAAATCCCAAATCACTCTAAAATTTCCTCAAGGTGTGTAGATATCCTATCACAAAACCCACATGCTACTCTGCCACTCTCCTATTTTGGTCAAACTCACTCCTTTAAGCAACTACCCAGCTCCTGTTTCTCACACTTGACCTTCTATAAGTTTATCCGCCGCAAGGCACCTCCCATATGTCCTTCCTCATCCTTCGCTGCCCAGTTGTTGCCTTAAATAAAAATCCATCTCTGTAGCACTTGAACCGATAGATCGCTACCAACTTTAAACTTTTCCACAAATCATCTTTGTCGAGCCATCAATACTAGGAATGTCGATTCGATCCTGAACCACTACACGCTGCGACCTCTGACAGCCGCTTTCCCAGCACTATTCATAATACTTGGCCTAAGGCGAATTGAATGAAACTATAACACCGGAGAACTTAACACATTATAACCAATCACGGACGACGATGCCACATCACAGGTGAAGATTCCACCACGGTCGAAAATACCAAGTCCCGCTACTCCATCAACTAGTTTGATTGCCTTTCCTCTACCGGAAATGAAGTAATGAATTCCTTGAATCAAGCATTGAGTAAAACCTCCCTTCAATTCATTCGCTCCCTCGACGCGTAGACAAGCATCTTACCATTGCATCAATACTAGGCGATAACAACTAATGGATATCATAGCAACTTGTGCATAGCCTCAAACCATCAGATATACAGTTACTAAGCTGGAATGACAAGACATCCTTCCGCAAGGCGATAACATTAGCCTAATCAAATATGCACGGAGAAACATCATGCACCACATTTGCAGTATCATTTCAATTCCTCAATTCCCAATAGATAACAAATGCTTCACGTCGCATAAGACTGGATGGGAAGAAAATAAAGGCATAAGCCTCAAAGGAATCAAATCGCATGATGAGGAATCAAGAAGGGAAGTGCTCCTAACAACCTTGTAGCCTCTCGAGGATAAGCACAGACGTCTCCGTACCGATCCGCAAGACTCTAATATACTTGCTCATGACTCGTGAAACCTAGTGCTTTGATACCATGTTGTCACGATCCAAAATCCGTTAAAGGTCGTGATGGCACCGGACACCACTGTCAGGCAAGCCAACACTAAATAGTTAATTAAATTCTCATTTTGATATTTTTAAATCATAAATTTCCTTCAACTTAACTAGTAAAAATTGAACTTTACAGAATAATAATAAGGTTTTCCAATTTCAATATTGAATATCCTATAATCATCCCAGAACCCGGTGTCACAAGTGCATGAACATTTACTAGGAAATAAGAAAAATACAATAACTGTCCGGAATACGAATTTGGAAAGAAAAGAAAATACAAGTACTCTGAAGGAGACTTTGCTAGCTTCGGATCGTCTCATAAGATGCAGCTCACCTAAGTCCCTGCATCAACCACGCTGCTATGCCCACAAGGCCACTGAACATACATGTCTATACAACAAAATGTACAGTAAGTGTAGTATGAGTATGAAAACAACACGTACCCAGTAAGTATCAAGTTTAACCTCGAAGAAGTAGTGATGAGAGGTCGACTTCGACACTTACTAGTGGTCCAAAAATATCAAGTACAATAAAAAGGTAAATAAATGTGAGGTAGAGTAAATAAATGAAATAAACAAGTATAAAATACGTAGTACAATTCTCCTCTTTACAATTAACTCAAGCTTTTAACTAGCAAATTCCCTCCTTAACCAGAATATATATATATATGGTGAATTTTATCAAAAAGGTTGTCATAATTCAAATTAGGGTAAAAACCCACAGATACACTGGCTTCTTGCCAAATATTACGCACGATTCCATGAGGATATTTTATAGGAAATGCCGAGGCATACGGCCCGATCCAACATAAAATTAAATTGTAGATTGCCAAGGATCGAACAGCACGAACCATAGATGCATCTATTAACTTACTGAGGCGAACGTCCCACTCCCATGAGAGTGTGGTACATAAATGCTACCGAGACAAACGACCCGATCCCATAAGAGTAGACGAAGAAAATGCCGCGCTCGCGAATCATACGTGCGACACGGTCAAATATAATTTTAAGGAATCATCCCGCTCGCGGATCATACTTGCGACGCGGTCAAATATAAATTTAACATTAAGTCATAACCCTTTTCTTGATTCTTTTAGAAAAATAAAGACAATTCAACTTGAAGCATTTTAAATCCTTAAAGATCCTCAACTTAGTTCCATTTGATAAAATTAACAAATATAATCAAGTAACGGTGTCCACAAAGCATGGTGTAAACCTAAAACTACCCAGACATAAAAATGAATAGTAGCTACGTACGGACTCTTGTCACCTCGTGCGTACGTAGCCTCTACAAATAGAAGCACATATTAAATTATTTCACATATGGGGTAAATTCCCTCTTACAAGGTTAGAAAGGAGACTTACCTCGCTCCGAAACTCCATAATCGGCTCCCAAGCCCTTCTGACGACTCAAACCGATGCCCAATGCTCTAAAACTAGTCAATAAAGGTACAAACCCATAAATATATATATACTCTAATACTCTTTAAAATCCAATTTATAACAATTCTCAACTCCGCTCGAAAAGTTGATAAAATCACCCTCGGGCTCACATACTCGGATTCCAAAAAATTTTCAAAGATAAACTTTACCCATAACCCCACGAACTCAAGTATATAATTTATTTCCAATTCCATGGCCAAAATTCAAAAATACCAATTTCTAGGTTTTTCTTAAAAACCCCAAATTTTTCTCTAGATTCTCATGAATTTTGATATTAAATCTAAGGTATAATCACAAAATATAATTGAAAATTAGTTAGAGGCACTTACCCAATGATTTGATACAAAAATTCTCTCTCAAAATCGCCCATTTTCGGAGTTAGGGTTCAAAATATGATAAAATGAAGCAAAAACCCAAGTTATACAGCTGAAAACAAGTTGTAGATGTCGCATTTGCGATCCAGAGTTTGCAATTGTGAACCCTCACAAAAGCGAAGAAAGCGCTGGAAAAGTCGCATTTGAAACAAAAAGTTCACAGTTGCAATCTGGGCATCGCAATTGCGATAGAGATGTTTGCAATTGCGGCTACACCAGAAGTCAGCAGTTTTCCCGACACGGAAATGAGCATAACTTCCTCATATGATGTCCAAATTCGATGATTCTTTTTGTTATGGCTCCGTAATTATGATACGGATATAGTGGTTCAATAAAAACTGAATTTGGAGCTCATTTGCTTAATATGATACCCTTTATGCCCAAAGAAACGACGTTACAACATCAAATAAGAGCGCAATACAACCCGAAACACACCCGAGGCCTAAGGGACCCCCCCGTCCAATCGCATCGACCCGTTCCATAACATAATACGAACCTGCTCAAGGCCTCAAATCATACCAAATAACATCAAAACTACTAATTTTGCATCGATTCAAGCCTAATAAACTATTGAACTTCTAACTTGCACATCCGATACCGAAACCTATCAAATCACGTCTGATTGACCTTAAAGTTTGGACACAAGTCACATTTGACATTACGGACCTACTCCAAATTCTCGAATCAGAATCCAACCCCGATACCAAAAATCTCACTTACGGTCAAACTTCTCAAAAACCTTCAAATTTCTAACTTTCGCCAAATGATCCCAAAATGACCTACGGACCTCCGAATCCATATCCAGATGCGCTCCCAATACAAGAATCACCGTACGGAGCTATTCTTAGACTCAGAATCCCAAATGAACATTGATAACATTGAAATGCACTTCAACCCAAATTTATAAAATTCTTCTAAAATGCTAACTTCCACAATAGGCGTTGAAACGCTCCCGAGTCATCCAAAACTTGATCCGAACACACGCCCAAGTCCAAAATTATCATATGAATCTTCTGGAACCTTCAAATCCTAGTTTCGAGGTCGTTTACTCAAAAATCCAATCTTAGTCAATTCTTCCAACTTAAGGTTTCCGAAATGAGAATTCTTTTTCCAAATCGACTCCAAACTTCCCGAAATTCAATTCCAACCACGCGTATGAGTCATAATACCTGAAATGAAACTCCTCATGGCCTCAAGCTGTCGAACAATGCACTAGAGCTCAAAATGACCAGTCCGATCATTACAAGCTTCAGGGAGCGATGATGTTTTCCAATATTGATTTGAGGTTTGGGTATCACCAATTGAATATTCGGGCCTCAGATATTCTTAAGACAGCTTTTAGGACCCGTTATGGTCATAATGAGTTCCTTGTGATGTCTTTTAGGTTGACCAATGCCCCAACGACGTTCATGCATCTGATGAACATTGTGTTTTGGCCTTATCTCGACTCGTTTATTATTGTATTCATTGATGATATCCTGGTGTACTCTCGTAGCCGGGAAGAGCATGCCTAGCATTTGAGGGAGGAGAAGCTTTATTCCAAGTTCTCCAAGTGTGAGTTTTGGCTCAATTCAGTGGTATTCTCGGGGCACGTGGTGTCTAGTAAGGTTATTCAGGTAGATCCAAAGAAGATAGAGGCGGTTCAGAGTTGGCCTAGACCATCCTCCGTTATAGAGATTCAGAACTTTCTAGGTTTGGCTGGTTATTACCATCACTTCATGCAGGGTTTATCATCTATTGCATCACCCTTGACCAAATTGACCCAAAAGGGTGCTCATTTCAAGTGGTCAGATGAGTGTGAGGCGAGCTTTGAGAAGCTCAAGACTGCTATGACCTCCGCTCCAGTTCTAGTTCTACCATCAGCTTCTGGTTCTTATACATTATATTGTGATGCTTCTCGGATCGGTATTGGGTGTATTTTGATGCAGCATGATAGAGTGATTACTTATGCTTCACGTCAGTTGAAGTCTCATAAGAAGAACTACCTTGTTCATAATTTGGTGTTGGCTGTCATTGTTCATGCATTGAAGATTTTGAGGTATTATGTCTATGATGTATCTTGTGAGGTATTTAATGATAATCACAGCCTCCAACACTTGTTCAAGCAGAAGGATCTCCATTTGAGGCAACGGAGATGGTTGGAGCTGCTAAAGGACTATGATATTACTATTCTGTATCATCCGGGAAAGGCCAATGTGGTGGTCGATGCCTTGAGTAGGAAGACAGTGAGTATGGATAGTCTTGCATTCATTAATGTTGGTGAGAGACCTCTTGCAGTTGATGTTCAGGCCTTGTCCAACCTGTTCATGAGATTGGATATTATAGAGCCAGTCGGGTTCTAGCTTGTGTGGTTTCTCGGTCTTCCTTATTTGATCGCATCAGAGAGTGCCAGTATGATGATCCTCATTTGCTTGTCCTCAAGGACAGGGTTCAGCACGGTGATGCCAGAGATGTGACTACTGTTGATGATGGGCTATTGAGGATGTAGGGTCGGATATGTGTGCCAAATGTAGATTGGCTACGAGAGTTGATTCTTAAAGAGGCCCATAGCTCATGGTATTCCATCCATCCAGGTGCCGCAAAGATGTATCAGGATTTAAAGCAGCACTATTGGTGGAGAAGAATGAAGAAGGATATAGTTGGGTTTGTTGCTCGGTGTCTCAACTGCCAGCAGGTAAAATATGAGCATTAGAGACCGGGTGGATTGCTTCAAAGGTTAGAGATTCCAGAGTGGAAGTGGGAGCGGATCACCATAGATTTCGTAGTTGGGCTCCCACGGACTTTGAGGAAGTTCGGTGCTATTTGGGTGATTGTGGATCGACTGACCAAGTTCGCGCACTTCATTCCAGTTGGTACTACTTATTCTTTAGAGTGGTTGGCTAAGATTTACATCTGAGTGATTGTTCACCTTTATGGTGTGCCAGTTTCCATAATTTTAGATAGGGGCACGCAGTTTACATCGCAGTTTTGGAGAGCCGTGCAGTGAGAGTTGGGCACTCAAGTTGAGTTGAGTATAATATTTCACCCTCAGATGGACGGACAGTCCGAGCGCACTATTCAGATATTGGAGGACATGCTACGCATTGTGTCATTGATTTTGGGGGTTCATGGGACCAGTTTCTGTCGCTCGAGGAGTTTGCTTACAACAACAGTTATCAATCGAGCATTCAGATGGCACCGTATGAGGATCTTTATGCGAGGCTGTGTAGATCTCTGGTGGGCTGGTTTAATTCGGGTGAGGCTAGGCATTTGGATAAAGACTTGGTTCAGGATGCATTAGATAAGGTGAAATTGAACTAGGAGCGACTTCGCACTGCGTAGTCCAGACAGAAGAGTTATGATAATAGGAAGGTCTGTGATATGTCTTACATGGTTGGGGAGAAGGTTCCGGTGAAGGTTTTACCCTTGAAGGGTGTTATGAGATTTGGGAAAAAGGTAAAGTTGAGCCCTCAGTTTATTGGGCCATTTGAGGTGCTTCGGAGGATTGGGGAGGTGGCCTACGAGCTTGCCTTGCCAATTAGCTTGTCGAGTGTGTGTCGCGCCCCTTTTTCCTCCACGGATAAAGTCCAGGTTCCGACGTTCATGGGGGTAATAACTCATTTTCTTTTGGGATTTGGGTATTTGAAGAGTCGCCACCTAATGGATTATGGTGCGTTAGGGCACCCAGAGCGATTAACTCTTAGATTGGTTTGCATTAGCAGAGATTTAGGGTAAGGGCTCGAAATAACCTAGAAGGGAAGGTGTTAGGCACCCCTCTTGGTCCACAATGGTGGGTCCTGACCGAAATTATACTTATGAACTAGTCCTTTAACAAATAATTTGTTTAAACACATAATTACAAATAAGAGCAGGTTTTTTGGACATTACATGACTCAAATAATAAGACAAAGGAAAGACTTGAACAAACTGTGTTCATATAGAAAAGTAAAGTTTAAGCAAAGGGAATTTGGGAAGGAGGGGTCCTAGGTTGGTTAGCCTACAGGATCACCCCACACAATGCCCGGTAGACACTCCTCAATGAGGGGCTACACGTGACATTAGCGTGTAGTCATCATATTATGTTCTACCCAAGTCCCTCCCCTTGGTCATAGCCTAAAGTGTTCTAGTAACCTTGAGAATGTCCTATGCGTGCACTACCCGTCCCTTCCTCATGGCCTTGGAGGTATTTTAGGACCTCTATTCTTTGGACAGTTCTAGACTTTTCTAAGTTTTTAAATGATAATAATCTAGGCATCAATCCAGAACAATTAGGACTGCATTTAAAGAAACAAGTTAGAGGCTCATAGTTACCTCCTCAAGCATAGCAAATAAGTGCACGTCTTCAAACAACATTCAAATTCTTAAGAGAAAATCCTAGAACATGGTATCTAGGTGAGCAAGTGGTTACATAGTGTTGAATTAGGACAATATGTGAAAGATCCTATTCAACTTGCCTACTGATTAAACCTGTTAAATCTGAATAGCTTTAAGTAGCAAAAAAATAGTTTCAGAGTTGCAGAATTTAAAATGCCATATAGGCTTGCCTAAACGCAGAACAATGATGTCCTAAGAGCATGATAACTACGTTGATGTAGTAAAACAGTGAACAGTTTTTAAACGGAATCTTGAGTTCTTATAGGCATGCTGTCTAGTGATAGTAAATTAAGGAAGTGCTTGAAAAATTCATTTAAGGAAACACAGAATTGATTAGGCCAGTTTCAAAGCCAACTAACATAAATTAGACCGACTTGTGTAACTAAATTGACTTTTTATTCTATAGGTAGGGTTCCTGATTTTAATTCCTATAGGCATGGTATCTAGTTATTAAGAGCTGATGTTGGAACTTATAGGCATGATTTTAGTGAGACAAATGTAAACACATGCAGTAGCATAATTGAACTCAATCACTTTACATTCTATAGGCATGGTATCTAATCATGAAGTTGATTTTAAACCTATAGACATAGTTTCTATTATTGAATCCATTTAAATCCTATAGACATGATCTCTAATGTTGTGAAAGTAAATATGGCAAGTGCACTAATACAATTCTATAGGCATGGTCTTTACCCAAATTACCCAATAAATATAGCTACCCACCCTCTTTACTAATCACCCAAAGTTGTTTACAAATAATTATTACAGACCAGCTGAAAAAATTACATAAACAATAAAGAAAAGAAGAAGTTAATTATAAGGAGCCTGAAGCAGGCCCAAATGACTTCCCCAAGCCTCCAATAGCCTCAAATGCCAAGTTCCATCACAATATCATAGTCTAGGTGCGTTAGAGTTTCCTAAGGATCTCGGGCAGTGCTCACACCTAGACTTTATAACCAGAACTGAGTAAGTGCAGTGTGGAAGAGCCAACTCTAGTGCATCATAGTTTAGAGGGATTTCAAAGGGATCCCAAGGTAGTCACACACTGGAGGGGTAGACCTTAAGGACCTAAGAATAGAGTGGGAGTGCTTGACATGGTTTTGAAAAGGTTTTAATAGGAAAAGAGTATTTGAAAAGTCTCAGTAGTTTTATGAATAGGATAATTGTTCAGTAAAACAATTTTTGACAAGAGTTGTGTAATCACACAGACAATAGATCAAACATAGGGCCAAGCAGGTTCAACAACACTCAAATAACAAACCTTCATACAGGGGGTAATTGGGGCTGGGAACACTCAATACAAGTAACAGAAGTCTTTTGTCACAACCCAAACCGATGAGCCACGTCGGATGCCTGAGTCCTATCTATCAAACACCCTTAAGCATGCATCTAAGATATGAACCTGTATAACATCTTCTGCATTACGAAAATAACATACGTGAAGGAAACCTGCCATCAAGACATATGTACGTATACGTGCAGAATACAGTGGGTGAGCCAGCAAGGCTGCTATAGACAACAATACATCCAAAACTGAAAGCCGACAAGGGCACATACAACCCAACTAGACACACTGTCCACAGACCTCTAATAGAAACATAACTGTACAAAGACGGGACTGAGCCACATCATATTCATATCCATATATATATATATATATATATATATATATAAATGTATAGTACCAAAACAAAAGCAGCACCGAATCAAGTGGAGCACGCCAATCTCACTGATCAAGAATCCTAAGAAGAGGGACCGTCAGCTTGCCTACCTGCACCTGCGAGCATGAAACGCAGGCCCCGTGAAATAGGGTGTCAGTACGAAAAATGTACTGATTATATAAGGCATGAAAATAAGTACGTAAAAGACATATATGAAACATGAAATACAAAAATACCTTTAAATCTGAATAACTCTGTAAATTCCGAAATGTTTATAATATCATGCACATGCGTATAAATGTTGTGCCAGCCACTGAGGGCATCACATCATATCGTCTTGGCCACTATGGGCACATCATCAACATATACCAGTTAATCAGGTGGTGGTGCATATATAACGCCATAACCTCTTCCCATATCCTATATATATATATATATATATATACATACATACCTATATACGCATATATAACGCCGTCTGAGTCATATTTCAGCCACTGTAGGATACATCATCATTATATACCAGCTGATCAGGTGGTGTTGCGTATATAACGCCATAACCTTTTCCCATATACCATATACATATATTTACATATATACGCAAATATAACGCCATCTGGTCATGGGTCAATGCACATGTATAAATGAGTGAGATGCATGAAAAATACGTAATAATCTCAATATTCCTTTCGGATAAACTTTTTCAACTGTGTATTATTCTAAGACCCATGAATAGAAGATAATAATATTTTTATGGGGCTTAAGAGTGTAGACACCCCTACTAATTTTATTAGAGTAATATATGGAAACTGCGTGTTTGCTCGTTTCTTCAGTATAATTGGACCATGCCAAAAGAAAGAAGGGAGGAGCTTAACATACCTGTCCAACGTTCTTGGTTACAAAACCAAGAACAAATTTGTTGGCTAAGAGGTTGGACGAATTGATCTGTTTCAATTCTCTTGGTCTCAATGCCAAAGTAATGAAAATTACTTCTAATGAATTGAAATAAGATGTTTCTTCTTCACGTATTTGAAATAGAGCCAAGGACGGATTGAAACTAATTTTGGCAAGAAATTGGATAAAGTCTTTTAAGTCTTTTTGCTTCACATTTTTTTGAAATGGAGTCAAGGATAGATTGGAACTAATTTGGCAAGAAATTGGATAAGGTTTCTTAAGTCTTTCTGCTTCACGTTTTTGAAATGGAGCTAAGGACAAATTGAAACTAATTTGGCAAGAAATTGGATAAAGTTACTTAAGTCTTTTCAAGACTTAACTCATAAGTGGCCACCTAGAATCATGACTACTTAGTTATTTTCTAGGTGTGTGGCTTCTTTCCACGTGTGGGGGTTTAATTTATTAATTTTTATCCACTTATTATTTAACTGGGTAATGTCCTATTACCCGGTAATTAATCAATTACCCGCATAATTTAAAAATTACAACAAATTACTCCAAATTCTATTTATTTTTAAAATACTTCATATATACTTTATATATTATACTACCATGGTCATATGGTACCTTGCATGGTGCTAGTTTATAATTATCGAGTATTCTCGCTCGACCCGTATTTTATTCCAAATTGGTCACTTTTACGAAACTTGTTTTCTTTAATCCGTGTACCCATTTATCCTTCATAACACTTATTTATTGCTTGTTATAAATATCGTAAGTACATTAACGTCAAGATGATCTCATCCCCGAGTGTATGTTGGTTAACTGAAAATGAAATTTTAATGCACGAAAAATACGAGATGTAACATCCTTCCCCATCTTAGAAACATTCATCCTCGAATGTTCAACTCCCTGTGATCTATATAACTTTGGCAAGGTCGCCTCTATAACAACACCACTATCAACTCTTCCCGTAGAAGCTTAATAATCCAACGACACACAGGACTGTCACGCCCCCTTTTTCCTCCGCGGAATCGGGTTCATGATATTTGGTTGGGACAACTCTTTTCTTTTGGGAAAGGGTTTTTGAAATTTTGGAGAGTCGCCACCAAACGATTTAAGATGCGCTACGACACCTATGAGGTACATTTATAACTACGTTTTGGCAACCAAAGATAGGGTAAGGGCTTGAAATTATCCTAAGGGAAAGATGTTAGACACCCCTCAGGATCTACTAGTGTGGTTCCCAACCAGAGAGTTTTTTAAATTGTACAATTAGCAAAAGACAAGTAGGGCTCAAATAATAGGGGATTTAAGTTCAAGTACACAAGTGTTTGAAAACAATTAGCGAAAGGAGAAATTATGAAAAAAGAATTACAATCTAAAACATGCTTATGAATGTAAAGGGGGTGTCCTAGGTCTTTATGTAATATGGATCACATCAATGCAGTACCCTGTATGACACTCCTCAAAAGAGGGGCTACACATGGTATTAGCGCACCGGTTATCATATCCATATCTACCCTTTCCCGCCCGTGAAGGTAATTAAAGCGAGGGTTGGTCTCGACCTTTATTGCATGCTATTACCCGTCCTTTCCTATAAGTACCGGAGGAATTTAGGACTCTTATCCTATAAGAAGGAGGTTCTAGGCATACCCTCAGGTTTAAACGCAAAATACTAAAGCGACATACAAAACATATAAGACTACACTTAGGGGAAAACATAGAAGCAAGTAGAAGGCTCAAGTATACCTCCACAAATAATGCACATAGATAGCATGACTTATATACAATTAAGGTCTGAATTTAAAATCTTAAAGCAGGGTGTTTAAGTGATAACAACAGGACCAGATTTATTACATGACTCAGAAAAAAAGTTTGAATCAGGTTTGCCTACTGATTTTAACAGTTGATAATTAAACAAAAGCAGTTCCAGTTATTACCTAAGGCTTGCCTAGACGTAAATCAAGATGCAGCAGTTATTCAGATTATTGAAAGACGGTTTGGAGCTTATTTTTTACCCTAAGAGCATGATGTTCTAGTCAGATGCAGAGATTATTACCAGTTATTTTAAACGGGAGAATCAAGTGTGAAGCTATTTTTACCTCTTTTATAATCAGCAATTTACACTAAGTGTGAATGCAAGTGCAAATAAGATCCTAAAACATGGTGTCTAAGTTGTATGTATAAAACTCATGACGCAGAATTCCTAGAGCAGGATTTCTAAATGCACATGGTAGGATTGCAGAATTTCCCTAAGAGCAGGATTTCTAAGTGCATAGACATAGAGCATGGATCAATGAATGAGGTGCTGAATCAAGAAACACAGGCCCTAAGAACATGATTTCTAATGCATTGTATGAATCTTAAGCATGGTTTCTATTGCACAATTAGGAATATAAACCTAATAACATGTCTTTTACCCTTAACAAATTATAGCATGTATCTTTACCCTATCCCTTTTTACTAACCACCCCAATACTTATTTACAAATTATTACAGACCATGTGTTTGAATTACATAAGTAGAAATGAAAAATAAGAAGTTACAACTATAGGAAGCCTGATTTGGACTTCCTCTCTGAGTTATGTAATAAACCACCTCAAATGTCAATGTTGTTCCATAGCCTCTCTTATATCTAGGTGTGTCAGAGTTCCCTAAGGACCTCAAGGGATCCCGGGTAGTGCTCACACCCAGATTGCATAACCAAGTAGAGTGAGTGCAGTGTGGAAGGACCAGCTCTTATGTGTCCAAGTTCAGAGGGAGCTCTAGGATCCCAAGGCAAAGCTCACACAAAATGGGCAGAACCTAGTAGTCTAAGAGTATATGTGAGAGTGCTTGACATAGATTTAAAGGAGTTGAGTTGGAAAACAGTTTTAAAAATAGCATGTTTGAAATAAATTTGTAAAACAACAGTACAGTTGCTTAAGGAAAACAATTTTCAAAAGGGAAGGGGATAGGAGCAACAACAACACATACAGAACAAGTTCAAAAAGCAGTACAACTTCAAAAGTTACAAACAGGGAAGTAGGGGTTGGGGACACAGAGGGTCCAAATTAGAAACACATAATCATGGCTGAGAAGAGATGCACATAGAACAACAAATACAAGGGGTGAGTAGGGGCTAATTGGTCTTCAAAACACAAACAACTACTTCAGGGGAATCATGCTTGAAATTATAACAGTAATAAACATAGGTATATGGTATGGGAGTAGCCATGCAGGGGGCCTATTACACATAATCAGTCATGAATTAGTATTAATCAAGTACATTAGTAGACATACTAGTTGAGGGACATAAACAGGAACAAGTAAACATGCTAATTACATTTGAATGAGGGAGGGCAGAATTTTAGGCATGCTGAGTAAAGCAGTAAACAAGAAGTGCAATTTAATAGCATGAGCCATTAAATCGGTGCAGAAAGAGACATGGATTGACAAACAAGGGAACACATAGAGTTGAGTTTCAAAATTTGAACAAGGAACATACCAGTTGAAGAAGCAAAGTGCAGAAAAAGTAAAGCAATCAGAGTTCCACAATCTAGCCTTGGCTTTCAGCTGGCTAGACAAAGCAGTAGCACAAGTAGTAGAGAAAGAAGAGAGCGTTTGAGTGTATATGTATGTGTTCTGAACTAATTGTTCGTGTCTTGAGAGGTAAAACAAGAGTGTATATATAACACTTTAGGAGTAGAACTAATAAGGTAAAGGGAATCAGAGTTCAATCAATTAAGGATCAATCAATAATTCACATAATCAATTATCATAAGGGAGTCGGGAATAGACCCCTTAATTAGGGGTAATTGATTAATGGTAATAAAAAGAGAGTCTAATTAAGGCAAAAATCCCAATCATACAAAGTAAAGGATCAGTAAAAGTCACAAAATCATACTGACGGATAGTTAAGGCAAGTGTGACCAATTAAAATTACAAATAAGGAAACAAATAAAGTTCATGCATAAGAATCTTTAACAGAACAAACCAAGCAACCAAAATTTCAAATATAATACTGATTTGAAGAGAGGGAAAATATCATTTTTCCGTAAATATACAAATAGGCAAAATAGAATTTCATAAGCATGCATAAACTTGCCAAGGAATCGACTCAGAAACCTTAGTAGAGATGAACTAGGGTAAAAGTCACGAGATACTGAATTAGGCTAAAGGGGGAAATCATGAAAGTCAAAGCACAACACTAACAACATAACAAGTAGCTCGGAAAGACTCAGAGTCGAAGCAAAACATAAGAAAATTGGGGCCTTAACACAAACTAGTTAGGGTCCAGACAATCTTAGCAGAAATCAATCAATAATACCTAAGAACATATGATTAACACTCGAAAATCATGAAAACTTTGAGAAGATGAGTTTCAGTAAACCCTAGTTTAGAAAAGAGCAACTAAAATCGAAATAGTTACTCAAAACAGGAGATTTTGTTTAAGGAAAACATTTAATAACACTTGAATCATCTCATATCTATAAAGATCTGAGAAGAATCGAACAATAGTGAGTTAGGGTTTCAAAAAAAAAGCAAAGATGAAAAAAAAATCGGTTAAAACTCATGGACACACTTAGATCTAAGACAGAACTAAAGAAAAATGGAAAATCTCAGGAGCTAGGGTTTTAGAGAACCCAAGAAATATGAGAAAATATTAGATCGTTACCGATTTCAGCCGGAAAAGCCATGGATCTTACTCGAACGGCCATGGATGGCCGAAAAGTAGCTTAAGAGACCATGGGTAGAAGTTGAGCAAGATCTGGACTAGATCTCTTCAAGATCTTTCCACGAACCCACAAAAACGGGCAACCAGGAGACGTAAGAGATAGATATACGTCTCAAACAGCCATGGGAGTCCATGGATTGAGCGAGGATCGAAGGGGATTAAGGTTAGTTTGGGTGGCACCGACTAGAGTTAGCTTTAGGTTTCAGAGAAAGTTGGAGAGGAGAGGGGATTCAAGGGCGCGGATTGTGAGAATGAGAGGGTTTGGGGGGGGGGGTCGTTTGGGATTAATTATGGTAAGAGTGAACGGTTGCCGTTGATCTCTATGATCAACGGCCAAGATTAAAAGGTTTGGAGGCCGGGTTATAAAATTGGGTTTGGGCTTGGGTCCGGTGGATTATAATTGGGCTGGGAACTGGGGTCTTGATTTGGCTATAATTAAACGCCAAACTTGGCTATAATTTAAATAGCCATTTTCCCCTATTTAAATTATAAAAATAGTAAATGGTTTCTGAAAACTAATTTAAAAGGCTAAAATGATTTATAATACCTAACTAATAATTTAAAAATACAGGAAATTTTATGCGTATAAAACATAATTAAATCTAAAAAGGTTAGTATTGCAATTATGTGCAATTTAGTTTTAAAAATACTAAATAAAATTGTAAAAATATGTAAAAATTAATTTAGCCATATTTTGGCATAAGTATAGAAATACAATAGTTGAATTATCAAAATAATAATTTTGGAAATACTTATTGGGGATTTTTATGAGTAAAAAGTTAGAAAATAAATCAATTTAAAGCTTTAAAATTATGGGAAAAAATAATAAAACACTTGAACATGCTTATATATGCATATATATATGCCATTTTGAAGATATTTTGCATATTTAGAAATATATATAGGGAAAAATTGGGTATCAACAAGGACCATGATTATGAATAATGACAATAGCCTCACATGACCAACGATAATAACCAACATAAGAATTTATACTCTTACCTTATGATTATGACGTCTCAGTCGGACCCTTCTCTGAAGGAGGAAATAAGTATGGATATATAGACTTCATCTTTTCCTCGGCCTCCCAAATCATTTCTTCCACATTGTTGTTTCTCCAAAGTACTTTCACGGAGGCTACCTCCTTATTCCACAGCTTGCGGATTTGTCGGTCTAGGATAGCAACAGGAACTTCGTCGTATGATAAGTCTTCTGTAATCTGTACATCATTCGTGGGCACCACTCGGGTAGGATCGCCAATGCACTTTCGTAATATAGATAAGTGAAAAACCGGATGGACAAACTCAAATTCCGAGGGCAATTCTAACTCATAAACTACTTGACCCACTCTCCGAATGATCCTATAAGGCACAATATACCGTAGGCTAAGTTTGCCTTTCTTGCCAAATCTCATCACACCCTTCATAGGTGACACCTTTAAAAATACCCAGCCATCCACCCCGAACTCTAAATCTCGACGTCGCACGTCAGAATATGTCTTCTGACAGCTCTGAGCTGTCAATAGTCGATCCCGAATCAACTTTACTTTCTCTATGGCTTGTTGAACCAGTTCTGGACCATGTAATCCAGATTCTCCAACGTCGAACCACCCTATAGGCGACCTACACTTTCGTCCGTAAAGAACTTCGTATGGAGCCATCTGAATGCTGGAGTGGTAGCTATTATTATATGCGAACTCAATAAGCGGCAGATGATCATCTCAGCTACCTTTGAAGTCTATTACACAAGCTCGTAACATATCCTCCAGTGTTTTAATAGTACGCTCAGCCTATCCGTTTGTCTGGGGATGAAATGCTATAATAAGACTTACTTAAGTCCCCAATCCTTTTTGGAAGGACCTCCAGAAGTTAGCTGTAAATTGAGCTCCTCTATCCGAGATAATAGATGCAGGGACACCATGCAGTCGTACTATCTCCTTGATATAAAGCCTCGCATAATCTTCTGGGGAATATATAGTTCTAACGAGCAGAAAATGGGCTGACTTTGTGAGCCTATCAACAATCACCCATATCAAATCGAACTTACGCTGGGTACGAGGTAAGCCTACGATGAAGTCTATATTGATTATTTCCCATTTACAAGTCGGAATCTCTTTATCCTGCAATAATCCACCAGGTTTTATATGCTCAATCTTAACCTGCTGATAGTTAGGGCACTGAGCAACAAATTTTGCTATATCCTTTTTCATTCCATCCCACCAATATATTTCCCTGAGGTCATGATACATATTTGTTGCTCCTGGATGGATAGAATAACGGGAATAGTGAGTTTCTCCCATAACCTGCCGACGCAGCCCTGCAACATTAGGTACACATAATCGTCCTCGATGTCTGAGGACCCCATCTTCTGTAATTTCAAACGGTGTCTTCTCCTTCTGAAGGGCGGTATCTCTATAATGAACTAACACAGGATCCTTGTACTGGCGTTCCCTTACTTTAGTTACTAAAGAGGATGTTGCCGTATCCTGAAGAGTAATTCTAATGTCACCTAAGTCCAATAACCGAACTCCAAGACTAGCTAGCTGATGAACCTCATGGGCTATTCCCCTCTTTTTTGGCTGCAAATACGATAGGCTACCCATAGATCTACGGCTGAGGGCATCAACAACTACATTCGCCTTCCCCAGATGGTATAAAATATCAACGTCATAGTCTTTAAGTAGCTCCAACCATGTCCTTTGATGAAGATTCAATTCCTTTTGCTTGAAGATGTACTCGAGGCTCTTATGATCCGTATAGATATCAACGTGAATTCCATACAAGTAGTGCCTCCACATCTTTAGTGCATGAATTACCACGGCTAACTCTAAATCGTGGGTTAGGCAGTTCTTCTCGTACTTTCTTAATTGTCTAGAATCATAAGCCACAACCTTACCATGCTGCATCAGCACATAACCCAATCCAATGCCTAAAGCGCCGCGACATATAACATAACCATTGGTCCCTTCTGGGAGAATTAGAACCGCTGCTGAAGTTAACCTATCCTTTAATGCCTGGAAACTCCGTTCACAAGCATTAGTCCACTGAAACCTTGCTCCCTTCTGAGTAAACTTTGTTAAAGGTGCTGAAAGGGAAGAAAATTCTTCCACAAATCTCCTATAATAACCTGTCAAACCAAGAAAACTACAAACCTCCGTCGGTGTTGTGGGCTTAGGCCAAGTCTTTACTACCTCAATCTTTTGTGTATCCACCCAAAATGATATGCCCAAGGAAAGTTATAGAGTTCAACCAGAATTCACACTTAGAAAATTTTGCATACAACTTCCTTTCTTGTAGAACTCTGAGCACAGTATGCAGATGACCAGCATGCTCATCCTCTAAATGAGAATATACCAATATATTGTCAATAAATACAATTACAAACGGATCTAAGAAAGGCCTGAACACATGGTTCATCAAATCCATGAATACTGCCGGGGCATTGGTCAGACCGAACGACATAACTCGAAACTCAAAGTTCCCATATCTAGTCCTGAATGCTGTCTTCGGAATATCTTCATCCTTAACCCTTACCTGATGGTACCCGGACCTCAAGTCTATCTTTGAAAAGCACTTGGCACCTCGCAACTGATCAAATAAGTCGTCAATCCTCGGGAGCGGGTACTTATTCTTGATTGTCACCTTATTCAGTAGCCTATAATCAATACACATTCGTAAGGAACCATCTTTATTCCTCACAAACAACACAAGTGCTCCCCATGGTGACGTACTAGGTCTAATAAAACCTTTTTCAAGAAAGTCCTTTAGTTGTTCTTTCAACTCTTTCAACTCTGTGGGGGCCATTCTATAGAGAGGAATAAATATTGGGTGAGTATCTGGTAGTAGGTCAATAGAAAACTCAATTTCTCGCTCTGGCGGGAGACCTAGAAGCTTATCGGGAAAAACATCAGGAAACTCATTAACCACAGGGATGGACTGAATGGTTGGTGAATCTACTTCCACATCCTGAACACGAACTAAGTGATAAATACAGCCCTTTCTGATCATATTCCCTACCTTCAGATAGGAAATAAATCTACCTCTCGGCGATGCCATGTTACCTTTCCACTCCAAAACAGTCTCCCCTGGAAATTGAAATCAGACTATCTTTGATCTACAATCAATGTTGGCATGACAAGAAGCCAACCAATCCATACCCATTATAACATCAAATTCTACCATATATAACTCGATTAAGTCTGCTACGGTAGGTCGACCATGAACTACTATTATACAACCCTTATATACTTGTTTAGCTATCACCGAGTCCCCAACAGGTGTAGATACCTCAAAAGGTTTAACCAATTCAGGTTTTATTCCAAACTTACCAGCAACTAGCAGAGTAACGTATGATAAGGTGGAACCTGGGTCAATCAGTGCATATACATCATATGAGGAGACTGATAATATACATGTAACAACATTAGGCGATAACTCCTAGTCCTATCGTCCTGCCAACGCATAAATGCAGCTCTGAGGGCTGCTCGAGCTAGATGCTCCACCTCTGCCTCTACCACAACTCATTGGTGCTTGGGGACCTTGCCCAGGGGGGTGTACTGATGATGACAAACCAGCTGCATATCCCGATGACTGAGCTATGCTTGCATCACCTCTCATTAGACAATTCCTCATAACGTGGCCTAGATAACCACAAGTATAACAAACACCTAACCCCATACAGCACTGCTTGGTATGCTTCTTACCACATTGAGTACATCGTGGCAAGGGTGGCCTCATCTGATTTGACTCACCCCTATATTGAGAACCTGAGGCCCTAAAATTCTGGCCAGACCCTGAATATGTAGAACAATCAAATCTCTTACCACCAAACTGAGGGGGCGTGCTAGCCGAGGGCTGGGATGGATACCTTGAATACTGCTGCCGCTAACCACCTCAAAACTCACCAGAAGGACCCGAAGACTTTGTTCTCTTATTCTAGGCCCTATCATACTCACGATCGACCATCTGTTTCTGTTTACGCTCCTCTACACCCTAAGCGTATGCCTGAATACGAGAAATAACCATGTCTGGCTGAAGTGAAACCGACATACAATCGTTAAGCAAGTGAGGCTCTAATCCTATCGCAAACCGGTGAAACCGATCCTCCATCTTATATACAATAGTGGGAGCATACATAGCCAACGAATCAAACTGAAGATTGTACTCCCGAACACTCATGTTTCCCTGCCGAAGGGTCAAGAACCTATCAACTCTGGCTCGCCTAAGCTCTGGTGGCAGATAATGATGAAGAAAATCTTCTGTAAACTCCTGCCATACCGTTGGAGGGGCATCCCCACCTCTGGACAATTCCCAAGACTCGTACCATTTAACTACAACATCTCAAAGTCTATAGGAAGCTAGCTCAACTGACTCAGTCGTAGTGGCCTTCATTACCCTTAACGTCCTCTGCATTCTATTAATAAATACCCGAGGGTCCTCGTTTGGATCTGCTCCAGTGAATACCGGAGGGTCTAAATTAATAAAGTCATGAACCCTCGCACTCATGGACCTATCTGTATGACCAATACCTATTTCCTGACGCCGAGCCTGTGCAGCTACTAATCGGGTCAATAACTGAACAACATCTCTCATCTCTTGACCCGGCTTATCCGACTGAGGTGCTGAATGTACAGGGGCGAGCGGTGGAGCTGGTGCCCCTTGGATCTCTTCAGGAAAGGGTGGGGAATGTGAAGTCTGAGATGGAACCTCACCATGAGACTTTCCCCGAGCCTTGGTAACTCGTGGTGCTCGACTAGTAGTCTCATCGGCCACGGATTTTCTCCTCTGGGCGGCCGTACTCTTTGGAGGCATTGCTGAAAATATAATGTATCGTTAGGAACATGAATTCTTGTATTGCACGATCTGAGATGAAAAGAGAGGATAACATCCTATATGTCATGTAGCCTCCTGTTTATAAGTGTGGTGCACGACACACCCATAAACAATACTCTACTAGACACGGTCTGTAGACAACCCTAGGACAGAACTTCTCTGATACCACTTTTGTCACGACACAAACCGATGGGCCGCGACGGGTGGCTGAGTCCTATCTGTCAAACACCCCTAAGCATGCGTCTAAGATATGAACCTGTATAACATCTGCTGCATTATAAAAATAACATACGTGAAGGAAACTTGCCATCAAGGCATATGTACGTATACGTGTAGAATACAGTAGGCGAGCCAGCAAGGCTACTATAGACAACAATACATCCAAAACTGAAAGCCGACAAGGCCACATACAACCCAACTAGACACACTGTCCATAGACCTCTAATAGAAACATAATTATACATAGACGGGACTGAGCCACATCATACCCATATACATACATACATACATACATATACATACATATATATATATATATATATATATATATATATGGTACCAAAATAAAAGCAGCTCCGGATCAAGTGGAGCACACCAACTCTCACTGATCAAAAATCCTAAGAAGGGGGACCGTCAACTTGCTTACCTGCACCTGCGAGCATGAAACACAGGCCCCGTGAAATAGGGCGTCAGTACGAAAAATGTACTGAGTATGTAAGGCATGAAAATAAGTACGTAAAAGACATAGATGAAACATGGAATACAGAAATGCCTTTAAATCTGAATAACTCTGTAAATTCTAAAACGTTTATAATATCATGCATATGCATATAAATTTCGTGCCATGCATAGGTATGGGTGTAAATAATATCATCAAGCCACTGAGGGCATCCCATCATATCGTCTCGGCCACTATGGGCAAATCATCAATATATACCAGCTGATCAGGTGGTGGTGTGTATATAACGCCATAACCTCTTCCCATATCCTCTCTCTCTCTCTCTCTCTCTATATATATATATATATATATATATATATACATATATACGCGTATATAACGCCGTCTGAGTCATATTTCAGCCACTATGGGCAACATCATCATCATATACCAGCTAATCAGGTGGTGGTGTCGTATATAACGCCATAACCTTTTCCCATATCCCATATACATATATTTACATATATATACGTATATAATGCCATCTTGTAATAGGTCAATGTACATGTATAAATGAGTGAGATGCATGAAAAATACGTAATAATCTCAATATTCCTTTCGGATAAACTTTTTCAATTGTGTATTATTCTGAGACCCATGCACAGAAGATAATAATATTTTTCATGGGGATTCAAGAGTATAGACACCTCTACTATTTCTATTAATAGAGTAATTTATAGAAACTGTGCGTTTGCTCGTTTCTTCAGTATAATTGGACCATGCCAAAAGAAAGAAGGGAGGACCTTAACATACCTGTCCAGCGTTCTTGGTTTCAAAACCAAGAACAGATTTGTTGGCTAAGAGGTTGGACGAATTGATCTGTTTCAATTCTCTTGGTCTCAAATTGAAATAAGATGTTTCTGCTTCACGACTTTGAAATAGAGCCAAGGACAGATTGAAACTAATTTTGGCAAGAAATTGGATAAAGTCTTTTAAGTCTTTCTGCTTCACATTTTTTTGAAATAGAGTCAAGGATAGATTGAAACTAATTTGGCAAGAAATTGGATAAGGTTTCTTAAGTCTTTCTGCTTCACATTTTTGAAATGGAGCTAAGGACAAATTGAAACTAATTTGACAAGAAATTGGATAAAGTTTCTTAAGTCTTTCCAAGACTTAACTTAATTTATAAGTGGCCACCTAGAATCATGACTACTTAGTCATTTTCTAGGTGTGTGGCTTCTTGCCACATGTGGGGGAGGGGGTTTAATTTATTAATTTTTATCCACTTATTAGTTAACTGGGTAATGTCCTGTTACCAGGTAATTAATCAATTACCCGCATAATTTAAAAATTATCACAAAATACTCAAAATTCTATTTATTTTTACAATACATCATATATACTTTATATATTATACTACCGTGATCATATGGTACCTTGCATGATATTAGTTCATAATTATCGGGTATTCTCGCTCGACCCATATTTTATTCCAAATTGGCCACTTTTCACGAAACTTGTTTTCTTTAATCCGTGTACCCCTTTATCCTTCATAATACTTATTTATCGCTTGTTATAAATAGCGTAAGTACGTTAACATCAAGATGATCTCATCCCCTAGTATACGTCGGTTAAATGAAAATGAAATTTTAATGTACAAAAAACGCGAGATGTAACATCTTTGCAATTAAAGGGGTAGCTAATAGTGCAAACAGTAAGACATGGATTCATGGGTGCTAATAAGAACATAGTTATAGAATCAGAGGTGCTCTAGGGGGTTCATGGGATTAGAGATAGCTAATGATACAACAAAGTAAGAATTTTAGAACCAACATAGAATCAAACAACTTAGAATTACTTTGCAAAGAAAGATGCATACTAGAGACTAAATTGCAAGTGAACCAACATTCAAAAACAGGGTAGAGTTAAATTTAGACAGACTACAAGTTCATAAGACATGCTGATCCTAGAAGTAATAAGACATAACTAGGTGAAGTAATATGTCAATTACATATTGAACAACAAAACAGTAGATAGAAACAGATTAGGAATATGATAAATTGAAGCAATAGGAAATACATTGGTTTGAAAGCTTGAATTTAAAATCAAAACATACCAGTAAAGAGAGTAAATGAAAGGTAAAGAACAGGAGAGTGTAATAATTAGCCTTGGCTTGCTGCCGACTAATTCAAAAACTATAGTAAGTAACAAAGAAAGCAGGAGAGCTTTTGAGTGTAAGAGAGATGTGAAATAATGCCTGTCCCTTTTCAAAACTGTAGAATAGAGCAATATATAGTAGTTTGAATGCTAGGTAAATAAGGTAAGAATCAAAATTGTTCAGTAATTATAGAACTCAGAGTAAAATCAGTTTGAGTCCTCCCTTGATTAAGGGAATTAGTTCAAACGGTAAAGAGTATGTGACAAGTAAGGAAAGAAATCATACATAGCTGGAGTATAACAAATAAGGAAAGACTTCAAACAGTGCAAGTATAGAACAGGTAATTAGGGCTAGGTTTAGAAAATTCTAATTAAGGAAATAATCAGTAAGAATCAAGTAACAATGAGACAAGGTAAAGGAAAATTAATTAAGGCAAGCAAATCAATCAAATTGAGTAGAAAAGTAAGAATCGAAGGTTTAAGGGAAAATGTTCAAATCAACCCAAGAAATATGGAATTCAGAATATTGCATAGCTCAATCAAAGATAAAGTCATGAAAAGAGTCAGCCTGTTTAGCATATAAATAAGGTGAAACATGGATAGTCAAGAATCAACACATAAACCTAGGAAAAATAAAAGTTAAACAATACTGATTCGATGAGAAAGAGGCAAATCTTGATGCGAACGGTTGAGATGAACACAAGCACATAGAATCAGTGAAAGTTTAGACTAAGAAACTCAGTAGAAGCATATCAAGGCAAGACAGTCACGAGAAACCACAAAAACTCAAAACGAGAACCAGTCAGTCATGCTAATAATAAAAAAAAACAAACGAAGAACCCTTAAAAAATTAGGGCTTTCAGCATAGGTGAGTTAAGGCTATAGTAGTCTCATAGAATCAGTCAAAAAATTTGAGAAACAGAAGTTTAAACACAAAGAATCATTTAAACAAAGTTTTAAAAAGAAATTTTGAAAACCCTAATTTTTAGAAGAAGATGAAAAACACTTGAGATCATATGATTCTTGTAAAGAATCTCAAGGATAATATAAAATACTCAAGACACAAACTCAAATCGTCCTAGATCTGTACAGATCTAGGAGGTATAGAAAAGAAAAGGTTCCGAAAGAGACCCATACGGAGATGAAGAAACCTGTCTAGAAACCCATAGATCGTAGCAAATATAGAACGATTTCACTTGAAATCACACTGGAATAGCCAGGAACATGCAGGAGATGAACCCTAAATGCAAGTCGACATGACCCTGGTCCTTTGAGGGCCTTAGAGAAGGCAAGAATGACATGAAAGAAGCCATTGGATGCCTGAGAGATGATGAGAGGTCACCAGAGATGGCCAGAGATGGGGGGTCGACATTTGAAGATTAGGGTTTAGGTTGAGAGTGTTTTGAGAGCAGAGAGGATTTTAGGGCGGCGGGGGAGGTGATGAAATGAATTAGGTTTGGGGGGGGGGTATAGTCTAGTTTAATTAGGAAAGGGTGAATCCGGGCCGTTCATCTCGGAGATCAACGACCAAGATTAATGGGGCCTGGGTCGGGTATTTTAATTAGAAATTGGACTGGGTGTTGGGATTGGATCTGGTTGAATTTAGGCTGAAATTGAAATAAATTTGGCTAAGTTTTAAATAGCCACTTTCAGTACTATACAATTTTTATAAATATAATAAAATGATTTCTCAAAATTATTTCGTGTACTGAAAATGATTAAAAATAATTTTTTAACAATTTAAAAATAAAAGACCATTTTATGTATTAATAATGTAATTATGCATTAATAGGGCTATTATTGCAAATATATGCAAATTAGCTTAAAAAATGTAAATGCAATTATAAAAAAATGCACTAAAATATTTAAACAATTTTTTGGCATAAATAAAGAATTTAGATGACTAAATCACCACAACAATAATTTGAAGGATAATTATTGGAGATTTTTATAGATAAAAGGGCAAAAATAAATCAATTTGGAGTCTTTAAAAATTATAGAAAAATGATAAAAATGCTCATGCATGTTTATATATGCATATATGCTATTATGAAGGTATATACATGTATTAAAAATATATAAGAAAAATTGGCTATCAATAGCTACCCCTCTTTATCCGGGAAGGATGAAAGAGTTTTCGGGTAAAGAAATGATGGTCAATTTTTTATCAGATGGGATGTTTTGAAAGACAGAGGCCAGACTTTGGTCTTCGAGTTGCCTAGATATCCCTGGTCTTACACAAATCAGGCCTTCTATAGTTCTGGATTCATTGGAGGAATATACCGATGAAGTCATTGCAAGAACAAACACGGGATGCAAAAGCGGCTATGGTGAGCGGTTAAGGTTCGAGACAGTTGAAGGAACTGGAGCGAGGTCACTCCTTCTAGGACAGCGGTTTCTTACTGGTCACCTGAAGATAAAAGATGCTATGAACATGTATTTGTACGAAAATTTAAACATGATGCAGGTTCTCTTTGGACCATGAAGGTTGTTTTTGAACGGTTAAAGATGACGTCCTCAGACCATGATATCCAGGGCCATGAATTGTTTAGTGAGGGATTTGCAGGACATGAAATGAGGTTCTCGGGCCATGAAAATGGTGCCTCCGAACCATGACGCCTTTGAATAATGATATGCAAATTTGAGTTATCCTCAGGCCATGGCATGATGTCTTCTGACAATGAGGATGATGCCTTTTAGACAATGAAGCCTTTAGATAGATTGGCAATATTTCAGCCCATGATATGCAATAATATGATATTAACAAGACAAGGCTTAGTCTTGTGATACAAAGGGCAGAGCTTAGCCCGATGAAAAGCGAGTAGATATTACTAGAAATAGAGCAATATTTGTGCAAAGAGGGACAATGCTTAGTCCCATGCAGATAGGGAGGAAAGGATTAGCCTCATGCAAATAGGGAGGCAAGGATTAGCCTCATGCAAATAAGAAGGCAGGGATTAGCCTCATGCAGATATAGATGCAAGGATTAGCCTCATGCAAATATGGATGCAAGGATTAGCCTCATGCAAGTATGAAGGCAGGGATTAGCCTTGTGCAGATATGGAGGTAAGGGTTAGCCTCATGCAAGTAGGGAGGCAGGGATTAGCCTCGTGCAGATATGGAGGCATGGATTAGCCTCATGCAAGTATGGAGGCATGGATTAGCCTCATGCAAGTAGGGAGGCAGGGATTAGCCTAATGCAGATATGGAGGCAAGGATTAGCCTCATGCAAGTATGGAGGCAGGGATTAGCCTCATGCAAGTATGGAGGAAGGGATTAGCCTCATGCAGATATGGAGGTAGGGATTAGCCTCATGCAAGTGTGGAGGCATGGATTAACCTCATGCAAATAGGGAGGCAAGGATTAGCCTCATGCAAGTAGGGAGGTAGGGATTAGCCTCATGCAAGTAGGGAGGCAAGGATTAGCCTCATGTAGATATGGAGGCAAGGATTAGCCTCATGCAGGTGTAGAGGCAAGGATTAGCCTCATACAAATATGGAGGCAAGGATTAGCCTCATGTAGGTGTAAAGGCAAGGATTAGCCTCATGCAAGTAGGGAGGTAGGGATTAGCCTCATGGAAGTAGGGAGGCAGGGATTAGCCTCATGCAAGTAGGGAGGCAAGGATTAGCCTCATGCAGATATGGAGGCAATGATTAGCCTCATGCAGATATGGAGACAAGGATTAGCCTCATACAGGTGTGGAGGCAAGGATTAGACTCATGAAAATATGGAGGCAAGGATTAGCCTCATGCAGGTGTAGAGGCAAGGATTAGCCTCATGCAATAGCGAGGCAACGATTAGCCTTATGCAGCTAGGGAGGCAGGGATTAGCCTCATTCAAAGAGCATGTAGCAAATAAGAATAGTATATGTCTTAGCTAGAGATATATTCCGTGTCTAATGGCCTGATTGATAGCGATCTTGATACATGTATATATTTGCGGATGTTATCGATACGTCAGATGTGCCTGCGTTCAAAGAAAAATTGTAAGTTTTGTGGGGGGGAAGGTTGGTTCGTGCTTCTGTCGGCTGGATTTGCTTTGCTCCGTTCTGAAAGCCTTTCGAATTCCCTTGGGTGACACCTGACTATTATGGAAATAGAGTTTTCGAAAATATGCAATTATTGATAAAAATAGAGTTGTTTTAGAAACGTATTAATATATTAAGTAATTTTGATGAACTAGTGACTGTAACACATCTCAATGGCATTGCAGCTCTCTTATATTTGAATTTTGAGGGTCCTCCTCAAAATTCTGCCCCGGTTTGGTATATGATCTTTTGACCGTTTGCGGATAATGGATCTTGATGAACCTTCTTCGAAATTTTGAGAATCCTTCTCAAAATTCTGCCCCAGTTTTTTAACTGATTACTGACCGTCTGACACATGTTAGCGTTGGCTGGACTTGCTCCGGAATTTTGAAGATCTACCCCAGTTTCTGATCTTGGGGGAAATGAAAATTTTATTATGATATGACCGAACCCATAAGGCTGCCTACATATCCCCTCTTAAATGGGAATCGGTCAAGCGTAGTTCAATTACATCATAAGAGAAAGTGTAATTAGTCTAAGCATAGTATCTCTTGACTGCGTCTGAATTGATTGGTTTTGGCCTGATTTCTCCATCCATTTCTGCAAGTAAGAGTGTTCCTCCTGTCAGTGCCCTGTGAACCATGTATGGACCTTGCCAGTTGGGAGAGAATTTCCCTTTCGCTTCATCTTGATGTGGGAAGATTTTCTTCAGCACCAACTGACCTTGTGCAAATTACCTGGGTTTGACCCTTTTGTTGAAAGCTCTGGACATTTTATTTTGATAAAGTTGGCCATGTCACACTACGTTCATCCTCTTTCCATTGATGAGGACCAATTGTTCATAGCGGCTCCTTATCCACTCTGCATCGCTGAGTTCAGTTTCCTATATGATTCTTAAAAAATGAATCTCTACCTTGGCTAGAATGACCGCCTCGGTACCATAAACCAACATGTAGGGAGTTGCCCCAGTTGATGTGCAAAATGTAGTGCGGTATCCCAATAAAGCAAAAGGTAGCTTCTCGTGCCATTGTTTGTGGTTCTCTACCATCATCCTTAGTATCTTCTTGATGTTTTTATTGGCGGCTTCTACGGCTCCATTCATCTGAGCTCTGTAGGCTGTGAAATTCTTGTGCTTGATTTTGAAAGTTTCACACATAGCTTTCATCAGATCACTGTTGAGATTGGCGGCATTATCAATAACAATGGATTCGAGAACTCCAAATCGGCAAACAATTCAATCCTTGACAGAATCTGCGATGACTTTCTTGGTTAGGACTTTATAAGATGCCGCTTCTACCCATTTCGTGAAGTAATTAATGGCTACCAGAATAAACCTGTGGCCTTCTGAAGCGGTGGGCTCAATCGGACCAATAACATCCATTCCCCAGGCGGCGAAAGGCCAAGGTGAGCTTATTGCATTGAGCTTATTCGGTGGAACTTTTATCATATCGGTGTGTACCTGGCATTAGAAGCATTTGCAGACATACTAGATGCAATCTATCTCCATGGTCATCCAAAAGTAACCGGCCCTAAGTATCTTTTTAGCCAAGATAAAACCATTCATGTGCGGGCCACAAGTCCCAGCATGTATATCCTCAAGCAATTTAGAAGCTTCTTTTGCGTCGACACATCTTAGCAGTCCCAAATCGGGAGTTTTTCTATACAGATTTCCTCCGCTATGGAAGAAATGATTTGATAATCTCCGGAGTATGCATTTCTGAGTGTGGTTTGCATGCTCCGGATATTTTCCTTTTGCCAAATACTCTTTGATATCATGGAACCAAGGCTTTCCATCTGTTTCTTCTTCAACATGAGCACAATATGCCGGTTGATTATGGATATTCACCGGAATGAGATCAATATAATTCTTATCCGGATGTTGTATTATAGATGACAAGGTGGCCAATGCATCGGCAAACTCATTCTGAATTCTGGGCACATGTCGGAATTCTATCTTTGTGAATCTCTTTCTTAATTCCTGCACATGGTGCAAATATGGCAATATCTTGGAATTCTTGGTGGCCCATTCTCCTTGTACCTTGTGCACAAGCAAATCTAAATCACCGATCACCAGCAGCTCCTGAATGTTCATGTCGACTGCCATGTTGAGTCCCAGTATGCAGGCTTCATATTCTGTCATGTTGTTGGTGCAGGAAAATCTGAGTTTAGCCGACACTGGATAATGTTGACCCATTTTTGATACCAAAACTGCTCCAATGCCTATTCCTTTGAAATTTGCGGCTCCATCAAAGAACATCCTCCAACTGTCATATGTTTCGGTGATGTATTCTCCTACAAATAATACTTCTTCATCAAGAAAATACATTTTCAAGGGTTCGTATTCTCCTCCCACCAGATTTTCAGCAAGGTGATTTGCCAATGCTTGTCCCTTGACCGCCTTTTGATATACGTAGACGATGTCGAACTCACTCAACAGTATCTGTCATTTGGCCAACTTTCTAGTTGGCATGGGTTTCTGGAATATGTACTTCAGAGGGTCCATCCTGGACATGAGGTAGGTAGTGTAGGCACAGAAGTAATGCCTCAATTTCTGAGTTGTCCAAGTCAAAGCACAGTAAGTACATTCAAGCAGAGAGTACCGTGCTTCATAAGGTGTGAACTTTTTACTTAAGTAATATATGGCTTCCTCCTTTCTTCTTGTTTCGTCATGTTGTCCCAAAACACATCTGAAGGCTCCATCTAATACAGATAGATAGAGTAGAAAAGGTCGTCCTGGTTCTGGCGGTACCAGAACTGGTGGTGTGGACAGGTACTCCTTGATCTTGTCAAAAGCTTTCTGACAATCCTTTGTCCAGCTTTTTCGGCATCCTTCCTTAGCATCTTGAAGATGGGTTCACATATGACTGTGGATTGGGCTATGAAGCGACTGATGTAGTTGAGACATCCTAGGAAGCTCATCATGTCCTTTTTGCTCTTAGGTGGCGGTAACTTCTGAATAGCCTTGACTTTAGATGGATCCAGTTCGATCCCTCGATGATTGACAGTGAATACCAGTAACGTTCCTGCGGGAATCTCGAATGCACACTTGGTGGGGTTTATCTTCAAGTTGTACCTCCTTAGTCTGTCAAAGAACATCCTCAAGTCCGCTATGTGATCTACGACCCTCTTGGATTTGATAATGACATCGTCCACATACACCTCTATTTCTTTGTGGATCATTTCATACAAGATAGTTGTCATGGCTCTCATGTAAGTGGCCCCATCATTCTTCAGACCGAACGACATCATCTTGTAATAGTATACACCCCAAGGTGTAATAAAAGTTGTCTTCTCTGCATCTTCTTTATCCATCCAGATCTGGTGATGACCCGTGAAGCAACCTACAAAGGATTGGAGTTCATGCTTGGCGCAGTTGTCGATCAAAATGTGTATATTTGGTAGTGGGAAGTCATCCTTGGGACTTGCTCTGTATAAATCCCGATAGTCAACACATACTCGGACTTTTCCATCCTTCTTCAGAACTGGCACAATGTTAGCTAACCAGGTTGGGTACTCAACCACCCTAGAACTTTGGCTTTGATCTGCTTGGTAACTTCCTTCTTGATTTTCAAGCTCATGTCTGGTTTGAACTTTCTGAGTTTCTGTTTTACTGGAGGACACATGAGATTAGTGGGCAGCTTGTGAGCCACTTTGGACGTGCTCAAACCGGTCATGTCATCATATGACCATGCAAATATATCCTCATACTCTTTTAGGAAGCGAATGTACTCTTCCTTCTTTGTTGGTGACAAGTGAATGCTGATGCGAATCTCCTTGACAGTCTCGGCGTCTCCTAAATTTACTGCCTCGGTTTCGTCCAGATTGGACTTAGGCTTATTCTCAAAGTTTTCAACCTCCCTGACAATTTCCTCTGGTATCTTATCTTCTTCGTCTGAATCACTATCCTCATGTTGCTTGCCTCATTACATGTCACAGTCATGAGTTCATCAGGAAAAGTAATAATAATGCTATAGAAAGAAAAGCGTAAAAATAGTAATGAATAATAAAGAGCATATGCATTTGATTAAGACTAAAAAATCATCCAAACAAGTAAGGCTCGATGAATCAGCATTTATTTTGAAACAAGTAAATCTTAAAACAAAATTACTGGAAATCTTTAAATGCCTAGAATGGCTATAGAAGTAAAAATTGGCCAAGCTACCTAGGGACTCGGCAGGCTCGGGATGGTGTGGGAGTCCAGTTCCTGAGAACGGATCCCTTCTTTATGGTATGAATGGTGAAGCCTTCTTCTTCCTCCTCCTCCTCGATTATGGCACTGCAGTCCATATCCTCATCTTCCAAGAACAAATTCTTCAACCCAACTAGTGCTTCCTCTTCTGTAGTCCCCCATATCGTATCAGCTTGGTGAAAAGCTTGTTCCAAACGTGGCACTGGTTGCTCGAGAGGGTAGTACATTCCACGCTACGGAGGCAACCAATTTTTATATTCTTTCCATGTGTACTGGTATCCGAGCCCAAAGGTGGTGCTATGATTTTTTAGCTGTATTGGTTTGGTGATACCTTGGAGGTTTTTTTCCAATCCTTTTCTGGTTTCATATCCAGAACAAGCCAATATGCTTTCTATTTTACTGCTCCACCATTTATCCTTCTCGATGACAATGACCCATTCAATGTGATGATAGGTTTCCCCTCCTAGCCTTTTTTTATGTCCAATAGCCGGGATGGTTTGACTAGTGTAAATGGGGTTACTCCCGTCTCCGTGAATGATCAACTCCTGACGATTCCATTCAAATTTCACGGCTTGATGTAGTGTGGAAGGCACGGCTCCAGTAGCATGGATCCATGGATGGCCCAGCAGAAGATTATATGAGGCTGGTATGTCAAGCACCTGAAACTCAACGGCGAACCAAGTTGGCCCCATTTGTAAGCAAAGGCTGATTTTCCTGATTGTGGCCCTTTGGGACCCATCAAAAGCTTTCACGTTCATGCTTCCTACCTGTATTTCATGAAAACCTTTGTCCAACCTTTTCAGAGTGTCTAACGGACAAATATTGAGGCTTTAAACTCAATCAAACAAGACCCTGGCAATGAATTTGTCTTCAAATTGCATTGTGATGTGCAATGCTCGATTGTGATTCAGCCCCTTAGGTGGTAGCTCATCTTTGTGGAAGATAATCTTATGACTTTCCAATACTTGCCCCACTATGTTGGCCATTTCTCCACCAGTGATGTTATTGAGTACATAAGCCTCACTTGGCACTTTCATTAAAGCGTTCTTATGTGCCTCTGAATTTTGCAACAGTGATAGGATAAATATCTGAGCTGGGGTTTTGTTCAGATGGTCAACGATGGAATACTCCTTTGCCTGTACTTTCCTCCACATGTCATTTGGCCCTGTCTCAATGACGGGCTGCCTAGTAGTGGCATCCTTGCTTGATCCTCCCAAGTGTTCAGGTGTATAGACTCTTCCAGTCCTAGTCATCCCTTGTGCATCATTAGATTCTTCTACTCTGGCCTTCCTTTTTCACCAAGCCTCGACAACATAATCCCAGGGTATTTCTTTTGAGTTGAATGGAGGTGTGGTTGAGACCGTCACAGTGAAAGGTGTGACCACTTCTACTTCAAATGGAGCGAGGGTGGCCGTAGGTGGAGCCGCCTCTACTTCGAATGGAACTGATGCAGTTACCTCAACCTCGATTGGTGACTGAGTCTGTACCATGATATAAGTAAGTGTGACTACCACTTTAAAGTCATCGCCTTCTCGAATAAGCCCAATCGACCCCTCAGGGTCCCATTCTTCGTTCATCTCTATCACATGTACTCCACCACCTCTATGATTAGGGAGGGGGTTGTCGTGGACATTATGTGTGACTTCCTTTGCCTGTATGACCTTGTTGTTAATTAGTGTCTGGATCTTATCCTTCAATGTTTGTCACTCAGCAGTGGTGTGCCCCTTCATACCGGAGTGGTACGTACAAGTTTTGTTTGGATTGACCCATTGGGATAGGTTTTCTAATGCCATAGCTGGAACAGGAGTGACGTAACCCGTGACTTTCAACCTTTCATACAACTGGTCGATGGGCTCAGCAATGGCGATGTATCATCTGGGTGGCTTATGGTCGAAGTTGGGTCTTGGTCTTGGAAAGTTTTGGCGAGTTGGAGGTGATTGGAAATGGGATGGTTGGGAGTTATAGGTATGGCATATGGTGGCTGGCTGGTTGGGAATATCTGGGAGATGAGGGTTGATATGTGGGTGGAGGTGTTTGATATGTAAGTGGAGATTTCGGGGCTTGGACTACCATTACTTCCCCAATATCTCTCTTCTTTGATATGCTGCCTAATTGTAATGCCTTATTTGTGGCCTGTAGTGCCTCAAAATTCGTTACCATCCTGCTCTTGATTCCTTCTTTGATCCTTTCTCCAAGTTTGATGATATCAGAGAATTTATGATTTTCGATAACCATCAACCTTTCATGAGCTCTTCAGCCATGTTTTTAATGAGCAGGTCCTTTTCGGAGGATTCTGGTGTATAGGAGATGGGTTGGATGGAGTGAGGTACGATTTCTACGTATATATGGTTGCTTTGATGGGTGTTAAGGATTTGGGTGTAGTGATGGTCACTAGTGAAGTTTTGGGGATTGGGAATGGGTTGTGGTGTGTTTTGGGGAGTGTGGTAAGTGGTGGTTGGTGGGCACTGAATTGGTTGATGGTGATGTTGTGGCGGAGTTGGTATTGGCAATGGATTGAGATTTTGGGGTGGAGTTGCGTATTGATTTGGTGGGGGAGGATTTTGTGGATGTTGGTTTTGTGTGTTTTGGGGAGGTGCTAGGTTCTTTGTGTTTTGTTGGTGGATGTCGGGGACATTTAAGGTGAGTGACAAGTTTGCCAAGTTGCGAACCTGCTCAAGTTCTCCTTGCAATTCCAATATCGTTTGTTCTAATCTCAGGACTAGATCGCTTGGGGCCGGAGTACTACGGCCATCTGAGGTTTCTGCATTCTAACATTCTCCTTTCAGATATCACTTAAGTCATCCATTTTTTTCTTTTCCTTTGCCCTTTGTATTGCTTGGAGGATGAGGAGGTGGATGGCTTCTAGATCTAGTATGATACGCTGATGAGGCCAGTATGAGTGAACCAACCTAAGGGGGTTGGAATAATCAAAATATGGAAAAACAAAAAAAGGTAACAAGTTATTGAGGATTCTGAAATGTTTGCAGTATTTAAACACATATTGAGGAAATGTAAATTCGTGTCTTAATTTGGAAACCTCATTGTGCCCGAGGTAGGCCTAGCGACAAATAGATTTGGAGAACTTTAGATGCCAATAAATGCTTCATTTCATAGTATAAAAATAGACGAATCCCAAAACAACACTAAGATAATAGAAAAAATAAGTCACTACTGGCACTTGGCCTTATTACATTCGAAAAATGAGTGAATCTAATCTATTTGGTCTCGGAAGGACCTTCTTCAGGCAAAATGCTTTTGTCGATCAAATCCTCCAGTTCACATAGGTTCGTCAGTAAGAATGCCTTTGCCAAATGTCCTCCTTCGTTTTCCTTAGTATTCTGGCAGTCAGCGACTCTCTTCCTCATTTTTCCTTCAAATTCCAATAGACTGTATTCCAGATATTCCAGCTTTTCACTAGATTTGGCGGCCATCTCTTTCCATTCATTGATTTGGTCACTTGATGGAAGATTCCTCCACCAGTCTAGCAAGAGTGAGGGTGTGCTAACCATACCGAAGTTGGGGACCTTGTTCCTAATTTTCTGCAAAAGAAAAAGGTTAGGCCCTTCTCCCCCACCAGACTCGACTATTTATACATTCATGATCAGCATATCGGCATTTAATTCTCCAAATTAATGCATAGTATGTGGTTGTGTTCATTAGGATTATGGAAAGCCGGATGGACTTTTGCATAAGGCTTACCTTAAAGGATTATTATGTAGACAACATATTGATCCGGCTACGTTTGACCATGATGCATGCATAATTTTAACCAGAGTAAGGTTACTATGGGGATCTAGACTGGTACCCTCAAGCGGACAACTTGAGGGGGAAAGGCACGAAACCGTCGACTGCACCGCTGATCGACTAGTTTCACCGCAAATAAGCCTTTCCGAATTCAAGGGTAATAAATAGGAAGAGTGCAACCACTCATTAAGCGTTGCTATAAGATTTGATACGCACATGTTAAATATGATGTTGAGCATGATATATGCAGCAATAAATAGCACGTAGTCAAGTATTTTCATGTAGGAAAAATAAATACAGTATTTAAATAATTAAAAGACAGTTACAGAAAAAGAAAACAAAGAGACAAGTCAGTTTCATGAATAAAAGAAACATAAGTGCTTAAAATAGGCAGTTAATTTCAAATAAGGGGAAAGGGTTTAGGATAGATTATGCTTGGACTAATTCATAAAAAAGTTCGTTATGGTAAGAGCCTAAGATATCCCCAGCAGAGTCGCCATGCTGTCACACCCCCTTTTTTCCTCCGCGGAGAAAGTCCGGGTTTCGACGTTCATGGGGGTAATAACTCATTTTCTTTTGGGATTTGGGTATTTGAAGAGTCGTCACCTAATGGATTATGGTGCGTTAGGGCACCCAAAGCAATTAACTCTTGGATTGGTTTGAATTACTAGAGATTTAGGGTAAGGGCTCGAAATAACATGGAAGGGAAAGAGCAGGTTTTTTGGACAACGGCCAAAATTAAGGGGACCTGGGTTGGGTAAATGTATTTGGGGCATGGGTCGGGTAATTTAGTTAGAAATTGGGGTGGGTGTTGGGATTGGATTGGGTTGAATTTAGGCTGAAATTAAAAAATATTTGGCCAAGTTTTAAATAGCCAATTTCAGTACTATACAATTTTTATAAAAATAATAAAATTATTTTAAAAAAATATTTCATGTGGGAGGCTCTGTAGGAAAATATGGGACTTGGGCGTATGCCCAGAATTGAATTCCAAGGTCCCAAGCTCGAGAAATGAATTTTTGAAGAAAATTGTTTACTTGAAATTATAAGAGTTTTTGAAAATTTAAATGTGTTTGAATTTAATGGTATCGGGACCGTATTTTAGTTTCGGAACCCGGTACAGGTCTTATACGGTATTTAAGTTGTGCCTGTAAAATTTGGTAAGAAACGGACTTCATATGACGTGAATCTAACCCTCAGTTGTCAAAATTTGAACTTAAGAGTTCTTGAGATTTTTCTTTGAATTTTGATGCTAAACTTGAAGTTCTAGGTGTTATTTTGGTGATTTGATCGCACGAGTAAGTCCGTATGATGTTTTTAGGGTTGTGTGCATGTTTGGTTTGGAGTCCTGAGGGCTCAGTTGAGTTCCGGATAGGCCACGAGATGTTTTTACAATTAGAAAAGTTGCAGGTTTTGCTCCTTTAATGCACAGACATTTTGTGCTTCGCGGTCGCGAAGCTATTCTCGCGATCGCGAAAGGGAACTGGGTAGGGGGTGAAATTTGTTTTATGTGAACGCAAAGACAGGGACGTGAACGCGGAGCACTGGGGGGCTGCACTACCCGAACGTGACCCATGTCCCACGAACGCGTATAGTAAATTGGAGGTGGACTGGGAAGTTGTCATTTCTTTTACGCGAACGCGAACGCGTACGCTGGTCTACGAATGAGAAGGTCAGGGGGCTTGCCCTTCACAAACACGTAGGAGAACTCACGATCACGTAAGTCCTCAACGGGCAGCTCTTCGCGAATGCGGTAGGCCCATCGCGAACGCGATGAAGGCCTACCCGGTCTTTTAAAACAGTAGCAAAAACGGGCAGAACCCATTTTTATGAAATTTTAGAACTACCAAGACCTAGAGGCGATTTTCTTCACATAAATTCATCCCCAAAGTGTTGGTAATCAATTCTAAACTCTAATCTTTCAATTACCCAACGTTTTTCATCTTTTTTTATTAAAAAGTCAAGAATTTTCATAGTATAAATTAGAATTTAGACCTCATTTTTGGGTCGGATTTTGAAACTAATTGCATATTCGGGCTCATGGGTGATCGAATTTTGGTCTGAACCTTGAGTTTTGACCAAGCGGGCCCGCGGTCTCACTTTTGATGAAAATGATAGAAAACCTATAATTAAGCATTGGATATGAATTCTTTAGAATTTATTGATATTGTTAAATTAAAGGAAACGCGGTGTTTGAGGCTTGAATTGGCCGTGGAAGTTCGAGATAAGTGTTTGGCCTAACCTTAGCTTGAGGGAATAGGTATTGTTCTTTATTTGCTATGTGTTAGTGTATTGTAAATCGTATAGGTATGGTCACGAGTATCTATACGTTAGTGTCAAGCATGCCCGTGAGTCTTAAATTGTGATCGTTGTGTTTTCTTAATAAGTACTACAATTGCATAAATTATTGATTATCCATGTTGAGCAAGCCGTATGATTATCTTCTTGGCATTGGTTTATTATTGAGCATTGGCTCTAGTTGAGGTTCATTTGTGAAGTTAATTGTTGGTATAAGTTTGATTATAGCTGATTCCCTTGCCGGGACGTATTTATTTCTTACTGGTGATTCCCCTGCCGGGATATAGTTATTTCTTATTGTTGATTCCCTTGCCGGGATGTATATATTCTTGTTGTTGATTCCTTTGTCGGGATGTGTTTATTCTTGTTGTTGATTCCCTTGCCGGGATGTTGTTGTTGCTATTGTTTGGGTGAGGAAAGAGAGATAAAGCACGAAGGATGATGCCGTGCATATTCATATTTATGCATGCGGTGAGGAAAGAGTGATAAATCACGAAGAGTGATGCCGTGTACATTTTCATTGATATTGATGCATATGGTGAGGAAGAGAGATAAAGCACGAAGGGTGATGCCATGCACATTTCTAATATTTACATGGTGAGGAAGAGAGATTTTAGCACGAAGGGTGATGCCGTGCACATTTTTATTACTTGATTGCATTGGTGAGGATTGAGAGTAAAAGCACGAAGGGTGATGTCGTGCACTTATTGCCTGTTTGTTGTGATTTCTTGTTGCTTTAGGTTCAATTACCTTAATTATCTTATTCCACTATTACTGTGATTCTTTACGTTGGTATTTCCCCCATAGCATGTTACCCCTCCCCTGTTACTCTTGAATTATTTCTATTACTGTTATTCTGCTAGTTACTGTTTATCTGCATGTTATTTGTTTGTTGAGTCCTAGCCTCGTCACTACTTCGTCGGGGTTAGGCTCGACACTAACTCGGTACATGGGGTCGGTTGTATTGATACTACACTCTGCACTCTTTTGTGCAGATCCCGGTACTGGAGCATACATACCTTAGCTAGGAGTTGCTGCCTTCAGTCCATCATGAGACCCGAGGTAGTCCTGCAGGCGTCCGCAGGCCTTAGTGTCCCCTTCTTATTTAGTTTCTTTTTGTTCTTTTCTATTTCAGAGATAGACATGTACTTTCTTGTTCAGACCCTATTTGTAGTTTTTCTTAAATAGTCCGTGAGATTATGACACTAGTTCTGGGTGGTTTATGTTTATGGATTCGCATTGGTATTAGCTTTAACATTAAATTTCTTTCTTTCGCATTATTTTTTCCGCTGCTTATAATATGTTGGCTTGAAATTGTCAAGAGGTTAAAAATAAAAAGGGTAAATTAATTAGAATAGTTGGCTTGCCTAGCTTTCACTAGTAGGCGTCATCACGACTCCTGAGGATGGGAAATCCGGGTCGTGACAAGTTGGTATCAGAGCTCTAGGTTGCTTTGGTCTCAAAATTCACGGACAAGCTTGGTAGAGTCTGAGGGATCAGTCTGTGCTTATCCCTAAAGGCTACAGAGTTAGGAACAATTTCACTTCTATTCTTCTCTATCATGTGATTTGGTTTCTCAATGCTAATTGAACTTCTACTCTGTTCTTTCGCAGATGGCGAGAACACATGCTTCTTTATTTGCTGACCAACAGCCCAAGCCCCCAGCAGCAGCTCCCACGAGGGGCAGAGGATGAGGACGAGGCCGTGCTAGGGGCCGAGGCAGGGGCAGAGCTCATCCTAGAGCAGCAGCACCAGCTGCGGAGCCTCAGGTTGAGTTTGATGATGAGGTTCTGGCCCAGATAGTTCCGGTGAGCCCAGCTCAGGTCCCAGAGGGGTTCATTGCTACCCAAGTACTCCAGGATGCTCTGGTCTATCTAGTGGATCTTATGGAGAGTGTCACTCAAACAAGCTTACTTCATGTAGCACCAGCCGTCTCTCAAGCTGGGGGAGGAACACAGACTCCCGCTACCCGAACTCCAGAGCAAATGGCTCCCCAGTTTTAGACTCCAGTAGCTCAACCAGTTGGAGCAGTTCAGCTGGGTGTAGTAGCTCAGACCGGTGATGGAGCAGCTATGTCTGCTGATGTTTTCTGGAGGTTGGACAGGTTCACCAAGCTATTTACTACTACTTATGGTGGTACATCTTCAGAGGATCCCCAAGATTACTTATATAGTTTTCATGAGGTTCTTCGGAACATGGGGATAGTGGAGACCAATGGGGTCGACTTTGCTGCTTTCCATCTGTCAGGTTCTGCTAAGAAATGGTGGAGAGATTATTGTTTGGCCAGAACAATTAGATCACCAGCTCTCACTTGGGACCAGTTCTCGCAGTTATTTCTTGAGAAGTTTCTTCCCGCCACTCAGAGAGAGGAGTACCGTAGGCGGTTCGAGCGTCTCCAGTAGGGTTCTATGACTGTCACCTAGTACGAGGCGAGGTTTTTCGATTTCGCTCATCATGCTCTTCTGATACTCCCCACCGAGAGAGAGAGGGTGAGGAGATTTATTGAGGGACTCGCTCAGCCTATTAGACTGCAGATGGATAAGGAGACATGTAGCGAGATTTCTTTCCAAGATGCAGCCAATGTGACCAGGAGGGTTGAGATGGTTTGGCTTAAGGGAGCGGTCAGGTGTCCGATAAGAGGCCTCGACATTCTAGCAGATTCAGTGGTGCCTCGTCTGGAGGCAGGGATTCTTTTGGTAGAATCCGTCCTCCTAGGCCATTTCAATCAGAACTTCAGATTTCTCACGGTGCTCCAGGAGGCTGTGGTTCTCACATGTAATATTCTGATCAGTTGCCCTACAGTACACCACCAGCTCCTATCAGTGCACCTCCGCTTCAGAGTTTTCAAGGTGGTTATCCAGGCTGTCAGGGTCAGTTTCAAGGTTAGCAGTCTCAGCAGCCCAAGTCTTGCTATACTTGTGGTGATACGAGGCACATTGCTAGGTTTTGCCCTCGAGCCTCGAGCAGTTCTCAGCACCAGGGTTCTCGTGCTATGGTTCTAGCACCGGGTGTTCCACTTCCCGCTCAACCAGCAAGAGGTAGTAGTAGAGGTGTTAGAGGTGGAGGTCAGGCCGCTAGAGGTAGAGGCTAGGCAGCTAGAGGTGGAGACCAGCTAGTAGGAGGTCATCCTAGGGATGCAGTTCAGAGTGGTGGGGCCCAGCATCGATGTTATGCTATGCCAGACAGACCTGAGGCTGAGGCCTCCGATCCAGTTATCACAGGTACGGTTTAAATGTGCAGTAGAGATGCCTTAATTCTATTTGATCCAGGGTCCACATATTCTTATGTATCATCTTATTTTGCCCCTTATCTGGTTGTGCTTCGTGATTCTTTGAGTGCTCATGTATATGTGTCTACACCGGTGGGTGATTCTATTATGGTAGATCGTGTTTATCGTGCTTGCGTGGTTGTTATTGGGGGTCTTGAGACCCAAGTAGATCTCTTACTTCTCAATATGGTGGATTTCGATGTCATTCTGAGAATGGACTGGTTATCCCCTTATCATGCTATATTGGATTGTCATTCCAAGACTGTGACCTTAGCATTGCCGGGGTTGCCTCGTTTGGAGTGGAGAAGGACTCTTGGTCATTCTGCCAGTAGGGTTATCTCGTATATGAAGGCTCGACATATGGTTGATAAGGGATGTTTGACCTATTTGGAGTATGTTCGTGATTCCAGTATTGAGGTTCCTTCTATAGATTTTGTGCCCGTTGTTCGTGAGTTTCCAGAAGTATTTTCTTTAGATCTGCCGGGGATGCCACTTGACAGGGACATTGACTTTTGCATTGATTTGGCTCCGAGCACTCAGCCCATTTCTATTCCACCATATCGTATGGCCCCGCCAGAGTTGAAAGAATTGAAAGAGCAGTTGTAGGACTTGATGGATAAAGGCTTTATTAGACCGAGTGTCTCGCCTTGGGGTGCACCGGTGTTGTTTGTCAAGAAGAAGGATGGGCCGATGAGGATGTGTATAGATTATCGGCAGTTGAACAAAGTCACCATCAAGAACAAGTATCCATTGCCGAGGATTGATGATTTGTTTGATCAACTTCAGGGTGCCAAGGTATTTTCGAAGTGAGGATTAGGGCATTCGATGTCCCTAAGATAACTTTTTGCACTTGGTACGGGCATTATGAGTTCTTACTAATTTCATTCGGGTTAACAAATTCCCTAACATCTTTTATGAATTTTATGAACCGAGTGTTCAAGCCTTATTTGGATTCCTTCGTGAATGTCTTCATTGATGATATTTTGATATATTCCCACAGCTGAGAAAAGCACGAGCAGCATCTTCGAGTCATTCTTCAGACTTTGAGGGATAGTCAGTTGTATGCTAAGTTTTCAAAATGTGAGTTTTGGGTGAGTTCGGTTGCATTCTTGGGTCATGTTGTATCAGCAGAGGGTATTCAGGTGGATCCTAAGAAGATTGCAGCAGTCAAGGACTGGCCTAGACCAACATCAGCTACAGAGATCTGGAGTTTCTTAGGTTTGGCAGGCTATTACCGTAGGTTTGTGGATGGGTTCTCATCTATTGCAGCCCCTATGACCAGGTTGACCTAGAAAGGTGCCCAGATCAGGTGGTTGGATGAGTGTGAGGCGAGCTTCCAGAAGGTCAAGACAGCTTTGACTACGGTGCCAATGTTGGTATTGCCCACAGGCTCAGTGCCATATACAGTGTATTATGATGCATCACATATTGGATTTGGTGCGGTGTTGATGCAGAATGTCAAGGTTATCGCATATGCTTCACGGCAGTTAAATATTCACGAGAAAAATTATCCAATTCATGATTTGGAGCTAGCAGCCATTGTTCACGTGCTGAAGATTGGGAGGCATTATTTATATGGCGTGTCATGTGAGGTGTTCACGGATCATAAGAGTTTGCAATACTTGTTCAAGTAGAAGGAGCTAAATTTGAGGCAGAGAAGGTGGATGGAGCTATTGTATCATCATCTTATATCATCTGGGAAAGGCTAATGTTGTGGCCGATGCATTGAGTAGGAATTCAGCCAATATGGGCAGCCTTGTGTATATTCCGGTCGGGGAGAGACCGCTTGTTTTGAATGTTCAGGCTTTAGCTAATGAGTTCATGAGGTTGGATGTTTCTGAGCCTAGCCGTGTTCTAGCTTGCACAGTCGCTCGTTCTTAATTATTTGAGCGTATCCGAGATCGACAGTATGATGATCCTCATTTGCTTGTCCTTAGAGACACAGTGCGGCACGGAGATGCCAAGCATGTTATAGTGGGATATGATGGAGTTCTGAGGATGCATGATCATATTTGTGTGCTTAATGTGGATGGACTTCGTGAGTTGATTCTATAGGAGGCCCATAGTTCTCGGTATTCTATTCATCCGGGCGCCGCTAAGATGTATCAGGATTTTCGGCAGCATTATTGGTGGAGGAGGATAAAGAAGGACATTGTTGCCTATGTAGCTCAGTGTTTGAATTGTCAGCAGGTAAAGTACGAGCATCAGAGACCTGGTGGTTTGTTTCAGAAGATTGATATTCCTGAGTGGAAGTGGGAGCGGATCATTATGGACTTCATTGTTGGACTCCCATGGACTCAGAGGAAGTTCGATACAGTATGGGTTATTGTTGATATGCTGACCAAGTCAGCGCATTTCATTCCTATGGCAGTTTCCTATTCCTCGGAGCGGTTGGCTGAGATCTATATCCGGGAGATTGTTCGTCTTCATGGCGTGCCCGTGTCTATCATTTCTGATCGGGGTACGCAGTTTACCTTGCATTTTTAGAGGGTAGTACAGGGTGAGTTGGGTACGCGGGTTGAGTTGAGCATAACATTTCATCCTCATTTGGACGGACAGACCGAGCGTACTATTCAGATTTTGGAGGATATGCTCCGAGCATGTGTTATTGACTTTGGAGGTTCTTGGGATCAGTTCTTGCCATTAGCAGAGTTTGCCTACAAAAACAACTACCAGTCGAGCATTCAGATGGCTCCCTATGAGGCATTATATGGTAGGCGGTGTCAGTCATCGGTTGGGTGGTTTGAGCCGTGAGAGGCTCGGTTGTTGGGTACAAATTTAGTTCAGGATGCCTTGGATAAAGTGAAGATCATTCAGGATAGGCTTTGTACAACTCAGTCCAGGCAGAAGAGTTATGCCGACCGCAAGGTTCGTGATATAACATTCATGGTCGGAGAGCGAGTGTTGCTTCGGGTGTCGCCCATGAAGGGTGTGATGAGATTTGGGAAGAAAAGCAAGCTAAGCCCTTGGTTCATTGGTCCTTTTGAGATTCTCGATCGAGTGGGAGAGGTGGATTACATACTTGCATTGCCGCCGAGTTTATCAGTTGTGCACCCAGTATTTCATGTGTCTGTGCTTCGGAAGTATCATGGTGATCCATCCCACGTGTTAGACTTCAACACTGTCCAACTGGACAAGGACATGACCTATGAGGAGGAGCCGGTAGCTATTCTAGACCGGTAGGTTCGTCAGTTGAGATCGAAGAAGTTCCATTCAGTTCATGTTTAGTGGAGAGTTCAGCCTGCCGAGGCAGCAACCTGGGAGTCTGAGTCCGATATGCAGAGCCGATCCCCATCATTTTCCTTACTCAGGTACTTCTTTTCTATGTCCGTTCAAGGACGAACGGTTGTTTTAGGGGTGGAGGATGTGACAACCAAAAAGGTCATCACTTAATTTACAAGTCACTTTTGTGTTTCAAGGCCTTAAAAACCTCCTTTTATCTCATCTTGATTTACGTGCACGGTTCGGGTGTATATCCGGAACGCTTTTATGTGGAAAGTTGATAAAAATGCTAATTTTGCCTTCAAAATTAAATTTAAGTTGACTTCGGTCAACATTTTGGGTAACAGACGCAAACCCGTGATTTGACGGTTCCAGAGGGTCCGTAGGAAAATATGGGACTTGGGCGTATGCCTGAAATTGAATTCCGAGGTCCTAAACCCGAGAAATGAATTTTTGAAGAAAATTGTTTAACTGAAATTATAAATATTTTTGGAAATTTAAATGTGTTTGAATTTAATGGTATCGGACCTGTATTTTGGTTCCGGAGCCCGGTACAGGTCTTATACAGTATTTAAGTTATGCCTGTAAAATTTGGTAAGAAACGGACTTCATATGACGTGAATCTGACCCTCGGTTGTAAAAATTTAAACTTAAGAGTTCTTGAGATCGCGAAAGGGAACTGGGCAGGGGGTGGAATTTGTTATATGCGAACGCGGAGCACTGGGGGGGGGGGCTGCTCTACGTTAACGCGACCCATGTCCCGCGAACGCGTATATTAAATTGGAGGTGGGCTGGGAAGTTGTCATTACTTCTACGCGAACGCGTACGCCGATCCACGAACGTGAAGGTCAGGGGGGCTTACCCTTCGCGAACACGTAGGAGACTCCCGATCGTGTAAGTCCTCAACGGGAAGCTCTTCGCGAATGCGGCAGGCCCATCGCGAATGCAATAAAGGCCTACCCAGTCTTTTAAAACAGTAACAAAAATGGGCAGAACCCATTTTTATCATATTTTCGAACTTCCAAGACCTAGAGGCGATTTTCTTCCCACAAATTCATCCCCAAAGTGTTGGTAATCAATTCTAAACTCTACTCTTTCAATTACCCAACCTTTTTCTCACTTTTTAATCAAAAATCAAGAATTTTCATGGTAGACATTGGGAATTTGGGTAGAGTTAAGGCTTTTTGAATAATTGGAATTTAGACCTTGTTTTAGGTTTGGATTTCGAAACTAATTACATATTCGGGCTCGTCGGTGAATGAGTGGTCGGGTTTTGGTCTGAACCTTGACTTTTTGACCAAGCGAGCCCGGGATCGATTTTTTATTTTTGGGGAAAATGATAGAAAATCTATAATTAAGCATTGGGTATGAATTCTTTAGCATTTATTGATATTGTTAAGTTAATTTGGGCTAGATACAAGTAAATTGGAGGCGAATTCTAAAGGAAAACCGGTGTTTGAGGCTTGAGTTGGCCGTGGAAGTTCGAGGTAAGTGTTTGGTATAACCTTAGCTTGAGAGAATAGGTATTGTGCTTTATTTGCTATGTGCTAGTGTAGTGTACGGCGTATAGGTGTGGTCACGAGTATCTATACGTAGGTGTCAAGCATGCCCGTGAGTCTTAAATTGTGATCGTTGTATTTTCTTAATAAGTACTACAATTGCCTAAATTGTTGATTATCCATGTTGAGCAAGACGTATGATTATCTTCTTGGTATTGGTTTATTATTAAGCATTGGCTCTAGTTGAGGTTCATTTGTGAAGTTAATTGTTGGTACAAGATTGGTTATAGATGATTCCCTTGCCGAGACGTATTTTTTTTATACTGTTGATTCCCTTGCCGGGATGCATTTATTCTTGTTGTTGATTCCCTTGCCGGGATGTATTTATTCTTGTTGTTGATTCCCTTGCCGGAATGTTGTTGTTGCTATTGTTTGGGTGAGGAAAGAGAGATAAAGCACGAAGGGTGATACGTGCACATTCATATTTATGCATGTGGTGAGGAAAGAGTGATAAAGCACGAAGGGTGATGCCGTGTATATTTTCATTGATATTGATGCATATGGTGAGGAAGAGAGATAAAACACGAAGGGTGATGCCGTGCACATTTTTAATATTTACATGGTGAGGAAGAGAGATAAAGCACGAAGGGTAATACTGTGCATATTTTTATTACTTGATTTCATTGGTGAGGATTGAGAGTAAAAGCACGAAGGGTGATGCCGTGCACTTATTGCCTGTTTGTTATGATTTTTTGCTGCTTTCGGTTCAATTACCTTAATTGTCTTATTCCACTATCATTGTGATTCTTTACGTTTGTATTTCCCCATAGCATGTTACCCCTCCCCCGTTACTCTTGAATTATTTCAATTACTGTTATTCTGCTAGATACTGTTTAACTGCATGTTATTTGTTTATTGTATCCTAGCCTCGTCATTACTTCGCCGGGGTTAGGCTCGACACTTACTCAGTAAATGGGGTCGGTTGTACTGATATTATACTTTGCACTCTTTTGTGTAGATCCCGGTACTGGAGCATACATACCTTAGCTAGGGGTTGCTGCCTTCAGTCCATCAAGAGACCCGAGGTAGTCCTGCAGGTGCCCGCAGGCCTTGGCGTCCCCTTCCTATCTAGTTTCTTTCTGTTCTTTTCTATTTCAGAGACAGACATGTACTTTCTTATTCAGACCCTATTTGTATTTTTTCTTAGATAGTCAGTGAGATTGTGACACCAGTTCTGGGTGGTTTATGTTTATGGATTCATATTAGTATTAGCTTAAATGTTAAATTTCTTTCTTCTGCATTATTATTTTCCGCTGCTTATAATATGTTGACTTGAAATTGTTAAGAGGTTAAAAATAAAAAGAATAAATTAATCGGAATAGTTGGTTTGTCTAGCTTTCACTAGTAGGCGCCATCACAACTCGAGGGTGGAAAATCCGGGTCGTGACAGTAAGTCCTCTTTCTCCTTTGGCATTAGGTATTGTAGGTTCTAAAATTTAGATTTTTGTGTATTTTGTAGGTTAATTTCTGTGATTTGGGTCTTAATTGAGATATTTCTTTTTGCATGTGTATTTTAGAACCCCCGGGGACCTTCAGAAAAGACGCAATTATCTCAAGGTACTATTGTAATACTGTTCAAAGAGCATAACTAAAGTATAAACAGGTTTTTAGTTTTCTTCATAGTGTTGAATATTATTATTTTTTTTCCTTTCCAGATTCAAATTGGTTTTGTTGTAGATGTGCTTTATGTGTTTGAAAATTGAACCTTCACCTTGGCATTCAATGTTTTTTTGTCATGTGTACTGCTTTTGCTGAGCATTTGTTTGTGCTTTGATATCCACCACTATAGAAAATTGAACCTCCGGCTTTCCATTTGTATATGTGCATGTCAAAACAAGGCTGTCCTTTTCCAGTTCATCCTTATGCAAAATTGATTCAAAATTTATTTTCCAATTCATTTCAAAACTTTATTTGTATAGAGTTGGTCTTCGTGTCTTTTCTTTTCTTTCTTTTTTATTTCCTTTGTTCTTTTTGCTTTTTTCATGTGTCAATTGTATAAGATTATAATTTAAACGGTGTGACAAATAGTAAATTTTGTCTTGGAATTTATGTTCTGTCTTCTTCTCTTTAAAAGTCTACTTCTCACTTGAGTTTCTTGGGACCTGAGACAGTAACATGTCAAATTACAAATGATGAAATAAATTGATAGATGAAATATCAGTGTTTGTCATACTTACATACTGCTGTACATGTGTGATATATTTTAGTACGTACTCTTTTTCTTGATTAGATACATGCCCCATTCAATCATAGCTAGCTAGAAAGAATCCTAGAAAAATTCTATTACCACTACTACAATATTTTTGTATGTTAAATCACTGATCATTTGGTATGTGGTTGTTGTACGTAAGGACTGGTCTCTCAAAGATTGATTGTCACATGAAAATTCATTGAATTAGGAGATAAGGGAAAAAATTGTTTAGATATCTGGTAGTAAATTTATATGTTGAATATATATATATATATATATATATATATATATATATATATATAAATATTCTATTGAAGTGTTGTACATTAAATAACTATTTACAATTTCAATCTACAACAGTTACTAAATCCTTTGTTGAGGTACCAACAACAGTTACATATATAGTTTAGGATTTTGAAAAGGCTAGATCAATAGAATAAATTTAACACACCGACAATCGCTTGAACCTGTTGTACTAACTAAACATGCATGTAACACGTTACCGGCCTTGTTCACGCCACAATTCCTACAAAATTTTACATTGTTGTTGCGTTGATAGGTTACTTAATCATCCTTTCTCATGAAAATATTGTAGGTTATAGTAAACACTCTTGCTCAGAGAAATGTTTATCAATGGAGCACTTCTGAAAGGTTTGTTTACCTCGAAAAATGGGAGTAATAACTAAATGTGATTTGTGGTTTTAAAGATATGTGATTTATTCCAATACTAGTGAATATGCAAATAATATTAAGTTTAAGTAAGAAGAATTGATGAACCAAACAAGTGTTGCTAGTACAATAAGGACATCGAGCTCGACTTTCTTGGGGACCTCGAGGTCAGCTAAGAGCAATGGAGTATGAATAATAAAGTTAAAACAATAAAGGTGAAGAACAATTGTTGAGCACGGTAAACAAGAAAAGCAAGGTAGAATATTCTATTGCAGTGAATAATGCCCCCTTTACAAATGATTGGGGTCCCCTTTATATAGGAGGAGAAAACCCCAATATAGTATTCTTTACCACAATTAGCAAATACCCAATATGGTAAAGGAGGGAGTGTAAATGGGGAGAGGAGGTCGTTCTGCAAATACCTTCTCGAGGGGAGGACATCACAACTTACGTAGAGGGGTTCCTGAGTGTATATACATACCCCTTTACGTTGGGTCCCCTCGACTCGCTCGTGCTCGAATTCTACCGAAGATATTAAGTAACCCTAGGCTAGATTCATCCGTCTTTTTGGCGGATCGTAATAATGATGAGGTTCTTCAGTGAAAAGGTCGGGCTTGAGTTCACCCTTAGCCACCTCATCCGATTATATCGACCTCAACATTTCCGAGGTTTAATCAAACTCCAACGCCAATCAACCAAGTCTTTCTTCGCCACTAACAACGAAGGCAAGGATCGAGGTTGGATGAGCCGGTTCATCCGGGTGAGGACCGTCAATATTATTCCTGAGAAGTTCCTGCCATTCCAATGGAATTTCGAACGCGAGTGAAATTCTTTTAATTCTTTTCAATAAATTTTGCTAAACTTTGCATAATTACTCATTTCCCCTCTCTGCAGCGGTTCCGTGGATTCCTAATGTAATCCTTGACCTCGAGGACTGGGTTCGCAAACTAGATGCTACTTCACCATACGATAAACGCAAATGGCAAGACTTGTCGAAGGGCAAGTGGCAAGCAAAACATCACGGTATGTGCCATAATGTTTCTTTCCTCGTCAAGAATACCTTTCTTCATGTGACTGATTCCTCTATCGCAAGTATTGGGGAGTTCTTTGAGATGAGGCCGCCCCTTTTCGGGGAGGAAGGGGAAGCGGGATCTTCGGCTCTAAAGCCTAAGGAGGATAACAACAGGAAGAGGTCCTCGACGAGAGAGGACACCCAAAGCCAAGCAGAGCCCGCTCAGAGGCGTAGGAGAAGCGTCGTCATAAACGTGGATGTTGACTCAACCCACCAGTTCATGCATGATGATAGTAACGAGATGGAGGGTTCGACACTGGTGGCTCGAACCAGGAAATCTTCCGAGGCTGTCAAGCCTCTTGAGTTCGGGGCCCCTAGCCTCGAGGAAGGATCTTTAAAAGGAAATGGGGATGAAGGCCCTACTTTACCTGACGTGACAACCGTTTCTTAGACTTCTGGAAATACTCTAAAGGGAGTGAGCTTCAAAGCTCCTCCGCCTGAACAGAACGCCTTGGGAGATCTCCCCAAGGCCATGACAGCAAGTCAACCCTTGTCGTTTCTGGCTTTCCTAAGGATACCATTAGGGATGCTCAGAATGTAAAGATGTCCGAGCTCGACGGTGTAACGACCCGACTGGTCGTTTTGAGCATTCGCACCTCGCTCGCCAGTTCACGGGCATGACTAGCCTCGTATTATGTATTATGTCTTACGTAAATTGTCAATTTTTGGTTTTTAGGATAATTGGAATAGATTTAGAAGAACAATTCTCAGCTTGAAGCTATAAATTTGAAAGGTTTGACAAAGTTTTGACGTTTTAGTATTTGATCTCGGACTTGGATTTTTATGATTTGGTTAGCTCCGCTAGGTGATTTTGGACTTGGGAGCGCGTTCGGATATTTATTTCAAGGTATGTAGCTAAATTAGGTTTAAAATGGCGAAAATAAGAAATTTAAGTTTGGAAGTTTGACCCGAGGGTTGACTTTTTGATATCGGGGTCGAAATCCAGTTCTGATGTGACGACTAGGCCGGTCGTCTTAAGAATTAATGCCCCAATCCCCTATTAACTGCTTTTCCCAAGTTTATTTCTGCTAATATGATTTGCCGGGATGTTCGGTTTTGAGTTTCGGGGAGTTTTGGGACACTTAGTCCCTAAATGAGAGCTTAAGTGTTGGAAAGTTGACCGTAGTTGGAACAGTGTGAAGACGGCCTCAGAATGGAAATCTGATGGTTCCGTTAGCTCCGTTGGGTGATTTCGGGGTTAGGAGCGTGTTCGGATTGAGTTTCGGAGGTCCATAGCTAATTTAGGTTTGAAATGCCGAAAGTTGAATTTTGGAAGTTTCCGGTTCGATAGTGAAATTTTGATCCAAGGGTCGGAATGGAATTCCGAGAGTTGCAGCAGTTCCGTTATGTCATTTCAGATGTGTGTGCAAAATTTCAGGTCATTCGGACATGTTTTGGTAGACTTTTTGATCGAAAGCGTATTTTGAGGAAATTTGGAGTTTTAGGCTTAAATCCTTGGTTAATTTGAGGTTTCGATGTTGTTTTAGGTGTTTTAAGGATTAGTACAAGTTTGAATAAGGTATTAGGTGATGTTTGTGCTTTTGGTTGAGGTCCCGGGGGCCTTGGGGTGATTTTGGGATGGTTAACGAGAAGTTTGATGAAATGTTGCAGCTGCTATATCTTTTGTTGCTTCTGGTATTTTCGCATCTGCGGTTTGGAGACCGCAGATGCGGTGCCGTAGAAGCGGCTAAGCGGGCCGCAGAAGCGGCTTTGGGTCAAGTCCTCAGGAACCGCAGATGCGGTGAATGTCCCGTAGAAGTGGAACCGCTCCTGCGGTAAATGCTCCGCAGATGCAAAAATTTAGGTTTTAGTGAATGTCGCAGATGCGAAATAGTTTCCACAGAAGCGGGACCGCAAATGCTAGAATCGCTGGGTAGAAAATATAAATAGTTGCCTTCGCGAATTTGAGGGATCCTTTCACCATTTTTATCCGGGTTTGAAACTTTTAAGAGAGATTTTTGAGGAAAACAAAGGGGAATCACTTGGAGGTAACATCTTTGACTTCATAACTCATTTTTATGTGATTAAAGACCTAATTAGTGGTGAGAAATCTGGGAAAAATGGGTAATTAGGGCTTGAGTTTAAGAGGCCTTTAACTGAGGATTTGAGATGTCATTTGGACTCCGATTTTAGTGTTCTTGTTATGTATAGACTCGTGAGAGTAATAGGTTTCTGAAAATATAAATTTTACCCGATTCCGAGACATGGGCCCAAGGGGCATTTTTGTCATTTTACATAATTTCGCGTATTAGCTTAGAATTTAATTGTAGAATCAATTACCTGAAGTGTTATTTACATTATGCAATTGAATTGAATAGATCTGGGCCATTTGGAGTCGAGTACTCATGGCAAAAACGTGGTGTTGAGTTGATTTTGAGGCGGTTCGAGGTAAGTGACTTGTCTAACCTTGTGTGGGGGACCTTCCCCTTAGGATTGGTATATTTGCTAATTGAAATGCCTTGTACGTGAGGTGATGAGTGCATACTTGTGCTAATTGTTGGAAATCCGGTTTTCTTTAAGTACTTACTAGTATATTTCCTTTCTTGTTTCTATTACTTGCTCTATTAAGCATGTTGTTAGATTAAGAAAGCATGTCTAAGTGACTTAATTGCTTCATTTGATTTAACCGCCTTACTTGAATTCTGTACAGCATGCTAGGCTAGAATCACTTATTTCCTTAATATAAATTTTGCTATTTCTATTTATCTTCCTGCTGCTGTGTTTATTTATTTTAGGACTACGGATGTGGGATTCCGGTAGCTCTCCCTTGTCTGTTTACTTTGGGACTACGGGTTAGATTCTCGGTAGATCTCCCTGCACATTTACTTTGGGACTACGAGTTAGATTACCGGTAGATCCCACTGCACAGTTATATGGAACTACGGGAATGCACCCGGTAGATTCCCCTAGTGCTAGGTATTTACATTTGGGACTATGAAACTAGATTCCAGTAGATCCCCGTACACTATGAGTTGGACTATGGGACGGGATCCCCGGAGATCCTTCGGACATATATATATGATGGACTACGGGACAGTATCCCGGGAGATTCACTGGATATGTAAAAATGGGACTACAGGACGGTATCCTGGGAGATCCCCGATTGTTACTATTGGTGCTGAGCTGTATTTCCTTTCCATGTTTACCATGTTCTGTATAATTGTTGTTGTTCTGTATATCCTGTGTTATTTTACTACCGTACTTATTTATATTGTTCTGTCCTATACTGTTGACCTTTATATTTGTTTAACCTCAGTAGGGCCCTAACCTTCCTCGTCACTACCTAACCGAGGTTAGGCTTGGCACTTACTGAGTACCGTTGTGGTGTACTCATGCCCCCTCTGCGCATGTTTTTCATATGCAGATCCAGGTACCGCTGATCAGGCCTACTATCCTTGAGGGAGGCGACTGCTCTAGAGACTTCGAGGTACATCTTCCGTGTCCGCAAACCGAGAAGTCCATTTCTATTCCTGCTTTTAGTAGTTAGCCCTTCTGTACTTTCTGTTCTTATTACACAAATTCCGGAGTAAGAGCTATGTAGTATTTCCTTTTCTTAGCTTGTGATTCGTGGGTTTTCGGGTCTTGGATTTAGATATTGGTTTTGTGATCTATATAAATATGATGTATGCCGAGCGGCACATTTAACACTGTTATCGCCTTATTTCTTTTTTTTTTAAATTATTTTACTTCCGTAAGTTTATGTTATCTTCCGCAAGTTTAGGCTTACCTAGTTGTATAGACTAGGTGCCGTCACGATGGTTCACGGAGGGCGAACCGGGGTCGTGACATCTCAAAATTTTCATAGCTTTGTTATGTCATTTATGATTTATGTGCAAAATTTAAAGTCATTTCGGATTGATCAATGTTTCGGCGCAAAATGTAGAAGTTTGAAGATTTGAAAACTCATAATTCAATTCGATGCGCGATTCGTAATTTCGGCGTTGTTTGACCTGGTTTGAAGCCTCGATTAAGTTCGTATTGTATTTTGGGAGATATTGATATAATTGGCTAAGGTCCCGAGGGCCTCGAGTGGATTTCGGAAGGCTAACAAAATGGATTTCGGACAAAAAAGGTTGCTGGAATTTTCTGCTGCAGAAGCCGTCTTTGGACAGCAACTGTGCAATCGTGGAGCCTATTTCGGGAGCTTATATATAGAAATTTGTAAGGAATCTATAAATTAGAAAAACATCACAGTTGTATTCCTTTCATCCTAGTTTCCAGAAAGCTAAATCATTAATTATTTGGATATTTGTACAGAAAGTTATGATCGATTGAATAAAGGATGGTAAAGCTGTTTTGAATTTTTTTTCCAGAAATTTCTGATGCGAGGAGGCTACTTTGGAAGCTTATATCTCGAAATTCATAAGGAATCTGAAAATTTGCAAAACATCAAAGTTCTAGCCCTTGCATTCTATTTTCCATAAAGTTAAACCATTTATCATTTCGACATTTGTAATGAACGTTATGACAGATTTAGTGAAGACTAGTAATGTCTTTTGTTTTGGCTGGAAATAATGAGCAAGCCGCATTTCATAGATGCGACTTGCCTGGAAAGAAGTTTGTATTCGGGAGTTAGCCATTTTTATTAATTCTTGACGATTTTAGAGCTCGGAAAAAGCGATTTTCAATAGATTTTTCAAGAGGACTTTTTTGAGGTAAGATTATTGAACCTAAAACTCGATCCTATGTTGATTCTTCCTTGTTTTAACATGAAATTAGTGAGATTTAAAGCTTAAAATTGGGGAATTAGGGCTTGGAATTGGAGAGTGTAAATTGGGAATTTGATGGGCCATTTGAGGTCCGATTTTGATGTTTTTGGTATGTATGGACTCGTGAGAGGATAAGGATTCTATTGATGTGATTTTTATCAGATTTCGAGACATGAGCTCGGGGGGTCGGGTTTGGCCAATTTTTGGATTATTGGTGTAAATTGATTATTTTCGAATGGGCTTTGTTCCCTTTGCATATTTTGATGGTATGAATCTATTTTTGGTTAGATTTGGAGCATTCGGAGGCCGAGTCGAGAGGCAAAGGCATCGCGGGATAGAGTTTGGACCAGATTGAGGTAAGTAATGATTGTAAATGTTGTCCTGAGGGTATGAAACCCCGGATTTTACATCATTGTGCTACTTTGAGGTGACGCACATGCTAGATGATGAACGTGGGGACGTGCACCATTGGGGATTATAAATTAGTCCGTCCCGTATGACTATTCAATTGCGTATTTGACTGAAACCTGTTTGCTATAATTGTGTCTGGAGTATATTATCATGTTTTGGGCTAAATGCTATATTTGAGCCTCATGCCAATTGTTTTGGACCCTGAGGGGATTTTCACTATTATTCCTTACTATTTTGACTTCATATTTGTACTTAGTCATGTTGTATTCTACTGTTTTCATAACTCAACCATATTTACTCCGTTTTAACATTTTAAACGATATTTTGGAATGAGCATCATGTTTTACTATGCCCGAGTAGCTTTGAGTGATTTCAGACTGAGTGAGGTTGATGGCCTGTGTTGTGAGGGTATTATGGGATCGGGCTGTGCGCCGCAGTAGTGTGGTACTGATTCATGTTATAAGGCCGAGTGCCTGTTTGATTATGCCATGAGATGGCTTGTTATTGCGATGGGGCTGTAAGGAGCCCCTCCCGGAGTCTGTACACCCCTAGTGAGCACGGGTACCTAGTGTGAGTGATATGTTGTAGCCTGAAGGGTTGTTGTTGTTTCATATTATTGCCCGAGGGGCTGTTCTTGATCCATGTTTTGCCCGAGGAGTGATTCTTGATTTATGTTATGCCCGAAGGGCTGATTATGAGTGATTGTAAGGTAACCCAAGAGGCTGGTTCTGTTGATATTATGCCCGAGGGGCGGTTTATGGTAGATGTTTTGCCTGAGGGGCTGTTTACGTTTCTACAATGTCTATTCACTGTTTTATCACTCGTTGAAACTATTGAAAATTGTTTTAAAAGGTTTTACCGAAACTAAGCATGATTTACGAAGTAAATGATTTCTGTACTGTGTTGGAAATGTCCTGCATTTGTTGTAGCGTTTTGACGTGGTTTACGTATTTTCTTACTGCTCATCTTTCATTTACCTTTATTACTTACTGAGTTGGCATACTCACATTACTCCCTACATCTTGTGTGCAGATACAAGCATTTCTGAACCCGGTAGTGGGTGTTGATTGCTTAGTGGCAGAGTCATTGGAGTTAGCAGGTAGTTGTCCGGTTTGTAGCCCTGCTCTTTCCCTTTTATCTTCCTTAGCCTGTTATAGTTTATTTTCAAACTCTTCATTATATTCGGACATTAGTAGATGCTCGTGACTTGTGACACCGCGATGTCGGGCTTGTGTATTTATTCCGCACTGTTCACTTAGACTTACATTTTGAGATATGTGATTAATTAAAGGCTTCAAAATGACTTTTATTAATTAAAGGGTTAATTCGGGAGTTGTGTTGGGTAGCCTAGTTTCACGATAGGCACCATCACGACCGGATCAATTTTTAGGGTCGTGAAAAGTTGGTATCAGAGCCTAGGTTATATAGGTCTCGCGAGTCATGAGCAGGTTTAGTAGAGTTTCGCGGATCGGTACAGAGACGTTTGTACTTATCCTTGGGAGGCTGCAGAACCTTTAAGAAAAACTTTACATTCTTGAATTCTTATTGTGCGTCCTTGATTCAGCTTGAAGTGTAACTCTTTGAATTCCTTCAACGCGTTCGTGTGCGCACATGAGCGCTCAATATCACCTGTGTATTGACGGTTTGTGATTCCCTGATCGAGGTGTGAGATATGATTTTTGTGTTGATGTTGGGCCAGTCTGGAGGACTTGAGGTCGGGACTTGCCTGTAGCTTGAGCCTTGAGCTGTTGATTGCGCAAGCGCATGTTTCTGGATTTATATGTTCGATAGTGTGCCGATTAAGGGAAGTGATGATTGGATTGATATGTGATGAGTATGATGTGACTGCGAGATATTTTCATATGATTTGAACGAGACAAGAAGGGTCTACTTAGGGGTAGTAAGAACTATTTGGTGCTTGGTTTCCATCGTGATTTGATGTATAGCCCGAGTCGTGGGCGTGTTGAAGGATCTTTTCATGTTGTCTAGTTGGGAAGTGAAGTAGATTTCATGTTGTGATATGAGCTCAGACTCGGGAAGATTAAGTGATTGCGTGTTATTTATGACGGTGGAAGAGTATAAAGAAATGTTAGTTTGAGGCGAAACAGGTGGGGTATCTCCTGCAGAGTGTTCTGAAGTTTGTGTGATCCTTATGTTGTTTGTTGGAAGATCTCTTTTACTAGTGAAACATATGTGTTGAAATTTGAATTTGGGTCGCTTAAGAGAGTGGGCTTGACTGTTACAAGGGTGAATGCGAGATTTGCAGAAGATTTGAAGTACTAGATGGTCTGTGTTGCACGAGCTTATGAAAAATTGAGTTTAATCTCACTATGGTATTATGGCAGTAATGGAGTATATGCATTATGAGTTATTGTGTGTTTTGATCCATGACTTCGAGCCAAGTGGGGGAGTCTGCTATTGATTTGTTGATTGCACGATTATGTGCTATGTTGGTTCCAGTTTGAGGTGTACTGGTGAATAAATTATGGCTTACGGAGGTTGAGAGCAAGTATGTCTCAAGTAAAGGAAATTTCAATAAAGGTTATGTTATGCTTTATGGGTGTATGAGAATCACGGAATGACTTGAATTGTTATTGGTAAAGGATGTACAATGCTTAGAACAGGAAGTTGCTTGGTTGCATTAAGGTGAAGTTACATTCTGTGGTGTCGGAGTGCTAATGGAGCATAGGTCATCCGATCCATTTGATTAGTCTAATTACGATTTGAGTAGAGTGAATGACTCTCGAGAATGGTTCTAGTGGGTTCAAGATTTTACATGTAATAATTGGAGATTTTCAGGTTGTATATTTGGCTAGAAACTGAGGTATGCATTGAAGGGTGTCAAGACTCGTGGTATTTCTATATCATTATGGATTCTACACATCAATATTAGGAAGATGAAGGTAATGGCTTTAGATTTGCAGAAAGTCTCTTCAGGGAAAGTATTTCGAATGTGGTGCTTTTGGGGATATTTGAGAGAGTAGTCAGCGGCTTATGAACCGTAGGACGATGTGTCTTTTTGATTGGGTCTTGTGCGATGAGTCTGGGTCGAGGATTGCTATATTATGGCAAGGAAAAATATTAATTTGAAGGTAATTCAGAAGGAACTTGGATAAATAGGACAACTTGGTAGTAGGTCAGATCGGCATGGTAAGGGATATGATTAGTTCTTTGGGTGCTTATGAGGTAATGAGTTTTTACAGGTGTCTCGTGGAAATGCTCTTGGGTTTTTGGTGACCTGTGTAGCTTGGTTGAGCTAGAGGAATTCAGTCCCGACGGTTTAGTTTTGTGCAAATAGGATTCGAAGAGTTCTTGATGGTTTCTACCACGGTTAGAGATGTATATTTTCTACTAACCTAAGGAGCATATGATGTATAGCAATTTTCTTCTAGATTGGATCAAATGGGAGAGTTCTTGGCTAGGGAAGTACGTATTTGCTTGTGGCTTGGAATGGATTATGAAGTTCTCATATTTGTCATAGGATGGTATGGAATATCTGGTATGTCATGTAGGGTGAGATCTGCATATGTGAGGTCACAGGTCAGTTCTGAAAGGAAGGTCATAAATTCTTAGGCAGCACAGGCAGTTTCAGATGAGTAGGTAAATGATGTTACTAATTGGTGTGGTTTGATGAGGGTATACATTTTCAGAAAGGGCAATGTGTTTGAGTTAAGGGTACTTCCTTGGTATTGCGACACTCTCTTGTTGGATCGACTGCTGATATTCAAGATTGCTTGGTCGCACAGAAGAATTATAGGAGTATCCCTGTGGAATGATTGAGTATGAGAGGTGTGTTAGATATTCAAGCGGTAGAGTTGAGATCGGGTGGGATGATTCGTATGCTTCATGGATTTGGGAACTGGGAATTCTCATAAACAGGTTATTTCGTAGTGGTGGACTGTGAAGATGTGGGCAAAGCTAGTCAGATGATAGTATGTGCCAGGATTCAGTCATTATGAACTTTTGGAGAGTGATTTATCTATTGTGGAACAAAGTTGATTTGGGGTTCATTGGTAGGCCCAACATGGATGTGTGTTCTACACCGGGTCGTATTTGTTGACTCCGAGCTGCTATTGTTGAGAGATGTGTCATTCGATTATTGTTGAGCTTATTCATGTTCTGGATTGATCTATGAGTTGCTCTTCTGTATTATGGAGTTATGATTTGTTGGTTATATGCACATATGGTGCGGTTTCATTTCGGCTTCATAGCAGAAATTGAGTGAGACGGGGTATTTGGGTGTTGCAGGATTGATGGAGCATTTGATGTGTTCTCTCGGACTGGTATGATATTGCATCATTTGCTCTCCGTGGTTATGGTGATTCACTTTTGGTACTAGTCATCAAATTGCGCGTGGTAGTTGATTTTGGGCATGGTGATTTGAGGTGTTTCATGTGGACCAATGTTTGGACAGGATCGCGCGTTGCAGCGAAGTTATGTGGAGGTATGATCCTTCAGGTTGTATTCGTGTGTTCTGGTTCTACGATGTGTGATAAATTTTTAGCATCGTGTTGTGATGGTACTGGTGAGCTTGCGGTACAACTCTCTCATTTGAGTTATTCTCCATGATTTGAGTATATTTGGACTGGTGCTTATTGGTGCACGGGTTGTGGCTTGAGAATTTTATCGATGTGTCATGTCATTAGAGTAGTCGTATGGGATAAGATGAGGTCACTGGGATCTAGAATGAATACTATTGGATTTGATTTCAGCATGTTGGAAGGATAACATCGATATTCGTCTTAGAAATTTACTATGGTCCTTTTCAAAGGAGAAGTGACTTCATGAATGGTTGATCTTAGGAATGGTTATGACTTCCAACGTGTTTCATTCATCATTGGCAGTATACGAAAGTGTTGGAATGAGGTTTTATTTGATAAGAGTTTTATTACCAGTATTCGGTTATTTTGAGCAGCTGCTGTGATTTGAAGTTATCGCTAAGAGTGTTTGAGTTGTGTGGTATATCATGTAATTGCATCTGACGTTGCAGGTATGGTCTGTTACAGCTTGTTCGGGGTTATTCAGAGTGTAGATGTGAGATTCTAATCTTGTAGGTGATCTCAGAAGTGGAAATGTGGTTCTAAGGTTTATGGGCTCAGTTGGATTGTGAAATTTCAGTTACAGTGTGTTATCAGACCTATATGTGATAGGGTGACATGGGATTCCTACCGGGTATGTGCATGGTAAGGTTACACAGTAATTTAATGGTTTTCGGAACAACTCTGGGCACGTTCGAGGATGAACGTATGTTTAAGTGGGGGAGGATGTAACGACCCGACCGGTCATTTTGAGCATTTGCACTTCGCTCGTCAGTTCACGGGCATAACTAGCCCCGTATTATGTATTATGTCTTATGTAAATCATTGGTTTTGGTTTTTAGGATAATTGGAATAGATTTGGAAGAACAATTCTCAGCTTGAAGCTTTAAATTTGAAAGGTTTGACCAAGTTTTGACTTTTTAGTATTCTATCTCAGATTTGGATTTTTATGATTTGGTTAGCTCCGCTAGGTGATTTTGGAATTGGGAGCGCGTCCAGATATTTATTTCGAGGTCCGTAGCTAAATTAGGCTTAAAATGGCGAAAATAAGAAATTTATGTTTGGAAGTTTGACCCGAGGGTTTACTTTTTGATATCGGGGTCGGAATCCAGTTCTAAAAATTTTCATAGCTTTGTTATGTCATTTATGACTTGTGTGCAAAATTTGAAGTCATTCCGGATTGATCAATGATTCGGCGCAAAATGTAGAAGTTGGAAGATTAGAAAACTCATATTTTAATTCAATGCGCGATTCGTAATTTCGGCGTTGTTTGATGTGGTTTGAAGCCTCGATTAAGTTCGTATTGTATTTTGGGAGATGTTGATATAATTGGTTAAGGTCCCGAGGGCCTCGGGTGGATTTCAGAAGGCTAACAAAATGGATTTCAGACAAACAAAGGTTGCTGGAATTTTCTGCTGCAGAAGCCGTCTTTGGACAGCAACTGTGCAATCGTGAAGCCTATTTCGGGAGCTTATATATAGAAATTTGTAAGGAATCTATAAATTAGCAAAACATTACAGTTGTATCCCTTTCATCCTAGTTTCCAGAAAGCTAAATCATTAATCATTTGGATATTTGTACAGAAAGTTATGATCGATTGAATAAAGGCTGGTAAAGCAGTTTTGAATTTTTTTCCAGAAATTTCTTATGCAAGGAGGCTACTTTAGAAGCTTATATCTCGAAATCCATAAGGGGTATGAAAATTAGCAAAACATGAAAGTTGTAGCCCTTGTATTCTAGTTTCCAGAAAGTTAAACCATTCATCATTTTGACATTTGTAAAGAACGTTATGACAGATTTTGTAAAGACTAGTACTGTCTTTTGTTTTGGCTGGAAATAATGAGCAAGTCGCATTTCATAGATGCGACTTGCCTGGAAAGAAGTTTGTATTCAGGAGTTAGCCATTTTTATTCATTCTTGATGATTTTAGAGCTCAGAAAAAGCGATTTTCAATAGATTTTTCAAGAGGACTTCTTTGAGGTAAGATTATTGAACCTAAAACTCGATCCTATGTTTATTCTTCCTTGTTTTAACATGAAATTAGTGAGATTTAAAGCATATAATTGGGGAATTAGGGCTTGGAATTGGAGAGTGTAAATTGGGGATTTGATGGGCCATTTGAGGTCCGATTTTGATGTTCTTGGTATGTTTGGACTCGTGAGAGGATAAGTATTCTATTGATGTGATTTTTATCAAATTTCCAAGACGTGATCTCGGGGGTCGGGTTTGGCCAATTTTGGGATTCTTGGTGTAAATTGATTATTTTCGAATGGGCTTTGTTACCTTGGCATATTTTGATGGTATGAATCTATTTTTGGTTAGATTTGGAGCATCCGGAGGTCGAGTCAAGAGGCAAAGGCATAGCGGGATAGAGTTTGGACCAGATTGAGTTATGTAATGATTGTAAATGTTGTCCTGAGGGTATGAAACCCCGGATTTCACATTATTGTGCTACTTTGAGGTGACGCACACGCTAGATGATACTTGGTGGGGCCATGCACCGTTGGGGATTATACATTAGTCCGTCCCGTATGACTATTCAACTGCGTATTTGACTTAAACCTGTTTGCTATAATTGTGTTTGGAAAGTATTATCATGTTTTGGGCTGAATGCCATATTTGAGCCTCATGCCAATTGTTTTGTACCCTGAGGGGATTTTCACTATTATTCCTTACTATTTTGACTTCATATTTGTACTCAGTCATGCTGTATTCTACTGTTTTCATAACTCAGCCATATTTACTCTATTTTAACATTTTAAATGATATTTTGGAATGAGCATCATATTTTACTATGCCCGAGTGGCTTTGAGTGATTTCTGACTGAGTGAGGTTGATGACCTGTGTTGTGAGGGTATTATGGGATCGGGCTGCGCGCCGCAGTAGTGTGGTACTGATTCATGTTATAAGGCCAAGTGCCTGTTTGATTATGCCACGAGATGGCTTGTTATTGCGCTTGGGCTGTAATGATCCCCTCCCGGAGTCTGTACACCCCCAGTGAGCGCGAGTACCTAGTGTGAGTGATATGTTGTAGCCTGAGGGGCTGTTGTTGTTTCATATTATTGCCCGAGGGTCTGTTTTTGGTCCATGTTTTGCCCGAGGAGTGATTCATGATTTATGTTATGCCCGAGGGGCTGATTATGAGTGATTGTAAGGTAACCCAAGAGGCTGGTTTTGTTGATATTATGCCCGAGGGGCGGTTTATGATAGATGTTTTGCCTGAGGGGCTGTTTACGTTTCTACCATGTCTATTCACTATTTTTATCACTCGTTGAAACTATTGAAAATTGTTTTAAAAGGTTTTACCGAAACTGAGCATGATTTATGAAGTAAATGATTTCTGTACTGTGTTGGAAATGTCCTGCATTTGTTGTAGCGTTTTGACGTGGTTTACGTATTTTCTTACTGCTCATCTTTCATTTACCTTTATTACTTACTGAGTTGGCGTACTCACATTACTCCCTACATCTTGTGTGCATATACAAGCATTTCTGAACCCGGTAGTGGGTGTTGATTGCTTAGTGGCAGAGTCATTGGAGTTAGCAGGTAGTTGCCCGGTTCGCAGCCCTGCTCTCTCCCTTTTATCTTCCTTAGCCTGTTATAGTTTATTTTCAAACTCTTCATTGTATTCGGACTTTAGTAGATACTCGTGACTTGTGACACCCCGATGTCGGGCTTGTGTACTTATTCCGCACTGTTCACTTAGCCTTACATTTTGAGATATGTGATTAATTAAAGGCTTTAAAATGACTTTTATTAATTAAAGGGTTAATTCGGGAGTTGTGTCGGCTAGCCTAGTTTCACGATAGGCACCAGCACGACTGGGTAAGTTTTTAGGGTCGTGACAAGTTGGTATGAGAGCCTAGGTTACATAGGTCTCACGAGTCATGAACAGTTTTAGTAGAGTCTCGCGGATCGGTACGAAGACGTTTTTACTTATCCTCGGGAGGCTGCAGAACCTTTAAAAAAAACTTTACATTCTTGAATTCATATTGTGCGTCCTTGATTCAGCTTGAATTGTAACTCTTTGAATTCCTTCCACGCGTTCGTATGCGCACATGAGCGCTTGGTATCAGTTGTGCATTGACGGCTTGTGATTCCCTGATTAAGGGGCGAGATATGATTTTTGTGTTGAAGTTGGGCCAGTCTGGAGGACTTGAGGTCGGGCCTTGCCTGTAGCTTGAGCCCTGAGTTGTTGATTACGCAAGCGCGTGTTTCTGGATTTATATGTTCGATAGTGTGCTGATTAAGGGAACTGATGACAGGATTGCTATGTGATGAGTATGATGTGACTGCGAGATATTTTCATATGATTTGAACGAGACAAGAAGGGTCTGCTTGGGGGTAGTAAGAACTATTTGGTGCTTGGTTTCCATCGTGATTTGATTAGCCCGAGTCGTAGGCGTGTTGAAGGATCTTTTCATGCTGTCTAGTTGGGAAGTGAAGTAGATTTCATGTTGTGATATGAGCTCAGACTCAGGAAGATTAAGTGATTGTGTGATATTTTTTACGGTGAAAGAGTATAAATAAATGTTAGTTTGAGGCGAAGCAGGTGGGGTATCTCCTGCAGAATGTTCTGAAGTTTGTGTGATGCTTATGTTGTTTGTTGGAAGATCTCTTTTACTAGTGAAACATATGTATTGCAATTTGAATTTGGGTCACTTAAGAGAGTGGGCTTGACTGTTACAAGGGTGAATGCGAGATTTGTAGAAGATTTGAAGTACTAGATGGTCTGTGTTGCACGAGATTATGAAAAATTGAGTTTAATCTCACTATGGTATTATGGAAGTAATGGAGTATATGCATTATGAGTTATTGTGTGTTTTGATCCATGAGTTCGAGCCTAGTGGGGGAGTCTACTATTGATTTATTGATTGCACGGTTATGTGCTATGTTGGTTCCAGTTTGAGGTGTACTGGTGAATCAGTTATGGCTTACGGAGGTTGAGACCAAGGATGGCTCAAGTAAAAGAAATTTCAATAAAGGTTATGTTATGCTTTATGGGTGTATGAGAATCACGGAATGACTTGAATTGTTATTGGTAAAGGATGTATGGTGCTTAGAATAGGAAGTTGCTTGGTTGCATTAAGGTGAGGTTACATTCTGCGGTGTCGGGGTGCTAATGGAGCATAGGTCATCCGATCCATTTGATCAGTCTAATTGCGATTTGAGTAGAGTGAATGACTCTCGAGAATAGTTCTAGTAGGTTCAAGATTTTACATGTAATAATTGGAGATTTTCAGGTTGTATATTTGGCTAGAAACTGAGGTATGCATTGAAGGGTGTCAAGACTCGTGGTATTTCTATATCATTATGGATTCTACACATCAATATTAGGAAAATGAAGGTAATGGCTTTAGATTTGCAGAAAGTCTCTTCAGGGAATGTATTTCGAATATGGTGCTTTTGGAGTTATTTGAGAGAGTAGTCAGCGGCTTATGAATTGTAGGACGATGTGGCTTTATGATTGGGTCGAGGATTGCGGTATTATGGCGAGGGAAAATATTAATTTGAAGGTAATTCAGAAGGAACTTGGATAAATAGGATAACTTGGTAGTAGGTCAGATCGACATGGTAAGGGATATGATTAGTTCTTTGGGTGTTTATGAAGTAATGAGTTTTTACAGGTGTCTCGTGGCAATGCTCTTGGGTTTTTGGTGACCTGCGTAGCCTGGTTGAGATACAGGAATTCAGTCCCGACGGTTTAGTTTTGTGCAAATAGGATTCGAAGAGTTCTTGATGGTTTCTACCACGGTTAGAGATGTATATTTTCTACTAGCCTAAGGAGCATGTGATGTATAGCAATTTTCTTCTAGATTGGATCAAATGGGAGAGTTCTTGGCTAGGGAAGTACGTAGTTGCTTGTGTCTTGGAATGGATTATGATATTATGCCCGAGGGGCGGTTTATGGTAAATGTTTTGCCTGAGGGGCTATTTACGTTTCTACCATGTCTATTCATTGTTTTATCACTCGTTGAAACTATTGAAAATTGTTTTAAAAGGTTTTACCGAAACTGAGCATTATTAACGAAGTAAATGATTTCGGTACTGTGTTGGAAATGTCTTGCATTTGTTGTAGCGTTTTGACGTTGTTTACGTATTTTCTTACTGCTCATCTTTCATTTACCTTTATTACTTACTGAGTTGGCGTACTCAAATTACTCCCTACATCTTGTGTGCAGATACAAGTATTTCTGAACCCGGTAGTGGGTGTTGATTGCTTAGTGGCAGAGTCATTGGAGTTAGCAGGTAGTTGCCCGGTTCGCAGTCCTGCTCTATCCCTTTTATCTTCCTTAGCCTGTTATAGTTTATTTTCAAACTCTTCGTTGTATTTGGACTTTAGATGCTCGTGACTTGTGACACCCCGATGTCGGGCTTGTGTATTTATTTCGCACTGTTCACTTAGACTTACATTTTGAGATATGTGATTAATTAAAGGCTTAAAATGACTTTTATTAATTAAAGGGTTAATTCGGGAGTTGTCTTGGCTAGCCTATTTTCACGATAGGCACTAGCACGACCAGGTCAATTTTTAGGGTCTTGACAAGTTGGTATCAGAGCCTAGGTTACATAGGTCTCGCGAGTCATGAGCAGGTTTAGTAGAGTCTCGCGGATCAGTACGGAGACGTTTGTACTTATCCTCGGGAGGCTGCAGAACCTTTAAGAAAAACTTTACATTCTTGAATTCTTATCGTGCGTCGTTGATTCAACTTGAAGTGTAACTCTTTGAATTCCTTCAATGCGTTCGTATGCGCACATGAGCGCTCGGTATCAACTGTGCATTGACGGCTTGTGATTCCCTGATCGAGGGGCGAGATATTATTTTTGCGTTAATGTTGGGCCAGTCTGGAGGACTTGAGGTCGGGACTTGCCTGTAGCTTGAGCCCTGAGCTGTTGATTGCGCAAGCGCGTGTTTCTGGATTTATGTGTTCGATAGTGTGCCGATTAAGGGAAGTGATGACTGGATTGTTATGTGATGAGTATGATGTGACTGCGAGATATTTTCATATGATTTGAACGAGATAAGAAGGGTCTGCTTGGGGTAGTAAGAACTATTTGGTGTTTGGTTTCCATCGTGATTTGATGTATAGCCCGAGTCGTGGGCATGTTGAAGGATCTTTTCATGTTGTCTAGTTGGGAAGTGAAGTAGATTTCATGTTGTGATATGAGCTCAGACTTAGGAAGATTAAGTGATTGCATGATATTTATGACGGTGGAAAAGTATAAAGAAATGTTAGTTTGAGGCGAAGCAGGTGGGGTATCTCCTGCAGAGTGTTCTGAAGTTTATGTGATCCTTATGTTGTTTGTTGGAAGATCTCTTTTACTAGTGAAACATATGTGTTGCAATTTGAATTTGGGTCGCTTAAGAGAGTGGGCTAGACTGTTACAAGGGTGAATGCGAGATTTGCAGAAGATTTGAAGTACTAGATGGTCTGTGTTGCACGAGCTTTTGAAAAATTGAGTTTAATCTCACTATGGTATTATGGCAGTATATGCATTATGAGTTATTGTGTGTTTTGATCCATGACTTCGAGCCAAGTGGGGGAGTCTGCTATTGATTTGATGATTGCACGGTTATGTGCTATGTTGGTTCCAGTTTGAGGTGTACTGGTGAATCAGTTATGGCTTACGGAGGTTGCGGCCGAGGATGGCTCGAGTAAAGGAAATTTCAATAAAGGTTATGTTATGCTTTATGGGTGTATGAGAATCACGGAATGACTTGAATTGTTATTGGTAAAGGATGTACAGTGCTTAGAATAGGAAGTTACTTGGTTGCATTAAGGTGAGGTTACATTCTGCAGTGTCGGAGTGCTAATGGAGCATAGGTCATCCGATCCATTTGATTAGTCTAATTGCGATTTGAGTAGAGTGAATGACTCTCGAGAATGGTTCTAGTGGGTTCAAGATTTTACATGTAATAATTGGAGATTTTCAGGTTGTATATTTGGCTAGAAACTAAGGTATGCATTGAAGGGTGTCAAGACTCGTGGTATTTCTATATCATTATGGATTCTACACATCAATATTAGGAAGATGAAGGTAATGGATTTAGATTTGCAGAAAGTCTCTTCAGGGAAAGTATTTCAAATGTGGTGCTTTTGGAGATATTTGAGAGAGTAGTCAGCGGCTTATGAACCGTAGGACGATGTGGCTTTATGATTGGGTCTCGTGCGATGAGTCTGGGTCGAGGATTGCGGTATTATGGCAAGGAAAAATATTAATTTGAAGGTAATTCAGAAGGAACTTGGATAAATAGGCCAACTTGGTAGTAAGTCAGATCGGCATGGTAAGGGATATGATTAGTTCTTTGGGTGCTTATGAGGTAATGAGTTTTTACAGGTGTCTCGTGGCAATGCTCTTGGGTTTTTGGTGACCTGCGTAGCTTGGTTGAGCTAGAGGAATTCAGTCCCGATGGTTTAGTTTTGTGCAAATAGGATTCGAAGAGTTCTTGATGGTTTCTACCACGGTTAGAGATGTATATTTTCTACTAGCCTAAGGAGCATGTGATGTACAACAATTTTCTTCTAGATTGGATCAAATGGGAGAGTTCTTGGCTATGGAAGTACGTATTTTCTTTTGGCTTGGAATGGATTATGAAGTTCTCATATTTGTCATAGGATGGTATGGAATATCCGGTATGTCGTGTAGGGTGAGATCTACATGTGTGAGGTCACAGGTCAGTTCTGAAAGGAAGGTCATAAATTCTTAGGCAGCACAGGCAGTTTCAGATGAGTAGGTAAATGATGTTACTAATTGGTGTGGTTTGATGAGGGTATACATTTTCAGAAAGGGCAATGTGTTTGAGTTAAGGGTACTTCCTTGGTATTGTGACACTCTCTTGTTGGATCGACTGCTGATATTCAAGATTGCTTGGTCGCACAGAAGAATTATAGGAGTATCCTTGTGGAATGCTCGAGTATGAGAGGTGTGTTAGATATTCAAGCGGTAGAGTTGAGATCGGGTGGGGTGATTCGTATGCTTCATGGATTTGGGAACTGGGAATTCTCATAAATAGGTTATTTCGTAGTGGTGGACTGTGAAGATGTGGGCAAATCTAGTCAGATGATAGTATTTACCAGGATTCAGTCATTATTAACTTTTGGAGAGTAATTTATCTATTGTGGAACACAATTGATTTTGGGTTCATTGGTAGGCCCAACATGGATGTGTGTTCTGCACCGGGTCGGATTTGTTGACTCCGAGCTGCTATTGTTGAGAGATGTGTCATTCGATTATTGTTGAGCTTATTCGTGTTCTGGATTGATCTATGAGTTGCTCTTCTGTATTATGGAGTTATTATTTGTTGGCTATATGCACATATGGTGCGGTTCCATTTTGGCTTCAGAGCAGAAATTGAGTGAGACGGGGTATTTGGGTGTTGCAGGATTGATGGCGCATTTGATGTGTTCTCTCGGACTGGTATGATATTGCGTAATTTGGTCTCTGTTTTTATGGTGATTCACTTTTGGTACTAGACATCAAATTGCGCGTGGTAGTTGATTTTGGACATGGTTATTTGAGGTGTTTCATGTGGACCAGTGTTTGGACAGGATCGCGCGTTGCAACAAAGTTATGTGGAGGTATGATCCTTCGGGTTGGATTCGTGTGTTCTGGTTCTACGGTGTGTGATGGATTTTTAGCATCGTGTTGTGATGGTACTGGTGAGCTTGCAGTACAACTCTTTCATTTGAGTTATTCTCCATGATTTGAGTATATTTGGATTAGTGCTTATTGGTTCACGGGTTGTGGCTTGAGAATTTTATCGATGTGTCATGTCATTAGAGTAGCCATATGGGATAAGATGAGGTCACTAGGATCTAGAATGAATACTATCGGATTCGATTTCAGCATGTTGGAAGGATAATATCAATATTCGGCTTAGAAATTTACTATGGTCCTTGTCAAAGGAGAAGTGAATTCATGAATGGTTGATCTGAGGAATGGTTATGACTTCCAGCATGTTTCATTCATCATTGGCAGTATATGAAAGTGTTGGAATGAGGTTTTATTTGATAAGAGTTTTATTATCGGTATTCAGTTGTTTTGAGCAACTGATGTGATTTGAAGTTATCACTACGAGTGTTTGAGTTATGTGGTATATCATGTAATTGCATCTGATGTTGCAGGTACAGCTTGTTCGGGCTTATTCAGAGTGTAGATGTGAGATTCTAATCTTGTAGGTGATCTCAGAAGTGGAAATGTGGTTCTAAGGTTTATGGGCTCAGTTGGATTGCGAAATTTCAGTTACATTGTGTTATCTGACCTATATGTGATAGGGTGACGTGGGATTCCCCCCGGGTATGTGCATGGTAAGGTTACACAGTAATTTAATGGTTTTCGGAACAACTCTGGGCACAATCGAGGACGAACGTATGTTTAAGTGGGGGAGGATGTAACGACCCGATCGGTCATTTTGAGCATTCGCACTTCTCTCGCCAGTTCACGGGCATAACTAGCCCCGTATTATGTATTATGTCTTATGTAAATCATCGGTTTTGGTTTTTAGGATAATTGGAATAGATTTGGAAGAACAATTCTCAGCTTGAAGCTTTAAATTTGAAAGGTTTGACCAAGTTTTGACTTTTTAGTATTCGATCTCAGATTTGGATTTTTATGATTTGATTAGCTACGCTAGGTGATTTTGGACTTGGGAGCGTGTCTAGATATTTATTTCGAGGTCCGTAGCTAAATTAGGCTTAAAATGGCGAAAATAAGAAATTTAAGTTTGGAAGTTTGACCCGAGGGTTGAATTTTTGATATCGGGGTCGGAATCCAGTTCTGAAAATTTTCATAGCTTTGTTATGTCATTTATGACTTGTGTGCAAAATTTGAAGTCATTTCGGATTGATCAATGATTCCGCACAAAATGTAGAAGTTGGAAGATTAGAAAACTCATATTTCAATTCAATGCGCGATTCGTAATTTCGGCATTGTTTGATGTGGTTTGAAGCCTCGATTAAGTTCGTATTGTATTTTGGGAGATGTTGATATAATTGGTTAAGGTCCCGAGGGCCTCGGGTGGATTTCGGAAGGCTAACGAAATGGATTTCGGACAAAAAAAGTTTGGTGGAATTTTCTGCTGCAGAAGCCGTCTTTGGACAGCAACTGTGCAATCGTAGAGCCTACTTCGGGAGCTTATATATAGAAATTTGTAAGGAATCTATAATTTAGCAAAACATTACAGTTGTAGTTCTTTCATTCTAGTTTCCAGAAAGCTAAACCATTAATCATTTGGATTTTTGTACAGAAAGTTATGATCGATTGAATAAAGGCTGGTAAAGCTGTTTTGAATTTTTTTCCAGAAATTTCTGATGCGAGGAGGCTACTTTGGAAACTTATATCTCGAAATCCATAAGGAATCTGAAAATTTGCAAAACATGAAAATTGTAGACATTGCATTCTAGTTTCCAGAAAGTTAAACCATTCATCATTTCGACATTTGTAAAGAACGTTATGACAGATTTAGTGAAGACTAGTACTGTCTTTTGTTTTGGCTGGAAATAATGAGCAAGTCGCATTTCATAGATGCGACTTTCCTGGAAAGAAGTTTGTATTCGGGAGTTAGCCATTTTTATTCATTCTTGACGATTTTAGTGCTCGGATAAAGTAATTTTCAATAGATTTTTCAAGAGGACTTCTTTGAGGTAAGATTATTGAACCTAAAACTCGATCCTATGTTGATTCTTCCTTATTTAAACATGATATTAGTGAGATTTAAAGCCAAAAATTGGGGAATTAGGGCTTGGAATTGGAGAGTGTAAATTGGGGATTTGATGAGCCATTTGAGGTCCGATTTTGATGTTCTTGATATGTATGGACTCGTGAGAGGATAAGGATTCTAGTGATGTGATTTTTATCAGATTTCGAAACGTGAGATCGGGGGTCGGGTTTGGCCAATTTCGGGATTCTTGGTGTAAATTGATTATTTTCGAATGGGCTTTGTTCCCTTGGCATATTTTGATTGTATGAATCTATTTTTGGTTAGATTCGGAGCATCCGGAGGCCGAGTCGAGAGGCAAAGGCATCGCGGGATAGAGTTTGGACCAGATTGAGATAAGTAATGATTGTAAATGTTGTCCTAAGGGTATGAAACCCTGGATTTCACATCATTGTGCTACTTTGAGGTGGCGCACACGCTAGATGATACTTGGTGGGGTCATGCACCGTTGGGGATTATAAATTAGTTTGCCCCGTATGACTATTCAACTGCGTATTTGACTGAAACCTGTTTGCTATAATTGTGTTTGGAAAGTATTATCATGTTTTGGGTTGAATGCCATATTTGAGCCTCATGCCAATTGTTTTGGACCCTGAGGGGATTTTCACTATTATTCCTTACTATTTTGACTTCATATTTGTACTCAGTCATCTTGTATTCTACTGTTTTCATAACTCAGCCATATTTACTCTGTTTTAACATTTTAAATGATATTTTGGAATGAGCATCATGTTTTACTATGCCCGAGTGGCTTTGAGTGATTTCTGACTGAGTGAGGTTGATGGCCTGTGTTGTGAGGGTATTATGGGATCGGGCTGCGCACCGCAGTAGTGTGGTACTGATTCATGTTATAAGGCCGAGTGCCTGTTTGATTATGCCACGAGATGGCTTGTTATTGCACTTGGGCTATAAGGAGCCCCTCCCGGAGTTTGTACACCCCCAGTGAGCGCGGGTACCCAGTGTGAGTGATATGTTGTAGCCTGAGGGGTTGTTGTTGTTTCATATTGTTTCCCGAGGGGCTGTTCTTGATCGATGTTTTGCCCGAGGGGCGATTCTTGATTTATGTTATGCCTGAAGGGCTAATTATGAGTGATTGTGAGGTAACCTAAGAGGCTGGTTCTGTTGATATTATGCCCGACGGGCAGTTTATGGTACATGTTTTGCCCGAGAAATTGTTTACATTTCTACCATGTCTATTCACTGTTTTATCACTTGTTGAAACTATTTAAAATTGTTTTAAAAGGTTTTACCGAAACTGAGCATGATTTACGAAGTAAATAATTTCTGTACTGTGTTGGAAATGTCCTGCATTTGTTGTAGTATTGTGACATGGTTTATGTATTTTCTTACTGCTCAGCTTTCATTTAGCTTCATTACTTACTGAGTTGGCGTACTCACATTACTCCCTGCACTTTGTGTGTAGATTCAGGCATTTCTGAACCCGGTAGCGGGTGTTGATTGCTCAGTGGCATAGTCATTGGAGTTAGCAAGGTAGCTGCCCGGCGTTCGCATCCCTACTTCTACCTCTTATCTTCCTTAGCCTGTTATAATTTATTTTCAGACTCTTCGTTGTATTCGAACTTTAGTAGATGCCCGTGACTTGTGACACCCCGATTTTAGGCTTGTGTATTTATTCTACACTGTTCACTTAGACTTACATTTTGAGATATGTGATTAGTTAAAGGCTTAAAATGACTTTTTTTATTAAAGGATTAATTCGGGAGTTGTGTCGCCTGACCTAGTTTCACGATAGGCGCCATCATGACAAGGTCGGTTTTAGGGTCGTGACATGCGGGGTCCTGAGTGAAGAAGGGGTCGATGATGCCGACCCAGTGGATGCAGGTTCAATCTTCGAGGAGGCTCAACGTCTTTGTTTAATTGTAAGTTTTTAGCCACCCTGATATTTCTCCAATGCCATACTTTTCTACTTTTGTCTAATTAATCATTCCTTTCTTTTGTGTAGGCCTTTGACAAATTGAAGACCGAATTGTGCCATTGTGAAGTCGAATTGTGTAGGGCTTCGAATGAGGATAAAACACTTAGGATTCTCCTTGACAAAAAGGAGGAAGAACTGAAACATCTCCGGTCGGAGCTGACCAAAACTCGTGAATACGAGAGTGAGTTAGAAAAGCAAGTAACCTCTGTTCTGAAAAAATACGGGCTACCTCTCCCATCACTAATACTTCAATGTCTCAGCTACAGTAGAAGCTAGATATGATCGGGCAACTCCGGGGCGAGGTCGATCAAATTCGAGCCGAATGGAATGAATAGAAAAAAAAAGATAGACGCCCTCGTTGTGGCTAAAAATGATGCGTTGGTGAGGGTATCGGCCCTCGAGGTTCAACTTCGAAACGTTCAAGGGAGCAACTTGGTTCAAGCTAGCAGAATAGCTGAGCTCGAGGCTGGTCTTGCGAAGGTCAAGGCTGAAGTGGTGGAAGTCAAGGCCAAAGTGGTGGAAGTCAAGGCCGAAGCCAGCGTAATACAGGCCAAGGCCGACAGGACGGTGACCATCTATTCGAAAGATGCTACCGATGCTCAGATGGAGTTGAGGGAGGCTTCAAATCGAGAAAAAAAAAAAGCAATGACTATGTCCGACATTGATCTCGAAGGGAGACCATTGAGGAGATTCATGCTAAGGGCTTTGATCTTTCCGAGGAGATAAAGCAAGCTAAGGTAGATGAGGTTGATTCCATAGTCATTTCCTCTGATGACGATGATGACGCCGAAGATGATGACAGGGAGGGGGCTACCGAAGAAGTTACCCCCGGAGAAGAGGCTGGTCTCGGGGAAATGACGGGGGGGGGGGGGGGGGGGAATGTCCCTCTGGAGTAGGAAGAATTTTTTCTATCTTTTTGTAATTTTTTGCTTTGTAGGACCCCCGTGTAATATCTTTTTGTATATATAAAAAGAAGATTCCTTGATCGTTTGCCCTTAATTTTTCTTCAGCATTTGTTAAAATTTTTATGCTCTAACCTCTGAGTGTTGAATCAAATTCGGGGTAGAGTAGACCCTCAAATCTTTGTATTTTGATCAACGATTGATAATAGGCTACCACTTAAGGTTTGATCTTCAAGCTAAGTTTTAGCTCGAGACTTTTGAGTCCGATCTGGGTAAAGTCTTCGAGCATAGTATGTTTCGGCCTTAAATATCTTTAAGTATTGGCCCTTAAGGTCTTTTAGGTTGGACCTTATGCACTTTTAGGTCGGTCCTTAGGCTCTTTAGGTGGGGCCAATTCGGCCTCTAAAATGGCTATAAATGTTTTCCCTCATTTCGGCTAAAAGACTTAGTGACATTTTATTTATGCCTTAGCATGTGTTTTTGTACCCGTTGGGTTTTCCGAAGGCTCGACATATCGGAACCTTATTAATCATTTCGTTTGTGTAGGCATGATCGAATACCTCTTAAGGTCTTTTCGAAGGCTGGTGTTATCGAAGCGTTTGGATTATTCGAGGGCTGAATTTATTGAAGCCCTTAGATTTTTTGGGGGCCGAATTTATCGAAGCCCCTTATATTTTGCTTTTGCCGAGGGTAGCCTGACTTAACCAATTTTTTAATATTTGAAGGCCTTTAATTTTATTGTGAAAGTCAGACGTCTACGAATCACATTATTTCGGTCGTAGCCTTTATGTGACCGTAGTCTTTAGTATGGCCGAAGTCTTCGGGTTTGTCACTTGGACTTGTTTCCCCAAAAACTTTCCAAACTTGTTCGAAGAGTTAGTCTCCGAGTATATTGGCCTCGAAGGGGGTGCCTCTTTGAGGTTTTATGAGTCCGAATTTTCGATGACTCAGATGTATTGGCTGTCAGTGACAGTCCCCAGATACTTCGGGGTGCTTTGGCCCTTGAGCCACTTCCCGTAGGATTGCAAGTGTAGAGCTCGTATGATAGCAAACTTCTTTGAGATACAAAGTATTTTCGATATAACCAGAATGCTTCTTTAAATAGTTGATACATGCGTACATGTTTTGTCGTGGGGCTCGACTATTCTATATAAACAAGGTTCATTTGACCATTTGGCCCATTACAAAGTTCTCCTATCGAGGCCCTCTTAGGCGTGAGGTATCTTTCTCAAAAGTATATCCTCCGGGGGTGATGCCCCCAGTATTCGAGGTTGATTGAAAAGAAGCCTTGAATATTTGTTGAATGTTCCTTAGGTAGCATATGGTGTTGCCTTATTAAAAACCTTGCCAGTAAAACCCATTTGGGATAAAACACGATCTAAGGGAAAAAGAGTGCAACGCATGCTTTCAAACCCAAGGTCTTCGAGCTGAAAGGTGCCTCGATATCTCCAACTAAACATCTGCAAGGAGTTAGTTTTAAATACAAAAGGAAAAGGGGAGAAGGTCATTCCTCAGTAGTAATATCGCTTGAGCAACGATACATTCGAATTGTTTGGTAGTTGCTCGCCTTCCATTGTGCTAAGTTTGTAGGATCCTTTCCCTACGACTCCGAGGACACGGTACGGTCCTTCCCAATTAGGACATAGTTTCCCTTCGTTTGGGTCTCGAGTGTTAAAAGTGACTTTTTTCAGGACTAAGTCCCCGACTTTGAAATAGTGAAGGTTCGTCCTTCTATTGTAATACCTTTCGATCCTTTGTTTTTGCACGGCCATTCAAATTATCGCGACCTCTCGTTTTTCATCGAGTAGTTCGAGAGAAGTGTTCATAGCTTCGTGATTTGAACTCTCGGTGGCATGCTGAAACCTGACGCTAGGTTCCCCGACTTCGATTGGGATCAATGCTTTGGATCCGTATACCAAAGAAAATGGGGTCTCCCCCATGCTCGAATTCGACGTTGTTCAATATGCCTGTAGCACTTCGGCAAACACTTCTCTCCATTTCCCCTTTGCATCATCTACCCTTTTTTTAAGTTTTGAATGATGGTTTTGTTTGTGGACTCGGCCTGACCATTTGCACTTGGGTGGTAAGGTGCTGATAGGATCCTTTTGATTTTACGGTCCTCAAGAAATTTTGTTACTTTACTGCCGATGAATTGTTTCCCATTGTCACATGCTATTTCGTAGGTATCCCGAACCGACATATAATGTGGTCTCATATGAAGCCGATGACTACTTTTTCTCTTACCTTCTCGAAGGCCTGCGCTTCAACCTACTTCGAGAAGTAGTCAGTCATAAACAAAATAAATCTAGCTTTACTTGGCGCCGTTGGTAGGGGGACGACAATGTCCATCCCCCTTTTCATGAATGGCCATTGGTATAGGACCGAATAGAACTTCATTGGGTTGATGGAGCATCGGTGCAAATCTTTGGCATTTATCACACTTTCGAACAAACTCCTTGGTATCCTTTTCCATGCTATCCCAATAATACCCTACTCTTATCACCTTGCGAACCAGAGAGTCTACACCATAATAGTTCCACAAGTACCCTCGTGGATTTCGCGTAATACATAATCGGTGTCCCCGGGTCCCAAGCACACTGCTAGTGGTCAGTCGAAGGTTCTTTCGTACAACGTTCCATTTTCATCGAGTGAGAATCGAGCTGCTTTGGCTTGAAGTGTTCTTGACTCTTTTGGGTCCTCGGGGAGCTTCCCATGCCTCAAGTAGTTGATGTACTTATTCCTCCAATCACATGTTAAATTTAATGTTTCCTCGGTACTGGATGACTTATAGTCTATGATGTATATATATTTCGGGATGGATCTTCCCTGGGCCGAATGGGCCATATACAGTACTGAGTGGTTGAGCACTGTGAGTGGACGTATTATAAATAATATTGATCATGGTATCTGTGCATTGGTACTTAGAGGTTCCTGAGCTTCATACTCTGTATCATTCATATTGTGTTTAATTACTGCTGAGAAACTGAATGAACTGTAAGCATGTCTACTTTTTCGTACAATTAACTGTTGCAACCTGTTGAGGTTTGGTCCGTCACTACCGTCAGTCCATAGTTTGGACTTGTTACTTACGGAGTTGGTGTACTCACGTTACCCCCTGCACCTCTGTGTGCAGATCCAGGTATCTCGGGGCACGACAGCGGCTGTTGATCACACCAGTTGGAGACTTTCTGGGGAGATTTCGGGTAGCTGCTTGGCGACCACAGTTTTGCCTTCTCCTTTCCCTATCTTCCTTTAGTATATTTATTTGGATATTCTCAGACCGTGTTGGTCATGTTATTTCGAACAGATGTAGTAGTTTTAGCTCATGACTTAGTGACACCCGAGGTCGGGATTGTGTTTCTTTCCACTGGATTTTGATTTCTACTTTTATCTTATTGAATTTCTGTTAAAATTATGATTTTCTTAAGTTGTTTTATGTGAAAAATGGAGTATTTGGAAATAAGTGTCTTGCCTAGTATCATGATAGGCACCATCACGACATAGTTAGATTTTGGGTAGTGACAGGCGCCTATCGTGAAACTAGGCCGGCCAACTTACTTCCAAATACTCTAGATTTCATTTAATACTTAACTAAAATCATGTTTTTGACAGAAATTCGATAAAAGATATAAAGTAAAATCAAAACAATACGGAAAATACCAGCCCGACCTCGGGTGTCACTAAGTCATGAGCAAAATACTACAACTGTTCGAAATAAACAAGACTATATAGTCTGAGAATAGCCAACAAATACACTAAGAAGAAGATAAGGAAGGAGAAGGCGGGTCTGCGATCGCCAAGCAACTACGTTGCTATATCTAAGGAAAAATTCCACCACTGAAATGATCAGCAACTGCTACCGTGGCCCGAGATACCTGGATCTGCACACAAGGCGTAGGGGGTAACGTGAGCACACCAACTCAGTAAGTAACAAGTCCAAGCTATGGACTGACAGGTAGTGACAAACCAAACCTCAACAGGAAATATCATTAAACTGTACAGAAAAGTAGACATGCTTGCAGTTCAAGTAAAAACTCAACAGTAAATAAATGCAGCCTAAACGGTACGGAGTATAAGGCTCAGGAAATCTCTATGTACTAATGCACAGATAGCATGATCAATGTTTCATGTACCTCCACTCACAAGTGCTCAACCACTCGGTACTGTATATGGCCGTCTGTCCAGGGAAGATCCATCTCGGAATATATATATCACTGATCGCAGTCATCTAGTATCGAGGAAGGCTATTCTAGCCTTGTGGAGAAGATCCATCTCCAGGTATAAATACTTCGGACAAGATCCATGTCTAGGGAAGATCCATCCCTCAATATGATCAACTGCGCTCACTGGGGTGTGTTACAGACTCCGGAGGGGCTCCTACAACCCAAGCGCTATCATAATCATCAACATAACCACTGCGGCGTGCAGCCCGATCCCATATACTATCACTCACAACCAGGCTCTCGACCTCACTCAGTCATCACTCTCCAGTCTCACACACACGGGTTCACAATGTCATGATACTAGCCCGAACAATGATATGATGTGCCAAATAACAATAATCAATACTGAGACATGATATATAATGCATGAACATGACAAAGTATAGAATATCAATGAAGATAATGATATGACAAAAAGAAACGACCTCTCGTGTCTCAACAGTATCGGTGTGAAGCCCTAACAGGATATCTAGCATGGTTTCACAACACATTTACTTAGTCACACGATAGAAACACGGATATCAACAAGAAAGAGTTACTAAGTGGTGCCACGGAATGATCCAGGCCGCAATTCTCACGGTGCACGCCCACACGCCCGTCACTTGGAATTTGCGTCACTTCAATAGCAATCATAGAATACATAGTTCGGGGTTTCGAATCCTTAGAACCAAGTTTGGAAGCGTTACTTACCTCAAGCCAAGCCAAACTCTAACCCGCGACGCCCTTGCCTCTCGATTTGGCCTCCAAATGCTTCGAATCTAACCAAAATCAGTATATCATCATCAATATACGCTAAAGGAATGAAACCCATACGAAAATTATCAATTTAACTCAAAATCCCGAAATTGGCCTAACCCTACCCCCGGGCCCACGTCTCGGAATACAATAAAAATCACAAAACTGGAAAACCCATTAGCTCACAAGCCTACTTATATCAAATTCATCAAAATACGACATCAAAAGGTCATCCAAATCCCAAAATCCATTCTCCAATTTTTCTTCCATTTTCCCCAATTTTACCCCAAATTCTCAAATTAAATGATAAGATTCAAGGCATAATTATGGAATTTAGCCCAAAACAAGTGAAGAACAGTTACCTCAATCACTTCTCTGAAAATCCTATCTAAATTCACCTTTCTCCCGAGCTCTCTAATGAGTTTTTGAAAATATGAACTAAACCCTCATTTCTGAACTTAAAGATTCTGCCCAAACGCTTCCATCTTCGCGAACGCGGTCAAAGCCTCGCGTTCGTGAAGCACAAAAATCACTGCCCAATTATTCCTCTTTCGCGAACGCGACTTCCTTCAAGAGAACACAAAGCTTCAGCTGCCCAAGCCTTCGCAAATGCGACCCTACCTACGCGAACGCAATGCACAAACTCCTGGGGTCCCAGCTGCTCCAATTTACCCTACACGAATGCGACTCCTCTCACGCGTTCGTCATTCACTGGAATCCAAACCTATGTGAATGCGTCCTTTGACTCGCGAACGCGAAGAGAATTTTCTCCCCTAGACCCAGCTCTTCTTTGCGAACGCGGGACAATCTTCGCGAATGCGAAGAACAAATTCTTATGCAACAAAAACCAGCAAAATCTGCAACTCTCCAAAACCAACAATTGGTCCGTTAACCACCCGAAACTCACATGAGGCCCTTGGGACCTCAACCAAGGATGTCAACACATCCCATAACATCATTCAAACTTGTTCCAACCTTCAAAACACTCAAAACAATGTCAAAACATCATATCACCCTCGGATTCAAGCTTAAGAATTCCAAATCTTTCGAATCCCGCAACCGATAAAAGTCTACCAACCTCATCCGAATGACCTAAAATTTTGCACACACGTCCCAAATGACACAACAGACCTACTCCAATTTCTGGAATTCCATTCTGAACCCTATATCAAAATTTCCACTGCCGACCGGAAAATGCCAAATTTTCAATTTCACTAATTCAAGCCTAAATCTTCCACAGACCTCCAAAACACATTCCGATCACGCTCCTAAGTCCCAAATCACCTAACGAAGCTATATGAACCATCAGAATTCACATCCGAGACCTTCTACCCATAAGTCAACATCCGGTTGGCTTTTCCAACTTAAGCTTACTCAAAAGAGACTAAGTGTCTCATTCCTCTACAAAACCACTCCGAACTCGAACCAACTAACCCGATACCACATAATACAGCTAAACAAGACATAAAGAAGCAGAAATGGGGGAAACAGAGTGGTAGCTCATGAAATGACCGGTTAGGTCGTTACAGAATCAAACTCGCGTAGTTCGTCCAGCTTTGACGGACCAGAGGAAAATATGAATTTTTGAAAACATCGGCTTATTTTCTTTCTCTTTTTTTTTCAAAATTTTGGCGGAGTTTCGGAAATTTTCAAATATCTACCTCTCACTCTTGGTTTTTTGATTTCCCTTTTTTTCTTTTTCTTTTTATTTGATTTCTTTCCCTATTCTAGAAGCCAGTCAACATACAGGCCAAAAAAAAAATACACTAGTAGCACGTAATATGCATCAGGATGGTCTTTTCAATTTGGGTACACATGTCCTAGACGGACCCAACCACTATGTTGAGTACCCAAAGTCAAATGCACGTGATGCAAACAAGCGTTCCTACTAGGGATCCGGTATGAGGCCATGTTACTCTAGGTTTAAAACCTAGGTGTATTGTTCTAGACCTGGCTTATACGAGCGAACAACTCGAGCCAGGGGGCAGCGTACCGGTACCCAAACGATCATCCACCTTTGAAACTTGTCTAATCCTCTTCTAAGTTAGGGATATGATTCTAACAGAAAAAAAAGTCACGCCAGGGTGCATTTCCCAGAAGATTTAGAAGACTCAGAGAGAAGAAGGGTTTCATAACAGTTTATATACAGTTCACACAATATCAAAGTGAAAAGCGACATTTAGCACATTAGGCTCAAACACATAAAAAATCAGATAATGAACAAAATCAAACTATAACAATTATTCTAAGCTTTAATTTTGAACCATGAATCAGATGTTCTGGGTAATATCCTAAACAGAGTCGTCAGAGCTATCACGCAACCTTTTTCCTGAGGGGATAGGGAGTTTTTCCAATTTAAATGACACTAATCAAAATGGAATTATTTATTTATTCAGAATCGCCACTTGGGATGATTATATGGTGTTCCAAGTCACCAGTTTATTTTAAATTCCAAATCGAGGAAGTTTTAACTCTAATTTACTGCCCCCGAAACACAGAAATCCGGACAAGAAATTCTGTTAACCCGAGCAAAGGTGTTAGGCATTCCCAGGTTCCGTGGTTTTAGCACGGTCGCTCAACTATTAATAATTGGCCTAATTACCTGATTCATTACGTTTAAATCCTATTATGCATTTTAACATTTTAACCGCTTTTAATTATTTATGAGATTTGTTTGAAAAAATCGCGATGTCGTGTACTCGTTTGCTTTGTACATATTGCGAATCGTGTCAAGGAAACCGTATCCACGATCCACAACATGTTTAATTTTATTATTGTTCAAAGTTATAAGACAGTCACATAAAATGCACACCCGAATTAGGATTACATATCATGACCATGCCACGGGAATCGTACCCATAATCACGATGATTTTATTGATCGCGCCTAAAGCAAGCTACGATAATTCATAAGATTATTTCCTGAACTAGTGTTGTTGTTATTGGGCTTACAGTGGATCAGTTGGCCCATAAATATCAGAAACTAAGTTTTAATTGTTCAATTAAGAGAAACATCCAGATAAGAACAAACTAAATAGAAGGAAGCAAAATGCCAAAATCAACAAGAAATAAAATCTCACCAATATCATATGAATCAAGTTCAACACATACACCATTTTTACTGTCTTTAATGGTTTAAAGCTCAAATTCCTAAATTATTTTTTACCATGTTAAACCACGATACATAAATATTATTAGAAGCAGCAATTAGAAAAGCTAATAATGAAACCATAGGAAAATTTCATCCAAATACATAATACTTCAAAGCCATTCATTAATTAGAAATAAGGTAAGTTAAAACTGGACCTCTCACTGTAGCAAATTTCTTTGAGAATTGAATAATGGAGCACCCTGAAGCAAACAGCGGTACAACAAATGCTCTGTTCCAAATGAACGTGCAACAGTAAGCTCCGATAAAATTTGTCTCGAAATTGAACCGTGACCGGAGCTAGAACAGAAAACTTGTCGCCGACGAGCTCGAGCACAGAGCTTCACGGGATTAATGGAGGATTTTGGAGCAGTTTTCTCCGCGAAATTGGCAGCAATTTGAGCTGTTGTTTGTGAACATTTTGGGACTATTTTGTCAGTGTTTTGGGGAGCTGCTTTCAGTGTTTCTGGGTGATGACAATGGCTGTGTTTATTGTACGTATTTGGGAAAATTTAGAGCTATTTTGAGGTGTAAACATGAGAAGGAGAAGAAAACTAGTTGTTCTCCAAAAGAACAAAGAAGAAGGCGCTGATGCCCAACTTTCTTTTTAGAGCTCTAAGTTTCTTTTCATTTTTTTGGCCCTGTTTCTTTTGCTGCTTTTGCATCCCTTTTCTACTTTTCAGATCGGTTTTTTGCCCCTTTTTTGTGTTCTGTGTGTTTTTCTTTTTCTTTTGTCATATGGGGTTGTAATTTTTGAAGAAGAAGAAGGAGTTCCTATGGTGGGGTGCAGCTGACCTCTCCTCAATGAGAGAATGAGATATAAAAAAGATATAGGATTTTGGGATGGGCTATTATCTATTGGTCTCAGGTTTGGGCCATGATTTGGACATTTGAAAAACAATAAGACTTTAGGAGAACTAGTCCAAATTAAATCTTCTTTCCTTTTTTATGATTTTGATAAAAAATACTACTCCTAGGCTTGAATAACAAACTAATATATTTTTTTGAAAAACCTTTTCTTTATTTGTAAATAAATATAAAGCTTATATTAAAAATGTGACTCTTTTTTATTCTTTTTAATTTTCTTAAATAAAATATATATAAAAGGAGAAATAAGAACTAAAATATGTAGATTAAACTTAAAATATATTTACATACAAAAGTGATGAAAAACTCAAATATAGTCAAAAATTAGGTGCTCACAGAGGTATTGAAAAATCGTATTTGAAATTTGAAATTATATTTGGACATGCATTTCACTTAAAAAAATGTTACAGTTTTGGTTTTTTGAATAACTCATTTTTGAATTTTTCCCACAAAACTTACAAAATTTCATGGATAAACACATTTTTTGAAAAAGATAATCGAAAACAAAATTATGGACAAATGTGTCCTCACTATTTCTGACTCAAAATATTGGAAATTTACAAAATACTAAAGATAATAAACCTTACACTACAAAAAAAATACCAGATTTGCGGAGGTTTTATTGCGAAGGTTACTATAACCTCCGCAATCTATATCAAATTGTAGAGGTTTATTTACCCCTGCAAAATATATTATATTTACGGCGGTCAGTAACCTCCGCAAACCTTAAAATAATAGCGCCCACTAACCCCAATGTTTCCCTCATTTTTAATTCTTTCCCTCTCTTTTATTCCCAAACCTTTTCAGCTCTCTTAAAAAAACCTCTATAATTTCATTCCCAAAACCCCTGCCATTTCTCTGATTTCTTTACCTCTTTACAAAATTATCTCTTGCTTGCAAAATTATGTCTGTCTGTCATAGCTTCTCTGCTCAAGCTCGTGTAGCTTCTTTGCCATAGCTTGCAAAATTTCAAATTCCTCTTTTGATTTTGCCTCTGCTTTGATTTTGCTTTTTTGTAAAACCAACCTAGAAATCTATCAAACCAGAAAACTTCAGATCTATCAAAAATTCATATTGTGATTCCTCGAAAAGATCTGAAGCTCCCAATCGTGCAGAATTAATATTGTGATTAGAGCAAATTCATCTCTATCAATCCTTTGATTTTGCTTTTTTGTCTTTCTTTCTTCATGCATGTGGGTTTTAAGTTTATTTTCTCTGTTAATTTGTGTTTTTCCTTTACTGATTTTCTCTGTTAAGGCTCGAAAAATTTGTATCTTTCTTTCTCTATATTTTCTCTGTTAATGCGTGTAGCATTGATGTTTTTCGATTCTCAACAGAAATGAGCAGAAATTTGGTAGAATAGGTGTATTTTGAAGAAGGATATAACACTCTTTTGTTGAAATCGAGATGTAAGTGTGACGACCCAAAAGGTCTTCTACCGATGACCCCAAGGTTGCAAGTGCATCGCCCTCGCTATTCTGCTCCCGAGGTACATGATCCAGCGTCCATTCCTTGAAGCGGTGCAATGTCACTTGAAGTTTGTTCAAGTACCTCTGCATTTGGTCATCTCGAACCTCGAAGCTCCCGTTTACTTGATTTACTGCCAAAAGGGAGTCACATTTTTCCTCGATGACCTCTGCCCCAAGGCCCTTGGTTAGTTTGAGACCCGCAATCATGGCCTCATTGTTAGTCAATTTAGAAGTCTTGATAGATTGCCTAATGACACTGCCCGTAGGTGGTTTTAAAATGATGTTGAGCCCGGATCCTTTCACATTCGAGGCACCGTCTATGAAGAGGGTCCATACCCCTGATGACGTACCCATTTTTAACAAGATTTCCTTTTCTACTTCAGGTACGAGGGCAGGCACAAAATCGGCCATGACGTCTGCCAAAATTTGATACTTGATAGTTGTTCGAGGCTCATATTCAATATTGTATCCTCCAAGTTCGGTGGCCCATTTGGCCAATCTACCTGATAATTCGGGCTTATGCAAGACATTTCGAAATGGGTATGTAGTCAGCACACATATAGGATGGCATTGAAAATATGGTTTTAATTTCCTAGATGCGCTTATTAATGCAAGAGCTAACTTTTCCAAATGGGGGTACCTGGTTTCAGCATCTTCTAGGGTCCGACTCATATAATAGGTAGGAAATTGCGTACCTTGCTCTTCTCAAACCAACACGCCACTTACCGCTACTTCGGACACAGCTAGATACAAGTAGAGTGTTTCATCCTCCTTCGGAGTATGGAGCAGGGGTGGGTTCAAGAGATACCGTTTTAATTCTTCCAAGGCTTGTTGGCATTCTGGAGTCCATATGAAGTTGTTCTTCTTCTTGAGTAGGGAAAAGAAATGATGGCTCCGATCTGATGACCTCGAGATAAATCGGCCTAGGGCAGCTATCCTCCCGGTCAGCCATTGTACGACTTTCACATTGTTCACCACGGTTGATCTCCTCGATGGCTTTGATTTTATCGGGGTTGATATCTATCCCCCTATTCGACACTATGAAGCCCAAGAACTTGCCCGAACCGACTTCGAAAGTGCATTTCTCAAGGTTGAGCTTCATGTTGTACTTTCATAGGATATCGAACGTCACCTGCAAATGAGTCAAATGGTCTTCTGCGCGCAGGGACTTAACTAGCATGTCATCAATATAAACTTCCATAGATTTGCCTATTTGATGTTCGCACATTTTATTAACTAGGCGCTGATATGTGGCTCCTGCATTCTTTAGCCCGAAGGGCATTACATTATAGCAATATGTACCATACTTCGTGATGAACGAAGTATTTTCTCGGTCCTCCAAGTTCATTTGAATCTGATTGTACCCGGAGTAGGCGTCGAGAAAGGTAAGGATCTCGTGGTCAGCCGTAGCATCAATCAATCAATCGATATTGCACAGTGGGAAAGAATCTTTAGGGCATGTTTTGTTCAAATCCTTGTAGTCTACGCACATTCTAAGTTTATTCCCCTTTTTAGGGACTACCACTACGTTAGCTAGCCATTCGAGATATTTTACTTCCATAATGGATCCTATTTTGAGAAGTTTTGATCCTCTTCTTTGATGAACGCGTGCTTTACCTCGGACTGAGGTTTCCTCTTTTGCTTCACCAGCTTAAATCTGGGATCGACACTTAGTTGATGGGTAGTTATCTCTGGTGGAATCCCTGTCATGTCTAAGTGGGACCAGGCAAAGCAGTCAATGTTATCGATAAGAAATTGAATGAATTTTTTCCTGAGCTCGGGGGATAACCCCATCCCCAAGTATACCTTTTGTTCCGGAAGATGCTCGATCAATATTTCATGCTCGAGTTATTAGACCGTGGACTTTATCGTATCTGATTCCTCGGGGGAAACGAAGGCTCGAGGGGCGAGGAAATCTTCTTCTTCGTCATTGACCACCTGTTCGTCGATCACCTGTCCCTCGGGCTCAACCAAAGGCATGGGCTGTGATTGCTATTTGGCGGCATGTTTGTCCTTTGACTCCTCCGATGTGGATGGTGTTGATACCGGCTCCAGGTCGTGTACTGCAAACATCTACTTAGCTGCATGCTGCTCTCCATATACTATTTTAACGCCATCCTTTGTTGGCAACTTCATCATTTGAGGAAGGGTAGATGGCACTTCCCTCATGCTAAGGATCCACGGCCTTCCAAGGAAAGCATTATACCTCATATCTCCTTCGATGACATGGAACTTGGTGTCTTGTATGGTTCTGACCACGTTGACTAGGAGGATGATTTTCCCTTTCGTCATTTCATTTGCCATGTTGAATCCATTCAAAATCCGAGAGGCAGGTATGATTTGGTCGAGCAGCCCGAGCTGCTCCACGACCCTTGACCTGATTATATTTGCTGAGATACGTGGATCCACAAGAACACATTTAACTTGAATTTTATTTAAAATGATAGAAATTACTAGTGCATCGTTGTGAGGCTAAGATAAGGTCTCGATGTCTTCTTCGCTGAATGTGAGTGCGTCCTCGGGCACATAGTCCCGAGTCCGTTTCTCCCTTGTGATGGAAACTTTGGTAAGTTTGAATATAGGTCCTCGTGGGATGTCAACTCCACCGATGATCATGTAAATGACATGATGAGGCTCTTCCGGTTCATTCTTCCTATTTGTATCTCTTTCTCGGAAATGGTTCTTGGCCCGTTCGTTGAGAAATTCACGAAGATGCCCTTCGTTGAACAACTGGGCTATCTCTTCTCTAAGATGCCTACAATCTTCGGTCGTGTGCCTATGAGTATCGTGATATTTGCATATCAAGTTGGGGTTTCTCTGAGAAGGATCAGTCTATATGGGCTTGGGCCATCTAGTTGCTCTAATTTTGCCAATGGCTGAGATGATCCCCGGGGCATCGATGCTGAAGTTGTATTCCGATAATTAGAGCACCTCTGCTGGTCCCAAGTTCTTATCAAAGCCAGTTTTTCTCATGAGTCCCCGGGAACTTTGACCTCGATCCGTTCTTCGATCATTTTGAGGTATGTTACGCCTTGAAATGTTCATTTGATCCTCGACATATGGCTGATATCTTTCCTTATTCGATCTTGACCCTCTATCTGCATTTCCTGACTCCCTTGTTAGTAACCTGCTTGGATAAACCGAGCCCGAGGGGGCTCCCAATTGGTCATCCTCGACCCTAATTTTTGATTGGTACCTATTATGCACATCTGCCCAAGTCACAGCGGGGTACTCGACCAAGTTCTGCTTCAGTTGCTTCAAAGCTATCAAACTTCATTCATTTAGCCCCTGCGTGAAGGCTTGTACAGCCCAGTCATCAGAGACAGGTGGTAACTCCATTCGTTCTGATCCAAAAAGGGATACAAACTCCCTCAGCATCTCGTTCTCCCTTTGCTTTATTTTGAATACATCGGACTTCCTTGTTACAACTTTTATGGCACCGGCATGTGCCTTCACAAATGAGTTTGCCAACATGACAAACAAATTGGTAGAGTTCAGGGGTAGGTTATGGTACCAAATCATGGCAACTTTAGACAGAGTTTCCCAAACGTTTTTAGCAAAACAGATTCAATCTCATCATTTACCAAATTATTCCCTTTTATGCCACAAGTGTATGTGGTGATGTTCTCGTTGGGATCAGTGGTTCCGTTGTATTTCAGGATATCTGGCATCCAAAACTTCTTCGGGATGGGCTTCGGAGCCGCACTCTGGGGGAATTGTTTTTGCACGAATTTCTTCGAGTCTAGTCCTTTCAAAATTAGAGGTGCTCCCGATATTTGATCAACCCTTGAATTATATGTCTCTACTTTTTTGTCATTTTCTTCAATCTTCTTTTCTCCGGCCTCAATCCTTTTAGAAAGCTCTTCAGGCATTTTCATAATTGTGGGGTCAGTCCCCAAGCCACTTTCATCGGGCCTCTCTAGCACTGGTTTACCACACCGCGTGTTCACTGGTTCGGCAGTGTTTGGAGTTTTATTTTGACTCTGAAGTTGAGTGATGGCGACTTGCTGAGCTTGCAACATTTTGAATATCACCTGGAGGCTGACTCCTCCTTATTCCATTCCTCGTGTTCTTTGGCCATCAGGCCGGGCCTCCCGGTGTGCATTCCTTATGGGGTTTGTGCCTGCGTTCGTGTTTAGAGCGTTATGCGAACTGATATCAACTGGCTCTATATTTGGCACTCCCTTAGGGTTTATGGGTGGTACACTGACCCCTATACCGCTATTTTCTCCAAGACCTTCGTCCTCGTGAATAGGTGCATTCTGTGTGCTAGACATGATTAAGCCTGAAATCAAAGAATCTTTGACAAGAAAAAGTGTGAAGAATAATGTGTGTTATCAGAAAACTAGCACTAAAATAATCTCTATTATCTTTAGCCCCACGGTGGGCGCCAAACTGTTTACCTCGAAAAATGGGAGTAACAATTAAATATGATTTATGGTTTTAAAGATATGTGATTTATTCCAATACTAGTGAATATGCAAATAATATTAAGTTTAAGTAAGAAGAATTGATGAACCAAACCAGTGTTGCTAGTACAATAATGACCTCGAGCTCGACTTTCTTGGGGGCCTCGAGGTCAACTAAGAGCAATGGAGTATGAATAATAAAGTAAAAACAATAAAGTTGAAGAATAATTATTGAGCGCGGTAAACAAGAAAAGCAGAGTAGAATATTCTATTGCAGTGAATAATGTCCCCTTTATGTAAGAGGAGAAAACCCCAATATAGTACATTCCTAATTGTGGTAAAGAATTCTATTGGTACAGGTGTATAACCACCTAGTATGGACCTGTACCATTTCGTACAAATCTTATCCTTTGATTTATGTCTTGATCCACGTGTCCCTGAGAAATTTTTGCTCTTTCTTGAGTGTCTCTGAGATTGTACTGCCCTCGATGTAGGTCGTTCCAGGCCTCCGACCTACTCCCTCGAGGTGTGTGTCCTTCAGCCGGGTCCAACCCCCGCTTCGAGTCGCCCGGACTCAGACTCATAGCCCAATTTAAGACTTCAAGATCGGGCTCCTTGATTTTGACCGCAAACAAGGTTATATATCAATACCTTCCAATGGATAAATCTTAGATTGGAATGCCTAGAAATACAACAAAGTATTTACTTGGTTTGAATCAATTTCTAAATTTTGCATTTAAGAATGCTTCTATAAGAGATAGAATAATATGTCTGTGTCCTAAATGTGGTTTTGGGAGGTGGTAGACTAGAGAGATAGTGTACGATCATTTGATTAGCAAGCCATTCCCTCAAAATTATGTCACTTGAATGCTTCATGAGAAACAGAAGTGTTGGAGAACTCTAGAAGGATAGAGGTTATCCCAGATGCATTGCCTCCTGAAAATCCTATGGAATTGTTGATAAATGAAGCATTCCCGGGTTTAAGTCATGAGGGCATTGATGCAGGTCCATCACAAGTAGTTGGAGAAGAAGAAATATTAAATGATTTGCCTTCTTCAAATAGTAAAGAATTTTTTGAGTTTCATAGAGATGGAAGTGAAGAATTATATGAAGGGTCCAAGTAATCGAAGAGAATTTTTGTTAAAATTGTATCACATAAAGTGTTTGTCTGGGTAAAGTTACAAGGGAATGACTATGATGCTAGATTTACTGAGGGATGCATTTGGATTTGCAAGGATACCTAATTCTTTTTATAAGGCCAAGAATACCATCAAAAAGCTTTGTCTTGATTATATCAAGATAGATACTTGTCCAAACGACTGCATGTTGTACTGGGGAGATGATGCTAATGAGGAAACATGCAAGCATTGTCATACTTCTAGATGGAAGACAACTAAGAAGAGCAACAATAATCACATGTCTACTACGGGAAAGAATAAAAAGAAGCAAAAGATGCCCGCAAAAATTTTGCGTTACTTTCCACTGAAACCAAGGTTGCAGAGATTGTTCATGTGCTCTAAAATTGCAGAGCATATGAGATTTCATGTGAAAGCTAGTAGTAGAGATTGAATCATGAGGCATCCTAGAGATGGTGAGGCACCCAGAGATTTAATACTACTTTTCCTGAATTTGCTTCTGATCCTAGAAATGTTCGATTAGGCCAAGCTAATGATGGTTTCAATCCTTTTGGGATGATGAGTACTAATTATAGCATTTGGCCAGTGATTTTGGTTTCATATAACCTTCAACCTTGATTGTGTATGAAGCAACCAAATTTTATCCTCTCAATGATCATTCCAGGTCCACGTACGGCAGGGAATAATATAGATGTATACCTACAATCGCTTATTAAGGAGTTGAATGAGTTGTGTCTGAACGTATGGAAACTTTTGATTCATTAAAGTATTTAGAATGCGAGCAGCTCTTATATGGATAGTTAGTGACTTTCCTGGACTTGAAATTTTATCTGGTTGGAACACACATACCGGTTTTGCATGTCCATCTTGTAATTTTGACACAGAACCTTTCCGACTTCATCATAGTAGAAAGTGGTGTTTTATTAGTCATCGCCGGTTTTTGGCAAGAAATCATAAATTTAGATAGATGAGGCTTTGTTTTAATGGCAATACGGAAGAGAGAAACCCTCCAAGAAAGCTAACTGGGTCAGATACTTTGAATCAAGTGGAAGAAATTGATGTTAAACATACAATTTATGTTAGTTACATTCTACTTTTTGTCTCATAGTTAAGAGAAGAGTAAGAGGTGGGTGTCGTGAACTTATGCACATGTCATTGGAATTGTGGCTATTCTACTTGATATACATTAGGTAGCCTCCAATTTGTAAGATCTGCGGTTCAGAAGACCACAAATTTGGCTACGAACCATTATAAATTAGATCCAGAAGTGAAATTACCTTCTTGAACTTTGTAACAACAGCATCAACTACCATTTCAATTTCCATAGGGGACTTGTCTATCTCTAAATGTCCCTGTTACTTTTGAAGTTATATCAGGAGGAAAGTAATTCTTGAAGTTACTAATACTTGACTGAAGCTAAGTGATTATTTATTAGGATATTGTTGAGGTACTTTTCGTTAATTATATTTTATTTTGATTTTTTTTAGCTAGGTGATGCGGCTAGCGGATCCATTTCACTCATGGATGTGAGAAAATCATCCGGTAGAAGTAATCCTAACGACAACCATTGAAGTTGCTTGCAAATGTATCGTACTCGATTGAATGGTCATAGGAGATTTTTTGTCCATAATAGTTGGAGTAGATGTTCTATTTAGTTTTAAGAATAACTATAATGCTGATGTTTTGTGTTTAATGGATGGAGTAGTTGTGTTTAAAACAAGTTTTTGAGACTAATAATAATTTACTTTAATGTATTTTATGGTTTATTAATATATTGATATTACTCGATTCTATATAATCTGATGATGCTTCATTATATTAACATAATTGAAATCGGATCAGTTATATATGGGAATAACAATTTCCCAAAAAAAAATCAATAAATAGCGGAGGTTATAACTACTGCAACTTAATATATAATAATATTGTGTTTAAACTTGCGGGGGTTAAATAAAAATATTCTATTTTTTATACGTGTGTTCTTAAAAAGTCAAACTATCGAATTGTGGACGCTAGACCGACGCTAAATAACCGCCGCTATATGATGATGGCGGTCCCCCAAAAAACCCCCACAAATTGATTGCGGCGAACAATATTGCGGGGGTTTTGGAAATCGTTGTAACAGCAAATTGCGGGGATTATATGTAAATAAAACCTCCGCAATTTAGTATTTTTTTGTAGTGTTAACAGTATTAAATATGTTTTTGCTGATAAGCCTTTTTAATGACTATCTTTGGCGAGTTAATGTCTATTTCAGAGCTGAAGAAGCAAATGAAGATCGAATAAATGCATTTGAATAATTTATTATAAAAGAATCAATCAGCACAACAACAATAGTGAGACTAAATATAATTTGCAAGTGATTTTGTTTTAAGCTTAATGGCACGCACATGCAATATAACAAATCTAACTATCTGACAGTCCAAAAAACATGCCACTACCATGGGATTAAGAACACAACAAAATAATTCCAATCGATTCCCTTTTTCTTTCTTTTCTGCTCTATTTTAGCATGGTAAGTGTTCAATCCTTGTTTACCTCGAAATAGAGTAACAATTAACCTTGTTTGTGGTTTTAAAGATAAGCGATTAATTCAATACTAATTAATAACTAAGAAATCTAACGTACAAATTAAAGAAGTGAGTTGAATCAAACCAGTGTTTAAGCAAATCTTGACCTCGAGCTATGATGGCCTCGAGGTAGGTCAATAAGAACAGTAAAAACAATAAAGTTAAGAGACAATTATGATGAGTACTTAGCAAGAAAGTAAGAGAGTATATTCTTTTGTCAATGATTGATGATCCTTACAAGTGGTTGGTGTCCCCTTTATATAGTAGGGGAACCCTAAATAAGGTACATTTCCCTTTTCAGAAAGGAATCTTATTGGGACAACTATCTAAACGCCTAGTACAAATCCGTATGAACTCGTACAAATCCATTCCGGAATTTATGTTGTGATCTTAGGGCCCTGACGGGAATCTCACTCTTTCTGTTATAAAACCATAACAGTATTATCTCGAGGTTGATAATACTCGGCTCCGATGTTCCTAGAGCACTTATATCTTCGAGTCTCGTATTCTGCCTTCAAGCTCGAGTTCGGTCCATATTGAACTTGTTCTCGATGTGACTCCTCGAGCCTACAAAATTGGGGACACATGATTTTGACTGCATAGAGATAACCCCGCATTTCTTAGAATAAAATGATAAGAAACGACTTGAGCCTCGATTCTCCGAATTCCTTGATGATGATGTCATTCCCGTGACGTAGGCACTCGAAGTGACCAAAACATCCCGTCGGTTCGCTTCCCTAAAGCATTAAATATTTCACCAGTGGTGGTCGGCCATTAGCGCCATCGAATCATTGCCGGTTGCCTATAAATACAAGGTTCAATTTCGGAAAAACTTTACTTCAATCTTTATTCCACTGCCAAACTCCTTCTATATCTCCCTCTCTTCATCTCCTCTCTCTCATTACCCGTTACTCTCATTCTTTAGTGCCAGAAAATATAAAACTCCGCATATCTCCACTTCCTTTAGCTTGAATCAGTGGCAAAAACTTCCAAAACAGTTCCTCAGAAAGAGAAGGATTCCTCCTCCTCTTCCCGGCCGGCCGATGAAAAAGTGTCGGCCCTTCACGAGATCGTTCCCGGATCCTGCATTATAAAGAAAGACTTCAGAGTTGAAAAACCCCACCGCGATTCCTGGTCAATGCGAGCACGTTTTGAGGTATGTTTGCTTGATAACGGAGAAGCACATCAAGTCCATAAAGAAAGACTATGGCTAGAGGGATGAGGTCGTGGTATAGATCCCCGACCCCGAGGAGAGCATTACCACTCATGTGGAGGGGTTTCTAAGTGTTTACACTTACCCCTTCATATTGGGTCCCCTAGATCCAGTCGTGATCGACTTCTGCAAAAGATATCAAGTCACAACCAACCATATCCATCCTTTTTTCTAGCGTATAGTCAATATGCTTCGGTACTTCTCCAGCAAGGCCGAGGGGATAGAGTTCAACCTCAACCACCTCATTCGATTGTATCGGCCTCAGCTTTTCCGAGGCTGAACAAGCTCCAACATCGATCGAGCAATGCATTCTTCGCTAGCAATAACGATGATAAAGATCGAGGTTGGATGAGCTGATTCGTATGAGTGAAGACCTCAAACGTCATCCCCAAAGGAAAAATGTCGTTCCCAGAGAAATGGAACCTCCATCTTAAGTGAAGTCCTTTTCCCAGTGTCTTCTTATATCCCATTTCGCATTGTGTGATGCCTTTATCTTTTTTGCAGTGATTGCTTGGATGCCCCATGTTATCCCCAACCTTGAAGACTGGGTCCGAAAATTAGCTGCAACCTTCTCGTATAATGAGCGTAAATGGCGTGACTTGTCGAAGGGCAAATGGGAGGCCAAACACCATGGTAAGTCCTTCTCCCAAGCTTTTTATGTTTTCCCCTTTACCTGAGATGTCACCTTACTCATGCATGTTCTTCATTCATGTAGGTATTAGAGATGCCTCCAAAATGAGGGCCAGCCCCGCCCGGGGAAGAGACTGAGTACTGATTCTAAAATTAGGGAATGATAATAAGAGAAAAAGGGTTTCAAAACCCGAATACTCCCAAGATAGGAGGGGCCCTACCTGAAGGCAAAGGAGGAAACTCATTCATGTAGACATAGACTCAATCCATCAACTAAACAATGAAGAAGAGGATGAGGGCGACGAATCGGTATTGGTAACTCAAACCAGGAAGCCAGTTGAGGCCGTCAAGTCCTCCGAATCGGAAACCCTGCCTCGTGAAGAGGAGGCTCCAAAGAAAAATGCGGGCAAAGTCCCCAAATCACCTGAGATCAAGATCGTTCCCCTGCCTTCAACAAGTACACCAATGAGGACGAGTGCCGATACCCCAGGGGTTGAACAAAGTGCCTCGAGCGACTTGCTCGGGGCCATAATAATAGGTCACTCTCCTCTACCATCTTATTCTGAGGAGGCAATAAAGGAAGCTCAAGCTCTGTGAACGCCCGACTCGAGCAGAGTCCCTAGTGAAGAAGATCCTTTCCGGGATTACTTTACTGGGGTCGATGATGCCACCGACCTCAACAATGCATCTACCCTCTTTGAAAAGGCTCATCGTCTGTTCTCTCAGGTAAGCATTAGCTCTTATTGTTGCAATTTTTTCTTCTCCTTTCACACTAACTGATATTTCTTTTTCTGTGTAGGCCATTACCAGGTTTAGGGTCGAGCTGAGTCAATGTGAGGTCGAGCTCAAGAAATCCTCGGACAAGGGAAGTCTTTGAAACTCCTTTGCATTCAAAAGGAGGAGGAGCTCAAAGACCTTCGGGCAGACTTGGCCAAAGCTTGCAAAAATGAGGCCGAACTAGACAAGCAGGTAACCATCATTTTGCAAGAGGTATGGTCTACTTGACCCAACTATGGAGGCTTACACTTCAGTGTCTCAGCTGCAACAAAAATTGGTGATGATCAGGAAGCTTTGAGGGAAGGTCGATCAAGTTAAGGCCGACTGCAACTAGTGGAAGGAAAATATGGATCGTTTTGCTGCTGAGAAAGAGGCTGCTCTAGCCCAACTGGCTTTGGCTGAGACCCAGCGCCGGGGTGCTAAGGTGAGAAATCTTGCTCAGGTCGAGAAGATCAATGAACTTGAGGTCAAACTTGCCACAACTAGGGCTAAGGTTGATGAAGCCAGGGCCGAGGTCGAGAAGACGAAGGCCATGGCTGATAAAACCGTTGTTGTGTACCTAATGGGTGCTGAGGCTACTCAAATGAAACTAAGGGAAGCCTCCAACCGAGAGAAACGGATAAGTGATTTTTCCAAGTGTCAATCCCGTAGGGAGACCCTCGAAGAGATACATGCTTGGGGTTTCAACCTCACCGAGGAGATAGCCCAAGCAAAAGCACTCGAAGTCGATGCCATGTTCCTCATCTCCTCTAACAATGATGATGATGCCGAAGCTTGTAATGACTTCATTCTTTTTAACTGTGTGTTTGAGATTTTATCTCAGATGTTTTCTTCAAAATTGCCATGGTCGAGTTCGAATAAGTTCAAACTTTGGAATATATACCCTTACGGGCCCGTGCCGGATAATGGTGAGTTCTCGAGCCATAATTAAGCTATTTATTTATTAAGGCTTGGTATAATTGAACCCTTAGGTTCGAATCGGGTGAGAACAAGGTCTCGAACCCTAAGTGTATTGGCCCTTAGGCTCTTTAGATTGGACCATTATGGCCTCTAAGAGATGGCTATTATTTCCCCTTTTCATCTTAGAAGACTTAATAAAAATTTATTTATGCCTTGGCATGGATTTTTTACCCATCGGGTTTTTTGAGGGTTTGGTGTCGATCGGAACCCTTCGTTTTTAGTGCCTTAGCACAAGTTCATATTTGAATAATTTGATACCTCTTAAGGTTTTTTGAGGGCTGATTTTATCGAAGCCCGTTGATTATTTTACCGAGGGTAGCCTTTATTTAACCAACTTTTTGAAAATTCGAAGGCCTATTTTTATTGCGGAGTTAAGACGTCTCCGAGCTGCGTTATTTCATCCGTAGACTTTAATATGGTTGTAGCCTTTAATATGTCCGTAGCCTTTAATATGGCCGTAGACTTCGGGTGTGGCTCTTGGACTTGTTTCCCGAGAACCTTTCGAACTTGTCCGAAATGTTAATCCCCAAGTATGATGGTCTTGGCCTTGGCCTTTGCGTCGAGGGTTGCCTCTTTGAGGTCTTATAAATTTGAGTTTAGACAACTCGAATATGTTGACTGTCGATGATAGTCCCCGAGTATTCGAGGTGTATTTGCATTTTGGCCCTTGAGTTGTTTCCCGTAAAATCACAAGTATGGAGCTCGTATAGTAGCAAATTTCTTTGGGAAACAAAGTGTTTGATATAGAAAGAATGCTTCTTTGAATAATTCATATATGCGTACATGTTTTGCCATCGGGGCTCGACTATTCTATATGGACACAGTGCATCTGACCGTTTGGCCCATTACAAGGTTTTTCCTATCGAGTCCCTCTTTGGCATGAAGTATTTTTCTCAAAAATATAACCTCCGAAGGTGATGCCCCCCAATATTCGAGGTTGATTGAAAAGAAACCTTGAATACTATTGAATTCTCCCTAGGTATCACATAGTTGTTGCCTCGTTAAAAACCTTGCTAAAAACCCGTTTGGGATAAAACCCGATCTAACAGAAAACGAGTGTAATGCGTGCTTTAAAACCTAAGGTCTTCGTGTAGAAGGATGTTCTCAATGTCCCCCAGTATTCGAGGTTGATTGAAAAGAAGCCTTGGATACTATTGAATTCTCCTTAGGTAGCACATAGTTGTTGCCTCATTAAAAACCTTGTCGAAAAACCCATTTGGGATAAAACCCGATCTAAGAGAAAACGAGTGTAAAGCGTGCTTTAATACCTAAGGTCTTCGTGTAGAAGGGTGTTCTCGATGTCTTCGATTGAACACCTACAATGAGTTAGTCTTAAATACAAATGGAGAAAAGGAGAAGGTCATACCTTAGCAGTAATACTGTTTGAGTAGTGATACATTCCAATTATTTGGCAATTGTTAGCCTTCCATCGTGCTAAGCTTGTAAGATCCTTTACCGATAACTCCGATGACTCAGTATGTTCCTTCGCAATTCAGGCCTAGTTTCCCTTCATTCGGGTCTCGAGTATTGAGGGTGACTTTTCGTAGAACTAAGTCCCCGATTCTGAAGTATCGAAGGTTGGTTCTTCTATTATAATATATCTCGATTCTTTGCTTCTATGCGGCCATCCAAACAAGTGCAGCTTCCTGTTTTTCATCTTATAGCTCGAGGCTAGTATTCCTAGCCTCGTGACTTGATTCCTCCAATGCATGTCAAAATCTGGCGCTGGGTTCGCCGACCTCGACTGGAATCAAAGCCTCAGAGCCATATACTAAGGAGAACGAGGTTGCCCCATGTTGGACTTTGATGTCGTTCGATATGCCTAAAGAACCTCGGGAAGAACTTCTCTCCATTTCCCTTTAGCGTCGTTCAACCTTTTCTTCAAGTCTTGAATGATAGTCTTGTTTGTCGATTCGGCCTGCCCATTTCTGCTTGGATGATATGGCATTGATAAAATCCTTTCTATTTTGTGTGCTTCGAGGAACTCCGTTACCTTGTTGCCGATGAGTTGTTTGTCGTTGTCGCACATGATTTCGGCAGGTATCCTGAATCGACACACGAAATCGTCCCAGATGAAGTCAATAACTTCTTTTTTTCTGACCTTCTCGAAGGCTTGTGCTTCCACCCATTTAGAAAAGTAGTCAGTCATAAACAAAATAAATTTAGATTTACATGGGGCCATTGGTAGAGGGCCGACAATGTCCATTCCTCATTTCATGAAAGGCCACGGGGATAGGACTGAGTGAAGTTGTTCTCCGGGTTGATGAATCATTAGTGCAAGCCTTTGACATTTATCATTTTCTATCAACCTCCTTAGTGTCTTTTTCCATGCTATCCCAGTAATACCCTGCTCTAATAATTTTACGAATCAAAGACTCGGTGCTGGAGTGATTCCCACAAGTGCCTTCGTGGATTTCTCGTAGAGCATAATCTGTGTCCCCCGACACTAAACATACTGCCAAAGGTCCATCGAACGTCCTCCTGTGTAATGTCCATCTTCATCCAATGAGTACCTAGTAGCCTTGGTTCGTAGAGCCCTCGACTCTTTATGATCCGATGGGAGCTTTCCATTTTTCAAATATTCAATATACTTATTACTCCAATCCCAAGTCAAACTGATTGAATTTATCTCGGCATGACCCTCTTCAACCACATATCTCGATAATTGGACGATAGTCCCCAGGATAATATCATCTTCCTCGACTGATGACCCAAAATTTGCAAGTGCATTTGCCTCACTATTTTTCTCTCGAGGTACATGGTCTAGAGTCCATTCTTTGAAGCGATGCAAGGTTACCTGTAGCTTGTCCAAATATCTTTGCATTCTATCCTCTCGAACTTCGAAGCTTTTGTTTACTTGGTTTACCACCAACAGATAATCGCACTTGGCTTCAACGACTTCTATCCCCAAGCTCTTAGCTAGCTCGAGACCTGCAATCATGACCTCATACTCGGCCTCATTATTAGTCAACCTAGAAGTTTTGATAGATTGTCTAATAGTGTTACCTGTAGGCAGCTTCAAAACGATGCCAAGCCCGGACCCTTTCACATTCGAGGCACCGTCCGTGAGAGGGTCCACACCCCCGATGATGTACCCAATTTTAGTATAAGTTCTTTCTCCACTTCGGGTATGAGGGTCGGTGTAAAATCGGCCACGAAGTTAGCTAAGATTTGAGACTTTATGGCCGTTTGGGGTTGATATTCGATATCGTACCTGCCAAGTTCGACTGCCCATTTGGCCAATCGGCCTGATAACTCGGGCTTATGCAAAACATTTTGGAGAGGATAAGTGGTTAAAACACATATTGGGTGACACTGGAAATATGGCTTTAGCTTTCTAGATGCGCTTATTAGTGCAAGTGTTAATTTTTCTAAGTGTGGGTATCTAGTTTCAGCATATCCTAAAGTCCGACTTACGTAGTAGATAGGGAACTGCATACCTTGCTCTTCTCGAACTAGTACCCCACTTACCGCTACCTCGAACACTGCCAAATATAAGTAAAGCTTTTCATCTATCTTCGGAGTGTGAAGCAGAGGTGGGCTCGATAAGTATCGCTTCAATTCTTCCAATGCTTGTTGGCATTCCAGGGTCCATGCGAAATCATTTTTCTTTTTGAGTAAGGAAAAGAACTTGTGGTTTCAAACTGATGACCTCAAAATGAATCCGCCCAAGGCGGCTATCCATCAAGTTATCCTTTGTACGGCTTTCACACTATTTGTGATAGTGATATCTTTGATGGCCTTGATCTTGTCCAGGTTGATTTTGATTCCCAATTTGATACCATGAAGCCGATGAACTTGCCTAAACCGACCCCAAAGGCACATTTTTCTGGGTTAAGCTTTATTTTATACTTCTTCAAGATTTTGAATGTTTCCTGCAAATGAGTTAAATGGTCCTCTACGCGTAGGGACTTAACCAATATATCGTTAATGTACACTTCCATTGGTTTACCCATCCGTTCCTCGAACATTTTGTTAACTAGGCGTTGGTAGGTAGCTCCAGCATTTTTTTTAGCCTGAAGGGCATTACATTGTAACAGTATGTTCCAAACTTAGTGATAAACGAGGTCTTCTCCTGGTCCTCCGGGTTCATCCGAATTTGATTGTACCCGGAGTAGGCATCGAGAAAGGTAAGGATCTCATGGCCGGTCGTGGCGTTGATCAAGCGATCGATGCTAGGTAGTGGAAATGAGTCTTTAGGGCATGTCTTGTTTAAATTCTTATAATCTATACACATTCTAAGTTTGTTTCCTTTTTTAGGGACTACAACTACATTGGCTAACCATTCAGGTATTTTACCTCTCGAATGCACTCTATTTTAAACAGTTTGCTTACCTCATCCTTTATAAATGCATGTTTCACCTCGAACTGGGGCCTTTATTTTTGCTTTGCTGGTTTGAACTTGGGGTCGAGGCTTAGCCGATGTGTTGTTATTTTTGGTGGAATCCCTGTCATGTCTAAATGGGACCAATCAAAACAATCCAGGTTATCGATAAGAAATTAAATGAGTTTTTTCCTGAGTTCGGGAGTTAACCCCATTCCCAGGTATACCTTTCTCTCAGGCATATACTTGACTAGTATGACCTGTTCCAGCTCCTCGGCCGTTGACTTGGTTGCATCTGATTCTTTGGGAACAATTAAAGTTCGAGGAGTAAGGAAATCCTCTTCTTCTTCTTCGATTACCTATTTCTCCAATTCAGTCAAGGCTGGGGATGGTGATTGCTATTTGGTCGTCTACTTATCTTTGGTGCTCGATTTTTTCAAGGTCAGAGGAGCTGGTATCAATGTCACCTTATCGACTACAAACATTTCCTTTGCAGCGTGTTGTTCCTCGTAAACTATTTTCATACCATCCACTGTTGGGAATTTCATCATCTGGTTAAGGGTCGATGGTACTACCCTCATGTTATGGATCCATGGCCTTCTGAGTAGTGCATTATATCTCATGTCGCCTTCAATGACATGGAATTTTGTATCTTGGATGGTCCCGGCCATGTTCACTAGTAGGATTATCTCCCCTTTCGTTGTTTCACTTGCCATGTTGAAGTCGTTTAGGACCCGAGATGCAGGTACAATTTGGTCTTGTAGGCCGAGCTGCTCTACGGCCCTTGATCTGATTATGTTTGCTCAGCTACCTGGATCCACTAGAACACATTTAACTTGAATTTTATTTAGCAAAATAGAAATCAACAGGGCTTAATTGTGCAGCTGAGAAATGCCTTCCGCTTCCTCGTCATTGAACAATAGGACGCCCTCGGGCACATAATTCCAAGTCCATTTTTCTCTGATGATCGACACCTTGGTACGTTTATACTTGAGGAACATCGACCCCGCCAATGATCATATGAATTACATGTTGTGGCTCTTCTTGCTCATTCTTCATGTTGGTGTCTCTCTCTGAAGTGATTCTTAGCTCGATCACTGAGAAACTCTTGAAGATGACCCTCGTTGAATAATCGAGCTACCTCCTCCCTCAGGTGTATGCAGTCTTCGGTCCTATGGCCATGAGTGTCATGATACTTACACATCAAGTTCGTATTTATTTGAGAAGGATCGGTTTGTATAGGTCTGGGCCAACTAGTGTCTTTGATCCTTCTAATAGCCGATACGATGCCCGATGCATCGACACTGAAATTATACTCTGTTAGCCGAGGTACTTCTGTGGGATTGGTATGTTTATCAAAACCACTCTTACTCATAAGTCCCCAAGAATTTTGCCCTCGATCGTTTCTTTGATCATTCTAAGGAGGATTATGCCCTGAACCGTTGTTTCTTCGATCTACAACATATGGTTGATACCATTCCCTATTTGATCTTGGTTCATGTAGGTATCTCTTGGGACCTTAACTGCTAATCTATTTGGATGAAATGAACCCGATGGGGCTCCCAACTGGTCATCCTCGACCCTAATCTTCGATTGGTAATAATTATGCACATCTGCCCAAGTTACAGCTAGATACTCAATCAGATTTTGCTTCAACTGTCGTGACGCGATCAAACTCCGCTCGTTCAACCCCTGAGTAAAAGCTTGCATGGCCCAATCATCTGATACCGGTGGTAATTCCATTCGCTCCATTTGAAATCGGGATATGAACTACGTTAGCATTTTATCACCCCTCTGCCTTATCTTAAAAACGTCTGATTTCCTTGTTGCAACCTTTATAGCCCGGCGTGTGCCTTTACAAAGGCGTTTTCTAACATAGCAAATGAATCGATGGAGTTAGGTGGCAAGTTATGATACCAAATCATTGCTCCCTTTGACAAGGTTTCTCCAAGCGTTTTCAACAAAACCGACTCGATCTCGTCATCATTTAGGTTGTTTCTTTAAATTCCGCATGTGTACGAGGTGATGTGTTCATTAGGATCGCTCGTCCCGTTGTACTTAGGTATATCTGGCATACGGAACTTCTTGGGAATGGGCTTCGGAGCCGCACTTGGAGGGAATGGCTTTTGTACGAATTTCTTGGTATCCAAACCTTTCAAGACCAGGGGTGCCCCCGGTATTTGATCAACACGAGAGTTATACGTCTCTACTTATTTGTCATTATCATCAATCATTTTCTCTCTCGACTCGATTCTTTTGGTAAGTTCCTTGAGCATCCTCATAATCATGGGATCAGTCCCCGAGCCATTACCATTCGATCTTTCTGGCACCGGCTCCGTATAGCGAGTGATTTCTGGTTCGACCACACTTGGAGTTTTATGCTAACTTTGAAACTGAGCGATAGCAATCTGTTGAGCTTGTAGCATCTCGAATATTACTTGGAGGCTAACTCCCCCATCTCATGTACCCTATGTTCCTTGGCTACCAGATCGGACTTCCCTGCGTACACTTCCTCCGAGGTTTACGCCTAAATCCACATTCAGATCAATATGTGAACTAACATTGACTGATTCCACATTTGGCACTTTCCCAGGGTTAATCGGTGGTACACCGGCTCCTAGAGCAACTACATTGTTGTTTTCCCCATGAAATCCAAGACCATCATCGCCGTGTACGGGTGTGTTTTGTGAGTTTTACATGTTTTAACCTGAGAACAAAAATTCTTGACAAGAACAAGTGTGAAAATAATGTGTGTTATCAGAATCAGTACTAAAGTAACCATTATTATCTTTAGCCCCATGGTGGGCGCCAAACTGTTTACCTCGAAACACGAGTAATGATTAAACTTGTTTATGGTTTTAAAGATACGCGATTTAATTCAATACTAATTAATAACCAATAAATATAACGTATAAATTAAAGAAGTGAGTTGAATCAAACCAGTGTATAAGCAAATCTTGACCTCGAGCTATGATGGCCTCGAGGTAGGTCAACAAGAACAATAAAAACAATAAAGTTAAGAGACGATTCTGATGATTACTGAGCAAGAAAGTAAGAGAGTATATTATTTTGTCAATGATTGATGATCCTTACAAATGATTGGTGTCCCTTTATATAATAGGGGAACCCTAAATAAGGTACATTTTTATTTTTAGAAAGGAATCTTATTAGGACAATTATCTAACCGCCTAGTACAAATCTGTACTAATTTGTACAAATCTATTCCAAAATTTATGCCGTGATCTTAGGGCCCTCGCGGGAATCTCTCTCTTTCTGTTATAAAACCATAATAGTATTATCTCGGGGATGATCATACTCGGCTCTGATGTTCCTCGAGCACTTAGATCTTCGAGTCTCGTATTTTGCCTTCACGCTCGAGCTCGATCCATATTGAACTTGTTCTCGATGTGAATCCTCAAGCCTATAAAATCGGGGACACATGATTTTAACCATATACAATCCTTTAAAACCATTTTTTGTATGTTGGGTCATGGCTATTGGGCTGGGGAGAGTAGGGGCGTACGCTGAATTTTCCATAAGTGGTATCTGTTTGACCAAAAAGTGTGACTTTTGGTTAAACTATTGTATTTATATAACAATGGGTCAAACCTAGTTAATAATGATATCTCAAAATGTAAGTTTTGAAAATGCAACTAATCCTTGAATAGATCTGGTGGGAGATTGGCAATAACAAGCATTAAGTATTCTAAAAGGTATTAGCAATAATGGAGGGTAACTAGCAATAAATAACAATAAATGACATTTAAGTAAATAAGAGGAGTGATTTACCCACTAAAGAATGAGTTAGATGATTATTCCTCCTAACAATAATGAGAGATAGATAAATCCTAGGATGTTCGAACTATTCTCGGATCTGATGGAAAAGTATGGAATAAAATGAACCAGAATCTAGAAGAAAATGTAATGTTTGTTTCTTTGCTAGAGAGAGGGTCTTTCTTAGAAAATTGTTCTTATCCGTGAATATTACATATCCTTTTTGTTATCTTTTTTCCTCTTTATATGGGACATATTCCTAATAAAACCTAATAGTACATGTGTAGAGAATATTCTTTAGAATATTCCCTCTATTATCCTATTCCAAAAAATAGCCGTTACAACTCTTTCCCCGGTCCTCGTCCTCGACCAATTCTTTTCTCAATACTTCCTCGCCTTAAATGTTTTGCGACAGATTTCGACCTATACTGTTAGTCCCTCCGCTTATTGAGGTCGTCCTCGGAAGACCTCAATGAGCGGACTTTGTTGGTTATGGTCGAAGAGAGTAGGTGAGTGGTTAAGTTTGGGACAAATTGGCAACGTGGCCTTTTGTGAACCGCAACTTTTGGGGTTGCATCGCTTCTTTACTAGAATGATGTCATGCATCATTGTGATACGTTTTCCAAGGCTTTGCATTGTTTCCCGTGCGACTGTCAGCTGAGGCTGCCATTTCGATTCCAGTGCTAGGTAATGATGGCATAATTTCTCGGTTTTGATGCCCAAATTCTTATAAATAGAGGTGTGATGACATTCATTTTTTCTTTAGTGTTTTTCTCTGTATGCCTTCTTCTCCATCCTTCATTGTTGTGTGTTTTCTTTCCTGGTCTTAGTGATTCCTATTGCTTCTAATCCTCTTTTGCGTGAATATCCTCTATCTCAAAAATATGGATAATGTATCCTCTAGTTCCGGTGTAGGAACTGACCCTGTCCCTTTGGCGATGCTTATGTCTCCTCACACTGATGGCGTCTCAGTATCCATTGAAGATGAGAACTTTTCTACGATGGAGGAAATAATTCCTTGTAGCGAGAGTGTTAGGTCTGACTTTTAGAAAGCGGCTGAAGACGAACCAGAGGCCTCTGAGTCAGCAATGAAAGAGACCGATCTAGCAGAGCTTAGGGCAAAATTCAAAATTCCTGCCCACATCGATTTGATCCCTGCAGAGCAGGATGTGGTGCAAGTCCACCGTCCAGGGTATTGTGCATTCGACGCCTACCCTTTTCACGTCGGCTACACTCTTACCCTCCTCCTATTGGTAGAGAAGTTTTGCTGTTACTATGGCGTTTGCCCAGATTAACTCTCTCCATATATCTACAAGCTCATTAGGATGCTTACTAAATTTGCTGAATTGGCCGGGGTAGATGTCACACTTCCACATCTGATGCATCCCTTCGCCCCCAATTTCTATAAGGGCAATGTTGAACCTTCACCACTGAGGGGGAAAGTTCCTGGTGGTGAAGATGGATGATAAGGGGAACCGCCAGTTCTAGCATAATTTCTTCTTTGTCAAAACTACAGATGTGGTAGTGAATGCGGGGAGCTTCCCCGAGACTTGGAGTTACACTTGTAAGCATATAACCTTTCTCCGTTAAAATTTTTGGGTTGCTTATTTTTGGTTGTAGATTCTGAACTCGGGTTCCCTTCTTATGCTGCCAAGACTATACCCCCTCCTTTGGCCAAGGATATTTCTGATTGGGTTGGTCGGGTTCTCCCTCACACCGTGGGAATTTGCGAGTAGCTGGGCTTTTTCAAGAAGTTTGGTCCTACTCCTTCCTTGACCGATGAGTTAGTCCATTTTTTTGTTTTGTTTTGACCTCTTAGTCGTCTATTTCTTATAGTTTGTTTTCGCTGATAGTGATAACCTAACCTTTCTTTTTCAGGCCGAGGACCTTCGACGAGGCTGAAAGATCCCTATTCTTCATTCTGTAAGAGGAAGGTTGCCTTCTCTTTGGCGTCTATTCCTTCTACGGCCAAGGTGAGGCCTGCTTGCTCTTCCACTACCATTCATTGCTCGACCGAGGCTTAAGTCTGTTCGGTCTTCAGCCCTGTCTACAGCTGACTCGGCATCGGTCTCTTTTCCGCCTACAGACATTCAGACCGTGGGGATTCCCGCTTCCCCTTTATACCATCTTCTAGACAAGGAGGAGGAATCGCTGCCAAGAGATGGAAATTTGGTTCCCTATAATAAAAGGTTGGTAGACGTCGGTGATAGGGTCGCCCGGGCAGTAGATTTAGCAATGGATGATTTTGTCATCCGCGAGACAGTGACTATAATACTTGAGGACGATGTCGAGTTGACATTTGGCATTCTAATATCGGCATAGGCTGTTGAGGGTGTACATCTTCCCTTTGTGGAGGCAGGAGCCAAAGGGTCGGCTGTTATGGCTTCTGATAATTTGCGGTAGGAGGGGCCATCGATTTTGCAACTGGCTGACGATGCTCCTTCGATGGCCGATGGGAGAGGCAAAGGTGTTGCCGAGGATGGCTACGAGATGGGCTCCGATCTCGATGCTGATGAGATGAGGATGATGGAGGAGGGATTTAACCAGCTTGAGGTGAGATTGGAGGGGTCCATGCAGACCATCGTGATCCCCATGGACTATGATTTATTGAAAAACACAGAGAACATAGTCCCTGCCCTTGGTCCCCTTTGTTCTGATGTGAAGGGTGTAATACTTACGGAGTTGGATGATTCCACCTTGATGAGGAGCATAGCCGACCTTACTCTCAGGGTAAATTTTTCAGGGCTTCTTTTTCCTATCTACTTTATTTAGATTTTTGGTCTTTATCTTAGTGGTTCGCCTCTATCAGTGGGGATGTTCTAGTGTTTGACTTTTTCTTTATGATTGCAGACCATGATTTTGTAAATTGAAAGCACCTGAAGAGAGGAGAGGTGTAAGGCCATTTTTATGAAGTTGCAGCGAAAAATACTGCGAGTACTGTGGCAAATACTAAGAAATTTGCAGGCAGTTTGGAGAGGACGGCCAATTTGTAGGCTTTTCAGGATGAACTGAAGTAGAAAGATGATGAGCTCGTGAAGGTCACTGAGAAGTGCAGCGTCCTTGAGGGGACGTTGAGAAATAAAGGAGAAGAGCCTGAAATCAGCAAAGGGGTCAATGTTTAGTACGGAGATCTCCAAGCCCATGTGATATCACTAGGCACCAAGCTTGAGGAATGTCAATTCAAAGCAGATACTATAAGTGGCAAGGTTGCCGAGAAGATAGAGGATCTCGAAAAGGCGGAGTTTGCTTGGTCGGGGGATATAAGAAAGGCGGAGGCTTTGGAGATCGTGATTCGTGCTCTTCGTTCCGAATGAGAGAATGCCTTGGAGATGACCCGGCTCAAAGAAGAGCAACTTGATGAGCTTATTGGAGAATTGGAGGAAGAGGCTTCTGACCTTTGTGACCTAGTCATCGTTCTTGAGGCCGAGAAGGACCAATTGTTGGCTCGATTGTCCTATTCCCATGTTTTGATTTTCCTGATGTTCCTCGAGAGTTGTACGAGGAGTGGATTCATGTCGAGGCCCATCTGGATATATTTATAGATCTGATGAGGGCAGGAACCATTTCAAAAGCTATCTTCGAAGATGCTCATGTTAAGGCACGTGGAGCTTGGGTCATTTATGATTATGATCCTGCCACACCGGAATCCGGTGATGATAAGGAAGACGCGGACGTGGACCGAATTGAAGAGGACTCCTGGTATGAGGATGCGTACCCTGAGGGCGATAGTGACGGTGAAGGGGAAGATGGAGATGGCCTAGGTGGGAAGCCGATGGTACTGTTGGTCCTGGTGGCAACCAGTAGTTTTTCTTTTTCCTTCTTTTATTTTGTTGTAAACTTGTGCGTTTTTGTGGGCGTCTTTACGAGCCTTTGTAAAAACATTCTAAGTATGAAATGCCAGTTTTGTTACTTATTCATTTTTTATTTTTTCGCTTGGTTGTCTTGATTTACTTAGCCATGATTGCTTAATGGTGAGTCGCAACCAGAGGTTGGTAGATAGTTTGAACGTAACTTGTGTTCAGTTATGGCCGAGGGCCAGTTAGGTGTTATTCGAATGAGATCGAATATAACCTATGTTTAGTTATGGCCGAGGGCCAGTTAGGTGTTAATTCGAATGAGGTCGAATATAACCTATGTTTAGTTATGGTCCAGGGCCAGTTAGGTGTTAATTTGAACAAGGTCGAATATAACCTATATTTAGTTATGGCCAAGGACCAGTTAGGTATTAATTCGAATGAGATCAAATATAACCTATATTTAGTTATGGCCGAGGGCCAGTTAGGTGTTAATTCGAATGAGGTCGAATATAACCTATGTTTACTTATGACCGTGGGCTAGTTAGGTGTTAATTCAAATGAGGTCGAATATAACCTATATTTAGTTATGGTCGAGGGCCAGTTAGGTGTTAATTTGAACAAGGTCGAATATAACCTATGTTTAGTTATGGCCGAGGATCAGTTAGGTGTTAATTCGAACGAGGTAGAATATAACCTATATTTAGCTATAGCCGAGGGCCAGTTAGCTGTTAATTCGAACAAGGTCGAATATAACCTATGTTTAGTTATGGCCGATATGGCCGAGGGCCGGTTAGATGTTAATTCGAACGAGGTCGAATATAACCTATGTTTAGAAAGATATGCCTCTAGGTGTGGCATTTGTTGATGTTGTGTACTTTTAAGGCAACGTTGACTTAGTTGTATATTTGGAGAAATAGGAATAAACTTCATGCATTTGTGCTTTGTTCATACACTTGGAGAAATTTACATATTTTTCGGGCGTTGGCTGGCGTTCCAGTCCCAGTCTATCTAGTCCCTTCATTGGTCGACCTGGAGAAGGCTTGAGAGGTCGAGCAATGAACTAGTCGTCCTGTGCCCTCGTCTGTGCGTACTTCGACTTGAAGTGTCCCCTTCATCGCCTCGTTAAAAACCTCCTTAAGAAAACCCAATTGGGACATAACTCAAGTTAGGGGAAAAAAGGGTATGACTTGGGGGACGCTTTCTCTCTTAAAAGTTGAAGTACTTGAGGTGGGTGATATTCTAGATGTTTGGTAGTAGCTTTTCTTCCATTGTTTCTAGTTGAAATGACCCTTTGTTCGTTGTTATCGTGATTTCATACGGGCCATCCCAATTTGTTCCAGTTTACCTTCCTGTGGGTCTTTGCTTGCTTGTGTTTTAGCTTTAAGCATGTAGTCCCCAATTTTGAGTGGCCTGACCTTTGCCTTTTTGTTATAATATTGTTCTGCCTGTTGTTTTTGGGCGATCATCTTTACGTAGGCCATATCCCTTCATTCTTCGACTTCGTCGAGCTCTTGGCTTCCACTTTCATCGTTTTGCGGCCCACTCTCGTGGGAGTATCTCAGACTGGGCTCCCTGACTTTGACCTATATTGCAGTATCAGTCCTATAGACTAACGAGTAAGGCGTCTCTCTTGTGCTCATCTTTGGCGTTGTTCGGTAGGCCCAGAGTACTTCTGGTAATATTTCTGGCCATAGCCCTGTGGTGTCTTTGAGTTTTCTCTTCATGATGTTCAGTATCGACTTGTTGGAGGAATGTGCTTGCCCATTGCCCCCCGGGTGGTATGGCATTGAGAGTATTCTTTTAATATGCTCGTTTGCTATTCGTGAGTAATTCTTGTAATTGGAGGGGATTGGTTGAGTTGCTCGTTTGATGTTTGTGTATCGCAAGTCCTCGCATTTTCTGTAGCTATGTCTCGAGCTGGTTTATAGAGGATGTTGGTTAACGTATTAGTTAGCCAATCCTCAAGGAGCTTTTTTTACAGTTGATGGCGTCTCCTCCACCACGGATGTGGAGGATCCCTTACCAAGAGATTTTGTGATACTACAGTGAGGAGGGGGTGACCCACCTCGCCTAGGAGAGGCATTGGGCATTGTGTCTTCGTCCAACGCTTTAGAAATTTCATTGATGACGTTCATGAGGTTGGTTGGAAGGTCACTTGTTATTCTCGTCCTTTCATTTCTGTTACCTGCTATATTGGATCTGTGTATACAAAGAAAGAAGGTCTTGTTCTTGATCTTTTTTGTTAGCGATCCATGTTAATTATAGATTTAGAGGGAACCAAAAAATTTAACTCAGAAATCACCACAGACGATGCCAAATTGTTTGACCAAAAAGTGTGACTTCTGATTAAACTATTATATTTATATAATAATGGGTCAAACCTAGTTCATAATAATATCTCTAAATGTAAGTATTGAAAATGTAACCAATCCTTGAACAAATATGGTAGGAGATTGGCAATAACAAGCATTAAATATTCTAAAAGGTATCAGCAATAATGGAGGATAACTAGCAATAAATAACAATAAATGACATTTAAGTAAATTAGAGAAGTTATTCACCCAATAAAGAATGAGTTAGATGATAGTTCCTCCTGACAATGATGAGTGATAGATAAATCATAGGATGTTCGAACTATTCTCGGATCTGATGGAAAAGTATGGAATAAAATGAACAAGAATCTAGATGAAAATGTAATGTTTGTATCTTGCTAGAGAGAGAGAGGGTCTTTCTTAGAAAACCGTTCTTATCTGTGAATATTGCATACCTTTTTTCTTATCTTTTTCCATTTTATATGGGACATATTCCTAGTAAACCCCAATAGTACATGTGCAGAGAATATTTTTTAGAATATCCCTCTATTATCCTATTCCAAAACTAGCCGTTACAACTCTTTCTGTGGTCCTTGTCCTCGACCAATTCTTTTCTCAATACTTCCTCGCCTTAAATGTTTTGCGGTATATTTCGACCTATACAGTATCGACATTCAAAAAGTGAACATGCGAACAAATCATTTTAACAACATTGTATTTTGTAAGAGATATAAAATTCATACTATATTAATAAAACTTAATTCAAGAACTTTATTATAATTCGCCTCAGTAAATTTGACACCTTTTGAAATATATATTTATAATAGCCTCTTGAATTATATAAATTTTTTGTTGATACGAGGCACGAAAAGGAGCACAGGCAAAGTGGTTTCACTCACCCTTAAATAGGCCAGAGTCTCGATCTCATGTGCTTATTATGGGGGCCTTAACGATGAAAAAAAGGAGGAAAATTGGGGGTTTTGTGTGTGGTGGGGGGCTTACATAAGTTTATTGTGATAAATTAAGGTGATAATGTATATTAATTAATTATATTTAATAATAAAAATGCAGATCTAAAACATAGTATTGTTTGACTCAAAAGATGTTAGTCTCTTTTTGGACAAATCAATCAAAGATGAAGGGGTAAATTGTAGCTGAAGATAATAAGATCTAGGATTATAAGAATAGAGAGAAGAGAGTTGTTAATTTTCTTTTCATTCAAGGCTAATAAGTTTTACAAAGTGTGCCTCCCCCCTTTACAAGGCTCTCATTCTTCTTATATATTCGGAAATTACCCCCTATAAAAATGACATGCAAGAGATCCTTGAGGAATATTCTCGACATCACCTAGATGGACTTAATCTTCCGCCGAGGTTGTATCCTTCTTGGCATCGACTCACAGATACTCGATCATTTGTTGTGCTCATTGCAGGTCGTGCTTGGTCAAATTCAGACCCATACAGTTAGTCCCTCTGCTCGTCGAGGTCGCGGCCGGGTGCGTCCTCGATGAGCAGACTCTGCCTTCATTGGGAGAAATTTGACCCATAGGAATGTTGTGACGAGGCCAACGAGAGATGGATATCACACCCAGCGGAGAAATGTAGAGTACACGCTGCCCGGGGTGATGTCATCTTTACGTGCTTCATCATTACATGGATTTTCGAGACAAGGCCTGGCGGTTTGACGCTTTGATTCTAGCGCCGATTTGAGGCCTGCCGCCTCGATTCTGGTGCCATCCAACTCTATAAATAGGTGAAAGGTTTGATTTTTTGAAAAACTTTAGCCATTACCTCTTGACAACCTCTCAGTCTTCTTCATTTGCTCTTACACCTTCTTGTTCCCGTTTACATTCTCCGACGGAAGTTTCTTCTTTCCCCACCCCCTTGTGTCGCTACTCCTTTAAACGAGGCTATGCCAAGGTCTCGTCGCGCTAATGAAGAGGTTCCAGAAGTCACCCTGTTAACCACAGTGCCTCCTTTCGACAGCAGAGAGGTGAAGGTAGAATACGGTGATAGCCCTCTTACGGTGGAGGCGCTACTACCGAGGCATCCCCTATCCTGGAATGATTTCCTCAAAGATCCGCCTTCAACTCCAAACCCCGTACTTTCTGAGATGAAGCGGGTTTACCTTGATGCCCTCCGCATGAAGTATGGTATTCCTACCCATGTAGAGATGATTCTGGCGGGGGAAGATTATGTTGACGTCCACAGACATGGGTACTGTGCTTTCTACGAATATCCTTTCGTGATCGGCTACACCCTTCCTATCTTCCCTCTAGCGGAAGAATTCAGCAGGTTTTACCAGTTGCCCAGCTCAGCTTTCACCGTACACGCTTAAGGTGCTTCTGCTATTGACTAAGTATGCAGATCTAGCGGAATGCAGCATCTCCGTCCATCATCTTTTGCACTTATTCACGCCCGGATTCCTCAGGGGTACCATGGTGCATTTCAGACTTCATGGTACAAAAGGGCTGGTGGTCGGGACGGATGACCGGGCGAGCCATAGGTTTTGGCACAAGTACTTCTTTATCAAGACCGAACACGTCATTTCTGACCCCGTCGGATTTCCGGATTGATGGAATAGAACTCGTAAGTATCATCGTTCATTATGTTCCCCTGTTTTCTGTAATTATTGTAACTTTTGCTCACTCGTCGTTTCGCAACTATAGGCTGTCCGCCTTGCCCCATTGCGGGTCTCAAGAACTGGGTAGCTCGCTTGTTGCCCTATGCGGAGGAAACTCGGACTTGGTCTACCTTCATGCAACGTTATGGCCCTAGGGTTTCCTCAGGTAAATATTTGCTCTATTACCTCACTGGCCATGCGACCCTACTTATCAGTATGACCCTTTGTGACGACAGGTCGGGGAGCTTCTAGACGGAGGGCCCCAGTTCCTGCTTTTAGACAAGCCACTGCTACTGCGGACACGCGATTTATTTTGTGCGAGTCTGTTCGGGGGGCCGTCCTCAACTTACTCAACTAGGAGATCTGTCTCGAACTGTGGCCGCGAGGGAAAAAGCCTCGTCAGTACCGGCCTCACATCTCGTTGATGAATCTTCTAATGGTGACGAGCCGTTAGAGAGGAAAAGGAGAAGGTTGGAGTTGGGAAAGGGCGTGGCTACAGAAACTGATGGCAGCGGAGTGTCCCGGATAGCCCCGGTGCCTGTGTTTATGGCCGATGCCATTTTGTCGGGGAGGTCTCCCCAAGTGGAGGGAATTGGCTTGGGAGCTAGTTCAGTGCGCTCCATTGAAGGTGGCACATCATCTAATGTTGGAGGACCTCGTATAGAGGGTGATGACTCGGGTTCGGATATCGACCCGGAGGATGATAGTGAATTTTTGGGTCGCCACACCTATGTGGAGGTTAGGATGGACGGGCCTGACCGTCATGTGGTAGTCCCGGGAGCTACAACTTGCTGCTAAACAGCGAGCAGGTTGTGTCGGCCCTTGATCCTTTATGTGCCGCTCCTAAAAGCGAGATGCTTGGAGCGATGAGTGACGTGGTGTTGTCTCAGAAGATCGCTGGTATGGCCCTGCAGGTAGGTTCCCTTTTCTTCTCTTTTTGTCGTGAGGTTGGTGTGACAATCGGCGTTGTGTATTTTGTTCTTTAACTCTGCCTTTCTCTTTTGTCAGACCCTTGTCCTGGAGGTGGAGAGGGAGCATCGTGAACGGAAAAGGATGGGCCTCTATAGGAAGATGTCGTCGAAGTATCAGCAGTATCGTGCTAAACAACGGGCGATGTCTAACATCTATCATCAGGATCCCGAGTTTCAGGTGTTTTCCGAGGGGCTTAAGCAGCAAGAGGACCAATTGGAGCATAGGATAGAGGAGCTGAGGGAGAGGGATGAGGAGCTTGTGAGGGCAATCGCCCGTAATAGCGAACTAAAGGCCTTTCTTAAGGCGAAGGAGGACGAGCTCGAGTTGAGCAGGGGGTAACGGCTGAGAATGTCGACTTACAGCTGAAGGTGGCCAACTTGACCGCCGAGTTGAATGCTAAGGCAGTGGAGGTCGATGGGCTCAAGGGAGAGCTGAATGTCAGCGCTGATAAGCTGGCAGCCACTATTTCTAAGTCGGTATCCTTGGAGGATGCTCTCCACATTTCCAAGTCGGAACTTACTAGGGAGACGGAAACCTCCGCTCGTCAAGTCGCAGGGCTCGAAGGGCGTGTTAGGGAGCTAGAGGCAGAGCTGGCCGCATTACAAGGACAAATGGCTTCGCTGAGGGCGGAGGAGGCAAATCGACCTTCTCAGCCTTCTACGTCCCGTGCCTCAACTTACCAGGTTTCGCCTCGTCGCTTGTATGAGTTGTGGGTCCACGCGGAGGCTCGGCTCGATGTGTATAAGGATTTTCATGTTGTGGGCAGGGATACGGAAGTGGAGGTTCAGGCGATGCACGTTGAAGCATGTGCAGCTCGTGAGTCATGTGGATATGACCCCCTCACTCCTGACGGGGAAGGTATTAATTCTGATGACACGAATTAACTTGCTTCGGACTCGTGGTATGAAGATGCTTACCCCGCTGGGGATGATGTGTAGTCTTGGTTTGTATTTCACTTTTGCTTAGGAATTTTTGGCAGGGGTCGTACTAGGTCCTGTTTGTAGGGGCAAATGTAAATGATATTTTGCTGCAATATAAACTTCACTTTCGTCGGTTTTTTTGTTTGTCATTTTTTTCTTTTGTTTTTTGCATATGACATTGACGCCTGTGGCAATTGGGATGTTTCTTCGACTATCATCGTAGAACCCCGTCGTGGCTCGAACGAGGTCGAATTTATATTTTCGTCGGTGGCCTTAGCCATTGGGATGTTGCTTCGATCTGTCGTCGAAGTAGGATACCGTCGTGGTTCGAACGAGGCCGAACTCATGGTTTTGTCGATGGCCTAGGCCATTGGGATGTTTGTGAGCACGTGATTTTTGCCCTATATGTATTACTCCAACAAATTCAAAACAAAATAATTTCTTTCAGTGTTTGCAATTTTGTTGGATTTCGTGGCATTTTTTGTTAATTATTTACATTTGTCTGTGCATGTTTATTTCATTTAATTCATGAAAAATACAAAATTACATGTTGCAACTGCATTTAAGATTTATTTTATATTTTTAGATTAATTAGCAAATTAGTTTGTTTTAGAAAAAATGGAAATCACAAAAATAATTCCTTTTGCATTTTACTTTTTAATTTTGAATTGTATAATTTTTCTTTAAATTTAGGATCTAATTAGTTATTGTAAATACCATGATGAGTGATTAATCTAATTGGGTAGGATAATTTAGTTTAAAAATTATTATTAATTAATCTAGGATTTATTTTAATTTTGGAAAAAAGAAAAAGAATTGTGAAAATGAAAAAGGAAAAAAAAGAAATAAGAAGACCTAAATCTGGGCTCAAGCCCAACCCAACCATCCCAGCCCAAACGGAAACCACCGAATACCCGGCCCAACCCACGCCTGACCCAGTCTGATTCCCCCTAGTAAACCAAACGACGTCGTTTCATGGGCAATAGATCAGGACCGTCGAGGTTTCTTGATCGGACGGTCCTGAAGCCCGGGTCAGGTGATATTTAAATGTCCAAACGTGCCCTACCCCCACCCCATCTCTTTCACCCCTCGCACCATCCCTATCGGAACCGCCGGCCGGAAATCGTCTCCGCCGACGGCGGTACTCCGATCAACTCCAAACTTACAACAAATACCCTCCTCCATCTCCACATCCCAGATCCACACCCCTTTTCCCTCAAATCAAACTCCAACTGTTCGAATCTCGATTTGAAACCTCAAACCCTAACTGCCGCCCTATAATCCCCAACCCCTGCCCGCCGGCGCCACCACCAAACCACCCCAAATTAACACCCCAGACTCCCCTTCATCTCGTCATTCTAAATCTTCGCTTCTTTTCCCTCAAATCTGTCCCAAATTCCTTGAATCTCAAGTCAAAGATTCGAACCCTAAAATTCCAAAAAACTAAATCAGTGTGCCTTCTGAGGATTTGAAGTCAAAATTGGTTTTATTCATGTGTTTTCACTTGAGAACACATGATTAAAACCAGTTCGGTCAAAATCGAAAGTTCAAAGATTGAATTCAAGTTTAGGCCCGACCAGTTCTTTAGGTACTTCTCAGTCTCTTTTCATTTTTCTTGCATGTTTCTTCTTCTTTCTTTTAAGATCATTTTCATCTTTTTTTGTTTTCTCTTTTCTTTTCTTATGTGTTCATCTGTCGTTTGTTTTGGTTGCATAATTAGCTTAATGATGAGCTTAGCCTAATGGTTTTGTTAATCAGTTTATGGCCCTTTTTCTTTTGTGTTGGTCTTTTTTTTAAAAAAAAAGCATTGCTGGTTTTTCTTGCTGGAAATTCTGTTTGGCCATTACATTTTGATTATTGATTGGGGCTCGTATTATGTTTTGAAGACAGAAAGCCCAAGAGGGGATTCGACCTGGGTTATACAGACCCACACCAAATTGAGTTGGGTCAATTTGACCCATATTCTATCTTGCTTCAGGGGTAATAACCGGGGTATTGAAGGGTAAATTAAGAAGTCTAGGTAGAGAATCTCTAAATAACTGATTGAGGAAGCTTCCTGGAAGCTGGGGTGGGGGTTAATGTGAAAATCTATTTTTTAACTTAGGGATATCTAAGCAAGAATGAAAATATCAAAAGGGTAGAAGTGCAAATCTGAATTCTTTTAGGCTGCCCTGTTTCTTACCTATAAAGGCATCATTTCTTGCCTTTCAAGGCAGAAACCCAAGAGCTAAAAAGAATAAGAGCTCAGAAAAATACAAAAATTGCAGGAATTTTACTGTTTCATTGATGTTCAGTGATTGTGGATTCTTTTTTTTTCAACTTCTGAAACTGTTTTTTGCTCGTCCAAGTGGGAAAGGGACTGAACTTGGTTGCCAACGTTGGGTCTAAAGTTTTGTTGGGTTGCCGAGTGTTTGAATTTTGTTGTATTGAGTTGTTGTAAATCATTTCTAGGGTTGGGACTGGTTTTGCTGGCTGTCTCATTGCTGATTCTTGTTGCTGCTCCTGTTGATTTTTCCATTTTTGTCTTTGTTCATTCCCAGGTACACATCTCTGCACTTTATTCGAATGTAAAGCTTGATGTGGGAAATCAGAAAATGGAATCTGGAGCTTTGAGTTGTATTCAATTTGAGTTTAAATTAGGAATATAGAATGCTTGATTACTCTGTTTTGCTGGACATGTCACTTACTGCTTTTCAACTATGAACAATGGGATCACCCTGTAATTTCTGAATATCATACGACTTGGTAGTTTAGTTTAATATCCATCTTAGTCTGATTCTTTAAATGTAGTCATTTGCATTACTTCTTCGTTTTAAGGTCAGGATTTGGACTTGTTCGAATGCAGTCAATTCGATTTTTTTTAGACTTTAAATGTGTACTAAGTAAGGTTTTTAAGGCTGCTATAGTATGGATTTGAATCTTGTATGTAAGTTGAATTGGTAGTTCAATGCCACAGCTTTTGAGTCTGATTTGTATGATAAGCCTCGATGTTAGGAAATATCTGTTAGCAGGGGTCTAAATTTGCTTCGTTACTTTTCTTTAGATCTAGTTCAAATTGGTTTCATGTTAAGCTTAGTTTATTTTTCTCTTTCAGAATCAGAGTGTTGTACTATAATCTTCTATTGCACTTTTTTTTTTAAAAAAAATCAAGTGAGGCGTTTTGTTCAGCTATACCTTGGTGTATATGCATACCAGTCAATCATGTGCTGGCCAGGGCCAGTAGGCCCAGCTAACTTTTGGGCCTGGTCTTGGAGGCCCCTTTGGAAGTGAGGAGTGTCCTCGCTGCTCTCGTTTGTCCTGGGCCTCCTTTTAAGTCTAAAAAGTTTTATTGTTGTTAACTAATAGGGGCAGCCCAGCTTCTGAACATCTAACGCCTTCCCCCTTCCCTAACAGTTGGACACCTAGGTCTTAAATCATGTTAGTTCAATTATTTGTAGTAATTAATTTGAGGCAAGCTATAATTAGACGCTTAGTAACAATTGGATCTTGTGTTAATTTCATAATATAGATGTAAAATAACATATATTCGTAGAGAAACCTTTAAGGCCATTTAAAAATACTATCGTGGTTGTGGACACGTTCGCGTGACATGATTACGGTTTCAAAAAAATAAAATTGGAGTATGCGTTCGTGTAACTTCGAACCACTTCCTTCAACAATAGAAACAGTTGCTAATAGGCCACTAATCAATTTTAAGAGTTCCGAAGCATGCCGTCTACAATTTAATTATTCATGGCCATCATGTTAATAGCCTAGATAAAAATATGACAAATGTTGGTAGTTTGCTCTAGGCATATTTAATACACTATCAAGACCGCGTATACATCCGCCTACTTCGGCCAAAACTTTTTGACAATAATAAAGCGTTATTAATTGTGGACACGTTCGCGTGATATGATTTTTGACGCGCCAAAGGAAAAGAGTATACGTACGCGTAACTCAATTCTTTAACTACGAATAATCAAGTGATTTAAAAGCAATAGAGGGTAAATGCACATAGGATTTAAAATCAGTAATTAAATAATTTTAATAAGCCAAGTATGATCAAAGCGACCGTGCTAGAACCACGGAACTCGGGAATTCCTAATACCTTTTTCCGGGTTAACAGAATTTCCTACCCGGATTTCTGTGTTCGCGGACCGATAATAGAGTCAAACTTCCTCGATTCGGGATTTTAAACCAATGACTTGGGACACCCTAAATTATCCCAAGTGGCGACTCTGATATTTAATAAATAAACGATCCCGTTTCGATTGTCTTTTAATTGGAAAAACTCCCTTGTATTTATGTCCTTTATGGGGTGTAGTAAAAAGGAGGTGTGACAGCTCTGGCGACTCTGTTGGGGATCGAACCCAGAATCTCTGGTTCAGGGTTCAGAATTCGAGCTTGTTAATATGATTTTGCTTGGATTTACTTATTGTTGATATTACTGTATTTTGTGAATCTTTTGTGCTAAATGTTATCTGTTTACCGCTTTAATATTGTTTAAATTTTATATAACTGTCTTCTTACGCCACCCATCTGAGTCTTCTGGAAATGGTGCATACGTTCGTGTAGCCCGCTTTTTCTGTAGAAATTATACCAAATAGAACGAGGTTGGGCAAGCGACAAGGCCAGGTAGACTTCAGTGCTCCCGGTACTTCGCCCCCTCCTCGACGCCAGTTGTCTGCTCGGGTAACCCAAGTCTAGACCAAAACCCCAGGATTTAAACCTAGAAAAACACAGCCCCACGCCGGATCCCTAGTAGGAACGTTTGTTTGCATCATGTGCATTTGACTTAGGGGACTCAACACAGGGGTTGGGTCCGTCTAGGACAGGTATGCCCGAAAGAACAGACCATCCTGATGCATTCTACGTGCTTTGTGAACATTTATTTTGGCTTGCATGCTGACCGACCGGGGAAAATAAAGCGGAAAAAAAAAAGGAAAACCAAGAGTGATATAGAGAAGGAAATAAAACCCGGTTCTATACATCCCGGTATTTGAAAAGCATCCTGAAACTCTGCCCAAAATATTTTCAAAAAAAAATAATAAATAAGAAAAATAGTTATTTTTAAAAGAGTCAAACACTGTGTTCTTTCAAATGTGTCAAAACTGACCAAACTACGCAGGTCTGATTCTCACTGGATGTGGGATACGTAGGCAATCTACATAAGGTTCAGCCTTATTTTTGAAAAAAAAAAAACAAGAAAAGAGGGTCGGTGGTTGAGTGAATGCAATCTTGATTTTTGGTCAGAATAACTCGATCCAGTTTCGGCCATGTCTTAAACCGTTCTTGCCGAGGTAGCCTCAGAGTATTTTTTAGTTGTCGAAAGGCTATTTCCTTAAAAGAATGGACCAGTTTGTGAGGGGTCATAAAATAATTCCCCCGGCCTCAAAATTCGCGTGAAATTGGGAAGGGGCCGCATTTGCAAAAATAGTCATTTGGCTAATAGTTGGCATATAGGGGAAGAAATTATGGTTCTTTTCTCTTTCATTTTTCTTTTTCAAAAAAAACTATTTACAAAAGGGTCAACTCGAGTCAACCCTAACCTTAATCTTCCACAGGAACAAATGAATACCATCTAGGAACCGCCAGAAGTGATTAGGGAACAGGCTCGGCTACACTTGCGTATATGGTGGAATGATCTAGACGAAGATGGTCAGAAATGGGTGAAAAAGCACTTGGGCGCTCTTATAGACATCTTTGAAATCAAACCACGGGAAGATCTGGTCAAAGCTTTGGTAACTTTCTCGGATCCTGTCCACAATGTCTTTCGTTTCTCGGATTTTGAGATCACTCCTACTTTGGAGGAGATAGCCGGGTACATTGAATTCGAACGTGACTTGAGGAAGCAACAACTTATATTTCCAAGGGCTCCATCGGTGCACAAATTCTTTGACCTCTTGAATATTAGTAAACAGACAAATAAGGAACGTGTGAGCAATGGGTGTTGTGCTTTCCATTTCTTATACTTCAGGTTCGGGCATTCTGCTGGTTTTGAAACGCATGAAAAGGGTTTGAGCAACAAACAAAACAAGGGCCTTTGGCAAATTCATCGTCGGTTCGCATTTATTATGGCATTTTTGGGGATCATGGTTTTTCCAAATAAGAAAGGAACGGTGGATATTCGTATGGCTAGAATTGCACAAATCCTCATTACCAAGGAAGATCATACACTTGTCCCGTTGGTGCTAGCAGATATCTATCGCGTATTGACTTTATGCAAAGTAGGGTCTTAGTTTTTTGAGGGTTGCAGCATCATTCTGCAAATGTGGTTGATCGAGCATCTTCGCCATCATCCCAGATTCATGAGTTACGGTTCGAGCCCAAATAACTTCATCATTAGTTATGAGGAGAGGGTAAAAGATTACAACGCACCAGAAGGATTTGAAGCATGGTTTTCTCATTTGAAAGTTCTTGACGCAGGTCAGGTCGAGTGGACTATAGGATGGCTTCCAAGGGCAGAGGCCATATATATGACTGCTACCCAAGAATACCTGAGGATAATGGGTGTAAGGAATATTCAGCCATATGCACCGCAGAGGGTCTTGAGGCAATTGGGAAGGTATCAGATTGTGCCTGAAGATGAAGATCTAAGCACTCAGGTCATAGAGTTGCATCCAGAAGCTGCATTGCCTGAGGCTGTAGTTCAGCAAGATTGGAATAGCTGTCGGTATCTAAAAAATGGCACTTAGGTACCAGATATCGCCAAGGGGGAAGTAGATCCAAATTATGCTACTTGGTTTGAGAAAATGTCTTATGTAAACAACGAGCCAGAGCCCGAGAGGCCCGCCAAAAGGCCTCATGTTCAAGCCTTTGATGATAAAATTCAAGAGAGGTTAGCTTGGGGGGAGAAGGAAAAGGAATATAAGGCCATTATCCACGGTCTGCGAGAAGAATTGGGAAATGTCACCTTCAACAATGATTTGCAGGCACAAGAGGCCGAAGGTGAAAGGAGAAGATTGGTGTGAGAAAACAAGGCCCTCGGAGCTCAGTTTCGACAGTTGAAAATTGAAGCCGAGAACCCAGGCCGAAGCAGGAAAGATGAGAGGCTCATTTACAACCTCACTCAAAAGGTACGTGACTACGAAGATGACCTGCAGAAAGCTGAGTCTGAACTAGCAAAAGCACGGGCAAGGTTGGCTAAAAGCGCCGAAGGGCGTGGAGCTTTCGTTCAATAGATGAAAGAAAGATATAAAAGAGGGGTCACAGGTTGGGAAAAGGCAATCGGCAACCTCGAGGGTGAAATGGCTAAACAAGCCAAAAGTTTTAAGGCTGAAAGAGAATATTGTTACGCCTTAATGGCACGACTAGAAAGGGACTTGCAACAACTCCAAGAGCAGAACCAGGTAGCCGAACGAACTTTGGAAGCCAGAACCGAACATATTGGGCATTTGTTGCAAGAGAAGGGCGTCATAAGAGAGCGAGTCAAAAGGGTTTCCAACTATATCGCAATGAAGTGTAGTAGCTGTGAGGATATGACGAGATCTATGTTCTTCGCCACTGTGATGATTTTTGTTCACCGAGTAATGGAAGATCTCTACCACCTTCAGGAGGATTTTGCGAGTCGGCCCGCAGCAAGGCCGATGACGCCCCGCGGGTCCCAGGGATAATTGAGGCATTGATGTATTCGTGATTTCTTGAGTTTGTGTTTTCTTTCCGTTAAAGTCTGCCAGTTATTTTAGAGTCTATATTTCTGTTATCAGAGCATGTGGGTTGTTTGTTTTTGAGTCTGTATCTCAAGTCTGTTAGTTTCTTTTGAGTCTGTTAGTTTCAGTCTTTGTAATAGTGTTTTTTATATGAAAATTGAAAATCCCAAAATGTTTTTACTTTATTTTACACTTATCCCCAAGACCTACGCTTGGTCTAATTCATGCGGAGCCATGATACGTAGGCAATCTCCATAGGATTCGACCGTAACCAAATAAAAGAGAGAAAGAAAGAGCGGCAAAACAAGAAAGAAAAGAGAGAAAATAAAAATCAAGAGAGAATAGAAACAAAGAGAGAATGAAAGGAAGGAAAAGAAAAAGAAAGAAAAGGGGGAGGTTTGCAATCGAAGGTAAGAAAAGGCCGGAATGACGCATGCAACCGATCAAATACATAATAGAGACGGTTAACTGTTTAGGTGCATTCATGCCCAATATGCGGTTACCAATCTGTTAAAGCCTAATCGCTAGCAAGGTTGTTGTTTGATGTATTAAGTCCAGGCAGGTGCTTAGTTGACTGGCATTCTGGCAACTCACTCCTACAACACGCGATCGAAAGACAGGCTGAATATGGTCGACCAGGAACCGGAAACAAGTATTGTCGACCCATCGAAAGAGGTGGAAGAAATGGACGTTAATGTGATGAGGGAAGAAATGTATAAGCTGAAGCAGCAGATGGCTGAAATGTACCAAGCGTGGGCGAAGGGGCATCCACAACCGGTTTATCCCGCCAATCCTACTTATATCCCACCATCAGCCCAACCTCCGGAGCCTCCCACTGTGAACTCATCTCCAGCCTTCCCCCTCTACCAACAATGCCATGGTACCACTTCCCATACTTCTCAAGCTCCACCACTCAAACAAGTCCTATATCCTCCTTCACCAATTACACCTGTTTTTGTGGCACCTCCACCTGCTACATTACACTGATCTTCCAGTGAACCCCTGTTCCAAACTCACGACAACTAGTACTATCCCCCTGAACCCACCTTCAAAGTTCCAGAGCCATATCCTTACACTCCTCATCTTGATATCCCGGCAGAGACCGAGAAACCACCTAAAAACCCCGAGCATGAAGAGATGATCAGAAAGGTCAAAAGCTTAGAGTAATCATTCCGAGATATGAGGGGGCTGGGAGGTCAAGTGAGTGTGGCCTATAAGGATTTATGTTTGTTCCCAGATGTTCAGTTGCCAGCAGGGTTCAAAATGCCCAAGTTTGATCTGTACAATGGGCATGGTGACCCGGTAGCACACTTAAGGGGGTTCTGTAGCAAGATGAGAGGAGCAGGTGGAAGAGACGAATTGCTGATGGCATATTTCAGCCAAAGTTTAAGTGGATCGGCCTTGGAATGGTACAGAAGACAAGATCACAACAGGTGGTACACATGGGATGACTTGACCCAAGGCTTCGCCTGCCATTTTCAGTACAACCTCGAAATTATCCTGGATCGTCTGTCGTTGACAAAGCTGGAAAAGAAGCCCGGTGAGAGCTTCGGGAAATATGGATTCCACTGGAGAGAGCAAGCAGCGAGGGTTGACCCTCCGATGAAAGAAAGTGAGATGGTTGATTATTTCTTGCAGGCTTTGGAACCCACTTATTTCGGTCACTTGGTGTCAGCAGTAGGTAAGTCCTTTAATGAAGTCGTGAAAATGGGAGGCATGGTTGAAGAGGGACTCAAGTCCAACAAGATCATGAGTTATTCAGCAATCAAGACAACCACTCAGTCCATTCAAAACGGTACTGGGGGTGTGCTCGGGAAGAAGAAAAAAGAGGATATTGCGACGATCGAGTCGGCAGCTTGGGCCGGATCCAGGAACCTTCCCCGTTACTACAACCAGCCCCAACCTTATCCCCAAACTTACCCCCACACACCATATAGCCTACCACAACACTATTACCCACCACCAGATCCCCATTTTTCTGTCCATCACGCACAAATCTATGCCCAACCCCCCGCTCACGCACAATGGTGTGCGCCAGCTCCACAGAGTCCCTACCAAGCTCTACAAAATACCCATCCACCCCCAAAAGCCTACAAAAATCCTCCTGGAATAGGTTTTTGTCCAATTAAGCTTTTAAGAATGAGAGGTTGCAGAAGCAGAAGACTTTTACTCCATTGGGAGAATCATATACCAGCCTATTCCACAGACTGAGACAATTGGGTATGTTGAATCCGATTGAGGCAAAAATGCTGAATCCCCTTCCTAGAAATCTTGACTGCTCGGTGAGTTATGAGTATTGTTCGGGGGGCCCGGGACACGACACAAAGAAGTGTTGGAAACTGAAAACAGTTGTACAAGAGCTTATTGATACTTATCGGATCGAGGTTCAGGCCCCAGAAGCACCAAATATCAATCAAAATCCACTACTAGCTCACCACGAGACCCATATGATTGAGTTGATACAAAAGGAAGGGGATCCTAAGAAACCCTCACAGACGGTGATGATGATCCGTTCCAGTGAAACCAGTCCCAAGGAAAAGGTAACCAGTGGGAAATCAGTGGTCCAGTTGAAAGGGGTAGACAATAAGCCAGTTGTGGTAGCCGAGAAAGGGTCTTCAAGCACTGTTGTAGTGAGACCGAAGAAAGCTAAAGTGGTGGTACCAGGGGTTATAAGTAAACCTGTTGTGGTCGTGAAGGGTGCTCGCACAGAGCCTGTTATTATAAAACCAGTAACTTAGCTTCCAATGATCAACAGCATGGTAGTCCCGTGGAATTATGAATGATTGACAGTAACTTACCAGGGGAAAGAGGTTAAAGAAGAAGTGTGTGAGACTCATGGTTTGACTCGATCGGGGAGATGCTTTGCCCCCGAAGAGTTGAGAAAAGCTAAGACCTCAAAAGATAATCCAGTGTTGGTGAAGAAAGCGGTGACTGAGGAAGAAGCAGAAGAATTTCTAAGAAAGATGAAAGTGCAAGACTATTCCATTGTGGAGCAGTTAAGGAAGACACCAGCTCAGATCTCGCTCTTGTCATTATTGATCCATTCAGATGAACACTGTCGTGCGTTGATGAAGATCTTGAACGAAGCCCACGTTCCTGACAAAATCTCAGTAAACCACTTGGAAAAGATAGCTAACAAGATATTTGAGGTAAACCGAGTCACTTTTTCTGATGATGAGTTACCCATGGAGGGTACCGAGCATAATAGAGCCCTCTATCTGACGGTGAAATGCGAAGATTCCGTGGTTACTCGGGTACTGGTTTACAATGGGTCCAGCGCGAACATTTGTCTTCTCTTCACCTTGAACAAGCTGCAAGTGGAGGAAGAAAGAATTCACAAGAACAGTATTTGCATTCGAGGATTCGACGGTGGGGGGAAAGATTCAGTCGGGGACATAGTGCTTGAGCTCACAATAGGGCCAGTTGAATTTACCATGGAATTCCAGGTGCTCGATGTGGCTGTTTTGTACAATCTGCTGTTGGGATGACCCTGGATCCATGCTGCCAAAGCAGTCCCGTCTACTCTGCATCAAATGGTCAAGTTTGAATGGGATCGACAGGAAATTGTTGTACATGGCGAAGATAATTTGTGTGTGCCTAATGGTGCCATTGTTCCGTTCATAGAGGTTGACGATGGTAAGGGACCATGGGTTTATCAGGTTTTCGACACAATATCAGTAGAGAAAATTCCAAAAGGAAAGTGCACTCCAACTCCAAAGATGGCCGCTGCATCAGTTATGGTAGCTGTTGAAATGTTGAAAAATGGTTTCGTACCGGGCAAGGGTTTAGGTGCATCTCTGCAAGGTATTGTGCAGCCAGTTTCTCTTCCAAAGAATCTGGATACTTTTGGTCTGGGGTTCAAACCTACCGTTCCAGACGTGAGAAGAGCTAGAAAAATAAAACAGAAAGCATGGGCATTGCCAAAGCCAATCCCGCGTCTGTCTAGATCATTCATCAGGCCAGGTATCAGAAAGCAACTGCTGTCAAAGGCACCAGGACCACTGATTGGTGCCGATGGAGACTTGGAGAAGGGGTTCGAAAGGTTATTCGCCGAGGTTAACATGGTTCAGGATGGGAAAGGGTCCAGCAGGGCAGATGTGCAATTCGTGGGACCACGTGCAAAAGTCAACAACTGGGAAGCTACTCCTCTTCCTACCCGGAGGGAGTCTTGGTAGTGGGTTTTGATTTTCTTTTAGTTGTCTGGATTATTCCAGGGTCTGTAATTCAGATATTATGTTCCGTCCAGTTGGATGTGTTAAAACCATGTTATCTTTATATTCAATGAAATGCGATTGTCCCTTTTCCTTCATTTCTTCTAATTTTATTTTTTGTTTTCTTCTTTTGTACAGTTCTTTTTATGCTGATATCAATGACATGACATGCATGAGGAATCTTCGGCCCAGTTTTAAAAGCCAATCTAACTCTGAAATAATAATACAAGAAATTGAGTGTGATGACGAGTTGGAATTTGAGGATGATGAGGCCTATGAAGAAATTAGTAAGGAACTAAGTCATTTTGAGGAAAAGCCCAAACCTAATTTGAATGACACAGAAGCACTTAATCTAGGGGACCAAGAAAATGTCCATGAAACTAAAATAAGTGTCCATCTGGAACCTCAACTCAGGGAGGAGATAATCAAAGCATTGTTCGAATACAAAGACGTTTTTGCATGGTCCTATGACAACATACCGGGTCTAAGCACTGATTTAGTGGTTCACAAGTTGCCCACTGACCCGGCATTCCCTCCCGTCAAATAGAAGCTGAGAAAGTTCAAACCGGATATGAGTGTAAAGATCAAAGAAGAGGTCACCAAGTAGTTTGATGCGAAATTTATTCGGGTCACGCGGTATCCCACCTGGTTAGCCAATGTGTGCCTGTGATAAAGAAGGATGGCAAGACCAGGGTGTACATTGATTATCGGGATCTCAGCAAAGCAAGTCTGAAGGATAATTTTCCCCTGCCAAACATCCATATATTGATTGACAATTATGCCAAACATGAGATTGGTTCTTTTGTGGATTGTTACGTGGGTTATCATCAGATCTTGATGGACGAGGAAGATGCAGAAAAGATGGCATTCATCACGCCGTGGGGAACGTACTGCTATCGAGTCATGCCATTCGGTTTAAAGAATGCTGGGGCAACCTACATGAGGGTAATGACAACAATATTCCATGATATGATACACCAGGAAATCGAGGTGTACGTGGATGATATGATCGTGAAGTCTAGAAAGTAGTCTGACCATGTCAGTGATCTGAAAAAGTTCTTTCGAAGGCTTCGCAGGTACAATCCCAAGATTAATCGTGCAAAGTGTGCTTTTGGGGTATCGTCTGGAAAGTTGTTAGGGTTTGTAGTCAGCCGCCGGGGCATTGAAATGGATCCATCGAAAGTTAAGGCCATCCAGGAATTGCCACCTCCGAGGAACAAGATTGAGGTGATGAGTTTGTTGGGGAGATTGAATTATATCAGTAGGTTCATCGCTCAGCTCACGACAACTTGCGAGCCAATCTTCAAACTGTTAAAGAAAGACGTCGCGGTCAAATGGATAGATGAATGTCAGGAGGCGTTTGATAAGATAAAAGGGTATTTGTCAAATCAACCCGTGTTGGTCCCTCCAGAACCAGGGCGACCTTTGATTCTATATTTGACGGTATTAGACAATTCATTCGACTGTGTATTGGGTCAACATGATATCACTGGCAGGAAGGAGTAGGCTATATATTATCTCAGCAAGAAATTCACACCGTACGAGGTCAAGTACACTCAGCTTGAGAGGACATGTTGTGCCCTAAATAGGTGGTGCAGAAGCTGAAACATTATTTGTCATCTTACACTACCTATCTCATATCTCGCTTGGATCCATTGAAGTATATCTTCCAGAAGCCTATGACCACAAAGAGGCTTGCAAAGTGGTAGATCCTGCTCACAGAGTTTGACATTATCTACGTGACTCGAACTGCAATGAAGGCACAGGCCTTGGCGGACCATTTGGCCGAGAACCCGGTTGATGAAGATTACAAACCTTTGAAAACTTACTTCCCCGATGAAGAGGTGATGTACATTGAAGAGTTGGAGCAAGTTGAGAAGCCTGGATGGAAACTTTGCTTTGATGGGGCTGCAAACATGAAGGGTATGGGAATAGGAGCGGTACTTATTTCTGAAACAGGGCAACACTACCCTGTTACGGCTCAGCTTCGTTTTTACTGTACCAACAACATGGCTGAGTACGAGGCCTGCATTCTGGGTTTGAGGTTAGCTGTGGATATGGGTATCCAGGAAGTCTTGGTCTTGGGTGACTCGAACCTTCTGGTGCACCAAATTCAGGGAGAATGGGGAAACATGGGATTTGAAACTCATACCGTACAGACAATGTTTGCATGATCTTTGTCAACGGTTTCAGTCGATAGAATTCAGGCATATCCCAAGGATCCATAATGAAGTCGCCGATGCTTTGGCTACTCTGGCGTCAATGTTACATCATCCAGATAAGGCTTATGTGGACCCTTTGCAGATTCAGGTCTGTGATCAGCATGCTTACTGTAATATGGTAGAAGAACTTGATAGGGAGCCATGGTTCCATGATATCAAAGAATACATTAGGATGGGGGTATATCCGGTATAGGCCACTGGTGATCAGAAAAGAATAATTCGACGATTGGCGAGTGGATTTTTCTTCAGTGGAGGGGTATTGTACAAAAGAACTCCAGATCTGGGATTGCTAAGATGCATAGATGCAAGATAGTCCATAACAATCATGACTGAGGTACACTCCAGAGTTTGTGGACCGCATATGAGTGGGTACGTCCTGGCAAAGAAGATTGTCCGAGCAGGTTATTACTGGCTTACTATGGAGCGAGATTGCATCAGTTTTGTGCGCAAGTGCCATCAATGCCAGGTGCATGGAGATTTGATTCATTCCCCACCATCTGAATTGCATACAATGTCGGCACCATGGCCCTTTGTTGCATGGGGCATGGATGTCATTGGGACAATCGAGCCAGCAGCATCAAACGAATACAGGTTTATTCTTGTAGCCATTGATTATTTTACCAAGTGGGTTGAAGCGAAAACTTTCAAATCTGTGACCAAGAAAGTAGTGGTTGATTTTGTGCATTCAAATATCATTTGTCGGTTTGAGATCCCGAAGGTAATCATCACGGATAATGGCGCTAATCTCAACAGTCATCTGATGACGGAGACATGTCAGCTGTTTAAGATTATACATCGCAATTCCACCCCATATCGCCCTAAGGCAAATGGAGCAGTCGAGGCAGCCAACAAGAATATAAAGAAGATACTTCGAAAAATGGTGGAAGGTTCTAGACAGTGGCATGAAAAGTTGTTGTTTGCATTACTAGGTTATCGCACTACTGTTCGTACTTCAGTAGGTACCACTCCTTATTTGTTGGTGTATGGCACGGAGGCGGTGATACCAGCAGAAATTGAAATCACATCCCTTCGGATTGTCGCTGAGGCAGAAATTGATGATGTTGAATGGGTCAAAACCCGCTTGGAACAATTAAGTCTGATTGATGAAAAGAGATTGGCAGCAGTGTGTCACGGCCAATTGTACCAACAGAGAATGGCGAGGGCATATAACAAGAAGGTACGTCCACGGAAGTTTGAAGTGGGTCAGTTAGTGTTGAGACGTATTTTGCCTCATCAGGCTGAAGCAAAAGGAAAGTTCGCCCCAAACTGGCAGGGGCCATTTGTCGTAACTAGAGTGTTGTCCAATGGTGCGTTATATTTGACAGATATAGAAGTGAAATGTGTAGAAATGGCTATCAATTCTGATGCAGTCAAAAGATACTATGTATGATTTCTTCCTTTGATTGTACTTGTTTGTATTTGGCATATTTTGAAGAATGAAATGACGAAGGCGTTTTGTTCTGCTATCTAAACACTTTACCCTTTGTTACCCCTTTTGAGCCTTATTTATTTTCTTTCATACCCCTCTTTCGGGATCAACGGCACAATTCAGAAACGCAAGTGCGAAGGATAAGCAAGTGAAAAGAAAAGAAAGAATGAACAAGAAGGGAAAAGAAAAATGAAAAGAGAGAAGAAAGAGAAAGAAAAGAAAAGAAAAAAGAAAAAAAAGAAAAAAAAAAGAAAAAAAAGAAAAAAAAGAAAAAAAAGAAAGAAAGAAAAAAAGAGAAGAACAACAAGAGAAAAAGAAAGCAAAAAGAAAAAAAAAGAAAGAGAAAAGAGAAAATCACAACAACAAAGTAATTCCTATGACATGAACTACGTTCGACCTGATTCCTTTTAAGGATACGTAGGCAGCCTCACGATTCGATCTCATTAAACAAAATCCAAAAGCCCTCAAGCAAGAAACTGGGGCAGAAGTCGTGGTTGTTGTGGGAAACCTGATTCCGAAAGTTGTAATTCTAACTCAGTTGAATTGTTTTGAGCCTTTTATACCCTTTCTTCCTAGCCCTGTCCAAAAGCCCACATTACGGTCCAAAGAAAGACCTTCTGATCAGACTTTGAGAAATGCCAAGTCGAGCAGGTAAACGTAATTCATGTCAGGGGAAACACTCTGGTTCAAGCAGGAAAAATAAAAATGAAAGAGTCTTATTGGTGAAAACCTTCACAGGCACAGTAAGGCGACGGGAGTTGAGAGAAATAAAAATGAAAGAGTCTTATTGGTGAAAACCTTCACAGGCACCGTAAGACGACGAGAGTTGAAATAAAAATGAGAGAGTCTTATTGGTGAAAACCCTCACGGGCACCGTAAGGCGAAAGTGAGTTGAGAGATGAACGAATGAAAGGGGTCTGCTGGTGAAAATCCTTCAAGGCGCCGCAGGATGAACAAGGTCAAGGTTTGGGTAAAGTAATCAGGCCATGGAAATTCTGGGGCAACGAAGTACGGTAACTGAAAGTTGATTGGTTGGACAAATTGGGCTGATTAATCTGAAATGCATATCATGATCATTGATACCAGCTGTTCCACTCAGATAAGTTTCTTTTTCTTTTTCCTTTTGTAGCAGTCATCTGGTTTTGGATTCTTCCTATCTTTAACCCACAAAGTCATTGCATTTTATTTTCTTTTGAGTATTTATCTAAAGATATTTCAATATCAATCTTGTCAAAATCAAGTGAAAAGGATTTCAAAGCTTACTACTGATTTCCAAAATTGCAAAGCACGGAGTGGTCAAAGCACACTAAGGATAACATGATGTAAGAGAGGGGTATAAGGAATCACTGGAAGCTTCATCGGTGGAATGGATTGGTAATGTCATAGGGAGATGCAAAGGTTCAGACAAAAAGGTCAGAGGTAAAACAACAGCATGGGTATAGAACACTCGGTTCGTCAAAGGTCATGGGGTGTGAGAGTCAGTCAGAAAGTCAAAGCGGTTCAGGGCCAGTTCGGGGAAGCCAGTCAGAACAAAACAATTCAGCGAAAAGATCTTCAGCAAGAATGCCATCGGCTAACCACCATTTTAAACTGACAAATTTTCTTTGATTGAAATAGGGGCAGAAAAGTTCGTTTGTTCAGAGGAACTCTCCGTGGAGAAAGGCAGTCACCAAACAGGTTTGATTTCTGATTTTCAAGACCCTCCTGGAAAATGGGACCTAGTTTAAAGTTCAGAAATAGCATAATCCAGCATAAATGTATCCCAAAAGAATATAAGTTAGATTAGAAGTTTGCATGTTCAAGATAGGATTCAATTAGGAGTTATCAGGACCCTCCTGAATAATGGGACTTAGCTTAAGATTTCAATTAGATAACAACATTTAGCGTAAACTCTGTTGTAGGGTAGTATAATTCAGACATGAAAGTTATTGCCCTTAAGATAAAATTTGACCTTTGATTTTCAGGACCCTCCTGGATAATGGGGAGTAGTTTAAAGACCCTCTTAGATAACAAGATTTAGCATAAGTCACACCTTTAGAAGATATAACTTAGATTTAAAATCGTCGTTTAAATTAAGAGTTGTCAGGACCCCCTGGATAATGGGACCTAGCTTTCAAATTCTTAGTAATATTTGGTAATATGATTCAGTTTAACACTCACATATGTGCCCAGTTACCATACCGGGGCAGGAAATTTTCTTTGCTTTGATTATTTTGAAGTCAGGAGCCCGCCTGGAGAACAAGGGAATACATTTCAAGTTGAAGTCAGGAGCCCGCCTGGAGAGCAGGGAATACTTTCAAGCGTAGCAGTCAGGAGCCCGCCTGGAGAACAAGGGAGTACAATTTAAGTTTTAGCTTTCAAATTCTTTGCTCGGTTTATGTTGAAGTCAGGAGCCAGCCTGGAGAGCAGGGAATACATTTCAAGTTAGCAGTCAGGAGCCCGCCTGGAGAGCAGGGAATACATTTCAAGTTAGCAGTCAGGAGCCCGCCTGGAGAGCAGGGAATACATTTCAAGTCAGCAGTCAGGAGCCCGCCTGAAGAGCAAGGAATACATTCAAGTTAGCAGTCAGGAGCCCACCTGGAGAGCAGGGAATACATTTCAAGTCAGTAGTCAGGAGCCCGCCTGAAGAGCAGGGAATACATTCAAGTTCAGTAGTCAGGAGCCCGCCTGGAGAGCAGGGAACACATTTCCAGTCAGCAATCAGGAGACCACCTGGAGAACAAGGGAGTACAATTCAAGTTTTAGCTTTCAAGTTCTTGTTGATATTCGGATCCCGCCCGGATAGCGTGAGAATACGTTCACATTTTGAAGTCAGGAGCCCGCCTGGATAGCATGGGAATACGTATCAAGTTCAGCGGTCAGGCACCCACCTGAAGAAGGGGAAGACATCTCAACTTACAATTCAAGGGGACAACAAATGGATATTACCGAGAGAATAGAGGACAACAAGGCAACAAGAAACACAAGAGCAAGTTTGAAGACCTAGATAGGAATTTGTAAAACATATATCATAGTCTAGCTTCTTTTATTTTTGACATGGTGTAATTTGGGGTTCAGTAAGCAGTAGCAGCAATAACAACAACAGTGAAAGCCCAGCTTCATGGTAGTCCCAGCTACCAAATATTCCTGAACTACACTGACCTGATTCCTTTTTAGCCAAGGATATGTAGGCAACCTCAGAAGTAGGGTGCGGTCAGCTCTTTCAAAAATGCTTCCCACGGAGTATTCAAACGGGCAAAAATCGCTCGTATCCGCTCACTTATCTTTCCACGAAAACTCTTCGTGTTTCCGGGCAAAGAGGGGCAGCTGTGAGCATGTGATTTTTGCCCTATATGTATTACTCCAACAAATTCAAAACAAAATAATTTCTTTCAGTGTTTGCAATTTTGTTGGATTTTGTGGCATTTTCTATTAATTATTTGCATTTGTTTGTGCACGTTTATTTCATTTAATTCATGAAAAATACAAAAATATATGTTGCATCTGCATTTAGGATTTAATTTTATATTTTTAGATTAATTAGCAAATTAGTTTGTTTTAGAAAAAATGTAAATCACAAAAATAATTCCTTTTGCATTTTACTTTTTTAATTTTGAATTGTATAATTTTTCTTTAAATTTAAGATTTAATTAGTTATTGTAAATACCATGATGAGTGATTAATCTAATTGGGTAGGATAATTTAGTTTAAAAATTATTATTAATTAAGCTAGGATTTATTTTAATTTTGGAAAAAAAAAATTGTGAAAATGAAAAAGGAAAAGAAAGAAATAAGAAGACCTAAATCTGGGATCAAGCCCAATCCAACCATCCCAGCCCAAATGGAAACCACCCAATACCTGACCTAACCCACGATTGACCCGGTCTGATTCCCCCCAGTAAATCAAACGACGTCGTTTCATGGGCAATAGATCAGGACCGTCGAGGTTTCTTGATCTGACGGTCCTGAAGCCCGGGTCAGGTGATATTTAAATGTCCAAACGTGCCCTACCCCCCCCCCTCTCATCTCTTTCACCCCTCTCACCATCCTTGTCGGAACCACCGGCCGAAAATCGTATTTGCCGGTGGCGGTACTCCAATCAACCCCAAACTTACAACAAATACCCTCCTCCATCTCCACCACCCAGATCCACACCCTTTTTCCCTCAAATCAAACCCCAACTGTTCGAATCTCGATTTGAAACCTCAAACCCTAACCACCGCCCTAGAATCCCCAACCCCTGCCCGGCGGCGCCACTACCAAACCACCCCAAATTAACACCCCAGACTCCCCTTTATCTCCTCATTCTAAATCTTCGCTTCTTTTCCCTCGAATCTGTCCCAAATTCTTCGAATCCCAAATCAAAGATTCGAACCCTAAAATTCCAAAAACCTAAATCAGTGTGCCTTCTGAGGTTTTGAAGTCGAAATTGGTTTTATTCATGTGTTTTCACTCGAGAACACATGATTAAAACCAGTTCGGTCAAAATTGAAAGTTCAAGGATTGAATTCAAGTTTAGGCCCGACCAGTTCTAAAGGTACTTCTTAGTCTCTTTTCATTTTTCTTGCATGTTTCTTCTTCTTTCTTTTAAGATCATTTTCATCTTTTTTTTTTGTTTTCTCTTTTCTTTTCTTATGTATTCATCTGTCGTTTGTTTTGGTTGCATAATTAGCTTAATGACGAGCTTAGCCTAATGGTTTTGTTAATCCGTTTATGGCCCTTTTTCTTTTGTGTTGGTCTATTTTTTTTAAAAAAAAAACATTGCTGGTTTTTCTTGCTGGAAATTCTGTTTGGCCCATTACATTTTGATTATTGATTGGGGCTCGAATTATGTTTTGAAGACAGAAAGCCCAAGAGGGGATTCAACCTGGGTTATACAGACCCACACCAAATTGAGTTGGGTCAATTTGACCCATATTCTATCTTGCTTCAGGGATAATAATCGGGGTATTGAAGGGTAAATTAGGAAGTCTAGGTAGAGAATCTCTGAATAACTGATTAAGGAAGCTTCCTGGAAGCTGGGATGGGGGTTAATGTGAAAATCTATTTTTTAACTTAGGGATATCTAAGCAAGAATGAAAATATCAAAAGGGTGGAAGTGCAAAACTGAATTTTTTAGGCTGCCTGTTTCTTGCCTATAAAGGCATCATTTCTTTCCTTTCAAGGCAGAAACCCAAAAGCTAAAAAGAAGAAGAGCTCAGAAAAATACAAAAATGGCAGGAATTTTACTGTTTCATTGAAGTTCAGTGATTGTGGATTTTTACTCGTCCAAGTGGGAAAGGGACTGAACTTTGTTGCCAAAGTTGGGTCTAAAGTTTTGTTGGGTTGCCGAGTGTTTGAATTTTGTTGTATTGAGCTGTTGTACATCATTTCTGGGGTTGGGACTGGTTTTGCTGGCTGTCTCATTGCTTATTCTTGTTGCTGCTCCTGTTGATTTTTTCATTTTTGTCTTTATTCATTCCCAAGTACACATCTCTGCACTTTATTCGAATGTAAAGCTTGATGTGGGAAATCAGAAAATGGAATCTGGAGCTTTGAGTTGTATTCAATTTGAGTTTAAATTAGGAATATAGCATGCTTGTTTACTCTGTTTTGCTGGACATGTCACTTACTGCTTTTCAACTATGAACAATGGGATCACCCTGTAATTTCTAAATATTATACGACTTGGTAGTTTAGTTTGATATCCATCTTAGTCTGATTCTTTAAATGTAGTCATTTGCATTACTTCTTCATTTTAAGGTCAGGATTTGGACTTGTTCGAATGCAGTCAATTCGATTTTTTTTTAGACTTTAAATGTGTACTAAGTAAGGTTTTTAAGGCTGCTATAGTATGGATTTGAATCTTGTATGTAATTTGAATCGGTGGTTCAATACCACAGCTTTTGAGTCTGATTTGTATGATAAGCGTCGATGTTAGGAAATATCTGTTAGCAGGGGTCTAAATTTGCTTCGTTACTTTTCTTTAGATCTACTTCAAATTGGTTTCATGTTCAGCTTAGTTTATTTTTCTCTTTCGGAATCAGAGTGTTGTACTATAATCTTCTATTGCACTTTTTCTTTTTTAAAAAAAATCAAGTGAGGCGTTTTGTTCAGTTATACCTTGGTGTATATGCATACCAGTCAATCATGTGTTGGCCAGGGCCAGTAGGCCCAACTGACTTTTGGGCCTGGTCTTGGAGGCCCCTTTGGAAGTGAGGAGTGTCCTCGCCGCTCTCATTTGTCCTAGGCCTCCTTTTAAGTCTAAAAAGTTTTATTGTTGTTAACTAATAGGGGCGGCCCAGCTTCTGAACATCTAACGCCTTCCCCCTTCCCTAACAGTTGGACACCTAGGCCTTAAATCGTGTTAGTTCAACTATTTGTAGTAATTAATTGGAGGCAAGCTATAATTAGACGCTTAGTAACAATTGGCTCTTGTGTTAATTTCATAATATAAATGTAAAATAACATATATTCGTAGAGAAACCTTTAGGGCCGTTTAAAAATACTATCGTGGTTGTGGACACGTTCGCGTGACATGATTACGGTTTCAAAAAAATAAAATTGGAGTATGCGTTCGCGCAACTTCGAACCACTTCCTTCAACAATAGAAACGGTTGCTAACAGGCCACTAATCAATTTTAAGAGTTCTGAAGCGTGATGTCTACAATTTAATTATTCATGGCCATCATGTTAATAGCCTAGATAAAAATATGACAAATGTTGGTAGTTTGCTCTAGGCACATTTAATACACTATCATGACCGCATATACGTCCGCCTACTTCGGTCAAACCTTTTTGACAATAATAAAGCGTTATTAATTGTGGAAACGTTCGCGTGACATGATTTTTGATGCGCCAAAGGAAAAGAGTATACGTACGCGTAACTCAATTCTTTAACTACGAATAATCAAGTGATTTAAAAGTGGTAGAGGGTAAATGCACATAAGATTTAAAATTAGTAATTAAATAATTTTAATAAGCCAAATATGATCAAAGCGACCATGCTAGAACCACGGAACTCGGGAATGTTTAATACCTTCTCCCGGGTTAACAGAATTCCTTACCAGGATTTCTATGTTCGCGGACCGATAATAGAGTCAAACTTCCTCGATTCGGGATTTTAAACCGGTGACTTGGGACACCCTAAATTATCCCAAGTGGCGACTCTGATATTTAATAAATAAACGATCCCGTTTCGATTGTCCTTTAATTGGAAAAACTCCCTTGTATTTATGCCCTTTACGGGGTGTAGTAAAAAGGAGGTGTGACAATGTTGCTTCGAACTGTCGTCGAAGTAGGATCCCTTCATGGTTCGAACAAGGTCGAACTCATGCTTTTGTCGATGGCCTTGGCCATTGGGATGTTGCTTCAAACTGTCGTCGAAGTAGGATCCTGTCGTGGTTCGAACGAGGTCGAACTCGTGCTTTTGTCGATGGCCTTGGCCATTGGGATGTTGCTTCGAACTGTTGTCAAAGTAGGATCCCGTCGTGGTTCGAACGAGGTCGAACTCGTGCTTTTATCGATGGCCTTGGCCATTGGGATGTTGCTTCAAACTATCATCGAAGTAGGATCCCGTCGTGGTTTGAACGAGGTTGAACTCGTGCTATTATCGATGGCCTTGGCCATTGGGATGTTTCTTTGAACTGTCATCGAAGTAGGATCCCGTTGTGGTTCGAACGAGGTCGAACTTGTGCTTTTGTTGATGGCCTTGGCCATTGGGACGTTGCTTTGAACTGTCATCGAAGTAGGATCCTGTCATGGTTCGAACGAGGTCAAACTTATATTTTCATCGATGGACTTGGCCATTGGGATGTTGCTTCGATCTGTCGTCGAAATAGGATCCCGTCGTGGTTCGAACGAGGTCGAACTCGTGCTTTTGTCGATGGCATTGGCCATTGGGATGTTACTTCGAACTGTCGTCGAAGTAGGATTTTGTCGTGGTTTGAACGAGGTCGACCTCATGCTTTTGTCGATGGCCTTGGCCATTGGGATGTTGCTTCAAACTGTCGTCGAAGTAGGATCTCGTCATGGTTCGAACAAGGTCGAACTCACATTTTTGGAGACGGTTGTTTTCCCGTAGGAATATATCACATGTCGATGATGTCGAACTTAGATTTGTGTCGATGGTTGCATTCCCATAGGAAGACATCACATGTCGACTAGTGGAGATTTGATTCCATACATACAATGGAGATTTGATTCCGTACATATAATGGAGATACGGTTCTGTACATATAATGGCGATTTGATTCTGTACATATACTGGAGATACGATTCCCCTCATACAATGGAGATACGATTCCGCTCATACAATGGAGATTTGATTCTGCTCATACAATGAAGATTTGATTCCGTACATATAATGGCGATTTTGATTATCTATATGTAATCCCTTCATTGCTTCGATCCGAAGATCACATTGACGGGTCGAGGTAATGAACAGCACGTCGATCCATAAAGCGTCCCCCTTGTTGCCTCGTTAAAAAACTCCCCGAGAAAACCCGATTGGGACAAAACTTGGCCGAGGAAAAAAGAGTACGACTTAGGTGACACCTTTTAGAAGTGGAAATACTTGAGGTGGCCGGTGTTCCAGTTGTTTTGGAGCAGTTTTTCCTCCATTGTTTCTAGCTGGAATGCCCTTTTATTTGCTACTGCTAAAATTTTATACGGTCCATCCCAGTTTGTTCCTAATTTTCCTTCATTTGGATCTTTTGATGCCTACGTTTTGGCTTTGAGGACATAGTCGCCAACTTTGAGTGATCGCAACTTGGCTCTCTTGTTGTAGTATATTTCCACTTGCTGTTTCTGGGCTACCATTCTTACGTGGGCCATGTCTCTTCGTTCTTCGACTTCATCTAGGTCTTGTAGCCTACTTTCGTCGTTATCTGCCCCGCTCTCATTGTAGTATCTTAAGATGGGCTCCCCGACCTCGACGGGTATAACTGCGTCGGTCCCGTAGACCAGTGAGTATGGCGTTTCTCCCATGCTAGATTTTGGCGTAGTGCGGTATGCCCATAATACTTCAGGTAGTAGTTCAGGCCATAGCCCTTTAGCTTCTTCGAGCTTCTTTTTCAATATATTTAGTATCACTTTGTTGGAGGACTCGGCTTGGCCGTTGGCGGCAGGATGATACGGTGTGGAGAGTATCCATTTGATGTGCCATTTTTCGAAGAACTCAGTTGTTCTTTTTATGATGAATTGAGGTCCGTCGTCGCAGCTAATTTCCTTGGGGATGCCGAAATGGCATATAATATTTTTCCATATAAAGGCGATGATCTCTTGCTCACGTATCTGAGTATATGCACCTGCTTCCACCCATTTAGAGAAGTAGTCAGTTAAAACCAAAAGGAAACGTAACTTACCTCGCCCTGCTAGGAGTGGGCCAACTATGTCCATTCCCCATTTTATGAATGGCCATAGCAAAGTGATAGAATGGAGGAGTTCCCCTGCTTGATGCTTTATAGGGGGTATTTTTGACATTATTCGCACCTTCGGACATAGTCCGCGACTTCTTTTTTCATGGTAGGCCAGTAGTAACTGGCGTGAATGAGGCATTGAACGAGGGCGCAATTTCCCATGTGGGCACCGTAGTGCCCTTCATGTACTTCTTCCAATACTCGCCTTGTTTGATGTGGTCCAAGACATTTGGCTAGGGAGCCGCAGAATGTTCTTTTGTAGAGATCATGGTTTACTAGGCTGTATCGGGCTGCTTGTATCCGGAGTTTCTTGGCTTCTTTTTTGTCTTACAGCAGCGATCCATCATGTAAATAGGCTACAAAGCGGTTACGCTAGTCCCAAGTTAGGTTTATGGAATGTACCTCGACGTGGTCTATTGCGAAGTGAAGAAGGGTGACCACATTTTCTTTGACAATATTCTTGGTGGCCGCAGCTAGTTTGGCGAGGCCATCTGCTTCAATATTCTGCGCCCTAGGTATTTGGTCGAGGTGGCATTCGTCAAACTTCGGTAACAATTTGTGGATTTTCGACTGGTACCTTTGTAGTCTCTGCTCTTTGATTTGGAAAGTCCTGGTAACTTGATTCACAACAAGTTAAGAGACGCAGTGGAGGACAAGTCGTCGGGCGCCGTATTTGTGGGCTAACTTCAAAACTGCAATCACAGCCTCATACTCGGCCTCGTTGTTAGTCATCTCGGGGCATCGTATGGACTGGCGAATTACTTTTCCTGTAGGGACCTCTAGGATGAGTCCCAGTCCCGATCCTGAGGCATTCGAGGCGCCATCGGTATAGAGGACCTAGAGGTCGGTACGTGTGGAAGCACGAAGTGCTTCTTGTTCTGCCTTGGGCAATATTTCCACGCTAAAATCAGCGACAAAGTCGGTGAGCACCTGCGACTTAATGACAGTTCGCGGTTGGTATGTTATGTCGTGCTCGCTTAACTCTATGGCCCATTTGGAAAGTCTACCTGAGAGTTCGGGTTTGTGCAGGATACCTCTTAGGGGAAAAGTTGTTACCACTTTTATGGGGTGACATTGAAAATATGGTCTAAGCTTGCGTGAAGCTACGACTAGTGCCAGAGCTAGATTCTCAAGGTGAGGGTACTTAGTCTCGGCATCTATTAAAGTTTTGCTGATATAGTAAATTGGAGACTGCGTACCTTTATTTTCGCGGACCAAGACTGCACTTACTATGACTTCCGAAACCGCCAAATACACGAGAAGACACTCACCTTGATCCGCTTTGACGAGTAGTGGCGGTGAAGACAGATACGCTTTTAGCATCCTCAGGGCATTGACACATTCCTCGTTCCATTGCAACCCATGGTCTTTTCTCAGCACATTGAAGAATTTGTGGCATCTGTCCGAGAATCGTGAAATGAACTTCGACAAAGCGGTTATTCGCCCTATTAGCTTATGTACCTATTTTTTGCTGGTCAGTACTTCTGGTATTGTGTCGATGGCTTTGATTTGATCCGGGTTGACTTTGATTCCCCTTTGTGATACGAGGAAGCCGAGGAATTTTCCTGAGGTTACGCCGAAGGCGCACTTCTCGGGATTTAGTTTCATCCCATACTGCCTTAATATTCCGAAGGCCTCTTTCAGATGGCTAATGTGATCCTCTTTCTTTGTCGACTTTACCGTCATGTCGTCGATATACACCTCCATGGTCTTGCCGAGCTGTTCTTTGAACATTTTGGAGACTAGCCTCTGGTACGTGGCCCCTGCATTCTTGAGTCTGAACGACATCACTTTATAGCAGTACATTCCTTGGTGAGTGATGAAAGTCGTCTTTTCTTGATCCTCAATTTGATTGTAACTGGAGTAGGCATAAAAGAAGCTCAGCAACTCGTGCCCCACCGTTGCATCGATCAGTTGATCGATATGGGGTAACGGGAAGGAATCCTTCGGGCATGCTTTGTTTAGATCGGTGAAGTCTACGCACATTTGCCATTTCTCATTCTTCTTTTTGACCATGACTACGTTGGCGACCCATTAGGGGTATTTTGATTCTCTGATGGAACTGTTGACGAGCAATTTATCTACCTCTTCGGTGACTGTCTCATTAATTACAGCATTGAACTTCCTCCTTATTTGTCGTACCGGCGAATAGAGTGGGTCGACATTTAGTTTGTGAGTGGTGATGTCCTTTGGGATTCCTGGCATATCTGAATGGGAGAAGGCAAACAAATCGGCATTGTTAGTTAAAAATTCATGATACTTACCTGGCTACGAGAGGTTGTGCCCTATGTAATCCTTTTTTTGTGTTGTCGGCGTCGTCTAATTAGATGGGGTTAAGATCCTATATAGTTGCCTTGCAGGCTTCTACTATGTCTGGGTCTTTGATGGCCTCTGTTTGTGGGTCGGGTTCAGTTCCTGACATGGCTGATTGCTATGCCTCCGCACTTGCACCTTTCAGTTGTTTGGTATGTGTGCAATATTAGGCGATTCGATAGCACTCTTGGGCAGTGCGTGGCTCGCCTCGGATGCTGAATATCCCCCACGGGGTGGGAAATTTGATCACTTGATAGAAGCTTGAAGGGACGGCTTGCATGGCATGTATCCATGGTCACCCTATGATGGCATTATAGGTTGTTTCCTGATTCATGACGTGGAATGTTGTTTCCAGGATGACTCCTCTTGCTAGGACAGGCAACACTATTTCTTTGGACGTCCTCTCTACTGCATTGTTAAAACCCATTAGTGTTATGCAACGCGGTATTATTTTATCCTCAAGCCTCATCTGCATGAGAACTCGTGGGTGAACAATACATGTGGCCGCTTCCGTCATCCATCATGATTCTTTTACATCTGTATCAGTGATGCGTAAAGTTATAATCAAAGCATCATAGTGAGGGAAAGACAAATCGTCGGCATCTGAATTAACGAAGATGATACTGTCTTCGAGGTCATCATACCGTTCGTGGGCGACCGTCCGTTTGAGTTTATACGTGGTGGTGAACTTCACATGGTTGATTACTGTGTCGTCATTGCCGCCAATGATCATCTATATGGTGTGTGCTGGCGATGGTGGCTTTGGAGGTCCTTGGGATGAATCGCGCCCCCTGGCGAAGTTGGCCCTTCCTTTATCGCTGAGCAGTTCTTTCAGGTATCCCTGATTCAACCTCCTAACTACTTCCTGCCGCAGACCTATGCAATCTTTAGTCTTGTGTCCCCTTTCTTGGTGGAATTCGCAGAGGACGTTCGACCTCCTGGTGCTTGGGTCCGATTTCATTTTTTGCGGCCACTACACCTTCGTCCCCAGCTTCTCCAATGCGTACACTACCTCTGAAGGGGATACACAAAAGTTATGAGCAGATAGCAATTGAGGCATACCTCTTTCATTCTGAAGGGGTGCGGTGTGTCACAGTACGGCATCAACGTGTCTTGGAGGGGGCAGGTTAGATGTTCAGACATAGGGCTGATGCCTTTCTCAATTGAAATGTGGGGGTTGATCTCTTCGTCCATCGTTACGTCGATCTCTCCTTGCCTCGATCTGAACTGACATTAATCACTGAATCGGGCCATTCAGATCGTCCTCATCTGCTCTTACCTCGGCGCAATAGGCGTTATGGATCTCTTCCCATGTGGTGGGGGGTACTTCATGAGTCTGTTGAGCAATTTTTTGGTTGCCTTTGATCCATTCCTGTTTAACCCAATTTGAAAGGCTGCCACTGCCATCCCTTATGACACATTTGGAAGGCTCATCCTTACTCTGTTGAATCAGGCCAAAAAGTCCTGAATCCCCCGCCCGTCGTTTGCCTGGCGGCGAAGATATCATTAACCCTAGCTTCAGCCTTCTTTGCCCCTGCATGAGCGGTGGCGAATTTGTCTGCTATCTCTTCAAATATTGATATTGATCGTGCTATTAGCTGAGAGTACCATGTCAATGCTCCACCTATCAAAGTTTCTCCGAACCTTTTTAGCAGCACAGATGGTACCTGTTCCTTTGACAGATCGTTGCCCTTCACCGTAGTAATATAATGGATTAAATGGTCCTCCGGGTCCATGGTCCCGTCGTATATTTTCAAGTATAGCGGCATTTTGAAGGTTTTTGGAATAGGATGAGGGGCAGCCCCGTCCTTGTATGGTTGTTCGACGAATCGGCCCACATCGCATTTTGGTAATAGCTTAGGAGCGCATGGTATTTTGTCAACCCTTTCCTGATGCTCTTTCATTTGATCACGGAGCGTCTTGTTCTCGTTTTCTATCTCTTCCATTTTCTTTAAGATGGCCATGAGTGCATCATCACCCGCATCAGTGACAGTGCGGGTGTTGCCCGTTCGTGTAGTGCTTGGTCATTAGTGGTAGCTGTGATTCCTATAGGCGGCAGGTCTTTAACATTTCCTTGAGGAGGTTTTTCGAGCATGTTGCTTAGAGCACTTGTCAACCATTCTTCTAGCAGCTTTTTGACTGCTGGTGGTGTTTCTCCCACCGCAGACGTTGAGGCTCCCCTTTCGTGCAAGACCGTCAGATCCCCGTATGGAGAAGGTGAGATCTCCTCCTCCGGTGTAACTCTTGGTGTTGTGTTCTCAGTGTCTTCCCTACTAGCTTTGTTGAAAGAGTTCAGGAGATTGTTTGAGACATTTGCTATCGTCTTCAGCCTCGCTTCTTTTTCTGTCATTGTTGGTTTTTATGAGGTTTGAAGAACAGTAATCGTCACTCTCAAGAATCTAGATGAGAACTATGATTTCAGCTATGGAAATCCCCACAGATGGCGCCAAATTGTTTGACTCAAACGATATTAGACTCTTTTTGGACAAATCAATCAAAGATGAAGGGGTAAATCGTAGCTGAAGATAATAAACTCTAGGATGATAAGAATAGAGAGAAGAGAGTTGTTAATTTTCTTTTCATTCAAGGCTAGTACGTAAAGTTATAATCAAAGCATCATAGTGAGGGAAAGACAAACCGTCGGCATCTGAATTAACGAAGATGATACTGTCTTCGAGGTCATCATACCGTTCGTGGGCGACCGTTCGTTTGAGTTTATGCGTGGTGGTGAACTTCACATGGTTGATTACTGTGTCGTCGCTGCCGCCAATGATCATCTATATGGTATGTACTAGCGATGGTGGCTTTGGAGGTCCTTGGGATGAATCGCGCCCCCTAGAGAAGTTGGCCCTTCTTTTATCGCTGAGCAGTTCTTTCAGGTATCCCTGATTCAACCTCCTAACTACTTCCTGCCGCAGACCTATGCAATCTTTAGTCTTGTGTCCCCTTTCTTGGTGGAATTCGCAGAGGACGTTCGACCTCCTGGTGCTTGGGTCCGATTTTATTTTTTGCGGCCACTACACCTTCGTCCCCAGCTTCTCCAATGCGTACACTACCTCTGAAGGGGATACACAAAAGTTATGAGCAGATAGCAATTGAGGCATACCTCTTTCGTTCCGAAGGGGTGCGGTGTGTCACAGTACAACATCAACGTGTCTTGGAGGGGGCAGGTTAGATGTTCGGACATAAGGCTGATGCCTTTCTCAATTGAAATGTGGGGGTTGATATCTTCGTCCATCGTTACGTCGATCTCTCCTTGCCTCGATCTGAACTGACATTAATCGCTGAATCGGGCCATTCAGATCGTCCTCATCTGCTCTTACATCAGCGCAATAGGCGTTATGGATCTCTTCCCATGTGGTGGGGGGTACTTCATGAGTCTGTTGAGCAATTTTTTGGTTGCCTTTGATCCGTTCCTGTTTAACCCATTTTGAAAGGCTGCCACTGCCATCCCTTCTGATACATTTGGAAGGCTCATCCTTACTCTGTTGAATCAGGCCAAAAAGTCTTGAATCCCTCGCCGGTCGTTTGCCTGGCGGCGAAGATATCATTGACCCTAGCTTCAGCCTTTTTCACCCCTGCATGAGCGGTGGCGAATTTGTCCGCTATCTCTTCAAACATTGATATTGATCGTGCCAGTAGCTGAGAGTACCATGTCAATGCTCCACCTATCAAAGTTTCTCCGAACTTTTTTAGCAGCACAGATGGTACCTGTTCCTTTGACAGATCGTTGCCCTTCACCGTAGTAACATAATGGATTAAATGGTCCTCCGGGTCCATGGTCCCGTCGTATATTTTCAAGTATAGCGGCATTTTGAAGGTTTTTGGAATAGGATGAGGGGCAGCCCCGTCCTTGTATGGTTGTTCGACGAATCGGCCCACATCGCATTTTGGTAATAGCTCAGGAGCGCCTGGTATTTTGTCAACCCTTTCCCGATGCTCCTTCATTTGATCACGGAGCGTCTTGTTCTCATTTTCTATCTCTTCCATTTTCTTTAAGATGGCCATGAGTGCATCATCACCCGCATCAGTGACAGTGCGGGTGTTGCCCGTTCGTGTAGTGCTTGGTCATTAGTGGTAGCTGTGATTCCTATAGGCGGCAGGTCTTCAACATTTCCTTGAGGAGGTTTTTCGAGCATGTTGCTCAAAGCACTTGTCAACCATTCTTCTAGCAGCTTTTTGACTGCTGGTGGTGTTTCTCCCACCGCAGACGTTGAGGCTCCCCTTTCGTGCAAGACCGTCAGATCCCCGTGTGGAGAATGTGAGATCTCCTCCTCCGGTGTAACTCTTGGTGTTGTGTTCTCAGTGTCTTCCCTACTGGCTTTGTTGAAGGAGTTCAGGAGATTATTTGAGACATCTGCTATCGTATTCAGCCTCGCTTCTTTTTCTGTCATTGTTGGTTTTTATGAGGTTTGAAGAACAGTAATCGTCACTCTCAAGAATCTAGATGAGAACTATGATTTCAGCTATGGAAATCCCCACAGACGGCGCCAAATTGTTTGACTCAAACGATATTAGACTCTTTTTGGACAAATCAATCAAAGATGAAGGGGTAAATCGTAGCTGAAGATAATAAACTCTAGGATGATAAGAATAGAGAGAAGAGAGTTGTTAATTTTCTTTTCATTCAAGGCTAGTAAGTTTTTCAAAGTGTGCCTCCCTCCTTTACAAGGCTCCCATTCTTCTTATATATTCAGAAATCCCCTCCCCCCAAAGAAATGACATGCAAGAGATCCTTGAGGAATATTCTCGACATCCCCTAGATGGGTTAATCTACTGTCGAGGTTGTATCCTTCTTGGCGTCGACTCGCAGGTACTCGACCATTTGTTGTGCTCATTGCAAGTTTTGGTTGGTGAAATTCAGACCCATACAAGTATGTCTCCATTGATTTATTATAAGTACTTTCCATTTCATCGTGGTTTGATATAAATTCTTAATAGGAGTAAGTTTTTTTTTGGTAAAGTTTAACTTTTCATAGACTTTTTTCTTAATAGGAGTAAGTTTTTTTTTGGTAAAGTTTAACTTTTCATAGACTTTCGCTCTTATTCTGTATATTCATTCTCTTTTTTATTATTGAAAATGAAGGTTTTGCCCTATCACTTTATGCCCTTCACATGGCAACATTTGATGCACAATTCGATACTGAGCTATTCTTTTTTAACAGAATTAATTTAGAGATTATTTGCGATAGTAAAAAGTATTGAAGTTTATCAATTTTAGGATTCAATCTTCGGCAAAAAATTGGAGTTTAAAAGGAGGCGTATATACTAGACATGTCATATTAGAAACTTGCTCAAAACCTAAAAAAAAATATACATAATTAGTTGATATGTACGTAAGTTGGTTCAGACATCAATATTATAAAAAAATATTTTCTAATTTTGACGATAATTACGCTTGTCAAATGTCGACAATTAGTTGGACAGTAGTGAGTACCACCGAAAGATCGACAAAATATTCAAAGTGCCTCACCTCAAATAAGTCTAAGCTTTTTTCAATTTTAAATATTTGCTATGTCAAAGGTCATTTGTAACTACTTAGTACTTAGTGCATGATGCTATTAGTGCTTCATGTGAAATTTATACTTTTCCACGTTTCAAAAGGTTTAACGTCTAAAGCAGCCTTTTTATTTTTTTAGGTACGGAGAAAAAGATAAAATTTAAGTGGAGCAAAAAGAGATACTTTTATTTATTTTTTCTTGGAGAAGATATTCCTGTCAAAATTTTATATTTATCAAACTATCCCCACAGTAAGCATAAACCAATAATAAGCATAGCCAAGAGCATACCCTCAAAATCGGACAGCAATTAAATTTGTAAGTAATTTTAAAGATACACGGATTAATTTGACACAAAGCGATAAATTGAATCAGATTGAACAAACAAAAATAAAATGAATCCAAACCACGCGAGGAGGATGACTTTAGCCTTAGTAAAATATTCGTCCTTGATCGGGGCTAACAATAGCCAACACTGATGAACAGGAAAAAGAGCTAAATAACATAGAAAATAATAATATATTGCTTTGGAATGTGTGATACAATGTGTTTCGTAAATTATCAGACCCATTTATATAGTAGAGAAATCCTACTCTAGGTACAATTCCACAAAAGGTAAAAAATCTTCTATTTAACTGATTGTCAGTTCTTCATCGATACGTGCCGAGATTCATGCTGTGATATCTGGTCGGTCACGATTACGGCCTTCTGTTGGTCTGCTTGATTGTCTTATAGTGTTCTTCGAGGTCGTTCAAGGCTAGGACTGATTCCGGACCATGACCCCGATATTTTCGAGGGCGGGCGTCATGCCTCCGGACTCTTACTCGACGAGGCCCTTGCCTCCATTTCAGTCCTATGTCATCATGTCTCGAGCCTGGCTATCTTATCAGAGACCAGGGTGTACCATGAGCCCGGTTCCACCCGTATATAGATAGTCCCCTTATTTCTCGGAGAGTAAGTTGACAAGAAACGACATGAGCTCCCTGATTTCCTCTTCGATATGACGTGTCACAAACGACAAAAAACCTGAAACGTCTCGTCAATCATGTCATAATGGCCTTAAATGCGTGTCAGCCACCGGTTAACTGTTCTTGGACGCGAAACATCGTGGAAACTTTATAAATACCCCCTCCTTTGTTCATTTGTCACTTTACATCAAACTTTCTATGCTCGTACCCAATACTCTTTAGCACTTTTATCTCCGTTACTCAAGGTTCTTTCAATCGTCATCACCATCCCGCAGGATGCCCGAGTTCTTTCCGCCCTCATCGGGGTAGCTAGCTACCTCTGGTGCCTGGTAATCGATGAAGACCAGACCAAAATGAACGAGGTGGATGCCCCATGCCTTTTCAATGAAGCACAGTAGGTGCTGAACCGGGTAAGCTGTTACCAAACTTTTTTACCTTTCAACTTTAGTTCTCGATGATCCTAATATCTCTTCTCATATTTGCAGGCTTCGGTGCTTTACCATGAAACCTTCCTTTGGTATCAGGATGAGCTGAGCCAGCTGGAGGCCGAAGTTAAAGTGCTTGCTGAGAAGAGAGATATGTATAAACTTCTTAGTGAGCAATATCAGGGAAAAGTCAAGAGCCTTCGATATGAGCTGGACGTGGTTCAGAAATAACATGCCAGCCTGGTGGAACAGGTAAAGTTAGCGATGACGAGCTAGACACGGTGACTAACGGTCAGAACCCGCAGGTCCAACAGAAGCTTGATCGGATCGACCAACTCCGAGCCAAGATGGATGTAATCAAAGTCAAGGCCGAAGAGTGGAAGGTCAAGATAGATCGCTTGGCCTCGGAGAAGGATCCTGCCCGGGCGCAGTTGGCCTCGATGGAGGCTCAACTTCATGCGATGAGGGAGAAGGCTGAGGCACGGTCCCAGAAAATTGAGGAACTCCAGTCTCAACTGAGCTTAGTTGTTACCGATCGGGAGACCCTCGCCAAAGAGCTTAAAGCAGCCAAGTCAGTGACTGAAATAACCAAGGTCGATGCCGATGAGATGGTTGCCCAGTAAAAAGCCGATGCTGAGGCAGCCAAGGACCACTTGAAAGACATTGTTGAATATGTGAAGTGGCAGTCTCGTAGGGAGGCCCTCGAGGAGTTTCATGCCAGGGTTTTGATTTATCGGCCTAGATTGAAAATGCTAAGGGGATCGAGGACGAGGCCAAGAAGCTGGCATATCCTGAGGACAAAGAAGACTCTGAGGGTTCCAGCATATTTGGGGGAGGAGAAGACCCCGGTGGTCTCGATGACAAAGCTGGTTCCGGTGAAAACCAGGCTGTTTAGGTGCTTTGTAGATTTTTCTTTATTTTTGCACCTTTGTATTTTTTGTTGAGGTCGTTTGGCTCTTTATCCCTTCGACAATTTCTAAGCTTGTTTCCTTTTGCTCTTTTCTTTATGATTGCAAAGATATCAAATTCATTAGCACGTATAATTAGGTCTTGTTCGGAGGTTCGAACAAGGCTCGTTCTTGATATTATTTTGCTTAAGACTTGTGGGGGCTCGGTATGACCGGAAGCTTTCCCCAAAGTACTTAGAATATTTTAGGTTACAATTTTGCCGAGGGTAGCCTTTTGAACCGGTTTAGAAATTTTGAAGACCTTATGTTTTGGTTACGGGTCTCGGACGTCTCCGAGCCATTCTAGGACTGTCGTAGCCTTTTGAGTTCGGGTGTTTCCTAATGAGCTTGTTACCCCGAGTCATACAGGCTTACCCCAAGACAATAGTCCCCTAATGGGGATGGTCGTAGACTTTAAAGTTCGGGAACTACATAATAGGCTTTGTGCCCCCGGGCTTCGATATCCCGAGCAGTCTAAGCCTACCTTAGACGATAGTCCCCGAGTGAGGGTGATCTCTTGGATCCGGATAGAGGTGGCCCTTGGGCTCGATGTCTTTAGGGGACCAAATTTAAAAAAGAAAAAAAATTTAAGGGACAAATTATTTATTCGCAAGGTAGAAACTTTCTTTCATTCTGTGCGTAATATACAAGGTTACACATGTGTACAAGCTTTATGTTAGGGCTCGGATGGTCTATGTGGGTATGGTTCATTTGACCATTTGGCCCTTACAGTAAATTCTATCCACCGAGCTTAGACTATTCGAGCACAAAATTTCTTTCCTTGCTAAAATCATTATCCGAGGGTGATCCCCCCAGTATTCGAGGCCAATCATAGAGAAGACTCGAATAGTGTTGATGTGATCCTTGACACTGATTCATAGTCGGTCTTCAATTCTAAGTTAGCATGATTCGATGTTGCCTCGTTAAAAACCTTTCCGGAAAACCCATTTGGGAAAAAATCGGTTCAAGGAAAAAAGAGTGCAACGCGTGCTTTCAGGCCTAAACAGTTGTATCATTCCTTGGTCGTTACCTGCAAGTGTTAGTCTAATATGTAAAGAAAAAGAATAAATGGGGTCGTACCTTAGCAGTAGTATCGTTTCAAGTGAGTTATGTTCCAATTGTTCGGTAGTCGCTCAATGTTCATTGCTCCGAGTTTGTATGATCCTTTTTCGGTGATCTCGATAATTTGATACAGACCTTCCCAGTTCATCCCCAGCTTCCCTTCGTTCGGGTTCCGGGTGCTTAGTATGAACTTTCTTAACACCAAGTCCCCGACATTAAAGTGTCGAAGGTTAGCTCTCCAATTGTAACACCTTTTGATCCGTTGTTTTTGGGTAGCCAATCGGATGAGGAAAGCCTTGCGCCCTTCATTTAAAAGTTCCAGGCTCGTACTCATGGCCTCATCATTTGACTCTTTGGTGGCATATCGGAACCTAAGACTCGGTTCTCCCACTTCAATCAGTATTAAGCTTCGACACCGTAGATCAGCGAGAACGGGGTGGCCCGATACTGGATTTTGGGGTCGTATGATATGCCCATAGGACTTCGAGCAAGATTTCTTTCCATTTTCCTTTAGCATCGGTCAACCTCTTTTTGAGGTTTTGGAGTATGGTTTTGTTCGTGGACTCCACATGCCCATTCCCATTAGGGTGATAGGGTGTCGATAGGATTCTTTTGATCTTATAGTCCTCGAAAAACTTGCTCACTTTGTTGCCGATGAACTAATTCTCGTAGTCGCACACGATCTCGGCCGGCATTCCGAACTAGCATATTATGTGGTCCCAGATGAAATCAATAATTTCCTTCTCCCTGACTTTCTCAAATGCATGGGCTTTCACCTATTGAGACAAATAGTCAGTCATAAATAATATAAATTGAGCCTTACCGGGTGCCCATGGCAGGGGGCCGACAATGTCCATCCCCCATTTCATGAACGGCCAGGGTAACAAGACTGAATGCAGTAGCTCCCCAGGCTGATGAATCATCGGAGCATGCCTCTAACAACCGTAGCATTTTCATACGAACTCCTTTGCGTCCTTTTCCATATCGATCCAGTAGTAGACAACTATGATCATTTTTCGAACTAATAGTTCGGTGCCCGAATTATTTACGCAGGTGCCTTCGTGGACTTTCCTCATAGCATACTCGGTATCTCCCGGTCCTAGACATATTACGAGTGGGCCATTAAACATTCTCCTGAATAAGGTATCGTCTTCATACAAGCTAAACTGGGCCGCCTTCGTAAGCAAAGCCCTCGATCCTTAAGGATCCGAGGGTAGTTTTCCAGTCTTTATATACTCTATATATTTGTTTCTCCAGTTCCAGGTTAGGCTTGTTGAGTTTATCTCGGTGTGACCTTCTTCCACTATCGATCTCATGAGTTGCACGACCGTCCCTGAGTTGAACTCATTATCGTCGACCGACAATCCCAAGTTAGCAAGAGCATCGGCCTCACTGTTTTGATCCCGAGGTACATGTTGTAGAGTCTACTCCTTGAACCGGTGTAGTGTTACCTGCATTTTATCCGGGCATCTTTGCATTCGCTCTTCTCTGACTTTGAACGTCCCATTAGCTTGGTCCACCACAAGGAGGGAGTCGCACTTAGGTTCGATCACCTCTGCCCCCAAGCTTTTAGCCCCTTCGAGGCCTGCAATCATAGCCTCATACTCGACCTCATTGTTAGTTAATTTCACAATCCTAATAGATAATCTAACTACATTACCCGTCAGTGGCTTCAATACGGTGCCATGTTCGGACCCCTTTGCATTCGAGGCACCGTCCATAAAGAGGGTCCGAATTCCCGAAGAAGTCCCCGAGTTCAACAACAACTCTCTTTCGACCTCGGGTATTAGGGCCGACGTAAAGTCGGCCACAATGTCTGCCAAAATTTGAGATTTGATGGTGGTCTAGGGTTGATATTCGATATCGTAATCGTTGATTTCCACGGCCTATTTGGCCAGTCGTCCTGAGAGCTGGGGTTTATGCATTATGTTCCTCAAATGGGTAAGTAGTTACAACACATATGGGGTGGCATTGAAAGTATGGTTTTAGCTTCCTAGAGGCTCTTAGCAAAGCGAGCGCCAATTTTTCTAGGTGAGGATACCTAGTTTCGGCTTCGTCTAGAGTTCTGCTAACATAATATATAGGAAATTGCGTACCTTATTCTCCCCGAACCAGGACTCCACTTACCGCCACCTCGGATACTGCTAAGTATAGGTATAACTATTCGTTTGCCTTCGAAGTGTGAAGCAAAGGTAGGCTCGAGAGGTACCGTTTGAGTTCCTCCAAGGCTTGTTGGCTCCGGAGTCTAAGAGAAGTTATTCTTCTTCTTCAATAGTGAGAAGAACCGATGGCTATTGTCGGAGGACCTCGAGATGAGTCAACCCAAATCGGATATGCGTCCGATTAACCTTTATACGGCATTGACATTGTCCACTACGGTAATGTTCTCTTTTGGCCTTGATTTTATCAGGATTGATCTCGATCCCCCGGTTATACACCATGAATGTTCAGCTTCATATTGTATTTTTTCAATATGTCGAAGGTTTCCTGCAAATGCATCAAATGGTCCTCTGCTCGCAGGGACTTAACCAACATATTATCAATATAAACCTCCATTGATTTTCCTATCTATTTTTTGAACATCCAATTTACTAGGCTTTGGTAAATGGCACCGGCGTTTTTTAGTCCGAATGGAATTACGTTATAGCAGTAGGTACCATACTTAGGGATGAAGGACGTTTTTTCTTGATCACTCGGGTCCATCAGAATTTGGTTGTACCCAGATAAGCGTCGAGAAAATTGAGGATCTCGTGGCCGGCTATTGCATCAATTATGCAATCGATGATGGGAAAAGGGAAAGAGTCCTTGGGACATGCTTTATTTAAGTCTTTATAGTCTACACATATTCTTAATTTGTTTCCCTTTTTAGGGACTACCACTACGTTTTCTAACTAATCCGGGTATTTGACCTCCCAGATGGACCCTATTTTAAGGAGTTTAGATACCTCGTCCTTGATGAATGCATGCTTGACTTCGGACTGAGGCCTCCTTTTCTGCTTGACCGGGTGGAACTTCAGGTCCAGGCTCAGTTTGTGAGTAGTTATTTCCGGCAGGATCCATATCATATCAAGGTGGTACCAAGTGAAACAATTTATGTTAGCTATAAGGAAATGAATGAGTTTTTTTCCTGAGCTCGGGATTTAACCCTATGCCTAGGTATACCGTACGATCGGGCAAGTGCTCGATCAATACGACCTGCTCCAGTTCCTCGACCATTGATTTGGTGGCTTTAGAATCATAGGGAATTATAAAGGACATGGGGACTCCGTAGTTGTCGTCCTCACCGTCCCCTGCTTCTTCGGATCGATTGGGATTGGTGTCGGTGACTGCTATTTGGTTCCTTCCTTGGCGACCGAGCTCGGATCTTTTATCATTGTAAGTGAGGATATCGGGATTACCTCTTCTACTGCGAACATTTCCTTTGTGCCTGGTTGTTCTCCGTAGATTGTTTTAATCCCTCTTAGCATTGGGAATTTCAACACTTGGTACAGGTCGAGGGTATTGCCCTTATGTTGTGGATCTATGGCCTTCCAAACAGAGTGTTGTACCTCATATCTCCTCCGATTACATAGAACATGGCTTCCTGAATGGTCCCGGAAGCATTCACTAGTAATATTATCTCCCCTTTAGTGGTTTCACATGCCATGTTGAATCCATTTAGAACTCGGACTGCATGCATAATTTGATCTTGTAGACCGAGCTGTTCCACGATCCTCGATCTGATGATGTTGGCCGAGCTACCTGGATCAATTAACACATGCTTAACTCGAGATTTATTTATCAGTACAGATATTACCAGTGCATTATTGTGGGGTTGCACAATCCCTTCCATGTCTTCGTCGTTGAAAGACAAGGTTACTTCTGGCACATAATCCCGAGTCTGTTTTATCCCTGTGATGGATACTTTGGTGTGCTTTAGCATCGGCCCCTAGGGAACATTGACCCCACGATGATCATGTTAATGGCGTGCTGAGGTTCTTCCTACTCGATCTGTTTATTAGAATCTCTATTCCTGAAATGATTCTTGGCTCGATCGCTTAGGAACTCTCGGAGATGTCCGTTGTTGAATAGTCGGGCTACTTCCTCTCTTAATTGTCAGCAATCCTCTATTCTATGGCTATGAGTGCCATGATATTTGCACATTAGGTTAGGATCTCTTTGGGCTGGATCGGAATATAGAGGTTGAGGCCATTTGATGTCTTTGATGCGTCCGACGGCAGATATGATAGCGGCGACAGCGGCGTTAAAGTTGTACTCCGATAACCTTGGTGCTTCCTTAGGCCCGGTGGGCCTGTCCAAACTGTTTTTGCTCATGAGTCTTCGGTTGTTTTGACCTCGATCACTCCTTTCACTTCTCACAGGGTTTCGTCCAGACCCTTGCCTCTTCGATCTCCATTGTATGGCTGATACTGATCCCTGTTTGATCTTGGTTCACGATCAACATCTCTCTTGAATTTGTCGACGGCTCTGACGGGATAAACGGACCCAGAATGGGCCCCAAGCTGATCATCTTCGACCCTTATTTTTAATTGATACCGGTTATGCACGTCGGCCCAAGTAACATTCGAATATTCTACCAGATTTTCAACTACTGTGAAGCCAACGGGTTTCAAACATTAAGTCCTTGGGTGAAGGCTTGAACAGCCCAATCGTCCGCGACCGAAAGCCGGTCCATCCGTTCCATTTAAAACTGGGACACAAATTCTCTAAGCATCTCATTATCCCTCTGTTTTACTTTGAAAAGGTCTGACTTCCTGGTCTCGACCTTGATAGCCTCGACGTCTGCTTTTACGAAGGAATCTGCAAGCATAACAAACGAGTCAATAGAATTAGGAGGTAGGTTGTGATATCATATCATAGATCCCGGTGATAGAGTCTCCCTGAACTTTTTCAGCAGGACAGACTCGATCTCATCATCCTTCAAGTCGTTCCCTTTGATGGCGCACGTGTAGGAGGTCACATGCTCATTTGGGTCGGTTGTTCCGTTGTACTTAGGAATCTCGGGCATCCGAAACTTCTTAGGGATCGGCTTTGGAGCTGCGCTCGGAGGAAAGGTTTTTGAACAAACTTCTTGGAATCCAGGCCTTTTAATAACGGCGGTGCTCCTAGGATTTGGTCGACCCTGGAATTGTAGGTTTCCACATTTTTGTCATTGGCTTTGATTTTCTTTTCTTCAGATTCTACCAGTTTTGTCAACTCCTCGAGCATCTTTATGATCCCAGGGTTATCTCCCAATTCATTTTCGTTCGGCCTCTCCGTGACTGGTTTATTTCTGCGGGTGACTTCCCGGGACGGCTCGGGCTCAATTCTACTCGCGGCGTGGCTTTGGTTTTGGAGCTGGGCATTGCTGCTTGTTGAGCTTATAGCATTTCGAAGTTCACACGCAAGTTGATCCCATCATTTTCATCGTTGTGCGTATTTTGTGCAACCGATCGGACTTCCCTGTGGATGATGTTCTCAGGATCGATAGGCAAATTTGCATTGATGGCCACATGCGAGCTAGCGTTGATCGGGTATCCGGCTGGAACTCCGTTGAGGTCGATGGGGGGCACCTCGTTATCGGGTGTTACATTGTTATTCTCGTGATGATGGCCGGATTCAGCATGCATGTTTAGAGGGCAGACTGGGAGTTCGACATTTCAAACTTTAACTTGAAATCAAAGATACTCCAAAGAACAAGTGTAAAATAGGGTATGTTATAGAAGTTTATATCAAATAGCCACTATTATCCTTATCCCCATGGTGAGCGCCAAACTGTTTACCCTCAAAATCGGATAACAATTAAATTTGTAAGTGGTTTTAAGGATACACAGATTAATTTGACACAAAGAGATAAATTGAATTAGATTGAAGAAGCAAAGATAAAATGAATTCAAACCACGCGAGGAGGACGACTTTAGCCTTAGTGAAATATTCGCCCTCGATCGGGCTCTCAATAGCTAACACTAATGAACAGGAAAAAGAGCTAAATAATAGAGAAAATAATAATATATTGCTTTGGAATGCGTGATACAATATGTTTAATGAATTATCAGACCCCTTTATATAGTAGGGGAATCTTACTCTAGGTACAATTCCACAAAAGGTAAAAAATCTTCTGTTTAACTGATTGTCGGTTCTTCATCGATACGTGCCAAGATTCACGCCGTGATATCCGGCCGATCGCGGATATTACGGCCTTCTATTGGTCGTGCTTGATTGCCTTACAGTGTTCTTCGAGGTCGTTCAGGGTTAGGACCGATCCCGGACCATGACCCTATATTTTCGAGGGCGAGCCTCATATCTCCGGACTCTGACTCGACGAGGCCCTTGCCTCGATTTCGGTCCCATGTCATCATGTCTCGAGCTTGGCTTATTTTATCGGAGACCGAGGTATACCATGAGCCCGGTTCCACCCGTATACAATGTCAATGATCAAAATCTCATAAACCTGCAATCTCCTTTTTTCACAATACAACTTTACTTAAATCACCATATAAATATTAGTTAATTGTATACGATGTTCAATATTATTATTTAGGTTTAACTGTATAAATATTGATTTAGATTTTGAATGTACTTTGGGATTCTTTACATCTTAATTATATTAGCATGAAAAACTTTATTAAGACCTCTCATAATAGATATTTAAAATCACTTACCGATAATAATAATAATTATAAAGTTTTTTTTTCCTTAATTTGACACTCAAGTTAAAAATTATAGGCCAAACATAAGTTGTTCCTCTAATACTAAATGAAGCACTTTCCAAATGTCTGATAAAACACAATTTGCTATTTCTCCCAAAGTACTTTTTGATATATAATCATCATCATCTATGTCAACTTATTAAAGTATGTACCAGTCTAGTATTATGTAATACGTGTCTAATTGCATGCATACATCATCATACATTTTGTATTATGAGAATTCACCATATTCACTAGTTTTGAACTAGATGTCCGCTTACCACATTATTTTTTCTTAATTGTGCTTGGAACTCTATGGTATAAAAAGGGCTTCTCAACGTAAGGTGATTTTGAAAGGTTGGGCGACCACAAAAATACTTTGAACAACGGATTAAGGCCTATTTGTTTGCACTTAATGGATGTTTGAATCTTAATCATTCAGATCTCAGATATTAAGTGCGTTTGTTTTTAAAGTCTGAATCTTAATTATTTAGATCTTAATCATTAAGTGTGTTTATTTTTTTTACTTCACAACCACTTAATAGGTCTGAATAAGTCTGTATGATTAAGATCTATAATATGGACTTAATTTTGTTAAGATACTATCACATATTCATTATTAACTGTCGTCACCACCTATCATTATCAACTACCATCATGCCATCACCACCAGTACACTCAACCACCACCACCATCACCACGCTCAATCACCACCATCACCACCACCACGCTACCATCATCCTCAATCATAGCTGCCACTATTATCCCAAGAGCGTGAAGTCACGCGCGTTTGTCGTTTGACAAAACAAGAACAAATATTACGGTTCCGACCCATAAACCCGGAACCGACCCTTTAAGGATTGGCGGGAATATTTTTACGGTACGCCGGTGCTGGTGGGGTATAAGAAAATGAAAACAAAAAAAGGAATCTTTGTACAGTAGCTTTAAAAACCCGCAATTTAATTCACTTCTCCAACAGCAGCTTTAAATATTAACCTTTCTACTTGCAATTTAATGAAAAAATCAAATGCTTAAAATGGCAGCGGGGAAATTCGTTCATTGAATGTAAGCTTTGCGGATAAGTGGAGAGATAAGTGGGACCATCAATAATTATTATAGTGGGATGAATAATATTCATGCACCTATAACAGGAGGTATAGGCTAGTTACCCATTTTAACGACAAAATAGCGCGGTCTTAGCTAGTTTATGGACTGATTATTCAAAAATAGCCAGTATTTGTCAAGTTATTAAAAAATAATCACTATTTCGTTGTAACAGAGACCGGTCCAGCATTATATACTAGAGTTCGGTGTACCTGTGTATGAACTTCCAGCATATTATGCTGGACCGATATACTTTGCTGGCTCCAGTATAATATACTGGAGACTGGAGCACCGGTGCTCCAAACTCCAGTATTATATACTGGAACTCCTATATATTATGCTGGAGTATTTTTTGAATTTTGAACAATGTTTTTGTTCAGATTTATCCGTACATAAAAAGTGACTAAATTTCGATTACTTTTGAAACTGTGGCTATTTTGAATGACTACTTGTAAATCTGGCTATTTTTGAATTTCTCCCCATTTTATGAGATCCCGATTTCTCACTTAATCATTCGATCAACTAATTGTGTTTTAATTCTACATTAATTTGATAAATTATAGGAATCCTCGTACTTTTTAATGTTTAAAAAAATCCATTTAATTACAATATTAACTCATTTTTGTAAATAATTTACAAATATATATTAGACATATTTTACGGTAACACACTTTACCTTTGACCTTAAATATTACTGTAGTTGTTTTAGTAGATTGAATTTATTTTGAAAATATTTAATATTTTAAAAAACATATGAGGACATTTATAGTTCTTTTTTTAAATTTATCCTTACAGTTCAACTAATAGAGTGTTAGCTAAATGACATGATTATAGAAAGGAAAAAATTATTTATCCAAATATCTATACTCTCTCTCATTTTTTTTAATTGCCATGATTACTAAAAATAGTTGATCCAAAATAATGTCATTTTAAAAAACCAAGGAAGAATTAATTACTTTTTTACCTTAGTCTTACATAATAAATGTGGAGAAAAATTAATGTAATGAAAAAAAAGAATTAAAATAAAAGAATAAAGAAAAATAATTTAATTAAGTTATTTTATTAATTAATACTAATCCAAATATGACAAGTAAAAGGTCAAGATGGGAGGGAGTAATTATTAACACTGTTAGATATCATTTTTAAAAAGTGTAACAAAATGACATATAGTATGTCTCGAATAAAACCAAAAGAGTTCCAATAAAAACCAGATTCAACGTAAGTATAAGAATAAAAACAAAAATCTTAATTATGAAACCTTATTTTTTTAATAATGGAAAAATGTCCACACTTGGTCACACATTCACACTGTCACTCAGAACTATACTACTACTACGACAGTACTCCTTTATTTGGACAGCATTTTTCTCTTTCTTCTTTATTCTCTCTCTTACTCTGCAGTCTGCACTAGAAGGGAAAGTATGTTATAAACAAAAAAAGGAAAAAGAAAAATCTAAAGACAAACAAAAACAGCTGTTTCTCTTCGCCACTCTCCCAATACTATATTTAGTAGTACTATTACATTTTCTCTCACTATATAATGCAAGAATAGAATAAAGTGCAACTAAAAAAGAAGGAATAAAGTTAAGTGCCTTGTAAAAGGCGCAAGAATTTGAGGTACAAGGGGTGCTGAATGCTCAATGCTGACCAACATGGATTGTTCTTGGATTGCAATGTGGAATGTGTTGCTGATTTTATTGGTGTTATTGAGTTCATGGGTTTCTTGTGGAATTGCTTCAGTGTCATATGACCATAAGGCTATTATTGTAAATGGCCAAAGAAAAATCCTCATTTCTGGCTCCATTCATTACCCAAGAAGCATACCTGAGGTATAATTCATGGGAACAATTTACTTCACATGTTGATTTCATGCTCCATGTTATATTCAAGATTTTTTTTTGGGCAAATGGGTGCCTAAATTAGTTGCTTACTCCCTTTCTAACTCAACTTTGAATTTTTATTGTTTAAAGATTGGATTTTTATATGCTTATGTTATCTTTCTAATTGTTTTTTACTTCAATATGTTGATTCCATATTCCATGTTTTATTTTTGTGTCATTTGCTTCCGTTACCCTATTACATTTGTTGTTGCTTTATTTTCACTGTTTCTTGAGCGGAGAGTCTAACGGAAACAGCCTCTCTACCTTGTTGTTGTTGTTGTTGTTGTTGTATATTCCATGTTTTATTCAAGATTGGCTTTTTGGGCAAATGGGTGTCTAAATTAGTTGCTCTCTCACTCTCTGACTAAACTTTTATTTTTTATTGTTTAAAGATTGGGTGTTTAGACAATCTTTTGGTATGATGATGACATTAGTTGAGTATAAATGAAGCAGTGAGGATTCATATAGCCTACTGCAATTTGTTTAGGACTGGGGTATAGTTGTTGTTTTTGTTTAAAATCGGATTTTTATAAGGTTATTATCTCTATCCTTGTTTTTTGATTACACAGATGTGGCCAGATCTTATTCAGAAGGCAAAAGAAGGAGGAGTGGATGTGATACAAACTTATGTTTTCTGGAATGGACATGAGTCTGAAGAAGGGAAGGTGAGTAAAGTAGACTCCTTTTTTCAATTTTTACTGTTTTCATCATTTGCTGCTATTTAACTTATTTTTTTGTTTTATTTTCCAGTATTATTTTGAAGGGAGGTATGATTTAGTGAAGTTTATTAAAGTGGTGCAAGAAGCAGGACTTTATGTCCATCTCAGGATTGGACCTTATGCATGTGCTGAATGGAATTTTGGGTAATGTTCAAAATTATGGTCATATCTGCCAAAATAATGATACCCCATATAGACATAAAGTTTAAGTTCTTGATCATATTACCTGTTCCAATTTCAGGGGTTTTCCAGTTTGGCTAAAGTATGTTCCAGGTATCAGTTTCAGAACAGACAACGAGCCTTTCAAGGTTAGATTGAGCTGCCAAATGAAAAATTCTTCATAGCAACAATTTTTGTTACTAGTCTTACTTTGATGTGATTGGTTTCTAATTTGGGTGTTACTCTTTTTATCTAAAATGCTACAACATAGGCTGCAATGCAAAAGTTCACTACCAAGATTGTTGATATGATGAAGTCAGAACGGTTGTATCAATCTCAGGGTGGTCCAATTATTCTATCTCAGGTTGTTAAAACTTTTCAATCTTGCAAATTTCAAGGTTCTTCCTACAGCTAAAACTAAAAGGTAAATTGGGTGAAAATAACCGTCTTTGAAAAATTATGACAGATCGAAAATGAATATGGACCTATGGAGTGGGAACTAGGTGAACCTGGTAAAGCTTACTCAGAGTGGGCGGCAAAAATGGCAGTGGATCTTGGCACAGGTGTCCCATGGATCATGTGCAAGCAAGATGATGTCCCTGATCCTATAGTAAGTGGATTCTATAGCATTTCATTGATTTTCTATTCTTATTGTCTGTATATTTTCTTCTTGTTCTTTGCATCTTTCCTGCTATGTTCCCATTTCTAGTGGGGTTCTTATGCAACAATTATTGTCAGTTGTCAGTTGTCACCATGTATAGTCATGAATTAAATAGAATACTTTTAACTCCTGCACATGTGGTGGCTTATGTTCCCACTCCTTTCTGTTTTCATGTCTCTTAAAAAAATATTCAGTTGCCTTTTACTCTTGTAGTCACCGACTTGTGACTATGTTTGCTTTTTAGTGGTCTGTAAAAGAACATTCTTTTACCTGTTTGAATCAAACTTACAAACAAAGGGATACTGTACTTGCTCTATTTGTGATCTATGTTGCGCGGACTCTCCAAAATGATGCCGCACCCGTATCGGATCCTCCAAAAATACACTATTTTTGGAGGATCCGACACGCACCCAGCAACATTTTCGAAGAGTCCGAGCAACATATTTTGTGATAACTAACTTTACTAATACTTAAAACATCCAGTAGAAAAGCTTGTATTGGCATGTCTTCTGTTATTTTTTTTTTTTAAATTAAATTTACTTTGGTACTTTATGTTAATGTATATCTTCCCCTGGGCAGATTAATACTTGCAATGGTTTCTACTGTGACTACTTCTTACCAAATAAGGCTAATAAACCCAAGATGTGGACTGAGGCCTGGACAGCTTGGTAAATTTCACATGCATCTCTCATAAGCTATAGTATAATATCTTATTTTACATCTTTGCTAGAGTTCACGACGGGATAATTTCGGTTTTGATATTCTTGGCAGGTTTACTGAATTTGGAGGTCCAGTTCCTTACCGTCCTGCAGAGGATATGGCATTTGCTGTCGCAAGATTTATACAAACGGGAGGCTCCTTTGTCAATTACTACATGGTAATTCATTGGAATTTTACTTTAACAAGTTAAGTGTTTTATATGAATCCAAGGAGGATACATTGTTCTGACTTCCTTTTTTTTCTCCCTATTTTTGTCAGTATCATGGAGGAACAAACTTTGGAAGGACTGCTGGTGGCCCATTTATCGCCACTAGTTATGACTATGATGCACCTCTTGATGAATTTGGTATGTATTTTCTTAGAATCAATGTTTGGATTGAATATCGTAGTTTAAGGAGAAGGTTAAGGATCAAAATACCTTCCTGTTTTGTTCCATAAACCATTTGAATAGGGAGAAGCAGAATTTACTTGGTCTACTCTTCTATTTTTTTCTTTGGTTTATCTTTTTTCTCGTGTTAGCCCCTAGCTTCGCTAGTACACTGGTTTCTGTTAAATTTTTCACATCACCCTCGAGGGTCTGCTCTTTCATTTCACAGCTGCAGAAAAGGGTGACTCCTTGACCGAATGATCTGTGCTTCTGTTTGGATTGAGGAACAATTTTACCTGTTGTACGACTTACTTACCCAAAAACAAATCGTTGTTCTATTTGTTCCGAACACTGTGATTACTAATTTTAAGTGAATCTAGTTCAGAAGGCAAATGCATGTGTTATAGTAGGTCATGCAAGCTGCATTTAAAGCAAAAGCTGCTGACATCTATGTCTACTGCTTATTATTAAGTTCAACCAGCTGATATTAACAATTCAATCAAATTAATTACTTGGAAATCCTGTTCTTCATCATAAATGATATTGTGTTTCTCGGTTAGTTTATTGCTGTTGATAAACTTACATGATATTATGTTGTTCAGTTTGTCACGCTGCTATTGAGTAAAACTTACTTATGAGGTTTCTTTACTATCAAATCCATGATTAGAATTAGGGCGAAGATGTAAAAGATAAGAAAAAGAGCAGCTGAAGTGGAAATCATTGTTTAGCCAAAGTGATTTTTCCCCCTTTGATCTTCAGGGTTATTACGTCAACCTAAATGGGGTCATTTGAAAGACCTGCATAGAGCGATAAAGCTTTGTGAGCCAGCTTTAGTATCTGCTGATCCGACTGTGACACCCTTAGGAAACTATCAAGAGGTGACATTCATTTAAATTCTTCTTAAACCAGTCAGCATTGCCATATTTGAAGTGAAATCAAACTTTTTGTTTTTCTCTTACAGGCCCGTATTTTTAAGTCGGAGTCTGGGGCCTGCGCTGCCTTCCTTGCTAATTACAACCAGCACTCTTTTGCTAAAGTGGCATTTGGGAACATGCATTATAACTTGCCGCCCTGGTCTATCAGCATTCTTCCCGACTGCAAGAACACTGTATATAATACTGCGAGGGTGAGAAAAAGGCACTTCTCCTGAATTACTTATGCTATTAGTGCATAACAATGAAGATGTCTCACACTCTTAATTTAATGTGAAGGTTGGTGCTCAAAGTGCACAGATGAAGATGAGTCCAGTCATTAGAGGATTCTCTTGGCAGTCATATAACGAAGACGCAGCATTGCATGAAGACAATACTTACACAGTTGGGTTATTGGAGCAGATAAATACCACAAGAGATGTATCTGATTATTTGTGGTACATGACTGAGTAAGTGCTCTTTTTCTGGTATTGCTTCACAAACAAACGAATGAAGTTAATTTCACTCGAACTACTTTAGATTGCTCACATGTTTATGATTGAATATGTTTACCCGCAGCGTCGAGATTGATCCAACAGAAGGATTTTTGAATAGCGGAAATTGGCCTTGGCTTACAGTCTTCTCTGCTGGCCATGCATTGCATGTGTTCGTGAATGGTCAATTAGCAGGTCCGTGATGTTTTTTGTTACATACAATTGCGAGTCGAGGCTTTTTTTAATCAGAGATTTCGGGCTTTTTTTCGTATGCAATTTACGACCCAATCGAGGAAACAATTTGGTTTAATAAGAAAAACTGATGTCCAGGTCAATTGAACATTGTTATTTATCATTTCTGTACATCCATTCGTTTTGCAGGAACTGTGTACGGAAGCTTAGAAAACCCAAAACTAACTTTCAGCAATGGTATTAATCTGAGAGCTGGCGTAAACAAGATTTCTCTGCTAAGCATTGCTGTTGGTCTTCCGGTTTGTCCCTCTCTCCCCACCCTCTTCTTCTCTATTCCACGTGCATATATCATACATATGCCTGTTTGTCTCCTCATGGCAGCTGCATGGCTCTGTGTGCTGCATTCGAGTAAAACTGATTTTGAGAGTTATACTTCAGTAATTCCAGAATATGCTCATCATTTGGCTTGCTTCTACATGTGCTTGAATGTAGAATGTTGGCCCTCATTTTGAGACATGGAATGCTGGTGTTCTTGGACCGGTTTCACTTAGTGGTCTTAACGAGGGGACAAGAGATTTAACATGGCAGAAATGGTTCTACAAGGTTTGTCTTTTTAGATTTTTGAAAAAAGAGTTGTTTGCTTAAATGCCCGTCTATCTGACTGTTCATTTCTTTGACCAGGTTGGTCTAAAAGGAGAAGCCCTGAGTCTTCATTCGCTCAGCGGTAGCCCATCTGTTGAGTGGGTTGAGGGCTCTTTAGTGGCTCAGAAACAGCCACTCTCTTGGTATAAGGTGCATAACTCATATCTTTTCTATCATGGTTAGTTATAAAAGTAAAGTTGTCCTTCTATAAGTCAGGAATATTAGGTTCTTCTAAAGCTCAGTATATTAGCATAGGTGACGGGCATCACCAAAAGGAGTTAGCTTTATGGTGCAGTGCTTACATTTACTGTAGCTCATATCAAGAATTCAAATTTCTTTGCCTTCAAAAGACCTGAGTAAAAGCCACTAAATCCCTTTGCTGAATTTGCAGACTACATTCAATGCTCCAGCTGGAAATGAGCCTTTGGCTTTAGATATGAACACCATGGGAAAAGGTCAAGTATGGATAAATGGTCAGAGCCTCGGACGCCATTGGCCTGGATATAAATCATCTGGTAATTGTACTGCCTGTTACTATACAGGCTGGTTTGACGAGAAAAAGTGCCTAAGTAACTGCGGAGAGGGCTCACAAAGATGGTAAGCATGGCAAACTTTGGTTGATTTTCCTCTTATGTAACATGAAGCTCCAATTAGTTTACTGAGAAGCATAAATTCAGGTACCATGTTCCCCGGTCGTGGCTACATCCTACTGGAAATTTGTTAGTTGTATTTGAGGAATGGGGAGGAGATCCTTATGGAATCACTTTAGTCAAAAGAGAAATAGCAAGTGTTTGTGCTGATATATATGAGTGGCAACCACAGTTGTTGAATTGGCAGAGGCTAGCATCTGGTAAATTTGACAGACCTCTCCGACCTAAAGCCCATCTTCGGTGTGCACCTGGTCAGAAGATTTCTTCAATCAAATTTGCAAGCTTTGGAACACCAGAGGGAGTTTGTGGAAGCTTTCAGCAGGGAAGTTGCCATGCCCGACACTCATATGACGCTTTTGAAAAGGTATTTAAGAATCATAGTTTGATGAGCTTGACCTTCATTTTTGGAATCAAAATTGAGTTTCTCACTTTGTATAAACATGAGAAACCTACTTGCATCTTTAATTATTGTTATTATTTTGCAGAATTGTGTTGGGCAAGAGTCTTGCTCAGTGAGTGTGACACCAGAGAATTTCGGAGGTGATCCATGTCGAAATGTATTGAAGAAACTCTCAGTGGAAGCCATTTGCAGTTGATCACCATGATGGTATTAGTGGTTTTCAGTGATTTTTCTTAAACACCGCGACAGAAATAGTTTGAACACTCAACATTTCTCGAAGAAGCTACTACACATCCAAAAATCAGCACCTACCATTTTTTGGCTTTGCTGGGGATGAAGTTGTACAGTTAAGCAACACACGTCTTTCATCAAAGCTCACCTGATTCTGTACATGTTAGTTACTGAGATTGGTGTTGGCCTGCTACTGTAAAACAAGAATTTGAGGTTTGTTCCAAATGCACATAGGGATGATCTGTAATGAGTCCATTTTGTGCAAATTTTGTTTGCGCTAGACTTGGCAAGCATTTCGCTTCCATGAACTTCCATTGTATAAACAATGTAAGAAAAGCAATTATTCATTGCTTTGCACATTAATAGTTTAACAATGTTGCAGTAACAGCAAGCTCCTTTTTCTCATTCTTATTCATCTGCATGTGTTATCTGTCAAGATACCGAGGTTTGCATTCTGTGCTTGCATTGTTTAGCACTTGTTGGTGTTGTTCTTGACAACTAATATGAAATGCTATCCTAATCACATGCAGAAGTATAGCATAAATGTTTCTCATGGTTTTCAATTTGCTAATTGAAAGGACAAGCTTGCATACATTTGTAGATGCATCATCATAAGTTTTCACGACAGAACAAAATTTCTGGTAACATTTCTACCATATGTATTGTTAAAAAAATTACAATTAATGTTGCAACAATGTAACCAACAAAACAAATGAAATAAACTTAAATGACAAGAAACAAGTCAAGCCTGTGAACGTACACAAAACAGTCGTTGGCAGGCAGACTTCAGCCTCACTCCTATGCAACACGAAAACCTGCTACTTTCTTTCTATATATCAAAATCATCAGAATTCAGACCTCTATACAGGTATGGACTTATGGCTATCTCTTGGTCAGACAGTCGGTCAATCTTCACCGAGGAATATATTTTCTGAACAAAGCATAAGCAAGCATAGAAGCCAATTGTTCCGGTTGGCACAAAGTCATATGATGCAATCCACATGACCTTTTTTCCTAAATCTCAAAATCATCAGAACCCCAGACCATTTTCACTATCCTTGCAACAACTTATGAGCTATCTCGTGATCAGTCAATCTTCACTGAGGAGTAAATCTTCCGGACAAACCAGAAGCAAGCATAGAAACCAATAGTTCCGGTTAACACAAAGAAGGCATACGATGCAATCAACATGTAACCGAAATACAAGATGCCTGAAACCAGCTTTGTGATTTCCAACTTGGTGAAGAAATAGAAAATAGAGTAGAGAAAGAAGTATAAAGCCGAGGATCCAGCAGTCAGATAAGCTCTCCACCACCAATAATAGTCTTCACTGCACAACTGGAAGTAGCAGAGGACGATAGTTATCTCCGCACATGTGATTATCAAGATCAGAAAAACTATAAACAGGAAGCCAAAGATGTAGTAGAACTGATTCAGCCATATGGAAGTCAAAATAAAGAACAGCTCAATGAAAACAGCCCCATATGGAAGAATGCCACCGATAAGAATTGAAAAGGCTGGTTTCATGTACCATGCCTGCTCCGGTATTTGTCTAGGTATTTTGTTTGTCTTAACTGGCTCTTCACGGGCTGCTTTCTTATTGCCGAGGTAACTGCCAACAAACACCAAAGGTACTGAGATTCCAAACCATAAGCACACAAGAGCAAACATAGTCCCAAAAGGCACTGCCCCGGAAGATTTCTCTCCCCAGATGAGAGCGTTCAGCATGAAGAAGACAGCAAAAAGTATACCGGGGAACATAAAAGCAGTTCTCAAGGTAATCCTCTTCCACTCTGTTCCCCTGAATGTTTTGTAAAGACGTGCAGAAGAATAGCCAGCAAACAAACCCATGAAGACCCAGAGCAGAACCATGGCAGTCGTAAGTCCACCACGGTTAGAAGGCGACAAGAAACCCAACAGAGCAAAGATCATTGTCACTAGTGTCATTGCAAATATCTGGACACCAGTCCCAACATAAACACATAGTAATCCAGAATTAATAGGTGGGCGGAAAATATCTCCATGAACAAGTTTCCATCCTGTTTCTTCCTGAGCTTCATCTTGTGTTTCCAGTTGGTTATAGTTAGCAATATCTCTGTACAAAGTTCTCATCATGATCATCGCAACCATACCAGAAAGGAAGAGGACAATCATAAGGGAGTTTATGATGGAAAACCAGTGAACCTGATCATCATTCATGAGAAGGTATGTATCCCAACGAGAAGCCCACCTTATATTACTCTCCTGCAGAAAACAGATAGCAGCAGATAAGAAATCAACAAACAATAAAATACTGTATCACACCTGAAGTAGGACAGATAACGGTTCAGTAAGAGAATACCTTGAAGGAAACATCATAGGTGAATACAACCTCCTTATTTGTATCTACTTCTTGGGGCACAACACCACCTAGAATTAAATTTTTTGTATTTTGGTTGCACGTCGTCACTTGAGGATTCTTCTCATCCCAATCCTTGTACTCATGATTAATGCTGTCAAAAAAAACAAGTGAGAAAAGAACAGCTAGGGATAATTATACCTTCCTCTCCCCAATAATAAAGAATATGAAACAATAGAAAGGAACAGGTTAGCATTAAAACCTATTTGGAGTGACTTCAAACCCAACAATACGAGCAGTATCAGTTTCAGGGTCCTTGTGGTACATGACTCGAAAGCTTAAATGGTTGTTGATAAAATACTTCTCCTCTTTACTCTGGCAGAAGAAAGTAAATGCATTAAGGGTTAGATTACTTAGCGAGGATTAAGTCATCATTCTATAGCAATTCAGTGACTGCACTAACCCCAGCATAATTTCCCTTGAACCCAACACGGAAACCATGCTCATAAGTAGTTGATTGACTTCCATCTCGCCTTTGTCTAAGAACAGCAACAGGAAGGTTATCCAAAATCCTGCATAATTATTTGAAAAATCAATGTTTAATTTTTGTGGCGGTGCAAAAAGATGAGCAAAGATATCATGCTGCGGTGGGACTGAACTGGAACAAAACTACACTAGATTAATCTTACATATTGATTCTGTATTCATCATCAATCTTTTCCTTGAAGTTCTTTGCAGATTCAGCATCAAGTTCTTGTCGACAAACCACTTGGCATGGCTGTTCTTGTCTCATTTGGAACTGTGTATTAATTCACAAGATATAACCAATTCAGCTTGTTCACTCGTAAGTACACGAACAAACATTTTTTTAATGCCAATTTCAAGCTAGAAGGAAAAAGCATATATCCTTACAGTATAAACTGAATTCTCTATGCGGTCCCCTCGAAGAACCTCCCCCAAATTCTCCGCACTATTCAAAATTTCAGTAGGTTTGCAATACTTCAAGTAGTAATAGTCATATGGTAGTTGTGTCTTTGTAGATGACAGCTTGTTTACTTTGACATTAAGTGGATCACCCTGTAAGCACATAGATAAGAACAGCCTTGTTATAGAGACAATTATACATATCACAGATAGCAACAATCAAACAAAGCAAAATGGTATCTTTCAATTGATCTTCTTTCTGATGTTTCTACCTGAGCAACTAGTACAAAGTGTTAAATTCTTTATGAAGTACCAAGTTTTAAATGACCAGATGAAACTGGGAAAATGAAATCACTGCAATGCCCAATGTTTCTTGCACAGGATATTCAAGACATAAACCAATAGAAAAATGTATGAGAAAGGATACTTCAGAGCTTTAGAATATACAGCATTCTACATTGAGTTCACACTGAATTAGTCACTGTTTTTCAATCTTATCACACACATTTGCTATGAATTAAATGTATTCTGCCAAAGGCAATCATTCAAGCAGACCAACGCATGAATAAAATGTATTCTGCCAAAGGCATTCATTCAAGCAGACCAACACAAAAACCACAAAGGCCCCAAAGAAAACTCCTAAAGAGGCAGAAGACGATCCAGCAATCAAAATTAGGTAGTAGGTGCACACGCATTCACTGTCTCAAACTTGGTCTACATATAGGTATTAAAAAATTTAAAGAAAAAAATTATATATATATATATAAGAGGATATCATATTATAGGATAAGACACTAAACATGCCTATCCAGAAAATAATCAACTTCATCAGAATTAATACATATGTGACTTATTTTCCCAAGATTTGTTTAGCAATAGAGGAGATCAATTATCACGCCCATTTTATAAATCAATCAGCCAATCAACCACGCCTTCATATGAAATCATTCCACTCTATACAGGCCATTTCATTAGCAGGGGGCGGATGCAACATAGCAGTAGTAGGTTCAGGTTCATCTGAACCTAGTACTTTTAACTCGGAGCATAATCTTATGTGTAAAAAATTCACTAAAAAATAGTAGATATGAACCCCTAACTATAGAAGTACAATAGTTCAAAGCTAAGAACCTTAAAAGTCCCATAAAGCTTAAATTGTGGATCCGCCTGTGTTCATTAGTCATTATATTCACAATCATTTTACAAGCCAAACATTTTCGCTGGTTACCCCTTATTAAAAAACATGGTAATATAAGAGCTTCAGCAGTAGATGAAAATCAATAGATCCAAACCACTATGATTCACAAGTACACAAAAAAAGTTATAAATTTTTGAAATTTATAGACTCCCAAAATAGTAAATATCTAAATTATTCAAGAAATGAATATGGGTAGAAACTACTGAACACCCAAAACTAGAAAATGTCTAAATTATTCAGAAAATTGAACATGGGTAGAAATTGGGGGACACCCAGAATCAGACATTCAAGAAATAAAAGGGCAGTCCGGTACACAAAGCATCCCGCATTCACGCAGACCAAGGAGGTGTGATGTAGGCAGCCTAACCGTGCGTCAGGGGCTGATTACGCGTACCCTATAGGTCACACGGTATACAACTTGACCGTTGCTTAAAGGATCCCCTTCTGAATTATTCAAGAAATGATTATGGATAAAAATTACTGGCCACCTAGAAACGATTATGAATGATTATGGATAGATATTAGCGGACACACAAAATCGAAAGATATCAAATTTATTCAAAAATTGATTATGGGAATTATTATCTGGTCCCAATACTATTCTTTTTAGCATGCATACCACATAAATAGAAAAAAGAAAAGCGAAAATGGTTACCGATTGAAAATCACGAGGAGCAACCCCGGGAAGATAGAACGAATGAGTAGACGATATGAGGAAGAAGAAGATGGTGGTTGTAAGCTGGCATGATCTTCGTCGATCCATCTGAAATTCCATGCTTCACTTTTATTAGTCAGGTCGAAGCTTTTATACAAATTCCCAAGGTTCCACCTTTTTGATAAGTACACTTCTTTAATGTCATCTTTTGTTTCCTTTATATTTTGGTTAATTGAACCTTTTTTCCCACAGTAAATTAAACGTATATAAGGAACTGTGGTGTATAAGGATTATCAGGGATATGGTGGGAGGGCCCCGGCGGAGGACACAGGAATAGAGGCTGAGATAGTTCGGACATTTAATTATTTCGATACGTAAAAAAGCGAGACATAACTATCTTGATTAGAAAGCGTGAGAGGTTGACCATAGCTAGTATGAAGAAGGGCAGGCGTAGGCTAAAGAAGTACTGAAGTGAGGTGATTAGGCAGGACATGTCATTGGTTCAGCCTACCGAGAATATGATCCTCGATAGGAAGGTTTGGAGGTTGAGTATTAGAGTTGAAGGTTGACAGATAGTCTCGAGTCTCTTCTAGGCTTACAAGTAGTACCGGTACTATTGCTGTATTTTCTTATTCTTAGTTCGTTATTAGTAGATATTGGGCAGTCGTTTTCGTTGCCTTGTTATTTGTTGTTGTAATTATTTGTTGCTTTATTTTCATAATTTCTTGAACCGAAGATCTAGCAAAAATAACCTCTCCATATTCATAAGATAGGGGTAAGGTCTGCGTACACATTAACTTTTCTAAATCTCACATATGAGATTACACTAGATTTGTTATTGTTGATTGTTGGTGATGTATAAGGTTATAAATTGCAATCCAATTCCAACATTGGCTCCTTGATTTTTAATAAAACTCTTATGATTTAAAATACATTATCTTTATATCCTAGCGTGATGTGTGTCAGAAAACTACATATTTAAGTGAAAAGGATTGAGAAGCAGATCCATTATTTATTGAATTAAATTTTGAATGATGCAATTACTAACCTTTTGAAAATTTTCGGTTATAAAAAGATCACTCTTTTTCTGGATAATATAGTGTTAAAATCAGCTTGAACACACCTCAATTATTTTGTTAAATAATAGTTACTTTCTATCGGCACATGCATTAGATAACTTCACCCACAAAAAATTAGGCAAATATGAAAATGATATTTATAAAAGGAATCGCTATAACATTGAAAAGATGTGTATTTATGGTCATTTGTTTGATGTTAAAAGAAATATAATTGTTTTTTCACCAACGGAAGGGCCACTCATCTTGATTATTAGTGATATGTGAGAGACCTAGTATTTAAAATTTATGAGTTTATGTGATTTGAATATATATATATATATATATATATATATATATATATTTAATAAGTTTCTAGCACATATATAATGTTTAAAGCAAAAATGAGTGGGAAACCCATACCTAATAAGCTAGCTCCGCCTGTATCATGTGATCATATGTCATAATCTAGCTATCATAATTAAACTGTGATAACGAATTCTTGAATTCACATATATAATTAAGGGAAATTATCAGTTATGTCCATTTATAAGTAGTTCATTACAAAAATTGGCCAATTGATAAAATATTATTAATATTAGCCAAATTAGCCAATTAGCTATTTGTATAAAAAAATATTAAATTTTTGCTTTGTTTTGAGTGGGTGCTATTAGAATAGATTGGGCACAACTTAAGGAGCTTGAATCTCAGTTTTGGATGATTTGGTGAAGTTTTAAAGTGGTTTGAATTGAAAATTTGAAGTAAAAACTGAACATCAAAAAAATTATGTGTATCACACTGTGTATCATTTATGTATCACATATGTATCATATTTGTATCAATCATGTATCGCATGTCTATCCATGCATACCTGTGTGTGAGATACATGCGTGATACATGTTTGATACATGTGTCGCAGAAGACTTTTTTGAACTCGATTTAATTACGAATTTTGATACAAAACCAATCCAGATCACCTCCAATCTTCCTCAAATTTTGTATATTGACTTATCTATATATTTTCAATGAATTTCAACTATACCCATTGAAAAAGTTCCTTTTTTGTTTAGATTTTTGGAATATTGTATATATTTTTGTATTTCATCACCTTATTTGCTACCTCATTCGTGAAATTTTCTTTCCGTCTTGTATCTAGTGTTGCTAATCACGCTTAAAAATATAGAAGGTGATTCTGCATGTGATTCTTTGAGAGAAAGAACCCTATTATTTGGTTTTTCAATTTTTGTTGGCTAGTTTTAGTAAGTCTATGACTATTGACCAGAGGTTGGTAAGTTGAGCTTTATTTGGGATATTTGTGTAAGTTTCCCTATAATTAATAATCAAAGTTATTGTATTTGAATTGGTGAAAGTTACTCCGTAAGTATCCGGTTAATAATCAAATTTACAATAATTTAACATAATTAGGCACGTTGACAAAAATTCTCCGTACATGAAGTACATTTCTTTAGGCAAAATACATGACTGGACCCTTAAACTTGATCTTTTTTTATCACTTGGACAATCATAGAGTTGTTCCTATTAGGCACTTCAATTAAACCACATTTGTGCCAATTAGACACTTTGTAAACCATATGAGAAAAATTATTATAAAAATTAAACGCATGTATTACAGTTGCCTCTAACACCTTAAAATATTCCATCTTATAGAATTAACCCCCAAAACAAATTGAAACTCATTTTCAGAAAATGAAAAACCTGACCATCGGCTCTGGTGACTTAGTACCCTAAAAAGCTCACTGAAAATTTCCTCCGTTCAACTTCATCTCACTTCTTCTTGTTTCGATTTCACTGAAATATCACGTTATTCTCTCTATTTCTCGTCTAAATTGGTGTAGCTTACAAGTGTCGTGTAAAGAGAACAAACATGGTAAATGAGAATAGTCAAATAGATGTACACTAAACTTTCTTTTAAAAAACAAAATTAAGAAGAAAAATGATAGGTTCACGAGAGGAAGAAGAGAAATAGAATGTACGGTAAAAGTTAGCTTTAATTGGAATAACATATTAGAATATAATAATAATAATATCGTATTCTGCCTTTCTTTAACTAATTTTGAACATTTGGCGTGTCCCTTTGTAGGAACATCCGATGGAAAAGGGGAAGATTTTCATAAAACGACATGGGATCCGATCCATGCACGTCCTATTCATAAGATTATCTGTTTTCCCCCCCAGTTTTTCACCTGTTTGGTTACATGGAAATTGTGAATGCTAAAATTTAAAATAACTGGTTTAATGTAAATATTGCATAAATATAGAAATCGCACAGCAACACTGGCTTCGATCATATAATTGTACATTCCAATCCACAAGCATTGATCAAGCTTTGAGTTTTCACTAATGGGTATGCCTTCAACTTTTTTATTTTATTCTTTATGTTCTGATCCATTTCTATTGCGGTTTATTCTTGCAAATATTCACAATTTGTTTTCTGAAACCCTCCATTTTAATTCTCTGCTTTTAATATCAATGCCATTAATTCGATCTTGTCATTGCTCTGTATATGCAATCCAATGCTAGTTAATTGTTCTTGTGCTATTATCATTTTCTTCCCACGGGTTAGCTCTTTTTTTTTTTTTCGGGCTATGTGTTGTAACTATAAAGATTAAATATTTATTTATTGCTTGGTATTTTGGTCGATTAATTTATGTCAAATTGTCGATTTTCTTTTGTGAAACTTGCCTAAGACAGGGGCCGCAATTCTGAAATACCTTAATTTTGATGATTTAGTTAATGTAAATGCATTCTTTGTTGTGCACTTGTGCATGTTTTTCTCATCCGGCTGTTTGAATGCTTTGGATAAACTACTTTAAGGAGTGTTTAGTTCTTGGTGCTTTTTTTATTTTTTATTATTATGTTCCGGACAAGGAAAGATGATCACCTTATGCTTTGAGGGTAGTTTGGTTCGCAAACTAGTTACGTAGGGTTGATAAATGTGGATTGCTATGCCTTAAATTGTTAATTATAATACAAATATTGTTATGCAGGGCTGCGACACCAAAAGAATTAGTTTTATTAATTAGTAAACATGTACATGCTTTACTTTAACTAATTTAAATAAAAATTGTTAAGAACTTTTTCTATATAGAATGTTGTCATGTTGTTATTTTTTTTTTAAAGATTTTATTTTTTTATACTAAAACAAATGTCGTTCTTTTAAGGATTTTTTTTTTTGATAAGATACTTTTAAGGTTATTTTTTTTGTTATTTTAGCTGCTCTTCTTTAGGTATTACGGACAAATTTATTCTTATTCTTTCACATTCTATCTCACAACATAGATTTTCCCAGAATTTATGTGAGTAGTACTTACGCTACAAACAAAAATGGTAACCAAACGTTGCCTTAGATATGTAGATTTCTATGTTGGGAACTAAATGTTGTAGTGACAATGTAGAGTTCTATGCCGGACATAATTTTTATGTGGTAAACCAATAAAGGGCCCTTTAGTTGCTGGTTATAGTTATGCAGGTATTAGTGAGTCTTGCGTGTTCTTACTTAGGTTGCTTTACTTCTTCTCTCCTGGTAAGAATGTGGTGGAGCTCAGAGAGGGGTCAGTGTGTGCATTGTTTGAACTGATAAAGAACAGCATAATAGTTTTTCCTATTTATGGATAGATGTACCTTCATTAAGAGCTTGACTCTATGGCCTTCAGCTTTTGGATGAAATGTGGTCTCTTTTCTATCTTGCTATGAAGAATTATGATGCCCTGAGGATTTGATTTGTTTCCAAACAAAGGATGCTGGTTCAATCCAAGGCATCTTTAGATGTTGGGCTCTTGCTGACGTTATAACGGATCAATGCTTTCAGATAAAAGTGATGGATGTTGTTCCACACACCTCATTGATGGGGATGGCGTTTTCAATGTTGCTGGAGTTGAAAATTTCATAAAGGAAGTTAAACTGGCAGATTGTGGTCTTTCATATGCTATAGTATCCATTATGGGCCCACAAAGCAGCGGTAATAATTCTTTCTAGATAAATTCAATTTGCTATCATCCATTTTCCAGTTTGTAATCTATTAACGGAAATTTATCTTGTTGTTCTGTATGCTTAAATGAGGATTCGCTTACTGCTTCACTTGAGCTCTATATATCATCTTAGTTAACTCTTACTAGATGCTATATTCTGCTTGCCATTTCCTGACAAACTTCAACTGAGATTATGCCAGGGAAAAGTACTCTGTTAAATCATCTATTTGGTACTAACTTTAGAGAGATGGATGCTTATAAAGGAAGGTATGGATTAGTGTTTTAGCTTATCATAGTAATTCTGTGTATCCTAATAAAAGCGAGCGTTATTGATATTCTTTTCAGGTCACAAACCACAAAAGGTATATGGATGGCTCGATGCGTCGGGATTGAGCCGTGCACCCTTGTTATGGATTTGGAGGGTACCGATGGGAGAGAGCGCGGAGAGGTTTGTTGAAATGACTTTCTAGATGATGATTTACTTTCCCATACTCGTTTTTGCCCATTGCTTGGTTTGAATGTTAGTTCCTGTGACTATATAAACAACTTATGTGTTTCTCCCAAAGTGTTAGGTGTGTCTGCATGTGTAACATGTATTGCATCCTAATATGAACACTGTTTGTCCATTTCTTCCTTGTTTTATTGCTTTTATAATTTAATTATATCCTACAACTTTTTGTATAAAGTGATCTAATCTAATTTAGTATCCACAATCTTCATAGTTTTCTTAATTCCTTTTTGCCGCCTTCTGCTATGCTTCACTGATATAACTTTGGAACAAGTTTCATGATTTGCTTGTCTATGAGATACTTCGCTTTCCACCTTCCCTGATCTCTCTGTTAATGTACTCATATCTGTGTTCCAACCTGTCTATGGATCCATTGTTAGCTGTATTATATTGGTAATTGTCAAATTTCACTGACTGATTTGTACCACCAAGTTTCCTGCTACCAATGTTCATTGAATGCTGCCTGCCTCATTCAATTTTGATGTTTTGTTTAGGATGACACTACATTTGAGAAGCAAAGTGCCTTATTTGCCCTTGCTGTTTCTGATATAGTGCTAATCAATATGTAAGTTCCCTTTTAGTGTGTGAATTACATGTACCTAAGCTAAATTGATACCTTAAAAAGAATCAAAATGGACAAATTGTTTAAAAGTTTCAAATACAGGTGGTGTCATGATATTGGCCGTGAGCAAGCTGCTAATAAGCCTCTTCTGAAGACTGTTTTTCAGGTACAATACAAAGTGTTGTCTTGTCTGAATATTTGGTATTGTTTTTAAAATGATTAATCTTAACAGGTTATGATGCGGTTATTTAGTCCACGTAAAACGACATTGATGTTTGTTATACGCGATAAAACAAGGGTAGGTTCCTTCTTCTCTCTTGTGTGGTTTCCCCAGTTGAAGATATTCCGACATTGATTATATCTGCAGATCTTGTTGAGAAGATTGCCTAACTTTTTGAATTTCCCATAATATTTGATAGACTCCGCTTGAAAATTTGGAGCCTGTTCTAAGGGAAGATATTCAGAAGGTACCATGTGCATGTTTCTTCATAATATACATATTATTGTAGACTCAATTATTTGGTTCTTATTCGATTCCCTTGGACTGTAGATATGGGATTCCGTCCCAAAGCCGCAAGCTCATGAGGAAACACCTTTAAGTGAATTTTTTAATGTAAGTCTCTTAAGTTAAGATCTATGTAGCCTTCTTATTAGCTGGTTTTCTCTAACATATGCATGTAATGATATTGATCGATATGTGTCCAGGTTGAGGTTGTTGCACTTTCTAGTTATGAAGAGAAGGAAGAGCAATTTAAAGAGCAGGTAGAGACAAATCAATTACTTGAACTTCGTTGATCGTTTTATTCTCTCTCTCTCTCTCTCTTATTATTTTAAATCTGTTTACTTTGACGTATAGTGTTTTCCGACATACTCAAATAATCAACTCTTTTGTTTAGTGAGCTTTGGGTTTATATTATGTTTATGCTTGTTATCCTTGTAAAGGTGGCTAGTCTAAGACAACAATTCTTTCATTCTATTGCACCTGGGGGTCTTGCTGGAGATAGGCGGGGAGTTGTTCCTGCTTCTGGTTTTTCGTTTAGTGCACAGCATATGTGGGAGGTTATAAAGGAGAACAGGGACCTTGACCTCCCTGCCCATAAGGTTACGTCCCCGGAATCTGCTCAAGTGAAGTTTCAGTTTATCATCTATATCCTCATTGATGTGCTTGTTGTACTCTAAGTGCAGGTTATGGTAGCTACCGTACGCTGTGAAGAAATTGCCCATGAAAAATATGATTCTTTCACAGCAAATGAGGTATTTGCATTTTATTAATTTTTTTAGTGAATTACTCGTTTTTCTTTTTTATTGACCAATTTTGAACACCGGCATTTAATTATAGGTAATGATTAATCTTTTGTTATAGGGATGGTGTCAATTAAAAGAGGCAGTGCAATCTCATCCTGTGGGTGGCTTTGGGAAGAAGCTTAGCTCCATTTTGAACACTTGTTTATCAGAGTAAGAACACCTATCTCATACATTATAGTATGCATGCTTTATAGCTGTATGGATAAATCTTTCATACATCTATACAATTTTGCTCAACTTTCTCCTTCTTTCTTATACCTTCCAAAGTAGCTGTACTACATATCAGATACCAAATGACGTTTGAGAGGAGTATCTTTATGTCTGTAGTGAAGCATATCTATATGGTGATGTTCTTTATGTCTATTAAGCAAAGTTGGATTGCGCAGAATTCATCTTAACATAGGCATAATTCTATGCTCTTTCCTTGATATACATGTTGTGAGAATGCACGGGAGAAATATCTTATCAATTAGTTAAAGTGTTGTACAATGCGTATTTATATATAGTGATTACATAATAATAGGTATCTACTTCCCGATGTGGGACAATATACATGACTAACTACTTAACACTCCCCCTCAAGCCGGTGCATATAAATCATATGTACCGAGCTTGTTACAAATGTAACTAATACGAGAACCAGTAAGAGACTTAGTGAAAATATCTGCTAGCTGATCATTCGACTGTACAAACTTTGTAACAATATCTCTTGAGAGTATCTTTTCTCTGACAAAGTGACAGTCGATCTCAATGTGTTTAGTCCTCTCATGGAACACTGGATTTGACACAATATGAAGAGCAACTTGAATATCACACACCAGTTCCATCTTGATGATTTCTCCGAACTTCAACTCCTTGAGCAACTGCTTGACCCGAACTAGCTCACACGTTGCCATAGCCATGGCCTGATATTCGGCTTCGGCGCTAGATCGAGCAACTACATTCTGTTTCTTGCTCTTCCAAGAGACCAAATTACCTCCTACTAGAACACAATATTCAAACGTAGAACGTCTATCAGAAGGTGATCCTGCCCAATCAGCATATGTGTACCCAACAATCTGTTTGTGGCCTCGATCCTCGAAAAGTAACCCTTTGCGTGGAGCTGACTTTATATACCGAAGAATGCGAATAACTGCATCCCAGTGACTATCACAGGGAGAATCCATAAACTGACTTACAACACTCATCGGAAAAGAAATGTCAGGTCTAGTCACTGTGAGGCAATTAAATTTGCCGACCAACCTCCTATATCTCGTAGGATCTCTAAGAAGCTCCCCCTGTCCAAGCAGGAGCTTAGCAATCGGATCCATAGAAGTGTCAACAGGTCTGCAGCCCATCATTCCAATCTCCTCAAGAATGTCTAAGGCATACTTTCGCTGTGAAATAACAATACCTGAGCTAGACGGAGCGACCTCAATACCTAGAAAATACTTCAATCTGCCAGATCCTTAGTTCGGAAGTGCTGAAAGAGATGTTGCTTCAGATTAGTAATACCATCCTGATCATTGCCAGTAATAACAATATCATTAACATAAACCACCAAACAAATACACAGATTAGGAGCCGGATGCTGATAAAAACACAAAGTGATCAGCTTCACTACGAGTCATGCCGAACTCCTGATTAACTGTGCTGATCTTACCAAACCAAGCTCGAGGGGACTGTTTCAAACCATATAGTGACCTGCGCAATCGGCATACAAGACCACTAGACTTCCCCTGAGCAACAAAACCAGGTGTTGCTCCATATAAACTTCTTCCTCAAGATCACCGTGGAGAAAAGCATTCTTAATGTCTAACTGATAAAGAGGCCAATGACGTACAACAACCATGGACAAAAAGAGACGAACAAATACTACTTTAGCCACGGGAGAGAAAGTGTCACTATAATCAAGTCCAAAAATTTGAGTGTATCCTTTTGCAACAAGACGAGCCTTAAGCCGATCAACCTGGCCATCCGGGCCGACTTTGACGGCATAAACCCAATGACAACCAACAGTGGAACAAGCTCCCAAGTACCACTCGCATGTAAAGCAGACATCTCGTCAATCATAGCTTGTCGCCATCCTGGATGAGATAATGCCTCACCTGTAGACTTTGGGATAGAAACAATGGACAAAGATGATATAAAAGCATAATGAGGTAATGATAGACGATGATAACTTAAACCGACATAATGGAGATTAGGATTAAGTGTGGATCGTATACCTTTGCTGAGTGCAATTGGTTGACTAAGAGGAGACAAGTCCGCAGTAGGTGCAAAATCTGATGCAGGACGTGAATCACCTAGGCTTGATGCTAGACGTGGACGACGATGATAAGTCAAGAGTGGTGGAGCTGCAGAAGGTTAAACTGGACTAGGTGGTGGAGCTGTAGGTGGTGAAACTGGACTGGGTGGTGGAACTTGAGCTATAAGTGGTGGAACTGGAGCTATAGGTGGTGGGGAGTTGGTGTTGTAGAGGATGATGAATGGGAGATAGTGACTGAATATCCAAAAGATGAAATTGGTAGCATCTTAGAAATATCTAAGTGATTACCGGGACATGTGAAGTATGATTGGGTTTCAAAGAATTTAACATCAGTAGACATAATGTACCGCTGGAGGTCAGGAGAATAACATCGATATCCCTTTTGCGTTCTCGAGTAACCCAGAAATACGCACTTAAGAGCACGAGGAACTAACTTATGTTTTCCTGGAGTAAGGTTATGAATAAAACACGTGCTTCCAAAGACACGGGGTGGAAGAGAGAACAAAGGTAAGTGGGGAAACAGGACAGCGAATGGAACTTGATTCTGGGTTGCTGAAGATGACATACGATTAATAAGATAGCAAGATGTAAGAACTGCATCCCCCCTAAAAACGCAACGGAACATGAGATTGTATGAGTAGGGTATGAGCAGTTTCAATAAGATGTCTATTTTTTCTTTCAGCTACCCCATTTTGTTGAGATGTGTAGGACAAGATGTTTGATGAATAATCCTATGAGAGTTCACAAACTGCTGAAATGGGGAAGACAAATACTCTAGGGCATTATCACTACGAAGTGTGCGGATAGAAACCCCAAATTGATTTGAATTTCAACGTGGAAGGTCTGGAAAATAGAAAACAACTCAGATCGATTTTTCATCAAAAATATCCAAGTGCACCTGGAATAATCATCAATGAAACTGGCAAAGTAGCGGAATCCCAAGGTAAAACTGACCTGACGAGAACCCCAAACATCCGAATGGACTAAAATAAAAGGTGACTCTGCTCGATTATCAAGACGCCGAGGGAAATGGGAGCTGGTATGCTTACCGTGCTGACATGACTCATACTCTAGAGTGGATAAACCAGGTATCATTCTCTGAAGTTTTGACAAACTGGGATGCCCCAACCTTGTATGTAATAAATCTGGTGAATCGATAATAGGAGAAGTTGTCGAAGGAAGACAAGATATGAGTCCATGTGATTTTGCAAGGATAAGGTAATAAAGTCCATCTGATTCACGCCCGGTACCAATGATATGCCCTGTACTGCGTTCCTATATAAAAACAAGCTCATCAAGAAATAAGAGCTTTTAAGTGATTTGGCTAAGTGACCAACGGCTATGAGATTAAAGGGACTACCGGGAACATAAAGAACTGAATCTAAAGGTAAGGAAGGAAGCGGACTTGCTTGACCTATTCCAGTTGCCCTGGTTTGAGACCCGTTTGCCATTGTGACTGTTGGGAGAGATTAAAAACATAAAATAGTAGTGAAAAGAGATTTATTACCAGAAATATGATCAGATGCACTTGAATCAATGACCCAAGACTCGGAGGTTGAAGATTGAGAGACACAAGTCACGCTACTATCTGTTTGAACAACGGAAGCTATCCCTGAAGATGTGTCTGTTTACATGCTTTGTACTTAAGGAACTCCATATAATCCAGTAAAGAAACCATATGGATTGGATTCAATGCGTTGGATCCAACGGATTGTGAGTTAAAGGCTTCTGATACGAAGGCCATTATAATATTACGCCGGAAAAAGCAAAAATTTTCTATGGATTACTGTTCTCGCCGGAAAACTCATTGTTCACGCCGGAAAAATATAAAAATGGTCGAAATTTGATTTTAATTGGATGGGTAGGCTCGGATTCGCGAGGAGAAGAGATTGTTCTGAAGAAAGCGTGGACGTCGAAGCTTCGCCGGAAAACTTCTTCCGGCGGCACGTGAGGGCGCGTGGGTCATTTTCTGCCGGAGATCTTTGTGAGGGTTGGTTGCCGAGCTTTGATCTACTTCCTGGTGGTGCTGGTTTTTGCACAACACTGACAGATAGTATGGTTCTTGCGGACAAACTTGTTTTTGCCGCAAAAAGGGCTTCCGGTTGACTGTTTTCTCTTCCCGGAATTGCTAGAATTTATGCACAGCGATAAATTTCTCACGGTTGCTCTGATACCATGTGAGAATGCACGGGAGAAATATCTTATTAATTAATTAAAGTGTTGTACAATGCCTATTTATATACAGTGATTACATAATAATAGGTATCTACTTCCCGATGTGGGATACTATACATGACTAACTACTTAATGCATGTTATGAACTTGTATGCATGTTGTCAATAATAAGCACATACGTACTTGGGCTATAAGATTTTTCTCTTTTCAGATATGATGCAGAGGCTACATTCTTTGATGAAGGAGTGAGATCTACAAAACGAAAGCAGTTGGAAGAGAAATTGCTTCAGGTTAGTTAGCTAGACAATGCTCTCCCTTAAAATTGTTTCCGTGTATACACCTTTGTATATAGCTGAATTCACTTTTCTACCTTTGATTATTTGACCAATAAAACTTGGTGGATTCCTTTCGTTTGATGCCAGCTACTAGGACTTCCTAGACCCAACGAATTCAGTGCTAATTTAGTAGTTACCCCCTGAACTGCTGATCTCATTTCATTTTCCCTCCCCAGTAGAAAAATTTATACTACCTACATTAAGTTTATATGAAGGTGTTTGACTAGGCACATTTAAGATAATCATCTTGACTTGTGTTATAGAAGTGGAAAACATAGCAAAACCATGGTAGAAAGTTAGTTTGATAGAGAAAACTTCGCATCAAAGTTTTAAAACTCTTCCATGAGTTTCATCTGCATTCCTAACAATTTTCTGTCATTTTCTGCATTCGAATATCACTGTGTTGATATGAATGTCTGAAATGGAGAGAATTTTTTTTTTCATTAAAGTACTGAATTTAGAGACTAAACTAAGAAATCCTGATGACAGACTTTGATAGTATATGTACTTTCTACTGAGGTATCTAAGTTGTGTAGTGGTGGTGGTTGTATATTGATACTGGAGTTTATCCCTTAGAACGATGTACCAACTACGTGTTATTATACCTATACAATAAAGATTCTCATGCAGCTACGGTGATGATTCTGTTGTAGCTTGTCCAACCAGCCTACCAATCTATGCTGGGACGCATACGATCTGATACTTTGGAAAGATTCAAAGAAGCATTTGATAAGGAACTGAAGGGAGGTATAGGGTTTGCAATGGCCGCTCATGAGTGCACTGTGTCTTTTATGTCCCAGTTTGATGAAGAATGCGCAGGTACAGGATATAACCTGCCATTTCTGTAACCCCACTCGATTTAATCTATTCGTGAGATAAGATCATATTAACTGTCATTACTGATCATGTTTACCAGGGGTGTGATATAAAATTACAGCCGCTGTTGCTATATGATAAACTTGCAAAACTGACAAATCTTTAGCAGATAGTGTTCATTACAATTTTTCTTCTAAATATCTTGCTGAACATCGCTGTTGGGCTAAAAAGGCCCAAAAATACTCTTAACATGGTGTGATATTATCCGTTTTGGGCCAAGCCTGCACAGTTTTTTCCCCAAAAGTCCTCACAACATTAAGAGTATCCAACTCCTTATAAGTAGCTTATTTTTCTTTTCTACTTTTCATGTGGGACTTTATTTATATACACTCAACAATTGCATCAACAAAGTGGAGTAAGACAAAGCATTGGTGACTGATAAATTGTGCTGAGCGTAAAATGTTGAGCTTAGTCCCAGCAGATTGCTCTTTGAAACTTGTAGGCTGATACATTATTTTGCAGATGCTGTTATTGATCAAGCAAAATGGGACTCATCCAGAGTTAGGGATAAGCTCAAGCGTGATATAGATGCTCATATTGCTGAAATTCGTACTGCCAAGCTGGCTGAAGTTACTACTCTTTACGAGGTACGATGTTAGTGACCATATATTTTAGTCCTTTTGTAGTACGTATCAAAAATTATTCAAACTTGGTTTATCATTGGCTAGTGTTAGATACTAGGATTTTGAGATCCAAATAATCTGGCATTTGTTGGAATAAAAGTTCAACATGACAAAACATTGTCACCTGACAGCTGAACGGCTCTTACAACATTCATAATGTCAATAAATTTTTCCTTGTTATAATTGGATCTTTTGAGATTGACCGTATCTTTAAATGTAGTTATACTGGCACTGAAGTTTCTCGATTTTTTGTCTAGACCAAATTAAATGATGCTTTAGCTGGACCTGTGGAGGGTCTTTTAGATGGAGCTGCTGATGATACATGGCCAGCAATAAGAAAACTGCTTCAGCGTGAGACTGACACAGCACTCGCTGGGTTTTCGGCTTCACTTTCTGGTTTTGAAATGGATGAACAAACAAGGGAAAATATGGTTTTGAGATTGAAGGATTATGCACGTGGAGTGGTTGAAGTAAAGGCGAAGGAAGAGGCTGGAAGGGTTTTGATTCGTATGAAGGACAGGTAGTGATATTGGTTATCTTGTTCAGAAGTTCTTACATGGTAATATTTTAGATATATAATACTCCATATTCTACTGACCTGAAATTCGTTGACAGGTTTTCAATGTTATTTAGCTATGATTCTGATTCAATGCCACGAGTTTGGACTGGAAAGGAAAATATTCGAGCTATTACCAAAACTGCCAGATCAGCTGTATGACTGACTGAATTAATTTTTCTTTTTCGGTTGTCTGTTTAAGGTTTGAATATCACATAAATCTCTGTCCTTTTAATGCGCTCCTCAGTCTCTGAAGCTCCTGTCAGTTATGGCTGCAATTCGTTTGGAAGATGAACGTGATAGCATAGAGAATACACTCGCTGTTGCTCTTTCGGATGGAGGTGCTTCAACCAAAAAAGGCATTGCATCTCTGGATCCTCTGGCTTCTAGCACTTGGAATGAGGTAACTCGCTTAGTTGATAAGATGGTATGTCTTAGAAGTTAATTACAAGAAGATAAGCATGATCAAAGAAAAAGGAGAAGCAAGATTTGTTCAAGTTTTGTCCAAAGTGATTTAATAGAGTTCATAAAATGTGAATATTTTCTTTGAACCATCTCAATTAAATTATCAATTTTTATCAGTGCAGTACTATATATACCCTTCTATGTTAATCATGCCGCTTAGTCTAACATTTGCATTTATTTACCTTTCTCATTTTGGTATTTTGTCACGACCCCGGTTTGCCCTCCGTGAACCATCGTGACGGCACCTAGTCTCTACGACTAGGTAAGCCTAAGATGCGGAAGATAAACCAAATTTGCAGAAAGAAAACAATTTAAAATAAAAATAGAGTAATAAAACAACGTTTAAAAGTGCCGCTCGGCATACACAATATTAACTCTTAAAACCAATACACTTTCCCAAAACCCGGAAACCCATGAATCACAAGCTACGAATATAATAAAAATGCTCTAACTCCAGAATGTCTACATCAACAGAAGAAAATAGAAAGGCTATCACTACAAGATAGAATGGAAAGGGACTCCTCGGTCTGCGGACGCGACAGATATACCTCGAAGTCTCTGAAACAGTCGCCTCGCCTCAAGAATGATAGGAGTGAGTCAATACCTGGATCTGCACATGAAAAACATGCGCAGAAAGGGCATGAGTACAACGGTACTCAGTAAGTGCGAAGCCTAACCTCGGTCGGGTAGTGACGAGGAAGATCAGGGCCCTACTGATGTTAAATAAAATATAAGGCCTAACAGTGTAGAATAAGACAGTATAATTAAGTGCAACAGTAAGAAATAACATAGAATAAAAAGAACAACAGCAACTAGAACAGAGACAAATAATCACAGAAAGGAAATACAACTCAACACAGAGATAACAATGGGAGTACCTTCCAGGATACTGTCCTGTAGTCCCAATTACATCTATCCAGTGGATCTCCAGGAATGCCGTCCCATAGTCCATCATATATATCTGAAGGATCTCCCGGGATCCCGTCCCGTAGTCCAACTATCAGTGCGCGGGGATCTATCGGAATCCCGATCCGTAGTCCCAAATATAAATACCCAGTACTGGGGGAATCTACCGGGTGCAGTCCCGTAGTTCCATATAACTGTGCAAGGGGATTTACCGGAATCCCACATCCGTAGTCCCAATTAAACAGACAAGGGGGATCTACCGGAATCCCACATCCGTAGTCCCAATATAAATACACATCAGTAATAGGAAAATATTCAGCAAATATCAATTTCATATTAAGGCAAACAAGTAATTCTAGTCTAGCATGCTGCACAGAATTCAGGTAAAGCAGTTTGAGCAAATAAAGCAATTAAATCACTTAGACATGCTTTCCTACGCTAACTACAGGCTTAAAGTGCAAGTAATATAAACAGGGAAGGAAACATACTAGTAATTACTTAATGAAAACCGGATTTTCAACAATTAGCACAAGTACGCACTCGTCACCTCACGTACAAGGCATTTCAATTAACAATAATACCAAATCCTAAGGGGAAGGTCCCCCACACAAAGGTTAGGCAAGCCACTTACCTCGAACTGGCTCAAAATCAACTCGAAACCACGTTCTTACCACATGTACTTGACTCCAAATGGACCAAATCTATTCAATTCAATTTCATAATGTAAATAGCACTTCAAGTAACTGATTCTACAAAGAAATTCTAAGCTAATACGCGAAATTAAGTAAAATGACCAAAACGCCCCTCGGGCCCACGTCTCGGAATCAGGTAAAATTTACATTTCCAGAATCCTCACACTCTCACGAGTTCAGTCATACCAAAAGTACCAAAATCGGACCTCAAATGGTCCCTCAAATCATCACTCAAAGGTCTCTAATTAGTCAAGCCCTAACCCCCAAATTTACCACTGATTTTCCTTAAATTTTTATGTTTATAATGATAAAAATCACCTCAATAACGAGTTTAGGTTCCAAGAATCTTACCTCCTCGAAGTTTCCATGAATTCCCTCTCAAAAACCTCCCCAAAAGCTACTTCCCGGATGAAAATGGTGAAAGAATAGCTCAAATTCGTGAAGGCAACTATTTATATGTTCTGCCCAGCAAATCCCGCATCTGCGATCCACCCATCGCATTTGCGATACCGCTTCTGCGGTTCTCACTTAAAGTTCCATCTCCGCACCTGCGACCCAGATGCCGCATCTGCGGTCCCGTAGGTGCGGTAATCCTATTGCTTCTGCGTCCCTGCTCAAATTTCTCTTAGCCGCTCCTGCGGCTCAACTCCGCATCTGCGGTAGTCGCATCTGCAGCCTACCAACTGCAGATTTGGTTATGACAGCAGCCCATAGACTTCAGCTGCAATTTCCAACTTTCCAACTTCCCGTTAACCACCCGAAATCATCCCGAGGCCCCCGAGACCTCAACCAAAAGCACCAACAAGTCCAATACCCCTGTCCAAACTTATACCAATCCTTAAAACACCTAAAACAACACCGAAACGACGAATCAACCACGAATTCAAGCCTAAGAACTCCAAAACTCTAAAAATACGCTTTCGATCAAAAAGTCTATCAAACCTCGTCCGAATGACCTGAAATTTTGCACACACGTCACATTCAACACTACGAAGCTACTCCAACTTCCGGAATTCCATTCCGACCCTCAGATCAAAATCTCACTATCGAACCGGAAACTTCAAAATTCGACCTTTTGGCATTTCAAGCCTAAATTAGCTACAGACCTCCAAAACACAATTCGAACACGCCCCTAAGCCCGAAATCACCCAACGGAGCTAACGGAACCATCAGAATTCTATTCCGAGGTCGTCTTCACACTGTTCCGACTACGGTCAAATTTCCAACACTTGGCTCTCATTTAGGGACTAAGTACCCCAAAACTGTCCGAGACTCAAAACCGAACATCCCGACAAATCAAAATAGCAGAAATATACACGGGGAAAGCAGTTAATAGGGGATCGAGGCGTTAATTCTTAAGACGACCGGTCGGGTCGTCACATATTTAGACCTTCATGATTAGAAAGTTGGATGTAAAAGTTCATCTCTTGAACTTACACATTTATTGAGTAACCTTTTTTTTTCTTTTTCCATATTTGACCTGTCATATCTGTCATCTTTTTTGATTAACTTTTCATTGCAGGTCTCTGCATCAAAAACTTTGATCACACCTATCCAATGCAAGTCGTTGTGGAAGCAATTTAACACTGAGACTGAATACATTGTTACACAAGCCATTGCTGCTCAGGCACGTTATCTTACATCTTGCACATAACTTTGTGCTTTTTAGGACTTCATTCCTTGTATATTTAATTTTTACGAACGGACAGACATATAGTAATATTTTATATATTATTAATTTTGCACCTTCTTAACTAAAGCTCACACGTTAATTGCACTTTGCACTTAAAGTCCCAATCAACCTTGGTTCTTCTTTTATGATTTTCACCTTTGACAACACTTTTCAGTACCTTTGAATCAGACAAATTTAAAGGTATGATTCACGTTAATCTGTAGCTCTATAATTTGATTCCAACGATTCTCTGAGCCTTTTAATTGTATGTTAACATAGCACTTTTTCTTAACATCTGCCGTGACATCTCTATTTGATATATCCATCAGGACAAAAAATTTCTCTTCAGGGTTGTAATATTTGTAGACTCCTTTGTTAGCTTCTGACCATCAGTTTTTTTTTAACTTTAGGAGGCTAGCAGGAGAAATAACAATTGGCTGCCACCTCCATGGGCAGTTGTCGCGTTGCTTATTCTGGGGTTCAATGAATTCATGACACTGTTGAGGTACCATTTCCTACTTATGGATCATGAGTGGGTTTGGATTGCGCGAGTCAAAACAGTTTTAAAAAGTATGGCTGTAACCAACTCGTTTAATATTTGCTTGGGTAAACATGAGTTGGGTCAAATATATGTTCAATAGCAGGTCATAATCCAACCTCCCCACTAATGACCACCTCTCAATTTCTTGTTAGAATTGGGTCAACATTTCTCTATCCATTTTGTTTCATTCTCTTGGAGTATTTTTGATACTCTTAGTCATGATACCCCCTAGCCGAGGGTCTATTGGAAACAACCTCTCTATCTTCCGGGGTAGGGATAAGGTTTGCGTATACACTACCCTCTCCAGACCCCACGTGTGGGATTTCACTGGGTTGTTATTGTTGTTGTTAGTCATGATACCCCTTTTGACGAATAGAGGCTTTTATATCCACTTGATGATAGCATGTATCCACCGTAATCACATATGTCACATTGGTTTTTTACTCTTTTCAGAAATCCTTTGTATTTGGGAGTCATATTTGTTGCCTTTCTACTAGTGAAAGCCCTCTGGGTGCAACTGGACATCTCGGGCGAATTCCGCAATGGCGCTGTAAGTGTTGAATATGATTTGTTAAAATTTCAGTTTTGTTGCATTAGAAGCATTTGACCAAATAACTGTATGAACTGTTGGTCTTTGCTCATTCATAAGATATTGTTGTTAAACTTCCTCCATTGTCCTAAAGTATGACACTTCCTACCATTTTCTTTTGCAACTCTCTAGAATTCTGTTGAGCCGAGGGTCTATTGGAAACAACCTCTCTGCCCATAAGGTCTACATACATACTATCCTCCCCATACCTTACTTGTGGGATTATATTGGGTTGTTGTTGTTCTTGTAAAAGTTCATGCAAAGCTAAAATCGCCAACACAAATACGTTTTAACCTTTCAATGGCGTTTCGATTCATCATAATCTTTGGAATGTTTTATGTGGGCTTTCAGGAGTTATTTCCTAATCTAGTCTGCTAAGATGAAACACATTTGTACCTTCCTTTCTTTTCTGTAACATTTTTAGAGTTAACTGTTTAGACCTGGACAAAAGGGGTCTATACATGAAGCAATACAAACGGATGGGATATAAGTATGATTGCTGCACTTCATTTCTTCCATTACAATGATGAGAACTTTCAAAATAACAATCTATCTGTTACCTGATCTTGACACATGTGTTGACAGCTTCCTGGACTTCTCTCTTTATCCACAAAGTTCCTTCCTACAGTCACGAATCTTCTTAGACGACTAGCTGAGGCAGGCCAAAGGAAGGTGAATAATGAACCTCAACATAATCCTACTCCTGCATCAAAGAGCTTCCACGGTACAATTGCTTCATCTGAAGTGACTTCAGAAAATAGAGGGGAATAATCTAAGCCCCTTAATGCATGACAAAATGAAGTAAGCAGTGGTGGATCCAACAAAAGGTTCGTTGGTTCGACTGAACCTAAGTGGGTTGATTTTTATATATATGCACGAAAAGCAAATATCGATAGAATTATGTAGAACTCACAACATCTAAATTCTGGATCTACCACTGGAAGTAAGTCATGCTTATACCGCCATTCTTCTTATTTGTGGCAACAACTTTTTATGTTTATAGGATGTTTTGTGGTGCACATCTGCTTGATGGCTTTCTCTTTCAAAAGAAAGCATGTGAACAATCAGAAAAATGGAAAGAGTTGATTTTTGTGTAGGACATATATACTGAGATATGGTTTATAGTTGTGGGGTAAACTAAGAGTAGCCTCCATGTTTTTTTTTTCTTGTTTGCCACCAATTTTATCTTTCAAGAACCTATAACTTATTGATGGAAGATATATAATGTATTTAATAGATGGTATTATCTTTTTCTGGTTTTGTAATTTATATGGAAGAGGAAGACTATGTAACTTGTATTTCAATTTTGAGATTCTTTTTCTTTTTTTCCTTTGGCCAAAATGTAAAATCGTCGGTCGGCTGAAACTAATTGCATTCACTAGTCGAAAAGTGTATAACTATATACAAAAAATATATATATTGTCGGCTAATATTTTAGGAAGCTGCTAAAGATATACATTCCTCCTTTTCTTTTTTTCTTTCTTTAGAAACAGTGGGGGGGCGATGTGACAACTTTTTACCGTTCTTGCTAATCGATACCCTTTTGTGAATTAAATTTGTTTGCCCCTGCTATGCTTAAGGTCCCACTTCACTTGCATGATTTACATGTGATTAGGTATTATTAGTGTACTTTAAATGAAGGCCAAATACATTGACAGACCCTTAAAGTTGTCCACATTTTTTATTTAGACATTTTATTTTAACTTTGTTCCATTTAAATACTTTAACCAGGCCTTTACTGTATCGTTTAGACACAAAATTCGTAAGCAGCCAACCACAAAAGGTGCATGTAATTCACACACCACAATAACGAATAAGACGAGGACATGTGGATTTAACTTAATCAAATTAAAAAAACGAGTCATCTTCCCCAACGATTCCTCCTCAGTGTAAAAATCAATGTCCGGCCATTACTTTTCCAGCTCTTTCTTCTCCTCCAGAAATTTAACTTTTTTTTCTTCTTTTTCTTCATTCTTCCATTTTAGGTTAAAACTACTGAGAGTTTGGAACCAAAATGATTGGAGAAAAAAATTTCTAGCGAAGAAAATCAGCTATTTGTGCAAATTAGTTGTTGTAACAGCAGAAAGAGAAAGAGCACAATAGCCCCCTTTTACAGAGATAAAGGAGTGCTGCCGAGATGGTTCAATATTTTCCTTTTATTGTTCTTCTTTTCTCAAAAAATTATTGGTTTTAATAATGGAAAAATCATGGACATGACAGAGAGGGCCGACCATCCTTTACTGAAAATCCTTGAGGCTCATATCTGTGTAAAATGGGGCAAAGAGAAGCCGATAACGCCATGGCTGTTGTCGCGGATCACCGCCTATCGGCGTCAAATCTTCACGCGAAACCTTGCCCATCACAACATAAGAGGAACCAAAAATACCTTTTTCTTAATGACAAATCAATCAAAAACAACCTTTGAGCAAATTTTCTTGTTAATGTTGCTGCAATAGGAACAAATTTTTGGGTCTTAGTTTGTTTATCCAGTGCACCAACAAGTTAAGCATATTCTCAACATTGCCTAGCCGGAATAAATTGGTGCCGACAAAATTCTCCTGCGACCCATTAGGTCTCACCGCAAAGCTTTTTGGATCTGAAGAGTTTTTGGAAGATCTAAAAATTTAAAAGAAATTTTCACTGAAAATTTTTTTCATCAAAAATATTCATTTTTCGGCAAGTATGAAAGGTTTGTTTTTCAGATCATTTTCACGCGCTTGAAAAATGTGAGAGACACTTACTTTGCCTGTTATCATATTGTGTCTGAATGATACGGTAAAAGTAAAGGAACATACTTAAAATGAAGTATCTCAGTGAAAAGTGTGAAAAACTTTAAGGGATTGTCGATGTATTTGGCCTTAAATGAAAACCAAAACAAATTTAGTATCATTAATTCATTATCCAAAAGAAAGTACAATTTTGAGAGAAAATCTTAATTGAGGTACATTAGAATATAAGTTAATTGAACTAGAAGTAATAACCATTGCTTTTCTTTGCTAAACATGAAAAGTTTATTTAAACATTTTCTTATAACTTTGAAATTAATAGTTCAAACATTATTGAAAATATAAATTCATAACAAGTAAGAGATGATCAACATGTATGGGCCAAAAAATATCTTTTGATATAGGCAAGCCACGTCATCATCATGGTAGCCTTCATCGGCCGCCACGTGATATCAGTAAGATTTCAACAAAAATCTGCCCTAGGTCGAAGTATCCTTGAGGCGATGAAGGGTGCGATCGAGGAGTCAGTGAAGATCAAGTTCGTAAAGTCGTCATAGATCAAGGTCAAGGTCGAGCATCTTAAACAGAGTTATAATGACTAATTTTAAGATAAGACACAAAAGAGAATATTCTAGTGGATATCTCTGTACCAGTACTATTAGGGATTTTAGGAATATGTTCCCTATAAATAGAAAGAGACGCAATGATAGGTGATAGAAGATATTCACTTGTAAGAGAAGACATTGACTTTATTGAGAGAATTTGACCCTATTGCAAACATACGAAATATACCATTTTACTAAGATTCTTGTCTAACTTTTCCAGTTGATCCAAGAACAACCTGAGTGTTCGAAGGCTTATCAATCATTCATCATTGTCAAAAGGAATATCAACGGATCTTACCCCTTTTCGGGTGACTCATACGTTCTTATTTAAATAAATATCATCCATTGCTATTTATTGTTAGTTAATGTTATCTCACTCCCTTTGAGCCATTAAATATTGTAGACATTGTTCACATTTATTTCCACCCGACCTAACACATACGTATTATTTTATTACAAATCAGTCATATTGTCTTTTGGATATTAATATTAACTAAGATTGACTATACTTTATTTAAATCTAATTAGTTGAACCCGGATCTAGTTTTTTGGATCAAACAGTTTGGCGCCGTATGTAGGGAATTCTTAGCTAATTTTTTATTTTCCTTTAGATCTACAACTCATGTGAGTAGCTAACCTAACGAACCACAAAGTTTTTCTCTTTCTTTACACGTACAGATACTTACATAGCAGGTAACCAAGGAGATAAGACTAAAGTGGTAGGTGACTTCCCTGGCAACCTCATGAACGTTATCAATGAGAGCTGTGAAATGCTGGGCGATGACGCGACACCCACTGCCTCCCCCAGGCGCGAGAGGTCGCTCCCCTCCATTATGGCATAACAAAACCAAATGGAAAAGGGGTCTTCACGTCTACAGGAGAAAGGACGCCATTGGCCATGAAAAAGCTCCTCGAAGCGTGGTTGACCGATACACTAGTTAGCATGCTCAAAAAACCTACTCCATGCACGACCATGAAGACCACAAGATCCCACACCGTGCAATGAGCAGACAAGCAGGGCGACCAACCAGACCCTCCAACACTAGGTATAACTCACAATATTACTAACAATGCAGATGACAACGTCCTCGCCACTATTCTAAAGAGGACGGAAGAAATGAAGAACGAAAACAAAATGTTCAGAGATCAAATGAAAGAACACAAAGAACGAGTTGATAAGATACCGGGCGCCTCTAAGCTACTGCAAAAGAGGGATGCCGACAGATTCATAGAGCAGCCATACAGCGAGGAAGCATCCCCACATGCCATACCAAAGACCTTTAAAATTCCACCATATCTCAGGATATATGGCGTAAAGACTGACTCCGAAGATCACGTGACTCATTACGTTACCTCCGTGAAGGGCAACGAACTCACAAAAGAACAAGTGTCCTTTATTCTGCTGAAAAAATTGGCGAAACCCTCATGGGAGGGGCATTAACATGGTATTCACAGCTACCAGCCCGCTCTACAGAAACCTTCGAAGAAATGGCAGATAAGTTTGTAATGGCGCATGCTGGGGCCAACAAAGCCGAAACAAGAGTAAATGACATTCTCGTCATCAAACATTCCTTGGGAGCAGGACTGAGGGACTTCCTAGCCCGATTCGACAAGGTAAGGATGACCCTACCAAACGTCTCCTAAGGGATGGCAGTCGTAGTGTTTCAGAACGGGTTGAGTAGAGAGGGTTCAAGAGAAACCAAAAAATTGTTGAACCGTTTGATGAAGTATCCTCTAACCACTTGGGATAAAATCCACAATGCTTACTGTGTCGAAGTACGATCAGATAATGACGACCTCAATAGACTAACCCAACGGCTCATCTCGGTACAAGACGAGCCCAGGAAAGAATGTAGAGATAACATAGGAGGGATCACCTGGTCTCACAACCAAACAGGGAGCGACGTCAACCATACGTCATCCTCCCCCCTTCCCGGTCTTCCTTCTTCTATGATGATGGCCCGTCTAAGCCGAGGACGGGGACTCACCAGAATGAAAGAGGCATGCCCCCTTACTGTCTGCTCACAATTTTTGTGTGTCACCTACAGAAATAATCTATGCCCTGGAGAAACTCAGAACGAAGGTAAAGTGGCCGCCAACGATGAGGTTCGATCCGTGTAGCAACCCCCTAGGAGGATGCTACTTATAAACACTAATGTAATACTTATAAATTTAACCATTCTTTTAATAAAATAAACTATCAAAAAGAGGAAAAGAAATATTCCCGTGAATAAACTTCGACATATGACATCTCAACTTAGAAAAATCTCATAAAAATCTCTTTAAAATTTCAAGATACAACTATTAAAAAAAGGAAAAAAAGAAGAAGAAAATGGCAACATCTATTTAAGTTAAATTTATACATTAAAATTTACCAAACCTAGTAGAAGAATATCTTTTTCATACACCATTCGAGACTCAAACTAAGCATAAAGTTCAACTCTCAATCAAATAAAAGCTAGTTAAGTCTTCAAAAATAATCTCCCAAGTTCAATTCAAGTACCAAATTTAATAAAATATAAGACTTGGGCATAAACACCCCCAAAATAGTCAAATCATTTACCAAGATTAGGTTAACAAAATAATAATGTCATGACATAGTAATCATTCAAGAGTGCATATCTAAGTATATCATATGGATCATGTACAAGTCCACAAAAGTCTACAAACAAAAAATTACATATGCCTATGCAAGTGTGATCTTCATCTAATCTTCTAAAGAGTCTATTTCAAATGATATCCTCAAGCATCTCCCGGCACATCACCTACGATAGTAACAAACTATCGCTAAGCATAAATCTTATTGCCACATAAACTTAACTAATATTTCATAATAAAAGAAAGGTAAGCTATGAAAGAAATACAAGGAATAAATTCTAGATATGAGCTTATTAAAATCAGCATCAAGTACTTAATGAAGGTACAATCATCTCAAGAGGGCTAAATATCAAATCATAAAATAGTTTAAAATACCATTATTTAAAATCTCCAATATCAAGAAGATTTTCAACTATAATCCGAGAAAGTCCACCGATTAGTTGATTCTCCCAACACATGCATCATGCAATTACATCAAAATATAATCAAGCAACCAGAAGGACCGGAGTGCTAGATCAAGTAGGGTCGTCACCCAATTATCAAGAGAATCAAGAGTCATATTGAAAGTGGCTTTTCCATCCAACACAAAATGGAAAAAGTCCATGATTAAGATGGAGTGTGAATCCAAAGTCAAGATGGGTCAAGATCCAAACAAAAGGCATGCCAATAAAAGTGATAAAGTCACCATCACAAAGGGATAAAATCCTGACAAGAATGCAATGATGCTCAAGCAATCGGTATATGTGGGCGAGTTAAATTGTCTTTCAAAAATACTTCACATGACACTCATATGATTTTTAACATATTCATAACTCTATTACGAAATTATACCCTTAATGACCACTAATAAATCAAAATGCCTCAAGATATTCTTTCTCCAGCAACAAAGCAAGTAAACTAGTAAAGTAGAACCAAATCAATATGACGACAAATTTTACCTAAATTTCATCAAACCTTAACCACTTACAATATCTCAACAAATTAAAGTGAAAGAAACACTCAAGTTATGTGCAAACCTTGGAGCTTTAGTGTTTCTAAAGCTCAAATGACATCAAGGGATTTAAGATTTTCTAAGCCAAGAAAAGAGCGATTTTCCTAAGGTGTGCTCCTTAGCTTGAATGAATGTCTGTTGTACCTTAAACACGTAATCAACACTCACTTAAGGTCTGAAATTCAAATATGTTTAAACCAAATCATGATGAATATCAAAAAGGGGGACTAAATGGGTCACAATTATTTTAGTAAAAATCTGGCAGCAACTCTGCCCTGTATTTCAGCCCTCATTTGACATAGTAGACAATAGAACTGACCATTTTTGGTCTTCATAACAATTGTAGATCTATGCCTTATCTTTCTATAAATGTTTTAAGCACTACAATCCAAGTTTTAGAGAAAACGTTACGCTCAAAATACTAACTACTGCCCAGTTCAAAAGCGGGATTAAATCTCTTACTTTCAAAATCTCAAATTCTCTAACAACAAACTTAATAATTTCACCACAATATGTTGAAAAAGAAGCTTGCCACAAGTTTGACAGAGTTTCTCCACAAATCCAAACTAGGGTTTCAAATAAGCTTGTCTTATGAGAGAGAGAAAGAGATTTTGCTAATATAAAGGGTTTATCTTCCAAATGGATAGAAGCTAGATATTATTTTTATCAAATGGGTCAAAATATATTTAAGGGATCCAATAGGATATACTTAGTTTTTTAATACCTTTTTTAATAAAATAAAGTAGAAAAATTAAATTAAAGAAAAGTGATAAATCATTAGCAATAAAAGCAAGATCACATTAATACACATAATTTATTTATAAAATTCAGGGTGTTTCAATCCGAGCACCACAAAATGTGAAGCCCTCTGCAAGTTCCATCAGGAATGCAGACAAAAAATAGAAGACTGTATCGCCCTTAGGCAAGAGGTTGTGATGCTGCAACATGGACACCTCAAAGAGCTGCTGAGTGACAAGGGGAGAAACAACTTCATCAGAGGTCGTGAACCTCAAGGCCCCCCGGAGACACTATCAGTGGCTCGCACCATCAACATGATCATCGGTGGAAGCGATGACACCTCCATCAACGACGTTAAATTCACTGCCACTCACAAGCTCAAAAGATCTATCACACACAAACGGTATGATGGACTCGAAGAAAGTATCATCTTCGACGAGTCATATACCGTCGGTTTGACTTTCCCTCACAATGATGCTTTTGTCATTACTTTACGAATTTTAGATACTGATGTCAAACGTATCATGGCAGATGATGGGAGTGGAGCGTGCATTATCCATCCCCGAGTCATCACCCAAATAAGACTCGAGGACATAGTGACGCACTGCATCACACTAACAGATTTTAATAATGCAGTAGAACGGACTTCGAGTGAAATTACGCTTCCCGTCTTGACCGGCAGCATAACTCTGGAGACAATGTTCCATATTATGGACCAGGTCATCACATACAATGCCATAGTAGGATGAACATAGATATATCCCATGAGGGTCGTCCCCTCCAACTTACACCAAGTAATCAAATTCCCAACACCTTGGGGGATATTCAGCATATAGGGAGAACGGGGCACGTCCCGAGAATGCTACTACATCATCTTAGAAAACACGATAACCCAACAGAAGAAAGATAAGAAAAAGAGGAATAGCAATCAACAGGGAAGCTTTCGACGTACTGACGACATGTTGTTCAAGTCCGTAAGGGCGGAGGACCATATCGACCATTTGAAGGAAGCTTTTGACATACTGAGACGGTACAAAATGAAACTAAACTCAGAGAAGTACGCATATGGCATAGCCTCGTGAAAGTTTTTGGGTTTCTTAGTGTCACAACTGGGGATCAGAGTCAACCCAAACTGCATCAAAGCTATTGAAGGGATACCGGAGAACCGACTACTAAGAAACAAGTCCAAAGGTTGACTGGTTGAATGAAGCTCTCTATGGGATCCACATAGGCGGTTGAGATATATTGATATATATGATGTCACGCTCCGAACCTGGGAGGCGTGGCTAGCACCCGGTATCGCACTGGCCCGAGCGAACCACTCTGTAACTCATTCATTCCTTTTGTAATTATCATGAGCCAACATAAATATGGCCACAACTCGTAAGCGGGCAAATGTTATATCAATTAACCATCGTTCATAAAACATGGATACGTACGGGCTGTCAAGGCCTTTGACATACTGTACATAATAAATCTACGTCTACAAAGCCTCTAAGATTATTTGACATAGAATGGGATAGGGTACCGCCTACCCATAGGTCTGTAGCAAAAATTCTGACACGCTGACTCATAAAACTCGGCTGCACTCCGAATGAGGGGGAGTCTTACCGATCCTTCGCTGAACGCAGACCTCATCTATTGCGAGGGTTTCATCAATCTGATTATCTATACCTGCAAGCATGAATGCAGTGTCCCCAATAACAGGACGTGAGTACAAATAATGTACCGAGTATGTAAGGCAGAACTGAAACATAACAGTAAGTCAATATTAATTAAGGACATAGAAGAAATATAGAGTAAATGACTCAACCTGTAAATCTGAATAGCTCTGTAAATCATGAAATATTTATAGTATCATGCATATGCGTATAAATGTCATGTAATGCATAGGTCTATACGTACATAACATCATAAAGCCTCTGAGGGCATCACATCATATCATCTCAGCCACTGTGGGAAAAATCATCATCGTATACCAGCTGATCAGGTGGTGGTGCATATATAACGCCATAACCTTTTCCCATATCCCATATACATATATTTATATATATATATATATACGCGTATATAATGCCATCTGGTGTCACTGTGGAGAAAATCATCAACGCATACCAGCTGATCAGGTGGTGGTGCATATATAACGCCATAACCTTTTCCCATATCCCATATACATATATTTATATATATTCACGTATATAATGCCATCTGGTGCCACTGTAGGCAAAATCATCAACGTATACCAGCTGATCAGGTGGTGATGCGTATATAATGTCATAACCTTTTCCCATATCCCATATATTTATATATATATATATATATATATATATATATATATATATATATATATATATATATATATATATATATGCATATATAACGTCGTTTGAGTCATGGGTAAATGCACATGTAAATGAATGCAATGCATGAGAAGTACGTGAATGTCATAAAACCATTATGCCTTTGATTAATATCATGAAGTAAACGTTTTTAACTTACATATTATTCTGAGACCTATGAATAGAAGATGTAATAATAAGACACATTGTAACGACCCGACCAGTCGTTTTGAGCTTTTGCATTTCGATCGCCAGTTCTCGAGCATGACTAGCCCCGTGTTTTATATTATGACTTATGTAAATCACCGGTTTTAGTTTTCAAGATAATCGAAATAGATTTGGAAGAACAATTCTCAGTTTGAAGCTTTAAATTTGAAAGGTTTGACAAGGTTTTGACTTTTTAGTATTCGATCTTGGATTTGGATTTTTATGATTTGGTTAGCTCAGTTAGGTAATTTTGGACTTGGGAGCGCATCCAGAATGTATTTTGGAGGTCCGTGGTAGATTTAGGCTTGAATTGGCGAAATTGGAAATTTGGCATTTTTCGATCGACAGTGAAAATTTTGATATCGTGGTCGGAATGAAATTCCAAAAATTGGAGTATGTACGTTATGTCATTTGTGACGTGTGTACAAAATTTCAGGTCATTCGGACGAGGTTTGATAGAATTTTTGATCGAATTCGGAATTCAGAAGTTTTGGAATTCTTATGCTTGTGACGTCTGAGAGTAAAATCTATGTTGCACTGACCCGACTTTGGAAGGTTATATCTCACAAACTATAAGGAATTTGAAGATGATCCAAAAATAAAAATTGTAGCTCTGACTTTGGATTTTTGTATGAAAAGTTATGACCATTATAGTAGAGGCTATCCGGAAGAGTTGGAGAAGGCTGTTGGAAATACTTGTTCTACGCGATCGCGGGGGTATGGCTGCGATCGCATAGGGTAAAAGAAGGGCTGAAAAATTTTGTGCTTTGCTATAGCATTAGTTTGTTCATGATAGCATAGGGTAAATGCCTGGGCAGATTAAAATATACTCTATTTCGAGGATTTCGGCCATTTTTGCATTTTTGGAGCTATGGAGCTCGGGTTGAGGCGATTTTTGAAGGGATTTTTAGAGAATTGATTGGGGTAAGTATTCTTCACTCAAATTTGGTTAAATCTCATGTTATGTCTTGATTCTTATCATTTAATTTGGGAATTTGGGGTGAAAATTGGGAAAAATGGAAGAAGGCTTGGAGAGTTGATTTTGGGGATTTGGATGGCCATTTGATGTCGGATTTTAGTGAATTTGATATAGGTAGACTCGTGAGCGAATACGTTTTCCAGTTTTGTGATTTTTATTGGATTTCGAGATGTGGGCCCGGGGCCAAGTTTGAGCCAATTTCGGGATTTTTGAGTTAATTTGATTGTTTTTGCTTGGGCTTTGTTCCTTTAGCGTTTATTGATGATAATATACTGATTTTTATTAGATTTGGAGCATTTAGAGGCCGATTAGAAAGGCAAAGTCATCGCGGGCTAGAGTTTGAACCGGATAGAGGTAAGTAATGATTGTAAATATTTGTCTTGTGGGTATAAAACCCCTGATTTCACATCGTTGTGCTACTTTGAGGTGACGCACACGCTAGATGACGAGCGTGGGGTCGTACACCATTGGGGATTGTGACTTAGTCTGTCCGGTATGATTGTTAAGTCGCGAATTTGATTGAAAACTATTTGATGTCGTTGTGTTTTGGAAATTATTACCATGTTTTGGGCTGAATGCCATATTTGGGCTTCCTGCCAACTGTTTTGGACCCTTAGGGGATTTTTACTACTATTCCTCACTGTTTTTACTTTATATTTGTACTCAGTCATGCTATATTCTACTGTTTTCATAACTCAGCCATATTTACTCATTTTTTATATTTTAAATGATATTTTGGGCTGAGCATCATGTTTTACTGTTGCCGGAGTAGCTTGAGAGGTTTCTGACTGAGCGAGGCCGAGGGCCTGTGTTGTGAGGATATATGGGATCGGGCTGCACGCCGCAGCAGGTTGTTATTGATTCACGATATTGTGAGGCCAAGGGTCTGATTGATTTATGCCACGAGGTGGCTTGTTGTTATGAGGCTGAGAGCCTGTTTGATTATGCCACTAGATGTCTTGTTATTGTGTTTGGGCCGTAAGGGGCCCCTCCCGGAGTCTGTATACCCCTAGTGAGCGTTGGTACCCAGTGTGAGTGATATGTTGTAGCCCGAGGGGCTGTTGTCATTTCATATTGATGCCCGAGGGGCTGTTCCTTATCCATGTTTACCCGAGGGGCTGATTACGAGTGATTGTGCGGTAGACCAAGGGGCTGGTTCTGTTGATATTATGCCTGATGGGCGGTTTATGGTACATATTTTGCCCGATGGGCTGTTTACGTTTCTATCATTTTTACTCACTTTTTTTATCACTCGTTTGAAACTATTGAAAGTTGTTTAAAAATGGATTTACTAAAACTAAGCTTGATTTATGAAGAAAACAATTTCTGTACTGTTTTGGAAAGGTACTACATTTGCTGTAGCGTTATGTTGTGTCTTACGTGTTTTCTTACTACTCAGCTTTCATTTACCTTTACTACTTACTGAGTTGGCATACTCACATTAGTCTCTGCACCTTGTGTGCATATTCAGGTAGTTCTAAACCCGGTAGATGGTGTTGATTGCTCAGTGGCAGAGTTATTGGAGTTAGCAAGGTAGCTGCCCAAGGTTCGCAGCACTGCTTTTCTCCCTCTTGTCTTTCTTAGACTATATTTAGTACATTTTTAAACTCTTGTTGTATTCAGGCCTGAGTAGATGCTCGTGACTAATGACACCCCGATGTAGGGCTTGAGCATTTATTCCACACTGTTCATTTAGATTTTTATCATGAGATATTTGATTAATTAAAGGCTTAAAAAATGGTTATTATTTATTAAATGGTTAATTTGGGAGTTGTGTCGGCTAACCTAGTTTCACGATAGGCGTCATCACGACCGGGTCAGTTTTAGGGTTGTGACACACATGAGAATTCAAGAACATAGGCACTTCTAGCACTTTTATGAATAAAGTCATTTATGGAAGTTGTGAATTTTCTCGTTTCATTTATATCATATGGATCAAGCCAAAAGAAAGGAGGGATAGACTTAACATACCTGAACTGAAACTAGATAAACACTAGAGAAGATTCAAAATCATTGTATTGACAACAATTAAGCCAATGATTCTATTAAGTATATTTGACTTCTAATCCATAGAAGACAGGTGAATCTACAAGTCAGGTCTTGTAAAAGTTTTCTGAACTAGAAGCTTAAAGAGACGCATGCAAAATTATATATGCTGCTTGAAAACTTAATAGCTTCAATATTGAGGTGTTGTGGCCTTAGAGAAGATATTATGCATGGACAATATAATAAATAATTTCCACAGTCACTGTAATTAATTTTTGTTAAAGATTATCAATCAATGCTCTTACAAAAAAAATCATCTGAAACTATCTTTTAAGTAATTTATGTATAAATATTTTTTTCACCGTTAGTCCATAAAAGTTAAACTCAAAATTAAATCACAGTATTAACATAAATGAAAAGAGAACACATTCCAGAAGTTAGTAGAATTTCTCAGCTACTTTCCACTAATATCATTTCCCTTAATTAGTCAATACCCCATGCGGAGCAGTCAGTAAAAAGTAGTCAAGCACAAAATAATTGCTGCTCTTTATATTTAACCTCCTCACTTCCTTTTCTTATCCTTGTGAACTCACCCCATACACGTCTTTCTTTAGTTCTCTCTTTCTAATAATCTTGATGTCCCTAATTGATGTAAGATCTCCAAAATATTGTGTAACGACCCGACCGGTCGTTTTACCTTTTAGAACCTCGTTCCCTTAAATAAAACTTTCCGCGCTTGATTTAAATAATTTATGACTTGCGGAGATGGTTGGTTCGGTATTTGGAAGATTTTGGAGTGAAATATACTCATTTGATTCCTAAGGATTTTCTTTAAAAAGCTAAGTTTGACTTTTGTCAAAATTTTGAGCAAACGGACCCGAGTAATGAATTTTTATTAGAAATTGTTAAACTGAAATTCTAAGGATTTAAAGAAACTAACTAATGATTGATCACATGGGTATCGGGCTCGTATGTTGGTTCCGGAGCCCGGTACAGGTCCGAAATAATATTTAAGACTTACCCACAAAATTTGGTGCCAATCCGAGTAGTTTAAGGGTGTTTCGGCTCGTTAGAGGAAAGTTAAGAACTTGAAGTTCATAAGTTTGATTCAATTGGTTTTAGAGGGTGATTCTTAGATTTAGCATTGTTTCGAGCGTTCTGAAGGTTCGAGTAGGTCTGTTTCATGATTTCAGACTTGTCGGTATGTTCGGGCGGGGCCTGGGATCCCCGAGCGTCAATCGGATGAGGCTCGAGTGAAGTTGGAATTTTTGAGAAGTGTTAAAGCATCTGCTTCTGTCATAACCACACATGCGGTTGGTTGACCACAGGTACGAGACCGCAGAAGCGGTCCATCTATCGCAGATGCGGCCCAGGGTAGGCTAGGCCAAAATCGCAGAAGCGGCTCCGCAGAAGCAGCTTCGAGACTGCAGAAGTGATTGCAGCCCGCTTGGACGGTTCCGCAGGTACGTCCGATTTCTCGCAGAAGCAGGACCGCAGCAGCGGTACCCTGGCCGCAGATGCGGAAATCACTGAAGCAGTGAGATTCATTTAATATGGGTTCTAAGTCCCCTTTTGCCACTTTTCACTCTTTCATTGGTGATTTTGGGAGCTTTTGAGAGAAGACTTCCACTTAGCATCTTGAGGTAAGTTTATCCCACCTATTCTTAGTTTAATACTTGTGTATTAGGTAGATTAAACACTAGAATTAAGGTAAAATCAAGGGGTTAGAGAAAAACCTAGGGTTTTGAAAAAAGATAGATTTAACCACGAAATATGTTATGAAATGAATTAGAAATCATATATTATTGATCCTTAGGTTATAGAGAACAACTTCCTTCGAAAAATTTCGGAATCCGGGCATGTAGGCCCGGGGTCGGATTTTAGGAAACTTGTGTTGAGGGTTGGGAAATTTCGGAAATAGCTAGAATACGATCTTGTGAGCTTATATTGACTAGTTCCTACCTCATTTAACTAGTTTCGGATTGTTCGGCTCCAAATTAAGAGTTTGGGCTCGTTCTTGGCATTTGGAGGTATACTTGGAGCGAGGTAAGTCTCATTTCTAACCTTGTAAAAGGGAATTGTCCCCATAGGTGTAATAATCGAATAAATTGCTACTATATGCGGGGGCTACATACATACTAGGTGACGAGAGTTCGTGCGTGGCTACTATTATGCTAAGTCGGGTAGTCTAGGACCCATAATCATACTCTATGTGATATTCTTGTAACTTGATGTTTAATTCGGATTCGTACAAATCATGTTGATTAAGGTAAAAGAGACTAGTAAGAAGAACCTTATTTTCCTTGGCCTTTTAAAGAGAAATTGAATATTTCTGTGAATAGCTGCTCCTCAGATACAAACTATTGTTTGCTTGTTGTTTAGTTTATTTATATTTGACCGCGTCACACGTGTGATTCACGAGCAGGGTAATAGATGTATCTATGGTTCATGGAGTTCGACCCTCGGCAGTGCACTATTTACTTTTATGTTGGATCGGGCCGTACGACCCTCGGTGTTACTTGCGCATGCTTTACTTAGTATTTTCCTATGGATTGAACTTCGTATATGCCTTGAAATGTAAAGGGATACCCATGATATTATCTAGAAAAAAAAAGAACTATTATTCCTTGCCATGAAATGCTAATTAATTGTGCTATCCATGCTTAGAATAAATTCTTTCTCATATTATTTGACCCTAGTAAGTATCAAGTCGACCTCTTGTCTCTACTTCTTCGAGATTATACGGGATACTTACTAGGTACATATTGTTTATGTACTCATACTACACTTCTGTACTTAATTGTACAGGATCTGAGGCATGTGTCTTTGGCTATCAATCTGGTGCGCATCCCTGAGCAGATTTCGAGACTTCTACAGTGAGCTGCTTCCCTTCCCATGTCGTTCAGCAGCTTGAAAGAGTCTCTCTTATTTATTTTTGTTGTCTATTCTATTTCGAACAATAGGATAGATTAATTCTTTTGTATATTCTACTAGTTGCCCACAATTTGTGACACCAGGTCTTGGCACACACATTAGTAGACTAGTATTTTGGGGTTGTATGATTATTTTTGGCATCTTACTGTTCATTTCTGGTTTTTACTTTAACTTAAGGAATTATTGCAACTATTTTGGTAAAAGTAAGTGAGAACTTATTTAGTATTTTCTGCGTTGGCTTGCCCGACAATAGTGTTGGACGCCATCATGACCTATTATGGAAATGGGTCGTGACAACATGGTATCAGAGCGCTAGGTTCACATAGGTCTCACAAGTCATGGGCAAACCTAATAGAGTCTTGCGGATCGGTACGGAGACGTCTGTATTTATCTTCGAGAGGCTATAGGGTGTTAGGAAAAGTACTCTTTATTCATTTCCTATCGTGCAGTGGCTGGTATACTAAATTTCCCTCTTCTATTCTCTTACAGATGGTGAGTACACGCACGACTAATGTTCCAAACCTAGGAGGAGCTGCTCCCCCCGTTGCTAGAGGCCGAGGCAGAGGCCGGGGAGGGCATCGACCCGAGGTAGGGGACGAGGGCGTCCCAGAGTTATCTCATTAGTACCACTAGCAAATCTTGCAGGAGATCCTATCATCGAGGAGCAGGGCGAGGTGCCCGCAGCTGAGCCTACCCCGACGGACTTTATGACATCACCAGGCTTCCCGGAGGTCATGGGTCGTATGTTGCGGTTCATGGATTCTATGACTCATGCTGGTTTATTTCTAGCAGATCAACTATATCTCAGGTAGGAGGGGGAGCACAGACTATTACTGCTCAGTCTCTTGGACACGCAACTGCAGTGTATTAGACTCCGGGTGCACTACCCGCAGATGGGCCCCAACCAGTTGCTGCAGTGGCATCCCAGCCCAGACCAGCTGCGGACGGTGACCCGCAGAAGTTATTGGATAGATGGACTAGACTTCACCATCCTATCTTCGGGGGTGAGAGTCATGAGGATGCCCAGGATTTCATTGATAGGTGCAGGGACAGACTGCACAACATGAGGATATTAGAGTCGCATGGAGTTGACTTCACTACTTTTCAGTTGGAGGGCAGGGCCCGTAGATGGTGGCAGTCCTATGTTCTTGGAAGGCTAGTAGGTTCTCTTCCCCTCACCTGGGGTCAGTTCACCCAGTTATTCTTGGATCGGTATATTCCACCCTCGGAGAGGGAAGAGCTACGGTATCAGTTTGAGCATCTTGAGCAGGGTTAGATGTCTGTGATCGATTATGAGGTGAGGTTCTCTGAGTTGTCTCGCCATGTACTCATGATACTTCCTACAGATACAGAGAGAGTGTAGAGATTTGTTACGGGGTTACACCCCAGTATTCGATCTAGCATGTCCCGAGAGGTGGAGATGGGTACTGAGTATCAGCTAGTGGTAAAGATTGCTCGCAAGATTGAGGGGTATCGCCAGAGGGGTAGAGAGCAGATTCAACAGGACAAGAGGGCCCAATTTTTGGGAGAGTTTAGAGGTGCCCCATCTAGGGGTAGAGGTCACTTCGGGAGGGGTCAGCCCAGCAGACCCCCGTATTCAAAACCACCACCCCCTCCCCGAGGTGCTCTAGTGAGATCTTATTTCAGTCCGATGCCGGAGAGTTCTTACTACCCACCAGCTATTCAGGGTTTCTCCGGCGGGTATTCTGGTCATCAGGATTCTTCTAGTGCCCACTTCAGTGCCGCGCTAGAGAGTTCATATCGCCCGCCAGCCACCTATGGTTCTTCCAGTGGGTATTCGGGTCAGCAGACTCAGACATCAGGGCAGCAAGCTATGGTATCGAGAGTGTGCTACGCGTGTGGAGATCCTGGTCACATGAAGAGGGCCTGGCCCAGACTTTGGGGCAAGGCAGTGCAACAGGGTCAGCAACCTATGATTTCAGCACCGGCTACCCTGCCACCTAGAGGTGGAGGGTAGATTGGTATGGGCCGTCCTAGAGGTGGAGGCCAGGCAGGGAGAGGTCAGCCAGCTACTTCTCAGTCAGGTGGAGGCCAGCCAGCCAGTACTCCAACCAGATTCTACGCCCTTCCAGCCAGGCCAGATGCATTGGCCTCAGATGTCGTCATCATAAGTATTATTTCCGTCGGTGATAGAGATGCTTCAGTATTATTTGATCCAGGGTCTACTTATTCATATGTATCATCTTTGTTTGCTCGCTTCCTGGTTATTTCTCCTGAGCCTTTGGGCACTCATTTTCATGTGTCTACTCCTGTGGGTGATTCTGTGGTAGTGGATTAGATCTACCGGTCCTGTGTGGTCACATTCTGTGGTTTCGAGACTAGAGCAGATCTCTTGTTGCTTGACATGATCGACTTTGAGGTCATCCTAGGCATGGATTGGTTATATCCATATCACGTCGTCCTAGATTGCCATGCCAAGACTGTTTCATTAGATATGCCAGGGTTATCGAGGTTGGAGTGGAAGGGTTCCACAATTGATACACCTAGTCGGGTTATTTCTTTCCTGAAGGCTCGGTATATGGTCGAGAAGGGGTGTTTGGCTTATCTAGCTTATGTTTAGGACACCACCGCAGAGTCTCCGATGATTGATTCAGTTCCAGTAGTTCGAGAGTTCGCCGATGTGTTTACTTCTGATCTTCCTGGCATGCCACCGGATTGTGATATTGATTTCTGTGTTGATTTGGCCCCAAACACCCAACCTATATCTATTCCACTATACCGTATGGCTCCTAAAGAGTTGAAGGAGTAGCTTGAGTAGTTTTTAGCAAAGGGGTTCGTTAGACCCAGTGTACCACCTTGGGGTGCGCCAATATTATTTGTGAAGAAGAATGATGGGATTATGCGGATGTGCATTGATTACTGCCAGTTGAACAAAGTCATCATCAAGAACAAGTATCTGTTGCCTCGTATCGATGATTTGTTCTACCAGTTGCAGGGTGCTAGGGTGTTCTCTAAGATCGATTTGAGTTCAGGGTACCATCAGTTGAAGATTCGGGACTCGGATGTTCCGAAAACTGCATTCCGGACTAGATATGGCCATTATCAGTTTCTGGTGATATCCTTTGGCTTGACTAATGCCCCATCAGCATTCATGGACTTGATGAACAGGGTTTTCAGGCCTTATATTGATTCATTTGTTATCGTCTTCATTGACAACATCTTGATATACTCCCGTAGCCTGGGGAAGCACGAGCAGTATTTGAGAGTCATGCTTCAGACCTTATGAGAGCAGAAGCTATATGCTAAGTTATCCAAGTGCGAGTTTTGGCTGGAGTTAGTGGCATTCTTGGGGCATGTTATATTAGGAAAGGGTATTAAGGTGGATCCCAAGAAGATTGAGGCAGTTCAGAGTTGGCCACATCCTACCTCAGTGATCGAGATCAGGAGTTTCCTGGGGCTAGTAGGTTATTAGAGACGATTCATGCAGGGCTTTTCATCTATTTCATCACCTCTGACTAGATTGACCTAGAAGGGTGCTCCTTTCCGTTGGTCCGACGATTGTGAGAAGATCTTTCAGAAGCTCAAGGCATCTTTGACCACGGCACCAGTTCTTGTGTTGCCTTCCGATTTGGGGATGTATATGGTATATTGCGATGCCTCACACTTTGTCTTGGGTTGTGTATTGATGCAGGAGGGGCGAGTTATTGCATATGCTTCATGTCAGAGAAGAATTATCCTGTGCACGATCTAGAGTTGGCTGCGATTGTTCATGCTCTTAAGATATGGAGGCATTATCTGTATGGGGTGTCATGTGAGGTTTATACTGATCATCGTAGCTTACAGCATTTGTTCAAGCAGAGGGATCTTAATTTGAGGCAGCACAGGTGGCTTGATGTCACGACCCAAACCGAAGGGCCGCGACGGGCACCCGGTGCCTTACTCAACCGAGTACCAACGTAACATATCTTTCTTATCATGTTATCATGAGTAAATGAGCTAGAAAACTCGTCCTGAGATAACAAGAATAAAACATAAGGGAATAGTCAACATATGAAGACCCAACATGATATACAAACTAATATATGTGACATACGGGCCTATAAGGCCGACATGACCATTAGTAAACTCGAAACATAGGCCGACAAGGCCATACAATTATCCATACACCTGACATATGTCTACAAGCCTCTAAGAGTACATAAAATCATAAAGGTCGGGACAGGGCCCCGCCATATCAATCAATACATATCCAAAGCATACTGACCAAATAGGCAACTCCGGAGCAAGTGGAGTGCACCAACACCTTCGCTGAGCTGATAGCCTACTAGGAGGACTGTCAACCTATCAATCGGGACCTGCGGGCATGAAATGCAGCGTCCCCAGGCAAAAGGGACGTCAGTACGAATAAAGTACCGAGTATGTTAGGCAGGAAAGCATAAACAAGAACAGTAATGTAAAGAGAGAGATAAAGGAGATACAACCTGTAACATCAGAGTGCCTCTGGGGGTTACTGATATGAAATGCATAATACATATATATACATAAACTTTTTAAAACATTCGCCTCTGTGGGCATCATCATCATATCGTACCCGGCCTCAAAGAGGACTCGGTAAAAGCGTACCCGACCATCATAAGGTTCGGTAGAATCGTACCCGGCCACGTGGAGCTCGGTAAACCCAACTGATCAGTGGTTGCACAATAGGTGCCGTACCCGGCCGACTATAGCGCGGCTCGGTAGAGTAAAATAGATACTATATATAATGCATGCTAGACTCATGGAATCATCTTCTAAACCTTTTGGAGTGACTTAAGAACATTATGGACATCCCTACCATCAATATGAACCTTAGTAGGATTTAAGGATCATACACACTTGTTTAGAATAATTTTATAAGGAAAGAACAACATGGACAACCTTAGTTGCTAGGAGTAGAGTCATTATGAAATAGCGTATCGTTTATGTTCATTTCATTTTAGACCATGCCAAAAGAAAGAAGAAAGTGCCTTAACATACCTTAAACCCGTTGAGTCCTTAATCCCTTCCAAGCAACTCTTCAAACAAGTCAACTCAATCTATCATAGTATAAGGAGATTCAAAATCAGTGCTGAGCAAAGGCTAAGTCTATAACTTAAGCTAGTAGCTCGTTTACGTAAATTTGGGCAGCATCTCCATTGTAACAAGGGCCTCCTCCAATACCATATACCAACAACAATGACCAGAGCAATCCATCAATACATAATTATCAATATCAAGACACCATATAACCACAACAAGTCACAACTACATTACGACGAGCGGCAAACTCCGATTGGAATCCGTATACCCCTTATCAATCCTTATAGACTTCTTACTTCAACATAAAAGTATCATTAACTTGATAATGAAGTCATTAATCAATGATTCCAGCCTTATACCATATATTTATAACAACGAAAATAATCCACAACTTCAACTATCCCCAACTAGCAACTTTATTCACTAGTTCAGGTCTAGCCCATCCATTTAACTTAATCAATATCAAGATAACCTTAGGCACAAGCAAGAACACAATATACATACCTCCTACAGTAACTTCAAGTCAAAATCCAAGTTATATTCATTTTACAACAACCCTTAATAGCAATACAACACCATAGAAGTGACTTAAGCTAGTCCAAGTATTATCTTATAGTTTATCATCCTAACAACTTAACCAACATACAAGCAAGCTTAAGCACAATTAGTAGGTTGTTATAATCACCTTAGACAGCAGAAACAACTTGTAATTTCATCCAAATACAGCCCACAACAATCCTCAATGACAACACAACCTCAAAGAGGTGTTGTTCTTCACTAGAACTAAGTTTTGATGTTGAAATATGGTGTAATCACTTTGGAATCACTTCAAACCCTTGTGATATATGTTTAGGAGGGTTAGGAGAAGTTTGGAGACGAACTTTAGTTGAAAAATGAGCAAAAATAGGCGTCCAAATCGTTTATAAATTGAAGTAGGTCAACCACCGCCTAAGTGGGTCCCATTGGGAGCTGCTTGCGCGGTCTCGCGAAAATGCGAATATCTCTCTACTCCGATGTCGTATTGACAAACGGTTTAATGCGTTAGAAACTAGACTCGTAGACCTTCAATTTGGTAGGTAGAACACCCCATTATTCCAAGTATATTTGGAGAAATTCTCAGATACATTTGACCTAAATTTCAACAAATTTATGAATGTAACTTGTGATGACCTTTGCCAACTCTTGTTCCACAACTTGCTTGCCTTCAAAATGTAGAAAATGAATATCATACGACTAAAATAACTCATAGAATAACCTCCTTATCATGTTAATAACCCTAGTCTCACCCCAAAGTACATGTTATAACATTCGAAACTTGTCGACTTTCGACGAAACTTATTTTCTTCAATTGGTTTAGCTTCTAAGATTTCCAACCCTCTTGGTAATCGTTATTCATGATCTTAAATATTTGTAACCTCCAAGGTAACATTATTAACTTACTTTATTTGCTTCCAAATAGAATCTCATTTCCGAGCTTACATCAATGACTTACGATGTACTCTCACGTATGAAAACTTGGGGTGTAACATCATTCCCCCCTTTGGAACATTCGTCCTCGAATGTTGACTGATGCACTTATCAATTTCATAAACTATGGCTCTTACGAATACTTTAATGTTCATCTTGCCATCTAAGCAACAGTTTTGTGAATAAATCCAAACGCTTGGGCATTCCCCCCTTTTAGGCCTCTTTGTCACGCCATGACATGTGGTCGGAATTTTTCCAACATCGTAACATTTGATACCTTATATCATGCAGTATGTACGACTGTGTCCTTATATGAGTGCCTAGCGACTCGTCTTCCCTTTTTCCTCCATCTTTTAGCCAATCTATAAGCCTCACCGTATGAACATATACGGAATTATGAAAAGCTGCCCCTCTAGAAATCTATAGGTGTATTGATGTCTTTCGCTTGGTACTTCATGAAAGAGCTAAGAATTGTATCCGAAAGCGATTAGACAATAATACTGAAGTAGGAGCAAAACGACAAAACTTATTGGGAAATTACCAGTTATGTCCGTCTATAAGTAAATTATTACAAAAAATTAGTCAATTCATAAAATATTACCAATATTAGTCAAATAGTTATTTGTACTAAAAAAGGTCAAATTTTTGCTTTCTTTTGAGTGGCTGTTGTTGGAATAGATTAGGTACATATATCTTAAGAAGTTTGAATCTTAGTTTTGGGATGATTTGACAGACTTTTGAGATGGTTTAAATTGAAAATTTAAAGTAGAAGATGAATATGAAAAAAGTGATATGTGAATCACCTTGTGTATCTTATATGTATCAAAAATGTATAACATATATATCCATGCATACTTGTGTGTAAAATACATGCGTGATACATGTATCGCAGAAAAAAGTTTTAAACTCGATTTTAACAATAAAATTTGATACCAAACCAATCCAAATCACCTCCAATTTTGCTTAAATCTTGTATATTGCCCCATTTATATATTTTGAACGAATCCAATTATACTCATTGAAACAAATCTTTTTTTACCTAATATTTTTTAATGACATCATTGATAATGAATTGACTCCAAACCAGTCTAACTCACCTTCAAACTTTCTCAAATTTTGTATATTGACTCATCTATATATTTTCAACGAATCACAACAATACCCATTGGAAAAAAAAATCTTTTTTAGCCTATGCTTTTTGAAATAACTAACATGATGACTAGTTGTTGGTAAATAGTATTCTTTTTTGGTATATTTCTGTAAGATTCCCAGACTTATTTGGTAACGCACACATGTTTTGAAGCACTAGTTTAGTTAAGACTTGAATAAAGAAGAATTATCCCAAATAGTCGTCCACCTAATCAACATATAATTTATGTGTACCGGCTAAAAAAAGTAAACAGTGAATCTAACCGGCTATTCGTGTAACAAAAAGCAACAACAAAGGCAAACATAAAAAAAGAGATTTAATCGCTAGAAGCACTAGTTTAGTTAAGACTTGAATAAAGAAGAACTATCCCAAATAGCCGTCCACCTAATCAATGTATAATTTATGTGTACCGGCTAGAAAAAGTAAACAGTGAATGTAACCGGCTATTCGTGTTACAAAAAGCAACAACACAGGCAAAAATAAAAAAAAGAGATTTAATCGCTAAAAGGAGGGGTTGAACCTCCGACCTTGTGGTTAACGGCCACACCCTCTAACCAACTGAGCTATCCCAGCTTCTTGTTTTTATTAAGCACATAATTAGTATACTACTCATTTCTCTTTTTTTTTTAAATGAGTAAACTAGATATATTATATGATATTAAACAGAGCTGAGTACATGCTTCTATTTCCTGGGATTACATAGTTCCTCTACAATCATTGACAAAAGAAGAAATTACAATAACTAGGAGGATTATAGTATGTCTCTAGTTAACTTGAATTGCTGTGTTAGTGATTTCCTGGCCTCCCTTTCTTATTCCCTCTTTGTTCATGCACTCACCTTTCTTGAGCCCAAAAAAGAAAGAAGGAAAAATTAGACAAAAACAATCTCTCACAAACAACAGTTTTGCGTCTTAATGCATTTATTTTCTTGTGTGTTGGCGTTTGAGCTTGAAATGAGAGTGGAGCTTGAAAACGAAGCTAGCCTAGAATAGCAGCCTATTTTGTTGCCAAAAGATCACTTTTAGCCGGCGGCCGAAACTATTTATCTCGTAGTCGCAAAAGAATATAAAATTTGTATATTTATTGTACATAACATGCAGGGAAAAATATATATATATATATATATATATACACACACACATTTTTCCGGCTATTATTTTGAAAGCAGCTATACAAATTTGAAGCACTTTGAACGCGTAGCTGCTGCAAGAGATTTTACTGCTACTGAAATTTGTTGTACAAGAAAGAACTTTACATGGAAAACAGAAATTGCTAGTCACTACTGAAATTCAATTGTTCATGGACTGGGAGATATTTTGGAATCTCATAAAAATCCATTTACCCGTTCAACAAACTTGTTCAGATTTCAGAAATATGTATAAATTTTAGTTGATTGGGGACTGATAGATTTTTGGAGAAAGAGGGGCTTGAATTTATCACATCATAGCTTCATTTTCTCTGTTTCTTTATGATCTTGTACCCTGTGTAGGCTTACACAATGTCATTTCTTCATGTGATTGAATTTCCTAACAAAAAATGATAAATCCACCTCCTCAAGGTATGATGGCTAGTGTGTAGAAAGCCAGGATATATATATTCGTAGAAGCAAATATCACTCGATATCATTTGTGTTAGTAGTCCTGTATGTGGGCAAAATTTGTATGCTTACCATCTTATATTGTCCACATTTCAGATGTCAAATCCTAGGCATGCACAGGGAGGAGAGAGGGGTGTGGGGGGAATGTGTTGAGTCCCATATTGGCTAAGAAGGAAAATTGTACTTCTCATATGGTCTTAAACAGTCCTCGCCTCTGGAGCTAGTTTTTGGGGTTGAGTTAGGCCCAAGGTCCACTTTCTTATCAATTCGCCATTTTCCAACTAGGCTTGTATTATGCAAGACGAATCTGTTGGCATTAGGTAGCAATGTAGTGTTGTATCACAAGAACAAAGGAAAGGAAAAGAAAATCCTGGACAGCACAATAACGAGCACAAAAATGTTCTTTTAAATCAGCAAAACCTCTATCACAATTCAACAACCTGCATAATGTCCCAAATGACATTTGGAGTAAAAGGCTTAAAACTAACAGAAATAAGATAATCTGTATGAGCTTAAAACATGAATCGACTTAAAAAGGATGGACAACATTTCCATCCCGAGGAAAAACCAACTGAAAATTTTGGGGACAAACACTTGTAAAGAATGAAGTCAATGTATCTCTTTTCACGAGCATTGAGATGCTTCATCTGAGAAGTGATCGTGTAAAATGCTCGCGAGCCGTTGCCAAAGCTTGACTGATTGTCTGAAAATTATAGAACACACCAAACATGCAGGTTAATAGCTACGCAACATGAGAATAAATATCTCCGGAGTATAATGATCGCTGTAGCTCTTTTAATATGTAATAAGTAGGTTCCTTTTTAGGTACTAAAAACAGTAGAAACCAAAAGAGTAAAGAGGTAATGAGGTTTTCAACTAGAATATGTGAGGAACTTCAGAAACTGAGAGTTCACTTGCCAAAGAAACAACTCAAGAGAATGATGTTTTGCATGAGATTTTCAAAACAAGTTACCCACTCAACAATTTTAGAGTAAAGAACACTTTGCATGATATTTGGGTTTATCAAGAGAGACCTTTTCCAAACAAAGTAAGATAAATGCTTTATATTTTAATTTCACTGAGAATTTTGCTACAGAAAAATTAGATTAGTCTCCCAAGAAAAAATATCGGATATAACGAATACAACGTAAGTTTTGGACAAAGGGATAGTTAATTGATTGAATGAATACAACCTAAAGAATTGTCTCACTTTTGTTTGTTCTCCGGGCAATTAGAATTACAGAGACGGCTCATGAAATTGACATGATTCGGACGTTCTAAAGTAACCCTATAGAAAGGGTTGCCTCCTAAAAGGTTCTAACTGAGCTCAGGGAATCAGATGTCTTAAACCATCGCCCGACCAGCAAAACAATGTTTCAATCTTGAAAACCAGGGTCCATAGAGGAACCTGATTTCTAGACCTTCAAAGGAAGGGGTTGTCATTCTATTGGTCCAAGAGGCCTAATATCATACTTCTACGATCACCCATCATATTCCCCAGGTCCTCTCAGAACTTAAATCTCCAAAAGAATGAATATTGTCTAAAATATGATTCAGCAAATATAAAGAATTGTTGGTTACCTGCTCGGAAATGGGTGACCCATCATCCATATTATGACTAGCAACTTTGCCACCAATGACACTACCATCTGTTTCAAGAATCATCCTGCCAGATTATTCAATAACAAAAAAAAGTTTTAGGTAAAAGTTCTCCCATGTAAAGAGTTACTGGGTAAAAAAGAGGAAGTAGCTTACGTGATTCAGAGAATATGAATAAACAAACTAATTGTTAATTTTTTACCTATATTATCTTTATCTAATAAGAGGACTACGCCTCTATCAGAACACTTGAGGTATGCTTTCTGAATTTCCTATCAGGATGAGGAGCATTTGAACCAAAATGCTTCTACTATAGTTCTGACATGTACTTTTATTTATGCAAATCACTAACACCCCATTAATCTGTTGGCTAAAAGAAGAAAAAAGAAATCAAAAGGGTGGGGTGGTTGGGTTAAAACTTGGGTTTGGCAAAAGGGATGCAGTTATATTGGGCACAAACATTATCGGAGAGTCGCTTAAACTTTAGTAGCCAAACCAATATACATCCTCCAACTGATTCAGCTTTCACTTAAAGAAAACTTTCTGCTTGATCCAATTTCCATGAAGTCCCCCCCCCCCCCACACACACACCAACACACACACACACACACAAAAAAAAAACACCAGAAAGCAATGGAGCAAGAGTATGACAGTCAAGTCTGACAAAGATAAAACCGTCATGAACTATGTTACTACCCCTTGCCCTTGTTTCCATCTCCTCTCTTTTTTTCTTTTTTTCTTTTTTTTTGTGGTGGGGTGGGGGGTTAAATAAAAGAAGAAGATACGGAAATGCAAACTATTTATTGAGGCAGTTAGGAAATGAACACGTGACAGTTGTGTGTGTTAGTTAGTTAGGAAGTTTTTAATTATTGTTAGAAAGTTGTTAGATTAGTAATGCGTGTTAGTTAGATGGTTAGTGGGTTTTTAGCTCTAGTATAAATATTGTATATTGTACAGCATTTCAGTTAGTAAAAAGAGAAAAACTGATTCTCTCCCTCTCGTCTCCTTCCTCTGTTATCATTCTTCCATAGCTGAAGCTCAAAACTCAGCTTGCATGGCTGTTTAGCACAGCTTTCTTCATGGTATCAAAGCAGAGAGGTCATTAATATGGACCTAACCTCATCTATCTTAGCTTAGTTTCCGGGATTCATTTTTAATTCTGTAGTTTCATCTTCTCTTCTGCGAATCTAGGGCACGAATTGAAGAGATCCTAAAATGGCGACTGTTGATGATACATTGCCAAAAAATCTAAGTCACAATCATCCTCTATTCCTACACTCGACACACAATTCAAGAGTTGTTTTGATTTCACTGCAATTTACAGGATCAAACAATTACTCTGCGTGTATTGCGATATTAGGTCGCAACAAAATAGGATTCATTGAAGGCACCTGTAAGAAGGAAGATTACGGTACGAATTTGACAGATATGTGGGAGATATGCAATGCGATTGTCCTCTCGTGGATAATGAACTGTGTATCGAGTGATTTGCTAAGTGGAATTGTGTATTCCTCAAATGCATGTGCTGTTTGGAAGGATTTGAAAGAGAGATTTGATAAAGTCAATGGTTCTAGAATTCTCCAGTTACACAGGGCTATAGCTACTGCGAGTTAAGGAACAAGCTCAATTGCAACTTATTTCTCAAAGTTGCGTGAACTTTGGGCTGAATTTGATTGTTTGGCACCAACTCCTGGTTGTGATTGCCCAAGTCAAGTGAATATGAGGTTTTTATGCGTAGGCAGAAGATATTGCAGTTCCTTATGGGGCTCAATGAGACATATGAAGGCAGACCTGGACATTAGACTCTGGCACAGAAGGCTTGGACATGCTTTAGCAGGAGCACTAAAGCAACTTTTTTCATTAGTCTATAATGAATGTAAAGGAAAGATAGACAACTGTAATGTGTGTCCTTTAGCTAAACATTGCAAGCTGTCATTTAGCATAAGCAGTAGTAGAGTTGAAGATGTGTTTCACTTGTTACATGTTGATGTATGGGGACCATATGTTGTGCAAACCTTTGATGGTAACAAACTGTTTTTGACAATTGTTGATGATCATTCAAGAATGTCTTGGGTTTACTTGTTGAAATTGAAAAGGGATGTGTTGATTTTACTGAGAAATCTTTTAAAGTTAGTTCAGACTCAATTCAATAGACAAGTTAAAGTGATAGAACTGATAATGAGATAGAATTTGTAAGTGAGGCATGTAGCAAGTTGTTCCAGTCGAATGGAATCATTCACCAGAGGACATGTGTTTATACGCAGCAGCAGAATGGAATTGCTGAAAGAAAGCACAGACATGTCTGGAGATAGCAAGAGCCATGAGATTTCAAGGACACATACCTTTGAGATTTTGGGGACACTGTGTGCTGGCAGCAGTGTATGTCATTAATAGATTACCATCAAGTGTAAGTATTTAACTTATCCGATTTTCTCTCTCTACTTTCTTAAGCTCTCAGGCACACTCCCCGAGGAGTCTGAGAACAAGGAATCTTGAGACTCCATAAACATCATTAGCATGCCTATTCAATTCCGACCACCCCTCTGAAAACAGCTCCGACAAAGAACCTTTCACGCGCCCCCACGCGCAGCTCGTTCCGGCGAGACAAATGCCACGCGCCGGCGCGTGAGCAACATCCCGGCCACTTTTCAAAATTTTCTTGTTGGACAGCCCGCTCACTGGGTAATTCCGAGCACATCCATACAATCTTTTCTGAATTCCGACAACTTTTATTTTTTCCGGTGGCGGGGAACCCTTCTCTGTCCAGATTTCTGGTTTCTGTTCTTTTTTTTCAGGTTTTCTAGCTCACTGTGATAATTTCCAAACAACCTCTATAATTTCATAACCTGAGCAGCTGGTTAGTACAATATGGGAGACAACAGGATATATTTCAACGCAGGATTCAAATCTTTTGACATCACCAGATGGAACTCCAACAAAGACACATGGTTTGAATGGGTGGAGAGAAGCCGCAACATGATGAGAAGATCATCCATGGGTAGAAAGGCAATGGAATGGATCTGCTTTGCACTTAAAGAAGCGTCGACAGATCAAAACAATCTAGTGAAGAGATGGAAGTACAAGGAGCAAATGACAAAACATTTCTGTACTAGGAAATTTAACGCTCATGGAAGATATATGAGTATTCTGTCACTGAAGGGAAAAGGGAGGTCAGTGATCATAATCCCAGAGTTAACTTTGAATTTTGGCTGGAAAGACATAGCAGCTAAGATAGAAAGATTCATTTATCAGACCACCAAGCTGAATTCCATAGTACCACTCAGAAACACTGTGGACAATTTCCCTCATGCCCAAGAAGTTAAGGAGAGTAAAAGGCAATCCAATACCCTTCGAGAGGCAAGGGTCAGCACGAACAATGGCGATATCTTTGTTTTGGAACCTACTGGAGGAGAGGACACAGGTCTACTAAAAAGATGCATTATCGGGTTTTTTTGGGAAAGAAATCAATGAGAGACCCACTTTAGCAGACATAAGGCGATGGGCTAGTGCTTCATGGAACAAAGCATATGGAGTAAACATGTACGAAATGACAGGCAACATGTTTCTTTTTGAATTTCCAAACAGATTCATGGCGGAGCAAAGTTTGCAAGGAGAATGGAGATGGAAAAAGTTCAAGCTTCATCTGGAATGGTGGAATCATACTGCTAGATGCATTCCAAACTCACAAATTGAGGAAACATGCTGGATTAGAGCCATGGGGATTCCTTTACATCTATGGTCACAAAAGATCTTCAAAGAAATAGGAGATCTCTGTGGGGGTTGGTTAGCTACTGAAGAAGAAACTGATCTCAAAAATCAATCTTAAGTGGGCAAGAATCAAAATTGCTGGTGATGGCAGAAAGACTCCCAATGAGGTTGGGATTGAAAGAGACGGTATCAAATTTTTCATCCCAATCTGGGCTGAAAGTCAGACAAGATATGAGCTGAAGACGCAAGAAAACGAACAATGTTTTGAAATAGAGAGATATTTGAACAATCAAGTGGGGTGCACCATATGGCAAAACACTGATAAAGGAAAGGCAAGTGGGCAACTTACACAAGGTTCGAGTTCGATGAATCAGAGCAGTAAAGTGACAAACAACGAGCTGAAATCCTATGACTTTGATTTGGCTGCACAAGTCATTTTTAATGATCTCTCGTGTGAGGTTTCTGATGATATTAGGCTGAAGCCTTATATTGAGGAAATGGCGCTGAAGCCTTATATTGAGGAAATGGGAGGACCTTCTTACTTGGGGGCAAAAGAGTCCTCTCCAGGGGATCCAATCCCCAATGAAAATCTTGAAAAATATGCCAAAGGCAACACTTATCAGTTGCAGTCAGCCAGAAGGTGGAGTAGAGATAGCAAGACTGAAACAGAAGGCAGGGGAGCAAAACATAAACACAAATATGGGGAATGATCATGTTGGAAGTGCTTTGGAACATCTAAAGCAATTTAGCTCTATCCAAGATTGGGAAATCGAGGAGGTGAATCCTATAGCAGTTCAACAACACAATCCATTAATGGATAAAAACATCGATGCAACACTATGGGTCCATCAAAATATGATCAAATTGGGAAAAACGTTTGGAGTAGATTTTCAAGGCCATGAAGAAGAAGCACTGGAGTTGTTAATGCAAATTGACAGCTGCAGACAGGTAAGAAGGGTGGAGACAGAGTTGGAGGTGAAGAAACAAAGATTCAAAGGATCACTGGAATTAAAAGGGTTAATTTCTTTTGATGTCAAATTCAAGAGTGACGGGAAAAGGAGTAGGGGAAGAGATCTATCAATCATTCAATATGAAGATCAAAGTAGGAATGTAAGGGGATTAAACGATAAGAAGAAAAGGGAGATCATAAAAAGTCAAGTGCAGAATTGGAGGGCAGACATTATATGCATGCAAGAGACAAAAGTGGAGGGAGATATCGAGGAAATAGTCAGGCAAATATGGGGTGGTAGATGGGTGAGGTATACAAGTTTAGAAGCTAGCGGCACGAAAGGGGGGATTTTGTTATTATGGGATTGCAGAGTATGGAAAGGGGAGGTGTTACAGACTGGTGCATACACTTTGACTTGCAAGTTTGACGTTCTTTTACAGAATTTTCAATGTCACATAACAGAAGTGTACGCCCCAAATTGTAGAATAGAAAGGAAAAAAGTATGGAGAGAAATTGGTGCAGTGAGGGGATTGATGGAAGGTCCTTGGGCGGTTTGTGGCGATTTTAACGTTACAAGGTACCCTTCTGAAAAACGGGAATGTTCAAGGAGGTCCAGAGCGATGGTGGAGTTCTCGGATTTTATAGAAGATATGGAGTTGATAGATCTAAGACTTGAAGGAGGCAACTATACTTGGTTCAAAGGGGACAATCATACAGCGGCTTCAAGAATTGATAGATTTCTCATTTCAGAAGAATGGGATGTAAGCTTCAGAAACATTAAGCAAACTATCCAACAAAGGTTGATTTCGGACCATTCACCTGTGGCTCTATACTGTGGTGCGTGGGAACAAGCTAAATCATACTTTAAGTTTGAAAATTAGTGGCTGAATGTGGAAGGTTTTGATGACAGAATTAGAGAGTGGTGGGTATCTTTTGAATTCTCAGGAAGACCTGATTACATTTTAGCTTGCAAGTTAAAAGCTCTCAAGGGCAAGCTAAAAGAATGGAGCAGAAGTTATGAAGGTAATTTGGGACTGCAAAAATCAAAATTGCTAAGTCAACTAGCAGATTTTGAGACAACACAACAACTAAGAGCGCTGACAGAGGAGGAATCAGTGAGGAAAGCAGCTACTCTAATGGAGATTGAGGAACAACTCAAGAATGAAGAAATTGCATGGAGACAAAAGTCAAGAGCTCTGTGGCTCGAAGAAGGGGATAGGAATACAAAAATTTTCCGTCGCACTGCAAATGCACACAAGAGAAACAACAACATTGATCAAATAATGATTCGACATGAAGTAGTCGAGGATCCAGAAAGAATAGAGAATGAGATCACTGAATTCTACAAGGAGTTATACACAGAACCTGAACAGTGGAGACCAACGGTCAATTTCGAAAATAGTTCAAGCATTTCTGAATCAGAAAGGGAGTCTTTACAGAGTAACTTTGAGGAACAAGAAGTGTTGAGCAGTCTGAAGATGTGTGCAAGTGACAAAGCTCCAGGTCCAGATGGATACACAATGGGTTTTTTCAGAAAGTGTTGGGACATTATGAAGGAAGATATCATGGCGGTCTTTAACAACTTCCATTCACAGGAGATGTTTGAGAAAAGCTTCAATGCAACATATATAGCTTTGATTCCAAAGAAGACAGGTGCGAAAGAATTGAGAGATTTCAGACCGATCAGTCTGATAGGGAGCTTCTACAAATTGCTCTCAAAAGTCTTAACTGAAAGACTTAAGAGGGTGGTTGGGAAAATTGTCGATGCTCAACAAATGGCGTTCATCAAAGGAAGACAAATAACTGATGCAGTGTTGATTGCAAACGAAGCTGTGGACTCAAGAATAAAAAAGAACCTGGAATCTTATGCAAATTAGATATCGAGAAGGCCTATGATCATGTGAATTGGAGCTTCCTACTAAAAATGTTAGAACTAATGAGTTTTGGGCAAAAATGGATTAGATGGATGAAATTTTGCATATCTATTTTGAAATTCTCCATTCTCATAAATGGATGTCCTAAAGGTTATTTTCATTCACACAGAGGTCTAAGACAAGGTGATCCTTTATCTCCCTTTCTATTCATTATAGCCATGGAAGGATTGAACAACATGATCAAAACGACTAAAGTCAGTGGATGGGTTAAAGGTTTTGAGGTAAACAGGAGTGGGGCTAACAATCTAGTGATGATATGCTGATGATACTCTAGTCTTCTGTGATGCTGAAAAAGACCAACTTAGATTTTTAAGGATCATTTTGGTTTTATTTGAGGGAGTCTCAGGATTACACATTAACTGGAGAAAGAGCAATATTTTTCCCATTAATGAAGTTAACAACATGGAGCAACTGACACAGATATTGGGAGGAGAAGTTGGGTCCCTACCAACTGTTTACCTTGGGATGCCTCTTGGTGCAAGATCCAAATCAAAAGAAATCTGGAATTCAGTCATAGAAAAGTGTGAGAAGAAGTTGTCAAGATGGAAATCGCAATACCTATCATTGAGGGGTAGGCTAGTTCTAATCAACTCAGTATTAGACTCACTACCTACTTACATGATGTCTTTGTTCCCAATTCCAGCAGGCATTTTACAGAGATTGGACAAACTCCGAAGATCATTCCTTTGGCAAGGTAATAAGGAGAAAAAGGTCTTCCATTTAGTTAAATGGAAGGCATTCACAATGGATAAAAAACAAGGTGGATTGGGGATAAGGAATTTGAAGAATCAAAGCAAGGCTCTTAGAATTAAATGGTTATGGAAGTACTCTCAAGAACCCCAATCTTTATGGGGCAAAGTGATCAAAGCAAAGTATGGTGAGGAAAATAACTGGGTGTCAAAAAAAGTCAGAACATCATATGGAGTAAGTGTGTGGAAATCCATCAGAGAACTTTGGCCTATAATGAAGAATCACTCCTCCATAAGAGTGAACAACGGAAGGAACACATCATTTTGGAATGATAACTGGTTAAGAATTGGAAGCTTAAAGGAAAGATACCCAGATATGTTTGGTTTAGCACAAAACCAGCATAAGACAGTAGCTGATATGAGGAGTCATCAAGGATGGGAAATCGCTCTAAGAAGACAGTTGAATGACCGGGAGATAACAAGATTAGCTGACCTTTACAAAGAGCTGGAAGCATTTACAGGATTACAGGAAGGTTTGGATTCAATATGGTGGAAGAGGCACAACAGAGGGGTTTACCGAGTGAAGGATGCATATAAGATTTTGAATCATAATAACCAACAGGTAGACACATGGCCTTGGAAACATATATGGAAAACAAAGATTTCATACAAGGTAGCTTGCTTCACTTGGCTACTAGCAAAGGAGGCGGTATTAACCCAGGATAATCTCATAAAAAGGGGAATTTCTCTGTGTTCAAGATGTTTTCTGTGTGGGGAAAATGCAGAAACTGTCACCCATTTGTTTCTACATTGCAAGATTACAGACCAACTATGGAAAATCTTTATTAGTCTTAGGGGTATTTCATGGTCAATGCCATACAGGCTTAAAGATGTCCTTTATAGCTGGGAAGAAGCTGGAGCTGAAGCAACTAGTAGAGATAGATGGAGGACTGTACCGGCTTGTATTTGGTGGACAGTTTGGAGGGAAAGGAACACTAGATGTTTTGAAGATAGAAGCAATCCAGTGCAGAAGATCAAACTCAATTGTATTCTTCTTTTTTGTTTTTGGTGCAAACAGATGTACACAGAAGATACATTGACAATCATAGACATACTAGGATCTTGCTAGGTCTCAAATTAGAACATCTCCAAATCCTCTCCATGTAAATTTGGTTTTCAGTGCAACCTATGTACTGATATTTATAATATATACAATAGATACCAATTCAAAAAAAAGATTACCATCAAGTGTATTAGCGGGGAAAAATCCTTTTGAAGTGTTTCACAAGAGGAAGCCAAACATTGAACGTATAAGGACTATTGGTTGTTTGTGTTTTGCAAAGAGAATGAATGTGCATGACAAGTTTGACGCTAGAGCAACAGCAGCAGATTTAATGGTCTATTCAGAAGTCACAAAGGGTTATATCTTGTATGATTATCTAAGCACTGTTTCTTTGTAAATAGGAATGTTGTCTTTAAGGAGTCCTTGTTTCCTTTCAAGTATCAGAGACAAGAGAAGCAACATCTGTTTGTAGACATGGAATTTGCAGCACATGATGCAGCAACCAACCCACCACTTGATACAACAGTCCATTCACTAGCTCTCAATATTGAAGAGCAGGTTGTTCTTGATGATATTCCAAGAGTAACTGATGAGGAAGAAAGCATGACCCTGACAGATCATGTTCATCACCAACATTTCATTGATGGGGAGACAGAACAAATGGCTAATAAAGTACAAGGCAATGATATAGAGGGCACTAGGAAGTCCACTAGAGACAAACGAGTACCAGTTTGGATGACTGACTATGTGACCGCAGCTGCACTAGATCAGTCACCTAAACCTTATTCCATTTGCAACTATGTTTGCTATGATGGATTGAAGCCAGCTTATCATAACTGCTTGGGAGCTTTCTCAGCTGTTGTTGAACCTAAGACATTCCATGAAGCATCCAAAGACAAGAAGTGGATTGAAACCATGAAGGCAGAAATTCAAGCATTAGAAGACAACAAAACATGAGAATTGGTGGCATTACCAGCAGGGAAAACTACCATAGGTTGCAGATGGGTTTACAAGGCAAAGTACAAAGTTAATAGGGATATTGAGAGGTTCAAGGCACGCTTGGTAGCTAAGGGATATAGCCAGAAAGAAGGTTTGGACTATCATGGAACATTTTCTCCGGTTGTAAAAATGGTTACAGTCCGAGCAGTAATTTCTGTTGCAGCTACTGAAGGGTGGCATATACATCAAATGGATGTATATAATGCCTTCCTTCAAGGGGACCTATATGATGAAGTATACATGAAGCTACCTAAGGGATTTGTCAGCCAAGGGGAGAATGAAGGCAAGGTATGTAGGCTTGTCAAATCCCTATATGGGATGAAACAAGCAAGCAGGCCGTGGAATGTCAAATTAACTGAGGCACTGATTCATCAAGGATTTGTGCAAAGTTCCCTAGATTATTCCTTGTTTACAATGAAGCAAGACAGAAAAATAGTGGTCATCCTTGTATATGTGGATGACATGCTAATTACTGGTAATGATCTGGTGCTCATGGAAGAAATCAAGAAGCAATTACATCAGTCCTTCAAGCTTAAGGATTTGGGTGAGTTGAAGTATTTCTTGAGTATTGAGTTTTGTAGATCTCACAGAGGAATCATGATGAACCAAAGAAAGAATAGCCTGGAGCTTATATCGGAAATGGGGTTGAGTGCAGCTAAGCCAAGCTGGACATCTTTGGATTGCAATCAAAAACTCACAACTACTGAACTGGATGAAGTTGCAGGATCAAGTAGTGATGAACCACTAGAAGACAAAGGACAGTATCAAAGGTTGATTGGCAAGTTGTTGTATCTAACATTGACCAGGCTAGACATTGCCTTTGCTGTTCAGACACTTAGTCAATTTATGCAAAATCCAAAAAGATCACATTGGGAAGCAGCCATAAGGTTAGTTAAATATGTGAAGAGGGAACCAGGATTAGGCATCATGATGAGCAGCAACAAGAAGAACACCTTGACTGCATTTTGTGATGCTGATTGGGCATCTTGTCCAAACACAGAAAATCTGAAATAGGTTTTATTGTGAAACATGGAGATTCATTAGTTGCATGGAAATCAAAGAAGCAGAGTACAGTGTCCAAGAGCTCAGCAGAAGCAGAGTACAGAAGCATGGCTCCAGTGGTTTCAGGGTTGATATGGTTAATAGGGGTGTTCAAGGAGCTGGGAGCAGAAGTAGAATTGCTAGTTTTGCTGCACTGTGATAGTAAAGCTACATTGCAGATAGCAACAAACCTAGTGTATCATGAGAGAACAAAACATATTGAGATAGATTGTCATTTCATTAAGGAAAAAGTAAGAGAGAAAAGCTCTGACTTGGGAAATGTGCAATTTTACTTTTCTCTTTCCGATGGCCATCTCCGGCCCCTTTTCCAGTTGATTTTTTCTTCTCTATTATGGATAAGAAGATTTCCTTCCCAGCAGGAGGGAAATTTTTTGATCTAATAATCACTAACTTGAATGTTAACAGATGGTTCTTATTAGTAGAAAGCAGCCAACGCTTCACAAGCAGCCTAAAGATCGACGAGGATAATCTCAAATGGGTCTGCGAGCAGCTTCAACAAGCTTCAATGGGTACAGGCATGCAGACGCTAGGAGCAAAAGATTCAAGCTTACACCTATAGAGTAAATCAGAACTTCAACCGTTATGGTCACTTTGTAAGGATTGAAGCATGGCTTGGGGATAAGAAATCATGGGTGATAATCCCAGAAGAGGGGTATAATACTGGGTGGAAAGATATAGCAGGAAAAATTCTGCAATTTCTGGGTAATCATCGCATCACCATACGTCGCTGTGAGAAAGCACGGGAAAAATATATTATTGATTAAAAAATGACAATGATACAATGAGCCCTATATATACAATACATGTCCTCCTCCTAATATATATGGGATTAGGGTTATTTACTACTATTTATACAATGAAACTAGCACTCCCCCTCAAGCTGGTGCATATAAATCATATGTACCGAGCTTGTTACATATATAACTAATACGAGGACCAGTGAGGGACTTGGTGAAAATATCAGCAAGCTGATCATTCGACTTCACAAATTTTGTAGCAATATCTCCCGAGAGTATCTTTTCTCTAACAAAGTGACAGTCAATCTCGATGTGTTTAGTTCTCTCATGGAACACTGGATTTGACGCAATATGAAGAGCAACTTGATTATCACACACAAGTCCCATCTGACTAATCTCACCAAATTTCAACTCCTTGAGCAACTGTTTGATCCAAATTAGCTCACATGTGGCCATAGCCATTGCTCGATATTCTGCTTCTGCACTAGGCCGAGCAACCACATTCTATTTCTTGCTCTTCCAAGACACCAAATTTCCTCCTACTAAGACACAATATCCAGACGTAGAACGTCTATCAGAAGGTGATCCTGTCCAATCAGCATCTAAGTATTCAACGATCTGCTCATGGCCTCGATCTTCAAACAATAAGCCTTTGCCTGGAGCTGATTTTATATACCGAAGAATGCGGACAACTGCATCCCAATGACTATCACAGGGAGAATCCATAAACTGACTCACAACACTCACAGAAAAGGAAATATCAGGTCTAGTCACTGTGAGGTAATTTAATTTACCAACCAACCGCCTATATCTTGCAGGATCGCTAAGAGGCTACCCCTATCCTGGCAGAAGTTTAGAATTCGGATCCATCGGAGTGTCAACAGGTCTACAACCTGTCATTCTTGTCTCCTCGAGAATATCTAAGGCATACTTCCGTTGTGAGATCACAATACCTGAGCTAGATTGAGCGACCTCAATACCCAGAAAATACTTTAATCTGCCCAGATCCTTAGGCTGAAAGTGCTGAAAGAGATGTTGCTTCAACTTACTAATACCATCCTGATCATTGCCGGTAATAACGATATCGTCAACATAAACGACTAGGTAAATACAGAGATTTGAAGCAGAATGTCGATAAAAAAACAGAGTGACCAGCTTCACTACGAGTCATGCCAAACTCCTGAATAACTGTGCTGAACTTACCAAACCAGGCTCGAGGAGACTGCTTTAGACCATAGAGGGACCGGCGCAACCGACATACAAGGCCACTAGACTCCCCTGAGCAACAAAACCAGGTGGTTGCTCCATATAAACCTCATCCTCAAGTTCACCGTGAAGAAAAGCATTCTTAATGTCCAACTGATAGAGAGGCCAATGGCGAACAGCAGCCATGGATAGAAAAAGGCGGACTGATGCAATTTTAGCCACGGGAGAGAAAGTATCACTGTAATCGAGTCCAAATATCTGAGTATATCCTTTGGCAACAAGACGAGCCTTAAGTCGATCAACCTGGCCATTTGGACCAACTTTGACTGCATACACCCAACGACAACCAACAGTCGATTTACCTGAAGGAAAAGGAACAAGCTCCCAAGTACCACTCGTATGTAAAGCAGACATCTCGTCAATCATTGCCTGTCGCCATCCGGGATGAGACAATGCTTCATCTGTAGACTTAAGGATGGAAACAGAGGACAAAGATGACACAAATGCACAATCGGATGATGAGAGACGATGGTAACTTAAACAGATATAATGAGGATTAGGATTAAGTGTGGACCATATACATTTTTGTAGTGCAATCGGTTGATTAAGAGGAGACAAGTCCGCAGTATTAGTAGGGTCAGGTGCAGGACGTGAATCAGTTGGGCCTGATGCTAGGGGCAGACAACGATGACAAGTCAGGAGTGGTGGAGCTGTAGAAGGTTGAACTGGACTAGGTGGTGGTACTGGAGCTATAGTTGGTGGAACTGGACTAGGTGGTGGCACTGGACTCGCTGGTGACACTGGAGCTATAGGTGGTGGAGCTGTAATTGGAACTGTAGGCGGTGGAGCTATGGAGGAAGATGAATGGGAGATAGGGACTGAATCTCCAAAAGAAGGAACATGTAGCACCTCAGAAATATCTAAGTGATTAACTGGACCTGTGAAGTATGATTGGGTTTCAAAGAAGGTAACATCAGCAGACATAAGAAATCACGGAAGATCAGGAGAATAACATCGATATCCCTTTTGCGTTCTCGAGTAACCCAGAAATAGGCACTTAAGAGCACGAGGAGCTAACTTATCTTTTCCTGGAGCAAGGTCATGAACAAAGCACGTACTCCCAAAGACATGGGGTGGAAGAGAGAACAAAGGTAAGTGGGGAAACAGGACAGAGAATGGAATTTGATTTTGGATAGCTGAAGATGGCATACGATTAATAAGATAACAAGATGTAAGAACTGCATCCCCCCAAAAACGCAGCGGAACATGAGATTGTATGAGTAGGGTACGGGCAGTTTCAATAAGATGTCTATTCTTTCTTTCAGCTACCCCATTTTGTTGGGATGTGTACGGACAAGATGTTTGATGAATAATCCCATGGGAGTTCATAAACTGTTGAAATGGGGAAGACAAATACTCTAGGGCATTATCACTACGAAATATGCGGATAGAAATCTCAAATTGATTTTGAATTTCAGCATGGAAGATCTGGAAAATAGAAAACAACTCAAATCGATTTTTCATCAAAAATATCCAAGTGCACCTGGAATAATCATCAATGAAACTGACAAAGTAGCGGAATCCTAAGGTAGAACTAACCCGACTAGGACCCCAAACATCTTAATGGACTAAAGTAAAAGGTGACTCTGCTCGATTGTCAAGACGCCGCGGGAAATGGGAGCGGGTATGCTTACCGAGCTGACACGACTCACACTCTAGAGTGGACAAGTGAGATAAGCCAAGTACCATTTTCTGAAGTTTTGACAAACTGGAATGTCCTAACCATTTATGTAATAAATCTGGTGAATCAGTAACGGGAGAAGTAATTGGAGGAAAACAAGATGCGAGTCCATGTGATTTGGCAAGGATAAGGTAATAAAGTTCATCTGATTCACGTCCGGTACCAATGATCCGCCTTGTACTGCGTTCCTGTATAAAAACAAGGTCATCAAGAAATAAAACAGTAGATTTAAGTGATTTGGCTAAGCGACTAATGGCTATGAGATTAAAAGGACTACCAGGAACATAAAGAACTGAGTCTAAAGGTAAGGAAGGAAGTGGACTTGCTTGACCTATAGCAGTTGTCATGGCTTGAGACCCATTGACCATTGTGACTGTTGGAAGAGATTGAGAATATGAGATACTAGTGAAAAGAGATTTGTTACCAGAAATATGATCAGATGCACCTGGATCAATTACCCAAGACTCAGAAGGTGAAGATTGGGAGACACCAGTCATGCTACTATTTGTTGGAACAACGGAGGTTAATCCTGAAGATGTCTGTTTATGTGCTTTGTACTGAAAGAACTTAATATAATCCGGTAAAGAAACCATCTGGATTGAATTTATTGCATTTAATCCAATAGATTGTGAGTTAAAGGCTTCAGATACGAATTCCACTATAATATCGTGCCGGAAAAAGCATAAAATTGCTGGGGATCACTGTTCACGCCGGAAAAATCACTGTAACTCGCCGGAAAATTCCAAAGTTGTCGGAATCTGTCGAAAATAGTATCAATGGACTCGGAATTGCAAGGAGATGAAGCTGTCCTGAAGAAATTTTTTCAAAATCTGACCGGAAGGGGTCACACAGACGCGCCGCCGGAAACAGTTCTCTGACAGGCGCATGACAGCGCGTGGCTAACTATTTTCTGGTGATTCTTTTGGGGTTTGGTTGGATCTCTCTTGGGAACCTTGTGGTGGTGTTGGATTTTGCACGAGACTGATAATTACTGACTTTGACGCAATTAGTCACTTAGATCACCAGAAAATTGCACGGTGACTGAGTTCTTTCTTCCCGGATATCGCTGGAATGACGCACAACGATCTCTTCTCACCGATGCTCTGATACCATGTGAGAAAGCACAGGAAAAAATATATTATTGATTAAAAAATGACAATGATACAATGAGCCCTATATATACAATACATATCCTACTCCTAATACATATGGGATTAGGGTTATTTACTACTATTTATACAATGAAACTAACAATTGCACTAAGCCAGAAGTATTATACATTGAAGCTGCTAGCAAGGAAGAATGGTCAGAACAAGGTTCAAGAGGGAAAGCTGTGGTGGAGGATAATATGGTGAAAATCATACCAGAAGCAAGCAACAGAGATCAAAAATGGGTTAGAGCCTTTGGTATCCTGTTACATGTCTGGTCAGAAAGCACCTTCCGGTCTATCGGGGAATTATGTGGAGGCTTTGTTGGAATTGACATGGATACAAAATCAAGAACATATTTGATATGGGCACGGATCTGCGTGAAAGAATCGCTGGCAGAGATTCCAAGCAAGGTGGAGGTAGAAGTGGGTGATTGGAGATATGAAATAGCAATCTTACCAGATGAGTACGTACGAATCACCGGAAAAAAGGTCGACGTTTCTCTAAAGGGGATGGGTCAGGGAAAGGACATCTCGAACCCCACCAAACCTATTGTCAAGTCTATTGACAAGCATGTGGAGGATCACGTGGGGGTCAGACCTAGCAGGGATTCAAAATTGATGGACAGCTTTTGCAAAGAACCGACTGGTTCAATTCTCATTTAAACCGGATAATGCTGGGCCTTCGGGTACGAAAAGTTTGGACCAGACATACTATTCTAAAAGTCCAAAAAACAAGGGAAAGGGAAATGAGGAATTTGTTTATAAAAGGCCCAAACAAATTTGGAAATATAAAGGCCCAATTACCACTACACCAACCCATAGCCAACCTATTATATTACCCACTCCTCATATCAAATCCTCGTCAATTTTTCACCAACCAAAAGATACAGAACAACACTTGGAAGCGGGTGATGAAGCAGAGGAAAGGAGTTACCCTCTCCTTCTACCTGGGCCAACTATGGGGATCACTTCACCATTGGTAAGTGACACTGATTCTGCGCATTCTTCTCTCTCTTTCAGCGACTGTCCATCTCTCCCATGGTACGACTCTGAAGACCAGAGAATTCAGAATCCTTTTATAATTGAAACATCCAAGTGGACCAAATTGGTGATGGGAAAGCATGCAAGGTGTTTGGAATTAACGTAAAGGGTTTTGAGGATGAAATCTTCGACATGATTATGAGAATGGAACAAAGAAGGCAACAACAACTGGTACTCAATAAAGCAAGGGATAAGGGCAAGAAAACAAAGAAGACGAAGAGAGAAACTGAAGCCAAGAGATTGATTTGCTCGGTGAATTATGATGGGGTGAGAAGAAGAACAGAGGTAGGAAATACCAATCATTTTCTGGATGAAAGTTAAGATTTTGACCTGGAACATAAGGGGGTTGAATAACAATGGGAAGAGGGACACTCTTAAATCATTAATCAGTGAGTGGAAACCAGATGTTCTCTGTCTTCAAGAAACTAAATTAGAAGAGTGGAACAGATTCTTAGCCGGGCAGATTTGGGGACACAGATGAGTCGATTGGGCTGAACTCAAAGCTAGTGGTACTAGGGGCAGGATCATCATCATGTGGGATAGAAGACAGTGGAATTGCTCTCAAATACAGCAGGGGACTTACTCTATCTCTTGTATGTTGGAAAGTCTAAATGAGGTCTTCAGTTGGTGCTTTACAGGGGTCTATGGGCCGCACACTAACATTGAAAGGAAACAGTTGTGGAATGAACTTGGAGCTATAAGAGGGATTTGGCCTGATCAATGGGTGATAAGGGGTGATTTTAATGCATGCAGATTCGAAAATGAGAGACTAATTTGTGTGAGAAGATCCGGGGCCATGCGAAAATTTTCAAATGTAATTCAGGATCTTTGCTTGGTGGATCTTCCTTTACAAGGGGCTTTTTACACATGGACTAGAGGGGAGGACACCATTCAAGCATCTAGAATAGATAGATTTTTTATCTCAAATGAATGGAATGATTCCTTCAGCAAAATCAATCAAATTGCTCTCCCTAATGTCATCTCTTATCACATTCCACTCATGCTAGAATGTGATGATTGGAACACTAACCCTTCTTACTTTAAATTTGAGAACATGTGGTCGGGGATGGAGGGCTTCATGGATAAAGTCAAGGCATGGTGGCAGAGCTATGCAGTCAATGGCAATCCCGACTTTATTCTTACTCAAAAACTCAAGCTACTCAAAAAAGATCTTACCATCTGGAATAAGGAGGAATTGGGATTGATAGGGCTTAAGAAAAGAAAAGCACTAGAAGACCTTCTCACATTGCAACAGAACACCGAAGGTAGAACACAAACTCAGGAAGAGAAAGAGAAGTTCATAAGCATAAAAATGGAAGTGGAACAAATGGCCAAAGCAGAAGAAGTATCATGGAGGCAAAAATCAAGATGCCTATGGCTCAAAGAAGGCGACAGGAACACAGTTTTTTCAGAAAATGGCTAATTCCAACAGAAGATCAAATGGAATTGACAAACTCAAAGTAGGGGATGAAATTACAAAAGACAAAGATCTCATCAAGGGTGAAATTCTTAGTTTCTATCAGCAACTCTACACAGAAAATGAGAATTGGAGACCTACAGCAAGGTTTGATGATGTTGCAATCACAGGGGAAGAAAAAGTGTGGCTGGAGAGAACATTTACAGAAGAGGAGGTTATAGCAGTCATTAAAGAGTGTGCTCCAGACAAAGCTCCAGGTCCAGATGGTTACACCATGGCATTTTATCAGAAATCATGGGAGATAATTAAAGAAGATATAATGGGAGCACTCCAACACTTTCACCAGAATGGCCAAATGGTCGGGTCATGCAACGCCTCTTTTATTGCACTGATTCCCAAGAAGAAAGGTGCAATAGAACTCAAGGACTATAAACCTATCAGCTTAATTGGAAGTGTATACAAGATTGCCTCCAAAATTCTAGTAGAAAGACTGAAAAGAGTGATTGGGAAGCCTGTCTCAGGGCATCAAAATGCATTCATCAAAACAAGACAAATCACTGATGTTGCACTAATTGCTAATGAGGTACTAGACTGGAGACAGAAATCAGAGCAGCCAGGTCTCCTTTTCAAACTTGATATTGAAAAATTTGACCAACTAAACTGGTATTACCAATTCAATATACTTAGGAAGATGGGGTTTGGTGCAGGTTGGATCAGTTGGATCAAGTTTTGTGTAACAACTGTGAAGTATTCAGCTCTTGTCAATGGAGGTCCTGTTGGGTTCTTCTCCCCACAGAAAGGATTAAGACAAGGGGATCCCCTCTCACCCTTTTTGTTCATTTTGGCAATGGAAGGCCTTAGCAAAATGCTTGACAAAGCAAACCAAATACACTGGTTGGAGGGTTTCAAAGTGGAAAGTTCTGTTGGAAGCTCAATTAGTGTCTCTCATCTCTTGTATGCAGATGACACACTTATTTTCTGTGGAGCTGATAGGTCACAAGTGCTCTATCTTAACCTCACACTCATGATTTTGAAGCTATATCCGGCCTCCACATGAACAGATTGAAGAGCACTATTTACCCTGTAAACACAGTCCCAAATATGGAGGAGCTAGCAGGGCTAATGGGTTGCAATGTGGGATCTTTTCCCACAACATATTTGGGTCTACCACTTGGAGCCAAAGTCAAGTCACCAGATATCTGGAATGGTATAGTAGAGAAATTTGAAAAAAGGCTTGAAACTTGGTAAAGGCAGTATCTTTCACTAGGGGGCAGAATAACACTCATTAACAGTGTCCTGGACAGCATACCAACATACTTCATGTCTCTATTTCCTATACCAGCCAGGGTGCAGAAAAGGCTAGACAAAATTAGAAGAAACTTTATGTGGGAAGGGAATAGTCAATACAACAAATTTCATCTGGTGAAATGGCCAAGAGTGATTCCGCCAAAGGAGCATGGAGGATTGGGCATAAAAGACCTAGCATTGCACAACAAGAGCATGCTAATGAAGTGGCAGTAGCATTGGAGGTATAACATTGAGAACACTGGGATGTGGAAAGATGTTATCATGGCAAAGTATGGGGTGCAGAGTCAATGGTGCACCAAACAGAGCAGGTTACCACATGGCACTAGTCCCTGGAAGCATATCTCAAGCCCATGGGGTGAATTAAAGGTCAACTATTCAATAAAGCTAGGGAATGGAGCACATGTACCATTCTGGAAGGATAAGTGGTCAGGGAACCAGACTCTGAAAGAAGACTACCCAAATTTATATCTCATAGCTAGCAATCAAAACTCCACAGTGAGTCAAATATGGCACAACAACTCATGGGACCTACAAACAAGGAGAAACTTACAGGACTGGGAGCTAAATGACTATCTGGAGCTTCAATCTAAGCTAGTAGGGGTCACTATCAAACCTCAAGAGAGAGACAAACTATTATGGGATGGCCAACATGATGGGATATTCACTGTCAAGAAAGGTTATGCACATTTGTGCTCGAACAAGGAGTTGATTGACAACTGGCCATGGAAACTCATCTGGAGAACTAAACTTCCACCTAAAGTAATTGGCTTCACTTGGATAACCTTATATGAAGCATGTCTCACTCAAGATAATCTAAGTCGAAGGAACATCTACATAGTGAATAGGTGCTACATGTGTCAGATGAAGGCAGAGAGTGTGAGGCATCTTTTTCTCCATTGTGCAGTTGCAGCAGATTTGTAGAGTATGTTTTTCTCAATTTTTGGACTAGCCTGGGCATGCCTAATAGTATTAAAGAGGCCTACGAAAGTTGATGGTCTTGGAGAGTTGGCAAATCCATCAAAAAAACTTGGCTCTTGATCCCCGCTTCTATTTTCTGGTGTATATGGACTGAAAGGAATAGCAGATGTTTTGATGGGATATCAACTCCAAACCATGCTCTTAAAGCTAAATGTTTATTGAACCTTTTTACTTGGCTTAATCAGGTACCTGTATCTAGTTGTGTTCATTTTTTGGACTGTGTCTGCTCCTTAGTTTTAACATAGGTTTATTTTTGTTTTTGTTTATGAGCAGACACACTCTAGTTACTTGTACTCTCATTTGCTATGCATCTTCTTGATGCTTTTAATGAAATTCTCTTACTTCATCAGAACAAATAGATTGCCATTTCATTAGAGAAAAAATTCAAAAGGGACTGATCAGAACAGTACATATAGGCTCGAGAGATCAACTAGCAGATATACTCACTAAAGGGCTTGCAAGATAACATGAATTCTTGATGTCCAAGCTAGGAGTGTTGAATGCACCTACCAGCTTGAGGTGAGTATTGAGGCAGTTAGGAAATGAACATGTGACAGTTGTGTGTGTTACTTAGTTAGGGAGTTTTTAATTATTATTAGAAAGTTGTTAGATTAGTAATGAGTGTTAGTTAGATGGTTAGTGGGTGTTTTAGCTCTAGTATAAATATTGTATTGTACAGCATTTCAGTTAGTGAAAAGAGAACTGATTCTCTCCCTCTCGCCTCCTTCCTCTGTTATCATTCTTCCATAGCTGAAGCTCAAAACTCAGTTTGCGTGGCTGTTTAGCACAGCTTTCTTCACTATTGAAAGCAGTAAGACTCTACGGCAAATTACACCACAGGATATTGGAAGAACGCTATCTTCCACTGGCCTAGATAATTATTTTGATCTGTGTCATTAATCATCATCTAGTATTCAACAGACTACTTTCTCCTGGCTCAAAATACCATCTGAGCCATGGAGGAAGGGGTGTTGAACAGAGTACGCACCCAAATCCTAAAGTATGAAAGCTAGTTACCTCTAGTCTATTGTACTGTCATTCAATCTAATCTTAGATGCATCCCTCTATACAGCAAGAACAACTTTTGAAGCAAAGACTTATTTGCAGAGGATGCAGTACTTAAGCAGCACGAGATGACAGAAATAAATTGCTCAAGTGAATTGTTAAATAATGATGTGTAAGAGCTTCTAGCAGAACAAATGGAAAAGAGAGAAACAGAAAAGCAAAATTGAACAAGTGAGATGCTCAGTGAAAGAAAACACTGTAAATGCTGTTAGGACATCATTAGAGAACCGAATCGCTTACCCTCCATCCACAATCTCATCTAGGCACAGAAGAACCAAATCTAAGTTCTCAAGAGCCTCTCTCTGCTCAACATTACTCCTGCAACAATTGAATGATAGTTAGACAGCAAGCGTGCACATCTGAGAAGATTACACTACAAGACTCAAAGATAGTTTTAAAGATTTGGCCCATTGTACCTGAGGAGAAGGGTAACTGCATCAAAGAAGCCCTGGAGAACAGTGGCTAAAATTAGTTCACTTTCATCATCACCTCTCGTTACAAAGAAGTGAAGGTCTTGCACAAACTTATAGACAACAATGTTATTATCAAACATTGCTATCTCAGCTGCAGATCAATACTTCAAAAAGTAAGTAAAAAGAATGAAAATTAGAGAATCCTACTAAAATGAGATCCACAATACACGAATATAAAGAACTGACTTTGTTCCTCATTTACAAAGTAAACTAGAATGCAAAAAAAGAAGGTCCAATAAACATAAAAACCCATTTCTCATGGTTAAAGAAAATTAATTAAGTAAACACAATTTCAGCACCAGATTATTTGGTAATGGAACAAAAGCAAAGACTTTTCATAAGCATACAAATATGCAGTCATAAATATCAAAGAGAAACCATAAGGTTGAGCAGTACCTTCAGTGCGAGCATTTGTCTTTTGAGTCTTGGTAAAAATAGCCTTCTCAAAAGCATGCTTGGCACTGTTTGTCGGCCAGTCATCGCAGTAGTACTTAATAGCTACACGCTTTCCTTCCGAATCCAAAAGAAGTATATTCTTGACCACAGGGCAAGAACCCTACAGCAATCATATGATCATTCTACCATGAGTAACCATTAACCCAATGTTTGGGGAAGGGGAAGCTAGTAAGGAGCAAGGAGGTTCAATTGAATCCACTTCATCAGAAATTTGTCCCAACTATGACATTCCAGTATTTTTCTGAATCCCCTTATATAAATTCCTAGCCCGGCAACTGATTGTCTCCGCATTCAAATTTCAGTAATTTACATTCTTTAGCATGCATTTCTCGTGACATTGACAGATGCAAATATACAAGCGAGCTACTTTCCACTTGGACAATATATATACACACAGTTAAAAGAATTTAAATATATGGTTTTTATGCTAAGTTCACACACATTTTCAAAAATACAGTGTTATCTCGCATCAAGTTAAGAATGATGGGATCAGATCACTTTTAACCCGTTTTGGACAAGATTTGATCAGGTAAGTGACACGTAACAACTACAGAAAAAAAAAGACGCTATATATTCATACATGAGCGTATGTCGCGCGAGTGGTATCTGAACTGTGCAATGATTATAAAATGATGAGCTAGATCAGCTAATATTACCCCAAGATTTCATTATTTGTTTTCTCTTTTGATGATTAATCAACCAACGATTAGCTAAATCCAATCAATTATACACAGATAAGATACGTAATACGAGTGAACAGAAACATGTAGAAATAATTCGAGAATCGCGCATTGTGATCGACTAATAAATAGATACCAGATCTTTGAACTTAATTGAAGAAATTAAAGTTTTTTTAAAGGGAAATAAAACTGCAAAAGCAAGTAAAGGGGGGAAAAGGAAGAAGACGTACGTAATGGAGAGGAAACGCCATTGATGGAAGAAGTGATTCACAGAAGAAATTGTTCCGTCTTGATTTGGAAGCTTAACTGTTGGCTGGTAAACAGTTATTGTATTTTTATTTTTTGTAAACAGGAAATTACATGAGCTTTAAAATAAATAGTCTTAATTCTTTTACCTTTACTTTTCCATCGAAAAAATGTAAGGTCAAAAATTAGAAGTATTACCATAGATAGAGGTGTCAAATAAGCGGTTTGAGCTTATTTTGGACAGGTTAAAATGGATTACTTGAGTTGAAATGGACCGAGCTAAGATAAATTAAAATTTGGGTCATAGCCAATCCTCCCAACTTTTATCAAGCTTTAATTAATACTATATATTAATTTTTTATGAATTTTTTAATTACGGAATAAGACTTTTTTTTGTTATAGTCATAACTCATATGTAATGTCACACAATAAATATAATTTAAAGATATTTTGGTAAAATTACTCATAGATCAATTTAGATAAAAAAAAATCAGCGTAACTGTAAATGGGCTGGGTCAAGATGGGTTGAGTTCAACAAATATACGAGTTGAGCAGGTCATATTTTTCTGGGTCAACTTTGACATCTCTATCCATAGAGCAAGCGAGTTGTAACATTTATTAAACTTGAAGTTCTGCAAACGCGATCAAAAAAATAATAGTAACACTGAAATATTCCCTTTTGTACAAATCACTCTTTTAATAAAAGGAATTTTTACCTCCTATAGCAAAGGTTAACACCTTATTTATTTTAAATAATACCATTTTAAAAAATTATATTCTATAGAGACTTTTTAATATTTATAGCAAAATATCTAATTTTGGTTATCTCCTACCCCTAAGCCACTAAATACGCTATTCAGTTACACTATTTTCTTTCTCTCTCTATTTTACTTTGCGGCAATTTGCACAAACAAAAGAGCAGACCGGGTACCCACGAAGAGAAGTCGGGATGGCAACGTCGACCGGCAAAACTGGCAGCAACAGCAGAGATGGTTCAACGAAAACGATGGTGGCTGATCAAATCACTCAGTCCATTCAGTCCACCTCCAATCTCCTCCATCTCATGCTTCAGTCCTCTTTTGCCCTTGTCCTCTTGTCCTTTTAGCTATGTTTCCAATTTTATTCCACAAAAGAGTACTCTTCTACAAATAATCGGCACCCTACTATGCAATTGCATCGATCAGCTTCTGCTACTGATACATCCAATTTTGCTATGCCTGCTATCTTTGGCATAGGGTCTCCAATGGCTGCATATACATACATGTTGGGAACAGTGAGATTCAGGGTTTTTGCTCGACGGCATTTTCTTGAAGAAAGACGACGGAGTTTGGGGTTGAGCAACTTGATTTTTTGTTAATATATTCAATATATTTTCAATGTATCACGCTGTTTTTTCATATATTTCATTGTATTCATTGTCTTTTTTTCCATTGTAATTCAATGTATCTCGCTGTATTCAATACATTTCATTGCATTCACTATCTTTTTTTTCCATTGTATTTTAATATAATGTATTCATGTATTCAGATGTATTATATAATTTTTCCGAAGATTGCTATGTTTTTGGGGTATTTTTCGGTTGATAATCTTTTTTTATAACTAAAAATACAAAATTTGTGTGTTGTAATTGAGTTTGTTGAGTTATATTAGGAGTCTATTATGTTAATTGATTCACTTTCCGTTTAAAAACAATGTAATTCCCTGTTTCACATCGTGAATACAGTCGAATACAATAATCTATCCAGTTGTAATCTCATGTTTCATGCCATGAATACAGTCGAATACACTCGAATATAACAACTGATTAGCTGGACTTCCCTGATTCACGCCTATTTTTGCTACTGTATTCATGAATATAATAGCTTAAATACATCAAATACATCTTATAACCACAAAAAATATATCTATAATTCGTAATATAGTAAATGATATCTATAGATGACTAATTAGTACTAAAAGACAGTCTTTTATGAAAATTTCCCTTAATAAAAGGCATAAATGGGCTATTCACGACTTACGAGTTACATGGACCAAGCCCACTTCATTTTCCCGGATAGTCTTGGAACCCATCTGGATTAGTTGATCAAATTCGACAAATGATCAATTTTAAAACCGCTAACTAAGTTTTAGCCAGTAGTTTCAAACTATGCAACTTTGACCCTTCTATATTCTATATTCTATATCTATATTATATTAAAAGGAGAGTAGTGAAGCATGAGATTAAGTTAAGTGGCTTAGTGAGAAAAAACCACTTGGCACTTTTAAAACAAAATTTAAATAGATTTTATGACAAAATCTAATATAGATTAACAGGATTATGACAAAATCTAATCTAAATTATTCAAGAAATGTTTCTATAATAAAACTTATATCTATATTATATTAAAAGGAGAGTAGTGAAGCATGGGGTTAAGTGACACGACCCAATTTCCAAACCCGATCGTGATGGCGCCTCTCGCGAAGACAAGGCCAGCCAGACCAAACAAAACACCTTTTGTAAACAGTTAAGTTTCATAAACAGTAATAACATATATTATAATCTTCATAAATTGCGGAATTTAACGAAAATAGTGGTAGAAACCATCCTGATATAGCCCAAACCGGGGTGTTATAAGTCATGAGCTACTACAGAATCTGTTATAGGTCTACAAAGTACGAAATCCGATACAACAGTCTGAAGGAAACATAAATGATAGAGGATAAGAGAGACAAGGGGCTGCGGACGTCAACAGCTACCTCGTAACTCCAAATCACTGCCTAGCCTGGAAGGAATCAACGCTCAGGAATGGACTCTGCGATGCCTGAATCTGCACACATGGTGCAGGGAGTAATGTGAGTACTCCGACTCAGTGAGTAATAATTACAAATAATGGCTGAAAGTATGAAAACACATAAAGGCACAAAGCAATTCCATATCGAGCAGTAAAAATCACTTAAAGCAGCAAGTCAGTGAAGAAATCAAATGGTATTCCTTTTGAAAACAAGTAAAACAGGTGATTTAACAGGTAAATAACAAGTAAAAAATAAAATCCGCCCCTCGGGCACAGTATCAATCGCTCGGCATAGTACCAGCCCCTCGGGCTCACTCTCAGTACAGTATCAGCCCCATCAGACTACCTCACAATCACTCAGCATAATGGTCAGCCACTGTTACCTGACCCAATTGCATCATACAGTGTCATTGTTACCACTGTTTCAAATCACATGGGTACCCGCGCTCACTGTGGGTGTGCAGACTCCGGAGGGGCCCCTTACGGCCCAAACGCTATATCAAGCCACCTCGTGGCATCATCACTCAGCATATCCTCACATCAGCATATAAAGTATCTCAGGCCCTCGGCCTCATGTCTCTCAATATATCCTCACATATGGCCCTCGGCCTCACTCGGTCCGAAACTCATCACAAGCCCCTCGGGCATTAGTAAAACAGTAGTTCTCAGCCAAAACATCATTTAGAAATATCATTTAAGTTTCAAGTCTGAGTAAAAGTGGCTGAGTTTGTAAAACAGTAGATATAAACAGGACTGAGTTCAAGTAATAAGTCAAACAGTGAGGAAACAATGATAAAAAAAATCCCCGAAGGGTTCAATTAGCTGGTACGAGGCCCAAATATGGCAATCAGCCCAAATCATGATGATAACAAATAAATTTCAGTCAAATAATCGGTAAAATCATCGATCGGGATGGACCAAGTCACAACCCCCAGCAGTAAAAGACACCACGCTCATCATCCAGCGCGTATCTTGCCTCAATATAGCACTACGATGTGCAATCCGGGGTTTCAAACCCTCAGGACATCATTTACAATCATTACTCACCTCGAACCGGTGAAATCTCTAGCTCGCGACGCCTTTGCCTCTCTAATCGGCCTCCACGCGTATCGAATCTTACCAAAATCATAGCGAATACATCACAATATGCTAAGGGGACAATACCCAATCGAAAACAATCGAAAAATATCAAGAATCTCGAAATTAGCAAAACCCGAGCCCCGGGCCCATATCTTGGAATCGTGTAAAATTTACATTTTTAGAATCCTCATGCCCTCACGAGTCTAACATACCAAAATTATCCAATTCTGATACCATTTGGTCCTTCAAATCATCATTTTACACTTTTGAAAGGTTTCACAATTTTCTTCCCAAATTCCATCTCAAATCACGAATTAAATGATGAATTCAGTGATAGATTCATGTATTCTAGCCAAATCTGAGTTAAAATCACTTACCCCGATGAGTTCCTTGAAAAACCTTCGAAAAATCACCAAAATCCGAGCTCTCTAGGTCAAAACATTAAATAAAACTCAAAACCTCATATTTATATAGTACCCTTCGGATTCCGACACCGCTGACCGCATACAAATGACCGCGGTCCGCGCAAAATCAGCGGGGTCCGCGCAAAAATGACTGCGGCCGCGCAGCTTTTTGACTGCAGTGACAGGCTTCAGTATTTTGGCCATAACTTTCGCTACAGTGTCCAAATTGCGATATCTTTACCTTTCTGGAAACTAGACACGAAGGGCTACAACTTCCGTTTTTGAATCACCTCAAAATTCCTTGTGGATCAAATGATATGAGCTTCCGAAGTAGAACCAGCAACCTACAGTCTTCACTGACTGCGGCCGCGGCCATTTTGATGCGGTCAGCGCTGGTCAGTGCGCCCAGCGCGAAAAGGAGCGCGGTCCGCGCCACAACTGCTGCTCCCTCCATTTTTCTAAGTTCCGGGGTGCCCGTACTCGCTCAAAACTCACCCGAAACATGCCCGAGGTCCCCGGGACTTCAACCAAAAGTACTAACGCATCCTAAACATTATTCAATCTCGTTCCAATCATCAAAACACCTCGACTAACACCAAAAATCATCAAATCACATCGAATTCAAGCCTATGAATCTCAAGAACTTCCAAATTCCATTTTTGATAAAAAAAACCCAACCAAACCACGTCCGAATGACCTCAAATTTTGCAGACAAGTCCAAAATGACATAACGAAACTACAGAAACTCTCGGAATTCCATTCCGACGCTTGGATCAAAATCTCACCTATCAACCGGAATTCGCCAAAATACTAACTTCGCCAATTCAAGCCTAATTCTACATCGTACCTCTAAAACCACTTCTGATCACTCTCCTAAGTCACAAATCACCTCCCGAAGCTAACCGAACCATCAGAACTCACATCCGAACCCTCTAACACATAAGTCAACATCCGGTTGACTTTTCCAAAATAAGTCTTCCTTAAAGAGACTAAGTGTCTCATTTCCTATCAAAACCAATTCGATTTAACTCTAACACACCGAAGACTGATAACAAAACATGAAGAAGCATAAAATGGGAAAGACAAAACGGTTCTCATGAGACGACGGGTTGGGTCATCACATCCTCCCCAACTTAAACAAATGCTCATCCTCGAGCGTACCCAGAGTTATCCTAGAAGCTAACCAATAGCTGAATGACCTTACCAAGAATATACCCGGGGGTGATCTTACGTCACCCTATCTCGCATAGGTCCGATAACATAACATAGCTGAAATTTCACAATCCATCTAGTCTATAAACCATAGAACCACATTGCACTTTCCGAAATCATACACAAGATCCGATCCTCACATCCATACTCAGAATAGGCCCGAACCAGCTGTAATAACCCTCAATCATATGATATACTACATAACCCAAACACTCGAAACAATAACTTCTATTCACAGCAGTTGCCCACAGTGCCCGAATACCGGTAGGAAACCTCTTATCAACTAAGGTCTTATTCTAACACTTCCATATACTGCCAACGATAAATGAAACACGCAACAAACCATAACCATTTCTCAGATCAACCACTCATGAAGCCACTTCACTTTTGACTAATACCATAACAGGTTTCTGAGCCGAACCTCGATATTATCCTTCTAACAAGCTGAAATCAAATCTGTTCGTATTTATTAATGACCCCAACGATCACCTCGAATCCAACACACCACTCTAGTGATATGACACCTCAATACAGGCCTAAGCCACAACTTGCATAATACACGCACCAATAAGAAACGGTCTAAACAGACTTAAATCATAAAAAAAAAATGACTCAAACGAAAGAGCTGTACCTCAAGCTCATCAATACCATCACAACACAAGACTGAGACCCCGTCTCACATCATATAAATAGAACACTGAATCCACCCCGAAAGGTCATATCTCCATGTGGCCTCGCTACAACGCGCGATCCTATTCAATCACTGTTATACATAAAACACCTACAGTCACCATGCTCAAAATCGACAGCCACGCACAATTTGATGTTTGAAACCAAAGTAGATTATTACACCCATGGTGAAACAAGTAGCATATACCATGCAAACCCGATAGGACGTAATCGGTACGCCATCCACTAAGCAACACCCAATTATTATTCCGCTCGACTTCCACTATGAACCCCAACAGAATCGCACCATTGGTTCCCATAACCAATAAATCATAACGTCTCGCAACACAGAAGGCAACTCACGGACCTCCCGATCACTAATAGGCTCAATAACGGTCGAGTCAACCTAACCCTCAACGATACAATTTCGAAGCCAACCGAGCCAACTCAAGCTAGAACACGCATCCACATTAGCCTGCCAATGAACTCCTTATCGAGGAAGCCTGAAGCTGCTTCTTCCACTACCATAACTCCTGCCGGAGTCATACGATACGTTGCCCGGCACCAAATCAATACCGAAATCCACAACTCCATCCGACGACATGCCCGGCCACAAGAAACATATTCGAAAAGTCCCTCAACATCAGAACTGAATCAATGATGGCAACCTTTGCGCTGACATCCATCACGAGGCCCAAATAAGGAAAGCAACCCTTCTCAGCCGTCCGCTAGTTCTTTGAAACATAAACCACTCTACTAGAGCATACTCCGACACACCTCGCCACTCACCTTGTGGCATTTCCGGCATAGCCCATAACGCAATAATCCATAATAACCCAACACTGAGAAATCCAGTCTAAACCCCGATATCATATCCAAAATCTGATATACCAGACAAGGAAAGGTCCATTCGGGCCCCCAAATCCCGATAGCCGTTACACCCGATCCACAATCACAACATAGCCTGAATATGAGAACTTCCGTCTTCAAATACACGCGACACATGAATCACCACATCATATCCCAATTTCACCGTCCGAAAGCATACCACACCTTAATACCCAATAATTCCACGATAGACTCTAAAAGTTCCCTGTACTACCAAGCCAACCCGAATATCACCAGTCGATCTAATAAGAAAGTGCCGCAATACCACCGAAGTTCCATCCATTTAATCACATTGCCCTTTTTCCTGAAACATATACTCTCGTCAAATCACTTTCAAATAGCAGTACCATTTTCCTTGATTATCTGAGGCTACCCACTGCCTAAGTGTTTCATGAGCTTCCTTTCTGAACCGAACTGTAACCTAACACACGCAAGTCTCGGTCCTCCACAACATACCGCATATAACATACCATCAGAGGATACATGAAAACCTTACCTCCCTTCCGGGCCACAGACATCTATGCACTCCACTAGTCAAGAACTTCCATCGATCCCATCTAGAAGAAAAATCATTACACATCCCATGTCTCTCGTATTCATAGAAAATGTACCTCTTCAACCACGGTAGAAATCAACAAGAACTCTCTCAATTTCGTTTGCATAAATTAAACTGCCAGGACGGAATCCTTCTAACTCGACCAAGCTAAGCAAGCCAACAAAACCCAAGAGCATTGCTACAAAGTACTTGTATGAACTCATTACGTCTAACACATACCAAGAATTAATCATACCTTTACCATACCGATCCGGTCTACTATCAAGCTACTCTATCTATCTAAATTTCCTTCTGATTCATATTCAACGTGATATTTCTCCTTGTTGTAGCACCACAATTCCTCAACCCAGACTCACTACGCGAGACCCAAGCACAAGACCACACCGTCTAAGACCCATAAGCCACTGAATCCTCTCTCAATTATTTCCAGATACCCCATATTCCAACATACTTCACTCTGAAGAACTTCCTGTGAATCTAAATCCGTTACCTTTGCTTTCCTGATACTGATACATAGGATCTTATAATCGATATAGAGATATCATAAGTCTTGACCTCATCCAATGAAAACACAGTTTCTAACCCCATATACAACTTTAAGATACCCAATTGTTACATGTGGAACCTCGAACACATTAGGACCATTTTCGAGAGTCATTCACTCTATTCAACTTGCATTTAGCCTGCTCAACTAACAAAACCACCTGTGCCTCATTAGCACTCTGAACACCGCAAGATACAACCTTATCCCAATACAATCAAGCATCTTCCTTCTCTATACGCTGAGCATTCTTTACAACAGCTCAAGACATCCTATTATTTTCACACATCTACGAAGCACCATATAACCTTTATTAAAATTTTCCTTCACTCGTGCCATCTTCGGCTCAATTTCCACTCGCCAGTAGACCTCAATTCAAAACCAGCATAGCAACACCACCATACAATCAGCTGACCAATAACAAGCTCCCCAACTTGGCTCGAAGCCATAGATCAGAACACACAATACTCATAACGTGTATACTCCACCGCTGCCTTAATACCATAGTGAGATTAAACTCAAATCATTTGTAAGCTTGTGAAAACACAGATCATCTAGTACTTTAAATCTTTTGCAAATCTCGCATTCATCCTCGCAACAGTTAAGCTCACTCTCTTGTGCGACCCCAAAATTTCAAACTTCAACACTTACAATTCACTAGCACATGAGGTCTTCTATCATTCACATAAGGATCACACCGCCTCAGCACACTTCGCGGGAGATAACCCACCTGCTTCGCCTCAATATAACCTTTTCGTATACCTTCCACCGCCATAAGCATTACGCAGTCACTTGATCTTCTTGAGTCTGTACTCATACCGCAACGTGAAATTTACTTCACTCTCAACTAGGAGACTTGAAAAGATTCTTCACACACCTATAATCTCGAAACTACACTTCCACTCACAATGGAAATCCTACATTTAGTAGTCCATCTATCATCCAACAAATCTTTCTCGACACTTCCAAGTCATATAGAAACATCATGCAGTACTAGCATATTCATCACATAGCTATCCAGCTGTCACTCCCACTATTAGGGACAATACTGAACATATAAGTTCAAAACACTTACTCGTACAATCAGCACCTCGGTGCTCAAGCCATAGGCAAAAATCCGGCCTCAAGTCCTCTAGACTGGCCCAACATAAACTCACAGGGATTACATCTCGCCCCTCGATCGGGGATTCACAAGCCATCAAGGCACATCTTATACTGAGCACTCATGCGTGCATACGGACACGTGGAAGGAATTTCAAGAGTTACTTTTCAAGCTGAATCAAGGACGCACGATAAGAATTCAAGAATGTGAAGTTTTTCCTAAGGTTCTGCAACCTCTCGAGGATAAATACAGACGTCTCCGTACCGATCCGCGAGACTCTATTAAACCTGCTCATGACTCGTGAGACCTATGTAACCTAGGCTCTTATACCAACTTGACACGACCCAATTTCCAAACCCGGTCGTGATGGCGCCTCTCACGAAGACAAGGCCAGCCAGACCAAACAAAACACCTTTTGTAAACAGTTAAGTTTCATAAACAGTAATAACATATATTATAATCTTCATAAATTGCGGAATTTAACGAAAATAGCGGTAGAAACTATCCCGACACAACCCAAACCGGGGTGTCACAAGTCATGAGCTACTACAGAATCTGCTATAGGTCTACAAAGTACGAAATCCGATACAACAGTCTGAAGGAAACATAAATGATAGAGGATAAGAGAGACAAGGGGCTGCGGACGTCAACAGCTACCTTGTAACTCCAAATCACTGCCTAGCCTGGAAGGAATCAACGCTCAGGAATGGACTCTGCGATGCCTGAATCTGCACACATGGTGCAGGGAGTAATGTGAGTACTCCGACTCAGTGAGTAATAATTACAAATAATGGCTGAAAGTATGAAAACACATAAAGGCACAAAGCAATTCCATATCGAGCAGTAAAAATCACTTAAAGCAGCAAGTCAGTGAAGAAATCAAATGGTATTCCTTTTGAAAACAAGTAAAACAGGTGATTTAACAGGTAAATAACAAGTAAAAAATAAAATCCGCCCCTCGGGCACAGTATCAATCGCTCGGCATAGTACCAGCCCCTCGGGCTCACTCTCAGTACAGTATCAGCCGCATCAGACTACCTCACAATCACTCAGCATAATGGTCAGCCACTGTTACCTGACCCAATTGCATCATACAATGTCATTGTTACCACTGTTTCAAATCACATGGGTACCCGCGCTCACTGTGGGTGTGCAGACTCCGGAGGGGCCACTTACGGCCCAAGCGCTATATCAAGCCACCTCGTGGCATCATCACTCAGCATATCCTCACATCAGCATATAAAGTATCTCAGGCCCTCGGCCTCATGTCTCTCAATATATCCTCACATATGGCCCTCGGCCTCACTCGGTCCGAAACTCATCACAAGCCCCTCGGGCATTAGTAAAACAGTAGTTCTCAGCCAAAACATTATTTAGAAATATCATTTAAGTTTCAAGTCTGAGTAAAAGTGGCTGAGTTTGTAAAACAGTAGATATAAACAGGAATGAGTTCAAGTAATAAGTCAAACAGTGAGGAAACAATGATAAAAAAAATCCCCGAAGGGTTCAATTAGCTGGCACGAAGCCCAAATATGGCAATCAGCCCAAATCATGATGATAACAAATAAAGTTCAGTCAAATATTCGGTAAAATCATCGATCGGGATGGACCAAGTCACAACCCCCAGCAGTAAAAGACACCACGCTCATCATCCAGCGCATATCTTGCCTCAATATAGCACTACGATGTGCAATCCGGGAATTCAAACCCTCAGGACATCATTTACAATCATTACTTACCTCGAACCGGTGAAATCTCTAGCTAGCGATGCCTTTGCCTATCTAATCGGCCTCCACGCGTATCGAATCTTACCAAAATCAGAGCGAATACATCACAATATGCTAAGGGGACAATACCCAATCGAAAACAATCAAAAAATATCAAGAATCTCGAAATTAGCAAAACCCGAGCCCCGGGCCCACATCTTGGAATCGGGTAAAATTTACATTTTTAGAATCCTCATGCCCTCACGAGTCTAACCATACCAAAATTATCCAATTCCGATACCATTTGATCCTTCAAATCATCATTTTACACTTTTGAAAGGTTTCACAATTTTCTTCCCAAATTCCATCTCAAATCACGAATTAAATGATGAATTCAGTGATAGATTCATGTATTCTAGCCAAATCTGAGTTAAAATCACTTACCCCGATGAGTTCCTTGAAAAACCTTCGAAAAATCACCAAAATCCGAGCTCTCTAGGTCAAAACATTAAATAAAACTCAAAACCTCATATTTATATAGTACCCTTCGGATTCCGACACCGCTGACCGCATACAAATGACCGCGGTCCGCGCAAAATCAGCGGGGTCCGCGCAAAAATGACTGCGGCCATGCAGCTTTTTGACTGCAGTGACAGGCTTCAGTATTTTGGCCATAACTTTCGCTACAGTGTCCAAACTGCGATATCTTTACCTTTCTGGAAACGAGACACGAAGGGCTACAACTTCCGTTTTTGAATCACCTCAAAATTCCTTGTGGATCAAATGATATGAGCTTCCGAAGTAGAACCAGCAACCTGCAGTCTTTAGTGACCGCGGCCGCGGCCATTTTGACGCGGTCAACGCTGGTCAGCGTGCCCAGCGCGAAAAGGAGCGCGGTCCGCGCCACAACTGCTGCTCCCTCTATTTTTCTAAGTTCTGGGGTGCCCGTACTCGCTCAAAACTCACCCGAAACATACCCGAGGTCCCCGGGACCTCAACCAAAAGTACTAACGCATCCTAAACATTATTTAATCTCGTTCCAATCATCAAAACACCTCGACTAATACCAAAAATCATCAAATCACATCGAATTCAAGCCTATGAATATCAAGAACTTCCAAATTCCATTTTTGATCAAAAACCCAACCAAACCACGTCCGAATGACCTCAAATTTTGCAGACAAGTCCAAAATGACATAACGAAACTACAGAAACTCTCGGAATTCCATTCCGACCCTTAGATCAAAATCTCACCTATCAACCGGAATTCGCCAAAATACTAACTTCGCCAATTCAAGCCTAATTCTACATCGTACCTCCAAAACCACTTTTGATCACTCTCCTAAGTCACAAATCACCTCCCGAAGCTAACCGAACCATCAGAACTCACATCCGAACCCTCTAACACATAAGTCAACATCCGGTTGACTTTTCCAAAATAAGCCTTCTTTAAAGAGACTAAGTGTCTCATTTCCTATCAAAACCAATCCGATTTAACTCTAACACACCGAAGACTGATAACAAAACATGAAGAAGCATAAAATGAGAAAGACGAAGCGGTTCTCATGAGACGGCGGGTTGGGTCGTCACATTAAGCCAAGTGACTTAATGAGAAAAAGCCACTTGCCACTTTTAAAACAAAATTTAAATAGATTTTGTGACAAAATCTAATATAGATTAACAGGATTATGACAAAATCTAATCTAAATTATTCAAGAAATATTTCTATAATAAAATCTATATTATATTAAAAGGAGAGTAGTATAGCATGGGGTTAAGCCAAGTGGCTTAATGAGAAAAAGTCACTTGTCACTTTTAAAACAAAATTTAAATAGATTTTATGACAAAATCTAATATAGATTAACAAGATTATGACAAAATCTAATCTAAATTATTCAAGAAATGTTTCTATAATAAAAGTTCTATTTAAGGAATATTCTCCCTTTAATTTTTGTCCAAGTGATAAACGAAAGGAGTGAATTTGGACTAATTTTCTTTCATGATATATTTTCCACTCAATGTTTAGTTTATGTGATATTATCCCTTTAATTTAGGTGCTTAACAAAATATTTGGTTTGACTTATATGATATATGCAATGTCATTATTTATCTATATTTATATTATAAAACTTTATTTTTATAAGGATGGTAATTTACAATGTAGTTAAGCCGGGTAATTTATATTATATTAAAGGGAGAATAGTGAAGCATGGGGTTAAGCCAAGTGGCTTAATGATAAAAAGCCACTTGGCATTTTTAAAACAAAATTTAAATAGATTTTATGACAAAATCTAATAGAGATTAACAGGATTATGACAAAATATAATATAAATTATTCAAGAAATGTTTCTATAATAAAAGTTCTATTTAAGGAATATTCCCCCTTTAATTTTGGTCCAAGTGATAAACGAAAGGAGTGAATTTTGATTGATTTTCCTTCATGATATATTTTCAACTCAAGGTTTAGTTTATGTGATATTATCCCTTTAATTTAGGTGCTTAACAAAATATTTGGTTTGACTTATATGATATATGCAATGTCATTATTTATCTATATTTATATTATAAAACTTTATTTTTATAATGGATGGTAATTTACAATGTAGTTAAGCCGGGTAATTTATATTATATTAAAGGGAGAGTAGTGAAACATGGGGTTAAGCCAAGTGGCTTAATAAGAAAAAGCCACTTGGCACTTTTAAAACAAAATTTAAATAGATTTTATGACAAAATCTAATAGAGATTAACAGGACTATGACAAAATCTAATATATTTTATTCAAGAATGTTTCTATAATAAGAGTTCTATTTAAGGAATATTCTCCCTTTAATTTTGGTCCAAGTGATAAACGAAAGGAGTGAATTTGGACTGATTTTCCTTCATGATATATTTTCAACTCAAGGTTTAGTTTATGTGATATTATCCCTTTAATTTAGGTTCTTAACAAAATATTTGGTTTGACTTATATGATATATGCAACGTCATTATTTATCTATATTTATATTATAAAATTTTATTTTTATAAGGGATGGTAATTTACAATGTAGTTAAGTCGGGTAACATATTAAGAGTAAGACACATAGCAAAATTAGGACAAAGCTAATGAAAATTGCAATAATTTTTTTTGAATTAATAAGTTATATTTATATATCTATATCCATAGCAATATTCATATCTATATCAATAATTTTTAATACATAAAGTAAGAGGATGGTTTGTAATGTGGTGAAACCAAGTAGCAAGTTAATAAGAAGTCATTTGGCAATTTTAGGATAAAATTAATAATTACATAAAATAAGATGATGGTTTGTAATGTGGTGAAACCAAGTAGCAAGCTAATAAGAAGTCATTTGGCAATTTTAGGATAGAATTAATAATTAATACTTAGAAAACAATATTATTAATGGAAGTAATTAATATCAACTCTATCCTAAATTAAACGTAAATATTCTATATCCCTCTTCTTCTTCTTTTTTTGGTTTGTTTTGTTTTTCATTTTCAGCTTTTATGTCTTATGATAGGCTATTACATACCAGACTTAAGAAAGTTAAAATAAATAATCGTAATAATGAAATTTACATTGGTAGATTGCTAAGAAATGTCAAATTGTAGATAAGGCGACATAACTGAAGTCTAATAGATAAAACAAAAAAATTGAAGAATAAAAATAAATTAGAAATAATATGAGGATACTTATACTAATAATTAGTTTTGAAATTAAAATAAAATAAATATGCAATACTTAAAAAATTATTAACTAATTGAAAAAATTTAATAATTTAGAGCAATATTTTAAAAATAAATTAATAGTTATGCAAGAACAAAAATTTACATATCTATTTATATTATATTTGGTTAATTATATTAAATGAAATGAAAAGTTACTGAAAAAACACATGAAAATGTTATAATGAAATGGTTTAATAAATAAATTAAATAGCTAGATAATATAATATTATTGATACATTTAAATGATAAAAGAGTCCCAAGTAAGAGGATAAAGCGTAAATACATTAAATTTCAAGAATAAAAAATTATAATTCTCAATGATTATTAAAAGGAAAATAATCAATACATTAAGTCAGTTGGTAAACTAATAAAAAATCATGTGACAATATGACAATATTAAGTAATGAGCAATACAATAACTATAAGCAAAGAACAAAAAGAAAAAAAAATATGTGGAAGGATAAGACATTTGAACTTGAGATGTAAAAAGAAATATTCAATGTCTCAACATTTGATTGTTTTGCCATAAATACGAGTTATTATTTTGCTTCCTCACTATTTTTAGGATCCAATGATATCGGCAAGAATGATATCAAAAAAGAAAAATAGAAGAAATGGTTAATTTTTTTCATGTAGTTAATATCTAATGATTATCTATATTTACTGAGAAAGTGTAAATTTTAAGATTATTTACATACAATCCAAATAACTTAAATATTTGGCATGATTAGTGTCCGCGCATTCACACGGGTACTAATATTAGTTTTTAATATGAAAACAAAAATCTTGACAAAATTTCCCTTATTAAAACACGAAAAAACTCCAAAAACTTTTATGGAATTTGAATATTTATCAATTCAAACTTCAGGAATAGTTTCAAGACTTTGAAAACTCCACAAAAAATTCATAAAGTTTGAAGCTTTATTAAATTCGAACTACAGGAATTATTATTGGAATTTGAGTTCACTACGTTTCAAAATGTGCAATCAATTACTTCACTAATTGTATATTGCCAATTTTTTATGTGAATCATAAATAACGAGAAAATGATCAAAATGGTCCGTAATGTGCGGAGGTTGGACTATATTTGTCCTAAATGTATATCACTTAACAAAAATAATCCTTAATATATTGAAAGAGTGGATATTTTTAGTCGAAAACTTTAAACCTAACACAAATTCTACTTTCCAAAGACCAACCAAATTCTTTTTATTACTGATATCGTGAGATAATTTCATATATTTTGATATTATTTACCCTACTTGCTTGTTGTTTGGATGATAATTTATGCGACAATTACGCTTAATAGAGTTTATTTCATGTGTAGGAATGCTTGAACATGAATCGGAGAAAAGTTGCATGAAATGTTACCTGAGAGCTACAAAATGGGGCAATAAAAGAAGACGTGCAAGGCAACAAAAATTCAGTGCCATAGATAGAGCTTTGCACAATAACAATAGTGCCATAGACAGTGCAAGACATTGTCAAGGCACTGTCATCAGTGCCATAGACAGTGCCTTGAGCCGAAAAGACAGTGCTACAGACAGTGCCTTGCACCGAAAAGACAGTGCTACACGCAGTGCAAGGCGCCATCAATGCCATCTGAAAAGGAGTTTAATTCCTCATTAGTATTGGACATGTAAATTTGGTTACCCTATAAATACCCCTAAAAGTTAGTTTTTGAAGGATTAGACATCATTAGAGAGGCAAGAGGCTACAAAACATTTTGAAAGCACGGATCACTCGAGTTTTTCATTCCGCTTTCCTTTTACTTGTAGTTTAATGCTTCTAGATATTAGTATGATTATTTATACAGTTATGAGTACCTAAACCCGTCATTTAGGGTTGATGGAACCAATTGTTGGATGAAGTCTTGGTTGTGTTTTGATATAATTGAGCTGTTATTACTCTTTAATTGTTCAACTATATGTTTCTTATGATTAATTGAAGGGCCCTTGATTAATCGTGTCTAGTTATCTTGTGTTGCTTGAGAAAAAACACTTGATTAGATTGTTGTTGAACAACGCCACTTTTGAGTAAGTTAAGAGATTAATTACTTGAATTTAAAAGCGAAATTAGAGATAACAAAGTTTTGGCGTAATATTTATGAGTTGTACAAATTGTCAACTAGAGTAGTTCGAGAGAATACTTCTAGTAAATTGTAGTAATTGATCGATAGATAATTACGATAAACAAGAACCCATCATCTTTAGAGAGTGTTACGGCGAGATTATAGCTAACATGTCAGGAATTAATCCGACAATTGGGAAAATCGTAAACCCTAGATCCTTTTATCCTTGAATTCAACTCCATTCTTGCTAATTGATAGTTTTTATTGTCATTTCTCCTTAGTTAAGTAATTTCTGTTAATTCACAAATCAATTCTTGAACTCTGAAAGTTGTCTGAGTTTATCATTAGCGATACTAAAAAGTTGTAGCAAATAGGTTAGTTCCCTGTGGGATTCGACTCCGGACTCTTGAACCGGACCATTTTTGTAGCGACCGCTTAGTCTTTTTTATAAGGCATTGTGATCAAATTTTGGCATCGTTGCCGGAGAACTAACTGTATTATTCATTACAACTTGAAAGAATTGCTAGGATTTTTAGTTTAGATCAATTTTCCGGTGCTAAAAAGTATTTTCATTAAAATTCTCACGTTTGAATTCTTCTGTACCTCAAGTGCATGCCTAGAAGCTCCTTGAGAACTGGTGAACTATTTGAAGGTCTCTCAGATCCCGAGAAAGCATTTAGGACATTGAATCGGGCTAACAAGAAGAGCAAACAGCTAAAATAGGACGAACAACTCGACATTAAAATGGGTGACGTCGACAACGTCAACGAGAACTACAGAAATAATCAAGTTGACCCAAACATTAGAGTGGTAGCACCTCTTGTGCCGGAAGCTGCTCTATATGATTGGGCACAAGAAACTGCTGATAATCTGGCAATTGCAATTGCAGTACCTCTGATACAAGCAGAGACGTTTTAGATTACCAACAATATGCTACACTTGCTGCAGAATAAAGAGTTGTTCTCCGGGTTATACATCGAAGACCCACAACAACATCTGAAGAATTTTCTATCAATTTGTCACTCAAAGACAACCGACGGTGACACCTGAAGCAATCAGATTATTACTATTTCCATTCTCAGTGGCTGGGGAGGCTTAAACTTGGCTGAATTCGCTCCCAATAAACTCCATTGCTACTTGGGAGGAACTAGTCAAATAGTTCTTAAACAAGTTCTATCCACCCAACAAGACTGCAAGGCAAATTGATGAGATATTGCAGTTCAGGCAGAAACCAACTGAAACTTTGCAGGAAACTTGGGAGAGGTTTAAGGCATGTAGGTGAAGTGTCCATACCATGGCATCCCGAGTCAGATACTAGGACAAAGATTGTATATGGGGTTGGCTGATAGTCTGAAGGCTAATGTAGATGCTTCAACCGGGGGTGCATTCTTGAGCAAATCATTAACATAGTGTAAGATTCTTCTTGACAAGATGACTCAAAATTCAGGATGGATGACGAGGGATACAACACTCACTCTAATAGTGCATTCTGCTGCTCTTGACCCAAACAATACAAATGCAAAAAACATAGCCACTCTCATGACCTAGATGAGCTTGTTCACAAACAAAATTGATGAGATAGGCACGAAACAGGTTCACATTGTTGACACAACAAATGGAGGCCTATGCACTCCCTGCATAAATCAATCATATGTTTTCTCGTGGAGTGGAGAGAATGATAACTATGGCTTCAGATAAGACATTAAGTACGTCAATAATTTTGGGGGTCAAAGGCAAGGTGGACAGCAATGGGGACCTCAAAATCAGCAGTAGAGACCAACCCAACAACAGTACAATATCAATCCTGGGGGAGCACGACCACAAGGCCAAGTCGTGCCTTATCAAAGGCAGTAGGGCTACAATCAGCAGCACCAATAACAGTTGGCTTACCAACCGCCTCATCAACAACATGTGACCAGACAAGGCGACAGTAATATGATAGAAATCAAGGGCATGTTGCAACAAATCATTGGGACAAACGGAAGGATGCAAGAAAAGTTAACTGCACATGACTCGGCTATTAAAGGCATTGAAACTCAGTTAGGCCAGTTGTCCATGGATTTGAACAATTGCCTACAAAGAACGTTGCCTGTAGACACAAACATCAATCCAAAAGAGTAGAACCCAAATCAGTTAATGGTAGTGAGTCTCAAGGATGGAAGGGATTGCTCAATCTAGTAGAGACGCAATGCCAATCACTCCAATGCCATTCGAGATCGATGAGTCGACGGAGCTCACTGAGGTTGTAATTGAGCAAGCACAAGTTGATAAAGGCAAAGCGAAGCAAATTGAACAGCTCCCAGAACAGGTAGTGGAAAAAACCTCTAATCAGGAAAAGACACAGAGCAGTGGACATAAGCTGATTCCAGCACCATTCCCTCAAAGGTTGGCAAAGCAAAAGAAAGATGATCAATACAGGAAATTCATGGAAATGCTCAGACAAATTCAATTGAATATTCCATTGATGGATGCTTTGAGGTAAATGCCAGGGTATGCGAAAATGATGAAGTATCTGATGTCTCGAAAATTTGACTTCCAGGACCTGTCTACTGTAACTCTGACTCAAACTTGTAGTGCGGTAGTGACAAGACCTATGGCTGAAAAATTGTCTGATCCCGATAGTTTCACTATACAATACACAATTGGAAGTTATGCTTTTACTAAAGCATTATGTGACTTGGCAGCCAGTATCAACTTGATGCCCTTGGCAATATACATAAAATTAGGCATTGGCAGAGCTAGATCGACATTAATATTGCTGCAACTAGCTGATCGCACAGTGAAAAGGCCGACAGGAATTCTAGATAATGTGCTCGTCCAAGTGGGGAAGTTTGTATTTCCTGCTGATTTCGTTATTCTTGCCTGTCAAGTTGACGAAGAAATACCAATAATTTTGGGGAGGCCATTCTTAGCCATTGGGAGAGATTTGATCGACTGTGAGACTGGAGAGTTGAAACGAGGTTGAATAATGAAGAAATAATATTCAATGTTCAACAATCTATGGGGAGGCCCAACGAATTTGCAAACTTGTCAAGACCCGGATTTTCCCACCCTCGGGTGTCGTGATGGCGCCTACTAATGAGAGATAGGCAAGCCAACCCTTAACTACCTTTTTCATTAACAAATTACTTATTTTAACAATTATCAGTGATAGCATGAAAATAACGGAATTAAATAAATAAGTGGAAGAGCTAAATTAAATAAGCTGAACAATAATGCGAAAGTCAACATATGCCTCTACCCAAGAACTGGCGTCACATCACTCACGAACTATTAAGAGTACTAAATACAACCGTTTGAAAGAAATATAACACTGTTTGTCTCGAATATATGAGATAACAGAATGAAATATAAGATAGAGGAGACGCCGGGCATGCGGACACCTACAAGGCTACCTCAGTGTCTTGGTGGACTGAAGGCTGGCTCCCGCGCTACTGCTGCTGTCCAATACCTGGATCTTTGCAAAAGAGCACAGAGTGTAGTATCAGCACAACCAACCCCATGTGTTGGCAAGTGCCTAGCCTAACCTCGGCGAAGTAGTGACGAGGCTAGGACCAGACTACCAAATAACCTGTGCAGTTCAAATATCTATATGTACAGTGGAGAAGAAATATAGGAAATAATCAGTCAATATGGGAAGGGGAAACATGTTGTGGGGAGGTAACAGTTCCAAATAGAAAACCTCAATAAAAGAAAGAAACAACAAAGCCAGAATATAAACAAGAATCAGAATTCAATGATTTGCACGGTATCACCCTTCGTGCTTTTACTCTCGTCCTCACCCAAACAATATTTATAATAAAAATGTGCACGGTATCACCCTTCGTGCTTTTACTCTCGTTCTCACCAAATCAATCGTATCATAATAATGTGAACGGCATCACCCTTCGTGCTTTTACTCTCTTTCCTCACCACATAGTCAATGAATATCGGTACGGAATGGTACATCGTACGGCACGACATCATCCTTTGTGCTTTACACTTTTTCCTCACAATAGCAAACAATGCACAACATCATCCTTCGTGCTTTAACACTTTTCCTCACCTAAACAACAATCACAAACAAAGGGGCAAGGGAGTAGAAAAATAATGGTAGAAATCCCGGCAAGGGACTACAATTAAACAGCTAAATCCCGGCAAGAGAACAATATCAATAAATCTCAACATCCCGGCAAGGGAGATAATCAACAAAGCAACAAACATCCCGGTAAGGGAACAATACAATAACTCTTTCTCTTTCTTTCACTTCTTACTTTATAACTCTCTTTACCACTTGAGTCAATGCTCCAAAGGGTTCAATTATCTCATATACTTTCACAATTCGTATTATAACTCGAGCCAATGCTCCTCGAAGTTCAAAGATCACAATTTCTTTCACATGCTTTTTACAACATATAGAAATCATCATTAAGGCACGAAAGATACAACAAAAATCAGAATATCCGCAATATAAAGACTCACAATCATACTAGACACCAACGTATAGATACTCGTCACCATGCCTATACGTCGCACTCGACAATTAGCATGTAGAAATTAAGACTCAACTCCTAATCTCTCAAGCTAAGGTTAGACTAAACACGTACCTCGAAGCTTTGAACACCACTCAAGCCTCAATTATAGCTTTACCCCCTTGATTCCACCACCAATACGCTCGAATCTAGTCACAAGTTGCTTAATTACATCAATAAGTGCTAAATGAATCAACCCCAATGCATGAAAATGCGTTTTCCCAAAGTTTTACCCAAAAGGTCAAAATCACCCCGGGCCCACATGGTCGAAACACGAGGTTCATACCAAAACCCGATTACCCATTCCCCCACGAATTCAAATGTATAATTTGTTTTGAAATCGGACCTCAAATTGAGGTCCAAATCGCTAATTTTTGGAAAACCTAGGTTCTACCTAAAACACCCAATTTCCCCCATGAAAATCTTTGATTTTAAGTTGAAATCATGTTAAAAGATGTTAATGATTGAAGAAAACTAGTTAAAAATGACTTACAATTAATTTGGATAAGAAAAGTTGTTTGAAAAATCGCCTCTTATGTTTTTGAGGTTTTGAAAAGTGAAAAATAACTGAAAATCCCATCTATTTATACCCCTCTCAGATCCTCACCGCGGACCGCATAAAAAGGACTGCGGCCGCGGAGCTCCACCGCGGACCGCATTAAACGGTCTGCGGCCGCGCAGGCCTCCCTGAAGACCTGCAGTTCAGCACCCTGTGCGGACCGCACAAAGGCGACTGCGGCCGCACAGCCTCCATCGCGCCCCGTACAAAGGCGACGACGACCGCACTGGCCCCTCCACGGTCGCACACGATTTCTCGCGGACCGCACTAAAGGGTTCAGAGGCCTGCAACTTCCTGAACCTGCAACATTTGACTTTCTAAGCCTAAGGCATCCCGGAACCTACTCGAACTCACCCGAGCCCTTAAAACTCCAACCCAAGTATACACACAACCTCAAAAACATCCTACGGACATATTCGTGTAATCAAATTACCAAAATAACATCACGAACATTGAATTAAACCTCGAGATCAATGAAATTTCTCAAAACTCTTTTAAACATCACATTTCTCAATTAAGGTCCGGATCGCGTCAAACGATGTCCATTTTTAACCAAATTTCACTAGAATGACTCAAGTCATATATAAGACCTGTACCGGAACCAAAATACGGGCCCGATACCAACTCGTTCTAATCAAATTTTATTTCAGTTTCCTTAGACATTTTCAGAAAAACAATTTTCTTAAAAAAAAAATTCGCTTCTCAGGCTAGGGACCTCAGATTCCAATTCTGGGCATACGCCCGAGTCCCATATTTTCCTACGGACCCTCCAGGACCGTCAAATCACGGGCCCGGGTCCGTTTACCCAAAATATTGACCGAAGTCAAATTTATTCATTTTAACATCAAAATTTAGCATTTTTCACAAAATTTCATATTTAAGCTTTCCGGCTATGCGCTCGGACTGCGAACACAAATCGAGGCGACTCTAAGTGAGGGTTTCAAGGCCTCGGAAGCACATAATGGGTAAGAAAATAGGTGATGACCCTTTTGGGTTGTCACATTCTCTACCTCTAAAACAATCGTTCCTCCTCAAACGGATAGAAGAAGGAAGTACCTGAGTCGGGGAATAAATGAGGATAACGGCTCCGCATATCGGACTCGTACTCCCAGGTCGATGCCTCGGGAGGCTGACCTCTCCACTGAACACGAACAGAAGGGAAACTCTTGGATCTCAACTGACGAACTTGTCAGTCTAGAATAGCTACCAGCTCCTTCTCATAGGACATGTCCTTCTCCAATTGGACAGTGCTGAAATCTAACACGTGGGATGGATCGCCGTGATACCTCTGAAGCATGGACACATGAAAAATTGGATGCACGACTGATAAGCTCGGCGACAACGCAAGTCTATAAGCCACCTCTCCCACTCGATCAAGAATCTCAATTGGACCAATGAACCTAGGGCTAAGCTTTCCCTTCTTCCCAAATCTCATCATGCCCTTCATAGGTGACACTCGGAGCAATACCCGCTCACCAACCATAAAAGCCACATCTCGAACCTTGCGATCTGCATAGCTCTTTTGTCTAGACTGGGCTATACACAGTCTATCCTGAATGATCCTGACGTTGTCCAAGGCCTCCTAAACCAGATCCGTACCCAACAACCAAGCCTCTTCCGGTTCAAACCATCCAACCGGAGATCGACACCGCCTACCATATAAAGCCTTATAAGGAGCCATCTGGATACTCGACTGGTAACTGTTGTTGTAGGCAAACTCCGCTAAAGGCAAAAACTGATCCCACGAACCTTCGAAGTCAATAACACAAGCTCGGAGCATATCCTCCAATATCTGAATAGTCCGCTCGGACTGCCCGTCCGTCTGAGGATGAAATGCTATACTCAACTCAACCTGGGTTCCCAACTCTCGTTGAACTGCTCTCCAGAAATGCTAAGTAAACTGCGTACCTCGGTCCGAAATGATAGATACTAGCACACCATGAAGGCGAACAATTTCCCGGATATAGATCTCAGGTAACCTCTCGGATGAATAGGAGACTGCCACATGAATGAAATGCGCTGACTTGGTCAGCCTATCAACAATGACCCAAACTGCGTCGAACTTCTTCCGAGTCAGCAGAAGTCCAGTAGCGAAGTCCATAGTAATCCGCTCCCACTTCCACTCGGGAAGCTCAATCCTCTGAAACAATCCACCAGGCCTTTGATGCTCGTACTTAACCTGCTGATAATTCAAACACCGTACCACATATGCCACAATATCCTTCTTCATTCTATGCCACCAATAATGCTTCCGCAAATCCTGATACATCTTCGCGGTGCCCGGATGAATAGAGTACCAGGAACTATGGGCCTCCCCTAAAATCAACTCCCGAAGCCCATCCACATTAGGCGCACAAACTCGACCCTGCAATCTCAAAACTCCATCAGCATCTAAGGTAACCTGCTTAGCACCTCCACACTGCACCGCGTCTCTAAGGACATACAAATAGGGATCATGAAACTGTCGATCACGGATACGCTCCAATAACGAAGAACGAGCAACTGTGCAAGATAATACCCGACTAGGCTCAAAAATATCCAACCTCATGAATCGATTGGCTAAGGCCTGAACATCCAAAGCAAGCGGCCTCTCACCGACTGGGATATAAGCAAGACTGCCCATACTGGCTGACTTTCTACTCAAAGCATCGGCCACAACATTGGCCTTTCCCGGGTGATATAAGATAGTGATGTCATAATCCTTCAACAACTCCAACCACTTCCTCAGCCTCAAATTCAACTCCTTTTGATTGAACAAATACTGAAGACTCTTATGATCAGTGAACACCTCACATGCCACGCCATATAGATAATGCCTCTAGATCTTCAATGCGTGAACAATGGCTGCCAACTCCAAATCATGAACCAGATAGTTCTTCTCATGAATCTTTAACTGCCTCGAAGCATAGGCAATGACCTTACCATCCTGCATCAACACTGCACCAAGCCAAATACGAGAAGCATCACAATAGACTGTGTAAGGCCCTGAACGCGTGGGCAATACAAACACTGGTGCCGTAGTCAGAGCTGTCTTGAGCCTCTGAAAGCTCGCCTCACACTCGTCCGGCCATATGAACTGGGCACCCTTCTGGGTCAACCTGGTCATCAGGGCTGCGATAGATGAGAACCCCTCCACGAACCGATGATAGTAGCCTGCCAATCCCAAGAAACTCCAAATCTTTGTAGCTGATGCTGGTTTAGGCCAGTTCTTGACTGCTTCAATCTTCTTTGGGTCAACCTGAATACCCTCTGCTGACACAATATGACCCAGGAATGCAACTGAACTCAACCAGAACTCACACTTCGAGAATTTAGCATATAATTGACTATCCCTCAAGGTCTGAAGAACCACTCTAAGATGCTGCCCGTGCTCCTCCCGACTGCGGGAATATATCAGAATATCATCAATGAAGACTATCACGAATGAGTCCAAATAAGGCCTGAACACTTGGTTCATCACCCGAATGACATAACCAAGAACTTATAATACCTGTACCGAGTGCGGAAAGCTGTCTTAGGGACATCGGATGCCCTAATCCTCAACTGATGGTAGCTAGATCTCAAGTCAATCTTTGAAAATACCTTGGCACCCTGAAGCCGATCAAACAAATCATCAATCCTCTACAGTGGATACTTATTCTTGATGGTGACCTTGTTCAATTGCTGGTAATCAATGCACATTCTCATCGAACCATCCTTTTTCTTGACAAACAACACCGGCACACCCCAAGGCGAAACGCTAGGTCTAATGAAACCCTTCTCAAGCAAGTCTTGCAACTGCTCCTTCAACTCTTTCAACTCTGGCGGGGCCATGCAATATGGCAGAATAAAAATGTGCTGAGTGCCCGGAACCAAATCAATGCAGAAATCAATATCCCTATTGGGTGGCATACCTGGCAGGTCCATGGGCACCAAATCAATAGAGGGAACCTCAGCACTGGAATCGCGAACATAAGCCAAATAGGCCAAACACCCCTTCTCGACCATACGCCGAGCCTTCACGTACGAGATAACACTGCGAGTAGAATGACCAGGAGTCCCTCTCCACTCTAAACGGGGCAAATTCGGTAAGGCTAAGGTCACAGTCTTGGCGTGATAGTCCAAGATGACGTGGTACGAGGATAACTAGTCCATCCCCAATATAACATCGAAGTCGACCATGTCTAAGCAAAAAATCAACACGGGTCTCAAGACCCCCAATCACCATAATACAAGAACAATGAACTCGATCGACCACAATAGAATTACCCACCGGTGTAGGCACATAAATAGGAATACTCAATGAATCACTAGGCATGACCAGGTATGGTGAAAAATAGATGACACATACAAATACATAGACCTTGGATCAAATAGCACTGAAGCATATCTATCACAAACCAGAATGGTACCTATAATGACTGCATCTGAAGCCTCAGCCTCGGGCCTAGCTGGAAGGGCGTAACATCGTAGCTAGGCCCCACCACCCTGAACTACTTCTCTAGGACGGCCTGCTGCTGGCTGGCCTCTACCTCTGACGGCCTGAGCTATAACTCTAGGACCTCTACCTCCACCTCTAACACCTCTACCCCCACCTCTAACTGGCTGATTGGGCTGTGGAACGCCTGGTTCCTGCACCATAGCATGAAAACCCTGATGCTGAGAGCTACTTGGTGCTCGAGGGCAAAACTTGGAGATATGATCAGGATCACCATAAGTGTAACAAGCCCTCGGCTGCTGAAACTACTGGCCCTATCGACCTGAATGACTACCTCGGAAACTCTGAAGCGGCGGTGCACTGATGGGAGCTGGTGGTTCACTGTAAGGCTGCTGATCAGAATAGTGCATCTGAGAACCACGACCATTTGAAGTACCATAAGAGACCTGGAGAGCTGACTGAAAGGGCCTAGGAGGATGGCCTCTACCATATGGATCTCTACCTCTAAACGAGGTACCACTGAATTTTCCTGAATGATGGGGCCTCTTATCCGACCCATGACCACCTCCATGTGACAGAACCATCTCAACTCTGCGGGCCACATTGGCCACCTCCTGGAAAGTGATCTCACTCCCGACCTCCTTGGCCATCTGAAGACGAATCGGCTGAATAAGACCATTAATAAACCTCCCCACCCTCTTTCTCTCGGTGGGAAGTATGACAAGAGCATGGCGAGCTAGATCGATGAACCTGGTCTTATACTGGGTGACCGTCATGGAACCCTGCTGGAGGTGCTCAAACTACCTTCGAAAGGCCTCCCTCTGAGTCACGGGGAGAAACTTCTCCAAAAACAACGCTGCGAACTACTCCCAAGTCAAAGATGGCGAACCGACTGGTCTAGCTAAGCAATAATCCCTCCACCAAGTCTTGGCGGATCCAGACAGACGAAAGGTAGAAAAATCAACTCCATTGGTCTCAACGATCCCCATGTTCCGAAGTACCTCGTGACAACTATCCAGATAATCATGGGGATCCTCAGTAGATGCACCGCTGAATGTAGAAATGAAGAGCTTGGTGAACCTATCCAGCCTCCACAAAGCGTCGGCAAACATAGCCGCTCCATCTCCGGTCTAAGCTACTACACCCGGTTGAACTGCCACAACTGGTTGAACTGCTAGAACCTGAACCTGGGGAGCTACCTGCTCTGGAGGCCGCGTAGTAGGAGTCTGACCCCCTCCTCCAGCCTGAGAAGTGGCTGGTGCTACGAGAAGCAAACCCGCTCGGGTGACACTCTCCATGAGTCCCACCAATCGGACAAGAGCATTCTGAAGAACTAGGGTGGCAATAAACCCCTCTGGGACCTGATTTGGGCCCACCGAAACTGTTGGGGCCGGAACCTCCTCCTCAAAATCAACCTAAGGCTCCACCACTGCTGCTGCTGCTCGGGGCTGAGCTCTGCCCCTAACTCGGCCTCTAACACAGCCTCGACCTCGCCCTCTGCCCCTAGTGGGAGCTGTCGCTGGGCGCTCGGTCTGTTGAGCGATAGATGAGGAAGCGCGTGTTCTCGCCATCTGCAAAAGAACAAAGTAGAAATCCAATTAGCATTTGAGGAACAAATTGGCACGACAAGAAAGAACAAATGTGAAATTTTCCTAACTCTGTAGCCTTTGGGGGATAAATACAGATGTTTCCGTACCGATCCCTCAAACTCTACTGAGCTTGTCCGTGAGTTGTGAGACCTATGTAACCTAGAGCTCTGATACCAACTTGTCACGACCCGGATTTTCCCACCCTCGGGAGTTGTGATGGCGCCTACTAATGAGATCTAGGCAAGCCAACCCTTAACTACCTTTTTCATTAACAAATTACTTCTTTTAACAATTATCAGTGATAGCATGAAAACAACAGAATTAAATAAATAAGCGAAAAATCTAAATTAAATAAGCTGAACAATAATGCGAAAGTCAACATATGCCTCTACCCAAAAACTGGTGTCACATCACTCACAAATTACTAAGAGTACTAAATACAACCGTTTGAAAGAAATATAACACTGTTTGTCTCGAATATATGAGATAACTGAATGAAATATAAGATAGAGGAGACGCCAAGCCTGCAGACGCCTACAAGGCTACCTCGGTGTCTTGGTGGACTGAAGGCTGGCTCCCGCGCTACTGCTGCTGTCCAATACCTGGATCTTTGCAAAAGAGCACTGAGTGTAGTATCAACACAACCAACCCTATGTGCTGGCAAGTGCCTAGCCTAACCTTGGCGAAGTAGTGACGAGGCTAGGACCAGACTACCAAATAACCTGTGCAGTTCAAATCTATATGTACAGTGGAGAAGAAATATAGGAAATAATCAATCAATGTGGGAAGGGGAAACATGTTGTGGGGACGTAACAGTTCCAAATAGAAAACCTCAATAAAAGAAAGAAACAACAAAGCCAGAATATCAACAAGAATCAGAATTCAACGATTTGCACGGTATCACCCTTCGTGCTTTTACTCTCGTCCTCACCCAAACAATATTTATAATAAAAATATGTACGGCATCACCCTTCGTGCTTTTACTCTCGTTCTCACCAAATCAATCGTATCATAATAATGTGAATGGCATCACCCTTCGTGCTTTTACTCTCTTTCCTCACCACATAGTCAATGAATATCAGTACGAAATGGTATATCGTACGACACGACATCATCCTTCGTACTTTATACTTTTTCCTCACAATAGCAAACAATGCACAACATCACCCTTCGTGCTTTAACACTCTTCCTCACCTAAACAACAATCACAAACAAAGAGGCAAGGGAGTAGAAAAATAATGGTAGAAATCCTGGCAAGGGACTACAATTAAACAGCTAAATCCCGGCAAGAGAACAATATCAATAAATCTCAACATCCCGGCAAGGGAGATAATCAACAAAGCAACAAACATCTCGGCAAGGGAACAATTCAATAACTCTTTCTCTTTCTTTCACTTCTTACTTTATAACTCTGTTTACCACTTGAGTCAATGCTCCAAAGGGTTCAATTATCTCATATACTTTCACAATTCATATTATAACTCGAGCCAATGCTCCTTGAAGTTCAAAGATCACAATTTCTTTCACATGCTTTTTACAACATATAGAAATCATCATTAAGGCACGAAAGATACAACAAAAATCAGAATATCTGCAATATAAAGGCTCACAGTCATACTAGACACCAACGTATAGATACTCGTCACCATGTCTATACGCCGTACTCGACAATTAGCACGTAGCAATTAAGACTCAACTCCTAATCTCTCAAGCTAAGGTTAGACCAAACACGTACCTCGAAGCTTTGAACACCACTCAAGCCTCAATTATAGCTTTACCCCTTGATTCCACCACCAATACGCTCGAATCTAGTCACAAGTTACTTAATTACATCAATAAGTGCTAAATGAATCAACCCAATGCATGAAAATGCGTTTTCCCAAAGTTTTACCCAAAAGGTCAAAATCACCCCCGGGCCCACGTGGTCGAAACAAGAGGTTCAGACCAAAACCCGATTACCCATTCCCCCACGAATCCAAATGTATAATTTGTTTTGAAATCGGACCTCAAATTGAGGTCCAAATCGCCAATTTTTGAAAAACCTAGGTTCTACCTAAAACACCCAATTTCCCCCATGAAAATCTTTGATTTTAAGTTGAAATCATGTTAAAAGATGTTAATGATTGAAGAAAAGTAGTTAAAAATGATTTACAATTAATTTGGAGAAGAAAGGTTGTTTGAAAAATCGCCTCTTATGTTTTTGAGGTTTTGAAAAGTGAAAAATAACTGAAAATCCCATCTATTTATACCCCTCTCAGATCCTCACCGCGGATCGCATAAAAAGGACTGAGGCCGCGGAGCTTCACTGTGGACCGCATTAAATGGTCTGCGACCGCACAGGCCTCCCTGAAGACCTGCAGTTCAGCACCTTGTGTGGACCGCACAAAGGCATTTGCGGCCGCACAAAGGCATTTGCGGCCGCACAGCCTCCACTGCGCCCCGCACAAAGGCGACGGCGACCGCACTGGCCCCTCCGCGGTCGCACGCGATTTCTCGCGGACCGCACTAAAGGGTTCAGAGGCCTGCAACTTCCTGAACCTGCAACATTTGACTTTCTAAGCCTAAGGCATCCCGGAACCTACTCGAACTCACCCGAGCCCTCGAAACTCTAACCCAATTATACACACAACCTCGAAAACATCCTACAGACATATTCGTGTAATCAAATTACCAAAATAACATCACGAGCATCGAATTAAACTTCGAGATCAATGAAATTTCTCAAAACTCTTTTAAACATCACATTTCTTAATTAAGGTCCGGATCGCGTCAAACGACGTCCGTATTTAACTAAATTTCATAGGAATGAATCAAGTCATATATAAGAGTTGTACCGGGCACCAGAACCAAAATACGGGCTCGATACCAACTCATTCTAATCAAATTTCATTTCAATTTCCTTAGACATTTTCAAAAAAACAATTTCCATAAAAAAAATTCACTTCTTGGGCTAGGGACCTCGGATTCCGATTCCGGGCATACGCACGAGTCCCATATTTTCCTATGGACCCTTCGGGACCGTCAAATCATGGGTCACCGAAGTCAAATTTATTCATTTTAACATCAAAACTTAGCATTTTTCACAAAGTTTCATATTTAAGCTTTTCGGCTACGCGATTGGACTGCACACGCAAATCAAGGCAACTCTAAATGAAGTTTTCAAGGCCTCGAAAGCACATAATGGGTAAGAAAACAGGTGATGACACCTTTGGGTCGTCACAAAACTGTTCGCTAGTGGAGGCGGTTGATGTAATACTATATAAGGAGGATGAGACCTTTAATGTCAAAGATCCGCTAGAAGCTTGCTTGATGAATTTGGAAGGTGTGGATGGTGAAGAGTTGGCAGAGTGGGTCATATCTCTCGAAGGCCAAGGGTTCTGGAAAAGGGAACCCAGTTCGAGCCACTACATTTAGAAGAAAGAGAAACACCACCTACGAAGCCATCAATAGAGGAGCCACTGCTGTGATGTTCATCACTTGTGTTGCAAGTGAATTTAGTGTTCTGAGGCCTAAAACCTCCCTTTTACCTCACCTTGATTTGCTGCGTGGTCCGGACCTATATCCGGAAAGCTGCTATGTGAAAATATGAGAAATAGAAATTTCTAGAGTTAAAAATTTGATTATGACTGACTTTGGTCAACATTTTGAACAAACGAACCCGGATCCGTATTTGGACGATCCCGGAGGGTCCGTAGGAAAATATGGGACTTGGGAGTATGCCCGAAATCGAATTCCGAGGTCCCAAGCCCGAGAAATGAATTTTTGAAAGAAATTGTTTTTCTGAAAAATATAAAGGTTTTTGAAAGTGAAATGTTAAGTGAAACTTGTGATATAGGGCATGTATTATGGTTTCGGATCCCGGTACAGGTTCAATATTATTTATATGTGTTGTTTGTAAAGTTTGGTGAAAAACGGAGTTTATTTGACGTGAGTTTGACTTTCGGTTGGAGAGTTATGAACTTTGAGAGTTCTTGATGAAAATGTTGAGTTTTGAGGTTTAATTCATGATTTTACATGTTATTTTGATGATGTGATCGCACGAGTAGGTCCATATGATGTTTTTGAGTCAGTATGTGCATTTGGTTTGGAGTCCCGAGGGCTCGAGTGAGTTTCGGGTAGGTTCCGGGGTGTCTTAGGCTTAAAACATGGCTATTGGAGGTTCAGAAAACTGCAGCTCTCTGAACTTGCTAGTGCGGTCCGCACTGGTTTTGTGTTGTCCGCACTGGTGGCTGTGCGGTGGATCTTGTGTGGTCCGCACAGGTTCACTAGTGACTGTGTAGCCGTAGTTGATTTTGTGCGGTTCGAACAGGTTCACTGGTGGCTGTGCGGACGCAGTTGATTTTGTGCGGTCTGTACAAGGAGTTTGAGAGGGGTATATTAAGATGGGATTTTCAGTTAATTTTTCATTTTTCAAAACCCCAAAAACATAAGAGGCGATTTTTCAAACAACCTTTCTTCTCCAAAACATTGGTAAGTGATTTCTAACTCGTTTTCTTCAATCATTAACATCTTTCCACATGATTTCAACTCAAAATCAATGATTTTCGTGGGGGAAATTGGGTATTTTGGGTAGAACCTAGGTTTTTCAAAAATTAAGGATTTGGACCTCGATTTGAGGTTCGATTTCAAAACAATATATATATATATCTAGGTTCGTGGGGGAATGGGTAATCGAGTTTTGGTTCGAACCTCGGGTTTTGACCAAGTGGCCCCGCGGGCGATTTTTGACCTTTTCGGCAAAACTTTGGAAAACTCATTTTTATGCATTCAAATTGATTCATTTAGCATTTATTGATGTAACTAAATAACTTGTGACTAGATACGAGCGAATTGGTGGTGGAATCAAGGGGTAAAGCTATAATTGACTTGTGAATTGTGTTCGTGTCATCGAGGCAAGTGTTTGGTATAACCTTAGCTTGAGGGATTAGGAGTTGTGTCCTATTTTCTATTTGCTTCTTGTTGAGTACGACGTATAAGCATGGTGACGCGTATCTATACGTTGGTGTCGAGCATAACCGTGAGTCTTAAATTGATATTTGTTGTATTTTTAAATGATTCTACGGATGCTTAATTGGTGATTCCCGATATTGAGCAAGGATTTAGTTTGTTTTCGTGGAAATTATAATGATTCAGTATCAGTGTTAATTGAGATGAGTAGGAGTTGAGTTAAGATTGGTTATAGCTGATTCTCCCTTGCCGGGACGTATATACTCTCGCTGTCGAATTCCCTTGTAGGGATAGTTTAGTTTATTGTTGATCCCTTGCCAGGACTTGTGGTATGGTTGAGTTTAAGGTATATAAATATATTGGATCGGGTTGCACGCCGCAACAACATTATATATATATTGGATCGGGTTGCACGCCGCAACAATGTTATATATATCGGATCGGGTTGCATGCCACAACAATGTTATATATATTGGATCGGGTTGCACGCCGCAACAATGTTATTTATATTGGATCGGGTTGCACACCACAACAGTGTTATTATTACTTGTTGTAGATTTTGAGTTGTTTCTCTCATATTTCTCTTTATTTCTACTGGATTTGATGTATCCCCCCGAAGCATGCACCCCCTCCCATTTAAACTGCTTTTACATGTTTATTTTCCGTTGTATATTATATAATTGCACAGGTTTTATCTAGAGTCTGGTCCTAGCCTCGTCACTACCTCGCCAGGGTTGGGCTAGGCCCTTACCAGCACATGGGGTCGGTTGTGCTGATGCTACACTCTGCACTCTGTTTAGATATCGGAGCAGCACCAGGACAGTAGCACTTGGGGAGCCAGCCTTCAGTCCACAGAGATCCCGAAGTAGTCCTGCAGGAGCCCGCAGGCCCGACGTCTCTTCTGTCTACTTATATGTTCTGTTTTCATTGTATCCGAGACAGCCTGTGTTTCTTTTCTTCAGACATCTGTATTTAGTATTCATAGACAGTCCGTGAACATTGTGACACCGGTTTTTGGGTAGAGACGCATGTTGGCATTTCCATATTTATTTTGGGTATTATATTAGTCTAAATCTTCCGCTTAATTTCATCTTCCGCTATTATTTAAATGTTGATCACCTATTATTACAAGTTGTTAAAAAGGATTTAAACGAACGAGTTAAAATTTCTAAATTTCGTGGCTTGCCTAACTTCTACGAATAGGCGTCATCACGACTCCCGAGGGTGGGAAATCCAGGTCGTGACAAGTTGGTATTAGAGCTCTAGGTTACATAGGTCTAACAATTCACGGACAAGCTTAGTTGAGTTTGAGGGATCGGTATGGAGACGTCTGTATTTATACCCTAAAGGCTACAGAGTTAGGAAAACTTCACATTTGTTGTTTCTCAATGCTAATTGAATTTCTACTCTGTTCTTTCGCAGATGGCAAGAACACGTGCTTCCTCATCCACCGCTCAGCAACCCGAGCCCCCAGCAGCAGCTCCCATGAGGGGCAGAGGGCAAGGCCGAGGCCGTGCTAGAGGCCGAAGTAGGGGCAGAGCTTAGCCCCGAGCAGCAGCACCACTGGCAGAGCCTCCGATTTATTTTGACGAGGAGGTTCCGGCCTCAATAGTTCTGGTAGGCCCAGCTCAGGTCCCAGAGGGGTTTATTGCTACCCCAGTTCTTCAGGATGCTCTGGTCCTACTAGTGGGCCTCATGGAGAGTGTCACACGGGCAGGCTTGCTTCCTATAGCACCAGCCGTCTCTCAAGCTGCAGGAGGAGCCCAGACTTCTACTACTCACACTCCGGAGTAGGTAGCTCCCCAGTTTCAGATCTAGTGGTTCAGCCAGTTGGAGCAGTTTAGCTAGGTGTAGTAGTTCAAACCGGCAATGGAGAAGCAATGTCTGCCGATTCTTTGTGGAGGTTGGATAGGTTTACCAAGCTCTTCACTACTACCTTCAGCCGTGCATCTACTGAGGATCCCTATGATTATCTAGACAGCTGTCACGAGGTTCTTAGGAACACGGGGATAGTTGAGACCAATGGGGTCGATTTTGCTACTTTTCGCTTATCTGGATCTGCCAAGACTTGGTGGAGAGATTATTGCTTAGCTAGACCAGCCGGATCGCCAACCTTGACTTGGGAGCAGTTTACGCATCTATTTCTGGAGAAGTTTCTCCCCATCACTCAGAGAGAGGCCTATCAGAGGTAGTTTGAGCGCCTCCAGCAAGGTTCTACGACTGTTACCCAGTATGAGACCAAATTCATCGACTTAGCTCATCGTGCTCTTATCATACTTCCAACCGAGAGAGAGGGAGTGAGGAGGTTCATTGATGGACTTATTCTGCCGATTCGTCTTCAAATGGATAGGGAGGCTGGGAGCGAGATTTCTTTCCAGGAGGTGGCCAATGTGGCCTGGAGAGTTGAGATGGTTCTGTCACAGGGAGGTGGTCATGGGTCGGACAAGAGGCCCCGTCATTCAGCCCGATTCAGTGGTACCTCGTCTGGAGGTAGGGATTCATATGGTAGAGGCCATCTTCCTAGGCCTTTTCAGTCGGCACTTCAGGTTTCTCACGGTGCTTCAGGTAGCCGTGGTCCTCAGATGTAGTATTCTAATCAGTAGTCCTACAATGCACCACTACCTCCTATCAGTGCACCGCCACTTCAGAGTTTTTGGGGTGGTCCTTCAGGTCGCCAGGGTCAGTCTCAGTTTCCTCAGCCACAACACTCAGGTGGATGCTATGAGTGTGGTGAGTATGGTCATATCAGGAGGGCTTGTCCGAGATTGGTGGGTACTCAGTCGCAGTAGTAGGGTCCCTGTACTATGGTTCAGGCACCAGGTGTTCCACAGACCGCCCAACCAGCTAGAGGTGGGGGTAGAGGTGATAAAGGTGAAGGTAGAGGTGCTAGAGGTGGAGCTCAGACCGCTAGAGGTGGAGGCTAGCCAGCTGTTACACCCCATATTTTCGTACATGAAAGTACGCCATAAATAAATTAATGAGAGCCCGAAAGTGAGATGTCATGTCCAGCAGTATTACATTACGGTGATGTCGCGTTTCACAGTATTAAGTTACGACGATATTTCACCTTGAAGTATTGTACGTTAAAATTTCGTTTTCAGTTAACCGATGTAAGACTCGGGGATGAGATCATCTTGACGTTAACGTACTTACGTTATTTATAGCAAGCAATAAATAAGTGTTATGAAGAATAATAGGGTACACGGATTAAAGAAAACGAATTTTATTGAAAGTGGTCAATTTGGAATTTTATTGAAAGTGTTATGAAGTATATTAAAATAAGTTGAATTTTAAGTTATTTGGGGTAATTTTTAAATTATGCAGGTAATTGGTTAATTACCGGGTAACGGGACATTACCCGATTAAGTAATAAGCGGATAAAAACCTAATAGCTATCCCCCAACCACGTGGCAAGAAGCCACAAAAAGCTAGAAATGACTAAGTAGTCATCTAGTCTAGGTGGCAATCTAGGAATTTGGGATTTAATAAGGAAATGGATCTTATTCCATTATCTGGACAAAAAGCAAGAACAAGGACGTTCAATTCCAAAAAAAATAAGAAAGTTACTCCACCTTTCCAATTTAAAATTCGTGCTATTACAAAGGTGATCAAATGGCTGTTATGTGCAAGGATTATGTTTTATTCAAGCCTACTCAAGAACAGTGGAATGCAAACGTCCTTAGATATCAGTTTCAAAGGAGTTCTGGGATTCTTGGTGTGGTATTTACTTGCCTAACGTGAATTGGTTCTTGAATCCAATTTCCAAGTGATAATGTCTTTAATGTCTGCAGTCATACGGATTTTTTCCTACTCCAGGTATGTTAAGGCTAAGCTCTTCTTTCATTTGGCATGATCTCGTCATTACATTCATATCCCGGAATTTACGTATATTTTGCTAGTTTCGCAAATTACGTATATTTTTCTAGTGTTGTAAGTTATAATATTCTCCTTATCGGGACTTTATATTCAATCGAGTGTTTCCTTCTTCCAGTCAAGAGAGCAGAGAAGTTTATATATACAGTATTAAAAGTATTTTCATTACCATCGAGCTATAATCGATAGGCAGGCCCCTATTGGGCAACCTCTGATCAGATGGTAAGTTATATACTGAGCCTACTGTGGCCGAGCACTTATGAGCGAGCCCAGTTGGTCGAGATACAGAGCCTAGTATGGACGAGCACTTATGAGCGAGTCTACTACGGCAGAGCAGTTATATATATACCGAGCCTACTATGGTCGAGCGCTTATGAGCCAACCCAGTTGGTCGAGATACAGAGCCTAGTATGGCCGAGCGCTTATGAGCGAGCCTACTACGGCAGAGCAGATATATATGTATACCGAGCCTTATAGGGTCGGACAACTATTTTACTTACTATATTGAGAGAATTGAGTCAGTATCAGCAGGTAAGCATATCTTCAAATTATCTTTGACTTCCAGCTACTTGCAGTTATTATATTATTAGTTCAGTTTCAGCTTTCAGTATATTGCCTTACATACTCAGTACATTATTTTGTACTGACGTCCCTTTTCTGGGGGCGCTGCATTTCATGCGTGCAGGTCAGACAAACAGACGAGTAGGCCTCTTCAATAAGTGTTGCCCGAGTTCAGCTTGATCGGTAAGCTCCATTGCTGTCGGAGTTTGCGGGTCTAGAGCCTTATGTATATCTTGTATATATACGTATATATGTCATGAGTAGGTCGGAGAGCCGTTTTGATCACAGTATATCCATCAGTAGAGGCTTGTAGACATATCTTGTCAGTTAGTACAGTATGTTGGGCTTTCAGGCCTTGTATGTATATTTGGTTGGTTTGTCAGCTATAATAAATATGACGGCCTTGTCGGCCAAGTTTTATATTGATATTTAGTCAGCATTCGCTGTCATCTTATAATGTGGCCCATGGCCAAAAGTATGACATCATATGTTCAGAATCCCTTAGTTGCAAGTTGGTACGCAAGGATAGGTGAGGCACTAGGTGTCGGTCTTGCCCCCCAAGTTCGGGGCGTAACACCAGCTGCAAGCCATCCTAGAGAGGTAGTCCAGGGTGGTGGGGCTTAGCCCCGATGTTATGCTCTTCTATCCATGCCTGATAGTGAGGCTTCCGATGCAGTTATCACAGGTACTATTCTGGTTTGTGGCAGAGATGCTTCAGTTTTATTTGATCTAGGGTCTATGTACTCCTTTGTGTCATCTTATTTTGCACCGTATCTGGTCATGCCTAGTAATTCTTGAGTTCCCCTATATATGTGTCTACACCGGTGGGTGATTCTATTGTGGTAGATCGAGTCCATCGCTCTTGTATAGTCGTGATTGGGGATCTTGAAACTTGTGTCGATTTGTTGCTTCTGGACATGGTTGATTTTGATGTTATATTGGGGATGGATTGGTTATCACCTTACCACGCTATCTTGGACTGTCATGCCAAGACTGTGACCTTAGCCTTACCGGGTTTGCCTCGTTTAGAGTGGAGAGGGACTCCTGGTCATTCTACCCATAGTGTCATCTCTTATGTGAAGGCTCGGCGTATGATCGAGAAGGGGTGTTTGTCCTTTTTGGCATATGTTCGTGATTCTAGTGCTGAGGTTCCTCTTATTGATTCTGTGCATGTTGTTCATGAGTTCCCTGAGGTATTTCCTTCAGACCTGCCGGGTATGCCACCCGACAGGGATATTGACTTTTGCATTGATTTGGCTCCGGGCACTCAGCCTATTTCTATTCCACCGTATCGTATAGCCCCGCCTGAGTTGAAAGAGTTGAAGGAGCAGTTGCAAGACTTGCTTGAGAAGGGTTTCATTAGACCCAGTGTTTCGCCTTGGGGTGCGCCGGTTTTGTTTGTTAAGAAGAAGGATGGATCGATGCGAATGTGTATAGATTGCCGGTAGCTGAACAAGGTTACTATCAAGAATAAGTATCCATTACCGAGGATTAATGATTTGTTTGATCAGCTTCAGAGTGCCAAGGTATTTTCGATGATTGACTTGAGATCTAGCTACCATCAATTGAGGATTAGGGCATCCGATGTCCCTAAGACAGCTTTTCGCACTCGGTATGAGCATTATGACTTCTTGGTGATGTCATTCGGGTTGATAAATGCCCCAACAACTTTAATGGGTTTGATGAACCGAGTGTTCAGGCCTTACTTGGATTTGTTCGTGATAGTTTTCATTGATGATATCTTGATATACTCCCGTAGTTGGGAGGAGCATGAGCAGCACCTTAGGGTGGTTCTTCAGACTCTAAGGGATAATCAGTTGTATGCTAAGTTTTTGAAGTGTGAGTTCTGGTTGAGTTCAGTTGCATTCCTGGGTCATGTTGTATCAGCAGAGGGTATTCAGGTTGATCCGAAAAAGATTGAGGCAGTCAAAAACTGGCCTAGACCAGCATCAGCTACAGAGATTCGGAGTTTCTTGGGATTAGCAGGCTACTATCGTCAGTTCGTAGAGGGGTTTTCATCTATCGCAGCCCCGATGACCAGGTTGACCCAGAAGGGTGCCCAGTTCAGATGGTCGGACGAGTGTGAGGCGAGCTTTCAAAAGCTCAAACAGCTCTAACTACGACACCAGTGTTGGTTTTGCCCACAAGTTCAGGGCCTTATACAGTTTATTGTGATGCATCTTGTATTGGACTTGGTGCAGTGTTGATGCAGGATGGCAAGGTCATTGCCTATGCTTCACGGCAGTTGAAGATTCATGAGAAGAACTATCCGGTTCATGATTTGGAGTTGGCAGCCATTGTTCATGCGTTGAAGATCTGGAGGCATTATCTGTATGGCATGGCATGTGAGGTGTTCACGGATCACAAGAGTCTGCAGTATTTGTTCAAGCAGAAGGAGTTGAATTTGAGGTAGAGAAGGTGATTGGAGCTATTAAAGGACTATGATATCACCATCTTATATCATCCGGGAAAGGCCAATGTGGTGGCCGATGCTTTGAGTAAGAAGTCAACCAGTATGGGCAGTCTTGCTTATATTCCGGTCGGTGAGAGGCTTCTTGCTTTGGATGTTCAAGCTTTGGCCAATTAGTTCGTGAGGTTGGATGTTTCTGAGCCTAGTTTGGGTGTTAGCCTGCACGGTCGCTCGTTCTTCTTTATTGGAGCGTATCCGTGATCGACAGTATAATGATCCCCATTTATGTGTCCTTAGAGACACGGTGCAACACGGAGGTGCCAAGCAGGTTAACTTAGGTGATGATGGAGTTTTGAGATTGCAGGGTCGAGTTTGTGTGTCTAATGTAGATGGTCTTCGAGAGTTAATTTTAGAGGAGGCCCATAGCTCCCAGTACTCTATTCATCTGGGCGCTGCGAAGATGTATCAGGATTTGCGGCAGCATTATTGGTGGTGGAGAATGAAGAAGGATATCATTGCATATGTGACTCGGTATTTAAATTGTCAGCATGTTAAGTACAAGCATCAGAGGCCTGGTGGTTTATTTCAAAAGATTGAGATTCCTGAGTGGAAATGGGAGCATATCACTATGGACTTCATTATTGGTCTCCCACGGACTTAGAGAAAGTTCAATGCAGTATGGGTTATTGTTGATAGGCTGACCAAGTCAGCGCATTTCATTCCTGTGGCAGTCTCCTACTCTTCCAAGAGGTTAGCTGAGATCTATATCCGAGAGATTGTTCGTCTTCATGGTGTGCCCGAGTGTATCATCTCAGATCGAGGTATGCAATTTACCTCCCATTTCTGGAGAGCAGTTTAGTGAGAGTTGGGCACGCGAGTTAAGTTGAGCACAACATTTCATCCTTAAACGGATGGACAGTCCGAGCGAACTATTCAGATTTTGGAGGATATGCTTCGAGCTTGTGTCATTGACTTTGGAGGCTCGTGGGATTAGTTTTTCCCCTTAGCAGAGTTTACCTACAACAACAACTACCAGTCGAGTATTCAGATGGCTCCATATGAGGCTTTATATGGTAGGCGGTATCGGTCTCCGGTTGGATGGTTTGAGTCCGGAGAGGCTCGGTTGTTGGGTACGGATCTGGTTCAGGATGCCTTGGACAAGGTCAGGATTATTCAGGATAGGCTTCGTACAGCTCAGTCCAGGCAAAAGAGCTATGCCGACCGCAAGGTTCGTGATTTGGCATTCATGGTCGGTGAGCGAGGATTGCTTCGAGTGTCGCCTATGAAGGGCGTGATGATATTTGGGAAGAAGGGCAAGCTTAGCCCTAGGTTCATTGGGCCGTTTGAGATTCTTGATCGAGTGGGAGATGTGGCTTATAGACTTGCGTTGTCGCCGAGCTTATCAGTCGTGCATCCAGTGTTTCATGTGTCCATGCTTCGGAAGTATCACAACGATCCATCCCATGTATTAGATTTCAGCACTGTCCAGTTGGACAAGGACTTGTCTTATGAGGAAGAGCCGGTAGCTATTTTAGACCGGCAGGTTCGTCAATTGAGATTGAAGATTTTTCCTTCTGTTTGTGTTCAATGGAGAGGTCAGCCCGCTGCGGTATCGACCTGGGAGTCCCAGTCCGATATGTGGAGCCGTTATCCCCATCCTTTTCCCGACTCAAGTACTCCCTTCTTATGTCCGTTCGAGGACGAACAGTTGTTTTAGAGGTGGAGAATGTGATGACCCAAAAGGTCATCACTTGTGTTGCAAATGAATTTAGTGTTCCGAGGCCTAAAAACCTCCTTTTTACCTCACCTTGATTTGCTGCGTGGTTCGGGCCTATATCCGAAAAGCCTGCTATGTGAAAATATGAGAAATAGAAATTTCTAGAGTTAAAAATTTGATTATGGTTGACTTTGGTCAACATTTTGAGCAAACGGACCGAGATCCGTGTTCCGACGATCTCGGAGGGTCCGTAGAAAAATATGGGACTTGGGTGTGTGCCCGGAATCAAATTCCGAGGTCCGAAGCCCGAGAAATAAATTTTTGAAAGAAATTGTTTTTCTGAAAAATATAAAGGTTTTTGAAAGTGAAAAGTTATGTGAAACCTGTGGTATCAGGCCCGTATTATGATTCCAGAGCCCGGTACAAGTTCGATATGATTTATATGTGTTTTCTATAAAGTTTGGTGAAAAATGGAGTTTATTTTGACGTGAGTTGGACTTCCAGTTGGAGGGTTATGAACTTTGAGAGTTCTTAATGAAAATGTTGATTTTTGAGGTTTAATTCATGATTTTACATGTTATTTTGATGATGTGATCACACGAGTAGGTCCATATGATGTTTTTGAGTTAGTATGCACATTTGGTTTGGAGTCCCGAGGGCTCGGGTGAGTTTCGGGTAGGTTTCGGGGTGTCTTAGGCTTAAAACATGGCTATTGGAGGTTCAAAAAAAGTGCCTCTCTGAACTTGCTAGTGCGGTCCGCACTGGTTTTGTGTTGTCCGCACTGGTGGCTGTGCGGCCGCAGTGGATCTTGTGCGGTCCGCACAGGTTCACTGGTGACTGTGCGGCCGCAGTTGATTTTGTGTGGTCTGCACAGGGAGTCTGAGAGGGGTATATTAAGACGGGATTTTCACTTATTTTTCATTTTTCAAAATCCTAAAAACATAAGAGGCGATTTTTCAAACAACCTTTATTCTCCAAAACAATGGTAAGTGATTTCTAACTCGTTTTCTTCAATCATTAACATCTTTCCACATGATTTCAACTCAAAATCAATGATTTTCATGGGGGAAATTGGGTGTTTTGGGTAGAACCTAGGTTTTTCAAAAATTGGGGATTTGGACCTCGATTTGAGGTCCGATTTTAAAACAAATTATATATTTAGGTTCATGGGGGAATGGGTAATCGGTTTTTGGTTCGAACCTCGGGTTTTGACCATGTGGGCCCGCGGGCGATTTTTGACTTTTTTAGGCAAAACTTTGGAAAACTCATTTTTATGCATTCAAATTGATTCATTTAGCGTTTATTGATGTAATTAAGTAACTTGTGACTAGATACGAGCGAATTGGTGGTGGAATCAAGGGGTAAAGCTATAATTGAGTTGTGAATTGTGTTCGTGGCATCGAGGTAAGTGTTTGGTCTAACTTTAGCTTGAGGGAATAGGAGTTGTGTCCTATTTGCTATTTGCTTCTTGTTGAGTACGACGTATAGGCATGGTGACGAGTATCTATACATTGATGTCGAGCATGACCGTGAGTCTTAAATTGATATTTGTTGTATTTTTAAATGATTCTACGGATGCTTAATTGGTGATTCCCGATATTGAGCAAGGATTTAGTATGTTTTCGTGGAAATTACTGATGGTTCAGTATCGGTGTTAATTGAGATGAGTAAGAGTTGATTTAAGATTGGTTATAGCTGATTCTCCCTTGCCAGGACGTATATACTCTCACTGTCGAATTCCCTTGCAGGGATAGTGTAGTTTATTGTTGATCCCTTGCCGGGACTCGTGATACGGTTGAGTTTAAGGTATATAAATATATTGGATCGGGTTGCACGCCGCAACAATGTTATATATATATATTGGATCGGGTTGCACGCCGCAATAGTGTTATTATTACTTGTTGTATATTTTGAGTTGTTTCTCTCATATTTCTCTTTATTTCTACTGGATTTGATGTGTCCCCCCCAAGCATTCAACCCCTCCCATTTAAACTGCTTTTACCTGTTATTTTCCGTTGTATATTATATAATTGCACAGGTTTTATCTAGAGTCTGGTCCTAGCCTCGTCACTACCTCGCCGGGGTTAGGCCAGACACTTACCAGCACATGGGGTCGGTTGTGCTGATGCTACACTCTCCACTTTGTGCAAATATCAGAGCAGCACCAGGACAGTAGCACTTGGGGAGCCAGCCTTCCACAGAGATCCCGAGGTAGTCATGCAGGCGTCCGCAGGCCCGACGTCTCTTCTATCTGCCTATCTGTTCTGTTTTCATTGTATCCGAGACAGACTATATTTCTTTTCTTCAGACATCTGTATGTAGTATTCATAGACAGTCCGTGAATATTGTGACACCGGTTTCTGGGTAGAAACGCATGTTGGCATTTTCATATTTATTTTGGGTATTATATTAGTCTAAGTCTTCCGCTTAATTTTATCTTCCGCTATTATTTAAATGTTGGTCACCTGTTATTACAAGTTGTTAAAAAGGATTAAAATGAAAGAGTTAAAGTTTCTAAATTTTGTGGCTTGCCTAACTTCTACGAGTAGGCGCCATCACAACTCTCGTGGGTGGAAAATCCGGGTCATGACAACCATAGTTGGACCTAAAATCACTTCCAACTCACCTCAAGTATGCTTTGTTAGGGCCTAACTCTACTTTACCGGTTATTATCTTATCTAGTTTGTTAGGTGTGCAGGTAGAACAACTCCTACAGGTGTTACATGAATGTAAGACTATTATTGGTTGGACCATGGCATATATAATGTGTACCATCCCGGCCTTTTGTATACACAAGATTCTCTTGGAAGAGGGGCACAAACCTTCCAGGGAACATCAAAGAAGGCTGAACCCAAACATGAAGGAAGTGGTGAAGAAGGAAATGATTAAGTGGCTTGATGCAGGCATCATTTTTCGATCACGAATAGCGTCTGGGTAAGCCCAATCCAATGTGTTCTGAAGAAAGGTGGTATGACTGTTGTACAAAATGAGAATAATGAATTGATCTCTACTCGTACAGTCACGAGTTGGCGAATTTGCATGGATTATAGAAAACTGAAAACTGCCACCCGGAAAGACCACTTTCCCCTACCATTCATTGACCAAATGTTGGATAGATTGGCAAGGAGGTCTCACTTCTGCTTTTTGGATGGATATTCGGGGTACAATCAGATCACAGTAGCCCCTGAGTATAGAGAGAAAACATCATTTACTTGTCCATATTGCATCTTTGCCTTTCGGAGAATGCCGTTTGGCCTATGCAATGCACCAACCACCTTTCAGAGGTGTATGTTAGCCATTTTCACTGATATGGTTAAAAATATTATGGAATTCTTTATGGATGATTTCTAAGTGGTGGGGAATTCATTCGAAGACTGTCTTCACAATTTGAGAAGAGTGTTGAAAAGGTGTATGGAGACAAATCTGGTGCTGAACTAGGAGACGTGTCGTTTTATGGTACAAGAAGGTAAAGTTTTGGGACATCGAGTGTCAAGTAAGAGTATTGAGGTTGACCATGCTAAGGTTGACGTGATTGAGAAGTTTCCATCGCCCACTTCGGTCAAGGTAGTAAGAAGTTTCCTTGGGCACGCTGGTTTCTACAAGCGATTTATAAAGGATTCCTCTAAAATCACAAACCACTTATGTAAATTGCTTGAAAACAATCACCCCTTGGTGTTTTATGATGATTGCACGTTAGCATTTGAGGAACTGAAGAAGAGACTGGTGATTGCACCAATCATCGTTTCACCCGATTGGGAGTAGTTGTTTGAGCTCATATATGATGCGAGTGACTATGCTATAGCAACAGTTCTGGGGCAGCGAAAGGACAAAATGGTGCACCCAATTTACTATGCAAGCAGAACGCTAAGCGGTGTACAACTCAATTATATCGTGACTAAGAAAGAGATGTTGGTTGTGGTGTTTGCATTCGACAAATTCAGGTCTTATTTGATTGGTTCAAAAGTGATTGTTTATACTGACCATGCAACACTTAGGTACTTGATAGCAAAGAAGGAGTCAAAGCCACGCTTGATCCGTTGGGTTCTTTTGTTACAAGAATTCGATTTGGAGATCCGCGATAGGAAAGGAACAGAGAACCAAGTGGCAGATCACCTTTCAAGGTTGGAGGGAGCTGAAAAGAAAGTAGAGGTTGAAGATATAACAGAGACATTCCTGGATGAACAATTACTAGCAGTGGTAATGGAGGAGATGCCTTGGTGTGCTGATATTGCTAATTATTTGGCAAGGGGTATTGTACCTTATGAACTCTCTTTGATTCAAAAAGAAAAGTTCTTTCGTGATTGTCGGTCTTATTACTAGTATGAACCATTACTTTTTAAAATATGTGTAGATAATATGATCCGGAGGTGTATCCCCAAGAAAGATCAATTTTCGTTTTGAGGCTTGCCATGCTTCACCATATGGTGGGAACTTTGGAGGAACTCAGACAGTTGCGAAGGTGTTGGAGTCAGATTTGTATTGGCCGACTTTATTTAAGGATGCCCATGCGTGGGTGAAATGTTGTGATGAGTGCCAAAGGACCAGCAACATATCTCGCCGTCACGAGATGCCGATGAATACAATTCAAGAGGTGGAAGTGTTTGACATGTGGGTGATTGATTTTATGGGACTATTCATCAGCTCATATGGTAACAAGTACATATTGGTAGCAGTTGACTATGTATCCAAATAGGTTGAAGCGGTGGCTCTTCCAACAAATGATGCCAATGGAGTAATCTGATTTCTATGAAAAAATATTTTCACACGGTTTAACACTCCGAGAGCTATGATCAGTGATGGTGGAACCCATTTTTGCAATAGATCATTTCCAAAGTTGTTAGAAAAGTATGGAGTTCACAATAAGGTTGCCACACCTTACCACCCGCAAACGGGCGGGAAAGTGGAAGTGTCTGTTGATACCCAATTTTTCCCTGTATATTTTTCACATATACAAAATACTTTCAAAATAACATATGTACGCATATATAAGCATGCCCAAGTGTTTTAGTATTTTTTCCCAATTTTTAAATATTTTTAAAATCAATTTATTGCTCATATCAACAGTATAAAAACCAATAATTATTTCCAAAATTATCATTTTGGTGGATAATTAAATTTATTTCCCATATTTATACCAAAATATAGTTAAGGTAATTTTTATATAGTTTTACAAATTTATTTGGTATTTTTAAAGCTAAATTGCATATAATTGCAATTCTAGCCTACTTTAAGATTTAATAGCATTTTTATAATTATAAAATTGGTTCCAACATTTTTAAATCAATATTTATATATTATTAACTGATCCATTACTCTTAATTTACTTTCAAAACTATTTTACTATTTTTTGTAAAATAAAAAGGGAAAAATTGGCTATTTAAAACCTGGCCCATTTTTATTTCAATCATAGCCAAATTGACCCCCCCCCAATTGACCCAATTTTGAAACTCAATTGGACCGGCCCAATTCTAATCTAACCCGACCCCCGACCCAAACAATTAACCCGCCTGGCCCTTTCTTTCAATCCAGGCCGTTGATCATTTAGATCAACGACCACGATTACCCCTTACCTTTTTTAATTCACTAACCCTACCCTAATCCCCTCATTTCCATATCTCAGCCGCCTTTGAATACTCTCCCTCTCTCAAATTCTCTCGAAGGTTCCTGAAACCCTAGCCTCTCTCACCCCTTTCAACCGCAATCTTACCGGAACCCATGGCTTCTCAGGCCATGGATGGCCTTTACTCTCCCTCCTCCACCATTAAACCCTGGGTGTTCGAAGTTTCGAGGTCCGACCTCGATGGTGTCCTTTCAGATCTCTACAGATCCAAGGTTCTATGGCCTCTCCGGCCTGGCTCCGGCGTATTCAAGCATCAGAAGCCTATTTCTGACCTCTCCGACTCAAGATCGGACCTTCTTCCAAGCCTTTCTCATTTTTAGGGTTTCTCTGAAACCCTAAGTTATTTGAGGTTTTTCTCTGGTTGTTTTCTTATATCCATGCTATGTCTGTGCTCTACTTGAGTTCTTAAACGTTTTCCCTAATTTTCTTTCAAAAATTACTTCTCTTCGATTTAGGGTCTCTGAAAAGGTTTTAAAATGTTTTCTGACTTCTCTTCTTCTTCTCTATGTGTGAATCTATCTATGCTATGTTTTTATGTTCTCTTTTCTACCTCACATGTCCTTCTCCTGTGTTCTTATGTTTGACTTATTTTGCATGTCCTTTTATTGTGCTCCGCTCTTTCTTCTACTGGTTTCTATATCATGTTTTTACATGTTTATCTTATGTGTTCGTTTACCCCTATGTTCCTTTACTGTATTCTCTAGTAAGCTTTTAGGTCTTTAGTTGCCTTTTTCTGGATTTTGTTTGAGTTCTTTGTTAAACATGTTTCCTCTACTATTCTCTTAAGTGCTATACTATCTCGTTTCTCTTCTGAAACTTGTTTAAGTTCCAAGCTTTCTTAAAATGTGTTCTTTATGCTTCAAATCAGTTCTTCATTCTATTTGCCTTGAACCTGCTATTTTATCTGTTTGTTTTCACATGACTCCCTGAAAGAGACCTCTGAGCCTGTTTCAGTTATTTGTCTTCTCTTCTCTGTATCTGACTCGAGTTAAAAACCCTGGGGTTTGGGGTTTTTTTTGGCGAGTTTGATCTTGTGTTTTGGACTAGGGTTCTATTTGGGACCCTGGACACTCTCAAACTCATTCTGAGTCTATGTACTGCATTTGATCCTCTTTGTTATGACCCAGAAATCATCTATACTAGGCTTTTTAAAAATGATAGTTATTTCTTGTTTGATATGTTTGTATGCTTTATATATGAGGAATTTTACCTTCAGAAGGTTTTGTCAACTTGTGATTGATTTAGAATTCCTCTTAATAAGGTTTGATTGATTGTTACTGATTTTCCTTAAGTAAAATTCTTTCCTCATTTTTCCTGACTTGGTTCATTTGAACAAAGCCTGCAATTTTGATTGTACTAGCTGTTGAGTGATCGCCTTTCCTTATTTGCACAAACCATGTACCACCGGACTTTTGCCTTAAATAACTTCTATGTATTTACCCTTCTTGTGCTACTTTGGAAAAGATTTTGATCAAACTCTTTCCTTAATTATCTTGGCCGTTTGAAATCAGGATCCCTTAATTGAAGGGAGACCTTATGTGATTGATTTCAAAACTATTTTCTTACCTTTTCTTACTTTCTTTCTGCACTATAAAGGGCACGGCCCTTCTGCACTCTTACACACTTCCAATTCAATACTCTTTAAGACCTTGAGTTCAATACTCTGACAACACTTATTGAACACTTTCAATTTCAATACTTCTACATTCTCAATACAATACTCTACTCTCTTCTGAAATCTTTTGGCTGTGTGTTTGCAATTTGGCTTTACTACTGCTCTTCTCTTCATATTTCCCTGAAACTGGTATGTTCTAATTTAACTTTCAGCTTCATCCCTATGTGTTTGCTTTACAGTTTCAACAATCTTGTCTACCTTGCTGTTTATGTTCTGTATTGAATATGGTCTCTCTTTGCATTTGTTGCTGTGTGAATTCCCCATACCCTTATTCCCTTCTATGTGTTTGAGTTAAAGTTCAAAGCATGACAACATCCAAATTGGTGCTCATGTCTGGACTTGATCCTTTAATGGATCCTAACTCCCAAACAATGTGTCTTACAGGCTGGTTGGGGTGTGCCAACACTTCCAATTGCTGGGTACGACCACTAACCTGTCTTGGCTTTCCCCAAAATCCCCTCTATGGACTTGCACTCTCTCTTAGATTCTAAGTTCTGCCCCCCTCCTATGAGCCTTGCTTTGGGACCTTGAGCTCCCTCTAAACTTGGACATTTGAGGGCTGGCGCTTCCACACTACACTATAATCCAATTCTGCAATATATTTTGGTGTAACACTGCCCGGAGTCCACTTGAGACTCTTTGGGAACTCTGACACATCCCGAATAGGAGAAAGGCTTTGGAATTTGATCTTTGAAGTTGGTATACTTCATGCTTCAGACAGAAGTGTGAATCAGGCTCTCCTTGGTTGGGATTTTTAGCTTTCTGATGTAATTTTATTTTACTTTTCTTTATTCGTTCTGGGCTGTAATAATTTGTAATAACTTATGGGGTTTTAGTGAAAAGGGGAGGGTCACTCATGCATGCATAAGGGTAGATATCATGTTCATAGGTATTTACTGCTGCAATCATGTCCTGTTTTCACTTCTGCATTTTTCATATAGAAATCATGTTTACAAGTCCTGCACTTCTGCGTTTTTCATATAGAAACCATGCCTACAAGTTCTGCATTTCATATAGAAATCCTGTCTATAGGTTCTGCCATTCATACGTAGATACCATGTCTATAGCCTCTGCATTTCATACATAGATACCATGCCTATAGCTTCTGCATTTCATACATAGAGACCATGTCTATAGGTTTCTACGTTTCTGCCTATCACATAGAGAACATGTCTATAGAGTTTCCTGAATTCTGTATATGCATCTATCACTAGGCAAACACATTTATAGGCTTAAATAATAAAAATCAGCGTTTTAAACACCATGCCTATAGGATTTCCGCATTTTCGTAAAGGTTAAACTCAATAACGCTTAGAAAGTATGTCTATAAGTGTAACCAACTGATCTGAATCGTTTACAAGTCTAAAATCAGTAGTAACGTTACTCAATGTCTGCAGAACTTATGTTTTCTATAATCAATATGCCTTCTTTTTGTAAAAATCAGTACACTTCTGCATTATTAGATATCATGCATGTAGGTTTCACTTAGGTTAGCTATAAGGTAAAATTAGCTAATTGAATCAGACTCTGTTAATTCCAACTAGCAGGCAAGTCTGATTCCGGTTTCTTATCTGAAATGTGTAATAGACCAGTCTGCCTCCTTAACGTTTAAGTTTAATTCAGACCATAACCAGTATCTGCAAGACATGCTAAACAATCTGTCTTTAAGTGAGGAGGCCCATCTGAGCCTCTTAAATTGTTATGTGTTTCCCATATCTACCTTATGTGTTTTTGTTTGTCGCTTTAGAATTTTATCCTTTTAAACCATATAAAGCCTAAATCTCCCTTCCCTTTAGGACTAGTAGTCCCAAATGCCTCTGGGACTGATAGGATTGGGGCGGGTACTAGCATGCAATAAGTAACGAAACCATTCTGCTTTTAAATACCTCAACGGGGTGGGAAATGGTAAATATGAATATGATGACTGATGCGGTAATACCACGTGTAACCCCTTTTGTGAGGAGTGATTACCGGGTATTACATTGATGTGATCCATATTATTTATAAACCTAGGACCCCCTTCCCTTTACTTGTTTATTTTATTACTTTCAAAATTTCAAACTCCTTTTTCTCAAATTTCAACTTCCTTATTTCTTCAAACTTTAACTTATTTGCAATCACAATGTGACAACCCCTCATATTTGAAACCCTTAATTGCTTATTTATTGTTTATACTTAAGTCACAATTGTAGCATGGCCGGGAACCACACTAGTGGATCTTGAGGGGTGTCTAACACCTTCCCCTCGAGATAATTTCTAGCCCTTACCCAAACTCTGATTTTTCTAAACAAATTCTTCTTAGTGTCCTAATGAACTTAATCATTAGGTGCTTTTCAAATCAAAAAACCTAATTCCCAAAAGGAAACGAGTTGTCTCCCAAATGTTATAAACCCGATTTCGCGAGAAAAAGGGGGCGCGACAGCGTGTCGATTCTGCTGGGGATTTCTTTAAGGCATTTTCTATTTCATGTTATTTGTGACTTTATGCTTCCTTGAATGTCTTTAATGCCTTTAAGTATTTATTTTGCTCTCCTACTTCAAAAACTGACTTGGCTCTTCGTTTCTTCTCTTTATTTCTCTTCATGCTTTCTTTTACCGCTTTCCTTTAATGCTATTGTAATTTTGAGCAATTATTGTAATTATTACCTTATGAATATGCAAATACATGACAATTTGTTTAATTATTGTAACTGCATATTCAAGATCATATTCCACTCGTGCCAAACAAAATACCATAGCAACGCTTATAATGAGTAGTTGCACCCTTCTGATATTATTACCCCCTAAATTTGGCAAAGGCGTATTTGCGGTAAAACCAGTCGATCAACGGTGTAGTCGATGGTTCCGTGCCTTTCCCTCTTGAGTTGTCCGCTCAAGGGTACCAGTCTGATACCCATATAAACCCTACTCTATTTAATTGTGCATGCATCACTGTCAAAACCTAGCCGAGTCAGTTATGTTGTCCACATAATAACTCTGTAAGATAGCCTTGTCCAAAGTCCACTGGGTTTCCTTGGAACCCAAAAGGACATTACCACGTTCTGTGCATTTATTTGGAGAACTAAATGCTGCTTATGACAATTATTGATAGTTAAATAGTCGAGTCCGGCGGGGGTAAGGGCCTAACCCTTTTGTCTTGCAGAAATATGAGGCACGAGGTCCCCAACTTCGGTATAGTTAGAACACCCTCACTCTTGCTGGACTGGTGGAGGAGTCTTCCATTAAATGACCAAATCAACGAGTGGAAAGAGAGGGCCGCCAAAGCTAGCGAAAAGTTGGAATATCTAGAGTACAGTCTGTTGGAATTGGAAGGGAAAGTGAGGAAGAGACTTACCGACTGCCAGAACGCTGAAGGAAACGAAGGAGAACACATGGCAAAGGCATTTCTACTGGTGAACCTACGCGAGCTGGAGGATTTGATTAACGAGAGCATTCAACCTGAGGAAGGTCCTTCTGGGACCAAATAGATAGGAGTTTTCTTTTACTTTATGAAATGTAATAAGGCCAATGGCCACTAGTGACATTTTATTCCTTGTTATTTAGTGTCGTTTTAGGATTCGTCTGCTTTTTATCAATAAAATGAGGCATTTAGCATTCTAAGTTCTCCAAATCAATTTGTTGCTAGGCCTACCTCGGGCACAACGAGGCTCCCAAATTAGGACACGGTTTATATTCTCGCACTATGTGTTTAAATATAGCAACATCTTTTCCTTATAATCTGCACTAACTTGCTACCTTTTTGTTTTTACTTTTGTTTTATTCCCCTCCCCAAAGGTTAGTTCGTGTACTCTGGCATCGTCATCATACCCCACAAGATCCAAGGGCCCTCCACCCACTCCTCCTCCTAGTCCCGTCAGAAATAGGAACAAGGAAAAAATGGAAGATTTGAGCAACATCAGAAAGGAAAACTCGGTTGAACGGGTAGAAATCACTCAGGGTACTCATGTCTCTAAAGAAGGTGTATCCCAACTCGAGCAGAAACTGCTGAAATTTCAGGAGGAACTTGATCAAGTCCGGAATTTGGCAAGCTTGTCGTTTTCCATCACCACCCCAGATGTCAACCTTTCTAACACTCAAAATCCCACACCTCCACAAAATATCCCGAAACCATAAAACCATCCCGCTCCCCATCACCACTGTAACACTTGCCACACTTCTAACAACACCCCGCTACTCATCCCTGAACCACTGAACTCCGCAAATGATCATCTCCACACTTACCATAACACCCCCATCTATGTGGAAACCATGCCACCCTCCACCTAACTTGTCTCAAGCACACCCGAGTCTGATGATAAAGACTCCCTTATCAGGAACCTGGCTGCAGAACTCAAGAAGTTGACTAGTCGAGTTCAGGGTGTTGAAGGAAGCAAGGGAATCGAGGGATTGAACTACGAAGACCTCTGCATACAACCAGATGTCGAACTACCCGAGGGGTACAAACCTCCTAAGTTCGAAATGTTTGATGGTACAGGGGATCCCAGAGTCCATTTAAGGACATACTGTGACAAGCTGGTCGGAGTAGGGAAGGACGAAAAGATGCGCATGAAGCTTTTTATGAGAAGTCTGAAAGGAGATGCTCTGTCTTGGTACATTAGCCAAGACCCGAAGAAGTGGTCGAATTAGGTAAGTATGGCATCCGATTTCATGGACAAGTTCAGGTTCAACACGGAGAATGTGCCAGATATGTTCTACATCCAGAACCTAAAGAAGAAACCCACAGAAACTTTCCGCGAGTATGCCACTCGTTGGAGATTAGAGGCTGCTAAGGTCAGACCGGCTTTAGAAGAAGAACAAATGAACAGGTTTTTCGTCCGAGCTCAAGACTCACAGTACTACAAAAGGGTGATGCTGATTGAAAGCCAGAAATTTTCCGACATCATCAAGCTGGGGGAGAGGATCGAGGAAGGTATTAAAAGTGGCATGGTCACAAACCTTGAAGCTTTGCAGGCTACCAGCAGGCTACCAACAAGGCTCTACAGTCTGGTGGCACATCCAAGAAAAGGGACGTAAGTGTCGTGATGGTTGCACAGAGAACAAAATCCCTAATCAAATACCGAACCTACCCAATACCTCCACTTACATATCAACCTACCCTAAATTACCAAGCACCCTCGCCCTCTTACCAAGCTCCACCACCTACTTACCAATCACCTCCACCACCCACATATCAACCTACTTCACCCAGATACTTCCAACCCGTACATGTCTACCAAGCCTACAACACCCAACAATCCCACTATCAATCACCTCCCCCTAGCCAAAACTTTCCTAGACCCTGACCAAATTTCGACCGCAGACCTCCCAAATAGTATACCGCCATTGCCAAACCAATTGACCAGTTGTATGAAAGGCTCAAAGCTGCTGGTTATGTCACCCCTATCCCTGCTATAACCCTCGAAAACCCCTCCCAATGGGTCAACTCAAACAAAACTTGTGCATACCATTCCGACATGAAAGGGCATACCATTGATGAATGCCGCTCTCTGAAGGATAAGATCCAAGCTTTGATTGACTACATGATCATCGTGGTAAAGAGCCTGCCCCGAACATCCGAAGCAACCCTCTACCAGACCACAAGAGTGGAGGTGTTCACATGATTGAGATAGAGGATGATTGGGACCCCAAAGGATCGATCAGATTAATAGCAAAGGGTGACGAGCCAAAGAAATCAACAGTCACCCTTAACCCGATTGTGGTCCAGATTCAGCCTTCTGGGGATGCCGAGGTGAATATATCTGTACCACTTGAGTTTGAAGCACCACCCCCTACAAAGACGCCAACACCAATTGAGGTCTAGTTTGGGTCCCTAAAGGTACCTGTACCATTTGAGGTTACTGTATTACCTTCCAAAGCAAGGGTGCCCATTCCGGTAGCAATGACATCCATAACACCGTTCCACACAAAAGCCATACCATGAGATTACATAGCCGAGGCAAGAAGGAAAGGGAAAACCAAGTTCGGAGAAGCAGCTGCAACACCGGGTATGACAAGGACCGACAGGGTTAATACTTCAGAACACTTGGCTGAGTCAAGTAAGCAGGCATCTGGACGACCAACCATCACTGAAGCTGGGCCCGACAACCTCTGGAGGAAGATACATGCCAAAGAGTATTTAGTCATTGATCAGTTGAACAAAACGTCAGCCCAGATCTCTATCTTAGCTCTGCTACAAAGCTCTGACACACATAAGAATGACTTATTAAAGGTGATGAGTGAGGCGTATGTACCAAGCAACATCACCGGAGAAGAAATAGAAAATATGGTGGGACAAGTATTGGAGAGTCACAAAATCACTTTTCATGAAGATGAGTTGCCACCAGAAGGGCTGAGCCACAGCAAGGCATTGCACATCACCGTGCAATGCGAGGATTATTTTATCACCAGGGTCCTGATCGATGAAGGGTCCAACCTCAATATTTGTCCACTGGTGACACTCAGAACATTAGGGAAAGAGCTGCATGAGATCAAAGATGGGGCCATTAACATCAAAGCCTTCGACGATTCCCAAAGGTCCACTATTGGGGAAATCAGCCTGTGTTTACAGATGGGGCCTACTTGGTTGTGTAGACTTTCAAGTAATAGACGTGCCGACATCTTACAACTTGCTCTTGGGACGACCATGGATTCATGCCGCTGGGGCTGTAGCATCAACCCTACATCAGGCAGTGATATTTGAGTGGAATCACCAAGAGGTGATCATCCACGACGATGGTAGTAATCCCATATACAGTCGCCAGACTATCTCAGCGATCAGAGGAAGAAGGAAGATAGGCAGAGAAACCTATCACCACATCGAGCGAGTCAACGCCGTTGACAAGGATAAATGGTGGGACAACAAAATTAAAAGCATATTGAACTGGTGCGATTATGAGGCAGGCAAGGGACTTGGCAAGAACCTACAAGGGATCGCTAAGCCTGTCAAGTTGAAGAAACATGGTACCACCTTCAGTCTGGGATACGAGTACACCCAGAAAGAGTTCAATGAATAGTCGCCACCATGGCGCGGGCCTTATTATCCACTTGAGCACTCGATACCTCACTTGGAGCAGATTTTCCAACCAGCTGATGTTATATATGGGTCAAAAGAAGAGGAAGCACTGGCAGCGATGAGGGATTTGTTTTTGGAAGAGGATGACATGGATTGCTGTGTCATTTTCGAGGAGGTGGGGGAGGAAGGCCCTTCCATATAAGCCGTGAGCCGAGGAGCGTGCCTCAACAATTGGTCCATTAGAACCACCAGAGCCTGGAAAGCCTCGGGGCAGCAAGGCTGAACAAGCATCATGCACTATTTTTTCATTATGACTTTCCTTTTGCCTTTTAATTTCGCAATAAGATCTTCAATGTTCAAAACAATTATGGAATTTTTCAAAGCATTTCGATTTTTCTTATGAATCTTACTCTTATTACTTTCTCTCATCTATTTTATTTACAGTATTACTATTACTTATCTTGATGAACCAACGATTGTGACATGTAATGAGACAACGCGACAAACGGACTCAGAGGAAGATGATATACCAGAAAAGGTTATTAAAGAGGTTGAGGATTTTGAGAACAGACCAAAGTCCAACCTGGACGAGACCGAGATTGTTAACCTGGGAGATGTAGAAAATGTCAAAGAAACTCATATCAGTGTTCATTTGTCATCGGCAGAAAAGGAAGAATACACAGAATTTCTGAAGGAATATGAGGACTTATTCGCCTGGTCATATGATGACATGACTGGTTTGAGTACATCTATTGTGGCGTACAAGCTGCCAACTGATCCGACATGCCCACCGGTAAAGCAGAAGCTCAGGAAGTTCAAGCCTGACATGAGTTTGAATGTCAAGGAAGAAGTCACCAAGCAAGTCAAAGCTAAGGTTCTCAGAGTAGTAGAGTATCCAACATGGTTAGCCAACATCGTGCCAATACCAAAGAAGGACGGGAAGGTCAAAGTCTGTGTCGACTACCGGGACCTCAACCGGGCTAGTCCCAAAGACGACTTTCCCTTGCCAAACATACACATTCTAATTGACAACTATGACAAGCACGAGCAGCAGTCATTTGTTGATTGTTTTGCTAGGTATCATCCGATCTGGATGAAGAAGATGCTGAGAAAACGGCCTTCATTATGCCGTGGGGAATGTATTGTTACAAGATGATGCCGTTTGGATTAAAGAATGCTGGGGCCACCTACATGAGGGCCATGACCACCATTTTCCATGATATGATACACAAGGAGATCGAGGTATATATAGATGATGTCATCATCAAGTCCAAGAAAGCCATTGATCACATGAAAGATTTGAGGAAGTTCTTCAATAGACTAAGAAGGAACAATTTGAAGCTGAATCCCGCAAAATGTGCATTCGGGGTTCCTGCCGGAAAACTACTTGGGTTCATTGGGAGTTGCCAAGGAATAGAACTGGATCCATCAAAGCTCAAAGCTATTCAAGGGTTGCCACCGCCAAAGAACAAGAAGGACATAATGAGTTTCTTGGGAAGACTCAACTACATTAGCCGGTTCATAGCTCAATCTACTGTCATCTATGAGCCAATCTTTAAGATGTTGAAGAAGGACAACACTTCCAAATGGACTGATGATTGTCAAAAAGCCTTCGACAGAATCAAGGAGTACCTGTCCACACGACCAGTCTTGGTCCTGCCCGAGTCGGGCAGACCTCTATTGCTCTACCTTGTAGTATTGGATGGAGCATTCAGTTATGTTCTGGGACAACATGATGAAATGGGAAATAAGGAGCAGGCCATCTATTATCTCAGTAAGAAGTTCACCCTATACGAGGCTTGGTATTCTCTGTTGGAACGCACCTGTTGTGCTCTAACTTGGGTAGCTCAGAAGTTAAGGGACTATTTCTGTGCCTATACTACGTATCTCATATCAAGGATGGATCCGTTGAAGCCCATGCCCGCTGGCAAGTTAGCCAAGTGGAAAATCCTACTGAGTGAATTCGACATTGTCTACGTGACTCAGAAAGTGATCAAGGGACAGGCTTTGGCAGATCATCTTGCCGAGAATCCCGTGGATGGAGAATACAAATCCTTAAAGATGTATTTTCCTGACGAGGAGGTATCCTTCATAGGAGAAGACATTGCAGAATCCTATGATGGTTGGAGAATGTTTTTCGACGGAGCAGCAAATTTCAAAGGAGTTGGCATAGGAGCAGTTCTAGTATCAGAAATCGGTCAGCATTATCCGGTGTCCGCTAAACTCAGGTTCCCGTGCACCAACAACATGGCCGTGTACAAAGCCTGCATCTCGGGACTCAAGATGACCATTGACATGAACATCCAAGAGTTGCTAGGAATCAGGGATTCAGACTTGCTTATACATCAGGTCCGAGAAGAATGGGCAACCAAGAACTCTAAGATACTCTCTTATCTGTATCATGTACAAGAGTTGAGAAAGAGATTCACAAAGATAGAATTCCAGCATGTTCCAGAGTCCAGAATGAGTTTGCCGATGCATTGGCTACCCTGTTCTCTATGATACAACATACAGATAAGAACTTCATTGATCCTATTCCGGTGAAGATTCATGATCAACCAGCCTACTGTGCTCATGTCGAGGAAGAAGCGGACGGAAAACCTTGGTTTTATGATATCAACGAATACCTGGCAAAAGGAGAATACCCAGAGCTTGCCAATACCACTCAGAGGCGCACACTTTAGAGGTTATCTAACAATTTCTTCCACAACAGAGGAATCCTATATAAGAGGAATCCTGATTTGGGATTATTAAGGTGTGTTGACGCAAAGGAAGCATCCAGGCTACTAGAGGAAATCCATGCTGGGACCTGCGGTCCACATATGAATGGTTTTATGTTAGCCAAGAAGATACTCCGGGCTGGTTATTTTTGGATGACTATGGAAACGGACTGCGTCCAGTATGTCCAAAAGTGACATCGTTGTCAGATACATGTAGACATGATAAAGGTGCCCCAAATGAGCTTAATGCAACAAGCTCGTCATGGCCATTCGCCGCTTGGGGAATGGATGTCATCGGACCTATCGAGCCCACCACATCAAACAGGCACAGGTTCATTCTAGTGGCAATTGATTATTTTACCAAATGGGTTGAAACAGCATCATACAAAGCAGTGACTAAGAAAGTTGCGGCAGACTTTGTCCGTGACCGCATCATTTGTTGATTCGGGATCCCAAAATCAATCATTACTGATAATGGTTCCAATATCAACAGTGATTTGATGAAATCCACGTGTGAAATCTTCAAAATCAAACACAAGAATTCTACAACTTACAGACCTCAAATGAACGGAGCCGTAAAAGCTGCCAACAAGAATATCAAGAAGATACTAAGAGAAATGATAGAGAAGCATAAGCATTGGCACGAGAAGCTCTCATTTGCTTTATTGGGATACTACACCACAGTTCGCACATCAACTGGGGCAACTCCCTACATGTTGGTATATGGTAGAAGCAGTCATACCCCCTGAGATAGAAATTCCTTCCTTAAGGATAATACAGGAAGCAAAGCTCGATGACGCAGAATAGGTGAAGAGTCATTATGAGCAACTAGCTCTTATAGACGGAAAAAGAATGAATGCAGTTTGGCACGGTCAGCTCTATCAGAACAGAATGTCCAGAGCCTTCAACAAAAGAGTCAAGCCGAGACAATTCGCACGGGGGCAGCTGTTGTTAAAGAATATTTTTCCGCATCAAGAGGAAGCTAAATGGAATTTCTCTCCCAACTGGCAAGGTCCGTACATGGTTCACCGGGTTCTGACAGGAGGAGCCCTTATACTTGCAGAAATAGACGGAGAAGTTTGGCCAAAGCCGATCAATTCAGACGCAGTCAAGCGATACTATGTGTAACCTTTATGCTTTCTTTTATGATGTTGTTTGAACTATGCCTGACCTGATTCCCGTTTAAGAGGGGATACGTAGGCAGCCCTATGGGTTCAGTCACAATTTAATAAAATTTCCATTTTCCCCGCTATTGGAAACTGGGGCAAAAATTTGAGGAGGACCCTCAAAATTCCAAAGTCGATTCCAGCCATTTATCATTAACAGCCGTCAGGAGCAGCAGCCCGGTAAACTGGGGCAGAATTTTGAGGAGGACCCTTAAAATTCTGGAGCAAGCAAAGTTGCAATGTTTTGAACCACGTCGCAGTCGTCGGTTCATCTAAAGAAAATTATTCTTAATTATGCACTTATATTACGCTTTTACTAAATCATGCATGTCTGTTACCAAAATTGCTTTGTTTAGCAACGCTACCCCAATAATATGCACAGTATCACCGAAACAGAGCCGAGAAGGTCAAGCAAAGTCAGCGGGGATACGAACTAACCTTTCCCCTTTACAAAACTCACAATTTTTCTTTGGATGCAGGCACCTGAGTTGGAAAATCATCAAATATACTATACACTCATACTGATCAGGAATACAACTCTTAGAACCGTCACCTACTCACAGTTTCTATACGCACACAATATCCCCAGCAGCCACGATATCGAAATCAGATATCAGCTAAGAAAACTCTACTGCCACCTGCCTTTTATTTCTTGCATAAGGCTACCATTTTGCCTTCCGAGACTAAGCACTGTCTCCATCTACATTCTTTGCATTGCATAAGGCTACCATTCTGCCTTCCGAGACTAAACACTTTCTCCATCTGTATTCTTTGCATTGCATAAGGCTACCATTCTACCTTCTGAGACTAAGCTCTGTCTCCATCTGCATTCTTTGCATTGCATAAGGCTACCATTCTGCCTTCCGAGACTAAGCACTATCTCCATCTACATTCTTTGCATTGTATAAGGCTACCATTCTGCCTTCTGAGACTAAGCTCTGTCTCTATCTGCATTCTTTACATTGCATAAGGCTACCATTCTACCTTCCGAGGTTAAGCTCTACCTCCATCTGCATTTCGCCTCCATTGCATGAGGCTACCATTCTGCCTTTCGAGGTTAAGCTGTACCTCCATCTGCATTTCTCCGCATTGCATAAGGCTACCATTCTGCCTTCCGAGACTAAGCTTTGTCTCCATCTGCATTCTCCGCATTGCATAAGGCTACCATTCTGCCTTCTGAGGTTAAGCTCTACCTCCATCTGCATTTCGCTGCACCGCATAAGGCTACCATTCTGCCTTTCGAGACTAAGCCTTGTCTCCACCTGCATGGCTGAAATATTGCCACTTTATTTATGTCTCGCATGGCTGAAAGATCGCCACCTTCATCTACATCTTCCACATCTGAAATATCGCCACTTTTATTTTTCTTGCATGGCTGAAATATCGCCACTTTCTATCTTGCATCGGCTAAAATAACGCCACCACGTTTACATTTTTTGCATGGCTGAAATATCGCCACTTTCTATTTATATCTTGCATCGGCTGAAATACCGCCGCCGCATTTACATTTTTTGCATTGGCTGAAAGATCGCCTCCTTCTGCATCTCATGGGCTGAAAGATCGCCAAATTGTCCGAAGGCATCATTGTTCAGAGGCACCATTTTCATAGCCCGAGAACGCCATGCCATGGCCTGAGGACCCTATTTTATCTTTTGCATATCATTATTCAAAGGCATCATAGCTTGGAGGCATCATCTTCATAGCCAAAGAGCATCATTTCATGGCCTACAAATCCTTTATTATACGTTTCATGGCCTAGGACGTCATGGTCTGAGGACATCATCTTAACCATCCAAAGACAACATTCATGGTCCAATGGAACTTGCATCACGTTTAAAATTATGCACAATATATGTTCGTATTGCTCATTTGCAGGTAAACCGGCTAGCAACGGCCGTCTTAGCAGGAGTGGTCCCGCTCCAGTTCCCGCAGCCCGGATTAGAGCTTAACTATCCTTCCTAACCTGAATACCGCGTCCGTTCTTGTAAAACCTCCGTTAGCATATTCCGCTGATGGATCCTGAACTACATATGGTTGATTCATATAAGACCAGGGATATGTAGGCAGCTCAGGAACCAGAGCACGGTCAAATTCTTCAAACCATCTCGCTCAGTCAAAAGTGGTCATCATATCTTTACCCGACAACTCTTTCATTCTTCTTGGGTAAAGATGAGCAGCTGTTGATACCCAATTATTCCCTGTATATTTTTCATATATGCAAAATACTTTCAAAATAACATATATATACATATATAAGCATTCCCAAGTGTTTTAGTATTTTTTCTCAATTTTTAAAAATTTTTAAAATCAATTTATTGCTCATTTCAGCAGTATAAAAATCAATAATTATTTCCAAAATTATCATTTTGGTGGATAATTTGTTTTATTTCCCATATTTATACCAAAATATAGTTAAGGTAGTTTTTATATATTTTTACATATTTATTTGGTATTTTTAAAGCTAAATTGCATATAATTGCAATTCTAGCCTACTTTAAGATTTAATAGCATTTTTATAATTATAAAATTGGTTCCAACATTTTTAAATCAATATTTATATATTATTAACTGTTCCAATACTCTTAATTTACTTTCAAACTCATTTTACTATTTTTTATAAAATAAAAAGGGAAAAACTGACTATTTAAAACCCGGCCCATTTTTATTTCAATCATAGCCAAATTGACCCCCCCTAATTGACCCAATTTTGAAACCCAATTGGACTGGCCCAATTCTAATCTAACCCGACCCCGAACCCAACCAATTAACCCGTCTGGCCCTTTCTTTCAATCCAGGCCGTTGATCATTTAGATCAACGACCACGATTACCCCTTACCTTTTTTAATTCACTAACCCAACCCTAATCCTCTCATTTCCATCTCTCAGCCACCTTTGAATACTCCCTCTCTCTCTCTCTCAAACTCTCTCGAAGGTTCCTGAAACCCTAGCCTCTCTCACCCCTACAACCGCAATCTCACCGAAACCCATGGCTTCTCAGGCCATGAATGGCCTGTACTCACCCTCCTCCACCATTAAACCCTGGGTGTTTGAAGTTTTGAGGTCCGACCTCGATGGTTTCCTTTCAGATCTCTACAGATCCAAGGTTCTATGGCCTCTCCGGTCTGGCTCCGGCGTATTCAAGCATCAGAAGCCTATTTCTGACCTCTCCGACTCAAGATCGGACCTTCTTCCAAGCCTTTCTCATTTCTAGGGTTTCTCTGAAACCCTAAACTATTTGAGCTTTTTCTCTGGTTGTTTTCTTATATCCATGCTATGTCTATGCTCTACTTGAGTTCTTAAATGTTTTCCCTAATTTTCTTTCAAAAATTACTTCTCTTCGATTTAGGTTCTCTGAAAAGGTTTTAAAATGTTTTCTGACTCCTCTTCTTCTTCTTCTCTTTGTGTGAATCTGTCTATGCTATGTTTTTATGTTCTCTTTTCTATCTCGCATGTCCTTCTCCTGTGTTCTTATGTTTGCCTTATTTGCATGTCCTTCTATTGTGCTCCGCTCTTTCTTCTACTGGTTTCTATATCATGTTTTCACATGTTTATCTTATGTGTTCGTTTACCCCTATGTTCCTTTACTGTATTTTCTACTAAGCTTTTAGGTCTTTAGTTGCCTTCTTCTGGATTTTGTTTGAGTTCTTTGTTAAACATGTTTCCTCTACTGTTCTCTTAAGTGCTATACTATCTCGTTTCTCTTCTGAAACTTGTTTAAGTTCCAAGCTTTCTTAAAATGTGTTCTTTATGCTTCAAATAAGTTCTTCATTCTATTTGCCTTGAACCTGCTATTTTATCTGTTTGTTTTCACATGATTCCCTGAAAGAGACTTCTGAGCCTGTTTCAGTTATTTGTCTTCTTTTCTCTGTATCTGACTCGAGTTGAAAACCCTGGGGTTTGGGGTTTTTTTGGCGAGTTTGATCTTGTGTTTTGGACTAGGGTTTTATTTGGGACCTTGGACACTCTCAAACTCATTCTGAGTCTATGTACTGGATTTGAGCCTCTTTGTTATGACCCGGAACTCTTCTATACTAGGCTTTTTTGCATGATAGTTCTTTCTTGTTTGATATGTCTGTATGCTTTCTATATGAGGAACTTTTCCATCAGAAGGTTTTGTCAACTTGTGATTGATTCAGAATTTCTCTTAATAAGGTTTGATTGATTGTTACTGATTTTCCTTAAGTAAAACCCTTTCCTTATTTTTCCTGACTTGGTTCATTCGAACAAAGCCTGCAATTTTGATTTTACTGGTTGTTGAGTGATCGCCTTTCCTTATTTGCACAAACCATGTACCACTGGACTTTTGCCTTAAATAACTTTTGTGTATTTACCCTTCTTGTGCTACTTTGGAAAAGATTTTGATCAAACTCTTTCCTTAATTATCTTGTCGTTTGAAATCAGAATCCCTTAATTGAAGAACGACCTTATGTGATTGGTTTCGAAACTATTTTCTTACCTTTTCTTACTTGCTTTCAGCACTATAAAGGGCACGTCACTTCTACACTCTTACACACTTCCAATTCAATACTCTTTAAGACCTTGAGTTCAATACTCTGACAACACTTATTAAACACTTTCAATTTCAATACTTCTACATTCTCAATTCAATACTCTACTCTCTTCTGAAATCTTCTGGCTGTGTGTTTGCAATTTGGCTTTACTACTGCTCTTCTATTCATATTTCCCTGAAACTGGTATGTTCTAATTTAACTTTCAGTTTCATCCCTATGTGTTTGCTTTACAGTTTCAACAATCTTGTCTACCTTGCTGTTTATGTTTTGTATTGAATATGTTGTCTCTTTGCATCTGTTGTTGTGTGAATTCCCCATACCCTTATTCCCTTCTATGTGTTTGAGTTAAAAGTTCAAAGCATGGCAATATCCAAATTGTTGCTCATGTCTGGACTTGATCCTTTAATGGATCCTAACTCCCAAACAATGTGGCTTACAGGCTGGTTGGGGTGTGCCAGCATTTCCAATTGCTGGGTATGACCACCATCCTGTCTTGGCTTTCCCCAAAATCCCCTCTATGCACTTGCACTCTAACTTAGATTCTAAGTTCTGCCCCCCTCCTATGAGCCTTGCTTTGGGACCTTGAGCTCCCTCTAAACTTGGACATTTGAGGGCTGACCCTTCCACACTGCACTATAATCTAATTCTGCAATATATTTGGGTGTAAGAACTGCCCGGAGTCCACTTGAGACTCTTAGGGAACTCTAACATACCCCGAATAGGAGAAAGGCTTTGGAATTTGATCTTTGAAGTTGGTTTACTTCATGCTTCAGACAGAAGTCTGAATCAGGCTCTCCTTGGTTGGGATTTTTAGCTTTCTGATGTAATTTTATTTTACTTTTCTTTATTCATTCTGGGCTGTAATAATTTGTAATAACTTATGAGGTTTTAGTGAAAAGGGGAGGGTCACTCATGTATGCATAAGGGTAGATATCATGTTCATAGGTATTTACTGCTGCAATCATATCATGTTTTCACTTCTGCATTTTTCATATAGAAATCATGTTTATAAGTCCTGAACTTCTGCGTTTTTTCATATAGAAACCATGCCTATAGGTTCTGCATTTCATATAGAAATCCTGTCTATAGGTTCTGCATTTCATACGTAGATACCATGTCTATAGCCTATGCATTTCATACATAGATACCATGTCTATAGCTTCTGCATTTCATACATAGAGACCATGTCTATAGGTTTCTACGTTTCTGCCTATCACATAGAGAACATGTCTATATAGTTTCCTGAATTCTGCATATGCATCTATCACTAGGCAAACACATTTATAGACTTAAATAATAAAAATCAGCATTTTAAACACCATGCCTATAGGATTTCTGCATTTTCGTAAAGGTTAAACTCAATAACGCTTAGAAAGCATGTCTATAGGAGTAACCAACTGATCTGAATCACTTACAAGTCTAAAATCAGTAGTAACATTACTCAAGGTCTGCAGAACTTATATTTTCTATAATTAACAGGCCTTCTTCTTGTAAAAATCAGTATACTTTTGCATTATTGAATGTCATGCCTGTAGGTTTCACTTAGGTAAGCTATAAGGTAAAATTAGCTAATTGAATCAGAGTCTGTTAATTCCAACCAGCAGGTAGGTCTGATTCTGGTTTCTTATTTGAAATGTGTAATAGACCAGTCTGCCTCCTTAACGTTTAAGTTTAATTCAGACCATAACCAGTATCTGCAAGACATGCTAAACAATCTGTCTTTAAGTGAGGAGGCTCATCTAAGCCTCTTAAATTGTTATGTGTTTCCCATATCTGCCTTATGTGTTTTTGTATGTCGCTTTAGAATTTTATCCTTTTAAACCATACAAAGCCTAAATCTCCCTTCCCTTTAGGACTAGTAGTCCCAAATGCCTCCGGGACTGATAGGATTGGGGCAGGTACTAGCATGCAATAAGTAACAAAACCATTCCGCGTTTAAATACCTCAACGGGGTGGGAAAAGGTAAATATGGATATGATAACCAGTGTGCTAATACCATGTGTAACCCCTCTTCTGAGGAGTGATTACTGGGTATTGCATTGATGTTATCCATATTATTTATAAACCTAGGACCCCCCCTCCCTTTACTTGTTTATTTTATTACTTTCAAAATTTCAAACTCTTTTTTCTCAAATTTCAACTTCCTTGTTTCTTCAAACTTTAACTTATTTGCAATTACAATATGACAACCCCTCATATTTGAAACCCTTAATTGCTTATTTATTGTTTGTACTTAAGTCACAATTGTAGCATGGCCGGGAACCACACTAGTGGATCTTAAGGGGTGCCTAACACCTTCCCCTCGAGATAATTTCTAGCCCTTACCCAAACTCTGGTTTTTCTAAACAAATTCTTCCTAGTGTCCTAATACACTTAATCATTAGGTGGCGAACCTTCAAATCAAAAAATCCAATTCCCAAAAGGGAACGAGTTGTCCTCCCAAATGTCATAAACCTGATTTCGCGAGAAAAAGGGGGCACGACAGTGTCCAACAGGGAAATCAAAAGTGTCTTGACCACGACAGTGAATGCAACTCGGACTGATTAGGCAAGGAAGTTGGATAATGCATTATGGGCTAATTGCATAACATTTAAAACTCCAATTGTTATGTCTCTGTACAAGTTGTTCTTTGGAAAATCATGCCATCTTTCGGTAGAGCTGGAGCATAAAGCCTTATGGGCACTGCGGTAGTTGAATTTAGATATGGAAATAGCAGGCACAAGTAGAGTTACAAAGTTACATGAACTCGATGAATTCCGATTCCAAGCATTCGAGAGTACAAGATTGTACAAAGAAAGGGTGAAGATGATGCATGATAAGCACATTCTAGATAGGAACTTCAAACTCGGAGATTTAGTGTTGTTATATAACTCAAGACTAAGATTATTTCCGGGCAAGCTAAAATCAAGATGGTCAGGACCATTTAGAGTCGTGCAGGTGTTCCCAAGTGGAGCGGTAGAGATTGAGCCTGAAGATGGGACGAATAGGTTTAAAGTAAATGGGCAAAGGTTGAAACACTTACATTGGAATGATAGAAGAAAAAGAGGAGAAAGATGTGATGTACTTGGAAAAGCCCCAATACATAAGCGAAGCATAATCCTAAAAGCTTGCATCATGCCATGATGTTAAATCAGGCACTTCCTAGGTGGAAACCCATGGCCGTGTTGTATTCGTCATGCCATGACATTAACTAAGGCGCTCATTAGGAGGCAATCCATTTCATAGCGTAGAGTTAGTTTAGTTTTAGTTTTAGTTTTTTTTAATATTGAGGCGGACTAACGAGTGAGTTTGGTGTGAATTTGAAGTGTTTTAATAGGTTGTAGAGCTACATGGAATGAAGATGTGCTCGTGTGTCCTAAACAAGATAAAAGGTTGCAAAATGAACAAGAAAACATCGAGTCATCGCGAGGCGATGTCCAATTGGTAAGTTTTGAACACCTCATGTTGCCTAGCAAGGCAATGGCCAGATGCCGCCCCAGAACCCCCCCTCCCGCACTGAATCTTTAGCGCCTCCCACATTACCAGGCGCTGTCTAACGCAGTGTCCTCATCGCGCCTGATGGCGCTTTGCGTCATGCCTTTGCCACTGCCCACGCTGCCTCGCGCAAGCCTAGGTAAGTTGTTAATTTTATTTGTCTCTTCTCGGTTACCCCCCCCCCCCACCAATTGAAATAATCAACACCCCACCCCACTATACCCAAAGTTCTCCTTAATTAATTACACTCCCCCCATACGACCTCACCCTAAACAATACAACACACATTAGAATCCAAAGTTCCCCAGCCCTACTGTCCCATTTCTAAAGAGCAAGGAAATCCAAAGTCCTCAACGCACCATCCCACCTCACTGCCTCTCCCTCTCTCTCTCTCAAGTAACATATATGATTTTGTTATCTTTCTCACTCTTGTATGCTCTTTTTTCTTGTAAATTCTAGTTTGTGGGTAATATGTTTTACATGGTGCAATAATGGTGTAATTGTGCTAAAAACTTCCCAATCCCAAATACCCCATAGGATATTTTGTGATTGTTGTAATGAGTGTTTCGCACTCGATTCCCAAGCCGATTTGGGAGAGTGGAACAATCCTTCACCCACAAAGAAACTCACACACAAATAATGCATATAAGGTGTTTGATAAATTGCCTCATTGACGATTTTAGTCCCAATTAGAGCCTGAATCTTTGGGATTGATTGTTTTGTGTTAGGTGAGCATGATTATATAAAAATCTAAGTGTGGGGTAATTCTACGAAGTTGGGGTAAATTGATAAAGTATGTTTGCAATGACATACGGGCTATGTATAATGCTGAAATTTTGATGTTAATACAACACTTACTTGATGAAAGCGAAGTTTGAGTAGCCTATGGTTTAAAGTGATTAGCATATCTTAGAGCTTTAAGTGTGGGGTCACTCCGACCTATTTTTGTAATAGTCGTTGTTCCTTGCATTGACAATTAGTATGGTTGACAAGTGCGTGCAATATGGGTCGTCTAACAGCTAGTTCTAAGGCACCTGCTAAGGCCAAGGCACCACCAAAGGCAAAAGCTACCTCGTCAGGCCCACCGCCAAAGAAAAGGATCGGAATTGAGGCTACGTCTGGTTATCACAGTGATAAAGGAAAACAAGTGGCTTCTTCTTTAATTGAGGCACAACCTCAAGAGAGAGCGATTCGTGAGTATGACATCAAGAGTGTGCCCCCATATGGGAGAGCATTTTATAGGAAGCGTCGCCCAAACTCATATCTCCCTGATTTTGCAGTTGATGAGCACAAATTGGAGTCCCGTTACCCTCAGATTTGGAAAAAAGTACGTGAACTAGGATTGGGTTTTGTATTTAAAAATCCAAGAGAAGCAAACTTTAGCTTAGTGCATGAATTCTATGTCAGGTGGAACATTGAGGATAAGGAGCAATCGGTACCTATTCGTGGGAGTTTGATTGATATTTCGGCGACTGCATTATGTAGATTTTTTGGATGCCCCTAATGTCCCATGTAGTCCGTTGTGTGACTTTATTAACTGGCCTATTTACAGAGATATTAGACACACACTGTTTGGTGTTAATTTGAATACAGTGTGGACACAGGACAAGAGATACAACAATCGTACTTCTTTGCCTAAAGTGAATTTTACGAAAATTGCTAAAGTGTGGTTGCGCTTAGTGAACGCGAGACTACTTCCGTGTGAGCATGATTCTGCTATTGTCCGAGAAAGAGTATGTCTAGTGTATTTCTTGATGAAAGGGTGGCTGGTGAATATGGGCCAGTTGATACATAGTCAGATGGTACAATCTAGAAAGGGCGCGCTTACTAGGATATTCTTTGTGAATCTGCTTACGCAATACTTGCGTAAAGAGCAGGTAGATGAGGAGCCCCAATTAGACATGTTGCTTCCACCCACATCTCGAGCTATCGACATTACTATTATCCGTGGGCCAGATGAGGAAGATGGTACGACATTGACTACAGCGGAGAGTCAGGCTCGCGATGAGAGCATCCTGGCTCACTTGTATGAGATGATGGATTTGCAGTTGAGGATTGGGGGTAGGTCTGCTACTTCAAAGGAGAGGACTCAGTTGACTGAGCAATTCCCGCTCAACCTACCGGCTCATCGATTGGTTGGTTTAGCTGCAGATTAGGGGGTGCCACCAGAAGAAGATATCAGCACTCCATAGCATTCGATACATGGTGACGAGGAGCAGGTTGATCCAGCATTTGATGCCACTGGTGAGGATCTGGGTGATGATGTTGATGATTGGAAGGAGGCTGATCGGGCCTTCTTCGATGAGGGCCATCATCTCGAGGATTGATCAATGAGTTCTTATTCACCCTTTTTTACTTTGATTATGTATTGGGAACACTGCATGTTTTAAGTGTAGGATGGGTAACTCTCATTGTGCATAGTAGGAATAGATTAGTAACCATATTAGCTTCTTATATTTTTAATTTTTAGCTTCTTATATTTTTAATTTCTAGCTTCTTATTTTCTTTATTGTTAGCTTCTTGTTTTATTTTTTTAGGATACTCTAGAATAGTATTGAGTAGTGCAGTAGTTTTTATTTTTTAGTCTTTTTGTTTTATTTTCGAAAAAATAGAAAAAATAGAAATAATAATAATAATAATAATAATAATAATAATAATAAATGGACTTTTCCCGACGATGAATCTCCTAGACAGTTTTCTTGAGAGATTAAAGTCTAAAAAAATTATAAAATGGAAAAATACAAAAACATATCTTTTTATTTTTATTTTTCTTAGGTACTAATAATCCCCTGTGATTTTTCTTTGTACCTCGATTCTTTTTTATGGGATATAACTTGAACATGGTAGTAGATTTATTTATTTTATTTTATTTTATTTTATTTTTACTTTTAGAGTAGTATGTAGGAAATAAAGGAGAAGAGCTTAAGTGATGTACACCTTTTGACATATTTGATGGTTGCATACTTAGGTTCTGGTATGTGTTTCACTTTCTCTGGATTTTAAATATATGATGATGCCTCGGTAAAAAGGAATAGCATGTGTTATGACTTTTATGTCTCGTTTGCTTGACTGGTCTTCACTTTGTGCTTTATGCTTAATATATCTCGTGGCTTTGTGAATACTTATTTGATTGAGAGTCCGAATGAAACTGTCTGCAGTGAGTCATGTGCTATCTGTGAAGTGAGTTCTTTGCATAGTCTATGTCACTGCACTTGAGTCTAGGACTTGCGCGGAATGTGAATTGAATCGAAATCTTACGTGTTGCTCGGTTTGAGAAGTGATGTTAGGCATTCCTCGATCTTTCGACTTTTGTTGCTTATCACAAATAAAATCATCCCTAATTTACCCTGTTGAGCTTATAAGCCTTTCTTTGGCACCCGCATTACAAGCCTACCCCCCCTTTTGTTCTTAATTGAATCATTTTGATCCTTACACCTCTTAAGCACTTGAATTGCAAAGAGAGCGCTAGAAAGAAGTAATGAGGAAATTTGGGTTAACTTTTGAGTAGAACCAATAGAAGGAAGAAATGTGCACTTACAGTTTAATAAAAACTCCACTAGCAGCAAAGCAAAAATACAAAAAAAAGAAAAGAAAAAAAGAAGAAGAATAATTGAATAAATAAAGGTTTCTTATTTTTGCTAGTGAATGTGATATGAAGTAGTGTGTGAAGAAGAAGGAAGAATATTTTGGGGTGAACTATCTTGTGATGATTGAAGTGGAGTGAAGGAATTGCGCTTAAAAATTGAATACGTGATGTGTTAAAGTGTTTAGCAGGGTTAGCCACTATATCCCAAATATATCCCACCCGTCTCTTAGCCCACATTACAAACATAATAAGTTTTAGTTGATTTCAGACCAAGCGGGCCTACATTAGTAGAGATTTACATAATGGGCAAACCTATGGTATCTTTTGCGTGCATGTGACTTCATTGAGAGAGTGAGTGATTTATGTGTCAGTCCTTAAACTATATTCAGTCATGTGATTTGGATGTGTGGACTGATTACTCTTTATTTAGAGAGTGTTACGGCGAGATTATAGCTAACGTGTCAGGAATTAATCCGACAATTGGGAAAATCGTAACCCTAGATCCTTTTATCCTTGAATTCAACTCCATTCTTGCTAATTGATAGTTTTTATTATCATTTCTCTTTAGTTAAGTAATTTCTGTTAATTCACAAATCTATTCTTGAACTCTAAAAATTGTCTGAGTTTATTATTATCGATACTAAAAAGTTGAAGCAAATAGGTTAGTTCCCTGTGGGATTCGACTTCGGACTCTTGAACCGGATTATTTTTGCAGCGACCGCTTAGTCCTTTTTATAAGACATAGTTGGGCGTAATCAATTACCATATATACAACCCAAAGGTAGATTATCACAAACACTAACACAAATTCTCTCCAAAAATAATTTTTTCAAAAGCTAATCTAGATACATAAATTTATTTCTAAAAGTCGTTTTCAAAAGTACACCAAAAACAAAATCCAAACATCAATTTATAGTAAGTAAGCAATATAAATAAATAAATCTTGAAAACGCATAGGAGGATATGATTTTAGCTAGGATCAAAGGTAAAAGGTACTGTATACATAATAACTCAATACATACAAAAAAAACCAATCAACATTCAGTTTCTAATGGGATATGAATCATAGGATAAAGACAGACCTTGACATATTTATGGAGAGGGGCTTAACTTAGATTTGGGTAATTAAACAATCTTCGTCGTGTCCTAGGAAGTGAGGCTTTATAGAACAGCATTCACGGACAAGAATTGAACAATAAATACATAACATATGTCTTTACATACAATCTTACCACTAAACATGTCTCATACTTATATCATTCCAATTAGGTGTGGTTGAAAGAAAAATATTGCTTACATAAGGTTAAGGATGAAAGGAAAACAGTGCTTATAACATTTTTTTCATTCTATATAACATCATTAAAAATAATTTGAAATTAAGACTAGAAATTAATTTGTGTATGTTTATTTTTAGGAAAGAACTGTATATGTCAATTTTCCAAAAGTGAACACATCGATCTGAAAGTAGAAAATCAAACACACGCACACGTAAAGTGAACCACGTCCAAAGGTGAAATGAGAAGTGGAAAAGCCAAAAACAGAAAAATTAGAGAAATTCTGATGGCCAATGCCCAATAGACAGGAGGTCAATCAATGAATAGATTTTCCCATGTTTCAGAGGAGGCCTATCTTTGGGTCCCACACTCATCCACTCCCAAATTACACAACAAACTCCATTAATATTGTTTGCTACAGTATTACTACTTGAAAAATCTATACTTTTTTTATTGGCGTATTTGATTGTATACAATGAAAAAAAATTAAAGGAAGACATTTGATTTTAGGTATATAGTCCCTTCATTAAATTTTTAAGTATCTTATATTCCTTTTTAGTTTGTTTCAAAAACAATGTTTTTTTTATATTTAGTACTAACTCTTTAAATCCAACTTTTCACATGATATATTTAAGATTACAAAATTCAAGGATATTTTGGTACATTAGATACATCTTTAATTTAAGATTACAAGATTTAATAATTTTTCTTATTTTCTTAAACTCTGTGCTAAGTCAAACTAATACACATACATTCGATACCAAGTACTCCATCCATTCAGTTTTACTTGTCCATATGTCCTTAAGAAATAATAAAGAGAAATTTTCATAAAGTACTATCTTTTAGTAGTAATTAGTCATCTATAGATACCATTTGCTATATTATGGATTATAGATACCTTTTCTATGGTTATAAGATGTATTTGATGTATTTAAACTATTGTATTCATGAATACAGTAGCAAAAATAGGCGTGAATCAGGGAAGTCCAGCTAATCAGTTGTTGTATTCGAGTGTATTCGACTGTATTCATGGAGTGAAACATGGGATTACAGCTGGATAAATTATTTTATTCGACTGTATTCACGGCGTAAAATAAGAGATTACACTGTTTTTAAAACGGAAAGTGAATCAATTAACATAATACATTCCTAATATAACTCAACAAACTCAATTATAACACATAAATTTTGTATTTTCAGTTATAAAAAAGATTCTCAACCGAAAAATACACCAAAAACATAGCAATCTTCAAAGAAATTATATAATACATCTGAATACGTAAATTATATTAATTAAAAAAACATGAATACATTCATGGCATATAGCGAGATAGTGAATACAATGAAATACATAGAATACAACGGGATACATTGAAATACAATGAAAAAAAGACAGTGAATATAATGAAATACATGGAATATAACGAAATACATTGAATTACAATGAAAAAAAGACAATGAAATACATGAAAATACAGTGTGATTCGTTGAAAATACATTAAAATATATTAACGAAAAAACAAGTTGCTCAGCCCCAAAATCCGTCGTCTTTGTTCAAGAACAAACCCTAATTTCCGACGAATCCGCCGTCGAGCAAAAACCCTGAATGGAGACGGTTGTTGCTTTTATTAAAGCCTTTCGATGTGTTACCGACAAACCAATCAGATAACAATTTTCATTTCAGAAACTCTAAGGTAATCTCACATAGTTAAAGCAACTTAATATTTACGGTTTTTTCTTTCTCTGTTGTTGCTACATTTGTTAAAAACTCGAGAAAAGTCAGCAGGTTTGTGCGTTAACTCGTTAACGAACAGAGGCAACAATCGTGGTTTTCTAGGAGAAGAGAGTAAAGTGTATGCAAAAAGAGAGAGAGAACGTGGTTTGTGAAATTTACCATAATTATGTGAGAGAAAATCTAAAAAGGGAGAGAGAAAAATATTAATTAGCGTATATGGTGTCTTAAGTGTAGGATATAACTATAATTAGATATTTTGTTATAAAGGGTAAAAGACAGCTATACAAGGGCGGCTCAAGGGTCAAGCAAGTGAGGTCCTTGCTTTAGGCCCCTCAAAAATTGGGGCCCCCAAATATTGTTAGTAATTATTTTTATGTCTCTAAACATTTTCATTAAAAAACTGAATCTTCTAAGAAAAATCACTAATTCTTTGTGAAAAGAAAGAAGTAGTTATGAAAAAGAACAACCTAAGGAAGGAGACATGGGCAATGAGCCTCTACCTGTAAAGAAATATATAATTTTTAACAAGCCATATATTTTTTCTAGGCCATGTCATCCAAATTCATATATGTAAATGTTCTTTTTTTTTTCCCTTCGTATGTATATGCATATTCTGTCAAACAAAAAAATATCTTATATAATTCGAATTGCGCCTTCATTTTCATAATCTTTCTCATGTTTTCAAGCATTTAAATAAGCAAATTGAAGAAGTGAAACTCTCTCATGGATTAGTTTATTTTGAAATCAATTATCAAGTTATCAACTTTCAGAATCATACTTAGTCGTTCTAACTTTTTATCTTTTTTTTAAAAATCAGAATTTAAATATGCCAACAACAAAATATGAATAACTTTTTAATACAACCGCAAAAAGACATTGCTAATAATTTTTTTTAAACAATAGATAGAGTTTAATAAAAGTATAGGAAAGTGTTTTTAAAATGAACAAGTCTCTGATCTTATTGAGTTAGATGGTAATGAAATTTAAGAAAAAGAAGAATTCTGTATGTCAAAAAGTTAAAAAAAATTACAAATAAATAAATTTGAATATTTTTTTAGGCTTCTTAAGGCCTCTTAATAAAGTTCGCTTTAGGCCACAAACATCATTGAGCCGCCCCTGTAGCTATATAATATAATTTTTTAAAATGATATTTATTTAAAATAAATAGGGTACTAAGCTTTTCTATTGGGTGTAAAATTTTCAATAATAAATGAATTGCATATTTTGCCATAGTTACCATAATAATGATAGTATTTTGAGAAATCTTGAGAAATAATTTGTGAAATGAGTAATTAATGATAAAATTAAAACAAGACAAAATAAATATGATCGTCTCCTGATTTGCTAAAATAGACAAATAAAAGTAAAAATATAATTTGAGCATAATGAACAAGTAAAAGCGAACAAAGGGAATAACTACTTTCAGAACTGAACATTCGCTTAATGGTTGAAAATTATCACGAACTTATACAAAATATAAGAGACCTCATAAAAGTTTGAAATTGCATGCTATTTGACGATGTAATAGTTGTTGCTATCATCAGTATATAAACCTTAAGGCTTGAGTTTATAGTAGTACTGTAGTATTTGGGGTTGAATAATTTTTTTGTTTTTGTAAAGCAACTGTCCAAAAAGCAACTATGTAATAGAATAATTCATTTTTTTCTCAAGAAACAAGAAAAAGGAGGGTGAATATTTGGAGAAGTGAATAATTAATGCAACTGAAGTTCCGAGAAAGAAGCAGCGAATCCCACGTCTGTAAGAGGGAGAAAACACACAAACAAAACAACAACATGTTTATGTTATGTTATGTTACACATTACACTCCTTAAAAAGAGAGAGAAGAGGTTTGTGTCCTAAAATACTGGCATTGCTTCGGACTTTGGGACAGAGAGTGAGAAAGAGAAAGACTCTTTCTTCTTTCTCTCCTGAACCACATCATCGTCCTACCTTCTCTCTCTTCTTTCTCTCTCTTACGTTGTACATTTTGATTTTCAAGAAAACTGCTGCATTCTTCTGTTTCAGGGTCTTTTTTTGCAGTTATATCAATTGCCATTTCCTTATTTCTTGACCCTTTCCCTTTTCAGGTACCCTTTTCTTTCTTTTTTTCCTTTAATATTTTGCTTTAAATAGATATTGAGGAAATGCCTTTGTGGCCTATGTCTTGTTTTTTTTTTAATTACAAGAAAATGTGCTGCCCTTTTTTTTCTTCTGTGAAACTTTGCCTGTTGTAATTTGGTAAATGAATTTTCTTTCTGAAGGATTATGTATTTTGTGTTGTGGTTGTTGTGTTTGTTATGTTTCAAATGCTGGCAAAATAGCTGCAGCTTAGCTGAAATCTTTTGTGATTTCCCCTCAAAGAAAGTTAAATCTGTTGTAAAAATTGAATCTTTATGGAATATATGCAGGGGCTTTTTCCCAAATTTAATGCTCAGGTAGACTCAAATTTGTCTAAATAAAATATAGTAATTTTCAAGAAAACTTAGATCACGGGTTCAACCCGTGGAAACAACCTCTTGCAGAAATGTAGGGGTACGACTGCGTACAATACTCTTATGGTCCGGCCCTTCTCCGGACCCCGCGCATAGCGAAAGATTAGTGCACCGGGCTGCCCTTTCTTTTTTGGGATCTTGATGGTACTTAGATGAGCTGTGATTAATTTATACATTTGAGGTTAATTTAGCACCTCCGTTGTGTTACAGGCCTGGCCTAATTCCTCTGGGTATCCCAATTCACATAAAAAGGAATGCTTGTACGAGGATGCCCTTCAGTTCATGTGTTTTTCCTTTTAGGAAAGTTATCATGTTGTGGTGCAACTGATTTAGGCTTTCCTTGAGAGGAAAAAAGAAATGGCGCGAGGCAGGATAAGGGCGAAGATCCGAAGGAGCAGTTTGTACTCATTTGCTTGCTATCGGTCGCGTGCCAAGGAAGATGGTCCCCATCAGTTAGGCCCCGGGTTCTCGCGAGTTGTACATTGTAACCAGCCCCATCTCCATGAAAAGAAACCTCTTAAGTATTGCAGCAATCACATATCCACCACAAAGTACAACATCATCACATTCCTACCCAAGGCCTTATTCGAGCAATTCAGGCGTGTCGCTAACTTGTATTTTCTCATGGCTGCGATTGTGTCAGCCACAACAAACCTGTCCCCATTCTCAGCTTTCAGTATGGTAGCTCCGTTGGTCTTTGTGGTCGGGTTGAGTATGGCGAAGGAAGCCTTAGAAGACTCGCGGAGGTTCATACAAGATACGAAGGTCAATCATCGGAAAGCTGGTGTCCACAGGGAAGATGGTGCGTTTACTCATAAACCGTGGATGAAGATTTCGGTTGGAGACATTGTGAAAGTGGAAAAGGATCAATTTTTCCCGGCGGATTTACTTCTTTTATCGTCTAGTTATGAAGATGGAATCTGTTATGTGGAAACTATGAACTTGGATGGAGAGACAAACTTGAAGGTAAAGCGAGCGTTGGAGGTTACTCTACCTTTGGAGGATGATGAGGCTTTCAAGCAATTCAGTGCAACCATAAAATGTGAAGATCCTAATCCTAGTCTTTACACTTTTGTGGGCAACCTCGAGTATGATCGTCAGGTTTATCCTCTTGATCCGAGTCAGATTCTCCTCAGGGATTCAAAGCTTAGGAATACAGCTTATGTTTATGGAGTTGCTATATTTACTGGTCATGATAGCAAAGTTATGCAGAATTCTACAAAGTCTCCTTCTAAAAGGAGTAGGATCGAACTACAGATGGACAAGATTATTTACCTCCTTTTTACTGTCCTTCTCTCGATCTCATTTGTCAGTTCAATCGGCTTTGCCATATATGCAAAATTTCAATTGCCAAGCTGGTGGTATATGCAACCTATGAACCAAGTAAATAATGTGGTCGATCCAAGACAGCCTGAGTTGTCAGGCCTTTTGCATCTGGTCACTGCTCTTATACTATATGGTTATTTAATTCCTATATCCCTCTATGTTTCCATTGAAGTTGTGAAGGTCCTACAGGCATTGTTCATAAACCAGGATATTAGTATGTATGATGATGAGTCTGGAACTCCTGCTCAAGCGCGAACATCAAACTTAAATGAGGAGTTGGGGCAGGTCGATACTATCCTCTCAGACAAAACCGGCACTTTGACATGCAACCAAATGGACTTCTTAAAATGCTCCATTGCTGGTACGGCATATGGAATGCGTGCAAGTGATGTAGAACTTGCAGCCGCAAAGCAGATGGCCGAGGACCTTGGTGGGCAAGATCCCGCTTCACCGAGACGTGAGTATGAGAGTGGTTCATCAGAAATTGAACTAGAGAGTGTCATCACTTCTAAAGATGAATTTAAAGTTGCAATAAAGGGGTTCAGCTTTGAGGATAGCCGCCTTATGAAAGGAAATTGGATGAAAGAGCCAAATGCAGATGTCATCTTGTTATTCCTTAGGATACTTTCAGTTTGTCATTCTGCTATTCCCGAGCTAAATGAGGAGACTGGCAGCTTTAACTATGAAGCAGAGTCGCCAGATGAAGGAGCATTTCTTGTTGCAGCTAGGGAATTTGGCTTTGAGTTTTGTAAAAGAACTCAATCAAGCATTTTTGTACGGGAGAGATATCCTTTTTTTCAAGAGCCAATTGAAAGGTGAGAGAAACTCACATGCTCGTAAGTTGCTCTCAACAACAATTGCATACCACTTGTAGTATGTCACTATTTTCTAAGCTTACATCTTGTTGCTCTTCGTTTAGGGAATTCAAAGTTCTCAATCTATTGGAGTTCACTAGCAAGCGGAAGAGAATGTCTGTTATAATTCGCGATGAGAGTGGCCAGATTCTTCTCTTGTGTAAAGGAGCAGACAGGTGTTTCTTTGAATGTCCTTTTTATTACTATGAACTATGCATCCTTAAAGTAGGTGATCTAAGTGACTATTTTGCTATCAAACACGCTGTTAAATTGTCTGTCAATTACAATATGCTTATTCTTTGATTACTCTATTACCCCTTTCCTCCTATATCTTTCCTTTGTTTGGGGGGTGCGGGGGGGGGGGGGGAGACGGGATGTGGTTTTGCTAAAATTATTAGTATAAGTTATGATACCTCTCTCGGCTATTTCGTAAGTTGTACAGAAATGATTTATGGCTATGTTCTTAATATATAATTTCAAAACTTTTCTATAATTATGCAGCATCATCTACGATAGATTATCAAAGAGTGGAGGAAGGTTTCAAGAAGCTATGACAAAGCATTTAAATGATTATGGGGAAGCAGGGTTGCGTACACTTGTGCTTGCCTACAAAAAGCTCGATGAGGCGGAGTACTTAGCCTGGAATGAAGAGTTTGCTAAAGCAAAATCTTACATTGGCGGTGACAGAGATGCCATGCTTGAAAGAGTATCTGATATGATGGAAAGGGACTTGATCCTTGTTGGTGCAACTGCTGTGGAGGATAAACTACAGAAGGGAGTATGTACCTTATACAACAACTACGCCTCAGTACCTTATACAACAACTACGTCTCAGTCCGAAACAAGTTAGGGTCGACTATATGAATCCTCACTGACCATGTTACTCCATTTAAACTCATCTCAGGCCAATATTATAAAAACAAAAATAAAAAGTACTAGAATTTGATATATTTTCTATTTACTTATGAAAGGCTAAACAACTCCTAAGAAAGCAAAGGATGTAAAGTAAAAGTGCTAACATGACTTAAAACGTATTCTCAACTAATAGGTATCGCCTATCTTTCGCTAAGGAATATGAGCTTGCTTAAAAATTCAAAGTATATTTTCTTGCACATAATGGCACTTTCTGACTAATTCATTATTTATCTTTTCACCAGGTTCCTCAGTGCATAGATAAACTGGCGCAAGCTGGTCTCAAAATCTGGGTACTGACAGGTGATAAGATGGAAACAGCCATCAACATAGGGTCTGTCTCCTAAAGAGAGAAATGTTTTCCAACATTAATACTTATTCAGTCATTGGTTTATAACTGCTAAAGTACAAATTCCTGTTTCCTTGCAGCTATGCGTGTAGTTTGCTTCGACAAGGAATGAAACAGTTAAGCATAACGACAATGAATGCAGGTTCAGTGGCCCAAGATTCTAAACAGGTAGGGCATTCTAAAATAAGTATGCAAAGTTTTTAGGAGATCTATTATAAGTGATGGAGTTCTGTTTTTTACTGGTCAGGCTATGAAGGAGGACATTTTGAAGCAAATCACAAATGCTTCTCAAATGATCAAACTTGAAAAGGATCCACATGCTGCGTTTGCCTTAATTATTGATGGGAAAACTCTAGCTTATGCTTTGGAGAATGATATGAAGCAACACTTTTTGAACTTAGCAGTTAATTGTGCATCTGTCATCTGCTGTCGTGTATCTCCTAAGCAGAAGGCCTTGGTAAGATAAACCAGATTGGCTTCTGCGATTCTACCCCGATTATCCAGCCATGAAATTGGTCATATTTATATTTCCTTTGTAATTGATTTTGATCAGGTTACTAGATTAGTAAAAGAGGGAACTGGAAAAATCACCTTAGCAATTGGCGATGGTGCAAATGATGTTGGGATGATTCAAGAAGCGGACATCGGCGTTGGTATCAGTGGTGCAGAAGGAATGCAGGTTAGCGGTGCATCTACGTGGCATTTGGTCCTTATTAATCTAAAAGGTTTTTCAGCATTTTGCTTAAAACGCATTATTTTTTTTCATAAGCATCAAGCCCGCCTTTTTCGCCCAAGCGGATTTCCCCGTGCTACCGAGTTTTGAGCAGACTATGGATCCATTCGACGATCTTTTTGATAATATATGCAAACAAATAATAACTATAGTCCAACCATTTCCCGAATTTCTAGGGTGGGATTTGTATTTTTTGGACGAAGTTATTTCATTGTCTCTTTTTTCCCTGATGGATGAATATTATTTTTCCATTGAATGCCTCCAAGGCATATACTTAGATTTAATCACCAATGGTGCTTCTTCAGCCTTTTTAACCTTTTTTTCTTAATTATTGAATTGAAGTTATATAAAAAATGAACTGACAAAGCGTCTGTTCACGGAGGTTGTTGTATTTTTCGTAGTTGCAAGAATTTTTTTCTCACTATTGGGTTGGTATTTAGTGTACCGCTTGTCTAGCCTATGCTTTGATGAACATCTCAATGTCCAAGCTCTAGATTTTTATGCACATAATTCCAGTCCTGCTTTTTCAAACTTTGAATTGCGAATTGTAATGTTTGTTACAATATCATGTGACATCACCCTCTATTATGTTGCAGGCTGTGATGGCGAGTGACTTTGCTATTGCGCAGTTCCGGTACCTGGAGAGACTTCTTGTTGTACATGGGCATTGGTGCTATAAACGAATTGCTCAGATGGTAATGACTGTACATAATGTTTCAATTTGTGGATAGAAGATCAAATACATATGGCCAGTGACATAAAATGCCTAAGCAGATAAATATGTGATTATATTCGTGATCTAACTGGATCTTTCTCCTATACTTTTCTGACTTGCATTTTATCTTCTGCGTTCAGATATGTTATTTCTTCTACAAAAACATCTGTTTTGGCCTCACACTTTTTTACTTCGAGGCTTTTGCTGGCTTTTCGGGACAGTCTGTCTATGATGATTCATATATGATGCTATTCAACGTCATTCTTACTTCATTGCCTGTAATTGCACTTGGAGTATTCGAGCAGGATGTGCCTTCCGACGTTTGTTTAAAGGTAATTCCTCCGGTTAATATCTCAGTTCTCATAGTATCAATTAAAATCATAGACATCTTCCTTCCTTGCTCCCTCAAGAAGTTTTACCTAAAGTTGTCATTTCTGCTATATTGTTCCGCAGTTTCCAGCACTTTACCAACAAGGGCCGAAAAACTTGTTCTTTGACTGGTATAGGATACTCGGATGGCTTGGCAATGGTATCTACACATCCCTCATTATTTTCTTCCTCAACATTATCATCTTTTACGATCAAGCCTTCCGTTCTGGAGGCCAGACGGCTGACTTGACAGCTTTGGGTACTACGATGTTTACCTGTGTCATATGGGCTGTGAACTGCCAAATTGCACTTACTATGAGTCATTTCACATGGATACAACATATTCTTATTTGGGGAAGCATTGCTACTTGGTACATAGTTCTCTTGATATATGGTAGATTAGCACCAGTTTATTCTAAATACGCGTTCAGAATACTCGAGGAAGCTCTAGCTCCTGCGCCAATCTACTGGTGTACCACTCTTTTAGTAACTATGGTATGTACTCTGCCTTACTTAGCTCACATTGCTTTTCAACGATCGTTTAGTCCGATGGATCATCACGTTATTCAAGAAATCAAATATTACAAGAAGGACATCGAAGATCGACATATGTGGAAGAGAGAAGGATCTAAAGCAAAGCAGAAGACCAAGATTGGGTTCACAGCAAGAGTAGATGCGAAAATTCGGCTGTTGAGAGGGAGACTGCAGAAAAAGAAATTATAACTGTGAATGGTTGATTTTCTTTTAATTTTATTTTGGGGGAGATTATTTTTCCCTTTCAATTACTACACACAACTTAGGTGGTTAGGCCATTTACAATTTTTCTTCTTTGGCCTATTTGTAACTCATTTGTAAAATTCTTTTTGTCCAGTATAGTGAGAAGTCAAATGAGGTAATTCATTTGTTCCTAAGTACTGTGGCACTCTGTACAATACTTACACGATTTACTTATAGTTTGGGAAGGTAGCTAATATGTGTTTATATATCTATTGTTACACCTTCTATCGAGCAATGTCACGTGACACTGTTTCATCAAAATCTTTTATTGAATATATACAACTAATCTTTTATAATTAGTTGTTATAATTATAAAAAATAATATTAGTTGTTATTGTAGTAATTTATCTGATTTTTTTTTTCAAATATTGACACCGCTTATTAAAATCCCCTAATGATTATCCCTAGATAGAGATGGTGAGCCCATTCTCTCCTCTTTATCTCTCCACTTTCGTGTTGCCCTTTTCTTGTATATAATTGTGGACGGCAAGTTTCTTTGGCATAATGTTAATTTTAGCAATGATGGAAGCTGCATTACTAGCTATGCTTTGTCTCAATTCTCTATTTGGTAAAATTTTTGGAACATTACTGCAACTTGGAGATGTGTGATAGATAAGGTTGCTGGTAGAGAAAGTTATAAGCTGAAATTTATTTATTCTTTTTTTTTTTTGGGAGGGGGGGGGGGGGGGGGAGGGGGAGGGATGACCCCAATAACCCAATGTAGGATATATACGTGAGAGCCTGAAATTTTTAAGGTTGGGCTCTTTGAATTTTCCTTCCGTCTCTATCAATTTTACTATTTTTGTTGTGATGATATTGTGAATTATGAAGATGATGGCCTATGAGTGCCGAGCAATTATTTGGTCTCTTGAAATCTTTTAGCAGATTCCTTGTTTTGAACATGAGAAAGGAAATCTCAAGCGTGGGTGAGAAGTTCCCATTTGTTCATGTACCTTAGCAGTGACAAAATGATTAAAAGAAAATAATTATCTATTAAAAAATAAGTTGAATAATGAATTTTTTTAAAACGAGTTAACTATGAATAAGAACTATATTTTTGGTAACAGTGTGAATTACCATTAATAACAATAATGAAAAAGGGTACCTAGCCACTCAACAAAAGTGATCTAGATCTTAGAACCAATCTACTAATTACACAAAAAGTCTCTGTATGAACTTCCTACTTCTATTCATCTTCCTGGACTTGTTAAGTTTTTCTATTTTTCCTAACAGTTCCTTTTTAATCTGTGCAATTACCAGCTCTTTTTGTACAGTTTGCCCTCTAAAGATTGTCCAATTCTAGCCCTCCATGTATGATATATACTCGCTTCCCATATTGCAGCTACCACTTCCATTTTACCTTGCTTTCAATCTTTCATTTTTATGTTGGCTAATACTTGCTGATAGTTACCAACCGAGATGTGAACATCAGTCCATTGGAACATGGAATTACAAATTATTGTTGCCCAATTACAGTCCACAAATAAGTGATGATAAGATTCCTCAGCATTATCATCGCATAAACAACAATTAATATCTGCCACCGGAATAATATATAGCTTGATTAATCTCTCCTTCAGCAGTAGTCTAACTTGTAGAGCAAGCCAAGCTATCAACCTGTGCTTAGGTTGAGCTACAACGGTCCAAAGAAGTCCTGTTGTCTCCAGTCTTCCATGCACCCCAGTGATGGCATTGTAGCAGTTCGAAATAGAATACTTACCCCCTATGTTTAGGGTGAACCTGTTATGTTGGTACCAATCCTTCATTTCCTCCTTTAGAAAGTTAAGTTTCCTCCAATACCAGTTGTTATCCTGTTGAAGTTTGTGATTTCAAATATTGGTATCTTTCTTCATATAAACCCCATGCACCCATTAAACACATTGAGTATCTTTCTTTTTAATCAGCTGCCGCAAAAGTTTCCCGACAGAAGCTTTGTTAGATTCTTTACATGCTTTGATATTTAGGCCTCCACTCTTCTTAGGTCTACAAATTTTATCCCACGCAACCAAAGGAACTTTCCTCTGTTCTTCAGAACCACCCCATAGGAAGTCCTTACACTTTTGGTCAACCTCTTTTAATATGCTCTGTGGTAGAATGAATATTGAACCCCAAAAACTATGAATGGAGAAGATGATGGAGTTTATTATTTGAAGTCTGCCAGCATATGGGAATTGCTTTGCATAGCCACATTTAATCCTGCTACTAATCATTTCCACCGGTTGACGACAATCCAACTTACTCCACTTTGTAGGAGACAATGGCAGTCCAAGATACCTTATTGGGAAGGTACCTTGGGAGAAACCTGTAACCATCAAGAGTTGCTCCTTTAAGGAGTCCTCTACACCAACAAGAAATAAATTTGACTTCTCCATATTTGCCACAAGTCCTAAAGTAGAACTAAAGTGAGACAGAGCTTCCATGATTCTATTTACCGAGTTCAGTTCTCCTTTGCAAATCACCATAAGGTCGTCGACAAATATAAGATGAGTTAACTCCAACTTCTTGCACATAGGGTGAAATTTGAAGTCATGCAATTCACTCTTGCACTTAAAGGTTCTAGAAAAGTATTCCATTACTAGGACAAATAGCAAGGGGGATATTGGATCCCCTTGCCTAAGTCCCCTCCGACCTTCAAAATACCCATGATTTTCACCATCTATTTAATAGAAAATTTGGGAGTAGACACACATGTCAAGTTGTCAACAACAACTTGATGAACTTTCCTGGGAATTTAAATCCCTCTAATATCTCCTCCAAGAACTCCTAGTTAACCATATCATACGCTTTCCTCAAATCGATTTTCATTAAACATCTTGGAGATGTCTTCCTTTTGTAGTGTCTGAGAATATCATGACAGATGAGCACATTGTGCAATATTGATCTCGCAGGAACAAATGTAGATTGGTTATCAACAACAAGGTGACTCACAACTTCTTTAAGTCTAGAGCACAGCATTTTGGAAATGCATTTGTACATGACATTGCAACTTGCAATAGGTCTAAACTGACTTGCTTGTTCAGGAGCACTAATCTTAGGAATTAGTGCTATGCAGGTTGCATTTATCTGCTTCAGCAACTGTCCATTGTGAAGAAATGTTGTTCCTCCTGTATTTGTAAAATAATGATTATGGAAATTAAAACGTTAGCTTATTAACGTAAATATAAATGATATAAATGAAACACAAATTAATTCGAGCCCACTGAATTCATAGTGTTTCCTTAAGGAATTTAATCCCCTCATAGTACCCAAGGTTATGGATTATTTCCTCCCAGGATAGAACGAATTATACACTGGTGTAGCGGTACTTCAAACCCCAATATTTCAGCGAACACAAAGTTCGGCAGCAAATCACACTTACTGTTGCTTTTTTAGTAGTTTAAAACAATGCAGAACAATGGAGAAGAAGTCAGAAATTCGTATGGAAAATCTGAGAGGAAGGAGTGCAAAGTATAGCTAACGTTGAGTTTTCGGTGAAGAGAAGATCAATTGCTCTCAAGTTTTCAGTGTGTTTTCAACAGGCTGCACCCTCTGTTTATAGTGCAATTGGCTGCTAAAAATGGACCCGCTGCCACTCATGAAGTGGAGCACTTGGCCATGGTGGACAGAGCACCAGGCTGTTTACTAATGGAGCGATCAATATGGCAATGGTGGATGGAGCACTACTCATGGTGGAATGAGCACTTGCTCATTAATATTCACTGATTGGAAAACATTCGTTACAAACACGAATAATATTACGTTAATATTCACTATTAACAAATAAAGTTTGTCCAAAAAATTAATCAATCAATCGATCATTTGACCAAATCCAAATCCAAATCTGAAGCTGAAGCCGAAGCCGTAGCCGAAGCCGAGCCGAGCGAGCGAGCGGCGACGATGGCACGAGGCTTGCCTTCTTCCTAACTCTTTAAGAGCTACATGAAGTGCATTTGTATATAAACCCACCAAACTCCTTTTTCTCTACCAATGAGGGACAATGTCTCATTAAAAAGAGAGGAAAACTTAAAATTTTACTCAAAATTTTCATTTCCCTCCATTTCCCATTCATCCTCTTTTTAATACCTTTCCATATTAAAAAGAAACTCAACAATCCCCCACATGAATGGGGAATGACTATATCACGGAAGTATGCATGAAGACTTGTGTGATTTTCAAGCATGGATTAATTGCATCTGGATAAGTAGGTTTCCCTTTGAACTTTCCGTAGTGAACTTATATCGGATATACTCGGTCAATCGGTAGATTTGATATCTTTGAACCGTCGAACTTTAGTGTATACCTATACAACCATAAGTCACACAATCAACCTTTAACCATATTTGGTTCTCATTGTTGTATTTGTTTCATCCATGAACACCCCCTGGTTTCATAAGTGCGTAGAGAATTGGCCTTGCAAAATTCTCCTTGAAGCGGCTAATACTTCACACTTACATAGGTGATTTCTAAACGTGTCATCCCGTAGATACACTATTTGATATACCCCGTATCAAATTTAGAAATCATTAAAAAGCCTTCATGCTTTATCCTTGGTACTGATCATTGTTTCATCACGAGAATGGACCAAATTTTTTGTTGACATTGTTGAACCGTCATTAATGACTTTGTTTGATCTCCTTGAACCTAGATCTTGGGATCTCCAGTCTTCTAGGTAGAGTTATCACCACAATGACTTGTTCTCGGCCATAGTCCCATTCCCCTCGATGATTTCTCAACTACCTCTCTAGTTAGGCCTTTTGTAAGTGGATCCGACACATTATCACTTGACTTTACATAGTCAATCGTGATAATTCCTCTAGAGAGAAGTTGCCTAACGGTTTTATGTCTTCGTCGTATATGACGAGATTTACCGTTATACATAACGCTCCCAGCCCTTCCAATTGCCGCTTGGCTATCACAGTGTATGCATATTGGTGCCAACGGTTTGGGCCAAAATGGAATATCTTCCAAGAAATTCCGGAGCCATTCAGCTTCTTCACCGGCTTTATCTAAGGCTATGAACTCAGCCTCCATTGTAGAGCGGGCAATACATGTTTGTTTGGACGACTTCCAAGATACCGCTCCTCCACCAATAGTGAATACATATCCACTTGTGGACTTCGAATCAGTTGAACCGGTGATCCAATTTGCATCACAATATCCTTCAATCACCGCAGGATATTTACTGTAGTGCAAATCAAAGTTTTGGGTATGTTCTAAGTATCCCAAAACTCGTTTCATTGCCATCCAGTGAGATTGGCCTGGATTGCTCGTGTATCGACTTAGTTTACTTATAGCACAAGCTATATCTGGTCGTGTACAATTCATGGTGTACATTAAGCATCCCAACACATGAGCATAATCCAATTGTGATATGCTTTGGCCTTTATTTTTTGCTAGTGCAAGATTTACGTCAATTGGAGTCTTTGCAACTTTAAAGCCCAAGTGCTTGAATTTTTCAAGTACTGTCTTAATATAATGAGATTGTGACAATGCCAGACCTTGAGGAGTCTTTTGGATCTTAATCCCCAGAATTAAATCCGCAATTCCCAAGTCCTTCATATCAAACTTGCTAGTTAGCATACGCTTAGTAGCATTTATGTTGGCAATGTTATTACTCATTATCAGCATATCATCCACATATAGGCAAACAATGACTATGTGATTTGGAACATTTTTAATGTACACACATTTATCACATTCATTTATCTTAAAACCATTTGACAACATTGTTTGGTCAAATTTCGCATGCCATTGTTTGGGTGCTTGTTTTAGTCCGTAAAGGGACTTAACAAGTCTACATACCTTATTTTCTTTACCTGGAACCACAAACCCTTCAGGTTGTTCCATGTAAATTTCTTCCTCCAACTCTCCATTTAAGAAGGCCGTTTTAACATCCATTTGATGAATTTCAAGACCATACACTGCAGCTAATGCTACTAACATCCGTATGGACGTAATCCTTGTAACTGGGGAGTATGTATCAAAGTAGTCAAGACCTTCTCGTTGTCTATACCCTTTGACAACAAGTCTTGCCTTAAATTTATCAATAGTGCCATCATCTTTCATTTTTCTCTTAAAAATCCATTTAGAACCCAAAGGTTTATTTCCAGGAGGAAGATCAACCAATTCCCATGTATGGTTGTTCAATATGGATTCTATTTCACTATTGACTGCCTCTTTCCAGAACAATGATTCCGAAGAAGACATAGCTTCTTTAAATGTTCGAGGCTCATTTTCCAATAAGAAAGTCACAAAATCTGGTCCAAACGAAGTAGACGTTCTTTGACGTTTACTACGTCTTGGATCCCCCTGATTAAATGTACTTTCTTTTATTTCTTCCCGAGGTCGTTTAGATCCTTCACCAATCGACCCGGATTCCTTTTTATACGGATATATATATTCAAAGAACTCAGTATTATCTGATTCTATAACCGTATTATTATGAATGTCGGGATTTTCTGATTTATGAACCAGAAATCGATATGCTTTACTATTGGTCGCATATCCAATGAAAACGTAATCAACTATTTTTGGTCTTATTTTTACCCTTTTGGGTTTAGGAACTTGCACTTTTGCTAAACACCCCCACACTTTAAAATAATTTAAGTTGGGCTTCCTTCCTTTCCATTTTTCATATGGAATGGATTGTGTTTTTCTATGGGGTACTCGATTTAGTATTCGGTTAGCCGTAAGAACGGCTTCCCCCACAAGTTCTGTGGCAAACCAGAACTTATCAACAATGCGTTCATCATCTCCTTTAATGAATGATTCTTTCTTTCCGCAATCCCATTGGATTGGGGCGTGTAAGGGGCTGTTGTTTAATGAATAATTCCATATTCTAAACATATTTGTTCAAAAGGAGATTCATATTCACCACCCCTATCACTTCTTATCATTTTGATTTTCTTGTTAAGCTGCGTTTCAACTTCATTTTTGTATTGCTTGAATGCGTCTATTGCTTCATATTTACTATTAAGTAAGTAAACATAGCAATATCGAGTACTATCATCAATAAAAGTTATGAAGTACTTCTTTCCACCGCGAGATGGTATTGATTTCATGTCACAAATATCTGTGTGAATTAAGTCTAAAGGATTTGAATTCCTTTCAACCGACTTATAAGGATGTTTAACATACGTAGATTCCACATATATTTGACATTTTGATTTTTCGCATTCAAACTTAGGCAGTACTTCCAAGTTAATCATTTTTCGCAAGGTTTTATAATTGACATAACCCAAACGTACATGCCATAAATCATTTGACTCAAGTAAGTAAGAAGAAGCTGAAGTTTTATTATTAGTTTCAACAACTATTACATTCAACTTGAAAAAGCTCTCAGTAAGGTAACATTTTCCTACAAACATTTCATTCTTACTAATCACTAACTTGTCATATACAAAAACGCACTTGAAACCGTGCTTTACAAGAAGTCCAGTAGAGACTAAGTTCTTCCTAATCTCGGGAACATAAAGGACATTGTTCAAAGTCATGACCTTGCCAGAAGTCATCTTGAGAAATATCTTACCGTATCCTTCAAATTTTGCTGTAGCAGCATTTCCCATAGAGAGCGTCTCTTCGGGTCCAGCAGAAGTATATGTAGAAAATGCTTCCCTCACAGCACAAACATGGCGAGTGGCTCCAGAATCAATCCACCACTCCTTTGGGTTTCCTACCAGGTTGCATTCAAAAAGCATGGCGCACAAGTCATCAACATCATCATGCTTTTCTACCATGTTTGCTTGACCCTTTTGCTTGTCTTTCTTCCGAGCACGACACTCCATAGATTTGTGTCCGGTTTTCCCACAGTTGTAGCAGTTTCCACTGAACCGCTTCTTGCTTGGGCTGTATTTCGGACCAGAAGCCTTCTTTCTCTTTTTGTTATCTTCAACAATAGTTGCTCCCATTATTGTTGAATTTCCACGACCTCTCCTTTCAGCAGCTTTATTGTCCTCTGCGATTCTCAATCGAACAATGAGATCTTCAAGGGACATCTCCTTTCGTTTATGTTTCAAATAATTTTTGAAGTCCTTCCACAATGGAGGCAACTTCTCAATTATTGCTGCTACTTGGAATGCTTCATTGATGACAAGACCTTCAATGAAAATTCCGTTAGTAAAATTACTAAAAATTTTACTTTCAACATCAGTATTCCTTTGAAATATACCTTCAGTAAGTAGATCATGAATAATCACTTGCAATTCCTGGACTTGGGTAATAACAAACTTGCTATCTACCATTTTGTAGTCCAAACATTTTGCAGCGACGAATTTCTTCATCCCGACATCTTCAGTTTTGTATTTCTTTTCAAGAGCATTCCACAATTCTTTTGACATCTCCAAGCCACTGTATACATTATACAGATTATCCTCCAGTCCGCTAAGAATATAATTCCTGCACAAGAAGTCAGAATGCTTCTACGCCTCAATCACGAGAAAACTTTCATTCTCTGGAGTTTCATCTAGAAGATCAGGAACATCTTCCTTGATGAACTTCTGTAGACATAACGTAGTCAAGTAGAAGAACATCTTCTGCTGCCAGCGCTTGAAATCCATCCCAGAAATTTTTTCGAATTTCTCTGCCGGTGCCAACGCCGTTGTTCGACTTGTCGATACGTTGCCAGTCATCATCGGAACAGCTTGATTTCCGTCATTCGCCATTTTTTTTTCCGAAAAAAAAAACGACACAAACAAACGTTTAATAAACATTTAAAACTGGAGTAAAAAATCATGTAGGTTTTAATCTCCAACAAAATGCCACGAAGGCTTTACTCTCCAAATGGGAGTACACAAAACCACAAAGGTTTTAAGTTTCCAGAATAATAAGAATAACACAAATACAGAAATTAAAATTATTAAATTCCTTAAGCTTGTTGTTCCTCCTGTATTTGTAAAATAATGATTATGAAAATTAAAACGTTAGCTTATTAACGTAAATATAAATGATATAAATGAAACACAAATTAATTCGAGCCCACTGAATTCACAGTGTTTCCTTAAGGAATTTAATCCCCTCCTAGTACCCAAGGTTATGGATTATTTCCTCCCAGGATAGAACGAATTACACACTGATGTAGCGGTACTTCAAACCCCAATGTTTTAACGAACACAAAGTTCGGCAGCAAATCACACTTACTATTACTTTCTTAGTAGTTTAAAACAATGCAGAACAAGGGAGGAGAAGTCAGCAATTCGTATGGAAAATCTGAGAGGAAGGAGTGCAAAGTATAGCTAACGTTGAGTTTTCGATGAAGAGAAGATCAATTGCTCTCAAGTTTTCAGTGTGTCTTCAACAGGCTGCTTGCACCCTCTATTTATAGTGCAATTAGTTGTTAAAAATGGACCCGCTGCCACTCATGAAGTGGAGCACTTGGCCATGGTGGACAGAGCACCGAGCTGTTTACTAATGGAGCAATCAATATGGCAATGGTGGCTGGAGCACTACTCATGGTGGAATGAGCACTTGCTCATTAATATTCACGGATTGGAAAACATCCGTTACAAACACGGATAATATTCACTATTAACAAATAAATTTGGTCCAAAAAATTAATCATTCAGTCGATCATTTGACCAAATCCAAATCCAAATCCAAATCCAAATCCGAGCGAGCGAGCGACGACGCCGGCGCGAGGCTTGCCTTCTTCCTAACTCTTTAAGAGCTACATGAAGTGCATTTGTATATAAACCCACCAAATCCTTTTCCTCTACCAATGAGGGACAATGTCTCATTAAAAAGAGAGGGAAACTTAAAATTTTACTCAAAATTTTCATTTCTCTCCATTTCCCATTCATCCTCTTTTTAATACCTTTCCATATTAAAAAGAAACTCAACAAGAAATTCCAGCACTGCTGCAGATACCTCCTTCCCTATTATTGGCCATGCTGACTGAAAGAATCCACTTCCATATCCATCCGGCTCTGGACTCTTGTTTTTATCTATATTATCTACTTAGAAAATGGATAAACAATGAGTTTAACTTTTATATTTGTAAAGCCTCAAATTGGGGATTCTTTAAATTTGGGAGACTAGGAATTCTCCCAAAAGTGATCATATTCAAGAAGTCATGCATACTATGAATATCCATATTATCCGTCGATTAACTCATTTTTTATCCGTATTAAATATAGATCTGATCGAATAACTCCGCTTTTGCATTGCCCGTTTTTGACCGGTCCATATCCGATCCCACCTGCCCATTTGCTATCTCTAATGTACCTATTGAGAAGGAGATTCAATTATATTCCTCATGTAGAGTAAACAACAATCTAGTTTTTCGTATATGAGAACGGTTGAACCTTCTTGACGTAAGAGAAATTTCTAGTATAGCAGTAAGGGGATTAAAAAATTACTTTAAATTGTGGGTTTAAATCTTATATGTGTCGTTCTTGTATTCTTGAATCTCCTAAATCATCACACACACACACACACATATATATATATATATATATATATATATATATATATATATATAAAGTGGGAAGACCTCAAGTTGTAAAGTTGATTTACTAAAATGTTCATAAAAAACTGAATGGCATTTTAGCCCTCATCTCTATAAATACTGCTCCTATAATATTTTTGTACCAAATAATAAATTTACCTTCCAATAAGTGATAAATAAATCAAATTAAATGAGAAGTGACATGATGTTTCATGTATCTATCTGCCAAGCATTTAATGTAGTTTATTCCTTTGTGCACAATGAAGATAATTAATTTGGATCTTATTAAATGGTAAATGATGGCTACCAAATGTGATTTGGAATGAATTTCTTATCACCACATGAGCATTTTCAACTCCTACAAGAATAGATGTACAATGAAGTTGGTTAATTAATTTGGATCCTAAATAGTAAATAACAGAGTCTTACTTAAATTTTTCGGTGCGAATCCAAATTTAGTTGGGTTCCAATACAAAAATACAACGAGTTATATGTATTATGATGTTTGATTATGAAGTCATCTTTGTTAAAGAGTATTTTACTCGCAATATGAGATTTTCCAACGCGCCTTCGAATGTCTGACAGGTCCCAACTTACGTACACAAACGGGTGGAAATAAAAAAAAAAAAACTATGATGTTTGATTGGTTATTTGGTTATTCACTTTTTCCTATGGTTAGTTGGCGCAAAGAGAAAAGAGAGGAACAAATGTGTAGAGAAATTAATTAATGTGGCAGTGAAAGAAGTCATGCTCTGCATGAGATTCCGAGGTATTTGCATTTATGGATTGGTTGTCAGAAACTAATTTTTATTTTTATTTTTTATATTGGATTATTGTTCTTTCTTTTGGCCGAGAGAGACGTATATACTTCTAGTTTTAATCTAATCTTAATTTGAAGAAATTTGTTGGTGTCGTGAAGTTTGAATTTTGTGGTTTAAATTCTAGGACATGACATCCTAAAGTTTGAGCAAAATTGACTAATCTTTAAGTACATTGTAAATTGTGGATATATTTTAAACAACTTGCTTAAAAGTGGCTACGTAATGTCATTTCCACTCAGTTTAAACTTTCAACAAACCCATCACCATACGACTGAATTTGTCATCCCCGCTCGAGCAGCAATATGGAAATTCAAACGCAATTGCTGGATTTGGCTTGGGCAATAATAATGGTACTTCTGTTCTCATCGAGAAGAGTTGATACAGAAGATCACCCCGAACTCAATTTTGGAATTAGAATCCCTTGTTTTGATTGTAATCAGTAAGTTATATTGCTGAGTTTCTGTTTTAACTGTTTAATTTGTAGAGTTGATTCCCTTTGAAAGTGTTCTAGGGAGGTAAACTTGTCTCCATATCAGTTATGTAGATGTTCTTACCGGGGTTTATAATGTCATAACTCTAAATAGTAATCCTTAGTATGTGAAAATGTGCTTTCGTTTGCCTCAGTGTTTTTCTTCTATGATCAGCAGAATTATGTTTTAGTCCTAAAGATGTCAAGCTTTAAGTTTATATTGCATAAGACATCATGCTTATAGTTTATCTTTTGGAGTTAAAATTTACGGGATTCTTTTAAATTTGATTATCTGAGACATGTATTTACAATTTGGTTTAGCTATTAAGAAGTTCCCTTTTGTTTCTGCTAATAAATCCTTTAATGTGATTTAATATAAAAGGAAATATCACAGATCATATTTCCTTTTGTTATAAAGATTTTAGAGTTATGTTCTAATAAGACGGTGTAAGAATTGTCATTTAGGAGCCTTGCTGATAATTGTAGTAATTGAAATTAATGTAAAGCTTTTTAATCATAGATACGCTCAGTACATTTTAATAAGATCTTTTACATATTTCATATGTTTGTTTATATCAAAGTTCTTTGTTCGGAAATAGAAAACATAGCAAATGAGCTCTTCCTAACATAATAGATTTGTTATTTTGTATGGAAATCAAACTTTTTATTTTCTATTAAGGCTTAATTTTGTGTTACAATCGTTTTAACATGTTACATGGATAGCTGCATCACAAAATCGGTAACAATTCTACACATTTACAATTACTTTTTTAAAGAAAGTTATTAAGATAGTCGTATTAACATTTAAAGTTTCTCGCTTTTCCAATCGAATCACAATAATTAATAGTGTGTTTGTACCATTTTAGATTGCAAAAATTAGATAAGAAAAAAATCATTTGTACTACTTGCATGGGACTCACGTGCGACGCATATGTCAGAAAACTAGTTAACAAAATTCCTGGCTAGCCCCGAAAAGCACAAATGGGGGTCCCGTTAATAGGCACACCAGCATTAGGGAGTCCATTACTCAAATAGTCACTCAACTATCCCAAATTATTTTCTAAAGTCACTTTACTTTCGTTTGTAAAGACAAAGTCACTAAACTATGCCTATTGCACTCATAAGGTCACTCAACTAGATTTATTAAATGGATTGCCAAATACCTATTTTACCCTCTAAATTATAAACATTTATTTTCTTTTTATTTTTTAAAACTTTTTAATATTATAATTTTCCCTTTTTAATTTATATTATGGACTTACCTATAGAATAAATAAATATTATTTATAAATTATAAAAAAAAGTATTTAAGCATATATAATGCTGGACTAACAAAATAATGAGCATAGTAAAAAAATAATTAGAATAATTTGTTAGTAACAGTAATTTTAGTATTAACAACAAAAATTCAAAATTTATTTACACAATTCAGAATGAAAAAAAATAAAGGTTGTAAAATATATATTCTATGCACGTAATATAAAAATAATTATTTAAATAAAGGTATTTTTATAATATACATTATATATTCTTGAAAATTAAAGTCAATTATATTATTATGTTTTTCTACCAACTTTCCGACGACACAAAGTTATATCGCCGGAAAGTAGGGGGATTATCTGTACAGGGTAAAATATGCTATGTTAAGTTGTGCATATGGAATATATATAATATAATTGAACATAATTTTCAAGAATATATAATATATATTATAAAAATACTTTTATTTAAATAATTATTTTTATATTAGGTGCATGAAATATATATTTTATAAACTTTATTTTCTTTCATTCTGAATTGTGTAAATATATTTTTGATTTTCTTTTTGTTAATACTGAAATTATTATTATAAATAAATTATTTTAATTAATTCTTTTACTATGATTATTATTTTGTTATTCCAGCATTATAGATGCTTAGATACTTTTTATTTTTTAATTTATAAATAATATTTCTTTATTCTATAGGTAAGTTCATAATATAAATTAAAATTTTAAAAAAACATAAAAGTAGATAAATATTTATAATTTAGAGGGTAAAATAGGTATTTGGCAATCCAAAATTTGGAAAATCTAGTTGAGTGACCTTCTGAGTGCAATAGGCATAGTTCAGTGACTTTGTTGTTACAAACGAAAGTAAAATGACTTTAGGAGATAATTTGAGATAGTTGAGTGACCATTTGAGTAATTGACTCCAGTATTAAGTTTGATGGCTCGATAATCTGACGAGGCCAAGTATATCACTCTTCGGTCTATAAAGAATTTTTACATTAAGTCATTTGATCATATTATCTACTCACTTAAGAAATAAATGACATGCAAATGCCGTTAGTAAATGTAGCATAATAACTTTGACAAGTAAAATAAGCAGTTTGTTCAATCAGCTAAACTATTTTAGTAATAATGCATGTAGAAAGTTAAAGTATCAGCTGATATAAATTGCAAAAGGCCGTGAAATACAAAGTAAAAGAAAAAGCCATTCTTCTTGTTCTTGACTTCAGTACTCCCTTAGATCCTTTTTGGTTATCAAGGTTATAAAAGTAATTGTTCAATATACCTGTCAATTTAAAAAATTAAGAAATGATTAATTAATTTTCACTTTTACCTTCACTCTAATGAATGTAGAGAGAAATTAATATATAATTAAAACAAGAGTAGTAATAAATTGAGATCAAAGAATAAATAAGGATACCAACAAAGGGTTGTTGTGGAGTGGTAATTAATACTCCTTCTTAAATAGAGATATTAGATTCGAGCCTTAAGAGTGTCACGACCCAAGTCCTAACCTGTCATGATGGCGCCTATCGTGAAACTAAACAAGCCGACATTTCCAAAACACTTTCAGCATTTAACAGAAATGAATTAAGACATTCTAATATAACCAGAGTTTTTCATAAAAAGGGATAAACCCAAAACATAAGTGTGGAAAAATAGCCCCGACATCGAGGTGTCACTAAGTCATGAGCAAACTAAACAACCAACCTGAGGAATAGTGTCTACAAGAGCCTGTATCAAATACAAATAGAGGAGAAATCAAAGAGGGAGAAACAAGGACTGCGAACGCCGGGCAGCTACCACGTAAATCTCCGACAATCAACCGAGCACGAGATCAACGCCCACCGTGTCCGGAAACACCTGGATCTGCACATGAAGTGCATGGTGTAGCTGTCACGACCCGAATTTTCTACCCTCTAGAGTCGTGATGGCGCCTAGTCGTGAAAGCTAGGCAAGCTGCGTAATATAGAATCACTAACCCTTTTATTTAGCCTTTTTAACAATTTAAGTTAACAATGAAATAACAGTGAAATATTAACGATATATAGATACAAGCGGAAGACTTAATCTGATAAATTAACCATAAACAGTACGACAATGCCAACATATATCTCTATCCGGAATCCGGTATCACAATATCACGGATTGTCTATGAATACTACATACAAATGTCTAAAAAGAAAGTAAAATCTGTCTCGGAAGCAAATGAAAACAGAATACATATAAAAATAGAAGAGAACGCCGGGCCTGTGGACGCCTGCAAGACTACCTCGGGATCTCTAACTGGACTGAAAGCAGCCACCCAAGGCTACAGTCCAAAAGCTGCCGCTCCGGGATCTGCAAATAGTGCAGAGTGTAGTATCAGCACAACCGACCCCATGTGCTGGTAAGTGCTTGGCCTAACCCCGGCGAAGTAGTAACGAGGCTAGGATTAGACTACCAAATAAACCTGTGCAGTTATATAATATGCAGAGGAAAAATAAAACATGAATAGCAAGTAAAGATGGGAGGGGGTACATGCTGTGGGGGAATATCAGTACCAACAATAAATTAAGAGAAAAACATAAGAACAATTTAGAATTTACAGCAAAACAATAAGGAACTCGTAACCAATCTATAAACACTTCGTATTATCAATTGTTGCGGCGCGCAACCTCATCCCAAAACATAATAACTCTGTTGCGGCGTGCAGCCCGAACCATATCATTTATCACCGTTGCGGCGTGCAACCCAATCCAATTATATTATTGTTGTGGCATGCAACCCGACCAAATATAATATTGCTGCGGCATGCAATCCGATCCAAATATAATATTGTTGCGGTGTGCAACCCGATCCAAATATAATATTGTTGTGGCGTGCAACCTGAATCAAATATAATATTGTTGCGGCGCGCGCAACCCGACCCACGTATACAGTTCAAGACCAATCACAACAAGAGTCCCGGCAAGGGATCAATAAAGAAACAACACTATCCCGGTAAGGGAATCGACAGTATAAGTAAATACGTCCCGGCAAGGGAAAATCAGCTATAACCAAACTTGTTCCAACATCTAACTACCTCAACTAGCACCAATACTCAATCATAAGTAATTTCCACGAGGATAATCATAATTCTTATTCAACTCAGAGAATCCACAACTTAGGCCTTCGTAGTATTTATTCAGAACACAATAATTTCAATTTAAGACTCACGGTCATGCTTGACACCAACGTATAGATACTCGTCACCATGCCTATAAGTCGTACTCAACAAGTAACATGTAGCAAATAGGACTCAACTCCTAATCCCTCAAGTTAAGGTTAGACCAAACACTTACCTTGATGCCACGAACACAATTCAAGCCTCTACTATCGCTTTACCTCTTGATTCCACCACCAATTCGCTCGTATCTAGCCACAAGTTACTTAATTACATCAATAAATGCTAAATGAATCAATTCTAATGCATGAACCCAAATCAATTCTAAGGGTTTCAACTTCAGATCTATAGTCAATTTTTGTAGATCTTAATTTCAGTTTCACGAGTTACTGTAGCACACAGAGTTCTTCATTCAATTTCAACAATTTAGCTAATTCCAACGCTACTGTTAAGCACAACAGCTTGCGTGAAGCAAATTCAAATTACAGTAATTTCGTTTTCTTGCAAACATACTGCACCTTTGTCATGTAAGTAAAGTGCTAAAGAATTACAACTGTAATGGACACACAGGCAGGTGGCCAGCCACTTTTGGTGGCTGCGCTGCCTACACAACTTCCTCCAAACATTGCACAAACATCAGGGATCACAAATAACAACAAACAGCCGATGGATTACTCCAAATTTCTGAAACCTTGCACTTTAAATGCTGCAATGCAGGAGCAACAGGAAGTTGAGCCAATTGCTATTCGTACACCTACAATATTGAATGGAGAACATGTTATTCAGTTCACAGAAGCAGAAGTAGAAATGATGGATATCATCGAAGGATTACAATATGCAATAGTTGGTAAATGTTCTTATGGCAGCCCAGAAATTCAACAACTGCGTAAGTTAATACCAATTCAATGCGGAATTAAAGGTGAATGTAACATTGGATTTCTAAGGGATAGACATATTTTGATTAGAATGACATTAAGGCAGGACTATCTTCATTTCTCATCAAAAAGTCATTACATAAAGGACATGGATGGCTATCAATATCAGCTTAGGCCGTTGATTTATGACTCAAAGTTTAGAGCAGATGAAGAAACACCCAAGGCAATGGCTTGGATCTCATTCCCAGGTCTATTTCCAACCTTTTTTGTAAAGGAATGTCTTTTTTCTCTAGCTTCAGTAGTAGGTAAACCTATGCATCTAGACATGGCTACAATTAATAAAACTAGACCTAGTTGTGCTAGGGTGAAGGTACTAGTTGATCTACTTGCAGATTTGCCTAAAAAGGTGAGGATGGACATATTCAACGAAGCTAAAGGAACAACAAGAACTGAATGGGTGAAAATTCAATATGACATGCTGCCTAAATATTGCAGACATTGTAAACTTCAAGGGCATGATCAATTTGAATGCTGGAGGATACACCCTGAACTATATGTGGAGAAGGAGAATGATGAACAAGCAGATACAACTAAGAAACAGGACATAGGGAACTCACAGCCTATAAAGATGTTATCTAGTGGAAAGGTCGTGGGTAATGTGATTGTTACAGCAAAAGAGCAATGGAAGGAAGTGAAGGACAACAGAGTTAGAAATGTAGTAAATCAAAATACTAGTCTCAGTAATAATGGAATGGAGATGGCACCAGCTAAGCAGTTTGAAAACAATAACAATAAAGAGGGTACAAGCACTGTAGAGAGACAGGCAGAAGCACAAAACAACAGTGGTAAGGAATTGGAGGCAGTAGACAATGAAGATAATGATCATGTTCAAGTAGCTAACAAGTTTGCAATATTACAAGGGATGGAGGAAGAGGAAGAACCTATTAATCAATTGACAATGGTGACAGATAATGCAGCAACAAGTAGTACAACACTTCATAACCAAGCATCTACAAAGCAAAAACCAAAAAATATGGTCAATAATGAGGGAAAGTTAAATCCTGCAGCACAAGTTTTTCATCTTAAATCATCGGGGATTAGCTCGACTAGTGGTCTAGTCAATGGAAATGAGGCATCAAAAGTAAAAAACGATACTGCACAATGGGTGGAAAGAAGTTTCAAGAATAAAACAGGAGAGGGAATAGTGAAGATCAATAAACCATGCCAGGAAATCCCATCACAAGATACATTAGTGAACAAGGTACCTAATAAAACTCCAAATTATCAAGCAGAAGGGTCAAAATCAGCTAAATGTAAAGAAAGAGTGCAAGGCTGTGGAGGCAGGCTATGGGATACACAAAGAGAATCATCTGATGAAACTTCTCTGATGCTGATTATGCAAGTGTTGAATGCATATGAAAATGCATCTGGGCAGCTTATTAACAAGAACAAATCAGCTGTGTACCTGCATCATTTAACACACATGGATGTGGTCAGCAAGGTGGAAAGGATCACAGGCATTCATAGGAATGAATTTCCTATCACATACCTAGGTTGTCCTATTTTTTATGCAAGGAGAAAGCTGGAATACTATCAGCCCCTAATTACTAAGGTAATGGACAAAATGCAATCCTGGCAGGGCAAATTATTATCAGTAGGGGGAAGGGCAGTTCTCATATCCCATGTACTGCAAAGCATGCCTATGCATCTACTATCAGCTGTAAACCCTCCAAAATATGTGATAAATAGGTTGCACAAATTGTTTGCTCAGTTTTTCTGGAGCAGCTCTGTAGGAGGAACTAGTAGGCATTGGGCTTCATGGAATACCTTATGTATGCCAGTTGAGGAAGGAGGAATAGGTTTCAGGTCACTGCATGATGTAACAAAGGCATTATTCAGCAAGTTGTGGTGGAATTTCAGAACAAAACCAAGCCTATGGAGCTCTTTCGTATGTCAGAAATATTGTAAGAAAATGAATTCAGTAGTTGTTCCATGGAAAAGAGGGTCTTATATTTGGAGAAAAATGTTGGAATGCAGAGATCTTATTGAACATCAAATCTTTTGGCAAACAAAAAAGGGATCCTCACTTTTTTGGTTTGAAAACTGGACAGGTCTTGGGGCACTATATTTTTTAGTTCCTCAGGACTTTGGCATAGATGAAACAGTACAAAATGTACATGAGGTTACCTTAGATGGTGGGTGGGATGTGGACAGGCTATTTGAAATACTTCCTGAAGACTTAGCAGTACACATTCTAGAGAAAATCAAACCACCTTCACCTCAGCAGGTTCTCGACGTGCCTTGTTGGATGCTGGAAACAAGAGGATATTTCAGTGTTAAGTCAGCATGGGATTATACGAGAAGAAGAGACGAACCAAGAATAGCTTATAGAATGATTTGGGTAAAGGGATTGCCTTTTAAAATAGCATTTTTCATGTGGAAAGTGTGGAAAGCAAAGTTACCTTTAGATGATTTCTTGAAAAAGATAGGCTACTGCATGCCATCAAAATGCTGGTGTTGTGTACATCCTGATGAGGAATCTCTTCAGCATTTGTTTTTTAGATCAGAAACTGCAAAGACAACTTGGAAGTATTTTCTATCGAGGGCAGGAATATCTGTGGAAGGACTTACATTGCACCAAGCAATCACAACATGTTGGACTGCAAATGTTTGCTTAAGGCTCAAACCGGTAATGCAAGCACTCCCGTCATGTGTAGTATGGGAACTTTGGAAAAGAAGAAATAGTATGAAGTATGGTGATGCTGTGACAACTAGCAGGGTGATTTATCAAGTTTCATCAAATCTCCAGGCATTGGTGAAAGTGAGAAAGCCTGGGATGGACATGGTACCTCACAAATAGAAAGACCTTCTAGCCATGATGGAAAATTTCACTCCTAAACTTAAAGTTACCAAAGTCATGTGGGAACTTCCAAGTACAGGATGACTAAAGGTTAATACAGACGGGGCATCGAGGGGAAATCCAGGCAGGAGCTCAATAGGTTTTTGTATAAGAAATGAAAATGGTGACATAGTCAAGTCATTAGGGAGGGAGATTGAGGAGACAACAAACACAGTAGCTGAAGCGAAGGCCATGGTAGAAGCACTAAGGTTCTGCAGATTTCAACAATACTCTCATGTATGGCTTCAAACTGACTCAATGTTATTAAAAAGGATAATGGATGGGATTTGGAAACCACCATGGATCATATCTGAGCAGGTAGAGGAAATGATGCAACTAATGATTGGGGGAAATTACACAGTTACTCATATTCATAGAGAGGGCAACAAGTTGGCTGATCATTTGGCTAATTATGCTTTAGATCATGGAGAAATAGAATGCCAACAATTCTGGCATCTAGATGCACAAGGAAGGAGGTTGGTTAATGAAGATAAGATGCAATGTCCAAGTCTAAGGGTGAAGGTGGACAGAAGATAAGAAGCAAAGAGAATAGAAATAGCAGGAGGCATGTCAACTTAATCGACCATCAAATCCTAAGGGAGAAGGGTGTCTCTAGTGCGCAGGTACAACTATGCTATATTAAAGAACAAAAACATTCCAGTAAACAAGATGGGCACGTGATATTATGCTCAGGAAAAGATAACAATTCTATTGGAATCTGCACAAGCACGCTAGGGAATTGGCATGGAGGGATGCGAAAAACCTTTCATGTAAGCACATGGTTTATTGTGAAAAGCGAGAAGCATGCCTCTTGGTTTGGGATGCGCATTCGAGCAAAAACAATTGCAGGAAGGGATGAACAAAGCACAAGCATGGAGGGTAGCAAATGCTGCAACAAGAGCAGCTGGGGAACACGCATGCTCACACATAGAAGAGCACGCTGGAAGGTAAAACATGCTGGACATAGATGATTTTGATACGTGAGTATGCAATACTTTAGCTCAGTTCGAGAAATGGTAGAGCGTGTCCATGGAATTTTGCACACTGGAATTGATTCCATCGAATTTGGAGATACACGCATGGCCTAAGCATGGATTGAAAAGTGGTCCAGCAAGAGCATGGGGTCTTGCAACAAAAATGAGGACATATTTTAATGGGAGTGCTTTAAGCATGCTGTGCATCTTGATACACACATGGAAAGGGAAGCTTTCAAAACAAAAGATGTGGGGGTGTGTCTTTTTAGGAAGACAAATTATAAAATGGATACAACAAGAATCGGTTGCTACAGTAACAACGCTACAGTAACATTGCTACAGTACAGTAAGCTACAGTACCATATGCTCCAGTAGCGTATGCTACAGTACCGAGCTACCAAATTGGGGGAGTCGACGTGAAGTTGCTGAAATGGTCTATTCACGAAAATCAATTTTAACTCTAGAACTGGGACGCTTTGGACAGGAGATACAATATCGACATGGACTTACTTGGGCTGTTTTGACAACTACAAAGTTTTAGTAGGCATAATGTGATATCAATTAGAGTATTATGCTCAATTTTGATAATACGTTACATTAGAGTGCAAAGTCTATTTCCTTTTATTGAAGGAAGACAATGATAATTTCCTAATTATTGTATTTTATTTTCTATTTTTAATAAAAAACTAGCCCTAGGCGCTTGCCTAGTGGATTGATAAAAAAAAAAATCAATTCTAAGTCAAAAATCTCCCCCGGGCCCACATGGTCAAAACATGAGGTTCGAACCAAAACCCGATCACCCATTCCCCCACAAACCCAAATATATAATTTGTTTTGAAATTGGACCTCAAATCGAGGTCCAAATCCCCAATTTTTGAAAAACCTAGGTTCTACCCAAAACACCCAATTTCCCCCATGAAAATCATTGATTTTGAGTTGAAAAGATATGAAAAGATGTTAATGATTGAAAAAAACGAGTTAAAATTGACTTACAATCGATTTGGAAGAAGAGTTGTCTTTGAGAAATCGCCTAAGAGTGTTTTGGTTTTGAAAGAGTGTGAAAAAATAAAAGATTTTCGGCTAAGTTATAAAATTGCAGGTTGAAGATGTCGCATTTACGGCCCGGGGTTCACAATTGGGACCCTGGGTTCGCAGACTTCTGCTAAGTTCGCATTTGGGAAGACGTTCTCACATTTGCGAGTTGGGAATTGCGAACAACTTATCGCATTTGCGATGACTGGCTAAAACTGGGGGGATCGCATTTGCGATAGAATCCTCGTAATTGCGAGGTAGGATGGCCTGGGCTACATTTCGCATTTGCGATATGGCCCTTGCATTTGCGAGCCAGGCTTCGCAAATGCGAAGCCTGCTGGCCTACACCGAAACAACTGAAAACCTGCAATTCTCAAAGTCCAAAATCCACCCTATGGCCTATCCAAAACTCACCCGAGCCCTCGAGGCTTCAAACCAAATATGCACACCAACCTAAAAACATCATACGAACTTGCTCGTGCATTCAAATCACTAAAATAGCATCAACAACAATGAATTTAGCATCAGAATCATGAAATTTCTTAAGAACTTCAAATTTTCTAATTTTTCTCAAAAATGATCCGATTCACGTCGTTTCAAGTCCGTTTCGTACCAAATTTTACAGACTTATCTTAAATAACATATAAGACCTGTACCGGGCACCAGAACCAAAATACGGGCCCAATATCATCAAGTTTTCAACACATTTCATTTCTAAAACTCAGAAATAATTTCAGAAAATAATTTTCTTTAAAAATTTCTTTCTCGGGCTTGGAACCTTGGAATTCGATTCCGGGCATACGCCCAAGTCCCATATTTTCCTACGGACTCTCTGGGGATCGTCAAATCACGGGTCCGGGTCCATCTACCCAAAATATTGGCCGAAATCAACTTAAATCCATTTTAAAGTCAGAATTCATTATTATTAACAGATTTTCACATAATAGCTTTTTGGCTACGCACCCGGACTGTGCATGCAAATGGAGTTGATACCAAAAGAGGTTTTTGAGGCCTCGAAACGTAGAATTTACTTTTAAAACAAGTGATGACCTTTTGGGTCATCACATCCTACATCTCTTAAACAATCGTTCATCCTCAAACGGACAGAAGAAGAAAGTATCTGAGTCGGGGAAAAGATGGGGATAATGACTCCGCATATCGGACTCGGACTCCCAGGTCGATGCCTCAGCGGGCTGACCTCTCCACTGAACACGAACAAAAGGAAAACTCTTCGATCTCAACTGACGAGCCTGCCGTTCTAGAATAGCTACCGGCTCCTCCTCACAAGACAAGTCCTTGTCCAACTAGACAATGCTGAAATCTAACACGTGGGATGGATCGCCGTGATATTTTCGAAGCATGGACACATGAAACAGTGGATGCACGGCTGATAAGCTCGGCGACAAAGCAAGTCTGTAAGCCACCTCTCCCACTCGATCAAGAATCTCAAACGGGCCAATGAACCTAGGGCTAAGCTTGCCCTTCTTCCCAAATCTCATCACGCCCTTCATAGGTGACACTCGAAGCAATACCTGCTCACCGACCATTAATGCCAAATCACAAACCTTATGGTTAGCATAACTCTTTTGCCTGGAGTGAGCTTTACGAAGCCTATCCTGAATAATCCTGAGCTTGTCCAAGGCATCCTGGTCCATACCCAACAATCGAGCCTCCCCCGGCTCAAACCATCCAACCGGTGACCAACACCGCCTACCATACAAAGCCTTATAAGGAGCCATCTGGATACTCGACTGGTAGCTGTTATTGTAGGCAACTATACTAAGGGCAAAAACTGATCCCACGAGCCTCCAAAGTCAATGACACAAGCTCAGAACATATCCTCCAAAATCTAAATGGTCTGCTCGGACTGCCCGTCTTTCTGAGGATAAAACGCTATGCTCAGCTTTACCTGTGTGCCTAACTCTCGTTGAACTGCTCTCCAGAAATGGGAGGTAAACTACGTACCTCGATCCAAAATGATAGACTCGAGCACACCATGAAGACGAACAATCTCCTGGATATAGATCTCAGTTAACCTCTCGGAAGAATAAGAGACTGCCATAGGAATGAAATGTGCTGACTTGGTTAGCCTATCAATAATAACCCACACTGCGTCGAACTTCGTCTGAGTCCGTGGGAGCCCAACAACGAAGTCCATAGTGATACACTCCCACTTCCACTCAGGAATCTTAATCTTCTGGAATAAACCACCGGGCCTCTGATGCTCGTACTTAACCTGTTGATAGTTCAAGCACCGAGCCACATATGCAATGATATCCTTCTTCATTCTCCGCCACCAATAATGCTGTCGCAAATCTTGATACATCTTAGCGACGCCCGGATGAGTAGGGTACCAGGAACTATGAGCCTCCTCTAAAATCAAATCTCGGAGTCTATCCTCATTAGGCATGCAAATTCGACCCTGCAATCTCAAAACTCCGTCATCACCTAGGGTAACCTGCTTGGCACCTTCGTGCTGCACCGTGTCTCTAAGAACACATAAATGAGGATCATCATACTGCCGATCACGGATATGCTCCAATAAAGAGAAATGAGCGACTGCACAAGCTAACACACGACTGTGCTCAGAAATATCCAACCTCACGAATTGATTGGCCAAAGCCTGAACATCCAAAGCAAGCGGTCTCTCACCGACTGGAATATAAGCAAGACTGCCCATACTGGCTGACTTCCTACTCAAAGCATCGACCACCACATTGGCCTTTCCTGGATGATATAAGATGGTGATATCATAGTCTTTCAATAGCTCCAACCACCTTCTTTGCCTCAAATTCAACTCCTTCTGCTTGAACAAGTACTGCAGACTCTTGTGATCTTTGAACACCTCACAGGCCACACCATACAGATAATGCCTCCAAATCTTCAACGCGTGAACTATAGCTGCCAACTCCAAATCATGAACCAGATAGTTCTTCTTATGAATCTTCAACTGCCGCGAAGCATAGGCAATGACCTTGCCCTCCTGCATCAACACAACACCAAGTCCAATCCGGGATGTATCATAATAAACCGTATAAGGCCCAGAACCCGTGGGCAAAACCAGCACTGGTGCCGTAGTCAAAACTGTCTTGAGCTTCTAAAAGCTCGCCTCACACTCATCCAACTGCCTTAACTGGGCACCCTTCTGGGTCAACCGGGTCATTAGGGCTACAATAAACGAAAACCCCTCCACAAACCGACGATAGTAGCCAGCCAAACCCATGAAACTCTAGATCTCTATAGCTGATGCTGGTCTAGGCCTGTTCTTGACTACCTCAATCTTCTTCAGATCAACCTGAATACCCTCTGCGGATGCAACATGATGTAGGAACATAATAGAACTCAACTCACACTTCGAAAACTTGGCATACAACTGACTACCCCTCAGAGTCTGAAGAACCACTCTAAGATGCTGCTCCTGCTCCTCCCAGCTATGGGAATAGATCAAAATATCGTCAATGAAGACTATCATGAACGAATCCAAGTAAGGCTTGAACACTCGGTTCATCAAATCCATAAAAATTGCTGGGGCATTTGTCAACACAAATGACATCACCAAGAACTCATAATGCCCGTACCGAGTGCGAAAAGCTGTCTTAGGGACATCAGATGCCTTAATCCTCAACTGATGGTAGCCAGATCTCAATTCAATCTTCGAAAATACCTTGGCACCCTGAAGCTGATCAAACAAATCATCAATCCTTGGCAATGGTTATTCTTGATGTAACCTTGTTTAACTACCGGTAATCAATACACATTCTCATCGATCCGTCCTTCTTCTTAACAAACAACACCGGTGCACCCCAAGGCAAAACATTAGGTTTAATGAAACCTTTTTCAAGCAAGTCTTGCAACTGCTCCTTCAACTCTTTCAACTCAGGCGGGGCATACGATACGGTGGGATAGAAATGGGCTGAGTGCTCGGAGCCAAATCAATGCAGAAGTCAATATCCCTATGGGTGGCATGCTCGACAGGTCTGAAGGAAATACTTTAGGGAACTCACGAACAACAGGCACATAATTAATAGGAGGAACCTCGGCGCTAGAATCACGGACATATGCCAAATAGGCCAAACACCCCTTCTCGACCATGCGCTGAGCCTTCACATAAGAGATAACACTATGGGTAGAATGACCAGGAGTCCCTATCCACTCCAAACGAGGTAAACTCGGCAAGGCTAAGGTCATAGTCTTGACATGATAGTCCAAGATAACATGGTAAGGTGATAACTAGTCCATCCCCAATATGACATCAAAATCAACCATGTCTAGAAGTAACAAATCTACATGGGTCTCAAGACCCCCAATCACAACTTTACAAGAATGATGGACTCGATCTACCACAATAAAATCACCCACCGGTGTAGACACATATACAGGGACACTCAAGGAATCACTAGACATGACTAGATACGGTGCAAAATAGGATGACACATAGGAGTATGTAGACCCTGGATCAAATAAAACTGAAGCATCTCTACCACAAACCAGAACAGTACTTGTGATAACCGCATCGGAAGCCTCAACCTCAGGCCTGGCTGGTAGAGCATAACATTGGGGCTGGGCCCCACCACCCTGAACGATATCTCTAGGACGGCCTGCAGCTGGCTGGCCTCCACCTCTAGCACCTCTACCCTCACCTCTAGCTAGCGGAGTGGGCGGTGGAACACCTGGTGCTTGAACCATAGCACGGGAACCTTGTTGCTGCGACTGAGTACCCACCAATCTCGGACAAGCCCTCCGGATATGACCATACTCACCATACTCATAACATCCACCTAAATGCTGCAGCGGTGCACTGATAAGAGCTGGTGGTGCACCGTAGGGCTGCTGATCAGAATACTGCATGTGAGAACCACGACCACCTGAAACACCGTGAGAAACCTGAAGGGTTGACTGAAAAGGCCAAGGAGGATGACCTCTACCATACGAATCTCTGCCTCCAGATGAGGTACCACTGAATCAGCCTAAATGACGAGGCCTCTTGTCAGACCCCTGACCACCTCTCTGCGATAGAACCATCTCAACTCTCCTGGCCACATTGGCCGCCTACTGGAAATAAATCTCACTCCCAGTCTCCTTGGCCATCTGTAGTTAAATAGGCTGGATAAGTCCCTCAATGAACCTCCTCACCCTCTCTCTCTCGGTGGGAAGTATGATAAGAGCATGACGGCCCAAGTCGATGAATCTGGTCTCATATTGAGTGACAGTTATAGAACCCTGTTGGAGACACTCAAACTGCCTCTGATAGATCTCTTTCTGAGTAACGGGGAGAAACTTCTCCAGGAATAGCTGAGTAAACTGCTCCCAAGTCAAAGTTGGTGATCCGGCTGGTCTAGCCAAAAAGTAATCTCTCCACCAAATCTTGGCGGATCCAGATAAGCGAAAAGTAGCAAAATCGACCCCATTGGTCTCCACTATCCCCATGTCCCTGAGAATCTCATGACAACTATCTAGAAAATCCTGGGGATCCTCAAAAGATGCACTGCTGAAAGTAGTAAGGAAGAGTTTGGTGAACCTGTCTAATCTCCACAAAGCATCGGCAGACATATCTGCTCCCCCACCGGTCTGAGCTACCACACCCGGCTGAACTGCTCCAACTAGCTGAGCTGCTAGAGTCTGGAACTGGGGAGCCGTCTGCTCCAAAGTGCGAGTAGCAGGAGTCTGGGTTCCTCTCCATCCTGAGAGACGGCTGGTGCTACAGGTAGCAAGCATGCCCGGGTGACACTCTCCATAAGGCCCACTAGACGGACCAGAGTATCCTGGAGTACTGGGGTAGCAATAAACCCCTCTTGTACCTGAGCTGGGCCCACCAGAACTGTCTGGGCTGGGACCTCATCATCAAAGTCAACTTGAGGCTCCGCCGCTGGTGCTGCTGCTCTGGGCTGAGCTCTGCCCCTACCTCGGCCTCTAGCACGGCCTCACCCTCTGCCCCTCGTGGGAGCTGCTGCCGGGGGCTCGGGCTGCTGATCCATAGATGAGGAAGCATATGTTCTCTCCATCCATAAAAGAACAGAGTAGAAATTTAATTAGCATTGAGAAACCTAACCGCACGATAGGAAAGAATAAATGTGAAGTTTTTCCTAACTCTGTTGCCTCTGAGGGATAAATACAAACGTCTCCGTAACGATCCCTCAGACTCTACTAAGCTTGTCTATAAATTGTGAGACCTATGTAACCTAGAGCTCTGATACCAACTTGTCACGACCCGAAGTTCCCACCCCCGGGAGTCCTGATGGTGCCTACTCGTGAAAGCTAGGAAAGCCACGTAATATAGAATCACTAACCCTTTTTAACAATTTAAGTTAACAATGAAATAACAGTGAAATATTAATGATAAATAGATATAAGCGGAAGACTTAATCTAATAAATTAACCATAAACAGTACGACAATGCCAATATACATCTTTACCCGGAATCCGATGTCACAATATCACGGACTGTCTATGAATACTACATACAAATATCTGAAAAGAAAGTAAAATCTATCTCGGAAGCAAATGAAAACAAAATACACATAAAGATAGAAGAGAACGCCGGGCCTATGGACGCCTGCAGGACTACCTCGGGATCTCTAACTGGACTGAAGGCAGCCACCTAATGCTATGGTCCAAAAGCTGCCGCTCTGGGATCTGCACATAGTGCAGAGTGTAGTATCAGCACAACCAACCCCATGTGCTGGTAAGTGCCTGGCCTAACCCCGGCGAAGTAGTGACAAGGCTAGGACCAGACTACCAAATAAACCTGTGCAGCTATATAATATGTAGCGAAAAAATAAAACAAGAATAACAAGTAAAGATGGGAGGGGGTACATGCTGTGGGGGAATATTAGTACCAACAGTAAATTAATAGAAAAGCATAAGAACAATTTAGAATTTACACCAAAACAATAAGGAACTCGTAACCAATCTATAAACACTTCGTATTATCAATTGTTGCGGTGCGCAACCCGATCCCAAAACATAATAACTCTGTTACGGCGTGAAACCTGATCCATATCATTTATCACTGTTGCGACATGCAACCCGATCCAATTATATTATTGTTGTGGCATGTAACCCTATCCAAATATAATATTGTTGCGGCTTGCAACCCGATCCAAATATAATATTATTGCGGCGTGAAACCCGATCCAAATATAATATTATTACGGCGCACAACCCGATCCACGTATACAGTTCAACACCAATCACAACAAGAGTCCCGACAAGGGATCAATAAAGAAATAACACTATCCCGGCAAGGGAATCGACAGTACAAGTAAATACGTCCCGACAAGGAAAAATCAGCTATAACCAAACTTGTTCCATCATCTAACTACCTCAACTAGCACCAATACTCAATCATAAGTAATTTCCATGAGGATAATCATAAACCTTATTCAACTCAGAGAATCCACAACTTATGCATTTGTAGTATTTATTCAGAACACAATAATTTCAATTTAAGACTCACGGTCATGCTTGACACCAACGTATAGATACTCGTCACCATACCTATACGTCGTACTCAACAAGTAACATGTAGCAAATAGGACTCAACTCCTAATCCCTTAAGCTAATGTTAGACCAAATACTTACCTCGATGCCACGAACACAATTCAAGCCTATACTATCGCTTTACCTCTTGATTCCACCACCAATTCGCTTGTATCTAGCCATAAGTTACTTAATTACATCAATAAATGCTAAATGAATCAATTCTAATGCATGAAAATGAGTTTTCTAAAGTTTTACCTAAAAAGTCAAAAATCGCCCTCGGGCCCACATGGTCAAAACCCGAGGTTCGAACCAAAACCTGATCACCCATTCCCTCACGAACCCAAATATATAATTTGTTTTGAAATTGGACCTCAAATCAAGGTTCAAATCCCCAATTTTTGAAAAACCTAGGTTCTACCCAAAACACCCAATTTCCTCCATGAAAATCATTGATTTTGAGTTGATTCATTTGAAAAGATGTTAATGATTGAATAAAACGAGTTAAAATTGACTTACAATCAATTTGGAAGAAGAGTTGTCTTTGAGAAATTGCCCAAGAGTATTTTGGTTTTGAAAGAGTATGAAAAAATAAAAGATTTTCGGCTAAGTTATAAAATTGCAGGTTGCAGATGTCGCATTTGCGACCCGGGGTTCGCAATTGCGAACCTAGACTTCTGCTAAGTTCGCATTTGCGAAGACGTTCTCGCATTTGCGAGTTGGGAATTGCGAACAACTTGTCGCATTTGCGACGACTGGCTAAAACTAGGGGGATCGCATTTGCGATAGAATCCTCGCAATTGCGAGGTAGGCTGGCCTGGGATACATTTCACATTTGCGATATGGCCCTCATATTTACGAACTCACATTTACGAGGCAGGCTTCGCAAATGCGAAGCCTGCAGGCCTGTACTGATACAGCTGAAAACCTACAATTTTCCAAGTCCAAAATCCACCCTGTGGCCTATCCAAAACTCACCCGAGCCCTCGGGGCTCCAAACCAAATATGCACACCAACCTAAAAACATCATACGGACTCGCTCGTGCATTCAAATCACTAAAATAACATCAACAACTATGAATTTAGCATCAAAATCATGAAATTTCTTAAAAACTTCAAATTTTTCAATTTTTCTCAAAAACGATCTGATTCACGTCGTTTCATGTCCGTTTCCTACCAAATTTTACAGACTTATCTTAAATCATATATAAGATATGTACCGGATGCCGAAACCAAAATACGGGCCCGATATCATCAAGGTTTCAACACATTTTATTTCCAAAACTAAGAAATAATTTTAGAAAATAATTTTCTTGAAAAATTCATTTATCGGGCTGGGGACCTCAAAATTCAATTTTGGGCATACACCCAAGTCCCATATTTTCCTACGGACCCTCCGGGACCGTCAAATCACGGGTCCGAGTCTGTTTACCCAAAATGTTGACCAAAGTCAACTTAAATCTATTTTAAAGTCAGAATTCATCATTTTTCACAGATTTTCACATAATAGCTTTCTGGCTATGCGCCCGGACTACGTACGCAAATTGAGGTGATGCCGAAAGAGGTTTTAAGGCCTCGAAATGTAGAATTTACTTTTAAAACAAGTTTCATCACAGTAGCGTGAATACAACCAACTCATTAAGTAACAATAATAAATAAGGAACTGAAGATAGTGATGAGCTACACAGTTATAGTTCATTTTAAGTAATTTCGGCAAGGGGTAGATATGCTTTCAAATCCGGCAATTTAAGTCAAATCAATTTTATACAGTTTCAAGTTCAAGTAAAAACCGAATACAAAATCTTCCAAAAAATTTCAAAATAATGATAGATAGAAACTAAGCGCAATAACAAATGAAAACAATTACAGCCTCTCAAGGCAACAATCACTCAACTCTCCTCAACAGCTCAATCACCTGACTCTCAGCCCTCAATACTATCACTTAATAGGTACCTGCACTCACTGGGATGTACAGACTTCAGAGGGGCTCCTTCAGCCCAAGCGCTCTATCGCTGCGGCGTGCAACCCGATCCAAATATATAAATAGCCATGAGGCTCATTGCGGCGCGCAATTTGATCCATAAATATATATATAGCCCTAACGCTCGTTGCGGCGTGCAACCCAATCCATATATATACACACACAGCTCACAACTCGACACTTATGCCCTATCTCAGTCACCAACCAGTCCAGTCCCTCGGGCCCTCAGAAATCATATGAATCAGCCCAAACAAAGATAATAATATGTATCAATAAGGAACAAGAAAAGATAGAGATATGGTTCACAAGTAAATTATGACTGGGTACAAGACATCAAATAACAGCTAATTCAACAAGTACACAACCTCAGCAGGTCCCAACAGTGACGTCATATAGTCTAACCATGATTTATAACATGGATTTCAGTCCAGTTTCTATAACACTGGGAGAAACATATAGCTAACAACAAGTTATTTAACTTTACAGCTTATCGTGATGGATCAAGTCACAATCCCCTTGGTGCACGCCCACACGACCATCACCTAGCATGTGCGTCACCTCCAAAATAATCACATGACATGAAAATTCGGGGTTTTATACCCTTAGGACCAGATTTAAAACTATTACTTACCTCAATCCGAGCAAAATGCTACTCCAAAATGCCTTTGGCCTCTGAATGTCCGAATCTAGCCATACGTAGTACAATACATTAAATATAGGCTAAATGGAGTAATTCCACAAGAAAAGTACTAAATTATAGCAAAAATCCAAAATCGGACTGAACCCGGCCCTGGGTCCATATCTCGAAATCCGAAAAAAGTCACAAAATTAGAAAGCCCATTCACTCACGAGTCTAACCATACCAAATTTACTCAAATCCAATAACAAAATCCCATTCAAAACATCAAAAATCCATCTCAAGAACACTTCCTCTTTTTCCCCAATTTTCCACCCCAACTTACAAATTAAATGATAGAATTGAAGACATAATCATGGAATTTGACCAAAATTAGATAGGAATCACTTACCCCAAATACCCACGCAAGAATCTCTCCAAATATCGCCTCCTACCGAGCTCCCACTTCAATTTTATGATATGAACTCGAAACCCTCATTTTGAATCTTTTAAATCTGCCCAGATACGCCTTTATCGCGATCGCGAAAATAGCCTCGCGATCACGAAGAACTTAATAGCCTTCCCCTCAGCTTACCTTTAGCGAACACGGTTACCTCTACGCGATCGCGGAATACTGCCTCTCAAACCTACGCGATCGCATCCAGCCTCACTCGATCGGAAAGAGCAATTGCCTCACCTCCTCCTCTACTCAAATCCTTCTACGTGAATGCGGCCTTAGACACGTGTTCGTGAAGCACAACTTATCACACTTACGTGATTGCATTCATAACTACGCGACCGCATAGAACAAATTCACGTGAAATCGGGTTTCGACATTGACAACTCTTTTAAGGAAGGGTTTTAAAAGAGAGAGTTGCCACCTAACAGATTAAGGTGCGTTAGGGCACCTATTTAAAGATATCTCTATTTAATCAATTTGCGTCACCAAAGATTGGGTAAGGGCTCGAAGTTACCTCGAAGAGAAGGTGTTAAGCACTCTTCGAGGTCCATAACCGTGGATCCCAGCCGAACTCAATTATGAATTAGTCTAATAAAGAAGCGAGATAATTATTTAATAGGGATGGGGGGTCTTAAATATTTTAGCCTAAAGGATCACCCCGTACAACATAAATAATACTTCGTAACTCCCTCGATTTGGGGTGTTACTCATATTATTCAGCGGACATAGACTATCATCTCCTGCTACCCGATTACTATCTTTAAGTTGTTACCTAAAGCGTGCTAGTTCAGTTATAACTCATACCCTATGTGTGCACTACCCGTCCCTTACCTATAGTCCTGGAGGCATCGGGACCTCTATTTTGGATAGTTCTAGACTCAACTTAGATTGCTCAAAATTGTAAAACTAGGCGACATACAAAACAAGTTGGACTTTTCATACAAGAGCAGATAAAGGTTCAATTTAGCCTCCACACATTAGGAAGCAAATGCATGCAAACAGATTGGCATATCGACAATTTTAACAATTAAAGGTTGTTAGGCCCTATAGACTTGATTTTTATGTGACTCTGGATTTTAATTATACTGGCAGTTTGTGAGAAACAATTTCTAGGTGACTATGTAATTGCGTACTGATTACAATTAAAAGCGTTTGAACCAATATGCATGTTATCTATGTGACTTATTCAGCAATTGACAGTGATAACAACAAAAATGCTCAGAATTATTTAGTTACTCCTATAGACATGCTTTCTAGTGGCATTTAGCAAGACGCTATGTAGAGTTCCAATTTTAGTATTTGACACAAGTGGTAGTTATCCCTATAGGCATGAATTCTACTTTTTGGTGATTGAAATTGCTTATTAATTCCTGGAGATATGCATATTAGCTAGGCGAGTGTGACAATTAATTAAAACCTATAGACATGATTTCTGAAGAAACAGTTTTGAGTATGCTGTAAGTTGAACTTGGTTTTGCATTTCCTATAGGCATGGTATGTAATCATGCAATGCCAAACCTAAACATTTAGACAAGTTTTCAGCGGAATATTTCTAGGCGTAAAGTAAAACCTATAGGTAGGTTATCTAACAATAAAAGTGAACACCCTAGACATGTTATCTAACATATAATAGCAGAAAAGACAGCAGAAAGACCTATGGGCAGGTTATCTAACACAATAGCAGAATGAGCCAAGCAAACACCTATAGGCAGTATTTCTACTCATTCTCATGCAAACGTTAAAACTAAACCCAGTTTCCTAATTCACTATTTCCCCAATTGTTATTACAAATAATTATTACAGACCACAATCGAATGAATGAATTACAAAGTATATAAACTATAGGGAGTCTATAGCAGGCCTCAAATTCACCTGGACAAACCAGGCCTTCAATTCGCAGCATCTCCAAAGCCCATGTTCATAGGTACAACATGACCAATGGTGAGTGATTCACCCATATTTCAAAGATAAGCATTCGGAACCCAAATCTCTAGTGTGTCAAAGTTCCCAAGGGCTTCAAGAACCCAAGGCAGTGCTCACACTAGAGAAGAATGATCAGAACAGTTCAAGGAAAACTATGGACCAAATCCCGGTACGTCAGAGTTCACGAGGGTCTCATAGGAACCCTGAGCAGTGCTCACATCAGGAAGGTGATATTTTGCTTAATATATATATATATATATTCACATGTATATTGCCTCATATCTTACTTTTGTTTCGTGAATTTAGGATGTGAAATGTATTGATTTATATTAATTTGATGTGTTTTAATGTGTAGGAATGATCCAGGAGCAATCAGGGGTGATATGTGCGAAATTAGAGACAAAACGGACAAAAACAGGAAAGTTGGACATTTCAGCGCCACATGTGGCGCCAGGAACAGAATGTAAAATTTTACAGCACCGTGGAGGGCGCCTAGCGCTAGCTAGGGCACTAGTGACACGAATTTTCTCCAATTTTGCTCGGGAGACGGTTATTTCAGCCCTAGACTTACCCAACACGTATAAAAGCAAGACTAAACATATTTTTAAAGGGGGAGACGCCACTTGGATATATCTAACATACTTTGAAGGAGAATTCATGTGGGGGAAGACACACCACGCTTGGAGGAGGCTTCTAACCAGTTTTTCTTCTCTTCTCTTCCTTTAATTTCATAGTTTATTAGTTCTAGAGTTTTGGGTGCTACATGAACGTTGTAGTTTAAAGCTTGAATTATTCTTTATTATTTTATCATATTGGTTTATTTATTCAATCTTGCGCTTAATTATTTGATTTCTTGATCACCAATTGAATACTATCTACGAATCTAGGATTGAACTCGGGAGAGGGAATTCTAGATTGCATATAAGATTGAGTAGAGCAAGATCTTAACTCTGGGGGGGGGGTAGATTTGCGGTTAGGATAGGAATATACCTAATCACCTTGGTTGGTTACTATACGGGAATTATAATGCATTCTTGTTAGTTCTAATTCCATAGGAATATAGTCGTTAGATTAGCTTGAATAGGCGAGTTGTACTTCGGGAGAAGGCCACGAGCAATATTAACCCTGTCAACCAATAAACCAGATAAATTAATTAGACGATTTAAGTGAAAAACTCAACGGGATTGTTAGCTAACTCATTTCTCTAGAATATTCACTCACATTGAATTCGTCTCTGTAATTTTCCAATTTGTTCCTTTAATCTCTTTGTTTGCTACTCTAGATTAGGTGTAGTTAATTAATCACACTTTAAAAAATTGCTTGAATAGATTAATTGTCTTAGTTTAATTTAGTTTATAGTTAATCACAAGTCCCTGTGGGTACGATATCTGGACTTACAATCCTATATTACTTGTCGACCACGTATACTTGCATGTGCGTTTGGGAGCAACAAGTTTTTGGCACCGTTGCCGGGGACTTAGAAATTAACTAGTCTACTAGATTAGATTTTTACTTTTTGTTTACTCAAGTTTTTTTCCTTCTTATTTTTATCTTAGTTTACTATTTACTATCTTTGTTGGTATGACATCTTGGAATGATAATTGGTCGAATATGAATTATTCTTATTATGGTGATCCTTGTCCATATTGTGGAGGACCACACTTGTGGCAAAATTGTGAATTTCAATCTTATGGGTGGAATATTTGTCATATGTGTGGTCAAGGTGGCCATTGGGATGGTTGTCCTAATTCTTATTATCCTTCTCAGAACTCTTTTTATGAAGTTTCTAATAATATTTGTGAGTTTGATAGGGGTAATGAAGTGCATGATATGAAACCTGATGCATATATTAGGGATATTTTGAGGCAAGTAGCAGAGCAACAGGATGAACTCAAAAAAGATATGAAAAAATGGGGGCAGCAATCACAAGAATGAAGGCCAATATGGAAGAACTAAATGAAAAGAGCGAGTACCAGCAAGAGGAAAAGTTTGAAGAAGCAGATGTAGTGAGCCAATCTTGGCTAGAGGAACAAGCTCAACTGATAAAATCTCAAGAGTTCCTTCGTGATGGTCTTTCAAATATGACAGAACAACTAATAGAAGGAAGAATGAAGCTCAAGCAAGAGATAGACCAATTTTGCTCAGATATCCATGACCTGCAGGCTCAATTGAATAAAAAGGTTGAGGCGTCTGATGCCCTATAACCAATTGTCATAGATACTGGCCAACTTATGGAGCGGAAAGAGGAATTTCAACAATTCAACCAAAATATTATTAATGATGCCAAGGTTGATGAAGAGTGCAAAATTGAGGATGTCAAAAATAATGCAATTTTGGAGTTGGAGCGTATTGGACCTCATTCTAAACACTTTTCAACATTGTGTTTGGTTGGTGACATGGGAATTGATCCAGACGAGCATACGGAGGAGTCAATGGATGAGGAACAAAGTGTTTATATTCTGAAATTTACCATACCAAGGAGGCAAAATGACATTCCTCACTTAAGGGCCAAGAAGTGCAAGATGCGATATCTATTGCTTGGTTCCTTTATTTTTCCACCACCACCCCAGGAACATGACAGAAAAATTGATGCCAAATTGAGGGCGCAATGTATATCCTCAAAGTGGAAGGAAAAGTGGTGAAAGTGATGGAGTCGTGCCACGACTATAAATAAGGCGCTTGTTGGGAGGCAACCTAGCCTGTATTTTAATTTTTTTAATTTTTTTATTTTTTTATATAGTGTCAAGTTTCATGTTATTTTTGTTTTGCAGAGTAGGGAAAGTTTGAGTACCCGAAGTTGAAGCTGATGAGCATATTTGAGCTTAAGTGTGGGGTCTTCCCAACCCTTAATATTGAGGATCATGTCCGAGCTAGGCCCGAGAGGGCCTCAGGGAGTATTTCTCACCCTTGTTTTAACATTTTTTTCTATGATCATGCATCGAGGACTATGCATAATATAAGTGTGGGGTGGGGAAACTACTTTCAGAAGTGTAATTGTATAAACCTATTTTTTTATTTAGTTTTTCTTTTAGAACTCGTTGTCGACATAGTCTAGGTAAAACAAAATGAAAATTGAAAAAATAATTTAGAAAAAGTTTGGACTTTTCCCGACGAAGGATATTTTGGACAATTTTCTTGAGGGTAAAGTCTGATTAAAAACACCAAAAAGATTTATTTTAGAATAGTTAGGTAGTATTCCTTGGTTTTTCTTTGGGCACAGGTTCTTTTCCAAGGATGTAGCTCTAACCGGATACTTTTGTTTTTAGGAGTAGTTTAGGAAGAAACTGAGTCACTCTGAGATACTCATTGACATGGTTGGTGATGGCATATTAGGCTATGACGTATATTCTATTTTCCAGTGTATTTGATTTGAATTGTGAAGCCTAAGTAAAGTAAATAGCCTATTTTGTGACGTCTTTTCTCAGTTGTTTGATTCGTATGCCACATAGTGTAATATTGCTTAAATTTCTCTATTATGCGTGCTTGCTTGACTTGAGAGTTGAACAGAACCGTCTTGATTGAGTCATGTGCAACGTGTGTGTGAGGATTTGTGGTTTTCTGTGCTATCTTGTGTAGTCTAAAACTTGCCCCGTGTGTTAATTGAAGCGAAATTGTAAGTTGTGCTAATCTGGGAGATGACGTAGGCATTTTCTTGCTTGATCATAGATGTGCTTGTCACATAAGAAAATAAAATTTTCCATTGCTAGCCCCTTTGAGCCTATAGACATTTTCTTTTACAACCACATTACAAGCCATATTCCTATTTTGTTCTTAATTTGATATTGATTGAACCTTTACCTCCTAAGGCACTTAGTTTCTAAAAGAAGTAAGGTGAATTATTTGGGGAGTATTTTTTTTGAGTGGAACCATGGAAGGGCCCGTTGGTGCACTAAAGGTTTAAATCAAAAGTAACTAGCTAATTGTAACGATCCGGCCAGTCGTCTCATGGGTTACTGCTCTGTTTTTCCCATTTCTGCTTCTTATTACTTTGTTTATTGGTTCTATGAGTGATCGGGTTGGTTGTCTCGGGTTCGGAAATGATTTGGTAAGGTTTGAGACACTTTATCTCTTTTGAGGAAGCTTAAGTGGGAAAAGTCAACCAGATATTGACTTATGTGTTAGAGGGCTCGGATGTGAATTCCGATAGCTTGGATAGATTTGGGAGATGATTTGGGACTTAGGAGCGTGATCGGAATGTGTTTTGGAGGTCCGGAGTAGATTTAGGCTTGAATTGGTGAAATTGGAATTTTGGCGTTTTTCGGTTGATAGGCGAGATTTTGATATAGGGGTCAGAATGAAATTCCGGGAGTTGAAGTAGTTCCAGTGTCATTTGGGATGTGTGTGCAAAATTTCAGGTTATTTGGACGTAGTTTGGTTGGGTTTTTGATCAAAAGTGTAATTCGGAAGATTTTGGAAACTTAGACCTGAATCCGATGTGTTTTGGTTGATCCGATGTCGTTTGGGGTGTTTCGAAGATTGGTATAAGTTTGGATGATGGTATATGAGGTGTTTGTGCTTTTGGTTGAGGTCCCGGTGGCCTCGTGACTTCGGATGGTTGACGAAAAGAATGGAACTTTGGTTTGGTATCTGAATAGTGAAGTCTGCTGTCATAACTGCATCTGTGGTTGGGAGGCCGTAGGTGCGACCCCCCCAGATGCGGAAAAGAAGTCGGAGAAAAAAAAGAAGCTAGAAAGGCTGTGACCGCAGAAGCGGTTGGTGAACCACACCTGCGATGGCGTAAGTGCGGCTAGTGCATCGCAGATGCGAAATTTAGTGGCTTAAGTGAGAACTGCAGAAGCGGTTCAAGGACCGCAAAAGCAGTACCGCAAAAGCGGTAGAAGGGCCGCAGATGCGAAATGCCTGGGCCATAACATATAAATTCATTCTTTCATGATTTTTGAGCTATTCCACCATTTCTAAGTCGTTTTGGAGCATTTTGGCGATTTTGAAGAGGGAATTCAAGGGAACTTCATTGAGGTAAGGATTTTGGACCTAAAACTCGTTCCTATGGTATTATTTCACGGATTAAAGCTGTTATTAATGGAATTTAAGGGTTAAAATTGGGGAAACTAGAGCTTGGTATTAGAGACCTAGACTTGAGGATTCAAGGGACCTTTGTGGTCGGATTTTGGTACTTTTGATATGTATGAACTCGTGGGGAGATAAGGAACCTATTGATGTGAATTTTATCGAATTCCAAGATGTGGGCCCGAGGGTCGAATTTTGGTAATTTCGAGATTTATGCTATAAATTGATTATTTTCGTTTGGGCTTCGTTCCGTTAGCATATTTTGACGTCGTGATTCTGATTTTGGATAGATTCGACGTGAGTGGAGGCCGATTTGAGGGGTAAAGGCGTCACGGGCTAGAGTTTGGACCGGATTAAGGTGAGTAATAATTGTAAATGTTGTCCTGAGGGTATGAAACCCCGAATTGCACATCGTTATACTATATTGAGGTGACGCACATGCTAGATGATGAGCGTGGGGTCGTGCACTATTGGGGATTGTGACTTAGTCCATCCAAATGACTATTTTACCGCGTATTTGACTAAAAACTATGTGCTATCATCTTGTTTTGGGATGCATTCCATATTCTGGGCTGAGCATCATGTTTTACTGTTGCCCGAGTGGCTTATGAGATTCTAACTGAGTAAGGCCGAGGGCCTATGTTGTGAGGAAACACTGATTAAGATTATGAGGCCGAGGGCCTGAGATTTGTACGCCATAAGGTGGCTTGTTGATATGAGGATGAGAGCCTATGTGATTATGCCACGAGATGACTTGATATTGCACTTGGGCTGTAAGGGGCCCCTCCAGTAGTCTGCACACCTCCAGTGAGCGCAGGTACCCATTGTGATATGAGATATAGCCCGAGGGGCTGGTGTTGTTCTATGACATTGCCCGAGGGGGGATCCTTTATGTGTTTATCTTTCCTAGTTGCCTGTCATTTACCTGCCTAATTGTTAAAAAGGCATTTCATGAAGTTTAGATTGAACTAAAATAACTTTACATATCTTCACCGATTCACTGTTTTTACTAGGTTTACTGTTTTATTATAGCCTGTAATGTGCCTTATGTTATTTCATATTTCTCAGTCTTTATTTTTGATTATTACTTACTGAGTTGGAGTACTCACTTTACTCCCTGCACCCCGTGTGCAGATTCAGGCACTGCTGATCTTGCTTGCGAGGGTTGAGAGCTCCCAACAGATTTCGGAGTCCACAAGGTAGCTGCTCGGCGTCCGCAGCCCCGTGCTTCCTCCCTTTATCTCATTTCCTTTCTCTTGTTAGTAATTTTGTAATAGCTTTATAGATGCTTCAAACTTGTAGTATATTGATAGATGCTCATGACTAGTGACACACCGGTATCGGGCTGTATTGGTTTTATTTTTTGCAACTGTATTGTTTCACCTTATCTATTTGGGATATTTATTATGTTTAAGACTTACCTGCATTATCTTAACTGCTTAAAAATGAATTGGGAATGTGTCATCTAGCCTTGTCTTCATGAGAGGCGCCATCACGACTAGGTTTGGGTTTAGGGTCGTGACAAGTTGGTATTAGAGCCTAGGTTACATAGGTCTCACGAGACAAGAGCACGTTTAGTAGAGTCTCGCGGATCGGTACAGAGACGTCTGTATTTATCCTCGAGAGGCTGCAGAACCTTTAGGAAAAACTTCATATTCCTGAAATTCTTGTCATGCGAATTTGTTGATCCGAGTACTAAACTTCTGTTATTCTATTCTCTTACAGATGGTGAGGACACGCGCTATCGGTCAGGATGGACGACCACCAGTACCACCAGCTGTAATCACTAGAGGCCGAGGATGCGATCGTGGTCGCGGTAGGGGTAGAGGTGTGGCCCGCACATCAGCTAGGGCAGCACCTGCAGATCCACCAGCTGCCCTAGTTTAGGATCAGGTCCCAGTTGAGGACGCTCCAGTAACACCAGCTCAGGCACCAGCTGTGCCCATTGTGATTCCGAGTCTTCAAGAGGCCCTAGCTCAGATTCTATCAGTTTGCACTAACCTAGCTCAGGCGGTTTCAGTCACTACAACTGCAACTACTTCTCAGGCCGGGAGAGGCAATCAGACTCCCGCTACTCGCACACCTAAGCAGGTCATGCAGGGACTTCAGATGCTGGGGGCACATCCAGCCCAACCGGTTGCAGCTGCTCAAGACTATGTAGTTCCTGCCATGCCATAGGACGAGCAACGTAGGTTGGAGAGGTTTGGTAGACTTCAGCCTCCGACCTTCAATGGTGCAGAGGGCGAGGATGCCTAGAGTTTCTTGGGTAAGTGTTAGAGGATGCTTTATATAGCGGGTATTTTGGAGACCAGCGGGGTTGCTTTCACTACTTATCAGTTTTTGGAGCTGCCTTCGCTTTGTGGGAGACTTTTGAGATGCGTAAGCCTGTTGGTGCATCACCCCTTACCTAGAAGTAGTTCTCCATTCTCTTTTTGGAGAAGTATGTGCCGCAATCTCGCAGAGAGGAGCTATGTAGGCAGTTTGAGTGGTTGCACCGGGGAGAGATGACTGTGATGCAGTATGAGATGAGGTTCTCAAAGTTAGCTCATCATGCTATTTGGTTGGTTCTGACAGATAGAGAAAGGATTAAGAGGTTTTTTACGGCCTCACTTATCAGCTTCGTATTCTCATGACTAGGGAGAGGGTGACTGGTGCTACTTTTGAGGAGGTGGTAGACATTGCTCGTGAGATTGAGTCTGTTCATCGCCAGGAGCGAGAGGAGAGGGAGGCCAATAGGCCTCGAGGATCTGGTAGTTATAGTGGTGCTCCTTCGAGATGTCAGTTTCAGCACGGCAGAGGCCGTCCATTCAAGCATGCTCAGCCAGCTCGCGCAGGTTATCGTAGGGCGTCATCGGGTCATGGTTCTCACACTGCTCATTAGGGCCAGTCATCACTAAGTGCCCTTCCAGCTTAGAGTTCATCCCGTGCTCCATCAGTTCAGCGCTCTTCTATGACAGGTGCATCTGCTAGTCATTCCGGTACGAGGGGTTCCCATCAGTCCCCTTCTCCAGCACATGGGAGTTTCTATGAGTATGGAGAGATGGGTCATATGTGGAGGCAGTGTCCTCGTCGTCTCGTGGGTCCATCTCAGCAGAGGGATTAGTCATCGGCTTCAGCGTCAGTTACTTCATCATCACCCACACAGCCAGCTAGGGGTGGAGGTCAGTCAGCTAGGGGTCACCCAAGAGGGGGAGGTCGATCAAGTGGTGGTCAGGCCCATTTCTATGCACTTCTAGCTAGACCCGATGCTGTTATCACAAGTATTGTTTTAGTCTGCCATAGAGATGCCTCTATATTATTTGATCCCGGTTCCACCTTTTCTTATGTGTCATCATACTTTACTCGTTATTTGGGTATGCCCTGTGAGTCTCTTATTTCACCTGTTCATGTATCTACCCCGGTGGGCGATACTGTTATTGAAGATCATGTGTACCGGTCATGTGTGGTGACTATTGGGGGTCTGGAGACCCGAGTGGATATTTTATTATTCTGTATGGTGGATTTCGATGTTATTTTGGGCATGGATTGGCTATCTTCATATCGTTCTATTCTGGACTGTCATGCTAAGGCAGTGACATTGGCTATACCGGGTGTGCTACATATTGAGTGGCGAGGTTTGACTGATTATGTCACCAATAGGGTAATCTCGTTCTTAAAGGCCTATCATATGGTTGGGAAGGGTTGTCTTTCGTAGCTAGCTTTTGTGAGGGACGTCGGTGCAGAAACTCCCAGTATTGATTCTGTTCCAGTTGTGAGGGATTTTTCCGATGTATTTCCTGCAGACCTGCTGGGCATGCCACCGAATAGGGATATTGACTTTGGTATTGACCTGGTGCCGGGCACTCATCCCATTTCTATTCTTCCATATCATATGGCACCATCAGAGTTGAATGAGTTAAATGAGCAGCTTTAGGAACTCCTTGATAAGGGGTTCATTCGGCCTAGTGTGTCACCTTGGGGTGCGCCGGTTCTATTTGTGAAGAAGAAGGATGGCACTATGAGGATGTGCATTGATTTTAGGCAATTGAACAAAGTAACAGTTAAGAACAAGTATCCTTTGACTCGCATTGATGATTTATTCGACCAGCTTCAGGGAGCAAGAGTGGTCTCCAAGATTGATATCCGTTCAGGTTATCACCAGTTGAAGATCAGGGACTAGGATATTCTTAAGACAGCTTTCAGGATCGATATGGTCATTATGAGTTCTTGGTGATGTCTTTTGGGCTGACCAATGCCCCAGCAGCGTTCTTGCATTTGATGAATAGTGTGTTCCAGCCTTAGCTCGACTCGTTTGTCATAGTCTTCATTGATGATATTCTGGTATATTTGTGTATTCAAGAGGAGCACGCAGAGCATTTGAGAGTTGTGTTGCAGAGATTGAGGGAGAAGAAACTTTATGCAAAATTCTCCAAGTGTGAGTTTTGGCTCAGTTCAGTGGCTTTCTTGGGGCATGTGGTGTCCAATGAGGGTATTCAGGTTGATCCAAAGAAGATAGAAGCGGTTCAGAGTTGGCCCAGACCGTCCTCAGCCACAGAGATTCACAACTTTCTTGGTTTGGTTATTATCGTCGGTTTGTTCAGGGTTTCTCATCTATCACATCGCCCTTGACCAAGTTGACTCAGAAGGGTGCTTCATTTGTATGGTCGGATGAGTGTGAGGAGAGCTTTCAGAAGCACAAGACAACCTTGACCACAGCTCTAGTGTTAGTCTTGCCATCAGCTTCAGGTTCATATACCGTGTATTGTGATGCTTCGAGAGTTGGTATTTGTTGTGTATTGATGTAGGAGGGTAGAGTTATTGCTTATGCTTCTCGTCAGTTGAATCGCCTTGAGAAGAACTACCCCATTCATGATTTGGAGATGGCTGCCATAGTTCACGCGTTGAAGATTTGGAGGCATTACTTGTATGGTGTGTCTTGTAAGGTGTTTACTGATCATCATAGTCTCCAGCACTTGTTCAAGAAAAAGGATCTAAATTTGAGGCAGTGTAGGTGGTTGGAGTTGCTAAAGGATTATGATATTACTATATTGTATTATCCGGGAAAGGCCAATGTGGTGGCCGATGCTTTAAGCCGAAAGGCGGTGAGTATGGGGAGTTTGGCATATATTCCAGTTGGGGTGAGACCTTTTGCAGTTGATGTTCAGGCTTTGGCCAATCGGTTTGTGAGGTTAGATATTTCGGAGCCCAGTCGGGTATTGGCTTGTGTGGTTTCTTGGTCTTCCTTATATGATCGCATCAGAGAGCGCCAGTATGATGATCCGCATTTGCTTGTCCTTAAGGACAGAGTTCAGCATGATGATGCCAGAAAGATGACCATTGGTGATGATGGGGTGTTGAGGATGCAGGGTCGGATTTGTGTGCTCAATGTGGATGGGCTTTAGGAGTTGATTCTGGAGGAGGCCCATAACTCGTGGTATTCCATTCATCCAGGTGCTGCAAAAATGTATCAGGATTTTAGGCAGCATTATTGGTGGAGGAGAATGAAGAAAGACATTGTGGGATTCGTTGCTTGGTATCACAATTGTCAACAGGTGAAATATGAGCATCAGAGACCGGGCAGCTTGCTTCGGTAGATGGATATTTCAGAGTGGAACTGGGAGCGGATAACCGTGGACTTTGTAGTTCTCACGGACTTTGAAGAAGTTCGATTCTATTTGGGTGATTGTGGATTGGCTGACCAAGTCCGCGCACTTCATTCCTTTGTGTACTACTTATTATTCATAGCGGCTGACAGAGATCTATATCCAGGAGATTGTTCGATTGCATAGTGTCCCAGTTTCCATCATTTCAGATAGGGGCACTTAGTTTACTTCGCAGTTTTGGAGGTCTGTGCAGCGAGAGTTGGGTACTCAGGTTGAGTTGATTTCATGACCCGGTTTTCCCACCCTCGGGAGCCATGATGACACCTACTAGTGGAAGCTAGACAAGTCAACCATTTGCATAAATTACTTATTTCCCATTTTAATTCCTTAACAAGTGTGAATCAACAGTTATAGACAACGGAAATTTAAAATAAATGGAAGAAACGATAAAACATTTGAATATATATCCAATACAACGTCTTAAGCAAAAATCTACCCAGAACTGGTGTCACGCTTCACAGACAGTCTAGAATTACTACAAACAAGGTCTGAAAGATAGCTAATACACTGTTTCTGAAATAAGTATATGAAACAGGATGAAGGGATAGAGGGAGATGCCGGGACCTACGAACACATGCAGGACTACCTTGGAATCTCCAACTAGACTGAAGGCAGCCACCCAAGCTAAGGTCCGAATGCTGCTGCTCCGGGATCTGCACACAGTGCAGAGTGTAGTACCAGCACAACTGACCCCATGTGCTGGTAAGTGCCTGGCCTAACCCTGGCGAAGTAGTGACGAGGCAAGGACCAGACTACCAAATATACCTGTGCAGTTATATCATAGACAACGGAAAACAAAACATAAATATACAATTAAGGATGGAAGGGCATGCTGCGGGGAAATATCATTTACCAACAATAACTCAGGAGAAAAAAAAATATAAAGAACAATCTAAAATTTGTTGCGGAAAGAATAAGAGAACTGTAACCAATCAATAACCACTTTTATCATTTATTATTGCGGCGCGCAACCCGATCCAAGTCATAAAAGCACTGTTGCGGCGTGTAACCCGGTCCATATCATTTATCACTGTCGCGGCGTGCAACCCAATCCAATTATAATGTTGTTGCGGGGTGCAACCCGATCCAAATATAATATTGTTGCGGCGTTCAACCTGATCCAAATATAATATTGTTGCGGTGTGCTTATTAAGAACACAACGATTTCAATTTAAGACTCACGGGCATGCTTGACACCAACGTATAGATACTCATCAACATGCCTATACGTCGTACTCAACAAACAACATATAGCAAATAGGATACAACTCCTAATCCCTCAAGCTAAGATTAGACCAAACACTTACCTCGATGACTCGAACACAATTCAAATCTCAACTACCGCTTTATCTCTTGATTCCACCACCGATCCGCTCATATCTAGTCACAAGTTACTTAATTACATCAATAAATGCTAAATGAATCAATTCTAATGCATGAAAATAAGTTTTCTAAAGTTTTTCCCATAAAGTCAAAAAATCGCCCCCGGGCGCATATGGTCAAAACCCGGGGTTTAAACCAAAACCCGATTACCCATTTCCCCACGAACCCAAATATATACTTTATTTTGAAATCAGACCTCAAATCGAGGTCCAAATCCCCAAAATTTGAAAAACCTAGGTTCTACCCAAAACACCCAATTTCCCTCATGAAAATCATTGATTTTGAGTTGAAATCATGTGAAAAGATGTTAAAAATTGAAGAAATCGAGTTAGAAATGACTTACAATCGATTAGGAAGAGAAGTTGTCTTTGAAAAATCGCCCAAGAGTGTTTTAGTTTTGAAAGAGTGTGAAAAATGGTTGAAATGCGTCTAAGTTATGAATTTACAGGTTGTAGGTATCGCAATTGTGACCAGGGTTCACAATTGCGAACCCAGAAGTATGCTATTCTTGCATTTGCGAAGTTGCTTTTGCAATAAGTATGTCGCATTTGCGACGACTGGCTAAACTGGAGGCATCACATTTGCGATGAGTACCTCGCATTTGCAAGGAAATGCAGGCCTGGGCTCTTTGGCATTTGCGACATAAATCTCGCATTTGCGAGCCATGCAAAGCCTGCAGGCCTGCAATAAACCAGCTAAAATCTGCAACATCCTAAGTCCAAATTCCAGTCCGTGGCCTATCCAAAACACACCCTAGCCCTCGGGGATCCAAACCAAACATACACACCAACCTAAAAACATCATACGGACTTGCTCGTGCATTCAAATCACCAAAATAATATCAACAACTATGAATTTAGCATCAAATTATGAAATTACTTAAGAACATCAATTTTTTTTCCAATTTTCTCAAATAAGGTCCGATTCACGTCATTTCAAGTCCGTTTCTTACCAAATTTCACAGACTCAACTTAAATCACATATAAGACCTGTACCGAGTTCCGAAAATAGAATATGGGCCTGATACCATCAAATTTCAAACACATTTCATTTCCAAAACTCATAAATAATTCTAGAAAATAATTTTGTTAAAAAATTCATTTCTCGGGCTTGAGACCTCGGAATTCGATTTCGGGCATACGCCCAAGTCCCATATTTTCCTATGGACCCTCCGGGACCGTCAAATCATGGGTCCGGGCCCGTTTACCCAAAATGTTGATTGAAGTCAACTTAAACTCATTTTAAAGGCACAATTCATCATTTTTCATAGATTTTCGCATAATGGGTTTCCGGCTACATACCTGGATTGCACACGCAAATCGAGGTGAGACTGAAAGAGGTTTTTAAGGTCTCGGAACACAAAATTTGTTTTTTTAAAAACAAGTGATGACCTTTTGGGTCATCATTCTCCACCTCTAAAACAACCGTTCGTCCTCGAACGGACATAAGAAGGAATTACATGAGTCGGGGAAAAGATAGGAATAATGGCTCCGCATATCGGACTCGGACTCCCAGGTCGATGCCTCAGCAGGCTGACCTCTCCACTGAACACGAACAGAAGGAAAACTCTTCGACCTCAACTGACAAAACTGCCGGTCTAGAATAGCTACCGGCTCCTCCTCATAGGACAAGTCTTTGTCCAACTGGAAAGTGCTGAAATCTAACATGTGGGATGGATCGCCGTGATACTTCCGAAGCATGGACACATGAAATACTAGATGCATGGCTGATAAGCTCGGTGGCAACGCAAGTCTGTAAGCCACCTCTCCCACTCGATCAAGAATCTCAAACGGGCCAATGAACCTAGGGATAAGCTTGGCCTTCTTCCCAAATCTCATCATGCCCTTTATAGGCAACACTCGAAGAAATACCTGCTCACCGACCATGAATGACAAATCACGAACCTTATGGTCGGCATAACTCTTTTGACTGGACTGAGCTATACTCAGCCTATCCTGAATGATCTTGACCTTGTCCAAGGCATCATGTACTAGATCCATACCCAACAACCGAGCCTCTCCCGGCTCAATCCATCCAACCGGCGACCGACATGGTCTACCGTACAAAGCCTCATAAGGAGCCATCTGGATACTCGACTGGTAGCTGTTGTTGTAGGAAAACTCTGCTAAAGGCAAAAATTGATCCCACGAGCCTCCAAAGTCAATGACACAAGCTCGGAGCATATCCTCCAAAATCTGAATGGTCCACTCGGACTGCCCGTCCGTGTGAGGATAAAACGCTATGCTCAACTCAACCCGTGTGCCCAACTCTCGCTGAACTGCTCTCCAGAATTGTGAGGTAAACTACGTACCTCGATCCGAAATGATAGAAACAGGCACAACATGAAGATGAACAATCTCCCAGATATAGATCTCAGCTAACCTCTCAGAAGAATACGAGATTGCCACAGGAATAAAATGTGCTGACTTGGTGAGCCTATCAACAATAACCCACACTGCAACGAACTTCTTCTGAGTCCGTGGGAGTCCAACAACAAAGTACATAGTGATACGCTCCCACTTCTACTCAAGAATCTCAATCTTCTGGAACAAACCACCAGGCCTATGATGCTCGTACTTAACCTGTTGATAATTCAAACACTGAGCCACATATACAACGATATCCTTCTTCATTCTTCTACACCAATAATGCTGCCGTAGATCCTAATACATCTTCGCGGCGCCCGGATGAATAGAGTACAGGGAACTATAAGCCTCCTCTAAAATCAACTCTCGAAGCTCATCCGCGTTTGGCACACAAACTCGACCTTTCAGCCTCAAAACACCATCATCTCCTAAGGTAACCTGCTTGGCACCACCATGCTACACCGTGTCTCTAAGGACACACAAATGAGGATCATCATACTGCCGATCTCGGATACGCTCTAATAAAAAAGAACGAGCGACTGTGCAAGCTAACACCCAGCTCGGCTCAGAAATATCCAATCTCACAAACTGATTGGCCAAAGCCTAAACATCCAAAGCAAGCGGTCTCTCATCGACTGGAATATAAGCAAGACTGCCAATACTGACTGACTTCCTACTCAAAGCATCGACCACCACATTGACCTTTCCCGGATGATATAAGATGGTGATATCATAGTCTTTCAACAGCTCCAACCACCTTTGCTGCCTCAAATTTAGCTCCTTCTGCTTGAACAAGTACTGTAGACTCTTGTGATCCGTGAACACCTCACATGCCATGCCATACAGATAATGCCTCCAAATCTTTAATGCGTGGACAATGGCTGCTAACTCCAAATCATGAACCGGATAGTTCTTCTCATAAATCTTCAACTACCGCGAAGCATAGGCAATGACCTTGCCATCCTGCATCAACACCGCACCAAGTCTGACACGAGATGCATCAAAATAAATCGTGTAAGGCCCTGAACCTGTGGGCAAAACCAACACCGGTGCCGTAGTCAGAGCTATCTTGAGCTTCTGAAAGCTCGCCTCACACTCGTCCGACCACCTGAACTGGGCACCCTTCTAGGTCAACTTGGTCATTGGGGCTGCAATAGACAAAAAACCCTCCACAAATCGATGATAGTAGCCAGCCAGACCCAAAAAACTCCGAATATCTGTAGCTGATGCTCGTCTAGGCCAGTTCTTGACTGCCTCAATCTTTTTCGGATCAACCTGAATACCCTCTGCTGATACTACATGACCCAGGAATACAACTGAACTCAACTAGAACTCACACTTTGAAAACTTAGCATACAACTGACTATCTCTCAAAGTCTGAAGAACCACTCTAAGATGCTGTTCATGCTCCTCCTGGCTGCGGGAATAGATCAAAATATCATCAATGAAGACTATCATGAACGAATCCAAGTAAGGCCTGAACACTCGGTTCATCAAATCCATAAAATTGTTAGGGCATTTGTCAACCCGAATGATATCACCAAGAACTCATAATGCCCATACCGAGTACGGAAAGCTGTCTTAGGGACATCCGATGCCCTAATCCTCAACTGATGGTAGCTAGATCTCAAGTCAATCTTTGAAAATACCTTGCACCCTAAAGCCGATCAAACAAATCATCAATCCTCGGCAATGGATACTTATTCTTGATTGTAACCTTGTTCAACTACCGGTAATCTATACACATTCGTATCGATCCATCCTTCTTCTTAACAAACAACACTGGCGCAGCCCAAGGCGAGACACTAGGTCTATTGAAGCCTTTCTCAAGCAAGTCTTGCAACTGCTCCTTCAATTCTTTCAACTCAGGAGGGGCCACATGATATGACAGGATAAAAATGGGCTGAGTGCCCGGAGCCAAATCAATGCAGAAGTTAATATCCCTGTCGGGTGGCATTCCCAGTAGGTCTGAAAGAAATACCTTAGGGAACTCACGAACAACAGGCACAGAATCAATAGAAGGAACCTCGGCACTAGAATCATGAACATATGCTAAATAGGCCAAACACGCCTTCTCGACCATATGCCGAGCCTTCACATAAGAGATAACACTATGGTTAGAATGACCATGAGTCCCTCTCCACTCTAAACGAGGTAAACCCGGCAAGGCTAAGGTCACAGTCTTGGCATGACAGTCCAAGATAGCATGGTAAGGTGATTAGCCAGCCCATCCCCAATATGATATCAAAATCAACCATGTCCAGAATTAACAAATCTATACAAGTCTCAAGTCCCCCAATCACAACTATACACAAATGATGGACTTGATCTACCACAATAAAATCACCCGCCGGTGTAGACACATATACAAGATCACTCAAAGAATCACTAGGCATGACCAAATACAGTGCAAAATAAGATGACACATAGAAGTATGTAGACCTTGGATCAAATAGAACTGATGCATCTCTACTACAACCCAGAATAATACCTGTGATAACTGCATCAGAAGCCTTAGCCACTGGCATGGCTAGAAGAGCATAGCATCGGGGCTGGGCCCCAACACCCTGAACTACATCTCTAGGATGGCCTGCTGCTGGCTGGCCTCCACCTTTAGCTGCCTGACTTCTACCTCTAATACCTCTACCTCCACCTCTAGCACCTCTACCCCCACCCCTAGCTGGCGGAGCAGGCGGTGGAACACCTGATGCCTGAATAATAGCATAGGAACCCTGCTTCTGCGACTGAATACCCACCAATCTCGGACAAGCCCTCTGGATATGACCATACTCACCGCACTCAAAGCATCCACCTGAGAGTTGCGGTTGAGGAAACAGAGACTGACCTTGGAGACCTGAATGACCACCTCAAAAACTCTGGAGCGGAGGTGCACAGATAGAAGCTGGTGGTGCACTATAGGGCTGCTGATCAGAATACTGCATATGAGAACCACGACCACCTGAAGTGCTGACTGAAAAGGCCTAGGAGGATGGCCTCTACCATACGAATCCCTGCCTCCAAACGAGGAACCATTGAATTTGCTTGAATGACGAGCCCTCTTATTAGACCCCTGACCACCCCCCTGCGATAGAACCATCTCAACTCTCCTGGCCATATTGGCCGCCTCCTGAAAAGAAATCTCACTCCCCATCTCCTTAGCCATTTGAAGTCAAATAGGCTAAATAAGTCCCTCAATGAACCTCCTCACCCTCTCTCTCTCTCTCTCGGTGGGAATTATGATAAGAGTATGACGGGCCAAGTCGATGAATCTGGTCTCGTACTAAGTGATAGTCATAAAACCCTATTGGAGATGCTCAAACTGCCTCCGATATATCTCTCTCTCAGTGATAGGGAGAAACTTCTCCAGAAATAGCTGCATAAACTACTCCCAAGTCAAAGCTGGTGATCCGACTGGTCTAGCCAAACAATAATCTCTCCACCAAGTCTTGGCGGATCTAGACAAGCGGAAAGTAGAAAAGTCAACCCCATTGGTCTCCACTATCTCCGTATTCCTGAGAACCTCGTGACAATTGTCTAGATAATCTTGGGGATCCTCAAAAGATGCACCGCTGAAAGTAGTAGTAAAGAGCTTGGTAAACCTGTCCAATCTCCCCAAAGCATCGGCAGACATAACTGCTCTATCACCGGTCTGAGCTACCACACCCGGCTGAACTGCTCCAATTGGCTGAGCTACTAGAGTCTGAAAATGGGGAGCCATCTGCTCCGGAGTGCGAGTAGCAGGAGTCTAGGCTCCTCCTCCAGCCTGAGAGACGGATAGTGCTACAGGTAGCAAGCCTGCCCGGGTGACATTCTCCATAAGGCCCACTGGACAGACCGAAGCATCTTAGAGTACTAGGGTAGCAATAAACCCCTCTGGGACCTGAGCTGAGCCCACCGAAACTGTCTGGGCCAGAACCTTATCATCAAAGTCAACCTGAGGCTCCACCAATGGTGTTGCTGCTCTGCTGAGCTCTGCCCCTACCTCGGCCTCTAGCACGACCTCATCCTCGCCTTCTGCCCCTTGTGGGAACAACTGCTGGGGGCTCGGGCTGCTGATCGGTGGATGAGAAAGTGCGTGTTCTCACCATCTACGAAAGAACAGAGTAGAAATTCAATTAGCATTGAGAAACCAAACTGCACGACAAAAAAGAATAAATGTGAAGTTTTTCCTAACTCTATAGCCTATAGGGGATAAATACAGATGTCTCCGTACTGATCCCTCAGACTCTACTGAGCTTGTCTGTGAATTGTGAGACCCATGTAACCTAGAGCTCTGATACCAACTTGTCACGACCCGGTTTTTCCACACTTGGGAGTCGTGATGGCGCCTACTAGTGGAAGCTAGGCAAGCCAATCATTTGCACAAATTACTTATTTCCCATTTTAATTCCTTAACAAGTGTGAATCAACAGTTATAGACAATGAAAATTTAAAGCAAATGGAAGAAATGATAAACTATTTGAATATATATCCAATACAACGTCTTAAGAAAACAACTACCCAGAACTGGTGTCACGCTTCATAGACAGTCTAGAATTACTACAAATAAGCTCTGAAAGATAGCTAATACACTATTTCTAAAATAAGTATATGAAACATGATAAAGGGATAGAAGGAGACGCCAGGGCCTGCGGACGCCTGCATGACTACCTTGGAATCTCCAACTGGACTGAAGGCAGCCACCCAAGCTAAGGTCCGAATGCTGTTGCTCCGGGATCTACACATAGTGCAGTGTGTAGTATCAGCACAACCGACCCCATATGCTGGTAAGTGCCTGGCCTAACCCCGGCGAAGTAGTGACGAGGCTAGGACCAGACTACCAAATATACATGTGCAGTTATATGATATATAGTGGAAAACAAAATAAAAATATATAATTAAGGATGGGAGGGGGCATGCTATTGGGAAATATCATTTACCAACAGTAACTCAGGAGAAAAAAATATAAAGAACAATCTAAAATTTGCGGCGGAAAGAATAAAGGAACAGTAACCAATCAATAACCACTTTTATCATTTATTGTTGTGGCGCTCAACCCGATCCAAATCATAAAAGCACTGTTGTGGCGTGCAACCCAGTCCATATCATTTATCACTATTGAGGCATGCAACCTGATCCAATTATAATGTTGTTGCGGCATGCAACCCGATCCAAATATAATATTGTTGCGGCGTGCAATCCGATCCAAATATAATATTGTTGCAGCGTGCAACCCGATCCAAATATAATATTGTTGTGGCGTGCAACCTGATCCCAATATACAATTCAACACCAATCACAAAAAGAGTCTCGGCAAGGGAACAATAAGGAAATAACACTATCCCGGCAAGGGAATCAACAATATAAGTAAATATGTCCCGGCAAGTGAGTAAGCTATAACCAAACTTGTTCCAACATTTATCTTTACAAAAGAAATCTCAACAACCAATACCCAACCATAAGCAACTTCCACGAGAATAATCATAATTCTTGCCCAACACAGAAAATCAACAACTTAGGCATTCGTAGTACTTATTAAGAACACAACGATTTCAATTTAAGACTCACGGGCATGCTTGACACCAATATATAGATACTCGTCACCATGCCTATACGTTGTACTCAACAAACAACACATAGCAAATAGGACACAACTCCTAATCCCTCAAGCTAAGGTTAGACCAAACACTTACCTCGATGCCTCGAACACAATTCAAGTCTCAACTACCGCTTTACCTCTTGATTCCACCACCAATCCGCTCGTATCTAGTAAAAAGTTACTTAATTACATCAATAAATGCTAAATGAATCAATTCTAATGCATGAAAATAAGTTTTCTAAAGTTTTTCCCAAAAAGTCAAAAATCATCCCCGTGACCACATGGTCAAAACCCGAGGTTCAAACCAAAACCCGATTACCCATTCCCCCCACGAACCCAAATATATAATTTTTTTTAAATCGGACCTCAAATTATGGTCCAAATCCCCAAAATTTGAAAAACCTAGGTTCTACCAAAAACACCCAATTTTCCCCATGAAAATCATTAATTTTGAGTTGAAATAATATAAAAATATGTTAAAGATTTAAGAAATCGAGTTAGAAATGACTTACAATCGATTAGGAAGAGAAGTTGTCTTTGAAAAATCGCCCAAGAGTGTTTTGGTTTTGAAAGAGTGTGAAAAATGGTTGAAATGCATCTAAGTTACGAATTTACAGGTTGCAGGTATCACAATTGCGAACCCATAAGTGTGCTATTCTCACATTTGCGAAGGGACTTTCACATTTGCGAAGTCGCTTTTGCGATAAGTATGTCGCATTTGCGACGACTGGCTAAACTGGAGGCATCGCATTTGCGATGAGTACCTCGCATTTGCGAGGAAATGCTGGCCTGGGCTCTTTCGCATTTGCGACATAAATTTCGCATTTTCGAGCTTGCATTTGCGAGCAAGGCTTCGCAAATATACCAGCTAAATTCTGCAATATCCTAAGTCCAAATTTCACTTTGTGGCCTATCTAAAACTCACCTGAGCCCTCGGGGCTCCAAACCAAACATGCACACCAACCTAAAAATATTATACATACTTGCTTGTACATTCAAATCACCAAAATAATATCAACAACTATGAATTTAGCCTCAAAATCATGAAATTACTTAAGAACATCAATTTTTTTCCAATTTTCTCAAATAAGGTCCGATTCACATCATTTCAAGTTCGTTTCTAACCAAATTTCACAGAATCAACTTCAATCACATATAAGACCTGTACCAGGCTCCGGAACCAGAATACGGGCCCGATACCATCAAGTTTCAAACACATTTCATTTCCAAAACTCATAACTAATTCTAGAAAATAATTGTTTTCAAAAATTCATTTCTCGGGCTTGGGACCTCGGAATTTGATTTCGGGCATACGCCCAAGTCCCGTATTTTCCTACGTACCCTCCGGGACCGTCAAATCATGCGTCCGGGTCCGTTTACCCAAAATATTGACCAAAGTTAACTTAAACTCATTTTAAAGGCAAAATTCATCATTTTCACAGATTTTCACATAATGGGTTTCCGGCTACATGCCCGGACTGCGCAAGAAAATTGAGGTGAGATAGAAAGAGGGGTTTTTAAGGCCTCAGAACATAGAATTTGTTTTTTACTTGACCTTTTGGGTCATCACAGTTGAGCACAGCTTTTCACCCTCAGACGGACGGGTAGTCCGAGCGCACTATTCATATATTGGAGGACATGTTGCGTGCTTGTGTCATTAATTTCAGAGGGTCATGGGATCAAGTTCTACCACTTGCAGAGTTGGCCTATAACAACAACTACCAGTCGAGTATTCAGATGGATCCATATGAGGCTTTATATGGGAGACGGTGTAGATCTCTAGTTGGTTGGTTTGAGCCGGGTGAGGCTAGATTATTGGGGACAAACTTGGTGCAGGATGCTTTAGTAAAGGTGAAGGTAATTCAGGAGAGGCTCCGTACAATGCATTTAAGATAAAAGAGTTATGCTGACATGAAGGTTCGAGATGTGTCCTACATGGTTGGTGAGAAGGTTCTGTTGAAGGTTTCGCCCATGAAGGGTGTTATGATATTTGAAAAAAGGGTAAATTGAATCCTCGGTTCATTGGGCCTTTTGAGATGCTTCGGAGGATTGGGGAGGTGGTTTATGAGCTTACTTTGCCACCCAGTTTGTCGAGTGTGCATCCGGTATTTCATGTTTCTATGATTCGGAGGTATATTGGTGATCCGTCTCATGTTCTAGATTTCAGCACAATTTAGTTGGATGGTGATTTGACTTATGATGTGGAGCCAACAACTATTTTGGAGCATCAGGTTCAAAAGTTGAGGTGAAAGGATATAGCTTCAGTGAAAGTGCAGTGGAGAGGTCGGCCCGTGGAGGAGGCTACCTGGGAGATCGAGCGGGAGATGCAGAACAGATATCCTCACCTGTTTGAGGCTTCATGTATGTTTCTTGACTCGTTCGAGGATGAACATTTGTTTAAGAGGGGGAGGATGTGATGACTGGCCAGTCGTCTCAAGAGTTGCCGCTCCATTTCTCCTATTTCTGCTTCTTATTGCTTTGATTATTGGTTCTATGAGTGATCGTGTTGGTTGGCTCGGGTTCGGAAAGGATTTGGTAAGGTTTGAGACACTTAGTCTCTTTTGAGGAAGCTTAAGTTGGAAAAGTCAACCGAATGTTGACTTATGTGTTATAGGGCTCGGATGTGAATTTTGATGGTTCGGATAGCTTCGGGAGGTGATTTGAGACTTAGGAGCGTGATTGGAATGTGTTTTGGAGATCCGGAGTAGATTTAGGCTTTAATTGGCGAAATTATAATTTTGGCATTTTTCGGTTGATAGGCGAGATTTTGATATAGGGGTCAGAATGGAATTCCGGGAGTTGCAGTAGTTCCGTTGTGTCATTTTGGATGTGTGCAAAATTTCAGGTTATTCGGATATAGATTGGTTGGGTTTTTGATCAAAAGCGTAATTCGGAAGATTTTGGAAACTTAGGCTTGAATCCAATGTGTTTTGGTTGATCCGATGTCGTTTGGGGTGTTTTGAAGATTGGTATAAGTTTGGATGATGGTATATGAGGTGTTTGTGCTTTTGGTTGAGGTCACGGGGGCCTCGGGGTGACTTCGGATGGTTGACGGAAAGAATGGAACTTTGGTTTGGCAGCTGAAGAGTGAAGTCTGCTGTCATAACCTTATCTGTAGTTGGGAGGCCGCAGGTGTGACCCCCGCAGATGCGGAAAAGAAGTCGTAGAAGCGGAAGAAGCTAGGAAGGTTGTGACCACAGAAGCGGTTGGTGAACCGCACCTGCAATGGCGCAGGTGTGGCTAGTGCATCGCAGATGCAGAATTTAGTGGCTTAAGTGAAAACCGCAGAAGCAGTTCAAGGACCGCAAAAGCGGTACCGCAAAAGCGGTAGAAGGGCCGCAAATGCGACATGCCTGGGCCGGAACATATAAATTCATTATTTCGTGATTTTTGAGCTATTCCACCATTTCTAAGTCGGTTTTAGAGCATTTTGGGCGATTTTGAAGAGGGAATTCAAGGGAACTTCATTGAGGTAAGGATTTTGGACTTAAAACTCGTTCCTATGGTATTACTTCACGGATAAGAGCTGTAATTAATGGAATTTAAGGGTTAAAATTGGGGAAACTGGGGCTTGGTATTGGAGACCCAGACTTGAGGATTCGAGGAACCATTTGTGGTCAGATTTTGGTACTTTTGATATGTATGAACTCGTGGGGAGATAAGGAACCTATTGATGTGAATTTTATCGAATTCAGAGATGTGGGTCCGGGGGTCGGGTTTTGGTAATTTCGGGATTTATGCTATAAATTGATTATTTTAGCTTGGGCTTCGTTCCCTTAGCATATTTTGACGTCGTGATTCTGATTTTGGATAGATTCAATGTGAGTGGATGCCGATTCGAGGGGCAAAGGCGTCGCGGGCTAGAGTTCGGACCGGATTGAGGTGAGTAATGATTGTAAATGTTGTACTGAGGGTATGAAACCCCAGATTGCACATCGTTGTGCTATATTGAGGTGACGCACATGCTAGATGACAAGCGTGAGGTCGTGCACTGTTGGGGATTGTGACTTAGTCCGTCTCAAATGACTATTTTACCGTGTATTTGACTGAAAACTATGTGCTATTATCATGTTTTGGGCTGGATGCCATATTTGGGTCTCGTGCCAACTATTTGAACCTTTAGGGAATTTTTACTGATATTTCCTCATTGTTTTGACTTTATACTTAAACTTAGTCATGCTATATTCTACTATTTTAATAACTCAACCATGTTTAATCTATTTTAACACTTAAATGTTATTTTAAATGATATTCTGGGCTGGGCATCATGTTTTATTATTGCCTTAGTGGCTTGTGAGATTCTGACTGAGTAAGGCCGAGGGCCTATATTGTGAGGAAATATTGATTAAGATTATGAAGCTGAGAGCCTGAGATTTGTACGCCACGAGGTGGCTTGTTGATATGAGGCCAAGAGCCTATGTGATTATGCCACGAGATGGATTGATATTGTGTTTGGGCCGTAAGGGCCCCCTCCAGGTGTCTGCACACCTCCAGTGAGCACGGGTACCCATTGTGATATGAGATATAGCCCGAGGGGCTGGTGTTGTTCTATGACATTGCCCGAGGGGCGATCCTTTATGTGTTTATCTTTCCTAGTTGCCTGTTATTTACCTGCTTAATTGTTAAAAAGGAATTTCATGAAGTTTAACTGAACTAAAATGACTTTACATATCTTCACTGATTTACTATTTTTACTGGCTTTTACTGCTTCATTATAGCCTGTAATGTGCCTTACGTGATTTCATATTTCTCAGTCTTTATTTATGATTATTACTCACTGAGTTGGAGTACTCACTTTACTCCGTGCACCCCGTGTGCAGATTCAAGTGTTGCTGATCCTGCTTGCGAGGATTGAGAGCTCCCGGCAGATTTCGGAGTCCACGAGGTAGCTGCTCGGCGTCCGCAGCCCCGTGCTTCTCCCCCTTTATCTCATTTCCTTTCTCTTGTTAGTAATTCTGTAATAGCTTTGTAGACGCTTCAGACTTGTAGTATATTGATAGATGCTCATGACTGGTGAGACCCCGGTATTGGGCTGTGTTGGTTTTATTTTCCGCAACTGTACTGTTTCACCTTATCTATTTGGGATATTTATTATGTTTAAGACTTACCTGCATTATCTTAACTACTTAAAAATGAATTGGAAATGTGTCAGATGACCTTGTCTTCACGAGAGGTGCCATCACGGCCGGGTTCGGATTTAGGTTCGTGACACCGATGAACCTTAATGTATGGAGTGTGTGAAAAAAAAAGAGAGAAAGAAAAATTGCAAGAAAAAAAATGATAGTGAAAGTATGTAGAAAAAAATACACACCTCCAATCTCTCTCTCTCTCTCTCTCTCTCTATATATATATATATATATATATATATATATATATATAAGTGGACAATAGAAAAGGTGAGGTGACATCTCTCTTAAGCCAAGAAACATATTCATCTTTTTTCTCCTTTTTTGGGGTTTTCATCATTTTTCCATTTAGTTTATATTAAAAATTCTATCTTCATAAATCACACCTCTTTATCTTCATAACCTATATTTTTAATAATTTGAATAACTCCCATGCCTTTTATATTCATAACCTCTAAATATTTAATGTGTAAGTTTATGATAATTTATTATATGTTCCTCCATATCTATATATTTGAGGGAATAGAGAAGTTGACTTGACATATCTCATAAGCCAATATACCTATTTATCTTTTTTTTTTAGCAAACAACAATAATATATATTAATAGCTAGTTGTTACGTACATAGCCTTCATAGTTTGTGTCACTAAGGACACTTAGATTTCCTAAGCTTGCTTGAATATTACAAGCATCATAAGATAAAGTCTTAATACAAACACAAAGTTCCTTTTGGTCACTTTCCACTAGAGAGTTTATATAGCATGGTGGTAATACAAAAACTTACTTCCCTTTCTGCCTCGCCCTTTTGCTAATTGATGTGCAATCCTATTCCCTTGCCTGAAGGTGTGCTAGAGGATTACCTTCTGTTGGTTCATGAACAACCTGCATTTATCAACAATGTTGTTATATAAGTTGTTCCCTTTATGTATTGAATGAATCACCTCTGTGGAGTCTGTCTCTATTTTCAGCAGGAACATTCCCCATTCTTGTATTGTTTTTAGCCCCTCCATGAGTGCTTTCATTTTTGCGTCTAGTGATCTGTAGCTTGGGTTGTTTTAGCAAATCCAACTATCCAATTTCCATGGGTATCTCTAATTATTCCTCCAAGGCCAGTTCTTTCATTGTGATTTTTAAAACTAGCATCAATATTTAGTTTAAATCACCCTCTAGGTGGCTTGTTCCATTTAATCTGAATGGGGATTTTGGTACACATTTTCCAGTGAGAAGAATAAATTTAGTTGCTTTTTGGATGATATGGTTAATATTAATAGGAAAGTCCGTGTTGTTTTGATTGTTATTATTTCTATTGAGCCAAATATGCCAAATGACAAAAGGGAAGAAGTAATTCCAGTTTAGAAGGTTATTTGTGAGGGTGAAATCTAAGCCTTTTACTTGAAGGAGCCAATGCTTAATGTTCTTGTTATTTGATTTATCCCACCCTAGTTTTTCCCAAAATGATTTTACCGCTTGACAATGAAGGAAGATGTGACTTATAGTCTCTTCTTCTTGATAGTTACAAATAGGGTACAAAAGGTCAATATTCATGCCAATTTGTGAGAGATATTTTCGGCATGGTAGTCTATTATGGAGACATTGCCATAAGAAGAATTTAATTTTATTAGGGCAATTTAGGTTCCAAATCCAAAAGAAGTCGAGTTGATTGGATAAAGGAGGTTCTATTAAGGCATAACACGATTTTGATGTGAAAAAACCTTTTGTATTTAGGGACCATATAGGGATGTCTTTGTTAGGCCCTTTCTTGCAAATTTTGGTGTTAGATATATTCTCCTTGATATTGTTAGGCAGGTCTAGGCTTAAATTATCAAAGCACCAAGATTTTTTGTCACAAATATCTCTTATTTTTATCGATAGGTCAGTTGTGGATAGAGGTCCCGTTACTTCTTTCCTAAGGTTTCCCATATTAGTTATCCAGTTGGTTTCCCATATATTCATGTTGGAAAGGTAGTGAGGTGACCAAGTGATATCTTTAGAGCAAATATCCTAGCCTTTTTGTATACTTTTCCAGATGAAGGAGTTTCTATTTTTCTCTTTATTTAAACTGTATGAGGTTATGATTAGACGGGCCCAAGGGGTTATAGAATTTGTTAGAAGTCTCCATGCAAGACTTGCTAATATTCATAAGTTCTTTGAACTAGCACTGTGAATGCCTAAGCCTCCATTGTTTTTAGGTTAATATACAGTAAGCCAATTAATAAGGTGTATTTTCCTTTTATCAAAGGTGCTATCCTATATAAAATCCCTTTGAGTTTTGTCAATTTGTTGAGGGTATTCTTAGGAAAAAGGGTGTACTGCATATAGTGATTGGGAATGGAGTTAAGGCACGAGTTAGCTAGGGTAGTTCTGCCTGCTATGTTAATGAATTTTAATTTCCAGGATGGTAGCTTAGATCTCATTTTGTCTATAATAAATTGAAAATCTCTAGATCTTGGACAATTATTTAGAATTGGGAAACCTAGGTAAGTACCAAAGTTATCACAATTCTTTATTCCTAGCTTACTAGAAGTAGATTTGATAAGGGAGGGTGTGCAACTCTTAGAAAAGAGGATTTTCGATTTAGAGTTGTTCATACATTGCCTAGAAAGACTACAAAAAAGGTCTAGGCCATTTTTAATAGCATGGCATAATTTATTATTAACCTTTGCCATTAGAGTAAGATCGTCAGCAAACAAAAGGTGTGAAAAACTTGGGAAGTTTTTCCCTAAGGTTATTGGATCCCAGTTCTTAGTGTCAACTTGGTGATTGATATATCTAGTTAGCATTTCTAGGCATAGAATGAAAATATAAGGTGAAATGGGATCTCCCTGCCTGATTCCAAGACTAGGCTCAAAGAAATTTGTGACAGATCCATTTACTAGAATAGCTATACTACTTGTTGAGATGCAATTTAGTAAAAGCTTACAGAATTTAGGGGGAAAATTGAAATATTCTAGAGTGTGGTGAACAAATGACCATTCCAAACGGTCAAAGGCCTTTTCTAGGTCAATTTTCAGAATCATTTGGCCTTGTTTGCCTTTCATTTTTTTTAATTTGGAAACTATTTCTTGGATGATGATTGCATTATCAGCAGCTCTTCTGTTTTTCATAAAACTAGCTTGGTAAGGGCTTATTAAATATTCCAGGAATGGTTTTAGTCTATTAGAAAGAATTTTTGTCACAATTTTGTAGATTGTATTACATAGACCAATTGGTCTGAAGAAAATTCCTAATGTTATTGGCGTTTGGAATTTTTGGTATAAGGCATAGGTAGGTTTTCTTGATCTCTTTTGGGACTTCTTGTGTATTAAATATGTTATGACAAAGCTTTGTTACTATGATTTTCCAATATTTCTGGAAACAAATGGATGTAGACCATCCGGTCCTGGGGCCTTAAAAGATTTGAAAGAGTATATAGCCTTCTTGATTTCAATATCTAGTAGAATGCATCTAAGGATATAAGGTCTAACTTAGGATATGGGGAAGTACTACGTAGTGGGACATTCCACTTAGTTGAGGAATGGGAGGATGTGAAGGTATTTGTAAAGTAATTAAGGAATAGTGGGGCATTCCACTTAGTTGAGGAATGGGAGGCTGTGAAGGTATTTGTAAAGTAATTAAGGACATGAGACATAATTTGGTGATGTTCATTAATCCAGTTTCCATTATCATCTTTAAAGAAATTAATCTTATTTCTTCTTTTTCTATTTGTAGCAGTGATATGAAAAAAAATCTAGTGTTTGCTTAACCTTCGTTTAGCCATAGAATCCTAGACCTTAAATTCCAGTAATCTTCGTTGATTTTTAGGATATCATTATAATCCCTTTTTAAGTCTTGTTCTTGTCACGGCTCTAAACCCGGACCCGGTCGTGATGACACCTCTCGTGAAGACAAGGCCAACCGACACTTCCCATTTTAATTTTAAGTAGTTAAATAATAAGATTCAAGTCTAAAGCATGATAAAATAACCCAAGGTTTAAGCAGTCAACCGTACAAATATGCGGAAGAACAACCCAACACAGCCTGATACCGGGGTGTCACTAGTCATGAGCATCTACAAGTTCTAATACAAGTCTGAGAAGTCTATAAAGCATTACAAACTGTCTGATAAAGAGATAGAAATGATAAGGGGGAGAAACACGAGATTGCGGATGCCAAGCAGCTACCTCGTGGACTCTGAAATCTACCGAGAGCTCTCAACTCGCACTGGCAGGATCTGCAATGCCTGAATCTGCACACAAGGTACAGAAATAAAGTGAGTACTCCAACTTAGTGAGTAATAATCATAAATAAAGACTGAAAGCAGGAAATCATGTAAGGCGCATTGCATGCTATAATGAAGCAGTAAAATCATTAAAACAATGAATCAGTAAAGGTACGAATAATCATATAAGTCCAATTTAAACTTCAGGAAATACCGTTTCAACAATTAAATAGATAAATGACGGACAAATAAGACCGATAAGCACATAAAGGTTTTTGCCCCTCGGGCACAATGTCAACAATACCAACCCCTCGGGCTATCTCTCACATCACAATGGGTACCCGCGCTCACTAGGGTGTGCAGACTCCTGGAGGGTCCCCTTACGTCCCAAGAGCAACATCAAGCCATATCATGGCATCATCACTAGGGCCTCCGCCTCATATCAACAAGCTATCTCGTGGCATATAAATCTTAGGCCCTTGGCCTCGTAATCATAGTCAATGTTTCCTCACAACATAGGCCATCGACCTTACTAAGTAAAAATCTTTACAAGCCACTCGGGCAATAGTAAAACACAATTTCTCAGCCCAATTATTATTTAAAAGATAATTTAAGTGTTAAAATATAGTAAACATGGCTGAGTATGAAAACAGTGAAATATAACATGAATGAGTTCAAGTATAAAGTCAAAACAATGAGAAAATATCAATAAGAGCCCCCGAAGGATTCAAATAGTTGGCACGAGGCCCAAATATGGCATTCAGCCCAAATAATGATGATAGCAAGTAGATTTCAGTCAAATACGCGGTAAAATAATCATTCGGGATGGACTAAGTCACAATCCCCAACAATGCACGACCCCGTGCTCATCATCAAGCGTGTGTGTCACCTCAATATAGCACAATGATGTGCAATCCGGGGTTTCATACCCTCAGAACATCATTTAGAATCATTACTCACCTCAATCCGGTCAAATCTCTAGCCCGCGACACCTTTTCCCCTTGAATCGGCCTCCACTCGCGTCGAATCTATCCAAAATCAGAATCACGACATCAAAATATGTTAAGGGAATGAAGCCCAAGCGAAAATAATCAATTTACAGCACAAATCTCGAAATTACCAAAACTCGACTCCCGGGCCCACGTCTCGGATTCCGGTAAAAATAACATCAATTGATTCCTTATCATTCCCCGAGTTCATACATATCAAAAGCATCAAAATCCAAACATAAATGACCCCTCAAATCCCAATTTTTAGGTCTCCAATTTCAAGCCCCACTTCTTCCATTTTAGGCTTAATTTCCATGATTAATTAGGTACATTTCACATTAGAATTGAGTTTTAAGTCCATGAATCTTACCTCCAAGTGATTCCCCTTGAATCCCTCTTCAATCCCCTTCAAAAAGATCCAAAACGCTCAACAAATGGAGGAAATAAACCCCAAAATCACGGACAAGACAACTATTTAAACATTCTGCCCAGGCCTAAAATCCTTCTTCGCGAACGCGGTCAATGTGTTCTTGAAGCAAAAAATAACTTTGACCAAAATTCCTCGTTCGCGATCGCGACCTGCCCATCGCGAACGCGATGCTTCCTCAGACTAACTCTTCGCGATAGCGTTGCTGTAACGACCCGGCCGTACGGTGTATTATGACTTATGTAAATCATTGGTGTTGGGTTTCAGGTTAATCAGAATGAATTTGGAAGAACAGTCTCAGTTGAAAGCTTAAAATTTGAAAGGTTTGAACAAGATTTGACTTGTTTGTATTTGATCTCGGATTGGAATTTTTACGATTTGATTAGCTCCGTTAGGTGATTTGGGACTTAGGAGCGTGATCGGAATGCATGTTGGAAGTCCGTGGAAGGTTTAGGCTTGAATTGGCGAAATTGAGATTTCGGCATTTTCCGATTGATAGGAGAGATTTTGATATAAAGGTCAGAATGAAATTCTGAGAGTTGCAGTAGCTTCGTTGTGTCATTTGGGATATGTGTGCAAAATTTCAGGTTATTCGGACGAGGTTTGATAGACTTTTTGATCGAAAGCAAATTTAAGAGTTCTTGGAGTTCTTAAGCTTGAATCCTATGTTAAATTGGCGATTTGATGTTGTTGTGAGCGTTCCGAAGTTTTGAACAAGTTTTAGCGATGTCATGGGATGCGTTGGTGCAATTGGTTTGAAGTTTCGAGAGTTCCGGGTAGGTTCTGGGATGTTTTAGGCCGAAAATCATAGCTGTAGCAGGTCCAGAAGGGTTGCAGGCCTCAAAACTCACCCACGCGATCCGCACAAAAAGAAGTGCGTCCGCAGTATGTGCTGTGCGGACCGCACAAAATGAAGTGCGTTCGTGGTAGGTGTTGTGTGGACCGCATAAAATGAAGGGCGGCCGCGGTGAGGAAACATTTCACTGGTCCTACTCGGAAGCTCATATCTTTTGATCCACAAGGAATTTGAGATGATTCAAAATCGAAAGTTGTAGCCCTTCATGTCTAGTTTACAGAAAGGTAAAGATATTGCAATATAGACATCGGTAGCGAATGTTATGGCCAAAATACTAAAGCCTATCACTACAGAGGAATACATGTGCGGCCCCGATCATTTTTGTGCGGACCGCAGTCGTTTTTGTGCTGTCCGCGAAGGTGGAAATCAGTGGGGTACTCCATAAATATGAGGTTTTGGATTTTATTTGATATTTTGACCTAGAGAGGTCGGATTTTGACGATTTGTTTGAAGGTTTTTCAAGAAATTCATCGGGGTAAGTGATTCTAACTTAGATTTGGCTAGAGTACATGAATCTATCATTGAATTCATCATTTAATTCGTGATTTGAGATGGAATTTGGGAAGAAAATTGTGAAATCTTTCAAAAATGTAAAATGATGATTTGAAGGACCAAATGGTATCAAAATTGGATAATTTTTGTATGGTTAGACTCGTGAGAGTATAAGGATTCTAGTTTTGTGAATTTTTATCAAATTTCGAGATGTGGGCCCGGGGGTCGGGTTTGACCAATTTCGGGAATTTTGTGGTAATTTGATTATTTTCAAGTGGGCTTTGTTCCCTTAGCATATTTTGATGGTTTGGTACTGATTTCGGCTAGATTTGGAGCATCCGGAGGCCGATTTGAGGGGCAAAGGTGTCGCGATCTAGAGATTTAGCCGGTTCGAGGTAAGTAATGATTGTAAATACTGTCCTGAGGGTTTGAAACCCTGGATTACACATCGTTATGTTACTTTGAGGTGACGCACACGCTAGATGACGAGTGTGGAGTGGTGCACCATTGGGGATTGTGACTTGGTCCGTCCCGTACGACTGTTAAGTCGTGTATTTGATTTGAAATCTTATGATATTCCATGTTCTAGAGATTTATATTATATTTTGGGTTGTACGCCATGTTTGGGGCCTTGTGCCGACCTGCTGAGACCCTTAGGGGAATTTTCACTATTTTTCCTCACTCTATTTGTTTGAGAGCATATCCTCAGTCATGTCTTACCTGTTTATTGTTTAAATCTGGCTTTAGCACTATATTCTTAAAAATGTGAAAAACTGTCTGGGCTGAGTTCCCTGTTTTACTGATGGTCCGAGTGACCGTGTGTTGATGACTGAGATAGAACGAGGGACTGATTATGAGGTTGATGACTGAGATAGATTGAGAGTCTGATGGTGAGGTTAATGACTGAGAGAGGCCGAGGGCGTGGTGTCACACCTCCTTTTTCCGCACCCGAGAGGGTACAAGGGAGTGTCTGCGTACCAAAAATCCGGATAAGGAATTCTGTTAACCCGGGAGAAGGTGTTAGGCATTCCCGAGTTCTGTGGTTCTAGCACAGTCGCTCAACTGTTATATTCGGCTTGATTATTTGATTTTATACAAATATGAACTTATGTGAAAATTTTAACTTTTAACCGCTTTTGTCGTTATTATTATTTTACAAGAATTGCAACGTCGTGAAAACATATCTCGAACCACGTTACATCAATGCACCCGTGGTTATCGATATATCTCGACTCGGTTGAGATTTGGATTTGGGTCACATAAATGTGCACCCGAATTAAGGAAAATAAATTGTTAAAGGCGCGCCTAAAGCAACTAGCGTCTCGTTATTTTGGGGAAGATCGTAAAAATTTGTTAAACGGCACATCCCGAATTCTAAATACTTTAATATATACATACATTTAGAGGGCCCCGCAGATTTGTACATTTTTGTTTGTCGAGGCTCGTCTCATTCTTATTTTAAAAAAAGAATTTGCGACGTCATGGACACGCATCTCGAACCACGTCACAATCAATGTACCCGTGATTAGAAACACATCTCGAATCCATCAAGATTTGGTTTTGGGTCACATAAATGTGCACCCGAATTTAAGAAGGTAAAATTATTAAATACGCGTTGGGCCAGAAAATCAAACAAAAATAGGCCCAAAATGAACTGGCCCAATGAGCAAAATGGTCCGCCCCCTTAAAGCGTCCAAACGGCATCGTTTTGTCCCGGTTAAGCTGGGCCGTTGATCTCAAGTGGATCGACGGCCAGGATCACACCCCCAGATCCGTTTAACATAACCCGACCCAGTAACCATTTCAATCCAACCCCTCACTTAAACCAAACGACCCCGTTTTAATGCCAAATGACCTCGTCTCACCCCTCACCATCAGATCTAAGCCGTTGAGATCATCTGATCTAACAGCCCAGATCCAATCCTCTAATCCGTATATAAGCCTTCCCTCACACCCTACGCCCCCTATCCTAACCCCCCTCCACTCATCGTCCTCACCAAACACTGAAACTCCCCAAACCCTAGCAGCCGCCCTGATTTCCGTTTCACCAGAACCCGGCGGCAGGAACGCCGATGACCCCCTCCTGAACACCCTAGGACCACCTCACTCTCCTGAACATGGATCTGTAACCCCCTGGGGTCTATCAGATTTTCGATACAGTGTCGGCCAACAAAATTTCTGAAGGAGAAATCATTCCGCACCCTAGGGTAGCTGCCGCGACAGTCATGATGGTCTCGGAAATGCTGGGTAATGGATTTGTGCCGGGAAAGGGCCTGGGAGTCGAGCTTCAGGGGATTGTCCAACCTGTCTCCCTGCCTAAAAATCTGGAAACTTTCGGATTGGGGTTCAAACCAACCGCAGCAGATAGGAAGCAAGCGCGAAAAATGAAGAAGAGGGTCTGGTTTCTGTAAAATCAACTAATGACAAGAAACACTTATGCATATATTTTGATTTTCTTTTTTCTTTTTTGGAGTAATTCCCGTGAGGAAAAAATCACGTGCTTACACGTGGTTGTGAGGATTATATATCTATGGATCGGGATGCATGCCGCATCAATATATATATATATATATATGTATGTATGTATGTATGTATATAGATTGGGCTGCACGTCACAACGATATAGTGCTTGGGCTGTAGGAGCCCCTCCGGAGTTTGCACACCCCCAGTGAGCGCCGTCGACGAGATATATGGATCGGGCTGCACGCCGCAACGATATTTGGATCGGGCTGCGTGCTGCAGTAGTTACTATATGGTACCTATTAAGTGTGAGTGCTGAGTGTGAGCGCTGATTCGTAAGAGTTGAGTCACGAGTGACTGAGAGGCTTGCCCGCGGGGCGATAGATATAAACATGTACATGAGTGATGCTTTGCCTGAGGGGCCTGTTTATGAACTTATTGATTTTAACTCCTCTTTAAAGTGAGTTTCTACCGAATATGTTGATTTATTTACTGCTTTCACTCACCTTTATAATGAGCCTCCGTCAAAAATGTTGAACAAATGTTTTTAAACGACTTTCATTTAAGCTGTGGTTTTTGAGATGTTCAAAATTTAATCACTGATTTGGCTTTGTTATTTCCACTGGGATTTTCATGTTATGAGGTGTTTATGATTCCTATTTTGCCCGAGGGGCTGTTTACGAACTATGTTTTGCCCGAGGGGCCGATTATGGTTTTCATCCCTTTTATTATAAATGGTATTGAACCCCTACTAAAACTGTCGGAAAGCATTTTCAAATGATTTTTACCAAAAGGCTGGATTTTAAATGAGACTATCGACTCGTATTCTGATTTGAAAGCCCGTTGTGCTTATTGACTTTATCATAAGTGTGGATTCATTGTTTCATACTGCTCAGTCTTTATTTACTCTTATTACTTACTGGGTTGGAGTACTCACATTACTCCCTGCACCTCGTGTGCAGATTCAGGTATTTCGGAACTCGGTAGCGGGTGTTGATTGCTCAGATACGGAGTCATCAGAGTTAGCAAGGTGGTTGCACGACGTTCACAATACTGCATCCTTCCTCTCATTTTCATTACAATACTTAGTACACTTTGGCTATTTTTTGTGGTATTCAGTCCTTGGTAGATGCTCATGACTAGTGACACCCTGATGTCGGGCTTGTATGTTATTTTCGCACTGTTCATTCAGACTGATGTTTTGAGATATTGTTTAATTAAAGGCTTAAAATGACTCTTAATGATTGAAGGGTTAATATGGGTGTTGTGTCGGCTGGCCTTGTCTTCACGAGAGGCGCCATCACGACCGGGACGGTTGGGGTCGTGATAAGTTAGTATCAGAGCCTAGGTTACATAGGTCTCACGAGTCATGAGCAGGTTTAGTAGAGTCTCACGGATCGATACAGAGACATCTGTATTTATCCTCGGGAGGCTGCAAAACCTTTAGGAAAAACTTCACATTCTTGGAATTCTTATCGTGCGTCCTTGATTCATCTTGAAAAGTAACTCTTTGAATTCCCTCCACGTGTTTGTATGTACGCATGAACGCCCAGTATCAGATGTGCATCGATGGCTTGTGATTCCCTGATTGAGGGGCGAGATGTGATCTCTGTTTGTTGATGTTGGGCCAGTCTGGAGGACTCGAGGCCAGCTTTTTTTGCCTATAGCTTGAGCACCGAGGTGCTGATTGTGTAAGCAAGTGTTTTTGAACTTAGATGTTCGGTAGTGTCCCTACTAGTGGAAGTGACAGCTGAATGACTATGTGAGGAGTATGTTAGTACTGCGAGATGTATCTGTATTATTTGGAAGTGACGAGAAGGATCTGCTGGAGGATAGAAGAACTATTAGGTGCTTGAATTCCATCTTGATTCGAGGTATAGCCCCGAGTTATGGGCGTGTGAAGAATCTTTTCATGTTGCCTAGTTGGGAGTGAAAGAAATTTCATGTTGCGGTATGAGTTCAAACTCAGGAGGACTAAGTGACTGCGTAATATTTATGATAGTGGAAGGTATACATGAATGTTAGTTGGAGGTAAAGTAGGTGGGTTATCCCCTGCGGAGTGTTCTGAGGTTGTGTGATCCTCATGTTGTCTGTTAGAAGATCTCATTTATAAGTGATTTTATGTATTGAAATTTAAATTTGTGCCGCTTAAGTGAGTGGGCCTGACTATTGCGAGGATGAATGCGAGATTGCAGAAGATTCAAAGTACCAGATGGTCTGTGTTTCACGAGCTTATGAAGGATTGAGTTTAAATCTCACTATGGTATTATGTCAGCAATAGAGTATATGCGTTACGAGTTATTGTGTGTGTTTTGGTCTATGGCTTCGAGCCAAGTGGGGGAGTCCGCTGTTGATGAGTTGATTGCATGGTTATGTGCTATGTTGGTTCCAGTATGAGGCATACTGGTGAATCAGTTATGGTTTACGGAGATTTAGACCGAGGATGGCTCGAGTAAAGGAAATTTTTTGACAAAGGTTATGTCATGCGCCATAGGTGTATGAGAATCATGGCATGTCTTGACTTGTTGTTGGTAATGGATGCTCGGTGCGTAGAGCAGGAAGTTCCTTGGCTGTTCTAGGATGAGGTTACACTCTGTGGTGTCGGGGTGCTATTAAGGCGCAGGTGGTTCTGTTCGTTTGTTCAGGCTAATTTCAGTTTGAGTAGAGTGAACGACTCTCGAGAATGGTTCTAATGTGTTCAAGATTTTACATGTAACAATTAGGTATTTTCAAGTTGTATGTGTGGTTAGGAACTGAGTTTTCATTGGAAGGTGTCAAGATTTGTGGTATTTTCTATATTAAATTATGGGATTCTATGTATCAGTATCAGGAAGGTAAAGGTAACTGATTTATATTCGTAGGAAGTCTCTTCAGAGTAAAGTATTTTGAAGGTGGTGCTTTTGGGAATATTTAAGGGAGTATTCAACGGCTTATGAGTCTTAGATGGTGTGGTTTTGTGCTTGGATCTCGTGTGGTAAGTCTGGGTTGAGAAATTATGATGTTATGGCAAGAAGGAGTATCAAGTTGAAGGTAAGTCAGAAGGGAACTCAGATAGATAGGATATTTTGGTAGTGGCCCGGATCGGTATGGTAAGGATATGATTAGTTCCTTGAGTGTTTACGAGGTAATGAATTTCTACAGGAGTTTCGCGGCAATTCTCTTGGGTTTTAGTGACCTGCGTAGCTCGGTCAAGTTAGAAGGATCCAGTCCTGACGATTAAGATTTGTGCAAATGGGATTCAGAGAGTTCAAGATGGTTTCTACCACAGTTAGAGGGGTATATTTTTCCTATTTGCGTGAGGAGCGTGGGATGTATAGTGGTTTTCTTCTAAGATGAGATCAATGGAAGGTTCTTGGTTAGTTGAGTGCATAGTTACTTGGGTCTCGGAAGGGATACGAAGTTCTCGAGGTTATCCTAGAGTGGTACGGTTGGTGCAGTATGTTGTGTAGGATTGAGATTGGAATGTGTAAGGTCACGGTTCAGATTTGAATGGAGGGTCATAAATTCTTAGGCAGCACATGCAGTTTCAGATAATTAGAGAAATGAGCTTCAGATGATTTGAGAAATGATATTCAGATGATTAAGGAAATGGTAATGCTAATTGAGGTGATTAGATGAGGGTATATGTTTCAGAGAGAGGCAATGTGATTAAGTTAATAGTACTTTGGTAGTATTGCATCACTTCTTGTCAGATCGACTGCTGATGTTTGAGTTTGCTTGACAGCACAGAAGAATCTTAGAGTATCTCTCGCGGAATGATTGGGGTACTAGAGGTGAGTTATATATGCGAGTGGCGAAATTGGGATCAGATATGGTAATTCGTGTGTTTTATGGACTTAGAGACTGGAAGTTCTCATATACAGGTTAGCTCGTGGTTATGGATGGCAAAATGCGGGTAAGTTAGTCAGATGTTAGTATGTGCTATGATTTAGTCATTGTGAACCTTTGAAGGATTATTTATCTGTTGTGGGTAACTAGAGTTGATGTGTGGTCCATTGGTAGACCTATATGGATATGTGTCCGACATCGAGACGGCCTTGTTGACTTCGAGTTGCTATTGATGAGGGATTTGTTGATTCGGTTGTTAATGAGCTATTAGTAATCGGGGGAAATCTATGATTTATCTTTCCGTGTTGCGAGGCATTAGTAGCTGTGGGTTATAGGCACATATGGTGCGGTTCCATTGGGGTTTCATAGTGGAGTTCGAGCGGGAAATATACTGGCTATCACTCGGTGGGTGGCGTGTTGGTTATGTCTTTTCGGGTATATGTAATGTATGTCAATTGCTTCGCGGTGGTTATGGTGATTGCTTTGGTTTTAGACATCATATTGGGCATGGTTGTCGATTTCGAGCATAGTGACTTGAGGTGGTTCGTGTGGAGCAGTGTTGGATAGGATCACGCATTGCAGCGAAGCTCTGTGGAGGTATGATCCTGCGGGTTCGATTCATGTGTTCTGTTTCTATGATGGAGACGGGTTCTCAGTCTTGTGTTGTGGTAGTACTAATGAGCTTGTGGTACAACTCTTGCATTTGAGTCATTTTCATGATTTGAGTAAGTTCGGATTGTGGCTTATTGGTGCACGGATTGCACAAGTCATGGCTTTAGTCTGTATTGATGTGTCAATGTCACTGGAGTAGTTGTGTTGGATTAGATAAGATCGTCAGAATCTTTAATGACTGCAAACGGATTTGATTTCAACATATTGGGAGGATAATATCGAGGTTCAGCCCAGGAATTTGCTATGGTCTTTGCCAACGGAGAAGTGGCTTCATGAATGGTTGATCTAGGAAAAACGGTTATGGCTTACTGCGTGTTTCAATTATCATTGGCAATAAATGGAAGTGTTGTAATGAGACTTTAGTTGATAAGAGGTTTTCTACCGGTATTCGGTTGTTGTGGGCAGCTGCTGTGAATAGAAGTTATCGCTACGAGCGTTTGAGTTACGTGGTTTATCATGTAATTGCACCTGAGGTTGCAGGTATGGGTTATTACAGCTCATTCGGGCTTATTCTGAATATAGATGTGAGATTCTGATCTTGAGGATGATTTCGGAAGTGGAAATGGTGTTCTAAGGTTTATGGGCTAGGTTGGATTGTGAAATTTTAGTTGCATTATGTTATCGGACTTATATGAGATAGGGTGACGTGGGATCACCCCCGGGTATATGCATGGTAAAGTTATTCAGCAATTGGTTGGGTTTTGGAACAACTCCGGGAACGTTCGAGGACGAACGTATGTTTAAGTGGGGGAGGATGTAATGACCCGACCGGTCGTTTTGAGCTTTAGCACTTTGCTCTCCAATTTTCGGGCATGACTTGCCCCGTGTGGTGTATTATGACTTATGTAAATCATTGGTGTTGGGTTTCAGGTTAATCAGAATGAATTTGGAAGAACAGTCTCTGTTGAAAGCTTAAAATTTGAAAGGTTTGACCAAGATTTGACTTGTTTGTATTTTATCTCGGATTGGAATTTTTTATGATTTGGTTAGCTCCGTTAGGTGATTTGGGACTTAGGAGCGTGATCAGAATGCATGTTGGAAGTCCATGGAAGGTTTAGGCTTGAATTGGCGAAATTGAGATTTTGGCATTTTTCGGTTGATAGGTGAGATTTGATATAAAGGTCAGAATGAAATTCTGAGAGTTGCAGTAGCTTCGTTGTGTCATTTGGGATATGTGTGCAAAATTTCAGGTTATTCGGACGGGGTTTGATAGACTTTTTGATCGAAAGCATAATTTAAGAGTTCTTGGAGTTCTTAGGCTTGAATCCTATGTTAAATTGGTGATTTGATGTTGTTGTGAGCGTTCCGAAGTTTTGAACAAGTTTTAGCGATGTCATGGGATGCGTTGGTGCAATTGGTTTGAAGTTCCGGGAGTTCTGGGTAGGTTCCGGAATATTTTAGGCCGCAAATCATAGCTGTAGCAGGTCTAGAAGGTTTGCAGGCCTCGAAACTCACCCACACGGTCTGCACAAAAAGAAGTGCATCCACGGTATGTGCTGTGCGGACTGCACAAAATGAAGAGCAGCCGCAGTAGGTGTTGTGCGGATCGCATAAAATGAAGTGCGGCCGCGGTGAGGAAAAATTTCACTAGTCCTACTTCGGAAGCTCATATCTTTTGATCTACAAGGAATTTTGAGATGATTCAAAAACTAAAGTTGTAGCCCTTCGTGTCTAGTTTCCAGAAAAGTAAAGATATCATAATATGGACATTGGTAATGAAAGTTATGGCCAAAACACTAAAGCCTATCACTGTAAAGGAAAACCTGTGCGGCCCCGGTCGTTTTTGTGCGGACCGCACTGGTTTTGTGCGGACCGCGGTCGTTTTTGTGCGGTCCGCGGAGGTGGAAATCAGTGGGGTACTCTATAAATACGAGGTTTTGGGTTTTATTTGATATTTTGACCTAGAGAGGTCGGATTTTGACGATTGTTTGAAGGTTTTTCAAGAAATTCATCGGGGTAAGTGATTCTAACTCAGTTTTGGATAGAATACATGAATCTATCATTGAATTCATCATTTAATTCGTAATTTTGGGATGGAATTTGGGAAGAAAATTGTGAAATCTTTCAAAAATATAAAATGATGATTTGAAGGACCAAATGGTATCAGAATTGGATAATTTTCGTATGGTTAGACTCGTGAGAGTATAAGGATTCTAGTTTTGTGAGTTTTTGTGAAATTCCGAGATGTGGGCCCGGGGGTCAGGTTTGACCAATTTCGGGAATTTTGTGATAATTTGATTATTTTCAAGTGGGCTTTGTTCCCTAAGCATATTTTGATGGTTTGGTACTGATTTCGGCTAGATTTGGAGCATTCGGAGGCCGATTTGAGGGGCAAAGGTGTCACGAGCTAGAGATTTAGCCGGTTCGAGGTAAGTAATGATTGTAAATACTGTCCTGAGGGTTTGAAACCCCGGATTACACATCGTTGTGTTACTTTGAGGTGACGCACACGCTAGATGACGAGCGTGGAGTGATGCACCATTGGGGATTGTGACTTGGTCCGTCCCGTACGACTGTTAAGTCGCGTATTTGATTTGAAATCTTATGATATTCCATGTTTTAGAGATTTATATTATATTTTGGGATGTACGCTATGTTTGGGGCCTTGTGCCGACCTGCTGAGACCCTTAGGGGCACTTTCACTATTTTTCCTCACTCTATTTGTTTGAGAGCATATCTTCAATCATGTCTTACCTGTTTATTGTTTAAATCTGGCTTTATCACTATATTCTTAAAAATGTGAAAAACTTTTTGGGCTGAGTTCCCTGTTTTACTGATGGTCCGAGTGACCGTGTGTTGATGACTGAGATAGACATAGGGTCTGATTGTGAGGTTGATGATTGAGATAGACTGAGAGTCTGATGGTGAGGTTAATGAATGAGAGAGGACGAGGGCCTGGTTATTTCCACTGGGATTTTCATGTTATGAGGTTTTTATGATTCATGTTTTGTCCGAGGGGCTGTTTATGAACTATGTTTTGCCCGAGAGGCCGATTATGGTTTTCATCTCTTTTATTATAAATGGTATTGAACCCCTACTGAAACTGTCGGAAAGCATTTTCAAATGATTTTTACCAAAAGGCTGGATTTTAAATGAGACGATCGACTCGTATTCTTATTTTAAAGCCCGTTGTGCTTATTGAGTTTATCATAAATGTGGATTCATTTTTTCATACTGCTCAGTCTTTATTTACTCTTATTACTTACTGGGTTGGAGTACTCACATTACTCCCTGCACCTCGTGTGCAGATTCAGGTATTTCGGAACCCGGTAGCGGGTATTGATTGCACAGATGCGGAGTCATCGGAGTTAGCAAGGTGGTTGCACGACATTCGCAGCACTGCGTCCTTCCTCTCATTTTCATTACTTTATTTAGTATAGTTTTGACTATTTTTTGTGGTATTCAGACTTTGGTAGATGCTCATGACTAGTGACACCCCGATGTCGGGCTTGTATGTTATTTTCGCACTGTTCATTCAGACTGATGTTATGAGATACTATTCAATTAAAGGCTTAAAAATGACTCTTAATGATTAAAGGGTTAATATGGGTGTTGTGTCGGCTGGTCTTGTCTTCACGAGAGGTGCCATCATGACTGGGCCGGTTGGGGTCGTGACAGTTTCCCCTCTCGCGAACGCGATGAATAAATTCCCCAGAAGCTCAGCTGCCCATTTTCTTCTACGCGAACGCGACACCACCCCGCGAACGCGATGCACAAATACTCAGCCCTTCACGAACGTGGAGCCTTCCTCGCGAACGTGAAGGATTAAATCCCAGCTTCCTCAACTAACCCTTCGCGAACGCGAGGACCCACTCGCAAACGCGAATGTCATTTCTCTGCAGCACTGACCTGCAATTTTTCTGCAACTCCAAACATCATTAAATGGTCCGATTGACCACCCGAACATACCAACATATCCCATAACCTCATTAAACTTGTTCCAACCTTCGAAATGCTCAAAACAACATCAAAACACCAAATTCGCATCGGATTCAAGCCTAAAAATTCCAAAATCTTCTAAATTACGCTTTTGATAAAAAACCCAACCAAACCACATCTGAATGACTTGAAATTTTGCACGCACATCCCAAACGACACAACAGAACTACTGCAACTCTCGGAATTTCATTCTGACCCCTATATCAAAATCTCACCTATCAATAGGAAATCGCCAAAATCTCAACTCCACCAATTCAAGCCTAAATCTACTTTGAACCTCCCAAACTCATTCCGATCACGCTCCTAAGTCCCAAATCAACTACCGAAACTATCCAAATCATCGGAACTCACATACGAGCCCTCTAATACATAAGTCAACATCCGGTTGACTTTCCAACTTAAGCTTCCTCAAAAGATACTAAGTGTCTCAAACCTTCTCAAAACCTTTTCGAACCCGAGCCAACCAGCCCGATCATTCATAGAACCGATAGACAAAGTAATAAAAAGCAGAAATGGGGAAAATGGAGCAGTAACTCATGAGACGACTGGCCGGATCGTCACATCCTCCCCAACTTAAACAAACGTTCATCCTCGAACGAGTTAAGAAACATACCTAAAGCCTCAAATAGGTGAGGATATCTGCTCCGTATCTCCCGCTCGGTCTCCCAGGTAGCCTCCTCCACTGGTCGACCTCTCCACTACACTTTCACTGAAGCTATATCCTTTGATCTCAACTTTCGAACCTAACGCTCCAAAATAGCTGCTGGCTCCACATCATAAGTCAAATCACCATCCAATTGAACCGTGCTAAAATCCAGAACATGAGACAGATCCCCAATATACTTCTGGAGCATAGAAACATGAAATACCAGATGCACACTCAACAAGCTGGGTGGAAGAGCAAGCTCATAAGCCACTTCCCCAATCCTACGAAGCACCTCAAAAGGCCCAATGAACCGAGGACTCAATTTCCATTTCTTCCCAAATCTCATAGCACCCTTCATGGGTGAGACCTTCAACAGAACCTTCTCATCCACCATGTAGGACACATCTCGAACCTTCCTGTCGGCATAACTCTTTTGCCTTGACTGCGTTGTACGAAGCCTCTCCTGAATCACCTTCACCTTTTCTAAAGCATCATGCACCAAGTCTATCCCCAATAGCCTAGCCTTACCCGGCTCGAACCAACCAACTGGAGATCTACACCGCCTCCCGTATAAAGCCTCATATGGAGCCATCTGAATACTTGACTGGTAGTTGTTGTTATAAACAAACTCTGCAAGTGGTAGAAACTAATCCCATGACCCTACGAAATCAATGACACAAGCACGCAACATGTCCTCCAATATCTGAATAGTACGCTCTGATTGATCGTCCGTCTGAGGGTGAAAAGCTATGATCAACTCAACCTGAATACCCAACATTCGCTACACAGACCTCCAAAACTGCGAAGTAAACTGAATGCCCCTATCTGAAATGATGGAAACAGGGACACCATGCAAATGAACAATCTCCCGGATATATACATCTGCCAACCGTTCTGAAGAATAGGTAGTACAAATAGGAATGAAGTGTGCGGACTTGGTCAGCCGATCCACAATCACCCAAACACCATCGAACTTCTTCAAAGTCCATGTAAGTCCATCTACAAAGTCTATAGTGATCCTCTCCCACTTCCACTCTAGAATATCCATCTGTTGAAGCAATCCACCCGGTCTCTGATGCTCATATTTCACCTGCTGACAATTGAGACACCGAGCTACAAATCCCACAATGTCTTTCTTCATTCTCCTCCACCAATAATGCTTCCTAAAATCTTGATACATCTTCGCGACACCCGGATGAATGGAATACCGCAAGCTATGGGCCTCCTCCAGAATCAACTCTCGAAGCCCATCCACATTGGGCATACATATCCGTCCCTGCATCCTCAACACCCCATCATCACCAATGGTCAATCCCTAGCATCATCATGCTGAACTCTGTCCTTATGGACAAGCAAATGTGGATCATCATACTGGCGCTCTCTGATGCGATCATATAAGGAAGAGCCGAGAAACCACACAAACCAATACCCGACTAGGCTCCGAAATATCTAACCTCACGAACCGATTGGTCAAGGCCTGGACATCAACACTCTCCCTAACTGGAATATATGCCAAACTCCCCATACTCACCACCTTTCGGTTCAAGGCATCGGCAACCACATTGGCCTTTCATAGATGGTACAATATAGTGATATCATAATCCTTAAGCAACTCCAACCATCTTTGCTGTCTCAAATTAAGATCCTTCTACCTGAACAAGTGATGGAGGCTACGATGATCAGTAAACACCTCACAAGACACATCATACAAGTAATACCTCCAAATCTTCAACGCGTGAACTATGGCAACCAACTCCAAATCATGAACGAGGTAGTTCTTCTCATGGGGCTTCAACTAACGATAAGCATAAGCAATACCTTTACCCTCCTGCATCAAAACACAACCAATACCAATTCTCGAAGAATCATAATACACGGTATATGAACCTGAAGCTGATGGCAAAACTAACACTGTTGTGGTCAAGGCTGTCTTGAGCTTCTAAAGGCTCTCTTCACACTCGTCCAACCACACAAAGGGAGCACCCTTTTAAGTCAACTTGGTCAAGGGAGATGCGATAGATGAGAATCCCTTAACAAATCAGTGATAATAACCCGCCAAACTAAGAAAACTACGAATCTTTGTGGCTGAGTATGGTTTAGGCCAACTCTGAACCGCCTCTATCTTCTTCAGATCAACCTGAATACCCTCGTTGGACACCACGTGCCCCAAGAAATCCACTGAACTGAGCCAAAACTCACACTTGAAGAATTTTGCATAAAGCTTCTCGTCCCTCTCTACAACACAACTCTCAAATGCTCCGCGTGCTCCTCCTGGCTACGCAAGTACACCAGAATATCATCAATGAAAACTATGACAAACGAGTCGAGATAAGGCCAGAACACGCTGTTCATCAAATGCATGAACGCTGTTGGGGCATTGGTCAGCCCAAAGGACATCACCAAGAACTCATAATGACCATATCGGGTCCTAAAAGCCGTCTTAAGAATATCCGAGTCCCTGATCTTTAACTCGTGATAACTCGAATGGAGATCAATCTTGGAGAACACTCTCGTTCCCTGAAGCTGGTCGAATAAATCATCAATACGAGGAAAATGATACTTGTTCTTAACTGTTACTTTGTTCAATTGCCTATAATCAATGCACATCCTCATAGTGCCATCCTTCTTCTTCACAAATAGAATCGGCGCACCCCAAGATGACACACTAGGCCATATGAACCCCTTATCAAGGAGCTTCTGAAGCTGCTCCTTTAACTCCTTCAACTCCGCTGGTGCCATATGATACGGTGAAATAGAAATGGGTTGAGTGCCCGGCACCAGGTCAAAACCAAAATCAATATCCCTATCCGGTGGCATGCCCGGCAGGTCTGTAGGGAACACATCTGGAAAATCCCTCACAACTAGAACATAATTGATACTAGGAGTCTCAACACTGACATCCCTCACAAAGGCTAGATACGAAAGACAACCTTTCCCGACCATATGCTGGGCCTTCAAAAATGAGATCACTCTACTGGGAACATAATCAGTCAAACCTCGCCACTCAATCCATGGCACACCTGGTATATCCAATTTGACCGTCTTAGCATGACAGTACAGAATAGCACGACACGGAGATAGCCAATCCATGCCCAAAATGACATTAAAATCCACCATACACACTAATAAAAGATCCACATGGGTCTCCAGACCCCCAATAGTCACCACACATGACCGGTACACATAGTCTACAACAACAGTATCGCCTACCGGGGTAGATACATAAACATGTGAAGCAAGAAATTCACGAGGCATACCCAAATAATGAGCAAAGTATGATGACACATAAGAAAAGGTGGAACCGGGATCAAATAATACAGAGGCATCTCTATGGCAGATTGAAACAATACCTGTAATAATAGCATCTGACTGCCACCTGATCGACCTCCCCCCCTAGGGCAACCTCTAGCTGACTGACCTCCACCCCTAGCTGGCTGGGTGGGCGGTGATGAAGTAACTGGTGCTAAAGCCGATGACTGACCCCTCTACTGAGATGAACCCGCAAAATGATGAGGACACTACCTCCACATATGGCCCATCTCTCCACACTCATAGCAACTCTCGGGTGCTGGAGAAGGGGACTAAAAGGAACCCCTCGTACCGGAGTGACTAGCAGATGCACCTAGCATAGAAGAGCCCTGGATTGATAGAGCACGGGACGAACTCTGAGATGGAAGGGCACTAAGTGATGATTGGCCCTGATGAGAACTGTGAGAACCATGACCCGATGACGCCTCACGATAACCTGGGCGAGCTGGCTGAGCATGCCTGAACGGACGGCCTCTACCGTGCTGAAACTGACCTCTCGAAGGAGCACCACTATAGCTACCAGATCCTTGAGGCCTCTTGGCCACTCTCTCCTCTCGCTCCTGGCGACGAACATACTCAATCTCACGGGCAATATCCACATCCTCCTCGAACTTACCACCAATCACCCTTTCTCTCTATCATGAGAATACGAAGCTGATAAGTGAGGCCATCAACAAACCTCCTAATCCTCTCTCTATCTGTCGGAATCAACCAAATAGCATGACGAGCTAACTCAGAGAACTTCATCTCAATACTGCGTCACAGTCATCTCTCCCTGACGCAACCACTCAAACTCCCTACGCAACTCCTTTCTACGAGACTGCGACACATACTTCTCTAGAAAGAGAATGGAGAACTGCTGCCAGGTAAGAGGTGCTGCACCAACAGGCCTACGCCTCTCAAAAGCCTCCCACCAAGTGAAGGCAGCTCCCGAAAACTGATAAGTACTAAAAGCAACCCCGCTGGTCTCTAGAATACCCGCGATACGAAGCATCCTATAACACTTATCCAAGAAACCCTAGGCATCCTCGCCCTCTGCACCACTGAAGGTCGGAGGCTGAAGTTTACCAAACCTCTCCAACCTACGTTGCTAGTCCTATGGCATGGCAGGAACTACATAGTCCTGAGCAGCTGCAACCGGCTGGGCTGGATGTGCCCCCGGCGTCTGAAGTCCCTACATGACCTGCTCAGATGTGCGAGTGGCAGGAGTCTGAGTGCCTTCCCCGGCCTGAGAAGTAGCTACGGCTGTAGTGACCGAAACCGCCTGATCTAGGCCCGTGCAAACTGATAGGATCTTAGTCAATGCCTCCTGAAGACCCGGAATCACAATGGGTACAACTGGTGCCTGAGCTGGTGCTGCTGGAGCGTCCATAACTGGGACCTGATCCTAAACTGGGGCGGCTGGTGGATCTGCAGGTGCTGCCCCTAGCTGCTGTGCGGGCCACACCTCTGCTCGTCCTCAGCCTCTAGTGGTCACAACTGGTGGTCATCCATCCTGACCAGGTTCGCGCGTCCTCACCATCTGTGAGATAATAGAATAACAGAAGTTTAGTACTCGGATCAACAAATTCGCACGACAAGAATTTCAAGAATATGTAGTTTTTCCTAAAGGTTCTGCAGCCTCTCGAGGATAAATACAAACGTTCCCGTACCGATCCGCGAGACTCTACTAAACCTGCTCATGACTCGTACGACCTATGTAACGTAGGCTCTGATACCAACTTGTCACGACCCTAAACCCGGACCCGATCGTGATGGCGCCTCTCATGAAGACAAGGCCAACCGACTCTTCCCATTTCAATTTTTAAGTAGTTAAATAATAAGATTCAAGTCTAAAGCATGATAAAATAACCCAAGGTTTAAGTAGTCAACAATACAAATATGCGGAAGAACAACCCAACACAGCCTGATACTGGGGTGTCACTAGTTATGAGCATCAACACGTTCTAATACAAGTCTAAGAAGTCTATAAACTATTACAAACTGTCTGATAAAGAGATAGAAATGATAAGGGGGAGAAACACGGGACTGCAGACGCCAAGCAGCTACCTCGTGGACTCCGAAATCTGTCGGGAGCTCTCAACTCGCATTGGCGGGATCCGCAATGCCTGAATCTGCACACAGGGTGTAGGGAGTAAAGTGAGTACTCTAACTCAGTGAGTAATAATCATAAATAAAGACTGAAAGCAGGAAATCACGTAAGGCATATTGCATGCTTTAATGAAGCAGTAAAACCATTAAAACAATGAATCAATAAAGGTACGAATAATCATATAAGTCCAATTTAAACTTCAGGAAATACCTTTTCAACAATTAAATAGATAAATAAGACAGACTTTTTGCCACTCAGGCACAATGTCAACAATACCAGCCCCTCAGGCTATCTCTCACATCACAATGGGTACCCGCGCTCACTGGGGTGTGCAGACTCCTGGAGGGGCTCGTACGGCCCAAGCGCAACATCAAGCCATCTCGTGGCATCATCACTAGGCCCTCAGCCTCATATCAGCAAGCCATCTTATGGCATGTAAATCTCAGGCCCTCGGCCTTGTAATCATAGTCAATGTTTCCTCACAACATAGGCCCTCGGCCTTACTTAGTCAAAATCCTTACAAGCCACTCGGGCTATAGTAAAACACGATTTCTCAGCCCAATTATCATTTAAAAGATCATTTAAGTGTTAAAACATAGTAAACATGGCTGAGTATGAAAACAGTGAAATATAACATGACTGAGTTCAAGTATAAAGTCAAAACAGTGAGGAAATATCAATAAAAGCCCTCGAAGGGTTCAAATAGTTGGCATTCAGCCCAAATATGGCATTCAGCCCAAATAATGATGATAGAAAGTAGATTTCAATCAAATACGCGGTAAAATAATCAATCGGGACGGACTAAGTCATAATTCCCAACAGTGCATGATCCCACACTCGTCATCAAGTGTGTGTGTCACCTCAATATAGCACAACGATGTGCAATCTGAGGTTTTATACCCTCAAAACATCATTTAGAATCATTACTCACCTCAATCCGGTCAAATCTCTAGCCCGCGATGCCTTTGCCTCTCGAATCGGCATCCACTCGCGTCGAATCTATCTAAAATTAGAATCACGGCATCAAAATATGCTAAGGGAACAAAGCCCAAGAAAAAAAATCAATTTACAACACAAATTCCGAAATTACCAAAACCCAACCCTCGGGCCCACGTCTCGAATTCCGGTAAAAATCACATCAATGGATTCCTTATCACTCCCTGAGTTCATACATACCAAAAGCATCAAAATCTAACCATAAATGACCCCTCAGATCCCAATTTCTAGGTCTTCAATTTCAAGCTAGGTAGATTTACATTAGAATTGAATTTTAAGTCCATGAATCTTACCTCCAAGTGATTCCCCTTGAATCCCTCTTCAATCCCCTTCAAAAATCTCCAAAACGCTCAACAAATGGAGGAAATAAACCCCAAAATCACGTACAAGACGACTATTTAAACATTCTGCCCAGGCCTGAAATCCTTCTTCGCGAACGCGGTCAACGCGTTCGTGAAGCACAAATAAATTTGACCAAAATTCCTCTTTCGCAATCGCGACCTGCCCATCGCGAACGCGATGCTTCCTCAGACTAACCCTTCGCGATCGCGTTGCCCCTCTCGCGAACGCGATGGTTAAATTCCCCTGAAGCTCAGCTTCCTATTTTCTTCTACGCGAACGCGACACCACTCCGCGAACGCGATGCACAAATACTCAGCCCTTCGCGAACGCGGAGCCTTCCTCGCAAACCCGAAGGCTTATGTCCCACCTTCCTCAACTGACCCTTCGCGAACGCGAGGACCCACTCGCAAACGCGAAGGTCATTTCTCTGCAGCACTGACCTGCAATTTTTCTGCAACTCCAAACATCATGAAATGATCCGATTGACCACCTGAAACTCACCCGAGGCCACCGAGACCTCAACCAAATATACCAACATATCCCATAACCTTATTCAAACTTTTCCAACCTTCGGAACGCTCAAAACAACATCAAAACACCAAATTCGCATTGGATTCAAGCCTAAAAATTCCAAAATCTTCTAAATTATGCTTTTGATAAAAAACCCAACAAACCACATCCGAATGACCTGAAATTTTGCATACACATCTCAAATGACACAATGGAACTACTGCAACTCTCGAAATTCAATTCCGACCCCTATATCAAAACCACACCTATCAACCGGAAATCATCAAAATCTCAACCCCGCCAATTCAAGCCTAAATCTACTCCGAACCTTTAAAACTCATTCTGATCACGCTCCTAAGTCCCAAATCACCTCCCGAAGATATCTGAACCATCGGAACTCACATCCGAGCAATCTAACACATAAGTTAACATCCGGTTGACTTTTGAACTTAAGCTTCTTCAAAAGAGACTAAGTGTCTCAAACCTTCTAAAAACCTTTCCAAACCCAAGCCAACCAACCCGATCATTCATAGAAATGATAGACAAAGCAATAAGAACCAGAAATGGGGGAAATGGAGCGGTAACTCATGAGACGACTGGTTGGGTCGTCACAGTTCTAATTATTGAAGAAAAATACTAGTAGTGTAACTGTTGGAATTTTGGATCCCTTGAAGCATAGCCAGTAGCTTCTTTTTTTCCCCATTATGTTACCAAAGGTATGATTCTTCCAAGGCTTAATTTGTCTATAAAGTTTTGACTGCCTTTCAAATAGTCATTCCTTAGCCAGTTGTTTTGGACAATTGTTTGAAACTCTGGATGCTTGCACTAGAAGGTTTCTAATCTAAAGGGTGAATTATCATATAACCTATTTTTAGGGATTAATTAAATTAATAAAGGATTATGGTCCGAGTGGATTTTGGGTAGATGAATTATAGAACTTTTTGGGAACAAATCAATCCGGTATTCATTTCCTAAAATTTTATCTAAACGTTCCATGATGAGACCCATGTTCCTATGTCTAAGATTGGACCACTTATACTTATACCCTTTGAATCCTACATCTATTAAATTACAAGAACTTAGCTTAGACCAAATAAAATTAGCTCTACTATCTTTGATAGGTTTTCCCCCAAATTTTTCATTTGAAGCTAAGATATCATTGAAGTCACCTCCAACTATCCAAGGTCATTTGTATGTCTTACTAATATGTACTAGGTTATCCCACATCAAGTTTCTGTTATGGATATTAGTACTAGTATAAATTGAAGAAAAGAGCCACTTTTTACGAATAGGTAGTACCTCTATTGTTGCATGGATCTCCTAGTTTCTACGAACTGCATTGTGGACACTAAATACTTCGTGGTTCTACATCATGACCATACCTCCTGATTGACCCTCCACTAGAACCTCTATCAATTCCGTAAAGCCAACATTATTGAGCAATTCTACATAATTCCCCATTCTTGTTTCAAGAAGAGTTACTAAACAAGGTCTATGAGTATCAACCATTTCCCTGAAATTTCTTTTGAAATTGTCATTGTTTCCTCCCCTTATATTCCATATAATAATGTTGGTTGTAAGATTCATGGCTTGATTAATGGTTGAGTTTGCTGGTTCTCCGTTCTCCCTGATCCCTTCTGGAAACACAGGATTCCTTCTCAGTAATGGTAGTAGGATCATGGCTCTGTTGCCCACTGTTGGATCCTGAGGTGGTCTGATATCTATCGAGCACTTGAAGAGTGCTAGTGGGCAACTACGCACATGCCACTTCTCTTGCATCTCCTTAAAGATAAATACCTTTATCCCGTCTATACTTGAGAACTCTAGGACTCGCTCTAAGATTAGGTTGATGGGTTCTTCCTCCTCCTCCATTGTTGCTTCTACTGGTCCTGGTATTTGGTTTTCTTGATCCTGTGGAGGTGGAGCTTGTTGCTGCATGAGGGGGGGGTGTGTGTGGTTGTTCTTGGGGTATTTGGTTGATCTCCTATGGTAGGATTATGGGGTTCAGGTGGGTGTACATTTCTGTTAGAAAGAAGGGCATGTCTAGTGGAGCATTTTGTAGGTGAATTGGGTTGAACTGTGGTGGCATGTTCCATTGATTCATCGTTGCATGGACCATTTGAGGGTTTAAGGAGGGCATCAGTGGTTGGATATTGTTGTTTAACCACATTTGATTTAGATAGTTGTTCATGGCAAACCTAATTGCCTCTATTACTAGTTGTGCTAGGTACTGAGTGTTGTGGAGTATCATAATCGCTTCTTGTCCATTGATTTGGACATTGAAGGAGATTGCATGGCCCGTTAGACCTAGTTCCATCCACGAGACAGGTTGGTAATCATGTGCCTGTGGAGGTTGAGCATACACAATTTGTGGGTTCTCGAGTGGGGGAAAGAGTGGTAGGTTCTCCATGGATTGTGTTCTGTGTTGTCATAATATTTGGATGAGTATGTTCCTTCTTCTTAGGGTTGAAGGAAGTCTTGACATCTTTAATGGTGGATTGAGAGTTTGAGGAAGTGGTAGTAGTGGTGGGAATGGGGCTACTGGCAAAAGGCGATTGATTGGGGGGTAGGATAATGGTAGGTGATGATTGCATGGCCTTTGGTTGCCCAATGCCTTGTTTTATACGAATATCCTCCATGGATATAGCATCTATTTCTTCCACAAAGGCGTAAGACATTTGTCCATTGTCATTAGTATTAGTTGCCATTTGGCTTGCATGCCCAAGAGTGGGTATGTTTCCATATCTAAAGGAAAAATTTTGTTCATATCTTTTGTCCAAATGAGGATTATTACCGGATTTGTGGGTTAATCTCTTAATAGAGTTAGTAGGGTTATCATTAGTAGGAGTGCTATTATCGTCCATTTGGGTATCATTTTGCATGGCCTTTTTATTTTTATTTTCGTTAATAATGTTTGTTGCCACGTTTATATCCAGCATGGCTGAATCCTTGTATTGAGGAGACAAGTGTTCATAGGCACTTAGATTAATATTTTTTAATTTATTGTTAATTAAAAGATCAGTGGTATCTTCCAAAACCATTTGCTCTCTTTCCAGGAGGGAAAAGTGGTTTTCCATAGCCAAGGTATTTTGATCTGTGTTTGTTGTGGCCAAATTCTTACTAGGTTATTGATAATTAATGGATTTCTTAGGTTTGTATTATAATAATTGAGTATTTAAGAACTTACCTGTATTAGCATTGAAGTGAATTACAGAGATACCTGAGCTTTTGGAATAGTTGGTTGGATTTGTGAGAATTGGACGAGGATTTCTTGGACCTTGTTTTCTTCCTTTGTTAAATGAGACTGTTTTCCATTCTTCCTCTGAGTTTTCTTTTGCTTGAATGACTTTATCTTTGGATGAAGTTGTATTTTCTGGGGATTTTAGGACATAGCTACAATTTTCCATCGTGTGACCAAGCCTTTCACATTTTTTGCATAAATAGTTTTCTCCTTCATAGTAAATATATTGTTTATGAAGGCCAATATAGAGAAAGGGTTGGACTGGAATTTCTAATGGAATCTCCACACAAATTCTTGCATAACGTCCCCTTAGAGTAGTTGATGTACAAATATTAATTTTTAATAAACGTCCAATTGCATTTCCGATTTTTTCTAGAATTTTTGAATTGTAAAATTCTGTTGGTAGATGGGGCAGCCCATACTACTGAGGTGGTTAGTTTCTCTTTTATAGACACAAAATGAGGCTTCTATTTTGAAATCGATAGAAAATGGCCATTGATGAACCATGGACCTTGGTTAATTGCTTTCTCCATATTTTTCTTCTTTTTAAATTTGATAATGTAGTAGTCTTCTCCAAGATCTATTAGGGAAAGATCCTCTGTTGGATGCCAAAGCTCCTGAATCTTCTTTTTAAAATATTGGTGTAACATACGTTTTCCTACCAATTTAACGATAATTGAGCATTTCCATGGCTCATAAATATGTTGTTTGTCTTCTTCCATTTGAGGAATCTGTTTGATGCCTCGTACACTAGAGTTTGATGAGTGCATGGACGTTTCCTCTTCTGTGGAGATCTTTATCAGGTCCATGTCGGTCTGTCTTAGGTTTGGGGCGAAGCTCATTGGTTCAGAAGCAATTAGCATGTCCTTGAAGGAAGATTAGGCCATTAATTCGTTTGGAATAGTTTTGTCATGTTCAATGTCTGCGGATTTGGGTGGTATTGAGGATTGAGATTCATAGGGTTGTGGATCCATGGTAGTGGAGAGAAAAGACCTATTTATCTTTTCTCTCATATTTTTTGCCATTTTCCCCTCATTCTTTATATATAATACATTTAGTTTGTGTTTAATAATTCCAAAAGTCACAACCTAAAAGGTTTCCGTTACCAAAAGCCACACACATACTAAACCATTTCCACAGGCCACAACCTAAAATGTTCTCGTTACCAAAAAAGTCACAAAGTAAACCGTTCCTATTATTTTGGAAGACCAAGAGTCATCAATTTCGTCATGTGGGGTATATATAAGAGTAAGAATTGGATGAAACAAAAACTCTATGCCCTGAGAGTAAGGTAAGAAGAAAAGGGTTGAGCAAGGGGAGTGAAAGATATAATGATAAAGTATGTTTTCTTTGGGCATGTCATGTTCGTTTATCTCCTAATTATTTTCTTGCCCTTTAAATCAAAGTATGTTTTCTTTTACTGGGCATGTTATGATTTATTTTATCCTAATTATTTTCTTTCTCGTTAAATCTTTTGTTGATATTATCCGTTTATCACAACTAACTTCTTTCTCCCTTTAATTTGGTAGCCTGATCTAACAACAAATTGACATGTTTACTTATTTATTTACCAGTTTAATTTTGTCATTTTATTTTTTGTTTATTAATTGCGATTTAGTTATTTATGTTTTGCATATTTTATTATTTTGCCATCTAATTGATACTATTTTGTTTTTCTTTCTTCTTCTGATGTAGTAGTTTCTCTCTGGTTTCATGGATGAGTAGTTTGGATCTTTATTTTTGCTATATACTTTTACTGCTCCTACATCTATGATCATCTCTACCTTTAAGCTATTTGTGTTGAAAAAGTAAGAGAAACTATTTCAAGAAAAAACATTTGGAGATTTTGGATGGGAGATGTAATTGACGTGAAGAAGGGAGGCAAACTTTTTAGAAGTGGAGACTGTAATGACGCCGGCGGCTTAGAGACAAAGGAAGAAAGGAAAAAGGGAAAAAAGAGAAAAGTAAATAAAAATAAATTAATATGACACTGTGACCACATTTTTCCTTTTTCTCCTTTTTAAAATCTTTCCCCTTGATAGAAAATAAAGAAAATTATACTTACTAGATACAAATTAAGAAAACTTACATATCTTCTTGCGCTAAAACTAAATAAATAAAAATAGAAGCTACTCTATGTGTTTTATTTGTCGTAACTTAAGATGTCTAAATAGTACAAGAATTAAAAGGAAAAACGTATTTCTATTGTTTATTTCTGTTGTAATAAAATAAGAATAAGAATGACCAATACAAAATAGAGTAAAATCTACACTAAAACAAATTGGACTCCCTAGATTTGAAAATTGGAAGTTCGAAAAGGGACAGAAAAAATATATATCTGTAACTCTACATCAGTAGTATGTGAAATGAAACAACAAATAAATTTTGACCATCTTCCATTTGACTTTTGTTAGTAGAACGATTTTATGTGGCTTTGTGAAAGCCTTCATGAAAAAGAAAATAGTATTATTTGCAGAATACAGATTCGAAGAAATTTAATTCCTTTTAATTACTACCAAAATTGACTTTAGTTAGTATGTGATTACCCAAGAACTAGGGACGAATCAATATGGGAAAAGATATTGGTGTAATTTATCACGACCCAAAATTCACTAAGGATCGTGATGGCGCCGGACACCACTGTCAGGCAAGCCAACTACAATTTACTAGCAATTTCTCATTTTAATTATTTTGAAATTATTTTCTTTAAACAAATAAATAATAAATAATTAACTCCGCTGGATAAATGAGGATGTCTTTACAAAATTTAACTACTGAAAAATCCCGTGATCATCCCAGAACCCGATGTCACAAGTACATGAGCAATTTTTAGGAAATAATGTAATACAACAACCGTCCGGAATACAATATTGGACAGATGGTAAATACAGTAATTTGAAAGAGACTCTGCTCACTACGGGATGTCTCGAGAAGTGCAGCTCATCTAAGTTTCCGTAACAACCATGCTGCTACGCCCACTAGACCACTATAGATGCATGTTCCTGTGCAACAAAAATGCACAAGTGTAGTATGAGTACGAAAACAACGTGTACCCAATGAGTATCCCGTCTAATCTCGAAGAAGTAGAGACGAGAGGTCGACTTCGACACTTACTAGTGGTCCAATGATAATATAGTAAAAGTGTGAGGCATTCATGGATTTCATAAGCAAAATTAAACTCATAAAGCCGGAAGGCAGGTAAACAACTTCTCAAATAATAAGGAATCCAAAAATTTACTTTTCATTATCTTTATCAATTTATCTCTGGCCAGGAAAGGCAATTATCAACATTTAACAGTTCTTAGGCAACAATACAAGCATGCACATATCATGTCGAGGTCGTACGACCCGATCTAACATAAATATAAAATGTGCACTGCCGAGGGTCGAACGGCGCGAACCATAGATGCATCTATTACCCCGCTCGCGAATTATACATGCGGCACGGTCAACTTTAAATAAATAATCACCCTGCTCGCGAATCATACATGCGACGAAGGTACACATAGAAATACATGCTCAAACAGCAAATCAAGAATTTATCAGGGAATGTTTATCCAAATAAAAGCCGATTCTCTTTAAGCGATTTAGGAAAATGAAGTTTAATCCTTTTAGAAATTCATTTACCAATTCGATAAGACTTAAGCAATTCAACTACCAACAAGATTACATATATTCCAAGTATAGCATGTTTTTGGGTCCTAGACTACCCGAACATTACACATAATAGTAGCTACGCACGGACTTTTGTCACCTCGTGCATACGTAGCCCCCACAAATAGGAGCACATAACCAATTATTTCACCTATGGGGACAATTCCCTCTTACAAGGTTAGAAAGGAGACTCACCTCGCTCGAAGCCTATATTACGATTCAAGAACGCGCTCAAACCTCCAATTTGGAGTCGAACGATCCAAAACTATTAAAATAGTGTAAGACTAGCCAATACATGCTCAAAAGTTCATATTTTAATTATTAAACCAATTTCTCGACCCTAAATGCAAGGTTCCTAAAATTCATCCCCGGGCCCACGTGCCCGGATTCCGGAAATTTTTGAAGAAAATTGTTAACCATAACCTAAGGATCAAGATATATGATTTTTACTCCATTCCATAACAAATTTCGTGGTTAAAAATTATTTTTACTAAATTCTAGGTTTTTCATCTACAACCCTTGATTTTTCCTAATTTTCACGTGTTTATCTACCCATAATTCATGTATTTAACTTATGATGTGCAGAAATTGCTCACCTCTTTGATGATGATGGAATCCTTCCTCAAATGCTCTCAAAAATCGCCTAAGGCCAAGTGGGAAATGAAGGAAATGGGATAAGTCTCGGAATAAAAAGCCCTGAGTTCCAGTCGCAGATGTTGCATTTGTGACATCTGTCTCACAAATGCGATGTCACATTTGTGACAATTGCATCGTATATGCGATGCCTAGCCAACCCTGCCCTGGTTGCATTTGCGACAAGATTCTTCGCAAATGCGAAGGTGACAGCCTCGCAAAAGCAATCCTTCATTCGCAAATGCGAACTTTACCCTCAGAATCCCAGGCTCGCAATTGCAAACTCCATCTCGCAAATGCGATGATAGCATTTGCAACTATAACATCGCAATTGTGATCATACCAGTACCAGCAATCCTATTTCTTAGTAATTCTTTCCGAAGTTGTACCGAATCTCACCCGAGCCCCTGGGGCTCCAAACCAAACACCCGCACAAGTCCAAAAACATAACACAGACTTGCTCGAAGCCTCAAATCATATCAAACAATGCTAAAACCATTAATCTCACTCTACTTCAAGCTTAATGAACTCTAAAATTTCAAACTTCTATTCGGTGTTTAAACCTATCAAATCACGTCCGATTGACCTCAAATTTTGCACACAAGTCATTTTTGACATTACGGACCTAGCCCAACTTCCAGAATCAAAATCCAACCCCGATATCTAAATGTCCACTACCGGTCAAACTTTTTCAAAAACCTTCAAATTTCTATCTTTAGCCAAATGACTCCAAAATGACCTACGGACCTCCGAATTCACTTCCGATTACGCTCCCAATACCATAATCACCATACGGAGCTATTCCCAGACTCGGAATCCCGAACGGACATTGATAACACTTAAATGCACTTCAACCCAAACTTATTATACCTGGACTTTAAGCAACTACTCGACCTTTGCTTCTTATACCTAGCTTTCTAGAAATTTTAACCACCCCCTGACACTCCCCACATGTCCTTCCTAATTCTTTGATGCTCAGTTGTTGCCTTAATAAAATCTATCTTCGTAGCACTTGAACCCACAAATCTCTACTAACTTTAAACCTTTTCGGAGATCATCTTTCTCGAGCCGTCGACATTAGAAACACCGATTCAATCCTGAACCACCGCACCCCGCGATATCCAACCGTCGTTTCTCCAATATTATTTCACAATATCCTACCCCAAGGGCGAATTGCAGAAGACCATAACACCGGCGAACATAATACATACAATTGAGGACGACAACACTACATCGCATATGATAACTCCACCACGCCCGAAAATACCAAGTCTCGTTACTCCATCACCCCAAATCTGGACATTCGTAGGCCAATTGCTTTTCCTTCGCCGGAAATGAGATATCTGATCTCTGAATCGTGCACTAAGTAGACTTCCTTTCAAATCATTCACTGCCCCAACTCATAGGCAAGTATCCTACCATCAATTCAATACTGCACGATAACCAATCGTGAGCATCATAGCAACCTGTGCACAGCCTCCAAGCTCTTAGAAGCACAACTACTGAGCCGAAATAATAGAAAAATTCTTCCGCAAGGCGACGACAATAGCCCAACCAACTATACCGGGAGAAACATCTCGCACCCCATCTATAGTACCATTACAATTCTCAAATTCTCGATTTATAACAAGCGGTTCGCGCCGCGTAAGATCTAGTAGGAAGGAAACAAAGGCATAAGCCCCAAGGGATCAAATCGCACGATGAGGAATTAAGAAGGGAGGTGCTCCTAAAAGTCCTGTAGCCTCTCGAAAATAAGTACAAACGTCTCCGTACCGATCCGCGAGACTCTACTAGACTTGCTCATGACTCATGAGACCTAAGGGAACCTAGTTCTTTGGTGTAATCTTATCACGACCCAAAATCCATAAGGGTCGTGATGGCGTTGGACACCACTGTCAGGCAATCCAACTACAATTTACTAGCAATTTCTCATTTTAATTATTTTGAAATCATTTTCTTTAAACAAATAAATAATAAATAATTAACTCCGCTGGATAAATGAGGATGTCTTTACAAAATTTGACTACTGAAAAATTCTATGATCATCCTAGAACCCGGTGTCACAAGTACATGAGCAATTTCTAGGAAATAATGTAATACAACGACCGTCCGGAATACAATATTGGACAGAAAGTAAATACAGTAATTTGAAAGAGACTCTGCTGGCTACGGGTCGTCTCGAGAAGTGCAGCTCATCTAAGTCTCCGTAACAACCACGCTGCTATGCCCACTAGACCACTATAGATGCATGTTCCTGTGCAACAAAAATGCACAACAAGTGTAGTATGAGTACGAAAACAACGTGTACCCAATGAGTATGTCTAATCTCAAAGAAGTAGAGACGAGAGATCGACTTCGACACATACTAGTGGTCCAATAATAATATAGTAAAAGTGTGAGACATTCATGGATTTCATAAGCAAAATTAAACTCATAAAGCCGGAAAGCAGGTAAACAACTTCTCAAATAATAAGGAATCCAAAGATTTACTTTTCATTATCAATATCAATTTATCTTTGGCCAGCAAAGGCAATTATCAACATTTAAAAGTTCTCAGGCAATAATACAAGCATGCGCATATCATGCCGAGGTCGTACGATCCGATCCAACATAAATATAAAATGTGCACTGCCGAGGGTCGAATGACGCGAATTATAGATGCATCTATTACCCTGCTCGTGAATTATACATGCGACGTGATCAAATTTAAATAAACAATCACCCTGCTCGCGAATCATACATGCAACGCATGTACACATAGAAATACATGCTCAAACAGCAAATCAAGAATTTATCGGGGAATGTTTATCCAAATAAAAGCCGATTCTCTTTACCAATTTGATAAGACTTAAGCAATTCAACTGCCAACAAGATTACAGATATTCCAAGTATAGCATGCTTTTGGGTCCTAGATTACCCGGACATTACACATAATAGTAGCTACGCACGGACTCTCGTCACCTCGTGCGTACGTAGCCCTCACAAATAGGAGCACATAACCAATTATTTCACCTATGGGGACAATTCCCTCTTACAAGGTTAGAAAGGAGACTCACCTCGCTCCGAAACCTATATTCCGATTTAAGAATGCGCTCAAACCTCAAATTTGGAGCCGAACGATCCAAAACTATTCAAATAGGTAAAGACTAGTCAATACATGCTCAAAAGTTCATATTCTAATTATTAAACTAATTTTCCGACCATAAATGCAAGGTTCCTAAAATTCACCCCCGGGCCCATGTGCCCGGATTCTGGAAACTTTTGAAGAAAATTATTAACCATAACCTAAAACCATCAAGAATATATGATTTTTACTCTATTCCCTAACAAATTTCGTGGTTAAATCTTGTTTTTACCAAATTCTAGGTTTTTCATCTACAACCCTTGATTTTTCCTAATTTTCACATGTTAATCTACCCATTATCCATATATTTAACTTATGATGTGTAGAAATTACTCACCTCTTTGATGATGATGGAATCCCTCCTCAAATGCTCTCAAAAATCGCCTAAGGCCAAGTGGGAAATGAAGGAAATGGGCTAAGTCTCGGGATAAAAAGCACTGAGTTCCAGTCGCAGATGTCGCATTTGCGACAATTGCATCGTAAATACGATGCCTAGCCAACCCTACCCTGGTCACATTTGCGACAAGATTCTTCGCAAATGCGAAGGTGACAGCCTCGCAAAAGTGATCCTTCATTCGCAAATGCGAACTTTCCCCTCAGAATCCCAAACTCGCAATTGCGAACTCCATCTCGCAAATGCGATGATTGCATTTGCAACCATAACATCACAATTGCGATCATACCAGTACCATCAATGCTATTTCCTTGCAATTCATTCCGAAGCTATCCCGAATCTCACCCGAGCACCCCGGGGCTCCAAACCAAACACCCGCATAAGTCCAAAAACATAACACGTACTTGCTCGAAGCCTCAAATCACATCAAACAACGCTAAAACCATTAATCGCACTCCAATTCAAGCTTAATGAACTCTAAAATTTCAAACTTCTACTTTCGGTGTTTAAACCTATCAAATCACGTCCGATTGACCTCAAATTTTGCACACAAGTCATTGTTGACATTACGGACCTAGTCCAACTTTCGGAATCGAAATCCGACCCCGATATCATAATGTCCACTACTGGTCAAACTTTCTCAAAAACCTTCAAATTTCTATCTTTAGCCAAATGACTCCAAAATGACATACGGACCTCCGAATTCACTTCCGATCGCGCTCCCAATACCAGAATCACCATACGAAGCTATTCCCATACTCGAAATCCCGAATGGACATTGATAACACTAAAATGCACTTCAACCCAAACTTTTGAGATTCTTCCAAAATGCTAACTTCCACAATAGGCACCGAAACGTTCCCGGGTTTTCCAAAACCCAGTCCGGACATACGCCCAAGTCCGAAATCATCATACAAACTTGTTGGAACCTTCGAATCCCGATTCCGTGGTCGTTTACTCAAAAATCCAACCTTAGTCCATTCTTTCAACTTGAAGCTTCCGAAATGAGAATTCTCTTTCTATATCAACTCCGAACTTGTTGGAATTCAATTCCGACCGTGCGCACAAGTCATAATACCTGAAGTGAAGCTGCTCATGGCCTCAAACTGTTGAACGACGCGCTAGAACACAAAACGACCGGTTGGGTCATTACAAATCTGCTTCAAGGATCAAACACTTTCCAACTCAATTTCTAAAAATTGATATTGCGACCATTTATGACAATGATGATCTTTGCTCTCTCATATTTTCTATACTAAATATGTCTAATTACCTTCATGCATGCAAACAGCCTAATTTCTAAATATTACTGTTGAGCTTTTTATTATTTTGTTTTTATGCAAGAATTAATATTATTTATTTATTTGTTACTCCTATCTTTCTTTCCTCAAGACGCAAAAGAAAAGAAATAAAGTTACGTTAGAAGCATTGCTTGCCAACTGATTCATAAATCATAACCAAGTCAAAACCCTGCTCCTTTAATTGCTGCCTTGCTGGTATACGTACGGCAATCTTTTGAGTCGTGTTATTCTATACAAATTTGTGTACTATTCTTATATTAGATTGTCATGTAACTTATTAGTTGATTTTAATTTTTACACTAGTAAATTTGTCCGCGCTTCACGCGGTATAAAGAAATATTATTATTACTTTCTTTTTAAAAAAAATCCGTATCAAAATAAAATTTGCATAAACGTGGAGTTAATTTCTCAAATAGTCATTCAACTTGATAAATTTGACCTAGCTTAATTACTTTTCTTTATTTTAGGACAAAAAAGTCACTAACTATTCATTTGCTTCTCAAAAGTCATACACCACAATAAAAGTTACTTTTTATAAGAAAAAATAATTTTACCCGTATCAATAGGTACGCAATGTTAAAATATCACATAAAACTATTAGATAATTTGTTTAAGATATATAAAATTATATAGGACTTTAAAATCCAAAAATTAATCAACGTAATAGAACTCATTAGATGCTCCAGTTCAAGTATTTTTCAAATTTAATTGTATAATAGAACTATTTGTTCCATTGACAAAACCCTTAAGGTAAATAATATTTTTCGTAAGAAGATTAGCGGTGAAAGAAATTAAAATTAAGATTCAAATTGGTAAAAAATAGAAATTTGAAGCAATTAAAAATAAAATAGTAGAAGAAAAAATGTACTATAAACTCGGTATATTTTTTTAATATTAAGTTAATTATTTTAAAATATTTATTTAACATTAGTTATTCTTTAAACTTTATATTGCCGCTATCAATTTTGTATCACAAATTCTCAAAGACCAAAAGAATTAATTTTTAATTTATTTTATTTGATAAATCTGTAAAGAATTATGATAAAAGTATTTTTGTGTTTTGTTTCAATATTAGGTCACAATAATAATAATAATAATTTTTATAAGATATTCCGACATAAGTATTTATAAATCATAATAAGTCATTTGAAAACTTTAAAGGATATATTTCTTTATTTATTGAGTTAGCGAAATGAAAACAACATTATTATTTTCTGGAGGCATCTGTAGTTCTATACATGTATATTTGAACTTATACACTTTAATTGTGTTTGGATTGGAGCAAGTTCTTCAATAACTATTAACTATATTGCTTGATTTGAAAATTAAAGTTGTTTTAACTAAATTTAAACGAAGAACTGTTATTATAGATATACAAAATGGTATATGAGCAAAGACATTCATATTATAAGATGTTTAACGTAAATTGGACGACACATTTAATATGACACTACCTATCAAAATTTTAGTCTCAAAATTCATCATCACGTGTTTGATTTCTTAAAAACACTTATATGTATGTAATTTATTTCAGAAGATTATTTCAAGTAACCTTTAGCTTTTCTTAGTACTGTTATAAACTTCTAAGAAAAGGCATATTCTAAATTCTTCAACAATCTACAGAAGTATACGAAAATTAGGTTTGTAACGTGTAGACTAAAAAATGTTAATTAAAAGAAAAATAGAAAAAAATGTTAATTCAGATAAACAATTGTAACATGCATTTCTAATTTTTAGAACATAGTGATGAAAGTTTTTCGCATGCAGCTATCTATCAAACATACCTTCCCGCAGTACATTAATTATGTTGTAAATTTGCTTGTCTGCTTTTGCTTCACCTACATTCAGATAATATTTTCTATGAATCTTGAGAGCACAAGCAATATTATCTCAATGCCAAATTTATGCTTCAAGAAACTACCAATATGAAATGCTGGCTCATCTAAAAGAGAAAAAAAAAGATTTGTAAACAGCATACTCCATCTTTTATGAATCTAATAGTGTGCTTGAGGACTGAAGAGTGCGCAATCACAAAGTAAAATTTAAAATAAAGAGAAACAAATACAAAATTATTTAGGAAACACAACTCAAAAAAATCCATGTTTATTAGAGCAAAACAAACCCAAGAAAAAGAGCTACGGAGAATACAAGAGGTGAAGAAAAAGTTAGTATTTTGGCGAATTACGGTTGATAGGTGAGATTTTGATCCGAGGGTCGAAATGGAATTCCGAGAGTTGTTGTAGCTTCGTTATGTCATTTGTGATGTGTGTGCAAAATTTCAGGTTATTCGGACATCATTTGGTCGGATTTTTGATCGAAAGTGTATTTTGAAAATTTTTGGAAACTTAGGCTTGAATTCGATGAGTTTTGGGTAATTTGATATTGTTTGAGGTGTTTTGTTGATTAGAACAGGTTTGAATGATGTTATGGATTATGTTGGCATGTTTGATCGGGGTCCCATGAGGCTAGGATAAGTTTTGGAAGAATTTTTTTCGTTTTGAGCATAAGCATGTAATGATCCAAAGGTTCATTTTTAGTTCTAGAAATCGAAAATTGATTTCGAGACTTCCGAAATTTTAATAACGAATTATAGGAGTGATCTGGAAAGTTTGGTCTAATTTCATCAAATCGCGATTGAGTTTTTGATGCGAAACATGAGTTAATTGTTTAACGAGCGAAATGGGTATTGCATTGAGCAAATGAGCTCCAAATTGAGTTTCCATTGAAGGAATAGGTTTGTATTATTACTTTTGACTCATAGGAACGAGAATCATTGAATTCCGAGTTCGTATGATGGAGTTAGAGCATTTTTAGTGAAATAAAAAGCTACTGCAATTTTCTGGGTAATTGCTGGTATTTTAGCAGATGCGGTGAACGGTAAAAAAATGCACTTGTGGTGAACAGTACCGCAGATGCGAAAATTTCTGGACAATGTATAATTCGGGCAGTCCGAGAGTTTTCTCATTTTTGGAGCTATGGAGTTCGGATTGAAGCGATTTTCACCATATGGATTGGGGTAAGTGTTCTATATCCAAAAGTGATTATATTTAATGATTCCATGGTTATTTTCATCAAAAATTAGTTAATCAAATGGAAGAAATTGGAGAAAATTTGTAAACTTTTCAAAAACGAAAATTCTAGATTTTGAGGCCGAATTGTTGTCGGATTTTGGTAAAATTTATATGGTTGGACTCGTGGTTGGATGGGGTTTCATATTTTTTAACTTTTGTTGGGTTCCGAGATGTGGATCCCACGGGCGAATTTTGAGTGTAATTTCGGATTTTTGATGGAAAATGTAGAATTTCATATGGAATTAATTCCTATAATTTTTATTAACTGAATCGAATTGTTATGGCTAGATTCGAGGTATTCAGAGGCCGATTTGAGAGGCAAAGGCATTGTGGAGTAGGATTTTGCTCGGATCGAGGTGAGTAATGATTGTAAATGATATCCTGAGGGTTTGAAACCCCGGATTACACATCGTAGTGCTATATTGAGGTGAGACACGCGCTGGATAATGAGCGTGGGGTCTTTTACTACTGGGGATTGTGATTTGGTTCGTGCCGATTGATGATTTTACCGCTTATTTGACTGAAACTTATTTGTTATCATCATGACTTGGGTTGATTGCCATATTTGGGCTTCGTGCCAACTGTTTGAACCTTTCAGGGATTTTTATCACTATTTCCTCACTGTTTCGACTTATTATTTGAACTCAGTCTTGTTGATATCTACTGTTTTACAAACTCAGCCACTTTTACTCAGATTTGAAACTTAAATGATATTTCTAAATGATGTTTTGGGCTGAGAACTACTGTTTTACTATGCCCGAGGGGCTTGTGATGATTTTTGGACTGAGTAAGGCCGAGGGCCATATGTGAGGATATGCTGAGTGATATGAGGCCGAGGGCCTGAGATACTTTATATGTCACGAGGTAGCTTGAGTGATGTGAGGCCGAGTGATATGAGGCTGAATGCCGAGTGATGATGCCACGAGGTGGCTTGATATTGCGCTTGGTCCGTAAGGGGTCCCTCCCGGAGTCTGCACACCCCCAGTGAGTGTCGTCAGCGATATATGGATCGGGCTGCACGCCGCAGCGAGATGTGGATCGGGCTGTATGCCGCAGCGGTTACTATATGATACTATTTTGAGAATGATCTGAGAGAGAGAGCCCGAGGGGCTGAGAGTGTTCTGAGAGTGAGCCCGAAGGGCTGGTACTGTTTTGAGATATTGCCCGAGGGGCAAACTTTTATGTGCTTATCTTTCATATTTACCTGTTATACTGTGGTATTCGTGCCCAAGGGGCAGATTTTCTGTTCCTATCGGCACTAACTATTTTGCAATCATTGCGTAACTGTTGAAAAACTCATTTTCAAAAGAGGTTTAAATTGAGCTAAGATGTTTTTCCAAGGATTTCACAGCTTCACTGCTTTTCTCAAAGGGCTTTACACTGCTTCTATACAACATATTTGTTGTTTTACGTGATTTCTTACTACTCAGTTGTTATTTACCTTTATTACTCATTGAGTTGGAGTACTCACTTTACTCTCTGCACCTCGTGTGCAGATGCAGGTATTTATACCCTTGGTAGCGGGTTTTGAGCTGATCGGAGGCTAAGTTATCGGAGTTTAGCGAGGTGACTGCCAGCGTTCGCAGCACCACACTTCTTCCTTTGTTTATCAGCCCTATTTTGTATATTTCAGGCCTTGGACTGTATTTATACTCTAATAGATGCTCGTGACTTGTGACACCCCAGTTTGGGCTGTGTCGGGTTGTGCTTCTATTAATTATATCATTAAATCATATTTAAATTGTTTATTAATGTTTAACTTTGAAAAGGCGATATGGGTTTGTTGGCTGGCCTTGTCTTCACGAGAGGCGCCATCACGACCGGAGCGGGGTTTGGGTTGTGACAAGTTGGTATCAGAGCCTAGGTTACATAGGTCTCACAAGTCATAAGCAGGTTTAGTAGAGTCTCGCGGATCGGTACGGAGACGTCTGTATTTATCCTCGAGAGGCTGCAAAACCTTTAGGAAAAACTTCACATTCATGGAATTCTTATCGTGCGTCTTTGATTCAGCTTGGGAAGTAACTCTTTGAATTCTTTCCACGTGTTCGTTGCGCGCATGAGCGCTCAGTATTAGATGTGCCTTGATGGCTTGTGATCCCCCGATCGAGGGGTGAGATGTGATCTTTGTGAGTTGATGTTGGGCCAGTCTGGAGGACTTAAGGCCGGATCTTTGCCTATGGCTTGAGCACCGAGGTGCTGATTGTGTGAGCAAGTGTTTTGAACTTATATATTTGGTATTGTCCCTATTAGTGGGAATGATGGCTGGATAGCTACGTGATGAGTGTGTTAGTACTACGAGATGTATCCATATGACTTGGAAGTGACAAGGAATGTCTGCAGGATGATAGATGAGTTAAGTGTTTGATTTCCATTGTGATTGGATGTGTAGCCTCGAGTTATGGGCGCGTGAAGAAACTTTTCATGACTCCTAGTTGGAGTGAAGTAAATTTCATGTTGCGGTATGAGTTCAGACTCAGGAAAACTAAGTGACTGTGTAATGTGTATGACGGTGGAAGGTATACAGAAATGTTATATTGAGGCGAAGCAGGCGGGTTATCTCCTACGGAGTGTTCTGAAGTGGTGTGATCCTTATGTGAATGTTAGAAGATCTCATGTGTAAGTGAAATGTAAGTGTTGAAATTTGAACTTTTGGGTCGCTTAAGAGAGAGCCTGAGGGGCTGAGAGTGTTCTGAGAGTGAGCCCGATGGGCTATTATTGTTTTTGAGATATTGCCCGAGGGGCGAACTTCTATGTGCTTATCTATCAGCACTAACTATTTTGCAATCATTGCGTAACTGTTGAAAAACGCATTTTCAAAAGAGGTTTAAACTGAGCTAAGATGTTTTTCCAAGGATTTCACAGCTTCACTGCTTTTCTCAAAGGGCTTTACACTGCTTCTATACAGCATGTTGGTTGCTTTACGTGATTTCTTACTACTCGGTTGTTATTTACCTTTATTACTGACTGAGTTGGAGTACTCACTTTACTCCCTGTACCTCGTGTGCAGATGCAGGTATTTATACCCCTGGTAGCGGGTTTTGAGCTGATCGGAGGCTAAGTTATCGGAGTTTAGCAAGGTGACTGCTAGCGTTCGCAGCACCACACTTCTCCCTTTGTTTATTAGCCCTATTTTGTATATTTCAGGCCTTGTAGTTGTATTTATACTCTAATAGATGCTCGTGACTTATGACACCCCGATTTAGGCTGTGTCGGGTTGTGCTTCCGTTAATTATATCATTAAATCATATTTAAACTGTTTATTAATGTTTAACTATTTTTGAAAAGGTGATATGGGTTTGTTGGCTGGCCTTGTCTTCACGAGAGGCGCCATCACGACCGGATCGGGGTTTGGGTCGTGACAATTGGTTGAGAAGAATGTGTGCTTGAATTGTGAATGTAGTGTGTTAAAGTGCTTAGAAGGGTTAGTCACTATTTCTAAATGTATCATACCCCTCCTTTAGTCTACATTACAACCTTAAAGTCCTAATTGATCCTAGATTTGGCTAGCTTAAATTAGTATACACTACAGGCAAGCTTATGGTACGACCACGAGATGCATATGAACTCTTCGAGAGAGTGAGAGAATTTTGTTCAATATGTGTGATGTCCTTAATCTTTATTCAAAAGCATATTTGAATGTGTGGGCTAATCTATATTCACTCTTTTGTTTGTTGGTGAGGGCACATGATCTCATGAATGATTGGTAATATTGTAAACTTTCTTATTGGGTGAGTACATGAATTGAGGGTGCTTAGTGGTTACAGGTCGGCTTTTGAGGTTGGGTGGTAACAAATAGGTTGTTGGAATTGATTGAATTGAAATATTATACTTAGGCATGCTTAAACGGGAAGAAAGTGGAATTTGTGTGTTCATGCTTGTATGCCGGTACTGATCATAATCAAGGGTATAGTGTGTGGTTAAAAGTTAAAGTGATCCTCTATAATTGAGACGTGTATGTGGTTGGGGGTTTATTTGACAGTCCCATTGCTCGAGGACGAGCAAGAGTCTAAGTGTGGGATGTTGATGTTTTGCTTAAAGTATATGTATATGTTCGCATGTATATTGCCTCATATCTTACTTTTGTTTTGTGAATTTAGGATGTGAAATGTATTGATTTATATTAATTTGATGTGTTTTAATGTGTAGGAATGATCCGGAAGCAATCGGGGGCGATATATGCAAAATTAGAGTCAAAACGGATAAAAGTAGGAAAGTTGAACATTTCAGCGCCACAGGTGGCGCCTAGCCCTACCTGTGGCGCCAGAAACAGAATGTAAAATTTTACAGCGCCGTGAAGGGTGCCTGGCGCTAGCCATGGCGCCAGTGACGTGAATTTTCTCCAATTTCGCCCAGGAGATAGTTATTTCGGCCCTAGACCTACTCAACACGTATAAAAGCAAGACTAAACATATTTTTAAAGGGGGAGATGCCACTTTGGAGATATATAACATACTTTGAAGGATAATTCATGTAGGGGAAGACACACCACGCTTGGAGGAGGCTTCTAACTAATTTTTCTTCTCTTCCTTTAATTTCATAGTTTATTAGTTCTAGAATTTTGGGTGCTACATGAACGTTGTAGTTTAAAGCTTGTATTATTCTTTATTATTTTATCATATTAGTTTATTTATTCAATCTTGCGCTTAATTATTTGATTTCTTGATCACCAATTAAATACTATCTACGAATCTAGGATTGAACTTGGGAGAGGGAATTCTAGATTGCATATAAGATTGAGTAGAGCAAGATTAACTCTAGGAGGGAGAGGCGAATTTGCGATTAGGATAGGAATATACCTAATCGTCTTGCTTGGTTACTATGTAGGAATTATAAATGTGTTCTTGTTAATTCTAATTCCATAGGAATATAGGCGTTAGATTAGCTTGAATAGGTGAGTTGTACTTTGGGAGAAGGCTACGAGTAATATTAAAGAATATAGGCGTTAGATTAGCTTGAATAGGTGAGTTGTACTTTGGGAGAAGGCTACGAGTAATATTAACCCTGTCAACCAATAAACCATATAAATTAATTAGACGATTTAAGTGAAAAACTCAACGGGATTGTTAGCTAACTCATTGCTCTAGAATATTCACTCACATTGAATTCATCTTTGTAATTTGCCAATTTGTTCCTTTAATCTCTTTGTTTGCTACTCTAGATTAGTTGTAGTTAATTAATCACACTTTAAGAAATCGCTTGACTAGATTAATTATCTTAATTTAATTTAGTTTATAGTTAATCACAAGTCCCTATAGGTGCGATATCTAGACTTACAATCCTATATTACTTGTCGACCATGTATACTTGCGTGTGCGTTTGGGAGCAACAGAAGGCCAGGGGACAATGCCTAGATTGCTTTGGCTTTCAGCCAGCAGAGAATTAGAATTCTGAAGAGTGCAGGACAGGATTGGGAAGCATATTTAGGAATAGAATCACACATAGAACAGAGACAAGCACATTGAAACTAAGCAGACTTGAAACTAACAAGTATGAAAATAAACGAAGTCATAAACTAATAATGACCAACTCATGAGCATGCTTTTATGAAAGACAGTACAAAATTCAAATTAGGACAAATCATAGAAAAGGGGTTCATTGATCAATTAATGAGTCAAGAAGCATATTAGTTACCAGCTAGAACTAATAAAGAGGTTATAACATGGAGAATACAGAATCATGATAACAGATTTAACAACTAAAGTACGCATAGTGAACTAGTTTGAAAGGTATCGAAGCATTCTCAGTATTAAAAGACAGTCTTGAGTTATACAGGATTAAACATGTTTTATCAATTAGTCTACTAAGTTAAACATGTCTAAAACATATAAAGCAATGAGTCTAATAGCAGTAGCATACTGAACAAGTGACACAGTAGAAAAAGAGCTTCAACAACTTACTAGTTCAGATGAAACAGAAAGAAGTGTAGCAATGCAGCAATGATTATCAACAGCAGCAAACAATAGAAGATTTCCGGCCTTGGCTTTCAGTCGGCCAGGAATCAAAGCAGAATGATACCAGTATATAGTTTAGTAGTGAGAAATACTCGAGTTCTCAGTCTCTATAAAAGGGAATGGGGAAGGGGTTTAAATAGCACTGGACTAGGCACACAAATATGGCAATAATCAATCAAGAAAATATCTAACAGACAATTAAGGGAAGAAAACTCAGAATCTTATTTAAGGTAAGCCAGAAGTAACAAGTGCATAGACGCATAAAACATATCGTCAGAGATTTTAGCACATTAATTAGGGACTCCAACAGATTTGGGGAATCAAAGACTCCTAAGTTTAAGGTAAGTGAAATTTGTCAACAATTAATGACAAGAATCATAAAAACATATAGACAGAATCACTGAAGGAAAAAATGAAAGAAAGAATCGAAAACCCTAATTTTTAGGGTAAGTAAAATTGACAGAAATATCAAAGGCAAAGTAATAATAAAGATGTGTAGAAACATTAAAGATTGAACCATATTTTGTTCGATTTTTTAACAATCAAAAACCCTAATTTTAGGGTAAAACTTAGTCAGAAATATCTACGAAAAATCATAATAGACATGCACATAGACAGATATATGGAAACATTAAAGAGAAATATTTAACAAAAAATAGAAAAGCTATAATAGATCTTGAAAGATCTAAAGCCTAGCTTTAGGGTAAATGAAAAATCGAGAAAATCTCAGAGATTCGTGCTATAAAGATACAAAGAATGAACATAGATAGAAAGAAGTGAAGGTTCGAACCAGATTTGGTTCAAAGAAAGAGAGATCCAATTGCCATGTTAGGCAAGTGATTATGTAATACCATAATCGGTTAACCAGTAATAGGAGACGGCCAATAAGGTAAGGAAATCGTCTATGGATTCCATCTCTGAGCTGGAATCGAAGGGGAAAATGGGATTACGGCGCAAGGGTTTCAGAGGAGAAAGAGAGTGTTTAGGAGTTTAAGGACGGCGGATGGTAGAGAAATGTGTGGATTAGGGTTAGGAGTGGTTAATTAAAAAGGAAAGGGTGAACGGGGGTCGTTGATCTTTTCAAGATCAACGACCAGGAATAAAAATGGGGTTTGGGTAGGGTATAGAGACGGGCACCGGTTGGTTATTGGGTTTGGGGTCGTATGGTTTGGATTGGGATGTTGGGCTTGTGTATTTCAAGTGATTGGGCTAGGGGTGGGTCCGAATTTAAATAGAAATGGGCCAGATTTTAAATACCCAATTTTAATAAATAAATAATTTATGAAAATAATAAATGAATACCAAAAAATATCCTTTATTCAATAAAATGATTTAAAATAGTTATTTAACATTTTAAAAATATAAAGATCATTTTCTGCATAAGCAATGTAGTTATACATTAATATGGGCTATTATTGCAAAGATATGCAATTTAGCCTAAAAATACAAATGTAATTATTAAAAATGCACTAAAAATATTTAAACACTATGTTGGAATAAATGGTGAATTTATATGATTAAGTCATCAAAAAAATAATATAAAAGATAATTATTGGGTATTTATACAATAAAAATACAAAAATAACTTGATTTAAAGCCCTTAAAATCATAGAAAAATTATGAAAAACTATGAATGATCTTGGAGACTCGAGGTATGACTTGTTTCCTCCCAGCCTATCTCATGACCCTAATAGGAGCATAGGGATAGATACCCCTCAACCCAATCAGCACTAAATGAGGAACATCTCTTCACCTGATAATAAACTCGCTGGTAGGGAACCACTCGAACATCCAATGGACCTTGTCGTTCGTCAAACTGCTAAAGAAGTGTACCCAATCCACAACATTTTTTGGTTGTGCAAACCTATCTGGTATGAAGTTATTCGTTTTGGATGGTGAAAATCTATGTGGTCATTTCATGGTCGCCGCGGAAATTCCTGACGGTACTATCCTCTTCGAAGATGCTCCAACAACCATATTTGCAGTAACAAGTTACAACCCTCGAAATGTCTGAATCCCTTCTTGCAACGGTCCAAAGCTCGGTATATTTCTGCCACGATCATTGGGACGATAGTGTAAGTTTGTCCCTCAATTCCTTCCATTAGGGCCTTAGTAACCATAGCTAAACGGGTGTGAATCCTTTCTCCTTGCATTGGGAATAACAGCATCCCTAGAAAATAGACGATGAACATGAAAACCCAACGGTGGGTCCAACCCAATGAAGTACTAGCAAACTCATCATGAAAAAGGCGGTAGGATTTGTTGTGTCTTAACGTGCATAGATGAAGTCGAACGGTATGTAAGACTTCTTTAAGCAGACTAACTCATCATTCTTTCTAAAACCCATCATTTTCAGAAACCCTCGGGAGGTGATTCTCAGGTACCAATAGACCAGGGCTATCCCAAGGAAGTCCAGCAAATCCTCCTATTTCTTCTAGAAGGGGAGTCATCTCTATGTTCCCGAAACGGAAAACAACCCTTTTTTATGCCAGAACACAGTAGCTCCTTGATTAGTATATTGTTCGGTTGAATGTCTAACAAAGAAGGTAAATTTCCAAGAATTCTTTTCACGTGGTTCTTGTCGCCCGGTGCAAGATTTTCCCACCAATCTAGCAGCAAAGGTAGAATATTCCGAACGATGCCGAACCTGGGGACCTCGTGCCTCATTTCTGCAAAACAGATAAAGTTAGCCCTTGCCCCCTCCAGATTTAGCTAATTTCATGTTAATGATCAACATATTGGTATGTTTTTCTCCAAATGATGCACAGATCGTGATTATGTCCCTTGGGATTATGGAAATCTCTGCGGACATTAGACAAGGTTTGTCTTAGTGAGTTATTACGCGGACAACATTCTAACTCATACTAGGTTTAGACATAATGCATGCACATCTGATTTTAGAATGGGGCTTCTAGAAGAGTATAGACGGGTACCCTCAAGCGGACAACTTGAGAGGGAAAGGAATGGATACGTCGATTGCACCGCTGATCAACTAGTTTTACCGCAAATAAGCCTTTCCAAATTTAAAGGGTGATTTTAGGAAGAGTGCGAACACTTATCAAGTGTTGCTATTGGATTAATATGCACGAGTGGAATATGATGTTAAGCATGATTTATGCAAAAACAAAATTACACGTTGTCAAGTATTTTCACATTGAAAGCAGTAAATGCAGTATTGAATGGAACGTAAAGACATAAAAGGAAGGAAAACAAGGAAGAAGTTAGTTCGCATGATGAAAGAATTGTAATAAAGCAGATAAAAGGGTAAGGGTTGGGGGGAGATATGATATAGCAAAAGTTTGGAGCAGGTGAACATGATTAGGGAATAAGGGGAAACACATATTGTAATCAAATTAAATGAAGAATCGCATGTGAGTTCATATAGAGGAGAAACGGGGAAAATGATGTGCATGTAGCAATAAAAGGAAAAAATGGGAGCGGGTGATTCAGCTAACAACAAAATAACAAAGACACACTTATCAGGGATGACTAATTCACAAAGATCAAATTCATTTATGGTAAGAGCCTAAAAAAATATCCCCAGCAGAGTCGTCATGCTGTCGCGTCCCCTTTTTCTCGCGAAATCGGGTTTTGACATTGACAACTCTATTAAGAAGGGTTTTAAAAGAGAGAGTCGCCACCTAACGGATTAAGGTGTATTAGGGAACATACTTGCAGATAACTCTGTTTAACTATTTTGCGTCACTAAATATCGGGTAAGGGCTCGAAGTTACCTCGAAGAGAAAGTGTTAGGCACTCTTCAAGGTCCACAATTGCGGGTCCCGGCCGAACTCAATTATGAATTAGTCTAATAAAGAAGCGATAGAATTATTTAATAGGGATGGGGGGTCCTAAATTTTTTAGCCAAAAGGATCACCCCATATAACATAAATAATACTTCGTAACTCCCTCGATTTGGGGTGTTACTCATATTATTCAACGGGCACAGACTATCATCCTCTGCTACCTGATTACTATCTTTAAGTTGTTACCTAAAGCACGCTAGTTCAATTATAACTTGTACCCTATGTGTGCACTACCCGTCCCTTACCTATGGTCCTGGAGGCATCAGGACCTCTATTTTGGATGGTTCTAGACTCAACTTAGGTTGCTCAAAATTGTAAAATTAGGTGACATACAAAACAAGTTGGACTTTTCATATAAGATCAGATAAAGGCTCAATTTAGCCTCCACACATTAGGCAGCAAATGCACGCAAACAGATTGGCATATCGACAATTTTAATGGTTAAAGGTTGTTAGGTCCTATAGACTTGATTTCTATGTGATTCTGGATTTTAATTATACTGGCAGTTTGTGAGAAACAATTTCTAGGTGACTATGTAATTGCCTACTGATTACAATTAAAAGCGTTTGAACCTATAGGCATGTTATCTAGGTGACTTATTCAGCAATTGACAGTGATAACAATAAAAATGCTCAAAATTATTTAGTTATTCCTATAGGCATGCTTTCTAGTGGAATTTAGCAAGACGCTATGCAGAGTTCCAATTTTAGTATTTGACACAAGTGATAATTATCCCTATAGGCATGAATTCTACTTTTTGGTGATTGAAACCGCTTATTAATTCCTGGAGATATGCATATTAGCTAAGCGAGTGTGACAATTAATTAAAACCTATAGACATGATTTCTGAAGAAACAGTTTTGAGTATACTGCAAGTTGAACTTGGTTATTGCATTTCCTATAGGCATGACATCTAATCATGCAATGGCAAACCTAAGCATTTAGACAAGTTTTCAGCGGAATATTTCTAGGCGTATAGTAAAACCTATAGGCAAGTTATCTAGCAGTAAAAGTGAACACCCGTAGAAATGTTATCTAACATATAATAGCAAAAAGACCATATAATAGCAGAAAGACATATGGGCATGTTATCTAACACAATAGCAGAATGAGCCAAGCAAACACTATATGCAGTATTTCTACCCATTCTCATGCAAACGTTAAAAACTAAACCCAGTTTCCCAATTCACTATTGCCCCAATTGTTATTACAAATTGTCACACCTCCTTTTTCCCGAGGGGAATAGGGATAGGGGAGTTTTTTCAATTTAAGTGACATTAATCGAAATGGAATTATTTTATTTAATTTGAAGTCGCCACTTGGGATAATTTTATGGTGTCCCAAGTCACCTGTTTAAACCTATTGTGCATTTTTTACTCTTTAAACCGCTTTTAATTATTTAAGGAATTATTTTTGGAACAAGTCACGATGTCGTACACTTGTCGTTTTGGTACACGTCGCAAACCATGCCACATAAAATGCACCCGCGATTTACAACATGTTTATTCTTATTATTGTTCGAAGTTATTGTCGGGTCACGTGAAATGCACACCCGAATTGGGATTTACGTATCGTGACCATGCCACGAGAACCGTACTTATAGTCACGATGTTTTATTTACGCGTCTAAAACACAATACGATGTTCATATTTTGGAATCGTAATTATATTACATGAACGCATATATACTCATGATAATTAAAAAAATGTGCCTAAAGCCCTCTACGATTTAAGAATTATTTTTTTAAAACTAGTTTTGCATGACCCTCTTTTATGATTTCAAGAATAATCCCTCACTCCCCAGCTGTATTTTTCTATTTTCTTGTATCTAGAACAACTATATCAAGAAGGAAAACGGGCAGAAGAATAGAGTCCCTTTTTGATAATATCACGACGCTCAAACTTAGAAAGAAACCTAGATTTTTTTAGCTTTGAACTGTCGCCCCTTGCCCCTCTTTTCCATTTTTTATCTGTCTCCGGATCTCTTATGTATGTATACTTATATTGTGATCCCAATTCTTGGAGAGCAAGTCGAGAAAAAATAGGATAAGAATTTTCAGATGTGTGATGTGGGGATAAGGATAAGAGAATATGTATTTTTCAGATTGTGCATCTCTGTGTGCATTTTTTAACGTGACATAAGGATGGGCATAAAGATAAAGGTGCATCTAATTTGAAATTGCAAAAAATATGTTATACCATGTGTCAGTTAGTTAAGTATTGAAGATAGAGAGGAATCTTTGGTGATGTGGAAATATCTATTTGGCTTTATTATTATTTTTTGGTTTATTTTCTTTTTTTGATAATAGTTAAATAAAGTCTAATCCTACTAAATAAGTAAATAAAAATCAAGGTAACATTACTACACTCAATATTTATTTCTTAAACCCTCTCATTTAAAGATAAACTAAACTAAATAAAATTCTTTTTTTGGAAACTTTTCTTTCTTCGTAAAATAAAGATAAAACTTATACTAAAATGTGACTCTCCTTTTTTATGTGATTTTAATTTTCTTAAATAAAACCTACAAAAAATTAAATAAAGGTTAAACTATGTAGATTAAACTTAAAATTATTTACATGCTAAAAAGTGTTGAAAATCCCAAGTATGATAAAAAAAATTAGGTGCTCACAGCTGCCCCTCTTTGCTTGGAAACATGAAGAGTTTTCAGGCAAAGGCAAAGTGAGTCGTGCGACTAATTTTGACCATATCATTATTCAAAAAAGGAAGAAAAATGTCACGACCCTAAAACCCATCCGGTCGTGATGGCGCCTATCGTGAAACTAGGTCATCCGACACAACTCCCAAAATAATCCATTAATCAATAAGAATCATTTTAAGCCTTTAATTAAACAATTGTTTCATAATGTAAGTCTAAATAAACAGTGCGAAAAATAATATACAAGCCCGACATCTGGGTGTCATAAGTCACGAGCATCTACTAAGGTTTGAATACAATGAAAAGTCTGAAAATGTACTAAATACAATCTAATGAAAACAAAAGGGAGACAAGCAGTGCTACGAACGTCGGGCAGCTACCTTGCTAACTCTGATGACTCTGCCACTGAGCAAGCAACACCCACTACCGGGTTCAGAAATACCTGAATCTGCACACAAGATGCAAGGAGTAATGTGAGTACTCCAACTCAGTAAGTAATAAAGGTAAATGAAAGCTAAGCACTAAGAAAACACGTAAACCATGTCAATACGCTACAACAAAGGCAAGATATTTCCAACACAGTACAGAAATTATTTACTTTGTAAATCATGCTCAGTTATGGTAAAAAAAACCTTTTAAAGCAAATTTTTAATTGTTTCAAATGAGTGATAAAATAGTGAGTAAATATGATAGAAACGCAAGTAGCCTCTCGGACAAAACATGTATCATAAATCGCCCCTCGGGCATAATATCAACAGAACCAGCCCCTCGGGCTACCTTACAATCACTCGTAATCAGCTCCTCGGGCATAACTTAAATCAAGAACCGTCCCTCGGGCAATAACATGGAACAACATCAGTCCCTCGGGCTATATCACATATCACACTGGGTACCCACGCTCACTGGGGGTTTTCATACTCCGGGAGGGGCCCCTTACGGCCCAAGCACAATAACAAGCCATCTCGTGGCATAATCAATATATCACTCACTTAGGGTACCCGTGCTCACTGGGGGTGTACAGACTCCGAGAGGGTCCCCTTACAGCCCAAGTGCAATATCAAGCCATCTCGTGGCATAATCAAATAGGCTCTCAGCCTCATATCAAGCCACCTCATGGCATAACAAATTAGGCCCTCGGCCTCATAATCATAAATCAGTACCACACTGCTGTGGCGCGTAGCCCGATCCCATAATATCCTCAGAACACAAGCCCTCAGCCTCACTCAGTCAGAAATCTCTCATGCCACTCGGGCAACAGTAAAACATGAAGCATCATTTAAAATATCAAAATGGAGTAAATATGGCTGAGTTATGAAAACAGTAGAATACAGCATGACTGAGTACAAATATGAAGTCAAAACAGTGAGGAATAATAGTAAAAATTCACTAAGGGTCCAAAACAGTTGGCACGAGGCCCAAATATGGCATTCAACCAAAAACATGATAATGCTTCCCAAAATACAGTGATATCAAACAAGTTTTAATCAAATACGTGACTTAACAGTCATACGGTACGGACTAAGTCACAATTCCCAATGGTGCACGACCCCACGCTCGTCATCTAACGTGGGTGCCACCTCAAAGTAGCATAACGATGTGAAATCCTGGGTTTCATACCCTCAGGACAACATTTACAATCATTACTTACCTCGATCCGGTCCAAACTCTAGCCCGCGATGCATTTGCCTCTCGACTCAGCCTCCGAATTCTCCAAATCTAGCCAAAAGCAGTTTCATACCATCAAAATATTCTAAGGGAACAAAGTCCACACGAAAATATCCAATTTATACCAAAATTCCCAAAATTGACCAAACCCTGCCCCCGAGCCCACATCTTGAATTCCAATAAAAATTACAAAACTAGAATCCTTACACTCTCACGAGTTTATACATACCAAGAACATCCAAATCGGACATCAAATGCCCATTCAAATCCCCAAAAGAATCCTCAAACTTTTCTTCCATTTTCCCCCAATTCCCACTCTAATTTCTCAAATTAAATGATGAAATTCAAGACTAAATCATGGAATTAAACCAAATATAAGTGAAAAATACTTACCCCAATAGTTCCACTGAAAATCTCCTCAAATTTCACCTTCTCCAGAGCTCTCCAATGGTTTTTGTGATATTGGACTCAAACCCTCGATTTTGAACTTAAACATTCTGCCCAGATTTTTTCTTCTTCGCGAACACGGCCTCACTCTCGCATTCGCATAGCACAAATTACACTGCCTCTCCACTTTTACCATCGTGAATGCGGACGCTATCACACGAACGTGATGCTTCGCCATTCCAGTCTTTCGCGAACGCGTTAATGATCTCGCGAACGCATAGCTCAAGGGCCTGTGGTGCCCAACGACCTCACTCCTCTTTGCGAACGCGACCCCAATCACGCGTCTGCGATGTACAGGTTGCCTTCACCTTTGCATTCACATCCTCTCCCTCACAAACACGTAGAACAAAATCATCGCCACACAAAACACCCTTCGCGAACGGGATGCACCCTCCGCGAACGCGATGAACAAAAATCTCTGCAATAAAAACCAACAAAACTGCCAAGTCCAAATTCCAAAAATTGATCCGTTAACCACCCGAAACTCACTCGAGGCTCCCCAGGACCTCAACCAAACATGCCAACATATCCTATAACCTCATTACAACTTGTTTCAACCTTCGAAATGCTCAAAACAACATCAAAACACCAAAATCACATCGGACTCAAGCCTAAGAATTCCAAAAACTTCTAAATTCTGCTTTCGATCAAAAATTCTATCAAACCTCATCCAAATGACCTGAAATTTTGCACACACGTCCCAAATGATACAACGGACCTACTCCAACTTCCAGAATTCCATTCCGACCCCTATATGAAAATCTCACCTATCAACCGGAAAATGCCAAAATCCCAATTTTGCCGATTCAAGCCTAAACCTTCCGCGGACCTCCAAAATAAATTTCGATCACGCTCCTAAGTCCCAAATCACCTCATGGAGCTAACCAAATCGTAGGAATTCCAATCAAAGATCATATACTAACAAGTCAAAACTCGGTCAAACATTTCAAATTTTAAGCTTCAAATATAGAACTGTTCTTCCAAATTCATTCCGATTACCCTGAAAACCAAAACCAACGATTTATATAAGTCATAATACATCACACGGGGATAGCCATGCCTGGGAACTGGCAGGCAAAGTGCAAAAGCTCAAATCGATCGTCCGAGTCGTTACATCCTCACCCACTTAAACATACGTTCGTCCTCAAACGTGTCCAGAGTTGTTCCGAAAACTATCAAGTCGCTGTGTAATCTTAACATGCATATACCCGGGGGTGATACCATGTCACCCTATCTCATATAGGTCTGATAACACAATGTAATTGTAGGTTTCACAATCTAACCTAGCCCATAAACCTTGGAACCTTATTTCCACTTCTGAAATCATTTAGAAGATCAGAATCTCACATCTATACTATGAATGAGTCCGAACAAGTTGTAACAAACCATACCTGCAACCTCAGATGCAATTACATGATATACCACATAACTCAAACACTCGCAGCGATAACTTCTAATCACAGCAGTTGCTCAAAACAACCGAATATCGATAATAAGCCTCTTATCAAATAAAGCCTCATTCCAACACTTCTGTATACTGCCGATGATAAATGAAACACGTAGAAAGTCATAACCATTCCCCAGATCAACCATTCGTGAAGCCACTTCCCCTTTGGTAAGAACCATAGCAAATTTCTGAGCCGAACATCGATATTATCCTTCCAACATGCTGAAATCGAATCTGTTTGTATCCATTCTAGATCCCAACAATCTCATATAATCCAACACAACTACTCTTGTGACATGACACATCAATACCATCTAAATCCACAACTTGTACAATCCGCACACCAATAAGAAACAATCCGAACGTACTTAAATCATGAAAAATGACTCAAATGAAAGAGCTGTACCCCAAGCTCGCCAATACCACAAGAACACAATGTTGAGAACCCATCATACATCGTAGAAATAGAACACCCGAATAAACCCGAAGGGTCATACCTCCACATAACTTTGCTGCAATGCGCAACCCTATCCAAACAATAGCCCACATGAAACACCTCAAGTCACTATGCTCAAAATCGACAACCATGCGTAATTCGATGTCTAGAACCGAAGTAAGTCATCACAACCACGGCGAAACAATTGATATAACATTACACAAACCTGAAAGGACATAACCGATACGCCATCCGCCGAGCAATACCAATACTCTTCCCGCACAAATTCCACTGAGAGACCCCAACAAATCCGCACCACATGTGCCTATAACCAACAAATCCCAACACATCGCAACAGGGAAAGGTATTCATAGATCTCCACCAATGAACCCTTTATCAAGGAGTTCCTGAAGTTGTTCCCTCAATTCCTTTAACTCCACCGGCACCATACGATATGATGCCCAGCACCAAATCAATACCGGAATCAACAACCCTGTCTGGTGACATGCCCAGCAGCAGGAAACACATCCGAAAAATCCTTCACCACAGGAACTGAATCAATAGAAGAAGTCTCTACACTGAACCGTAACCTTACACACATAAATCTCAATACTTCACAACATACCGCATATACCATACCATCCTAGGATAAACATGAGAACTTCATATCCCTTCCGATCCACAAGCAGCTACGTACCCAACTGGCCAAGAACTTTCCATTTGATCCCATCTAGGAGAAAATCACTATACATCACATGCTCCTCACGCCTGTAGAAAATATACATCTCTAACCGTGGTAGAAACCATCAAGAACTCTCTGAATTCCATTTGGACAAAACTAAACCGTAAGGACTAAATCTTTCTAACTCAACCAAGCTACGCTGGCCACTAAAACCAAAAAGCACTGTCGTAAAACACCTGTAGAAACTCATTGCCTCATAAGCACCCAAAGAACTCATCATAACCCTTACCATGCCGATCGGCCTACTACCAAGTTGCCCTATTTATTCAAGTTCCTTCAAAATTACCTTCAAATTGATACTTCTCCTTACCATAATACCATAATTCCTCAAACCAGACTCACCACACGAGACCCAAGCATAAAACCACACCATCTAATGCTCATAAGCCGCTGAATACTCTCTTAATTATTCCCAAAAGTACCACATTCAAATTACCTACCCCGAAGAAACTTTCTGTGAATCCAAAGTCATTACCTTCACCTTCCTGATACTGATATATAGAATTCCCTAATTGATATAGAAATACCATAAGTCTTGACACTCTCTAATGCAAACCTCAGTTTCTAACCAACTATACTACCTGAAAATCTCCAACTATTACATGTAAAATCTTGAACCCATTAGAACCATTTCTGACAGCCTTTCGCTCTACTCAAACCGCAATTATACCGATCAAATGGACCGGATGACCTATGCTCCATTAGCACTCCGATACTGCAGAATGTAACCTCACCTTAATGAAACCAAGCAACTTCCTGTTCTATGCATCATACATCCTTTACCAATAACAACTCAAGTCTTTCCGTGATTCTCATACACCCATAAAGCATAAAATAACATGTATTGAAATTTCCTTTACTCAAGCCCTCCTCGGTCTCAACCTTCGTAAGCCATAACTGATTCACCAGCACGCCTCAAATTGGAACCAACATAGCACATAATCGTGCAATCAACTAATCAATAGCAGACTCCCCCACTTGGCTCAAAGCCATAGATCAAAATACACCATAACTCATAATGCATATACTCTATTACTGCCATAATACCATAATGAGATTAAACTCCATACTTCATAGCTCATGAAACACAGACCATCTAGTACTTTAAACCTTCTACAAATCTCGTATTCACCCTCATAACAGTCAAGCCAACTCTCTTAGGCGACCCAAATTCAAATTGCAACACCTATCTTCCACTGGTAACAGAGATCTTCCAATAAACGACATAAAGGATCACATAAACTTCTGAACAATACGCAGGAGATAACCCACTTGATTTGCCTCAAACTAACATCTCTTTATACCCTTTAACCGGCATAAACATTACGCAGTCACTTAATCTTCCTGAGTCTAACTCATATCACAACGTGAAATTTACTTCACTTCCAACTAGGCAACATGAAAAGTTCCTTCAGCCTGCCTACAACTCGGGCTATACATCAAATCACGTTGGAAATCAAGCACCAAATAGTTCTTTGTATCCTCAGGTAGACCCTACTCATCTCATTTAATTCATATGAACACATCTCGCAGTCACATCACACTCATCACGTAGCTATCCAGTCATTACTCCTACTAATAGGGACACTATTGGACATATAGATCCAAAAGCACATGCTTACACGATCAATGCCTCAGAGCTCAAGCTATAGGTAAAATCCAGCCTCAAGTCCTCCAGACTAGCCCAACATCAACACATAGGGATCATGTCTTCCCCCTTGATCAGAAAATCACAAGTCATCGATGCATATCTGATACTGAGCGCTCATGCGCGCATACAAATGCGTGGAAGGAAATCAAAGAGTTACATTTCAAGTTGAATCAAGGACGCACGGTAAGAGTTCAAGAATGTGATGTTTTTCCTAAAGGTTCTGCAGCCTCCCTCGGATAAGTACAGACGTCTCTGTACCGATCCGCGAGACTTTACTAAACATGCTTATGACTCGTGACACCTATGTAACTTAGGGTCTGAAACCAACTTGTCACGACCCTAAAACCCACCCGGTCATGACGACACCTATCGTAAAACTAAGTCAGCCGACACAACTCCCAAAATAATCCATTAATCTATAAAAATCATTTTTAAGCATTTAATTAAACAAATGGTTTATAATTTAAGCCTAAATGAATAGTGTAGAAATAATACATAAGCCCGACATCGGGGTGTCACAAGTCACGAGCATCTACTCAGGTCTGAATACAACAAAAAGTCTAAAAATGTACTAAATACAATCTAATGAAAACAAGAGGGAGACAAGCAGTGTTGCGAACATCGGGCAGCTACCTTGCTAACTCCAGTGACTCTGCCACTAAGCAATCAACACCTCTATCGGGTTCAGAAATACCTGAATCTGCACACAAGGTGCAGGGAGTAATGGGAGTACTCCAACTCAGTAAGTAATAAAGGTAAATGAAAGTTGAGCAGTAAGAAAACACGTAAACCACGTCAATATGCTACAACAAAGGCAAGATATTTCCAACAATGTACATAAATTATTTACTTCGTAAATCATGCTCAGTTTCAGTAAAAAAAACATTTTAAAGCAAATTTTCAATAGTTTCAAACGAGTGATAAAACAATAAGTAAATATGGTAGAAACGTAAATAGCCCCTCGGCAAAACATATATCATAACACACCCCTCGGGCATAATATCAACAGAACCAGCCCCTCGGGCTACCTCACAATCACTCGTAATCAGCCCTTAGGGCATAACTTAAATCAAGAACCGCCCCTCAAGCAATAACATGGAAGAACATCAGCCCCTCGGACTATATCACATATCACACTAGGTATCCACGCTCACTAGGGGTGTACAGACTCCGGGAGGGGCCCTTTACATCCTAAGCGCAAAAACAAGCCATCTCGTGGCAAAATCAATATATCACTCGCTTAGGGTACACACGCTTAGTGGGGGTGTACAGACTCCGAGAGGGTCTCCTTACAGCCCAAGCGCAATATCAAGCCATCTCGTAGCATAATCAAATAGGCTCTCAGCCTCATATCAAGCCACCTCATGGCATAACAAATTAGGCCCTCGACCTCATAATCATAAATCAGTACCACACTGCTGCGGCGCGTAGCCCGATCCCATAATATCCTCAGAACACAAGCTCTCAGCCTCACTCAGTCAGAAACCTCTCATGCCACTCGGGCAACAGAAAAACATGAAGCATCATTTAAAATATCAAAACGGAGTAAATATGGCTGAGTTATGAAAACAGTAGAATACAACATGACTGAGTACACATATGAAGTCAAAACAGTGAGGAATAGTAGTAAAAATTCACTAAGGGTCCAAAACAGTTGGCACGAGGCCCAAATATGGCATTCAGCCAAAAACATGATAATGCTTTCCAAAACATAGTGATATCAAACAAGTTTTAATCAAATACGTGACTTAACAGTCATACGGGACGGACTAAGTCACAATCCCCAACTGTGCATGACCCCACGCTTGTCATCTAACGTGTGTGCTACCTCAAAGTAGCATGACGATGTGAAATCCGAGGTTTCATACACTCAGGACAACATTTACAATCATTACTTACCTCAACCGGGTCAAAACTCTAGCCCGTGATGCCTTTGCCTCTCAACTCGGCCTCCTAATGCTCCAAATATAGCCAAAAGCAGATTTATACGATCAAAATATGCAAGGGGAATATAGCCCACTCGAAAATATCCAATTTATACCAAAAATCCCGAAATTGACCAAACCTGGCCCCCGGGCCCACGTCTCGGATTCTGAAAAAAATCACAAAACTAGAATCATTGCACTCTCACGTGTTCATACATACCAAGAACATCCAAATTAGACATCAAATGCCCATTCAAATCCCCAAAAGATTCCTCAAACTTTTCTTCCATTTTCCCCAATTCCCACTCTAATTTCTAAAATTAAATGATGAAATTCAAGACTAAATCATGGAATTAAACCAAATATGAGTGAAGAATACTTACCCCAATAGCTCCACTGAAAGATGTAACGACCCGATCGATCGTTTTGAGTTTTTGCAATTCGCTCGCCTGTTCTCAAGCATGGCTAACCCCGTGTGATGTATTATGACTTATGAAAATCATTGGTTTTGGTTTTCAGGGTAATCGAAATGAATTTGGAAGAACAGTTCTCAGTTTGAAGCTTAAAATTTGAAAAGTTTGACCAAGTTTTGACTTGTTAGTATATGATCTCGGATTGAAATTTTTATGATTTGGTTTACACTGATAGGTGATTTGGGACTTAGGAGCGTGATCAAAATGTACTTTGGAGGTCTGCGGAAGGTTTAGGCTTGATTTGGCGAAATTGAGATTTGGCAATTTTCGGTTCGTATGTGAGATTTTGATATAGGGGTCAGAATGGAATTCCGAAAGTTGGAGTAGGTCTGTTGTATCATTTGTGACGTTTGTGCAAAATTTTAGGTCATTCGGACGATGTTTTATAGACTTTTTGATCGAATTCAGAATTCAAAAGTTTTTAGAATTCTTAGGCTTGTATCCGATGTGATCTTGGTGTTTTGATGTTGTTTTGGGCGTCCCGAAGGTTGGAACAAGTTGGAATGATGATATGGGATATGTTTGCATGTTTGGTTGAGGTCCCGAGGGCCTCGGGTGAGTTTTTGGTGGTTTAACGAATCAAATTCTTGTTTTGAAAGTTGCAGATTTCTTCAGATCAATGCTGCAGAGTTTTGCTCTTCGCGTTTGCGAGAGGGCCCTCGCGTTCTTGAAGAGATGTTGTGTGAGGTAGGCCAGTTACCCCTCGCGTTCGCGATGTTGGTCCCGCGTTTGCGAAGGTTGAGTCTGATTGTACATCGTGAACGTGTGGCATGGTTCGTGTTCGAGTAGAAGGGTCCAGCAAACTTGGGCACCATTCCCTAAAGCATCATGTTCGCAACTGAAGGAACGTGTTCGCATAGTCTGAGCTGAGTAAGGCATCGCATTCGCGAGGGTGTTTTTGCGTTCGCATAAAAGGAAATTGAGCTGGGAATTATTTGTGCTTCGCGAACGCGAGGGTGCTGCCGTGTTCGCGATGAAGAAAATATCTGGGCAAAATGTTTAAGTTCAAAATCGAGGGTTCAAGTCCAATATCACAAAAATCATTAGAGAGCTCAAGAGAATTTGAAATTTGAGGAGATTTTCAGTGGAGAAATTGGGGTAAGTATTCTTCACTCATTTTGGTTTAATTCCATGATTTAGCCTTGAATTTCATCATTTAATTTGAGAAATTAGAGTAGGAATTGGGGAAAAATGGAAGAAAAGTTTGATAATTCTTTTGAGGATTTGAATGGGCAATTAATGTCGGATTTTGATGAATTTAATATGGGTAGACTCGTGAGAGGTTAAGGATTCTATTGATGTGATTTTTATCGGATTTCGAGACGTGAGCCTGGGGGCCGGGTTTGAGAAATTTTAAGATTTTTGATGTAAATTGAATATTTTCGAGTGGGCTTTGTTCCCTTAGCATATTTTGATGGTATGAATCTGCTTTTGGCTAGATTTGGAGCATTCGGAGGCCGAGTCAAGAGGAAAAGGTATTGCGGGCTAGAGTCTGGACCGGATTGAGATAAGTAATAATTGTAAATGTCTGTCCTGAGGGTATGCAACCCCGGATTTCATATCGTTGTGCTATTTTGAGGTGACGCGCATGCTAGATGACGAGCGTGGGGTCGTGCACTATTGGAGATTGTGACTTAGTCCATCCTGAATGACTGTTTTACTGTGTATTTGATTGTTAACTGTTTGCTATTATAATGTTTTGGGTTGAATGCCATATTTGGACCTCGTGCCAACTATTTTGGACCCTTACGAGATTCTTACTACTATTCCTCACTGTTTGACTTTATACTTGTACTCAGTTATTCTATATTTCACTATTTTTATAACTCAACCATGTTTATACTATTTTCACATTTTAAATGATATTTTGAGCTGAGCATCATATTTTACTGTGCCCGAGTGGTTTTTTTAGAGATTCCTGACTGAGTAGGGCTGAGGGCTTGTGTTGTGAGGTTATTATGGGATGGACTGCGCGCCGCAGCAGTGTGGTACTGATTTATGATTTTGAGCCCGAGGGCCTGATTTGTTACGCCGCGAGGTGGCTTGATATGAGGCCGATAGCCTGTTTGATTATGCCACGAGATGGCTTGATATTGCGCTTGGGCCGTAAGGGGCCCCTCCCGGAGTCGTTACACCCCTAGTGAGCGCGGGTACCCTGAGTGAGTGATATATTGATTATGCCACGATATGGCTTGTTATTGCACTTGGGTCGTAAGGGGCCCCTCCCGGAGTCTGTACACCCCCAGTAAGCGCGGGTACCCAGTGTGAGATAAGATATAGCCCGAGGGGCTAATGTTGTTCCATGTTATTGCCTGAGGGGCGGTTCTTGATTTATGTTATGCCCGAGGGGCTGATTACAAGTGATTGTGAGGTACCCCAAGGGGCTGGTTTTATTGATATTATGCTCGATGGGCGGTTTATGGTACATGTTTTTGCCCGAGGGGCTGTTTACGTTTCTATCATGTTTACTCATTGTTTTATCACTCGTTTGAAACTATTGAAAATTGTTTTTAAAAGGTTTTACCGAAACTGAGCATGATTTACGAAGTAAATGATTTCTGTACTGTGTTGGAAATATCCTGCACTTGTTGTAGCGTTTTGACATGGTTTACGTGTTCTCTTATTGCTCAACTTTCATTTACTTTTATTACTTACTGAGTTGGAGAACTCACATTACTCCCTACACCTTGTGTGCAGATTCAGGTATTTTCGAACCCGGTAGCGGGTGTTAATTGCTCAGTGGCAGAGTCATCGGAGTTAGCAAGGTGGTTGCTCGACGTTCGCGGCCCTGATTTTCTCCTTCTTATCTTCATTAGACTGTATTTAATACATTTTCAGACTTTTTGTTGTATTCAGACCTTAGTAGATGCTCGTGACTTGTGACATCCCGATGTCGGGCTTGTATATTATTTCCGTACTGTTCATTTAGACTTACATATTAATTAAATGGTTAACTCGGACGTTGTGTCAGTTGGCCTAGTTTCACGATAGGCGCCATCACGACCGTGTCAGTTTTAGGGTCGTGACAAGTTGGTATCAGAGCTTAGGTTACATAGGTCTTGCAAGTCATGAGCAGGTTTAATAGAGTCTCGTGGATCGGTATGGAGACGTCTGTACTTATCCTCGGGAGGCTACTTCACCTTTAGGAAAAACATCACATTTTTGAACTCTTATCGTGTGCCCTTGATTCAGCTTGAAATGTAACTCATTGAATTCCTTCCACACATTCGTATGCACGTATGAGCGCTCAGTACCAGATGTGCACCGATGGCTTGTGTTTTCCTGATCGAGGGGCGAGATGTGATCTATGTGTTGAGGTTGGACCAGTCTGGAAGACTTGAGGCCGGATTTTTGCCTATAGCTTGAACACTGAGCTATTGATTGTGTGAGCACGTGTTTCTAGATCAATATGTTCTATTGTGTCCCTATTAAGGGAAGTGATGACGGTATAGCTACGTGATGAGGGTGATGTGATTGGGAGATGTGTTCATATGAATTGAATGAGGCGAGAAGGGTCTGCTCTCGGGTAGCAAGAAGTATTTGGTGTTTGATTTCCATCGTGATTTGATGTATAGCCCCAAGTAGTGGATGTTATGAAGAATCTTTTTCATGTTGCCTAGTTGGGAAGTGAAGAAGATTTCACGTTGTGATATGAGTTCAGACTCAAGAAGATTAAACGAATGTGAAATGTTTATGACGGTGGAAGGGTGTAAAGAGATGTTAGTTTAAGGTGAGACAAGTGGGCTATCTCATGTTGATTGTTCTAAAGTTTGCGTGATTCTTTATGTCGTTTATTTGAAGATGTTTGTTACCAGGGAAATATATATGTTACAATTTGAATTTGGGTCGCTTAAGAGAGTGGGCTTGACAGTTATGAGGGTGAATACGAGATTTGTAGAAGATTTGAAGTACTAGATGGTCTATGTTGTACGAGCTTATGAAGGATTGAGTTTAATCTCACTATGGTGTTATGGCAGTAATAGAGTATATGCATTATGAGTTATTGTGTGTTTTGATCTATGGCTTTGAGCCAAGTGGGGAAGTTTGCTATTGAATAGTTGATTGCACGGTTATGTGCTATGTTGGTCCCAGTCTGAGGTATATGGTGAGTCAGTTATGACTTACGGAGGTTGAGACCGAGGATGGCTTGAGTAAAAGAAATTTCAATAAAGGTTATGTTATGCTTTATGGGTGTATGAGAATCATGGAATGACTTGAGTTGTCATTGGTAAAGGATGTACGGTGCATAGAGCAGGAAGTTGCTTGGTTGTATTAAGGTGAGGTTGCACGCTGCAGTGTCGGAGTGCTAATGGAGCACGGGTTGTCCGGTCCATTTGATCGGTCTAATTGCGGTTTGAGTAGAGTGGATGACTCTCGAGAATGGTTCTAATGGGTTCAAGGTATTACATGTAATAATTGGAGATTTTCAGGTTGTATATTTGTCTAGAAACTGAGGTTTGCATTGGAGGGTGTCAAGACTCATGGTATTTCTATATCATTATGGATTCTACACATCAGTATCAGGAAGGTAAAGGTAATGGCTTTAGATTCGCAGGAAGTCTCTTCGGGGAAAGTATTTCGAATGTGGTGCTTTTGGGGATATTTGAGAGAGTAGTCGGTGGTCTATGAACCGTAGGATGGTGTGGCTTTATGCTTGGTCTCGTGTGGTGAGTCTGGGCTGAGGAATTGTGGTGTTATAGCAAGAAGAGGTATGAAGTTGAAGGTAAATCAGAAGGAACTTGGATAGATGGGATATCTTGGTAGTAGGACGGATCGGCATGGTAAGGATATGACTAGTTCTTTGGGTGCTTACGAGGTAATGAGTTTCTACAGGTGTTTCGCGGCAATGCTCTTAGGTTTTAGTGGCCTGCGTAGCTTGGTTGAGTTAGAAAGATTCAGTCCTGACGGTTTAGTTTTTGTGCAAATGGAATTTGGAGAGTTCTTGATGGTTCTACCATGGTTATAGATGTATATTTGCCACGAGTGTGAGGAGCATGGAACGTGTAGTGATTTTCTTCTAGATGGGATCAATCAAAAATTGTTGGCTAGTTGAGTACGTAGTTGCTTGTGGCTCGGAAGGAATATGAAGTTCTCATGTTTATCCTAGGATGGTATGGTGTATGCAGTATGTTGTGAGGGATTGAGATTTGCATGTGTAAGGTCACAGTTCTGTTTTGAAAGGAAGGTAAAAAATTCTTAAGCAGCATGTACAGCTTCAGATAATTAGGGAAATGATATTACTATTTGGCGTGGCTTGATGAGGGTATACGTTTTAGAAAAAGGCAATGTGATTGAGTTGACGATACTTCAGTAGTATTGCGGCACTTTCTTATTGGATCGACTGCTGATTATTTCGAGTTTGCTTGATGGCACAGAAGAATTTTAGGAGTACCTCTTGTGGAATGATTGGGTATTGAGGTATGTTGTATATTCGGACGGTGGAGTTGGGATCAGATATGGTGATTCGCATGCTGTATGGATTTTGAGATTGGGAGTTCTTGTAAATAGGTCATGTCATGGTTGTGGACCGTGTATATCGGTCTAGTGTGGTAACTATTGGAGGTTTGGAAACCCGAGTGGATCCTTTGTTGCTTGGTATGTTGGATTTTGGATGTGATATTGGGTATAGACTGGTTATCTTCGTGTCGTGTTAATATGGATTGTTGCGTTAAGGTGGCGACATTGGCTATTCCGGTAATGCCACGGATAGAGTGGTGAGGTTCGACAGATTATGTGCCCAATGGGGGGGTTTCGTTTTTGAAGACCCAACGGATGGTTAGGGAGGGTTCTCTTTCTTATTTGGCCTTCGTGATGGATGTCAGTGTAGAAACTCCTACCATTTTATTCAGTTCCGGTGGTGAGGGATTTCTCTAGATGTGTTTCTTGCTACCGGGCATGTCGCCGGATAGGGTGGTTGATTTCAGTATTGATTTGGTGTCGGGCACCGTATCGTATGGCACCGGTGGAGTTAAAAGAATTAAAGGAGCAGCTTTAGGAACTTCTTGATAAGGGGTTCATTAGTAGGCCAATATGGATGCATGTTCTACATCGAGTCAGCTTGGTTGACTCGAAGTTGTATTATTGAGGGATGTGTTGATTCAATTGTTACTGAGCTTATTAGTGATCTGGGGAGATCTATGAGTTACCATTTTGTGTTGCGAGGCGTTGGGATTTGTTGGTTATAGGCACATGTGGTGCGGTTTTATGGGGTCTCTCAGTGGAATTCGAGCGGAGGAGTATTGGGTATTGCTCGATGGATGGCGTATCGGTGGTGTCCTTTCGGGTTTGTGTTATGCTATGTCAATTGCTTCATAGAGGTTGTGATGATTGCTTTTGGTTCTAGACATCAAATTACGAGTGGTTGTCGATTTTGAGCATAGTGACTTAAGGTATTTCATGTGGACCAGTGTTTGGATAGGGTCACGTATTGCAGCGAAGTTATGTCGAGGTATGACCCTTCAGGTTAGATTCGGATGTTATATTTCTACGATGTGTGACGGGTTCCCAGCATTGTGCTGTGGTGGTACTGGTGAGATTACGGTACAGCTCTCTCATTTGAGTCATTTTCATGAGTTGAGTATGTTCTGATTGTTGCTTATTGGTGCGCGGATTGCACGAGTTGTGGCTTTAGTTTGTATTGATGTGTCATGTCACCAGAGTAGTTGTGTTGGATTAGATGAGATTGTTGGGATCTATAATGAATTCAAATGGATTCTATTTCAGCATGTTGTAAGGATAATATCGAGGTTCGACTCAGAAATTTGCTATGGTCCCTGCCAAAGGAGAAGTGGTTTCATGAATGGTTGATCTGAGGAATAGTTATGATGTACTGCATATTTCATTTATCATTGGTAGTATACGGAAGTGTTGGAATGAGGCTTTATTTGATAAGAGGTATTATCAGTATTCGGTTGTTTTGGGTAACTGCTGTGATTAGAAGCTATCACTATGTGCGTTGGAGTTATATGGTATATCATGTAATGGCATTTGAGTCTGCGGGTATGGTTAGTTACAGCTTGTTCGGGCTTATTCAGAGTATAGATGTGAGATTCTGATCTTGTGGATGACTTCAGAAGTGAAAATGTGGTTCTAAGGTTTATGGGCTAGGTTGGATTGTAAAATTCAGTTACATTATGTTATGGGGCCTATATGAGATAGGGTGACGTGGGATCACCCCCGCGGTATGTGCATGGTAAGGTTTCACAGTGATTTGATGGTTTTAGGAACAACTCTAGGCACGTTCAAGGGCGAATGTATGTTTAAGTGAGGGAGGATGTAATGACCCGACCGGTCATTTTGAGCTTTTGCACTTCGCTCGCCAGTTCTCGGGCATGGCTAGACCCGTGTGATGTATTATGACTTATGTAAATCGTTGGTTTTGGTTTTCAGGGTAATCGGAATGAATTTGGAAGAACAGTTCTCAGTTTGAAGCTTAAAATTTGAAAGGTTTGACCAAGTTTTGACTTGTTAGTATATGATCTCAGATTGGAATTTTTATGATTTGGTTAGCTCTGTTAGGTGATTTGGGACTTAGGAGCATGATCGGAATGTATTTTGGAGGTCCGCGAAAGGTTTAGGCTTGAATTAGCGAAACTGGGATTTTGGGTTTTCCGGTTGATAGGTGAGATTTTGATATAGGGGTCGGAATAGAATTCAGAAAGTTGGAGTAGGCTCGTTGTGTCATTTGTGACGTGTGTGCAAAGTTTCAGGTCATTCGGACGCGGTTTGATAGACTTTTTGATCAAATTCGGAATTCGGAAGTTTTTGGAATTCTTAGGCTTGAATCCGATGTGATCTTGGTGTTTTGATGTTATTTTGGGCATCCCAAAGGTTGGAACAATTTGGGATGATGATATGGGATATGTTGGCATGTTTGGTTGAGGTCCTGAGTGCCTCGGGTGAGTTTTAAGTGGTTTAACGGATCAAATTCTTGTTTTGAAAGTTGCAGATTTCTTCAGATCAGCGCTGCAGAGCTTTGCTCTTCGCATTCGCAAGAGGGCCCTCGCGTTTGTGAAGAGATGTTGAGTGAGTCAGGCCAGTTATCCTTTGTGTTTGTGATGTTGGTCCCGCGTTCGCGAAGGTAAAGTATGATTGTGCATCGCGAACGCATGGCATGGTTCGCGTTCGCATAGAAGGGTGAAGCAGACTTGGGCACCATGCCCTAAAGTATCGTGTTCGCGACTGAAGGAACGCATTCGTGTAGTCTGAGCTGAGTAAGGTATCGCATTCGCGAGGATGTTTTCGCATTCACGTAAGAGGAAATTGAGCTGGGAATTATTTGTGCTTCGCGAACGCGAGGGTGTTGTCGCATTCGCGATGAAGAAAATACCTGGGCAAAATGTTTAAGTTCAAAATCGAGCTCGGGAGAAGTTTAAATTTGAGGAGATTTTCAGTGGAGCAATTGGGGTAAGTATTCTTCACTCATATTTGGTTTAATTCCATGATTTAGCCTTGAATTTCATCATTTAATTTGAGAAATTAGAGTGGGAAATGGGCAAAAATTGAATAAAAGTTTGAGAATTCTTTTGAGGATTTGAATGGACAATTGAGGTCGGATTTTGATGAATTTGATATGGGTAGACTCGTGAGAGGTTAAGGATTCTATTGATGTAATTTTTATTGGATTCCGAGACATGGGCCCAGGGGCCGGGTTTGAGCAATTTCAGGATTTTTTATGTAAATTGGATATCTTTGAGTGGGCTTTGTTCCCTTAGCATATTTTGATGGTATGAATATGCTTTTGGATAGATCTGGAGCATTCGGAGGCCGAGTAAAGAGGCAAAGGCATCGTGGGCTAGAGTCTGGACCGGATTGAGATAAGTAATAATTGTAAATGTTTGTCCTGAGGGTATGAAACCCCGGATTTCACATCGTTATGCTATTTTGAGGTGACGCACATGCTAGATGACGAGCGTGGGGTCGTGCACTGTTAGGGATTGTGACTTAGTCCATCCTGAATGACTGTTTTACTGCGTATTTGATTGAAAACTATTTGCTATTATCATGTTTTGGGCTAAATGCCATATTTGGGCCTCGTACTAACTGTTTTGGACCCTTAGGGGATTCTTACTACTATTCCTCACGGTTTGACTTTATACTTGTACTCAGTCATGCTATATTCCACTATTTTTAAAACTCAACCATGCTTATACTGTTTTGAAATCTTAAATGATATTTTGAGCTGAGCATCATATTTTACTATGCCCGAGTGGTTTTTTTAGAAATTCCTGACTGAGTAGGGTTGATGGCCTGTGTTGTGAGGTTATTATGGGATCAGACTGCGCGCCGCAGCAGTGTGGTACTGATTTATGATTATGAGGCCGAGGGTATGATTTGTTACGCCACAAGGTGGCTTGATATGAGGTAGATAGCCTGCTTGATTGTTCCACAAGATGGCTTGATATTGCGCTTAGGCCGTAAGGGTCCCCTCCCGGAGTCTGTACACCCATAGTGAGCGTGGGTACCCTGAGCGAGTGATATAATGATTATGCTATAAGATGGCTTGTTATTGTGCTTGGGCCTTAAGGGGCCCCTCCCGGAGTCTGTACACCCCTAGTGAGCGTGGTTACCTAGTGTAATATGAGATATAGCCTGACGGGCTGATGTTGTTCCATGTTATTGCCCGAGGGGCGGTTCTTGATTTATGTTATACCCGAGGGGCTGATTATGAGTGATTGTGAGGTAGCCCGAGGGGTTGGTTCTGTTGATATTATGCCTGAGGGGTTGTTTACGTTTCTATCATGTTTACTCGCTATTTTATCACTCGTTTGAAACTATTGAAAATTGTTTTTAAAAGGTTTTACCGAAACTGAGCATGATTTACGAAGAAAATGATTTATGTACCGTGTTGGAAATATCCTGCACTTGTTGTAGCATTTTGACGTGGTTTACGTGTTCTCTTACTGCTCAGCTTTCATTTACTTTTATTACTTACTGAGTTGGCGTACTCACATTACTCCCTGCACGTTGTGTGCAGATTCAGGTATTTCTGAACTCGGTAGCGGGTGTTGATTGCTCAGTGGCAGAGTCATCGGAGTTAGCAAGGTAGCCGCTCGACGTTCGCGGCCCTACATTTCTCCCTCTTGTCTTCATTAGACTTTATTTAGTACATTTTCAGACTTTTCGTTGTATTCAGACCTTAGTAGATGCTCGTGACTTGTGACACCCCGATGTCGGGCTTGTATATTATTTCTGCATTGTTCATTTAAACTTACATTTTGGGATATTTATTAATTAAAATATTTAAAATGGATTATTATTGATTAGATGGTTAACTCGGAAGTTGTGTCGACTGGCCTAGAATGCTCCAAATCTAGCCAAAAGCAGATTCGTACCATCAAAATATGCTAAGGGAACAAAGCTCACTCGAAAATATCCAATTTATACAAAAAAATCCCGAAATTGACCAAACCCCCCCTCCCCCTCCTCCCCGGGCCCACGTGTCGGAATCCGATAAAAATCACACTAATAGAATCCTTACACTCTCTCTAGTTCGTACATACCAAGAACAACAAAATTAGACCTCAAATGGACCCTCAAATCCCTAATTTACACTCTCCAATTTCAAGCCCTAATTCCCCAATTTTAGGCTTTAAATTCCACAAATTTCATGTTTAAATAAGTAAGAATCAACATAGGATCGAGTATTGAGTTCAAAAATCTTACCTCCAAGTGTTCCCCTTTGATTCCTTCTTCAATCCTCCTCAAAAAGCTCCAAAATCGCTCATAAATGGTGAAAGATAGACCAAAAATCGCGAACATGGCTATTTAAACATTCTGCCCAGGCCAAAAATTCCTTCTTCGCGAACGCGGTCAAAGCCTCGTGTTCGCGAAGTACAAATAATTCATAACTCAAATTTCCTCTTACGCGAACGCGAACACTACCCTCGCAAACACGATGCCTTACTCAGCTTAGCCTACGCGAACGCGTTTCTTCAATCGCGAACGCGATGCTCAATCAGACTCCACCTTCGCGAACGTGGGACCAACATCGTGAACATGAAGGGTAAGTGGCCTGCCTCACTTAACATCTCTTCGCGAACTCGAGGGCCCTCTCGCAAAAGCAAAGAGCAAAACTCTGCAACACTGATCTGAAGAAATCTACAACTTTCAAAGCCAGAATTTGATCCGTTTAACCACCCGAAACTCACCCGAGACCCTCGGGACCTCAACCAAACATGCCAACATATCCCACAACATTATTCAAACTTGGTCCAACCATCGGAACGCTCAAAATAACAAAACAACACCAAATTTGCATCGGATTCAAGCCTAATAATTCCAAAAACTTCCAAATTCCGCTTTCGATCAAAAAGTCTATCAAACCTCGTCTGAATGACCTGAAATTTTGCACACACGTCACAAATGACACAACGGACCTACTCCAACTTCCAGAATTCCATTCTGAACCCTATATCAAAATCTCACATATCAACCGGAAAACGCCAAAATCTCAATTTTGCCAATTCAAGCCTAAACCTTCCACGGACCTCCAAAATACATTCCGATCACGCTCCTAAGTCCCAAATCACCTAACGGAGCTAACCAAATCATAAAAATTCCAAACCAAGATCATATACTAACAAGTCAAAACTTTTAAATTTTAAGCTTCAAATTGAGAACTGTTCTTCCAAATTCATTCCGATTACCCTAAAAACCAAAACCGATAATTTACATAAGTCATAATACATTACACGGGAATAGAGTTAAGACCGGATTGAAGTAAGTAATGATTGTAAATGTTTGTCCTGAGGGTATGAAACCCCGAATTTCACATCGTTGTGCTACTTTGAGGTGACGAGCACGCTAGATGACGAGCGTGGGGTCGTGCACCATTGGGGATTGTGACTTAGTCTATCCTGGATGTTTGTTTTACTGCGTATTTGATTGAAAACTATTTGCTATCATCATATTTTGGGATAAATGCCATATTTGGGCCTCGTGCCCACTATTTTGGACCCTTAGGGGATTTTTACTACTATTCCTTACTGCTTTAACTTTATATTTGTACTTAGTCATGCTATATTCTACTATTTTCATAACTCAACCATGTTTACTCTATTTTGACATATTAAATGATATTTTGAGCTGAGCATCATATTTTATTGTGCCGAGTGGCTTTTAGAGATTTTTGACTGAGTAGGGCCGAGGACCTGTGTTGTGAGGTCATTATGGGATCGGGATGCACGTCACAACAGTGTTGTACTGATTTATGATTATGAGGCCGAGGGCCTGAGTTGTTATTCCATGAGGTGTCTTGATATGAGGCCGAGAGCCTATTGATTATGCCACGAGATGGCTTGATATTGCGCTTGGGCCGTAAGGGTCCCCTCCCGGAGTCTGTATACCCCCAGTGAGCGCAGGTACCCTGAGTGAGTGATATATTGATTATGCCATGAGATGGCTTGTTATTATGCTTGGGCCATAAGGGGCCCCTCCTGGAGTCTATACACCCCCAGTGAGCACGGGTACCCAGTATGAGTGATATGTTGTAGCCCGAGGGGTTGTTGTTGCTTCATATTGAAGCCCGATGGGTTGTTCTTAATCCATGATTGCCCAAGAGGTGGTTCTTGATTCATGTTTTGCCCGAGGGGCTGATTACGAGTGATTGTGAGGTAGCCCGAGGGGATGGATCTATTGATATTATGCCCAAGGGGCGGTTTAGGATACATGTTTTGCCTGAGAGGTTATTTATGTTTCTATCACTTTTACTCACTATTTTTATCACACATTTGAATCTATGGAATGTTGTTTTAAAAGGTTTTACTAAAACTGAGCTTGATTTTTACAAAGTAAATGATTTCTATACTATTTTGGAAATATACTGCAATTGCTATAGCGTTATGACGTGGCTTACATATTTTCTTACTGCTCAAATTTCATTTACCTTTATTACTTACTGAGTTGGAGTACTCACATTACTTCCTATACCTTGTATGCAGATTCAGGTATTTCTGAACCCAGTAGCGGGTGTTGATTGCTCGGTGGCAGAGTCATCGGAGTTAGCAAGGTAGTTGCCCGACGTTCGCAGCATTGCTTTTCTCCCTCTTATTTTCATTAGACTGTATTTAGTATATTTTCAGACTTTTCATTGTAATCAGACCTTAGTAAATGCTCGTGACTTGTGACACCTCGATGTCGGGCTTGTATATTATTTTCACACTGTTCATTTAGACTTACATTATGAAATATTTGTTTAATTAAAGGCTTAAAAATGATTCTTATTGATTAATGGTTGATTTGGAAGTTGTGTCGGCTGGCCTAGTTTCACAATAGGCACCATCATGACCGGGTCGGTTTTAGGGTCGTGACAAGTGGGTATCAAAATATGCGGAGATGGTCTGTGTTGTACGAGCTTATGAAGGGTTGAGTTTAATCGCACTGTGGTATTATGGTAGTGATAGAGTATACGCACTATGAGTTACTGTGTTTTGATCTATGGCTTGAGCCCAAATGGGGGAGTCTGCTATTGAATAGTTGATTGCACGGTTATGTGCTACTTTGGTTCCAGTCTGGGGCGTATTAGGGAGTCAGTTATGACTTACGGAGGTTGAGACCAAGGATGGCTTGAGTAAAAGGAATTTCAATAAAGGTTATGTTATGCTTTATAGGTGTATGCGAATCATGGAATGACTTGAGTTGTTATTGGTGAAGGATGTAAGGTGCATAGAACAGGAAGTTGCTTGGTTGCATTAGGGTGAGGTTACATTCTGCAGTTCAGAATGCTAATGGAATGCAGGTCGTCCGGTTCGTTTGATCGGTCTAATTGCGGTTTGAGTAGAGTGGATGACTCTCGAGAATGGTTCTAATGGGTTCAAGATTTTACATGTATAATTGGAGATTTTCAAGTTGTATATTTGGCTAGAAACTGAGTTTTTCATTAGAGGGTGTCAAGACTCTTGTTATTTCTATATCGTCATGGAGTTCTATATATAGTTTGGACCGGATTGAATGATTGTAAATGTTTGTCCTGAGGGTATGAAACCCCGGATTTCACATCGTTGTGCTACTTTGAGGTGACACACATGCTAGATGACGAGCGTGGGGTCGTGCACCATTGAGGATTGTGACTTAGTCCATCTCGAATGACTGTTTTACTATGTATTTGATTGAAAACTATTTGCTATCATCATGTTTTGGGCTGAATGCCATATTTGGGCCTCGTGACCACTGTTTTGGACCCTTAGGGGATTTTTACTACTATTCCTCACTGTTTTGACTTTATATTTGTACTCAGTCTTGCTATATTATATTGTTTTCATAACTCAGCCATGTTTACTCTATTTTGACATCTTAAATGACATTTTGAGCTGAGCATTATATTTTACTGTGCCAATTGGCTTTTAGATATTTTTGACTGAGTAGGACCGAGGGCATGTGTTATAAGGTTATTATGGAATTGGGGTGCACACCGCATGAGTATTGTACTGATTTATGATTATGAGGCCGAGGGCTTGAGTTGTTATGCCACGAGGTGGCCTAATATGAGGTCGAGAGCCTATTGATTATGCCACGAGATGGCTTGATATTGTGTTTGGGCCCTAAGGGGCCCCTCCCAGAGTCTGTACACCCCCAGTTTGCGCGGGTAACCTAAGTGAGTGATATATTGATTATGCCACGAGATGGCTTGTTATTGCGCTTGGGCCATAAGGGGCCCTCCCGGAGTCTGTACACCCCTAGTGAGCGCGGGTACCCAGTGTGAGTGATATGTTGTAGCCCGAGGGCCTGTTGTTGTTTCATATTGAAACCCGAGGGGTTGTTCTTGATCCATGATTGCCCGAGGGGCGGTTCTTGATTCATGTTATGCCTGAGGGGATGATTACATTTCTATCATGCTTACTCACTGTTTTATCACAGTACAGAATTCATTTACTTCGTAAATCATGCTCAGGTTTGGTAAAAAAAACTTTTAGAGCAAATTTTCAATAGTTTCAAATAAGTGATAAAATAGTGAGTAAACATGATAGAAATGTAAGCAGCGCCTCGGGTAAAACATGTATCATAAATCGCCCTCCGATATAATATCAACAGAACCAGCCCCTTGGGCTACCTCACAATCATTCGTAATCAGCCCCTCGGGCATAACTTAAATCAAGAACCGCCCCACGGGAAATAACATGGAACAACATCAGCCCCTCGGGCTATATCACATATCACACTGGGTACCTACGCTCATTGGGGGTCTACAAATTCCGAGAGGGGCCCCTTACGGCCCAAGTGCAATAACAAGCCATCTCGTGGCATAATCAATATATCACTCACTCAGGGTACCCGCGCTCACTAGGGGTGTACATACTCCGGGAGGGGTCCCTTACGGCCCAAGCGCAATATCAAGCCATCTTGTGGCATAATTAAACAGTCTCTCGGCCTTATATCAATCCACCTCGTCTCGTAACAAATCAGGCCCTCGGCCTTATAATCATAAATCAGTACCAGACTGTTGCGGTGAGCAGCCCGATCCTATATTATCCTCACAATACAGGCCCTCGGCCTCACTCAATCAGAAACCTCTCAAGCCACTCGGGCAATAGTAAAACATGAAGCTCAGCCCAAAATATCATTTAAAATATCAAAATGGAGTAAATATGACTGAGTTATGAAAACGGTAGAATACAGTATGACTTAGCACAAATATGAAGTCAAAATAGTGAGGAATAGTAGTAAAAATCTCCTAAGGGTCCAAAACAATTGGCACAAGGCCCAAATATGGTATTCAGCCAAAAACATGATAATGCTTTCCAAAACACAATGATATCAAACAAGTTTTAATCAAATACGTGACTTAACAGTCATACGAGACGGACTAAGTCACAATCCCTAATGGTGCATGACCCCACGCTCATCATCTAACGTGTGTGCCACCTCAAACTAGCATAACAATATGAAATCCGGGGTTTCATAACCTCAGGACAACATTTACAATCATTACTTACCTCGATCCGGTCCAAACTCTAGCCTGCGATGCCTTTGCCTCTCGACTCAACCTCTGAATTCTCTAAATCTAGCCAAAAGCAGATTCATACCATCAAAATATGCTAGGGGAACAAAGCCCACTCAAAAATATCCAATTTATACCAAAAATTCCGAAATTAACCAAACCCGGACCCCGGGCCCACATCTCGGATTCCTATTAAAATCACAAAACTAGATTTATTACACTCTCACAAGTTCATACATATCAAGAACATCCAAATCGGACATCAAATGGCCATTCAAATCCCCAAAAGAATCCTCAAACGTTTCTTCCATTTTTCCCCAATTCCCCCTCTAATTTCTCAAATTAAATGATGAAATTCAAGACTAAATCACAGAATTAAACCAAATATGAGTGAAGAATACTTACCCCAATAGCTCCACGTAAAATCTCCTCAAATTTCACCTTCTCCCGAGCTCCCAATGGTTTTTGTGATATTGGACTCAAACCCTCGATTTTGAACTTAAACATTCTGCCCAGATTGTTTCTTCTTCGCGAATGCGGCCTCACTCTCGCGTTCGCGTAGCACAAATTACATTGCCTCTCCACTTTTCCCTTTGCGAACGCGGACGCTATCACACGAACACGATTCTTCTCCATTCCAGTCTTTCGGAACGTGTTAATGATCTCGCGAATGCATAGGTCAAGGGCCAGGGGTGCCCAACGACCTCACTCCTCTTCGCGAACGCGACCCCAATCACGCACTCGCGATGTACAGGTTGCCTTCACCTTCGCGTTCGCATCCTCTCCCTCACAAATGTGTAGAACAAAATCATCGCCACACAAAACACCCTTCGTGAACGCGATGTACCCTCCGCAAACGCGATGAACAAAAATCCCTGCAACAAAAACCAGCAAAACTGCCAAGTCCAAAGTCCAAAAATTGATCCGTTAACCACCTGAAACTCACCTGAGGCCCCCCCAGGACCTCAGAAAAACATGCCAACATATCCCAAAACCTCATTCCAACCTTCAAAACGCTCAAAACAACATCAAAACACCAAAATCACATCGGATTCAAGCCTAAGAATTCCAAAAACTTCCAAACTCCGCTTTCGATCAAAAAGTCTATCAAACCTCGTCTAAATGACCTGAAATTTTGCACACACATACAAAATGATACAACGGACCTACTCCAACTTCCGAAATTTCATTCCAACCCCTATATCAAAATCTCACGTATCAACTAGAAAACGCCAAAATCCCAATTTTGCCAATTCAAGCCTAAACCTTCCAAGGACCTCCAAAATACATTTCGATCGTGATCCTAAGTCCCAAATAACCTCATGGAGCTAACCAAATCGAAAGAAGTCCAATCCGAGATCATATACTAAAAAGTCAAAACTCGGTCAAACCTTTCAGATTTTAAGCTTTAAATTGAGAATTGTTCTTCCAAATTCATTCTGATTACCTTGAAAACCAAAACCAATGATTTACATAAGTCATAATACATCACACGGGGCTAGACATGCTCGATAACTAGTGAGCGAAGTGCAAAATCTCAAAATGACCGGTCGGGTCGTTACAAAAAATAAAATAAAAAGGTGCAACCGAGTCCTGGTTTTGGACAGCCTACATATCCCGGGCCATAAGGGAATCAGGTCGTGTGTACTTCAAGGAAAATGATGGAATGATGAGTTTGGGATTCGAGCGAGGTTCTGTCGAGGCTCCGATCCGTGGTGTTGTTGTTACATCAAAATTAAAATGAAAAAACTAACTAAGCCTATCAGCTACGAGTTACAAGAATCTTATCAATGAGTCTTCTGAAGCTTGATTTTGGGTCTTGGTTGGTTCTTTATGTGGACTCTGATCTGACTCTTGATGCTTGTTAGCTGCAGGTGGTAGTTCATCCTTTTCGACTTTTTTGAATCAAGACGGGACATGCAGGGCTTGTGGCTTTAGTCATGTATTGAGTAGTCCACATTTTTTCTCCGTTTCTACACTTTGAGTTCACTTCTTTTCTTTTCTTCTTTTTCTTTTATTCCTGATTGAGACTTCTTCTTTTTGTCATCTCAAACCCTGTGTCTCAAGGTATAACCTACTCAAACACCAAAACAAACAAATGAACGGAATTTCTCTGCCCCAATTTTCACTAGGAAAATTTCATGAGTTATTTGTAACCAAAAATCTATAGTACTTCATTATTGAAAGAAATAAAATCAAGATTGTGTATTCTTGGGAAAAAGAGATTAAGGAGTGGAGACCCTATATCTAAAATGAAATCAACTAGGGATTGGAGACCCTGTTGTTGGAAAATCATCAACTAGGGAGTGGTGACCCTATGTTGGCATCAGGTTATGATGGCATCAACTAGGGAGTGGAGACCCTATTGTTGGAAAATCATCAACTAGGGAGTGGTGACCCTATGTTGGCATCAGGTTATGATGGCATCAACTAGGGAGTGGAGACCCTATGTTGGCATTAACTAGGGAGTGGTGACTCTATGTTGGCATCAGTTTGCTGGTATCGGGTTATGCTGACATCAACTAGGGAGTGGAGACCCTATGTTGGCATCAACTAGGGAGTGGTGACCCTATGTTGGCATCAGGTTATGCTGGCATCTACTAGGGAGTGGAGACCCTATGTTGGAAAATCTTCAGGTTATGCTGGCATCAACTAGGGAGTGGAGATCCTATGTTGGCCTCAACTAGGGAGTGGTGACCCTAAGTTGGAAAATCATCAGGTTATGTTGGCATCAGGTTATGCTGGCATAAACTAGGGAGTGAGACCCTATGTTGGCATCAACTAGGGAGTGGTGACCCTATGTTGGCATCAACTAGGGAGTGATGACCCTATGTTGGCATCAGGTTATGCTGGCATCAACTAGGGAGTGGAGACCCTATGTTGGCGTCAACTAAGGAGTGGTGACCCTATGTTGGCATCAGGTTATGCTGGCATCAACTAGGGAGAGGAGACCCTATGTTGGCATCAACTAGGGAATGGTGACCCTATGTTGGCATCAGGTTATGCTAGCATCAACTAGGGAGTGGAGACCCTATGTTGGCGTCAACTAGGGAGTGGTGACCCTATGTTGGCATCAGGTTATGCCGGCATCAACTAGGGATTGGAGACCCTATGTTGGAAAAGAGACTAGGGAATGGATACCCTATGTCTAAGATAAAATCAACTAGGGATTGGAGAACCTATGTTGAAAAAAACGCAGCTAGGGATTGGAGACCCTATATTACCATGACTTTGAACTTTTCTTCTTTTCTTTCTTTTCATTTTTTTTCCATCATTATTTTTGTTAAATGAGTGAAAATGCAGGAAAGAATTTGGAGGAGACTTCCCTTTTGGATTGATTATTGTTGCAGAGCTATTTTAGCCTATACGCGGTTTCCTTTGGTTGCACTTGTTCTTGCAAGGTTGCTTTTCGATTGCACTCGTTTCCTGTTTTAAAACAAAGAACAATTGTTAGTTTGAAATGGTGGTTGATTTTGTGGCCTTGAATGTTTCAGTAACTTGATCTTGATTGGCTTCTTTGATGATACTTTCAACTGCAACTAGTTGTTTCTTGAAGGTCGATTTTATTTCTGACCCCGGAGAACCTCTGACTTTTCCAGACTTTGCTATGATGGTTGGTCGCGTGGGATTCAACCTTTTCAACTTTATTTTGCCTTTGAAGGCCTTTCACTTCTGATTTTTTTTAATTTTTAATTTCGGAGCATTGGGGAACTTTTTGGGTGCTCAAACTTTGCTGCAACGGCTAGTCGCGTTGGACTTAACCTTTTTCGACTTTATTTCGCCCTCGTAGGCCTTTCATTTCTGGCTTCTTTCTTCCAATTTCAATTTCAGAGCATTTAGGGTACCTTGAATTTTCAAACCTTTGTCGAGACGGTTAGCCTCGTGGACTCAACTTTTCCAACATCATTTGACTTTATAGGTACTTCAATTTGATTTTCTCCTTCCAAGAGTTTTGATTTTGAAGCATCGGCCGCCATGGGTAGTCGAGGTTGACTTGATGCCCCTGACGAGGTTGGGTGCCTTTTTACACATTAGCTCATGTCAAACAAAAGCCCTGTAAATCAGTCTTACCATCCTTTCTTTGTCTTAGTTTCGAAATAGAGTTAGACCGAAAGGGATTCAAAGAAAAACAAACAATAGGATGGATAGTGAATTTAGACGAGAGGTATCCCTTTCGGGGAAAGGAAAGAAGGACTTATTTGGAGTACATACGAACTTCAATGAACATGACATGCCTCTTGGACTAGATGTCTGATCTGTGTAAACCATCCGACTCTCAGAAATTCTTCACAACTTTTACATCCAAACCGAGAAACCTTTTCCAAGACTATGCCAATGCCAATGGCTACGAGGATCCTTTTTTCGATCAGTGGCGCCCTTTGCAGGCTTTCACCAGCTGACCTCTCTCATTTCTCTTCTCACCGTCGCCTTATAGTGCTCTTTGTGAGTTTTCACTAACAAGATTCTCTCATTTCATTTCTCTCATTTTGGCGTATCGGATCCAAGTAACTCTATCTTCCAATTTGAACCTCTTTGTCGATTGATCAGAAGGACTTGAACAGTGTTTTTGGGTAAAAAGGATTTTGATTGAGTTACAACTTTGGAACCTTTCGGGCGAAACCATCGCCAAACCATTATAACTTCTGCCCAGTTTCAACTTTGGGGAAATTTGAATTTTTATTTTGGTGTGACTGAACCCCAGAGAGAGGCTGCCTACGTATCCCTTCGGAATCAAGTCGAACGTAGTTCAGGAAACTTTGTTGTTGATTTTCTTTTGTTTTTCAGTTTTGTTTTGTTTTCTCTTTCTTTTTCCTTTCCTTTTTCCTTTTTTTCATTTCATTTTCTTTGTCTTTTCTTCCCTTTTTTGTATTTTCCTTTTTCTTCTCTTTTCATTTTTTTATTCATCATTTTTAATAATAACTTCTATATTCCAAAGAGGGTAATCAAAGAATGGGAGCCGGCTTAAAGAGTTTGCAAAGGGTTGAATATTTGGATAGTGATAAAGAAAGCCTTCTTCATCCCAATCAGAGGACATTAATGTTATATAGAGGATCCAAAATAGTACTTTTTGACTGCATTTGCATTGACAATTGTTTGATGGACATTTCCTTCTATGTGTCCCAAGTACAACGTACTCTTTTGGCAGTACTCTTGTTGTCATGTATGGACCTTTCCAATCTGGAACCAATTTTCCTTCAGCTGTTCCAATTCTTTATTTTATTTCCTTAAACTTATCTTCATTGCGATCTAATTCTTGATTCATTATTTCAAGGAGTTTCAGGATCTGGGCATGAAGTCCGTAAGCATGTCATGTTATTGAAATCTGCATTTAACAGAATTGAAAAGAGAATAAGAAAAGTGACAAGACTAAGAAAAGAGACATTCCTGGACAATGAAATATTAATTTCATTTGATTTTTTTTTTATTTTGATGATTTTTTATAAAATTTTAAAGATAGAAGGGTTTACATCAGAAAGTAAGACAATAAAGTAAAATGTCCAGATCACACCCTGAGATAATACAGACGCAGAAAGGATAGCAAGACTGGCTACCAGACTCCCGTCTGATGGGGAACTTTCAAGCTTGGCGACCATTTTTTGGCTTTTCTTCTGTCTCGGCAATGGCTGAATGGCCTTCAGTGCCGGATCAAATTCTTCTTCTTCACAAATCATTTAGGAGTAGGCAGAGGATTGTTTATAATATTAGGAGCCTCTTCGTCCTGGAGAACGATTCTTTCAGCTTCAATCAAGTCTTCAACTGCCTTTTTGAGGATCCAACAGCCCTCTGTATTGTGTTCCACTGCTCCAGAGTGGTATTCACATATAGCATCAGCTCGGTGCGAGGGGGACTCGGGGTTCGGTCAGTTCGGGGCCACTGGCTGCAGCAGACCTAGCCTGATTAGCTTTTGAAACAAGCTTAAGTACGATTCACCAATAGGGGTGAACTGATTCTTTCTGAAAGGCTCTCTTGGGCGATGATTGTACCGGGGGACATTTGGTTGGGATTATATGGAGCTTGGTAAGGATGGGCATTTCTGGGAGATGGAGCTCGATTTTGTGTATAATGTTGTGGCCACGTGCGAGGTTGCGAGTTCATCACCGCATACCAATAAAACCAACCACGTGAACAGAACTTGGCTAATTTGCTCATACCACAACCTTGTTAGTTTTGAGACATTTAACATATAGGAAATCGCACGTTGGGATGCAATGCACCTAACAGTTAAACACTTCTACCACGTATTTGAACGGTTGCATGTTTCATCCCGGCCTTAACTAACCCTTTCAGTATGTACCTCTTTTTTTTTATTTCTGCCTCTCTTTAATCACTCTTGATTTTTTTTCATTTTGTTTCTGTCGCTCTTTTATTTTTTGGCACTCTATTTTTTTCACTCTTTTTTTATTTTTTGTCACTCCTTTCTTTTCTTTTCTTTTCACTCAATTTTTCTTTCTTTTTTTCAGTTTATTTTTCACTAAATTGTTTTTATGGCTATGATCGAATCCGATGGGGATTGCCTATATATCATGGCGCCGCATGAAGTAGATCTTGCGTAGTTCAGAAAGATCGAGAATAGAGTAAATTCGGAAAAATCGGGAATGGAGTAAATAAACTAACTCTCTTTTTTACTTTTTTATAACACAAGAAATGAAAGCGTTTAAAAAAAGAACATAATTTTTTTTTGCATTTCCTTTTTACTTATTTATTGAATATTCGAAAGAAAGGCTATTAAAGAGGAAAAAAATATTTTTGGATTTATTATTTTGATTTTTGATTTTTTTTTGATTTCTTTGAAATATTTGAAAGAAAGGCTTCTAAAGAAGAAAGAATTTTAGTTTTTGGATTTTGATTTTTTTTTTTTTTTTGAGAATTTTTGAAAAGAAAGACTTCTAAAGAAGAAAAAAATACTTTTTGGATTTTTTTTATTTTATATATTTATTTATTTTTGGGAAAAAGACTTCTAAAACAGGTGAAAATATTTTTTTTGATTTTGTTTGATATGTTTTCTTTTTTCGAATTGAATACTTCTAAAAGAAAACAAATATATGGATTTTAGATGTTGCCTCTTAATTTTCGAAAGAGGGACTTTAAAAATATATTTCGGATTTCTGAGTTTTTTTTCTAATTTACAAAAGTACATCTAAAGAAAAGCAAAAATATTTTTGGATTTCAATTTTTCAAATTTTTATGACATTTACGAAAGAAAGACTTCTAAAAAAGTATTTTTTGATTTTTGTTTCTGATTGTTTTTTGAATTTTTGGGAAAACTACTTCAAAATGAAAGAAAACCATATTTTGGATTTTGATTTTTTATTAATTTCTTTTATTTCTTTTTTTTTAACATATGAAAGACTTTAGAAAGAAGGAAAATATTTTTTTGGGTTAAAAAACCTTTTTTTTATTGCTTTTTTTTAAATTTTCTAAGGAAAGACTTCTAAAGAGGAATTAAAGGAAATATTTTTGAATTTTTAAAAATTGGGGCAAGAACCGATGAGGTTTGTCTATGTATCTCACATCCAGTGAGAATCAGACCCGCGTAGTTCGGTCAGTTTTGACAGAACAAGGGAAACATGGCACTTGAAAATTTTGGCTCAATTAGGAATGACCTTTCTTTTTCTTTTTTTTTTTCAGGATTTTCAAATACCTACCTTACTCTTGTTTTTTTTTTATTTTCTTTCCTTATTCTAGAAGCCGGTCAACATGCAAGCCGAAACAAACAGATGCGCGAGTAGCACGTAAGATACATCAGGATGGTCTTTTAATGTGGGTGCACCTATCCTAGATGGACTCAACCCCTTTGTTGGGTCATCAAAGTCAAATGCACGTGATGCAAACAAACATACCTACTAGGGATCCGGTATGAGGCTATATTATTATAGGTTTAAAAACCTGGGTGTATTGTTCTAGACCTGGCTTACCCGAGCGGACAGCTCGAGCTGGGGGGGGAGGTAGCGTACCGGAAATACAGAAGCTTTACCGGCTTTGCAACTTGTACGAACCTCGTTCTAAAATTGGGATATGACTCTAACATAAAAGAAGCCACGCGAAGCGCACGCTTCCCAGAAGATTTAGAAGACTCAAAGAGAATAGGGTTTCATAACAGCAATTCAATCAATATCAAAGCAATAAAAAAGGCATTTAGCACATTAGCCTCAAACACGTAAAAATCAGACAATCATGAAAGTCAATCATAATAGCTATTCTAAGCTCGAACTCTGAACCCTGAACCAGAAGTTCTGGGTTCTTATCCCCTGCAGAGTCGTCGGAGTTGTCACACCTCCTTTTCCCCGAGGAGGATAGGGATATGGGAGTTTTTTCAATTTAAGTGACATTAATCGAAATGGAATTATTTTATTTAATTCAGAGACACCACTTGGAATAATTTTATGGTGTCCCAAGTCACCGATTTATTTAAAATCCCAAATCGAGGAAAGTTGACTCTATTTTTGATCCGCGAACACAGAAGACCGGGTAAGGAATTTTATTAACCCGGGAGAAAGTGTGAGGCACTCCCGAGTTTCGTGATTTTAGCACGGTCGCTCAACTATTAATAATTGGTCTAATTATCTGATTTATTACATCTTTTAAACCTATTGTGCATTTTTGACTTTTTAAACCGCTTTTAATTATTTAAGGAATAAATTTGGAACATGTCACGATGTCATACACTTGTCCTTTTGGTCATCGAGCTTCATACATGATAGAAAATGGAGGAAGATGAAGTTTACTGTTCTTTTTCTCTTAGGTTTGGAGACTGATTTTTGTGGCTTTTTGGAGCTGAAGTTTTGGTTGTGTTAATGGAGTTTTTTTTTTGGGTTATTTTTTGGGGTAAGAAGATAAAGAGAAGTTGTTGTATTTTGTCTCATGGAACAGTTGCATTTTTCTGTTTTCTTGCATCTAGAACAGCTACATCAAGAAGAAAAACGGGCAGAAAAGTAGAGTTCATTATTGATAATATCACGACGCTCAAACTTAGAAAGAAACCTAGGTTTTTTTAGCAATGAATTGTCGCCCCTTGCCCCTTGCCCCTTTTTTCTATTTTTTTATCTGTCTCCAGATCTCTTATGTGTGTATGCTTATATTGTGCTCCCAATTCTTAGAGAGCAAGTCGAGAAAAAATAAGATAAGAATTTTCAGGTGTGTGATGTGGGGATAAGGATAAGAGAATATGTTTTTTGTGATGTGGGGATAAGGACAAGAGAATATGCTTTTTTCAGATTGTGCATCTTTGTGTGCATTTTTTAACGTGACATGAGGGTGGGCATAAAGATAAAGGTGCATCTAATTTGAAATTGCCAAAAATATGTTATACCATATGCCAGTTAGTTAAGTATTGAAGATAGAGAGGAATCTTTGGTGATGTGGAAATATCTAATTGGCTTTATTATTATAATTTTTTGGGTTATTTTTTTTTTTGATAATAGTTAAATAAAGTCTACTCCTACTAAATAAGTAAATAAAAATCAAGATAACATTACTACACTCAATATTTATTTCTTAAAACCTCTCATTTAAAATTAAACAAAACTAAATAAAATCCTTTTTTTTGGAAACTTTACTTTCTTCGTAAAATAAAGATAAAACTTATACTAAAATGTGACTCTCCTTTTTTGTGTGATTTTAATTTTCTAAAATAAAACCTACCAAAAATAAAATAAAGGTTAAAATATGTAGATTAAACTTAAAATTATTTACATGCTAAAAAGTGTGGAAAATCCCAAGTATGGTAAAAAATTAGGTGCTCACACAAATAATTATTACAGATCACAATCGAATGAATTAATTACAAAGTATATAAACTATAGCAAGTCTGCAGCAGGCCCCAAATGCACCTGGACAGACCAGGCCTTCAATTTGCAGCATCTCCAAAGCCCATGTTCATAGGTACAACATGACCAATGGTGAGTGAGTCACCCATATTTCAAAGATAAGCATTCAGAACCCAAATCTCTAGTGCGTCAGAGTTCCCAAGGGCTTCAAGAACCTATCACGACCCGGATTTTCCACCCTCAAGAGTCGTTATGGAACCTACTGGTGAAAGCTAGGCAAGCAAAATTATTCTAATTACTTAACCTTTTCCAATTTTAAACCATTATCAGTGATGAGTAGATATCATACAAATAGCGAAAATAATTAAGCGGGAGATAAAATCTGATAATTTATCTTAATACAAACTACGGAAGTCTAAATACAACTCTACCCAGAATTTGGTGTCACGTGTTCACAGACTGTCTAAGAATACTACAAACAAGGTCTGAATGAAATACATAAGTCTGTCTCTGAATAAGTAAAAACAGTAAGAGAAAAGATAGGAGGAGACTCCAAGGTCCGCAGACGTCTACAGGACTACCTCGGGTCGCATGCGTGGACTGAATGCAGCACCCTCACTGTTGTCCAAACGCTCCGGTATCAGTATCTGCATACAGTGCAGAGTTCAGTATCAGCATAATCGACCCCATGTACTGGTAAGTGCCTAGCCTAACCTCGGCGAAGTAGTGACGAGGCTAGGACCAGACTATCAAATAAACCTGTGCAGTTAAATTATATACAACGAAAATAGAAGCAGATAATTACAACTAAAGTTGGGCGGGGGAAACATGTTGCGGGGAGTGAAAGGTAACAACAGAACGACAGTAAAGAAATATAAGGAATGCATAAATCAATTACCAGCAAAGATAAGGAAATAGAAGAATAGGTACACATGTAATTCCGTTGCAGGCGTGCAACCGGATCCCATTTCATATGATATCGTTGCAGGCGTGCAACCCGCTCCCATTTCATATACTACCATTGCAGGCGTGCAATCCGATCCCATTTCATATATTACCGTTGCAGGCATGCAACCCGCTCCCATTTCATATATTACCATTGCAGGCGTGCAACCCGCACCCATTTCATATATTACCATTGCAGGCGTGCAACCCGCTCCCATTTTATTTGTCAACACCAATCATAAAAGAATCCCGACAAGGGAACAATAGCAATATAACAACATCCTGGAAAGGGAACAATAATATTAAAATAACATCCCGGCAAGGGAATAATAATATCAAAACAAATATCCCGGCAAGGGAATAATAGTATAACAATAACATCCCGGCAAGGGAACAATAATGATAATAACATCCTGGCAAGGGAACAATAATGATAATCCTCATATGAAGCGCAATAAACCACAATGTTTCATAACAATTACAATACAAGACTCACTGGCATGCTTGACACCGACGTATAGATACTCGTCAACATGCCTATACGCCGTACTCCACAGTTACCTGTTGATACCCAATTTTTTCCCAATATATATTTTTAATATGCAAAATAACTTAAAAACAGCATATATATATATATATATATATTTATATATATATATATAGGCATGTCCAAAGGTTTTATTATTTTTTCACAATTTTAAAAGTTTAAATTGATTTATTTTCTCCCTTTTTATCCATAAAATCCCCAATATTTATTTTCAAAATTATTATTTTAATAATTCTTCTATTAGATTTATATATTTATACCAAAATATGGCTAAATTAATTTTTACATATTTTTACAATTACATTTAGTGTTTTTAAATCTAAATTGTAAATTGCAATATTAACCCTTTTAAGGTTTAATTAGGTTTTATATGCATAAAATTGGATGCTATATTTTTAAATTGTTAACTTTGTATTATAAATTATTTTAGCCCTTTAAATTAATTTTCAGAAATTATTTACTATTTTTTATAAATTAAATAGGAAAAAATGGCTATTTAAAATATAGCCAATTTGGCTTTTAATTATAGCCCAATCAAGACCCCAATTCCCAACCCAATTACAACCCCAGACTCAATCCCAAACCCAATTTTATAACCTGACCCACCTACCTCATTCAATCTGGACCATTAATCATTCAGACTAACGATCTCCATTTCCCCTTCCTAAATTAAACCCAAACGACCCCCCCCCCAAACCCTCTCATTCTTCACTCAATCGACTCCCGTCTCTCTCTCTATCTTTGGTTCTCTCTAGAACCTTCTCCCCTCCCCTCCTATCCGATGAACTTCATCCACCTTCTCCGGCCATATCCTTGCCTGAATCCATGGTGGTCTCACCACCTACCAGCCTTATGGCTCCCTCTTGAACATGTGTCATTGTTTTTTAGGCCTTAAAGTGAGCCGGAGGCAGTTCATTCGCCTCCCATGGTTTCCCATTCCATTTTCCGGCCATCTATGGTCGTTCGAATAAGATCTGTGACTTTTTCGGCTAAACCAGTATCTTTTCAAGGTTTTCTCACCTTCTCTGGGTTCTCCGAAACCTTAACTTTAAAGATTTTCCGGCTTTCATTCTGATCTGTATATATTATGAACCTTTTGGTGTTTTTTCTCCAAGGTTTTCCCGATTTGTTTTTCAAAGTGACTCTCCGTCTTCAAGATTAGGGTTTCTTAACTTTCTTTAAAGGATGTCTCCTTTGATTTTCAGTATTGTCGTATGATTTTACTATGTTTAAATGGTTTATTTATGTTTTCTTTACCTGATTCATCACGATTAAAACCCTATTTGTTTTGGTTCTATCCGGGGTTCTAGAACTAACTTTGTTTACTTGATTTGTATATACATCTGTTTCGATTGAGTTCTCTATGGTTAGATCCTTTTCTTTGTTTATCTTAACTGATTCTGAGTTCTCACCGCTTTTTGACTCAACTCTGTTAAAACCCCAATTTCTTAAAGATTTCTTCATTTGTTATATGAGTTTTAAAGACTCTCCTTACTTGTTTCTGTGTGTTGGCCTGATCTTCTTTACCTGTTAGGATCGTTTTTCACTCTGGTTCTATGTGCTAGCCATGACTACTTGACTTTGTTGATTACCATGCTTCGAGTAGTCCTTAGCCTACTCATGTCACTTCTGTATATTTGTGTTCATCTAGTTTGATTCTTTCTGTCAATATGTTTGATCTTGTATGTCTGATACGCCTGTTCATTCTTCATTATTTATATGTCGAAGTGCAAAATCATGACTCCCTTTTGATGGATCCTGATTTCATTAAGTTACAGTTTGATTGCAAGGGTCTCCTATAGACCCCTAAAATTTTACTCGTTTGTTTAAGTTGATTGATTCCATTCCCTTATTTACTGTGGCGCTTCATTCTTGCTGAATACTTTCCTTAAATTAAGTATATTTTGTACTTAGACTCAATTATATACTCTATGCTTTTACTACTCCTTATATGGTAAAAACCGATCTTTCTCAACTGATTTTCTTTCCTTAAGTTGTCCTTGTTAGTATCCGTTAAGCTGTAATTCCTTGTTTAAAGGGGAGTACTTGTATTAATTGGATTCTAATTGTGATTATTTCCATATTTGTGCTAAACCTTTACTTGTTACCTTATTTTTTACCTACTTTTAAAGCTATAAATACCCTAAGTCTTTCATTAACAAGACACGAACAATAGTTCAGAACACACACATACACACTCAAACTCTCTCGTCTTTCTCTACTACTTGTGCTACTGCTTTGTCTAGCCAGCTGAAAGCTAAGGCTAGACTGTGAAACTATACTTGCTTTACTTTTCTGCACTTTGCTTCCTTAACTGGTATGTTCCCAGTTCAATTCTGAAACTCAACTCTATGTGCTCCATTATTTGTCAATCCCTGTCTCTTTCTGCATTAATTTAATGGCTCGTGTTGTTTAATTGCACTTCTTGTTCGCTTCTTTACTCAGCATGTTTAAGTTCTGCCCTCTCTTGTTCAAATGTAATCAGCATGTCTATGTGAGTTCCTATTCTAGTATGTCCCCCAATGTACTTGGTTAATGCTAAGTCATGACTAGTTATATGTAATAGACCCATGCATGATTACTCACATACCTTGTTCCTATGTCTCATTACAATTCTAATTTCAAGCATGATTCCTTTGTTAACTTTTTGAAGTAGGTGTTTGTGTTCTGAAGACCAATCAGTCCCTACTTGTTATTTGTATTTGTTGGTCTATATGCATCTCTTCTCAGCCATGATTATATGTTTCTGATTTGGGCCCTCTATGTCCCCAACCCCTACTTCCCTGTTAGTAACTTCTGAAGTTGCACTACTCTTTGAACTTGTTCTGTATGTGTTGTTGTTGCTCCTATCCCTTTCTCCTTTCAAAATTGTTTTTCCAAGCAACTCTTTGTTGTTGTTGCAAACTTATTTCAAACTTATCATTTTCAAAAAAAAACTATTTTCAACTCAACTCTTTTAGATCTATGTCAAGCACTCTCACACATACTCCTAGACTACTAGGTTCTGCCCCTTTTGTGTGAGCCTTGCCTTGGGACCCTTGAGCTCCCTCTGAACTTGGACACATGAAAGCTGGCCTTTTCTACACTACACTAAACTCTGTCTTGGCTATGAAATCTGGGTGTGAGCACTGCTCGGGATCCCTTGAGATCCTTAGGGAACTCTGACACACCCAGATATGAGAAAGGATATGGAACAACATTGGCACTTGATGTGATTTATTACATAACTCAGACAGGAAGTCCTAATCAGGTTTCCTATAGTATAACTTCTTATTTTTCGTTTCTACTTGTGTAATTCACTCATATGGTTTGTAATAATTTGTAAACAAGTATCGTGGTGGCTAGTGTTAAGGGATGGGGTAAATATGCATGATATAATTGTTAAAGGGTAGAAAACATGTTATCAGGTTTATGTTCCTAATTGCGCAATAGAAACCATGCTTAGGGTTCATACATGCATTAGAAATGATGCCCTTAGGTCTCATGTTTATTGCTTCAGCATGTGTACTCTTACAAAATCATGTGTTAAAATCTGCTAATAATTAGTACTTTACTATTATCTGCAATCTTGCCGTATGCATTTAAAAATCCTGCTTTTAGGAAATTCTGCAATCTTGCCATATGCATTTAGAAATCCTGCTCTAGGAATTCTGCATCATGAGTTTTAATTATACAACTTAGATACCATGCTTTAGGATCTTATTTGCACTTGCATTCATACTTAGTGTAAATTGCTGATTATAAAAGAGGTAAAAATAGCTTCACACTTGATTATCCCGTTTAAAATAACTGGTAATAATCTCTGCATTTGACTAGAACAGTATGCTCTTAGGGTAAAACAATTTCCAAACCGTCTTTTAATTTTGAATAACTACTGCATCTTGATTTACGCCTAGGCAAGCCTTAGGTAATAACTTAAATAAAAGTAGAGCCGCCTTTGTTTAATTATCAGCTGTTGAAATCAGTAGGCAAACCTGATTCGGACTTCTTTTCTAAGTCATGCAATAAATCTGGTTCTACTGATATCACTTAGATACCATGCTTTAAAATTCAAATATGGACCTTAATTGTGTATAAGTCATGTTGTCTATGTGCATTATTTGAGGTATATATGAGCCTTCTACTTGTTTCTATGTTTTCCCCCTTTAAATGCAGTCCTACCTGTTTTGTAAGTTGCCTTAGTATTTAGCCCTTTAAACCTGAGGGTCTGCCTAGAACCTCCTTATTATAGGATAGGAGTCCTAAATTCCTCCGGGATTGATAGGAAGGGATGGGTAACAACATGCAATAGGGGTCGAGACTAACCCTCGCTTTAATCACCTTCACGGGGCGGGAAAGGGTAGATATGGATATGATGACCGGTGCGTTAATACCACGTGTAGCCCCTCTTTGAGGAGTGTCATACCGGGTATAACATTGATGTCATCCATATTATAAACAAACCTAGGACACCCCTCTTTACATTCATAAGCCTGCTTAGATTGTAATTCTTTTCAAAATTTCACTTTTCACTAATCGTTTTCAAACACCTGTGTATTTAAGTTTAAATCCCCTACTATTTGAGCCATACTTATTTGCTACTTGCACAAATTCACAAAAACTGTTTGGCTGGGAACTACACTAGTGGATCCTGAGGGGTGCCTAACATCTTCCCCTTAGAATAATTTCAAGCCCTTACCCTATCTCTGGTTACCAAACGTAGTTATAAATAAACACTATAGGTGCCCTAACGCACATTAAAATTGTTAGGTGACGACTCTTCAAAATTGCAAAACCCCTTTCCCAAAAGGAAAGAGTTGTCCCATACCCAAAATGTCATAAACCCGATTTCCGCGGAGGGAAAAAGGGGGCGCGACATTACCACGTAGCAAATAAGACATGACTCATAATCCCTCAAGCTAAGGTTTGACCAAACACTTACCTCGAACTTCCACGGCCAACTCAAGCCTCAAACACGGCTTTTCCTTTTGAATTTGGTTCCAAATCAATTGTATATAGACATAATCAACTTAATAAAATCAATAAACGCTAAGCAATCTAATCCCAATGCTTAATTATAGATTTCCTAACATTCTTCCCAAAAAGTCAAAAATTGACCCCGGGCCCGCTTGGTCAAAACACAAGGTTCGGACAAAAACCCGATTACCCATTCACCCACGAGCCCGAATACGTAATTAGTTCCAAAATCCGACCCCAAAACGAGTCTAAATCTCAATTATACAAAAAACCCTAACTCTACCCAAATCCCTAATTCTTACCATAAAAACCCTAGATTTTTGAATGAAAATTGATGAAATGCAATGGGAAATCGAAAGAAAAAGGTTTAAAATCATATACCAATGCTTTGGGGAAGAACTTGTTCTTTGAAAATCGCCTCAATGCTATCTAGTTTTGAAAATATGAAGTTATGGACTCAATCCCGATTTGCTACTGTTTTTAATTCACCGGACAGGCCATCTTCGCGTTCGCGAAGGGCATGTCGCGTTCGCGAAAGGTCAGACCCAGTTGCCTTCGCGTTTGCGTTTAGTGGATCGCGTTCGCGGAGCTTTAGCTCCTCAAGACATTGCGTTCGCGGGCCAGTGGCCACATTCACGTAGAACCAAAATCCCTTTCCCCCCTATCCCGGCCAAAAGGCCTTCGTGTTCGCGATAGCATGTCCGCGTTCGCGAAGGGTAGCATCCCCAAGGCTTTGCGTTCGCGTCATGTTTCTCGCGTTCGCGTAGAAGGAATTGTCCTTCAACCTGACTTACCTTTCGCGTTCGCGAGAGTCCTTCCGCGAACGTGAAGTACAAAACTCCAGAATACCAGACACTGAAAACCTGCAACTTTCTAAGTGTAAAAACATCCTGAAACCTATACAAAATTGACCCGAGCCCTCGGGACTCCAAACCAAACATGCATACTAACTCAAAATCATCATATGAACTTATCTGTGCGATCAAATCGCCAAAATAACCTCTTAAACAATGAATTTAGCATAGAAATCTAAGAAAAATCTCAAAACTTTCAAAGTATCAATCTTCAAAACTACGGGTCCGAATCACCTCAAACGACTTCCGTTTCTTACCAACTTTCACGGACTCATCTTAAATCACATATAAGGCCTGTATCGAGCTCCGGAACCAAAATACGGGCCCGATACCATCAAATTTTAAACACATTTTATTTCCAAAAACTCATAAATATTCCAGAAAATAATTTTCTTTAAAAATTTATTTCTCGGGCTTGGGACCTTGGAATTTGATTCCGGGCATACGCCCAAGTCCCATATTTTCCTACAGATTCTCTGGGACCGTCAAATCACGGGTACGGGTCCGTTTACCTAAAATGTTGACCGAAGTCAACTTAAATTCATTTTAAAGTCAAAATTCATCATTTTCCACAGATTTCCACATAAAATCTTTCCGGCTATGCCCCCTAACTGCGTACGCAAATCGAGGTGATGCTAAAAGAGGTTTTTAAGGCTTCAGAACATAGAATTTATTTTTAAAACCTCCTCTAAAACAATCGTTCATCCTCGAATGGACAGAAGAAGGAAGTACCTGAGTTGGGGAAAAGATGGGGATAACGGCTCCGCATATCGGACTCAGACTCCCAAGTCGATGCCTCAGCAGGACGACCTCTCCACTGAACACGAATAGAAGAAAAACTTTTCGATCTCAACTGATGAACCTGCTGGTCTAGAATAGCTACCGGCTCCTCATAGGACAAGTCCTTGTCCTACTGGACAGTGCTGAAATCTAACACGTGGGATAGATCACCGTGATACTTCCGAAGCATGGACACATGAAACACTGGATGCACGGTTGATAAGCTCGGCAGCAACGCAAGTTTGTAAGCCACCTCTCCCACTCAATCAAGAATCTCGAACGGGCCAATGAACCTAAGGCTAAGCTTGCCCTTCTTCCCAAATCCCATCACGCCCTTCATAGGCGACACTCGAAGCAATACCCGCTCACCAACCATGAAAGCCAAATCACGAACCCTGCGGTCGGCATAACTCTTTTGCCTAGACTGAGTTGTGCGAAGCCTATCCTGAATAATCCTAACCTTGTCCAAGGAATCCTGTACCAGATCCGTACCCAACAACCGAGCCTCTCCCGGCTCAAACCACCTAACCGGCGACCGACACCACCTACCATACAAAGCCTCATAAGGAGCCATCTGGATACTTGACCGGTAGCTGTTGTTGTAGGCAAACTCTTCTAAAGGCAAAAACTGATCCCATAAGCCTCCAAAGTCAATGACACAAGCTTGGAGCATATCCTCCAAAATCTGAATAGTCCGCTCGGACTACCCATCCGTCTGAGGATGAAATGTTGTGCTCAACTCAACCCGTGTGCCCAACTCTCGCTGAACTGCTCTCCAAAAATGTGAGGTAAACTGTGTACCTCGATCCGAAATTATAGACACGGGCACACCATGAAGACGAACAATCTCCCGGATATAGATCTCAGCTAACCTCTCGGAAGAATAGGAGACTGCCACAGGAATGAAATGAATTGACTTGGTCAGCCTATCAACAATAACCCACACCGCATCAAATTTACTCTGAGTCCGTGGGAGTCCAACAACGAAGTCCATAGTAATACGCTCCCACTTCCACTCAGGAATCTCAATCTTCTGAAACAAACCACCGAGCCTCTGATGCTCGTACTTAACCTGCTGACAGTTCAAACACCGATCTATATGAGCAAAAATGTCCTTCTTCATTCTCCACCACCAATAATGTTGTCGCAAATCCTGATACATCTTAGCGGTGCCCAGATGAATAGGGTACAGGGAACTATGGGCCTCCTCTAAAATCAACTCTAGAAGTCCATCAACATTAGGCATACAAACTCGACCCTGCAATCTCAGAACTCCATCATCTCCTAAGGTAACATGCTTGGCACCTCCGTGTTGCACCGTGTCTCTAAGGACACACAAATGGGGATCATCATACTGCCGATCTCGGATACGCTCCAATAATGAAAAACGAGCGATGGTGCAAGCTAATACACGACTGGGCTCAGAAACATCCAACCTCATGAACTGATTGGCCAAAGCCTGAACATCCAAAGCAAGCGATCTCTCACCGACCGGAATATAAGCAAGACTGCCCATACTGGCTGACTTCCTACTCAAAGCATCAGCCACCACATTGGCCTTTCCCGGATGATATAAGATGGTGATATCATAGTCTTTCAACAGCTCCAACCACCTTCTCTGCCTCAAATTTAGCTCCTTCTACTTGAAAAAGTACTACAGACTCTTGTGATCCGTGAACACCTCACATGCCACGCCATACAGATAATGCCTCCAAATCTTCAATACGTGAACAATGGATGCCAACTCCAAATCATGAACCGGATAGTTCTTCTCATGAATCTTCAACTGCCTCGAAGCATAGGCAATGACCTTGCCATCCTTCATCAAGTCCGCACCAAGTCCAATACGAGATGCATCACAATAAACTGTATAAGGCCCTGAACCTGTGGCCAAAACTAACACCGGTGCCGTAGTCAAAGTTGTCTTGAGCTTCTGGAAGCTCGCCTCACACATGTCTAACCATCTGAACTGGGCACCCTTCTGGGTCAACCTGGTCATCGGGGCTACAATAGACAAAAACCCCTCCACAAACTGACGATAATAGCCTGCCAATCACAAGAAACTCCGCATCTTTGTTACCAGCTACCACATAGCAAATAAGACACGACTCCTAATCCTTCAAGCTAAGGTTAGACCAAACACTTACCTCAAACTTCCACGGCCAACACAAGCCTCAAACACCGCTTTTCCTTTTGAATTTGGCTCTAAATCAATTGTATCTAGACATAATCGACTTAATAACATCAATAAACGCTAAACAATCAAATCCCAATGCTTAATTATAGATTTCCTATCATTCTTCCCAAAAAGTCAAAAATTGACCCCGGGCCCGCTTGGTCAAAACACGAGGTTCGTACCAAAACGCGATCACCCATTCACTCACGAGCCCGAATATGTAGTTAGTTCCAAAATCCGACCCCAAAATGAGGTCTAAATCCCAATTATACAAAAAGCCCTAACTCTACCCAAATCCCTAATTTCTACCACAAAAACCCTAGATTTTTGAATGAAAATTGATGAAATGCAATGGGAAATCGAAAGAAAAATGTTTAGAATCATATACCAATGCTTTGGGGAAGAACTTGTTCTTTAAAAATTACCTCAATGCTCTCTAGTTTTGAAAATATGAAGTTATTGACTCAATCCCGATTTGCTACTGTTTTTAATTCACTCGACAGGCCTTCTTCGCATTCGCGATGGGCATGTCGCGTTCGCGAAGGGTCAGGCCCAGTTGCCTTCGCATTCGTATTTAGTGGCTCGTGTTCGCGGCGCTTTAGCTCCTCATGCAGTCGCGCTCGCGGGCCAGTGGCCTCATTCGCGTAGAACAAAAATCACTTTCCCCCTATCCCGGCCAAAAGGCCTTCGCGTTCGCGATAGCAGGTCCGCGTTCGCGAAGGGTAGCATCCCCAAGGCTTCGCGTTCGCGTCCTGTTTCTCGCATTCGCGTAGAAGTAATTGTCCTTCAGCCTGACTTACCCTTCGCGTTCGCGAGAGTCCTTCCGCGAACGCGAAGAACAAAACTCCAGAATACCAGAAACTGAAAACCTGCAACTTTTCTAAGTGTAAAAATATCTCGAAACCTATACAAAATTGTGCCGAGCCCTCGGGGCTCCAAACCAAACATGCATACTAACTCAAAAACATCATATGAACATATTCGTGCGATCAAATCGCCAAAATAACCTCTTAAACAATGAATTTAGCATAGAAATCTAAGAAAAATCTCAAAACTTTCAAAGTATCAATCTTCACAACTACGGGTCCGAATCACCTCAAACGACTTACGTTCCTTACCAAATTTCACGAACTCATCTTAAATCATATATAAGACCTGTACCGGGCTCCAGAACCAAAATACGGGTCCGATACCATCAAGTTTTAAACACATTTTATTTCCAAAAACTCATAAATATTCCAAAAAATAATTTTCTTTAAAAATTCATTTCTCGGGCTTGGGACCTCGAAATTCGATTTCGGACATACACCCAAGTCCCATATTTTCCTACGGACCCTCCGGGACCGTTAAATTACGGATCCTGATCCGTTTACCTAAAATGTTGACCGAAGTCAATTTAAATTCATTTTAAAGTCAAAATTTATCATTTTTCACAGATTTTCACATGATGGCTTTCCGGCAACGCGCCCCGACTGCGCACGCAAATTGAGGTGATATTGAAAGAGATTTTTGAGGCCTCAAAACACAAAAAAATTTAAAATAAGTGATGACTTTTTGTGTCATCATAGAACCCAAGGTAGTGCTCACACTAGAGAAGAATAATCAGAACAGTTCAAGGAAAACTATGGATCAAATCCTGGTGCGTCAGAGCTCACAAGGGTCTCATAGGAACCCTGAGCAGTGCTCACACCAGGAAGGCCAGGGGACAATGACTAGATTGCTTTGGCTTTCAGCCAGCAGAGAATTACAATTCAGAAGAGTGCAGGATAGAATTGGGAAGCATATTTAGGAATAGAATCACACATAGAACAGAGACAAGCACATTGAAACTAAGCAGTCTTGAAACTAACAAGTATGAAAATAAACGAAGTCATAAACTGATAATGACCAACTCATGAGCATGCTTTCATGAAAGACAGTACAAAATTCAAATTAGGACAAATCACAGAAAATGGGTTCATTGATCAATTAATGAATCAAGAAGCATATTAGTTATTAGCTAGAACTAATAAAGAGGTTATAGCATGGAGAATACAGAATCATGATAACAAATTTAACAACTAAAGTACGCATAATGAACTAGTTTGAAAGGTATCGAAGCATTCTCAATATTAAAAGACAATCTTGAGTTATACATGATTAAACAGGTTTTATCAATTAGTCTACTGAGTTAAACATGTCCAAAACACATAGAGAAATGAGTCTAATAGCAGTAGCATACTGAAAAAGTGACACAGTAGAAAAAAAGCTTCAACAACTTACTAGTTCAGATGAAACAGAAAGAAGTTTAGCAATGCAACAATGATTATCAACAGCAACAAACAATAGAAGATTTCTGGCCTTGGCTTCCAGCTGGCCAAGAATCAAAGCAGAATGATAACAGTCTATAGTTTTAGTAGTGAGAAATACTCGAGTTCTCAGTCTCTCTGAAGGGGAATGGGGGAGGGGTTTAAATTGCACTGGACTGGGCACACGTATATGGCAATAATCAATCAAGGAAACATCTAACAGTCAATTAAGGGAAGAAAACTCAGAAGCTTATTTAAGGTAAGCCAAAAGTAACAAGTGCATTGATGCGTAAAACATATAGTCGGAGATTTTAACACAATAATTAGGGACTCCAACAGATTTGGGGAATCAAAGACTCCGAAATTTAGGGTAAGTGAAATTGGTCAACAATTAACAGCAAGAATCATAAAAACATATAAATAAAATCACTTAAGGAAAAAATGAAAGAAAGAATCGAAAAACCTAATTTTAGGGTAAAACTTAGTCGGAAATATCTACGAAAAATCATAATAGAGATGCACATAGACAGATATATGGAAACATTAAAGAGAAATATTTAACAAAAAATAGAAAAGCTATAACAGATCTTGAAATATCTGGACCGTAGCTTTAGGGTAAATGAAGAATCAAGAAAATCTTTGAGATTCATACCATAAAGAGACGAAGAATGAATATAAATGGAAAGAAGTGAAGGTTCGAACCAGATTTGGTTCAAAGCAAGAGAGATCCACTTGCCATGTTAGAAAATTGATTATGTAAAACCATAATCGGTTAACCAGTAATAGGAGACGACCAATAAGGTAAGGAAATCATCTATGGATTTCATCTCTAAGCTGGAATCGAAGGGGAAAATAGAATTACGACACTAGGGTTTCAGAAGAGGAAGAGAGCGTTTAAGAGTTTAAGGATGGAGGATGGTAGAGAAATGGGGGGATTAGGGTTAGGAGTGGTTATTAAAAAGGAAAGGGTGATCGGGGGCCGTTAATCTTGAAAGATCAATGGCCAGGATTAAAAAGGGGGTTTGGGTTGGGTATAGAGACGGGTACCGGTTGGTTATTGGGCTAGGGGTCGTTTGGTTTGGGTTGGGATGTTGGGCTGGTGTATTTCAAGTGATTGGGCTAGGGGTGGGTCCGAATTTAAATTCGAAATGGGCCAGATTTTAAATACACAATTTTAACAAATAAATAATTTATGAAAATAATAAATGAATACCAAAAAATATCCTTTGTGCACTAAACTAATTTAAAATAGTTATTTAACATTCTAAAACATAAAGAGCATTTTCTGCATAAGCAATGTAATTATACACTAATATGGGTTATTACGGCAAAGATGTGCAATTTAGCCTAAAAAGGCAGATGTAATTATGAAAAATGCACTAAAACTATTTAAACACTATGTTGGCATAAATGGTGAATTTAGATGATTAAGTCATCAAAAAAATAATACGAAAGATAATTATTGGATATTTATACAATAAAAATGCAAAAATAACTTGATTTAAAGCCCTTAAAATCATAGAAAAATTATGAAAAATACTTGTGCATGCTTGTAAATCCAATGATAATGCATGTGAACTATTTGAAAGTATATATGTGTATTTTAAAATGTATGAGGGAAAAATTGGGTATCAACACACCTCTGCCCCAAATAAGCTTACGCGATCGCGAATGAATTCATGCGATCGCGTACAAGGAAACCAGAACTAGCTAAATCCAGAAACTTCAACTAACAAGCTAAGTCCAACATGATCCGATAGCCACCCGAAACTCACCCGAGGCTCCCCGGACTTCAACCAAACATACCATCAAGTCCCAAAAAATTAAACGAACTTAGTCAAATCCTCAAATCAGCTCAAACAACATCAAAAACAGGAATTACACACGGATTCAAGCTTAATGATCTTTGAAATTTCCAAATTCTACAAACGATGCCAAAACCTATCAAATCACGTCCGATTGACCTCAAATTTTGCACACAAGTCATAAATGACACCACGAACCTGCTCCAACTTCCGAAAATGCAATCCGACCCCGATATCAAAAAATCCACTCCGGTCAAACTTTTTGTCACGACCCCAAACCCGGACCCGATCGTGATGGCGCCTCTTGTGAAGACAAGGCTAGCCGACACATTTCCAATTCCGTTTTAAGCAATTAAACAATAAGCATTTAGTCTAAAACATGATAATCCCAAAAGTAAGCAGTGACAATACAAACAATTCGCGTAATACAACCCAACATAGCCCGATAAGGGGGTGTCACTAGTCATGAGCATCTAAAAATCCAAAATAAGACAAGAAAGTCTACAGAGTTCAATACAAATCTAAACAAAGAGAAGTAAGATAAGGGAAGAAGCTCTGGACTGCAAACGTCGGCAGCTACCTAGAGAATCTTCGGATCCACCTGAGCTAGAAAGATCAACACTCGGTAGCGAGACCAGATGCACCTGAATCTGCACACAGGGTGCAGGGAGTAAAGTGAGTACTCCAACTCAGTGAGTAATAATCATAAATAAAGACTGAAAGCATGAAATCACATAAGGCACATTATAGGCTATAATAAAGCACTAAAACAGGTAAGGACGGCGATTCAGTAAAGATATGTAAAATCATATAAGCTCAGTTTAAACTTCAAGAAATGCATATTCAACAATTAAACAGGTAAATGACAGACAAAAAAGATAGATAAGCACATAAAGGATTGCCCCTCGGGCACAATGTCAACAATACCAGCCCCTTGGACTATATCTCACATCACAATGGGTACCCGCGCTCACTGGGGGTGTGCAGACTCCTGGAGGGTCCCTTACGGCCCAAGCGCAATATCAAGCCATCTCGTGGCATCATCACTAGGCCATCGGCCTCATATCAACAAGCCACCTCATGGCGTACATATCTTAGGCCCTCGGCATCATAATCATAATCAGTGTTTCCTCACAACATAGGCCCTCGGCCTTACTCAGTCAGAATCTCACAGCCACTCGGGCAACAGTAAAACATAGTGCTCAACCCAAAATATCATTTAAAATGTCATTTAAGTGTTAAAGCAGAGTAAACATGGCTGAGTTATGAAAAATAGTAGAATATAGCATGATTGAGTTCAAGTATAAAGTCAACACAGTGAGTAAATATCAATAAACATCCCCTAAGGGTTCAAATAGTTGGCACGAAGACCAAATATGGCATTCAGTCCAAAACATGACGATAGCAAATAGTTTTCAGTCAAATACGCGGTAAAACAGTCTTTCGAGATGGACTAAGTCTAAATCCCCAATAGTGCACGACCCCACGCTCGTCATCTAGCGTGTGCGTCACCTCAATATAACACAACGATGTGCAATCTGGGGTTTCATACCCTCAGGACATCACTTACAATCATTACTCACCTCAATTCAGTCCAAACCCTATCCTGCAACGCCTTTGCCCCTCGAATCGGCCTCCACTCGCGTGGAATCTATCCAAAATCAGAATCACGGCATCAAAATATGCTAAGGGAATGAAGCCCAAGCGAAAAAGAATAATCAATATACAACACAAATTTCAAAATTACCAAAACCCAACCCCCGGGACCACGTTTTGGAATTCGATAAAATTCATATCAATAGATTTCTCATCTCCCCACGAGTTCATACATATCAAAAGTACCAAAATCCGACTACAAATGGTCCCTCAAATACTCAAGTCTAGGTCTCCAATACCAAGCCCTAGTTTTCCCAATTTTAACCCTTAAATTCCATTAATTATAGCTCTAATCCATGAAATAATCCATAGGAATGAGTTTTAGATCCAAAATCCTTACCTCAATGAAGTTCCCTTGAAATCCTTCTTCAAAATCGTCCAAAAAGCTCCCAAGCCGACTTAAAAATAGTGAAATAACTCAAAAATCGCGAAGGAAACAATTTATACTTTCTGGCCCAGGAATTTCGCATCTGCGGCCATATTCCCGCTTCTACGGTACCGCATTTGCGGAAAACGAACCGCTTCTGCGATTCTTCACTTAACCGGCCAAAATCGCATCTGCGATGAACATTCTGTATTTGTGCCTTCGCAGGTGCAGTCCCACAACCGCATCTACAGTTCCTGCCTTCCTAGGCATTTTCTACTTCTGCGGCCTCCCTTCTCACATTTGCGGCATCGCACCTGCGGTCCCCAATCCGCAGGTCCGGAAATACCAGAAGCAAAAAATTTGCAGCTTCTACAAAAATTCCAAACTCTCCGTCAACCATCTGAAACCACCCCGAGGCCCCCGTGACCTCAACCAAAAGTACAAATATATTCATAACCTTATTCAAACTTATACCAATATTCAAAACACCTCAAACAACATTAGATCAACCAAGATACATTGGATTCAAGCCTAAGTTTCCAAATTCTTCCGAATTACGCTTTTGATAAAAAACCCAACCAAACCGTGTCCGAATGACCTAAAATTTTGCACACACATACCAAATGACACAACGGAACTACTGTAACTCTCAAAATTCCATTCCGACCCCTATATCAAAATATCACCTATCAACCAGAAAACGCCAAAAATCCAATTTCGTCAATTCAAGTCTAAATCTACTCCGGAACTCCAAAACACATTCCGATCATGCTCCTAAGTCCCAAATCACCTCCCGAAGCTATGCGAATCATCGAAATTCACATCCGATCCCTCTAACACATAAGTCAACATCCGGTTGACTTTTCCAACTTAAACTTCCTCAAAAGAGACTAAGTGTCTCAAACCTTCTCAAAACCTTTTCGAACCCGAGCCAACCAACCCGATCACTCATAGAACCGATAGACAAAGCAATAAGAAGCAAAAATGGGGAAAATGGAGTGGTAACTAATGAGACGACTGGCCGGGTCATCACATCCTCCCCAACTTAAATACATTCATCCTCAAACGAGTCAAGAAACATACCTGCAGCCTAAACAGGTGAGGATATCTGCTCCGCATCTCCTGCTCGGTCTCCCAAGTTGCCTCCTCCACGGGCCGACCTCTCCACTGCACTTTCACTGAAGCTATATCCTTTGACCTCAACATTCAAACCTGACGCTCCAAAATAGCTACTGGGTCCACATCATAAGTCAAATCACCATCCAACTGAATCGTGCTGAAATCCAGAACATAAGACGGATCCCCAATATACTTCTGGAGCATAGAAACATGAAATATTGGATGTACACTCGACAGCTGGGTGGCAAAGCAAGCTCATAAGCCACCTCCCCAATCCTCCAAAGCACCTCAAAAGGCCCAATGAACCGAGGACCCAATTTACCTTTCTTTCCAAACCTCATAACACCCTTCATGGGTGAAACATTCAACAAAACCTTCTCACCAACCATGTAGGACACATCCCGAACCTTCCTGTCAGCATAACTCGTTTGCCTCGACTGCGTCATACGAAGCCTCTCCTGAATTACCTTCACCTTTTCTAAAGCATCCTGCACCAAGTCTGTCCCCAATAGCCTAGCCCCACCCGGCTCAAACCAACCAACTAGAGATTACACCGCCTCCCATACAAAGCCTCATATGGAACCATTTGAATACTCGACTGGTAGCTATTGTTATAAGCAAACTCCACAAGTGGTAGAAACTGATCCCATGACACTCCGAAATCAATGACACAAGCACACAACATGTCCTCCAATATCTGAATAGTGCGCTCGGACTGCCCAATCGTCTGAGGGTGAAAAGTTGTGCTCAACTCAACCTGAGTACCCAACTCTCGCTGCACAGACCTCCAAAACTGTGAAGTAATCTGAGTGTCCCTATCTGAGATGATGGAAACTGGGATACCATGCAAACGAACAATCTCCCGAATATTGATCTTTGCTAACCGCTCTAAAGAATAGGTAGTACACACAGGAATGAAGTGTGCGGACTTGGTCAGACGATCCATAATCACCCAAATAGCATCGAACTTCTTCAATGTCCGTGGAAGTCTAACTACAAAGTCCATAGTGATCCCATCCCACTTCCACTCTGGAATATCCATCTGCTAAAGCAAGCCACCTAGTCTCTAATGCTCATATTTCACCTGCTAACAATTGAGACACCAAGCTACAAATCCCACAATGGCTTTCTTCATTCTTCTCCACCAATAATGCTGCCTCAAATCCTGATACATCTTCGCGGTACCCGGATGAATGGAATACCGCGAGCTATGGGCCTTCTCCAGAATCAACTCCTGAAGCCCATCCACATTGGGCACACATACCCAGCCCTGCATCTTCAACACCCCATCATCACCGATGGTCACATCTCTGGCATTATCATGCTGAACTATGTCCTTAAGGACAAGCAAAAGTGGATCATCATATTGGCGCTCTCTGATGCGATCATATAAGGAAGACCGAGAAACCACACAAGCCAATACCAGACTGGGCTCGAAATATCCAACCTTATGAATCGATTGTCCAAGGCCTGAACATCAACTGCAAATCATGAATGGGGTAGTTCTTCTCATGGGGCTTCAACTGACGAGAAGCATAAGCAATAACTCTACCCTCTTGCATCAATACACAACCAATACCAACTCTCGAAGCATCACAATACATGGTATATGAACCTGAAGCTGATGGCAAAACTAATAATGGGGTTGTGGTCAAGGCAGTCTTGAGCTTCTGAAAGCTCTCCTCACACTCATCCGACCATACAAATGAAGCACCCTTCTGAGTCAACTTGGTCAAGGGTGATGCGATAGATGAGAATCCCTGAACAAAGCGGCAATAATAACCCGCCAAACCAAGAAAGCTGTGAATCTCTGTGGCTAAGGACAGTCTGGACAACCCTGAACTGCCTCTATCTTCTTCGGATCAACCTGGATACCCTCGTTGGACACCACGTGCCCTAAGAAAGCCACTGAACTGAGCCAAAACTCACACTTGAAGAATTTTGCATAAAGCCTCTCCTCCATCAATCTCTGCAACATGACTCTCAAATGCTCTGCGTGCTCCTCTTGACTGCGCGAATACACAATAGTATCATCAATGAAGACTATGACACACGAGTCGAGATAAGGCAGGAACACATTGTTCATCAAATGCATGAACATTGACGGGGCATTGGTCAGCCCAAAAGACATCACCAAGAACTCATAATGACCATATCAGGTCCTGAAAGCCGTCTTAAGAATATTCGAGTTCCTGATCTTCAACTGGTGATAACCCGAACGGAGATCAATCTTGGAGAACACTCTCGCTCCCTGAAGCTGGTCGAATAAATCATCAATGCGAGGCAAGGGATACTTGTTGTAAACTGTTACTTTGTTCAATTGCCTATAATCAATGCACATCCTCAAAGTGCCATCCTTCTTCTTCACAAATAGAACCAGCACACCCCAAGGCAACACACTAGGCCGAATGAACCCCTTATCAAGGAGTTCCTGAAGCTGCTCCTTTAATTCCTTCAACTCCGCTGGTGCCATACGATATGACGGAATAGAAATGGGCTGAGTGCCCGGCAACAGGTCAATACCAAAATCAATATCCCTGTCCGGTGGCATGCCCGACAGATCTGCAGGAAACATATCGGGAATATCCCTCACAACTGGAATGAAATCAATACTGGGAGTCTCAGCACTGACATCCCTTACAAAAGCTAGATACGAAAGACAACCTTTCCCAATCATACGATGGGCCTTCAAGAATGAGATCACTCTACTGAGAACATAATCAGTCACACCTCACCACTCAATCTGTGGCACATCCAGTATAGCCAATGTGATTGCCTTAGCATGACAGTCCAGAATAGCACGACACGGAGATAGTCAATCCATACCCAAAATTACATTGAAATCTACCATACACAATAATAAAAGATCCACATGGGTCTCCAGAACCCCAATAGTCACCACACACGACCGGTACACACGGTCTACAACAACAGTATCACCCATCGGGGTAGATACATGAACATGTGAATCAAGACACTCACGGGGCATACTCAAATAACGAGCAAAGTATGATGACACATAAGAAAAGGTGGAACCAGGATCAAATAATATAGAGGCATCTTTGTGGCAAACTGAAACAATACCTATAATGATGCATCGGAATCAATAGCAATGGGTCTAGCTGGAAGTTCGTAGAAACGGGTCTGACCGCTTCCTGATCGACCTCCCCCTCAGGGGCGACCCCTAGCTAACTGACCTCCACCCCTAGCTGGCTGGGTGGGTGGTGGTAAAGTAACTGGTGCTGAAGACGATGACTGACCCCTCTACTAAGATGAACCTGTAAGATGACAAGGACACTACCTCCACATATGACCCATCTCTCCACACTCATAACAACTCCCAGGTGCTGGAGAAGGGGACTGAAGGGAACCTCTCGCACCGGAGTGACTACTAGATGCACTCGGTATAGAAGAGCCCTGAACTGATGGAGCACGGGACGAACTCTGACCTAGAAGGGCACTAAGTGATGACTGGCCCTGATGAGAACTGTGAGAACCATAACCCGATGACGCCCCACGATAACTAGGGCGTAATGGCTAAGAATGCCTGAATGGACGGCCTCTGCCGTGCTGAAACTGACCTCTCGAAGGAGCACTACTATAACTACCAGATCCTTGAGGCCTCTTGGCCTCGCTCTCCTCTCACTCCTGGCGACGAACATTCTCAATATCATGAGAAATGTCTACAACCTCCTTGAAAGTAGCATCAGTCACCCTCTCCCTGGTCATAAGAATACAAAACTGATAAGTGAGGCCATCAAGAAACCTCCTAATCCTCTCTCTATCTGTAGGACCCAACCAAATCGCATGACGAGCTAACTTGGAGAACCTCATCTCATACTGTGTCATAGTCATCTCTCCCTGACGCAACTACTCAAACTCCCTACGCAGCTCCTCTCTACGAGACTGCGGCACATACTTCTCCAGAAAGAGAATGGAGAATTGCTGCCAAGTAAGGGGTGCTGCACCAACATGCCTACGATTCTCAAAAGTCTCCCACCAAGTGAAGGCAGCTCCAGAAAACTGATAAGTAGTGAAAACGACCCCGCTGGTCTCCAGAATACCCGTTGTACGAAGCATCCTCTGACAATTATCCAACAAACCCTAAGCATCCTCACCCTCTACACCACTGAAGGTCAGACATTGAAGTCTACCAAACCTCTCCAACCTACGTTGCTCATCCTCTGGCATGGCAGGAACTACATAGTCCTGAGCAGCTGCAACCGGCTGGGCTGGATGTGCCCCCGGCGTCTAAAGTCCTTGCACGACCAGCTCAGGTGTGCGAGCGGCGGGAGTCTGATTGCCTCCTACAACCTGAGAAGTAGTTGCGGCTGTAGTGACTTAAATCGTCTGAGTTAGGCCCGTGAAAACTGATAGGATCTGAGCCAAGGCCTCCTGAAGACCCGGAATCACAACAGGCACAGCTGGTGCTTGAGCTGGTGTTGCTGGAGCATCCATAACTGGGACCTGATCCTGAATTGGGGCAACTGGTGGATCTGCAGGTGCTACAGTAGCAGTTGTGCGGGCCACACCTCTACCCCTACCACAACCACGACCGCGTCATCGGCCTCTAATGGCCACAGCTGGCGGTACTGGTGGTCATCCATCTTGACCGGTAGTGCATGTCCTCACCATCTGTGAGAGAATAGAATGACAGAAGTTTAGTACTCGGATCAACAAATTCGCACGACAAGAATCTCAAGAATATGATGTTTTTCCTAAAGGTTCTACAGCCTCTCGATGATAAATACAGACGTCTCTGTACCGATCCACGAGACTCTACTAAACTTTCTCATGACTCGTGAGACCTATGTAACCTAGGCTCTAATACCAACTTGTCACGACTCAAAACCCGGACCGGATCGTGATAGCGTCTCTTGTGAAGACAAGGTCAGCCGACACATTTCCAATTCCGTTTTAAGCGATTAAACAATAAGCATTTAGTATTAAACATGATATAAATCCCAAAAGTAATCAGTGAAAATACAAACAATTCGCGGAATACAACCCAACACAGCCCGATACCGGGGTGTTACTAGTCATGAGCATCTAAAAATCCAAAATAAGACAAGAAGGTCTACAGAGTTCAATACAAATCTAAACAAAGAGAAGTAAGATAAGGGAATAAGCTCTGGGCTGCGAACGCCGGCAGCTACCTAGAGAATCTTCAGATCCACCTGAGCTGGAAAGATCAACACTCGGTAGCAAGACCAGATGCGCCTGAATCTACACACAGGGAGTAAAGTGAGTACTCCAACTCAGTAGTAATAATCATAAATAAAGACTAAAAGCATGAAATCACATAAGGCACATTATAGGCTATAATGAAGCAGTAAAACAGGTAAGAACAGTGATTCAGTAAAGATATGTAAAATCATATAAGTTCAGTTTAAACTTCAAGAAATGCCTATTCAACAATTAAACAGGTAAATGACAAACAAATAAGACAGATAATCACATAAGGATTGCCCCTCGGGAACAATGTCAACAATACCAAGCCCAAGGGCTATATCCCACATCACAATGGGTACCCGCGCTCACTGGGAGTGTGCAGACTCCTGGAGGGGCCCCTTACGGCCCAAGCGCAATATCAAGTCATCTCATGGCGTCATCACTAGGCCCTCGGGCTCATATCAACAAGCCACCTCGTGGCGTACATATCTCAGGCCCTCAGCCTCATAAACATAATTAGTGATTCCTCACAACATATTCTCTCGGCCTTAGTCAGTCAGAATCTCACAGCCACTCGGGCAATAATAAAACATAGTGCTCAGCCCAAAATAACATTTAAAATGTCATTTAAGTGTTAAAGGAAAGTAAACATGGCTGAGTTATGAAAAACAGTATAATATAGCATGACTGAGTTCAAGTATAAAGTCAATACAGTGAGGAAATATCAATAAAAATCTCCTAAGGGTTCAAATAGTTGGCATAAAGCCCAAATATGGCATTCAGCCCAAAACATGATAATAGCAAATATTTTTCACTCAAATACGCGGTAAAACAGTCTTTCGAGATGGACTAAGTCTAAATCCCCAATAGTGCACGACCCCACGCTCGTCATCTAGTGTGTGCATCACCTCAATATAGCACAACGATGTGCAATCTGGGGTTTCATACCCTCAGGACATCACTTACAATCATTACTCACCTCAATCCGGTCCAAACCCTAGCCCGCAACGTCTTTGCCCCTCGAATCGGCCTCCACTCGCGTGGAATCTATCCAAAATCAGAATCACGGCATCAAAATATGCTAAGGGAATGAAGCCCAAGCGAAAAAGAATAACCATTATACAACACAAATTCCGAAATTACCAAAACCCGACCCGCGGGACCACGTTTTGGAATTCGATAAAATTCACATCAATAGACTACTTATCTCCCCACGAGTTCATACATATCAAAAGTACCAAAATCCGACCACAAATGGTCCCTCAAATCCTTAAATTCCATTAATTATAGCTCTAATCCATGAAATAATACCATAGGAACGAGTTTTAGGTCCAAAATCCTTACCTCAATGAAGTTCCCTTGAAATCCTTCTTCAAAATCGCCCAAAATGCTCCCAAGCCGACTTAGAAATGGTGAAATAACTCAAAAATCATGAAGAAAACAATTTATACTTTCTGGCCCAGGAATTTTGCATCTGCGGCCATATTTCCGCTTTTGCGGTACCGCATTTGCGGTCAACGAACCGCTTCTGCGGTTCTTCACTTAACCGGCCAAAATCGCATCTGCGATGAACATTCCCCACATGCACCTTCGCAGATGTCACGACCGGATTTTCCCACCCTCGGGGGTCGTGATGGCGCCTACTAATGTGAGCTAGGCAAGCCAAACCTTTAACTACTTACCTCATTATCCAATTATTTCTGGTTAACAATTATAAGGCGATAACATGATAATAGCGGAAATTCAAATTTAAGCAGAAAGCAACAATAAAATATATGAAAATTGTATCTATTACAAATACTTAAGCCTTAACCACCCAAAACCTGGTGTCACAGTGTCACAGACTATCTAAGATTGCTACATACAAAGTCTGAAGAAATAACAATACACTATTTCTGAATAAAAGGAAAATGAAATAGGAAATAGGGATAGAGGGAGACGCCAGGTCCTGCGGACTCCTGCAGGTCTACCTTGGATCTCCGCATGGATTGAAGGTAGCCTTTACACTAAGGTCCAAAAGCTACTCCGGGATCTGCACATAGTGCAGAGTATAGTATGCACAACCGACCCCATGTGCTGGTAAGTATCTAGCCTAACCTCGGCGAAGTAGTGACGAGGCTAGGACTAGACTACCAAATAAACTTGTGCAGTTCAAATATATACAGCGGAAAAGAAGTACAGAAATAACCGGACAAAATGGGAGGGGGAGCATGCTGTGGGGGAGATAACAGTTCCGAATAGAGCTGTGAAAACGGGCTAGCCCAGCCCAATCTAGACCAAGCATCATGGGCTTTTAAATTTGGTAGGATAGGCGGGGCGGGCCGGCCCTCCATCTATATGGGCCTTAAAATGGCTAGCCCAGCCCAGTCCTAAGAGGGTCGCGAGCTAGGGCGGGCCGGCCCTTCAATTATTTTCAGAAAAAATATTTTTTCAAATCTCTAGATATTTTTTTGTGACATAATCTCTTAGTCATATGAACCACTTCTATTTATCTAGAGTGTACAAGAATCTTGATATTTGACAAGGAATCTTGTAATTGAAATACAAATTCTCTATATCTCTAGCTCATCTTTTTTTAACGTTACATAAATATTTTTTAGTACTTTTCTTTCACTTTCCTTAGGTTCGGAAATTGTTTCAATAAGTTTATATGTTAAGATTTTTAATTTAGGTTTAACATTATTTGTTGATTTCATTATTATAGTCCATAAATTTTAAAATTCATGAAATTTGCTAGTGTTGTCAATTTACTTTGGGTACTAAACTTGACCTTTTTCTATACTGAAGAGCAATTTAATAATTAATAACATATTAAAGTAACCAAACTGATTATTGATCACTTAAAGTAATAAAAAATTATTATTGGCCACTTAAAACTTTCTTAACTCGTTGTTAATTAAGCAAAAGAAAAACTAATCTTGTCATACTATATGCATGTCAAAAATATAAATTATAGTTGATATGAAAGAGTAAATGAGCAATCTAAGGTTGGAAAATGAGGATTATAGTTAATATTTTTTTAGTTTTTACTTTTTAAAAATATTTATATTTGAATTTAATTAATTTTTGGCCCACGGGCCGGCCCAGCCTCGGTCAAGCCTAAAGGGCTAGTGGGCTGACTTGGGCCGGGCTTATAAGCCTCAGTTTTAGATGGGCTAAAAAAATTTCAACCCAGCCCTACCCAAGTAGCGGGCTAGGTTGGGCAAGCCTCATGAGCCAAGCCCATTTTGACGGCTCTAGTTGCGAATAGAAAGACATCAAATAAACGAAAGAAATGACATAACTCGGATATCAATGAAGAATCAGAAATCAATAAATGCACGGCATCACCCTTCGTACTTTTACTCTCGTCCTCACCAAAGCAATCATATAATAAAAATGTGCACGGCATCACCCTTCGTGCTTTTACTCTCTTTCCTCACCATATAATCAATAAAATCATCACGGAATGGTACATCGTGCGGCACGGCATCACCCTTCATGCTTTACACTCTTTCCTCACAATAATACATGGCATCACCCTTCGTGCTTTACACTTTTTTCTCACAAAACAAATAATACACGGCATCACCCTTCGTGCTTTAACTCTCTTCCTCACCCAAACAACAATCACAAACAATAGGGCAAGGGAATAAATGAAATTGCAATAAAGATCCCGGCAAGGGAACAACAATTCAACAAATAAATCCCGGTAAGGGAACATCATCAATAACCTCAACATCCCGGTAAGGGAGATAACGAATAAATCAACAATAGCCCGGCAAGGGAGACAACATAATGATCTTTTCTCTTTCTCATTTTTACTTCACAATTCACTTCATAACTCGAGTCAATGCTCTACAGGTTCAATTTTTCACTTACACTTTCACAATTCGTTATACAACTTGAGTCACGCTCCTCAATGTTCATAGGTCACAATTCCTTCCACAACTTTAAACAACAAATAGAAACCACCACTAAGGCATGAAAGATACAACGAAGTCATGATAATCACAATATAAAGACTTATGGGCATGCTAGACACCAACGTATAGATACTCGTCACCATGCTTATACGTTGTACTCAACAATTAACACATATCAAATAGGACTCAACTCCTAATCCCTCAAGCTAAGATTAGACCAAACACTTACATCGATGCCACGAACATAATTCACAATTCAACTATAGCTTTACCCCTTGATTCCACCACCAATTCGCTCGTATCTAGTTACAAGTTACTTACTTACATCAATAAACACTAAATGAATCAACCCCAATGCATGAAAATGAGTTTTCTAAAGTTTTACACAAAAATCAAAAATCGCCCCCGGGCCCACATGGTCAAAACCCGAGGTTCGAACCAAAACCCGATTACCCATTCCCCCACAAACGCAAATACATGATTTGTTTTGAAATCGGACCTTAAATCGAGGTTCAAATCCCCAATTTTTGAAAAACCTAGGTTCTACTCAAAACACCCAATTTTTCCCATGAAAATCATTGATTTTGAGTTGAAATCATGTGAAAAGATGTTAATGATTGAAGAAAACGAGTTAGAAATCACTTACCAATGTTTTGGAGAAGAAAAGTTGTTTGAAAAATTACCTCTTATGTTTTTGTGGTTTTGAAAAATGAAAAATAACTGAAAATCACGTCTTAATATACCCCTCTTAGACCCCCTGTGCGGACCGCACAAAATCAACCGCAGCTGCACAGTCACCAGTGCGGACAGTACAAAAACCAGTGTGGACCGCACTAGCAGGTTCAGAGATTTTCACTTCTTTGAACCTCCAATAGCCATGTTTTAAGCCTAAGACACACCGGAACCTACCCAAAACTCACCCGAGCCCTTGGGACTCCAAACCAAATGTGCATACTAACTCAAAAATATCATATGGACCTACTCGTGCGAACACATCATCAAAATAACATGTAAAATCATGAATTAAACCTCAAAACTCAATATTTTCATCAAGAACTCTCAAAGTTCATAACTCTTCAATCGGAAGTCCAACTCACGTCAAATAAACTTCGTTTTTCACAAATTTCACAGTTATCTTTCAAATACTATAACAAGTTTGTACCGGGCTCCGTAACCAAAATACGGGTTCGATAACAATGGTTTCAAACATTAATTCTTTTCATTTCTTAGATAATTCAATAAAACAATTTCTTTCAAAAATTGATTTCTAAGGCTTGGGACCTCGGAATTCATCTCCAGGCATACGCCCAAGTCCCATATTTTACTGCGGACCTCCCAGGATCGTCGGAACACGGATTCGGGTCCGTTTGCTCAAAATGTTGACCAAAGTCAACCATAATCAAATTTTTAACTCTAGAAATTTCTATTTCTCATATTTTCACATAGAAGGTGTCGCACCTCCTTTTTACATACCCGAGAGGGTACAAGGGAGTTTTCTCCAATTAAAGGACAGTCGAAACGAGATTTATTTAATTATTTCAGAGTCGCCACCTGGAAATTTTAAGGCGTCCCAAGTCACCAATTTTAATCCCTGAATCGAGGAAAATATGACTCTGTTTATTATTCTGCGAACCAGAAATCCTGAGTAAGGAATTCTGTTAATCCGGAAGAAGGTGTTAGGCATTTCCGAATTCCGTGGTTCTAGCACGGTCGCTCAACTGCTTTCATTCTTGGCTTAATTATCTTGATTTTACTAAATACGTTTTTATTGCATGATTTTACTACCGCTTTTTACTTATTGTTTACAATTATATGGACGAATTACGCGTACGTATATTCATATTATGTACTTTTTATAATTACCGGGGATCGTGCCACGCGTACGTGTACACAATAAAATTGTTATAGTTTTTATTAACAAAAAAATACATATGTTCGAAATTTAAAATAAATTCAGGAACATCATTACCCTTGTATTTAGACAATGAACTGCACATCTCGGGTTATATGAAATTATTTAATATTTTCCAAAGAAATTCGTTTTTATTAAATATTCGCTCGAAATTGCGCGTACGCATAATCCGAAGTTACTTTTAAAATATAATCAGGGTGCGCGAACGCATCCCTGATTGCGCAAAATAGTATTATGGACTTTTCCCCCAAATTGTTTATTATATTATGAGAAAATCTCCATTTAAGATACCCTTTAATTCTTGAAAAAGAATTCACAATTTATTAAATGTTGCCCGTCGATTATAATTTCCGCGTATAATTTATGTTCATCCAAAACTATTCAAATTCAAAATAAAGAATAAGAACATGATTAATACTATTCTTCACAAATACAACATATATATCTATATGCCCAATAATGAATTGTATATGAAACTAAAAATGATTTATAAAGGGAAGAATATTTTTTCAAGAACTTTTATTATTTCTATTTAGTTCAAATCCTATTTCTAATTGTCGTTGATGTAAAGTGTTGCAATTTGTATATCTCATCTTATTCTCATATACTTGCTTTTAATCTAATAGGCCTAATTATTTATTTAGGATGGTAAATAGGCATCAAATTGATAAGAAAGGGAATTATTATACAAATTGATTAACAACATTGCCTTACATGCCACATATTTGTATGTCTTGAAACATTCGTAGCACTTTAACATCATAATGAGCCATAACAACTCAACTTACCATCCACTAATGGTTCTATAGATACCTGTTATAATGCCACATAGGAACGTACAACTTATATCATTCCTTCCACAACTAAATCAGATTATCAGAATAAACTAGCAATATGGTTTTGACATTTTCACGCTATTCTTTATTCAACTAACAACGTCACAAGGCCTAGTTAATGGCCAATCTTTATGTCATGTTTCCCTATTTACACAACTCAAAGATAACTAAACTAATGAAATTTCAGCATGGATAACATTATTACAAAATGAAAAAATAAGACAATCAACTTGTAGCCATCAAGTCGAACTCACTACTGGCTATCCAACATGAAATCAAAGTTGAAACTTAAATGTTTAAACTTAAACGATAGGAGGCAATATTACAATTTAAAATTTCATTTTTTTGTCATGTTGAATCTCTTTCCAACATAAAGTTTAAGAGATATGTACCTGAAAATGAAGGTAGAAGGAGTAAATTTCAGCAGTTGCAGCAGTAATAAATTCAGCAGAATATGCCAAATAATTCAGCAGATTTGAGCAACAAACAGGATCCGGGGAACCCAAATGAACAGTGACGATATTTTTAAAAGACACTGCAGATTTTAACTGAACAATGGAATCAAATAAAGTTGAACAGATTCAACAAAAGAACAATATTTCAGATTTCAGTTTCTTTTCAGTTTCAAATTCCCATTTTTCTGATTTTTCTGTTTCTGCTGCTGTATCTGTGTGTGTGTGTGTGACTGTTCTCTTTGTTTCTTTTCTGTTTCTTCTTCCTCTTCAGATTCCGAAAAGAATTTGATTTTTCTGCTTGATTTTCCACACTCAAATCTGACTTTTCACTCTCTTAAAGTCTGCTAAGTCAGATTTTCTTTTGAACTACTGATTTTCTCTCTTTCCTTTCTTTTCTGTCTGAAAAGGTTCCTAAATCAGATTTTTTCTTCTTCTCCTCTCCTAAAATCTCTCAAACTCTCTTCAAGTCCCCCCTATTAAGCTGTCCAGCTCCCTGTATTTATACAGGGCTGGTCCTATACTTTTAAGTGCTTCTTGGACCCCTTTATTCTTTTTAAAAAACAGAAAGTTCCACTACAAACTACTTTTTAATACTTTATATGATCCTATCCTGATTTTAAGTAGCCCCATTACCCTTTGTTTCCCATTAGTATCTTAAATTATAGCCATTACATTCCACTTCCAGCACACTAGCACTAACACTGTTTTTTACTGTTTCATTCCCAGAAATGCCCTGAAATCCTACTGTTATTACTGCCCATTAATACAAGATCAAAATCTATTATGAAACAGATTTAAAAATCTGTTCAAACCTAATTATCAACCTGATTTAAAACAGCTAATACCAATTCTCTTAAGTTCCTAACACAGTTGTATCTACCCAACAATTGTGAAATTGAATTTACCTAACATCTCAACAACATCACACAGAATTCAACAGAACAATTCAAACTAAATTTGAAATATGTATGAATGTAGGGGCATTGTCAGTATACTGACACTGCCTGAAACCAACTGCTCAGAAATTAATACTCAAATGTTTGATAAACTTTCTGACTTATTAAACAAGAACCAACTAATTAGCAAGGACTAACTAACTGATTACAACAACATGATAATAGTCAATCAAAACAGGTGAGCAGGTTATTACAATGTATTATCATAAACGGGGATTCATAATGTAACTAATCGACGAACTTAATCGAGTCGATTACACACATTGTAAACAAACATAACCAACAGAAACATTTCACTTTAGGAATCAAGTAGATGGGTAGGGGACAGTATAACAAAATTGACTAGAAAATTATGAAAAATTAAACAGACTAATGAAAACAAACATACAATACACGTAGAATACACATGAGAAATAGAAAAAATATCTCTGACCCTTCAAATACATTCCGACTTGGACTCAACTTGGATTCGTATTTTGTTTGAAATCAAACAGACCTTAATCGAAGTATTTTCCACTGAAAATACTTCGACTAAGGTCGATTAAACCTCAATCTTTTAATCAATTCGGACAAAAATCCAGAAGTCTGGTATTTTTAGGGTTCTTGAAAGTTCGATTTGAGATTTACTCATTTCTGGTTAGATTCGAGGGAAACCAAAGATGTTCTAGGCACGAGGGAGGTCAGGGGGGTAACTGGTGTGAGTTTGAAGTAGGTTGGGATAAGGTCAGGTTGTACTCGAATCTTCAAATGAAGATTCGAGTAGTTCCAGTATGATTCGAACCATGCAACTAACAGATCCTTGGTGAGGGAATTTAGGAGAAACTGTGGTGTTATTTTGGAGGTCATCGGAGAAGATAAGGTTTTCAGGCCAACCTTCGATTTAAGATTCGAAGAGTTGGGGCCTGATTCGAAGGAAACCAATGTTAGATCTGTGTAGAGGATGTTCAGGGGATTCTAGGGTGTTATTTTGGTGACCGGCGGCGTTGATGCCGCCGGGTTTCAGGCGGTGGAATCCTAGGGCGGCTAGGGTTAGGAGTGGGGTTTGGGGACGATGATGAACAGTGAGAGGAGGGGGGTGTTCAGTTAGGGGCCGGGGTAGGGGCTTGGGACTTATATAGGGGTGGGGTGGATTGATACTAACTGTTAGATCAAGTAGAATGAAGGGCCAGGATCAATTCATTAAACCAAACGATGTCGTTTGGTTTAATGCCAGGGTCGGCTGAGTCGGGTCACTGGGTCGGGTTACGGGTTACGGGTAAAGGGGTGAGATCTTGACCGTTGGTTGGATTTGATCCAACGGTCCCCGAGAAGCCACGACCAAACGCTGTCGTTTTGGCTCGTCTGGTTTGGACCAGACCTGGGCTGCCTAGATTGGGCTGTGGGGGGTTAAAAATGGTTTGGGCCTGATTTTTTTGTTTAGGATTTTGGCCCAGATCCGTTTTACCCACTTAATTTCTACTTCTTTTAATTTCCTAATTAAATTCCTAATTATTAAATTCCTAATTAAAAATAATAAAAACAAAATTATCATAATAATAATACTAATTATCTTTTAATAACCATTAACACGTAGATAAAACATTAATCATACAATGACACAATTAATATGACGAAAAAAATAAAAATGCATATTTTTTGTGATTTTGTTTTGAATCAATTATTAAATGCATAATTAAATCCTAGATATGCATGAAACATATTTTTTTTTTAATTTTCAATTTATTATGACAAAGTAAACATTTACTGACATAACACAAATATTTAACACCACGCAAATTCAAGAATTACACAGTAAAAGAAATTTATTTTATTTTTTGATTTATTTTGGAGTAGTTTTCGTAAAGCAAAAATCACGTGCTCACAGCTGCCCCTCTTTGTGCGGAAACTCGAAGAGTTTTCGTGCAAAGATAAAGTGAGCAGACACGAGCGATTTTTTGCCTGTTCAAATACTCCATGGGAAGCATTTTTGAAAGATTTGACCGAACCTCTGCTTCAAAGGTTTCCTACATATCCTTGGCTATAAAGGAATCAGGTCAATGTAGTTCGGGAAGTTTTGGGTAGCTGGGACTACCGTGGGACTGTGATGTTACTGCTGCTTCGTGCTATTTTTACTGCTTGCTGACCTCCTTATTACACCTTAATTCAAAGGTAATACAAAAAAGCTAAACTAGTCTATGGTACATGAATTATAAAAAATCTTATCTAGATCATGCCCTTGTGTTTCTTGTTGTCTTGATATCTTGGTGACTCTTGGGCATTTGGCTTATTCCGTATTCCTTTTTATTGTGTCCCGTATTTTCTTTTGGGACTCTCGTTGTTTCTTGCTGGGGATTTTGTTGGACTCCTCTGCTTTATTGATTCTAAATGTGCTCCTTTATCATATGAGCGGGTTTTTGATTTCAACGCTTCAATTGTATTCCCTCGTTCTCCAGGGGGTGCCTTGACTGTTTCTTTTCTTTCTTCATCCTCATTCTCCAGGTGGACGCCTGACTTCTTTTTAACTTCTTCATCCTCGTTCTCCAGGTGGACGCCTGACTTCTTTCTTTTCTTCATCCTAATTCTCCAGGTGGACGCCTGACTTCTTCTTTTCTCATCCTCATTCTCCAGGTGGACGCCTGACTTCTTCTTCTCTCATCCTCATTCCCCAGGTGGACGCCTGACTTCTTCTTTCCTCATCCTCATTCTCCAGGTGGACGCCTGACTTCTTTTTTTTCCTTTGTCCTCATTCTCCAGGTGGACGCCTGACTTCTTTAATTCTCATCCTCATTCTCCAGGTGGACGCCTGACTTCTTTAATTCTCATCCTCATTCTCCAGGTGGACGCCTGACTTCTTTAATTCTCATCCTCATTCTCCAGGTGGACGCCTGACTTCTTTAATTCTCATCCTCATTCTCCAGGTGGACGCCTGACTTCTTTAATTCTCATCCTCATTCTCCAGGTGGACGCCTGACTTCTTCAATTCTCATCCTCATTCTCCAGGTGGACGCCTGACTTCTTTAATTCTCATCCTCATTCTCCAGGTGGACGCCTGACTTCTTCAATTCTCATCCTCATTCTCCAGGTGGACGCCTTACTTCTTCAATTCTCATCCTCATTCTCCAGGTGGACGCCTGACTTCTTCAATTCTCATCCTCATTCTCCAGGTGGACGCCTGACTTCTTCTATTCTCATCCTCATTCTCCAGGTGGACGCCTGACTTCTTCAATTCTCATCCTCATTCTCCAGGTGGACGCCTGACTTCTTTAATTCTCATCCTCATTCTCCAGGTGGACGTCTGACTTCTTTAATTCTCATCCTCATTCTCCAGGTGGACGCCTGACTTCTTCAATTCTCATCCTCATTCTCCAGGTGGACGCCTGACTTCTTCAATTCTCATCCTCATTCTCCAGGTGGACGCCTGACTTCTTCAATTCTCATCCTCATTCTCCAGGTGGACGCCTGACTTCTTTAATTCTCATCCTCATTCTCCAGGTGGACGCCTGACTTCTTCAATTCTCATCCTCATTCTCCAGGTGGACGCCTGACTTCTTCAATTCTCATCCTCATTCTCCAGGTGGACGCCTGACTTCTTCTTTTCTCATCCTCATTCTCCAGGTGGACGCCTGACTTCTTCAATTCTCATCCTCATTCTCCAGGTGGACGCCTGACTTCTTTAATTCTCATCCTCATTCTCCAGGTGGACGCCTGACTTCTTTAATTCTCATCCTCATTCTCCAGGTGGACGCCTGACTTCTTTAATTCTCTACCAGGTATTTCCTGACACAAATATTGTATTTGCCCCTGTTTTAAATCAAAGAAAACTTCGTTAGTTTAAAGCAGGGTGGTTAACTGGGGCATTCTTGCCGATGGTGAGGCTTCTCCTCATCTCTCTTTATTGCCTTGGAATGGTTGAAAAGACTGTTTTGTCCTTGTTATTGATCCTTGACTATAGGATTCCTCTCTGTACGTTTTCCTTCAAACCCTTTTAACTGTAATCATATGTTCCTTCTGACTTTGCTGATCCACTTTTGATTTCACCTTTCTTATACCCATATCTTTTATCTCCCACCTTTCGTGGCCGTGTTTTGTATCATGTAACCTTGCATCTTGGTAGTATACCTTGACATTCCTTCTTATTTGTTTGGAATAAAACTTATCTCAAAGCTTTTAGAAAAGTAAGATTATTAGTGATGAAACACGCTGATTTCGACAATTATAGAATGAAAAGAAAAATCCAAGTTTGGATGACTGTTGGAGAAAGAATAAAAACTTATCTGATTGGAGTTACTGGCACCAATGATCAGGGTATGCATTTTGGATTAATCAACCCAGTCTTTTAATCAATCTCCTTTCAATTGTCTCATTTTTGTTTTTGCCAAAATTTCCATAATCCAACTTCATTTTTCATTTCACAGACCTGTTGGACTTGCAACGTCTCAAAGAGTTTTCACTGATAAACTTTCCTCATTTGTTTATTTCTCACTTCCTTTTCGCCTTATGGTGCCCACGAAGGTTTTCACCAATAAGACTCTCTCATTTTACTTTCCTCTCAACTTCCGTCGCCTTATGGCACCCGTGTGGGTTTTCACCTATAAGACTCTCTCATTTTTACTTTCTTTTCTTGTTTGTACCAGAGTGTTATGAACCATCTTCATTGGCTTGACTCAGCATTTTTCTAAGATTGATCGAAAGGTCTTTTTGGTATGGGATTAGAAAATGGAAAAGGTATTAAAAGCTAAATAGCTTTGGTATGGGTTTAAAATTACAACTCTTGGAATCTTTTCGTTATTTCCAATATAATTTTTGCCCCAGTTTCTTGATTGGGTCGCTTGATGTTTCTTTTTGTGCACATTATGTATATTGTGCACCCTATGACCGAGCCGTGAGGCGCCTACGTATCCTTTTTTGAGGAATCAGGTCAAACGTAGTTCACTACAATAATAGTGGTTTGATTTTTTTTATTTTTATTTTTATTTTTTTCATATTTGATTTTCATTGATTCCAAGAGAGGGTAAGAAAGAAACAAGTATGGCTCAAAGGGGGGAAACAAAGGGTATAGTGTTTGGATAGCAGAATAAATTGCCTTTGTCATTCCAATCTTCGAAATAATGCTAAATACAAACATTCAAGAATTTTATGCATAATATCTCTTTACCGCGTCAGAATTGATCGCCATGTCTATGCATTTGCCTTCAATGTCTGTTAAGCATAGTGCATCATTCGATAATACTCTGGTCACAATGAATGGTCCTTGCCAATTCGGGGCAAATTTGCCTTTTGCTTCAACCTGATGTGGAAGAATACGTTTCAGCACATGCTGACCTACTTCAAACTTCCGGGGACGCACCTTTTTGTTGTATGCTCTTTCTATTCTTCTTTGATATAATTGACCATGGCATACTGCGGTCAATCGTTTTTCATCAATCAAGTTTAACTGTTCTAGACGGGTTTTGACCCATTCATCATCATCAATCTTTGCTTCGGCGATGATCCGAAGGGAAGGAATCTCAACTTCTGCAGGAATTACTGCTTCAGTGCCATATACCAACAAATAAGGAGTTGCTCCTACTGAAGTGCGAACAGTAGTGCGGTATCCCAATAATGCAAATGGTAATTTTTCATGCCATTGTTTTGAACCTTCTACCATTTTCCGAAGTATCTTCTTTATGTTTTTGTTGGCTGCTTCTACTGCTCCATTCGCCTTGGGCCGATATGGGGTAGAGTTACGATGTGTAATCTTAAACTGTTGACATACTTCCTTCATTAAGTTGCTGTTAAGATTAGCACCGTTATCTGTGATGATCACCTTCGGGATTCCGAATCGACATATGATATTTGAGTGGACAAAATCGACCACAGCTTTCTTGGTCACTGATTTGAATGTCTTGGCCTCAACCCATTTGGTAAAATAATCAATAGCTACCAGAATGAACCTGTGCCCATTGGATGCTGCCGGCTCAATTGGTCCAATCACATCCATGCCCCAGGCAACGAATGGCCATGGTGCCGACATTGTGTGCAACTCGGATGGTGGAGAATGAATCAAATCTCCGTGTATTTGGCATTGATGACACTTGCGCACAAAACTGATACAATCTCGCTCCATGGTAAGCCAATAGTAACCAGCTCGGAGGATTTTCTTTGCCAACACATATCCACTCATGTGGGGTCCGCAAACTCCTGAATGTACTTCAGACATGACAGTTGTAGCTTGTCTGGCATCTATGCATCTTAATAATCCAAGATCTGGTGTTCTTTTATACAAAACTCCTCCGCTTAAGAAGAATCCATTTGCTAATCGCCTAATGGTCCTCTTTTGATCTCCTGTGGCTTGTGCGGGATATATCCCCATCCTGATATACTCCTTGATGTCGTGGAACCATGGTTCACCATCAAATTCTTCTTCAACCATATTGCAATAAGCGTGCTGATCGTGGACTTGAATATGTATTGGATCTACATAAGCTTTGTCCGGATGGTGCAACATTGATGCTAGGGTAGCCAATGCATCGGCAACCTCATTATGGATTCTTGGAATATGTTGGAATTCCACTGATTGAAACCGCTGACAAAGATCATGTAGACATTGTCGGTATGGGATGAGCTTCAAGTCTCGGGTTTCCCATTCTCCTTGAATTTGATGTACCAAAAGATCCGAATCTCCCATGACTAAGATTTCTCGGATACCCATGTCGGCGGCTAGCCTTAACCCCAAAATGCAAGCTTCATATTCAGCCATATTATTGGTGCAATAAAATCGCAATTGAGCCGTAACAGGATAGTGATGCCCTGTTTCAGAAATGATTACAGCTCCTATCCCGACTCCTTTCATGTTAGCGGCTCCATCAAAGAAAAGTTTCCAGCCAGGCTTTTCAATTCGCTCCACCTCGTCGATATGCATTGTTTCTTCATCAGGAAAATAAGTTTTCAACGGCTCATATTCCTCATCGACCGGGTTTTCGGCTAAATGATCGGCCAGTGCTTGAGCCTTCATTGCAGTTCGAGTCACATAGATGATGTCGAATTCTGTGAGCAATATCTGCCACTTTGCAAGTCTTCCCGTTGGCATAGGCTTTTGAAAAATGTATTTCAATGGATCCAACCGAGAAATGAGGTAAGTAGTGTAGGATGACAAATAGTGTTTCAATTTTTGAGCTACCCATGTTAGGGCGCAACATGTCTTTTCCAGATGAGTATACTTAACCTCATAAGCTGTGAACTTCTTGCTAAGGTAGTAGATGGCCTGTTCTTTTCTGCCAGTGAGGTCATGTTGCCCCAATACACAACCAAATGAATTTTCCAAAACCGTCAAGTAAAGAATCAAAGGTCTTCCTGGCTCTGGCGGGACCAACACGGGTGGGTTTGACAAGTACCCTTTTATTTTATCGAACGCTTCTTGACACTCATCGGTCCATTTGACCGCAGCATCCTTTTTCAACAATTTGAAAATTGGCTCACAAGTTGTTGTGAGCTGAGCAATAAACCTGCTGATATAATTTAACCTTCCCAACAAACTCATTACTTCAGTTTTGTTCCTGGGAGGTGGCAATTCTTGGATGGCTTTGATTTTTGATGGGTCTAGCTCGATGCCTCGTCGACTGACTATGAATCCTAGCAACTTTCCAGATGGAACTCCAAATGCGCATTTGGCAGGGTTAAGCTTGAGGTTGTACCTGCGAAGTCTTAAGAAGAACTTCCTCAAATCCCCAACGTGGTTGGCCTGATGCTTTGATTTTATGATCACATCGTCCACGTATACCTCAATCTCCTTGTGTATCATATCATGAAACACTGTGGTCATTGCTCTCATATAGGTTGCTCCGGCGTTCTTTAAACCGAATGGCATTACCCGGTAGCAATAAGTTCCCCATGGTGTGATGAATGCCGTCTTTTCTGCATCTTCTTCATCCATTAGAATTTGATGATACCCGGCATAACAATCCACGAAAGACCCTATATCATGCTTGGCACAATTGTCGATCAAAATATGGATATTAGGTAATGGGAAATTATCCTTTGGACTTGCTTTGTTGAGATTGCGATAGTCGACGCATACTCTAATTTTGCCGTCTTTCTTTGGTACAGGAACGATATTAGCCAACCAAACAGGATATCGAGTGACTCGAATGACCTTTGCTTCCAATTGTTTGGTGATTTCTTCCTTAATTCTCACACTCATGTCAGGCTTGAATTTTCTCAGCCTCTGCTTGACAGGAGGCACCGTTGGATCGGTGGGCAATTTGTGAACCACTAAATCAGTGCTCAGGCCCGGCATGTCGTCATACGACCATGCAAAAACATCTTTGAATTCTATGAGTGCTTTAATTAACTCCTCTCGGATCTTTGGTTCCAGATGGACACTTATTTTAGTTTCTCGGATATTACTCGTGTCCCCTATATTGATGTCCTCGGTATCACTCAAGTTAGGTTTGATTTTTTCCTCAAAGTGAATTAACTCTTTACTAATCTCTTCAAAAACCTCATCTTCATCATATTCTGATTCATAATCACAATATATTTCTTGAATTAATATTTCGGAACCAGATTGATTTTTAAGACTGGGCTGAGGATTCCTCATGCATGCCATATCACTAGAGCCAGCGTAAAAGGAACTGTACAGGAAAGAAGAAAAAGAAAAGAAAGCTATCAGAAATGATAAAAAAGGAAACTGCTTTTTTATTGGATGAATGAAAGATAACAAGGTTTTGCACACTTCAAACAAACTGTAAGATAAGCTTTGGGATTACAACCCTGAAGTAACCCAAACAAACTGAAAGAAAATCAAAATAAACTACCAAGACTCCTTTCGAATTGGGAGAGGAGTGGCTTTCCAATTATTGAGCTTTGTTTCTGGCCCAACGAATTGAACTTCTGCGTTGCTACACCCTTCTCCGCTTTCCAACATATTCACATCACTAAACAATTTCTCGAACCTTTCAATTAATTCCTTCTCAGGATTGACCCGGGATTTAGGAATTGTTGTTATCGGGCGATTTTTAGCACCGGTCTTGACAAAAGACTTTGACAGATGTGGGACTGGTTTTGGAAGAACCCATGCTTGGTGTTTCAGCTTCCTAGCCCTTATCACGTCATTGGCAGTGGGTATGAACCCCAAACCGAATGTTCCCCAGTTCTCGGGGAGAGATACTGGTTGTATAATTCCTTGCAAAGATAAACCCAGACCTTTGCCGGGTATAAAGCCATTCTTTAACATTTCATAAGCTACCATGACTGATGCAGAGGATATCTTTGGATTTGGAAGGTATTTCCCCTCTGGAATTTTCTCTATCGACACTGTGTCGGTCACTTGGTATACCCATGGTCCCTGGTCCTTTTCTGTTCCCTCAACCGGTACAATGGTACTGCTTTGAGCATTTAAACTTTCTTCTCCATACACGACTACTTCTTGATGATCCCATTCAAACTTGACAGCCTGATGTAGTGTTGACGGGACTGCTTTAGCAGCATGGATCCATGGTCGACCCAACAACAAGTTGTAAGAAACAGTTATGTCCAACACTTGGAATTCCATTGTGAATTCAACTGGCCCTATTGTTAGTTCCAACACTATGTCGCCAAATGAATCTCTGCTTCCACCGTCAAATCCCCGTACGCAAATACTATTTTTCTGGATCCTCTCCTCTTTAATTTTTAATTTGCTTAAAGTGGAGAGAGGGCAGATATTTGCACTTGACCCATTGTCAACCAATACCCGGGTTACTACGGAGTTTTCACATTTCACGGTGAGGTAAAGAGCTCTGTTGTGCTCAGTACCTTCCACAGGTAATTCGTCATCAGCAAATGTAATTCTGTTTGTCTCAAAGATTCTGTTGGCTATTTTTCCCAAATGATTTACAGAGATCTTTTCAGGAACATGAGCCTCATTCAGGATTTTCATCAAAGCCAGACGGTGCTCCTCTGAATGGATCAGTAATGACAATAATGAAATTTGAGCGGGGGTCTTCTTTAATTGATCCACAACAGAATAATCATGGAGTTTCATTTTTCTTAAAAAATCTTCCGCCTCTTCTTCCGTCACAGCTCTCTTTGTTGGCGTTGGATTATTTTTAGTTTTTCTTAACTCTTCGGGAGTAAAACATCTTCCCGAACGAGTCAAGCCTTGCACCTCACACACTTCTTCCTTGATTTCTTTTCCCTTGTACATTACAGTCAACCGTTCATAGTTCCATGGGATGGCTTTGTTGTTGATGATCGGCAGCTGGATTACAGGTGCAATAATAACCCGATCTGTACGGGCTCCTTCCACGAATACAATGGGTTTGTTAGCAACCCCTGGTACTATCACTTTCGGCCTTTCTTGTTTTGCAGCAACTTTGCTCGATGATCCCTCATCGACTATCATAGATGGTTCATCACCATTTTTGTTCTGCTTAGACACCGGCTTCTCCTCTATCAACTGCTTATCTGGCTTGGTTTCATGAGACTTGATCATCATGACAGTTTGTGACGGCTTCTTTGTCTCCCCATCAGCTTGTATGATTTCTATCATATTAGCCTCTTGATGGGCTGGCATTGGATTTCTATTGATATTTGGGGCTTCGGGGGTTTGAACCTCGATTTTATTAGTATCAATCAGCTCTTGTATTGCATTTTTCAAATGCCAGCATTTCTCCGTATCATGGCCTGGTGCACCGGAGCAA